>NC_092073.1:13612500-14812500 GCF_039877785.1 Chaetodon trifascialis
ATATATCCATGTGTCCCAGGAGGAAGTCCAGGCAGATACGAAATTGTCCGATCTATGCCAACCTGCAGACTGTACGATCATACAAAACCAGCCGTCAACTTTATGATCAATGAACACATATAAATACAATGCACTATGTAATGTGGATATGTAGTTTTTATCTGTCGCAGCTGTCAATGCGCAATCTGCTTTTCTCAGATTGATATAAATATGGCCAAAACTGATCCCGTAATGACAAGTTCTGATTATTTATTTGAGTTTTTAGTACGATGCAGGGATCACTCTGACACTGATTAATATTCAAACTGTGAACTCAAATGAGTTGACAGGCTGCTGCTCATGTACATCTCAGGGAGCTGTTCGAGTCAAGCCCTTCTCCCACTAATTAAATGTAGTATGTACTTCATAATTACTGTTGAGGAAATATTTGTTTTGGGCAAAACAGTATTTGACAGTAGCCGTCATGCACGAGGAGCAGACAAAGGCCTGTATAATCATTCTTTTCACTTCTCTAACCCCTGAGTAAAACGACTGACAAAAGCCTGTGTAATTGCTCTGCTTTTACTCCATCCCTCCTGGTTTCCATTCAAAGCTTGACAATAGTGTCTAATCATCTAACAGAAAAGAAAAGCAGTCACTCAGCACTGTACCATCACTTGAGACTGCTGCTTTCCCCAAAGGGCTCTCCGTCGAGGATGGCTGCATTCTAGTTACAGCACGCTCTTATTATGAAAGCTAAAGTCTAATTAGCTAATCCTGTGCTTTAGTTTATACTGTAGCTCCTTATACGTTGTCTATCTACTGTTTATTGATGAGTGTTTTATTTTTTTACAAATTTTCCCTGATGTATTTATTATGTTTTATGATTCCTAAGCTTGCCTATTAGCTTTTGTAAATTAATATTTAAGGTTTGCGTTCGCACTGTTAAGCTGTGTGTTGTTTATGTGTAATCTGATTCGTTTATCTCCATAGACATGGAGGCAGTGGCAGAGGCAGTAATGGATATGCAGGCTATCCTGCTAGGACACAAGACAAATGTGGACAAGCTAGAAATGTGGAAGATAATGGGACAATATATAGTTTGAAATCACAAGTTTTTTGCCTTCATTCTGTCATCTCGCTGCAAAACAGCAGAAGCTGAAACTGTGCATTTGACTGTGATAGTGTGTGGGTGACCAGCAAAACTGAAACTGGTGTGCTTGAGACTGCGAATTGCTCCGTGTGGTATAAATAAAGGCGTCATAGTCACTTACCTCGCTGATTTCCTGTGGTTGAGTGTTTGAGAGTGACGAGGAAACGGGAAGAATCATTGACTGACAACTTCTTCAAAGAAGCCGAGTGATTTCCTGTGAAAAGATCATCACGCATCATCGAGTCGGTGTTCAAATTCTTAGTTTGGGAAATTAGCTTTTTCACTTTCCTGCAAAGAGTTAGATGTGTAAAATTGATACCACTCACTTGTCCGTGTGGTAACTATGAAGCTACTGCTAGCAGTCAGTTAGCTTAGCTTAGCTTAGCATAAAGACTGGAAACAGGGAAATGGCCATCTTAGCTCTGTCCGAAGGTAACAGCACCTTAAAGCTCACTAATTAACATGATACTACTATTTAATATGTACACAAACTTAAGTGTAAAAAAAAAAAAGACAACTTGTGATCTTATAGAGGTTTCATGGACTAACTACATGGACTCTTGCTGTCACCGTAAGGTTGCCATACAAACAATGGCGATTACAGGAAGTTACTGTACCTGGCCAAAAAAATAGTCAACAAAATCCTCCGTAATACATAAACACTTTTTCTACACGTTAATGGAACATTAAAGGTGCCGGTGGACAGATTTTGTTACCTTAGAAAAGAGCTAGACTAGCTACTTAGCTAATACTCAACTTATACCAAAGCTAAGCTAACCAGCTGCGAGCCTGGCTTTAGCTACATGTCAGTGCTGTCAGTCTTTTCATAGAACTCTTTGCAAGAAAGTGAGTAAGTGTTATTTCATAAATAAATACATAAATAAATAAAAAATGCTGATACATGATAGAACATTCAATTTATTACCTTTTTATCATCAAAAACATTACATATGTACATTTAGTGAAAACTGTAGTCCTACACTCAATGTATTCAAAGTGCTATTAACATATAATCCAACAGAAACGGAACACAAAACATGGTGGACACAAACACAATCATATAGTAACAGTAACAGAAATCGTGACGACACATCGTACCTACAAACAGGTGAACGGCTACAATAAACAACAGAAACTGCAAATGATAAACACGGTCAACTAGAACTTCCTCCAGTCTTCTCATTTAGGACGTCTTTAATGGTCCAGATGGAGTGGAACTATTAATATAGATATTTATTAACCACACTTGAGCTACAACTAGGGCAGAAATGTGGCTGGATATGTCAACACTGTCTTTGAACTATGGGCTCTGCGATGCAAACACATTGGTAGATGGGCACTTTGAGACTCAAATTAATATAAAGATTGAGCTCTTTTAAATAGGATACATAAAATAAAGTGACTGACTGCGACGCTTAACCAACGCAAAATAAGTGCTTCTGCCTGTAGCTCCTGTGCAAGAGGATTTCTAAACAAAATAAGTGATTAGGTTTGACGTCAAAGGACTGCTTTGCCGCCTCAAACTGTCACTGCAAACCTTTTTCATCTCAGAGCTGCTGCCGTTTCTGGATTTAAGCGATCTTTTCTTTAACATGAGCATGTAACAGAAACAATTTTTACCACATAAAGAGATAAATAAGTGTCTGCTGACAGCCACCAACAGGTAACAAGTGGTATTCTCAGCTTTGTCAGAGAGCTCGTTTAGTTAGGGTTAGAAGTATTTCAGGTGTGACAGCATTTCGCAGCTGCTGTATTTAAGAGAAACTTAAGACTTTTCTGAATGTTTTGAAGGTACGAAGCTAATTCAGTCCACAATGGTAAACTCAAAGCCCAAAGACGATGCTTTGGTTTGGTCTCACGCCCTGCGGTCTGTGTCGAAGGCACTTCTTACTCGATGAGGACAATGCAGAGAATGTTTTCGTCACAGCAGTCGTGTACTTTGTGACAAACTTCAAAAACTACATGCTATAGAAAGGATTTACTGACTTAGGCTTAACTGAGAATGACCACTAATTCATACTCTGATGGATGGAAAACAAGACTGTATAAGGTATCAACGTAGCTGTCAGGCTGCTTTATTTTTACTAGTATATTCGGACATCTTTATTAGTTTTTAAAGGACTAGTTTCACATTTTCTCTGGCACTTATTTATTTTCTTGACAGGAGTTAGACGAGGAGATTGATACCACTCTCGTGTGTGCATGCTAAATATAAAGCTACCACAAACAGCTGACTAGCTTAACTGGTTTAGCACAAAGACCGGAAAAGAAGGACACAGTTAGACCAGATATGGTTAAAAAAAAATCTACCTCTACAGCACCTCTAAAGCTTGCTAATAATATATCTTATTTGTGTAAAAACAACAAGCTGTGGCTTTACATGTGCAAGAGGGTGGGTTTTGTTAGCAGTGCACACAGTCAGGCTAGCTGTTTCCCCCTGTTTCCAGGCTTTGTGCTAAGCTAAACTAACCAGCTGGCTGTAGGATCATATTTATCACACAGACACGAGAGTAGTATCAAATTTCTCATCTATGACACAAATAAGTCTGTTTCCCAAAATGCTGAACTACTCCTTTCATGACTTTTGCTTGTTTTGTGCATTTTACCGAGCACAGATTTTCCTCATGAAGCTAAAGCTAAATTTTTCAAAATTTTAATCCCGTACAAGCGTAACACTTGTCTTCCACCTTGCATAGCTGGCCCCAGCAGGTCACAAACATCTCACTTCTCTCCTTTTGCTAATGAACCGGTGGTATCATACACCGTATATGGTGCTGGAGAGGAGCTAGGAAGCTATTAAAACCAAATTGCTCTGCTAGTGTAATGCAGGGTTGGCAGTTTAAAGTAGAGGCTGCGAGAAGGTTGCATTCTATCATTTCCGACATGACAGTCGACACTCCTTGAAGCACATTTCTGAATGTCTTTTTCCCTTTGCTGGTTGTAACCGATTAAAGGCTTTAGCTGATTCATCACTGCCATCAAAGTCAAGCGCTTTTTGTGTAAGGCATTGATCAATTTCACATTTCACGAAGTGCAGTAAGTATGGGAGGATTATGTGTCAAAAATGGTGGCATTTCTCCGGAAATGGCTGCTGAGGCGGCACATTGTTGGAATGAACCCGGTGTGATTTCATCAATTTCAGAAGAAAAGTCTGTTTTGTTTTTTTAACATTGTTTTACGGTGGAACTTTGTGTATTAGTGCCTCTAAGTCCTGCTATCTTAAACAGCATAATGACAACATAAAACACTGTAAAACTACACTTAGAGGATTTTTGGTGCAATCTTTGAAGCTACCGCTGCTGTCACACAACATACAAAATAAAAAAAAAAAATCATCCCTCTCAGGATCCTTTTCTTGTACCACTCGCTCTACAGTTGACACTATCGTTCACCAGGAAATGATATATTACACATGTCACTATACATATTTCTACATCCTTTCTACAGCAGTGGGTAAAGTGTCCAGTTTTGGTAGAGCAATTCTCTGTCATTGAAGGGGTCTCAGGCTGCAACTGGATTCACAGCCACTAGAGGGCGACGGTGCCTCTTCCTGGTGCTGGCTCTCCTCCCGCTCTGGCTCATCAGACAGAAAGCTGGGGAACGTCTGTGCTCGAGGGATGAAAGTCATTGTCAGGCCGCTTCCTGTTGTAGGGGGGAAAAAATGTGGAGAAAGAATCAATGTAACCCTTCTTTTCAGCCACATAAATTACGTTTCATTTCACTGGACCTGACATCAAAAACACAAGTCCTATTTTCTTGGACAATATCAACTGTTGCTTAGCTACTGTCTGTGGTGATATCTTTATACACAAATGAAGACTGCAAGAATAATCCTGGCATTTGTAAAGGCCTCTGATGTAGGTGGTTCTCACATAATACAGAACTACAAACCCCAAGTTGTATAATAGTAACCAACGTGATAGAAAATCAACCTTTTACACCTCAAATAAGCATTTCAGACCGATCTACTCTGTCTCATTTTTTTGGCCTGTCTCCTGTCTCCTCTCTTTCCCTCTCCACATTAATTTAAATTAATTGGGCCAATTTGTTCGGCAGTTCATATTGGTTAACGGCACAGAGAGGGAGTAATGGATACTTGTGGGTGGAGGGCTGTTCTGTGCAACTGTCAGACCATTAATAATTTATTAGAATGCTGTTTGGAGATGTGCACGGTGAGGTGGGTTGAGGATAAAGTGGCTGGCATCGTGCTGATCATGCACCAAACAAGGAGGAAGTGGCCACTGATGAATATTTCAGGAGGTGCAACACTGTAATCAACTCTAACCTACAGCATACTGTATATGGTTCCTGCTAACACGGGCGAGGAGAAATGGCTGCACGTCAATACATTTCATACATTTCAAATCAATTTACCTCCAGAGGTTAATTGAAATTTGATTAACAAATTAAATTTTGAATTTGTTGTCTATAAGCTTACACAGCCACCCTGACAAAATCGACAAAAAGATCATTTTCTCTTGTGCCGGTGGTGCTGAAGTGCTTATTAACAATTATGATTTTAAAGTTGTGTGAATCATTCATAACACAGCAAACACACGCAGCCTTTTCTGTGTGTGTAGCCAGCAGCACCAGTCACGCTGCCACCAAAGGGAATCAGGGCTCAGACCGCAAGACACGCTGCCAACTCGACAACACAACACATGAACATGGCAATCAATGTCAAAGTGGCTGCGTGACGGACGAGCCCGGTTAAAAGCAGAAATGTGTGTGAAGAGAGGAGACGGGCGAGAGAAGGAGGACAACGAATAGGAAAGACACAAGAAAAAGCTCTTTCCTGTGTGAGTTGAGGGAACAGCTTGCAGGAGGAAGCACACAGGGGCTGGTGTGGGTGTGAGGATGAGACAGTACCAGCCATAACAGGTGAGTCATACACACGAACACCAACACACACACACACACACACCTCTGTCCACTAGCCTTTCCTTTCCACCACTCCCTAAAATAAAGAAAAATTAGATAAGGCCCCACTGTAAGGTTTTAAACGCAGCTCAGTGCATGTTCTAGAAAAAAAAAAGCACTGCAGGTTAAAAGAAGGGGGGACACTTTCTCGCCCCTCCCCCCTCTACTTAATAGATTGCTGAGACGACTGGTGCGCAACCAGGCATATCCTTTTCACATCTTTGCCAAGACAATCCCTCCCCTCAACCAAGGCCAATTTAGGCTGGGAAAAAAAAGAGAGAGGCAGGGAGCCCAGCGCAGACTGAGAGGGCGAAGCAGATCTCATCATCTCCTCGGTCATAAACAGCGGCGTTTGTTGTGTGATGCCAGACCCCTGACGAGAGGCGCGCTGTTGGACAGGAGACATGAATGCAGACACACTGGTGCAAAAAAAAAAAAAAAAAAAAAAAAAGTTGTAAAAACACGGAGAGAAGACGTTGTCAGCATCCCTCCTCCTCCTCTGCTATCCCTATGAGAAGCAGACAGTGATTTGTCAGTGCCTTTTCATTACCAGGGAAGGTCATGTCATCCTATCTGGCCTGGGGTGGCAGCTGCTGGGCCGGAGCAGACAGGACAGGCAGGGAGGGCACATACACACACACACGCTGACAGATACAATGGCGGACCATGCTATTCATGCATGTAGACACACACACACACACACCTGTCTGCACCTTCCTCCCTCACTGTGCGATCACCCAGATGGCATCCTAGTAACAGCTGTAACCAGAGAAAGAGAAGCTGCGTGGACCACAAACTCCAGATTATGCAACACCGCTGACATCCAGCTTTGTGCCTTTTGTGTAGCAAACACAGGAGCAACAATACGCTGGGACCGATAAAAGATCAATCCAACGCGGCCTAAAGATCGGCTCAGTTAATTTCACTCTGGATTCAAATAACGCTGATGACTGAGATTAAAAAGCACCCACCAGGAGGAGACCAAAACAGCTGAACTCGGTTTTACCTGGATCTAATGAATTTTTCATGCGATTCAGCTTTTTTTTTTTTTTTTTTTTTTTTGCATGTACATCTACTATATTCCTTGTCGCCTGTTGCAGATAAGATAGCGTTATCTCCCTGTTCTCCTATCATCTTGTCCCCATGCCTTTGATACTTGCTCCCTCTCTGTAAAATCCCCTCGCATCACTCCCAGCCGATCAAACTAAGAACAGCGCTCCATCCCATTAGAATTGCTAATGCTAAGGCACTAAACTGTGGAGAACAATGAAATGCAGAGAGAAAGCGTGTGTGTGTGTGTGTGTGTGTGTGTGTGTGTGTGTGTGTGTGTGTGTGTGTGTGTGTGTGTGTGTGTGTGTGTGTGTGAAAAATGCAAAAAAACATAAAAATGGGTCCAAGAAAAAATACAAGCATTCTTGTCCCTTTTCCATTCCACTATTACAGTTGGTAATTGAACCATTTCCGACAGGCATGGCGCCTTGCTTTCTCAACTCGAAAACTTTAAAGTGCACTTATTTGTATGCATCAGCAAACTCGGAGAACACAGCAGTTTCAGTGAAATGCAAAAGAGTGAATAACATTAGGAGAGTAGAGTTGGAGCGCAGTAGAAAGTAGATGCATTGTCTTAGGGTATAGTTCCTGGAGATTAAACCATCTATCTTAGGTTTTAGTGAAAAAAGGTGGGGGGCTTTATTTTGTTTTGTACTGTGTTGCACGATGATCAAGGTTGTTCTTTTTTTCTCTACCAAATCCCTCAGTTTCCTCTAAACAAAACACATTTGACAATTACTACTTTCAATTAGGGCAAACAAGGCTTTTGGGATGTATTTTGGAGACACTTCCAGCTAAATAAAAAGCAAATGTGAAATCTATTAAAATAATACAGTTACTGTACTTCACTGCCAGGTCCCCCGTTAACTGAGGCAAAGAAATAAACAAATAGGTGAATAAACCTCAACGGGACAGTAAACTGTGTTCTTTAATTATTCCCCCGGACCCGCAGGGTATTTGA
This sequence comes from Chaetodon trifascialis, assembly GCF_039877785.1. NCBI lineage: Eukaryota > Metazoa > Chordata > Actinopteri > Chaetodontiformes > Chaetodontidae > Chaetodon > Chaetodon trifascialis. Next base: position 13,620,564 of record NC_092073.1, read on the forward strand.
AAGCAACCGGAGCATGACTCAGCAAATTGACTGTGCTGATTGGATATTCATCATGCACGCAGCGATACAGCCAAGGAGCAAAAGCAGCCAGCCATCAGGGTCCAAATTCACGATGTCTTACCTCTATTTGCACCCAAATCAGTTTTGCTTATAATATCAATATTACAGGAAAATAAACTGATGTATCAATGCATTTAGAAACTGGAAACATGAGGTGTCCAATCAAGATTTGAAGATATTTGCTAGAACTCTACAACTTTTGGCCATTTTAAACAGTCAACCTGCAGCTGTGACCACTGTATACTAAATATGGACATGCAGCTAAAGACTAAAGGTTTCGTTCCCTTAAAAATTAGTTTTATGATTTTTTAGATTTTCTAGATTTGTGCCAGAAGTTGTAAGAGATCCTCCATATTCTATTCATAGTCTTTTTCTTTTTTTTTTGAACAGTTCAACATTTTTTAACCATGTACTCAAATTAATCAAATAGGCTAATAATAATGAATAATAGAAACAGAACGGATGATTTTAACAGTAGGAAATTACAGTAAGTCAGAACTGCTGTGGGCTATGTTGCATGACTCTGTATATAAAAGTATACATATAATAATGTAAAGCTGGTCTGAAGTATCTGTGAAAATAATGAGAAAACAAACAATCTGAAAAGCTCTTTTGCTATTTTGCGTGCACTTTTGAGACGGTCCCTAACTTCAGTTCACACTCAGGCTTCAATATCGGATCATGAGGTAAAAAGAACACCTGTGCAACATCAGTCAGCTTCATCCTAGAAAATGTGTATCATAAGAGTCACTTTGCTTTGGCTACTTCCTGGTTACAGTGTACAGGCAGTGCTCACCTGGGTTGTTGATACTGAAGACAAAGCCTGAATCTGAGTGTGTGTAAAAAGTGTCCATTTTTCAATATTTCCAAAAGGATTTATGGACATTTATCCTTTATGGACGCTGAAGATCCTGGTATCAGCGTAAAGACTGAGCTAACAGTGTGTGTATGACGTCTGTGTTTTCATTTGACTGAGTTATGACTCTGAGAGGATGTGGTGTGACATTTGTGGGGAAACAGTGTCAATTTTGTTGGCGATAAATATATAAAAATCGTTTACATCCCTGCTAAAGATGCAAATTGTCACAACAACAACGAGGTTAAGTCTAAGAGCTCTCTGCTGCAGCGCAGACAGCAGAGGATGCAAAACAGCTGCAGGGAGGTGGAGACCTTCTGCCAATGAGGAATCAATGCAATTACTGTATGTGGCCATCCTCATCTATGATTGCTTGCAGCCATGTTAAGGAGCACCAGCAGCTGACGTGTGGGAGGTTCTCCCGACATGCCTTCCACAGTCCAAACATCCAGAGTCACAACGGGAGCTAAACTACCATCACTCCCCAGAATCCCCTCGCCATCCTCCTTGTCTGACTAGACCTTTTCGCCATGTCCTCAAACACACTGATGCATTCAATTTATTCATGGGGAAAGGAGGGGAGATAATGGTCGTGCTGAATGTGTATGAGCAGGAGAAGGTGGAGGCTGGTTGTGAATCGGACAGACACACGGAGGAAAGTGTGGGAGGACCAGTGGAGATGCCAGGGTGATGGATGAGAGAGAAGCTCCTCTGCTCAGCAGAGTTTGGAGAGGAAGAGTCTAAAAAGGAGAGTTTACAGAGACTGGGCCTATAAATAATGACCCTGAGGTGGAAGCTTCTCTGTTTAGCTGGAAAAATAAAAAATAAAAAACTTGTCGGTGTTTGGAATGGAAGACTCATATTTTGCTTTTAAGCTTATCAGACCACAATTAAATGATAATGAAAAAAAAAACAAAAAAAAAAATCCGGCCTGAGCTTTTCAAAAGAAAACGATGACGTCAGAGCGACTTTCATCTTTGCCTGGCTTTCTGTTTTGCTCTATCAGTGAAAGCCAAAAGGCCCATAATCCTCAGATAAGTCTACTAATCAACTAATACCATAGACAGAGCGTAATCTCATCAGCTCACTAATCACCTTTCTGCCTCTGGTCGAGACAACACACACATACACACACACACATAAACACACACACCCTTTCTATGTGTACATTAAGGGGACGTACAGTGCTGGGCCTGAAGGCTACAGAGAACCCGCTGCTGCATTCATGCATTTGGAGTGACATTTATCTCCGTCACACACATACAGACATGAACTCATTTACTTTCAAGAACACACACAAATGTTCTCTGTTTGTCTCTCATAATCTGGTTCAGACAACGGGTTTGTCTGTCTCTCTGTTTCATCACAGAGAAAGACGTTGAAGACGGAAAGAACAAACTGTTTGAAACAATTTTACAGCGAGAAACTAAGATCTTGTTTATACTCGACATTAAAATGTGTCCTGGGTGAGCCGATCACAATGACCAGCTCCAGTTGCATCACTTCACATCTGGCATCAAACACCATGTGACCACTCTGGATAGGATCCCACTTCACACTAGATGTAAATAACACGCACATGCTTCCGTTTCCAGTTTCCCAAATGGAAGTCAGACAGCATATTTGTGCGTACTTCCTCCACGAGAGTCCATTTTGCTTGTTGTTGTGGCTTCTTCTTGTCATTTCTCACTTCACACAGGACACATTTGCATACACACAGCTAAAAGAATGTGGCCATACGCAGCCCAGACCAACTCTGAATGTGGTCTGACAAATCACATCTCAGAGCATCCTGCACTTCGACTGGTCCACCTGTGATCGGATCACCCAGGACGCATGTTAACACCAGGTGTAAACCTTAAAAAATACAGATCTAGAGCTTTAAAATGAAAAATCTGAAAAGAAAAAAGGTTAAATAGCTCATGCAAATTATGTCATTTTTTATCAACAGCAGGAGTTGAAATTAGGTGGAGTGGAGTTTCATAGCAGCTATCAAGATTTTACCTCCTTTGATTGACTTGATTGCTTGTTGCAGCTTGTGGCTCAAGTACTAAGATGTTTCAAATTGCAAATCAGATTCCTAACGAAGGCCGACGATTTTGAGATTCAAGGATTTCAAGTTTAACTCGTTACGTACACAAGCGGTATGTGTAGAAATGCAATGTGGCATGCCTAGTAAGGATGGTGTGAAAAATAAGGATTAGAATAGAGAAATCCAAGATAGGGGTATATGAATATGTGTAAAAAAAAAATGTAAATTTCCGCCAAGTTTAAACATGCAAATGTGCAGGGCTGCAGCTGCAGACAAGGCTGAGGATATACAAATGTCAGAGAACAGAGGTCACATCACACAAGGCTTAGTTTGCAGGCCAAACACGAAGAAAGTCCCATTAGTCAGAGACGACAAGAGACCTTTTCTAAGGCTTGGTGATAGAAAATTTGTCATTCTGTTGTTAAAAAAAGAAAAAATAGACACATATTTGGAAAGATGGAATCAGTTTAATGTCTGACAAATAAGTAATTTGGACTAAAAGTCATTGTTATTTATGGAAAATAAGTCCCTGATGATGAAATCATGTTTGATGTAAAGTTGATGATTGAGATATGATGGAGTCCCACAGTTGTTATGCTGACAGTTAGATGATAATGAAAGTATAGTTCATGTTCAGTTATATTGTGTATGACATGTATTTTGTACATATTGACAAAATGAGGCATTAAATTTGGATTCTGACAATAACTAAGTGATAATTGCTGGCATGTAAAGTGAAAATCCCTCCATACCTGAGTACAACATTCCCTGTCTGTCTTCCTGTTTCCTCTTCTGTCTTTCCATCACCTCATCCCTCACTGCTCCACACATTACCACTGACACAAGCAGGTGAAGAAATAGCAACACCGTGCGTATGATAATTAGTAGCTTCATGCCTGTACCTTGGTAACTGTAGAGATCTCCCACGCTGTTCTGACGCGTGATGTGCTGCCAGTAGGCGCTGCGTGGCAGGGAGATGGACTTGGTTAGCGTCTCTCTGGAGTTGATCTGAAACAGAGAGACAAAGCTTAGAGTGTCTCTCACTTTCTCTCAGTCTCCGTCACTCACTCACAGCGGGGGAAATTGCTCTGGGTATGTCAGTAAACAAAGGGCGGGCATAGTATGACACACTGCTGGTTGAATGGCGTGTTTCCACTCTGAATGGCTGTTTTGTGGGCGAGGTTAGGATTCACTTGGGATTATGGTGTCGGTGTGCCACTGAATGGTGGGTTTCAGATTTTTATTTGCAGCGTGAAACTAAAGGCTTCATGTTAGAGACAGACAGTGGCTTGAAATATATGAAACATGTTCATATTTTATTGAAAAAAACTGCATTTGCTCGCTAGTAAACATGCTAATTCACCCATTCTGGAACTTTTGTGTAGCTATCCATGTGATTTATAGAGCTGAGGGTAAATGCCGCATTTGGAAATGTTCCCAAATGGTGGGGTCCAAGAGCATGGCCATATGGTCAAGGCTCATCAAACACTAGGCAGGCCTACATAAATAAAGAATACAGATGATCACGGGGAGGAGGGGAGGAAGGAAGGAGGGAGGAAGGAAGGGATGGAGGGGTGTTGTGATGGAAGGAGGGAGCGGAGGCCAAGACTGTGGGGTGTCAGAGGGCTCCTGGTCCAAGGCAGCGCTTTGGGGAGCAAACAGGCAACAGTACCTTAGAGACAAATGTGTGTTTGTGTGTGTGTGAAAATCATGATTTATTAGCTTTGCGTTCACAGGTTTCTAAAAATAATTCTGTGAACAGCCTCAATTGATCAGCGTAAATCAAACACAGTGAAGAAACCCAGATTTTTAAAAATATATGTTCGTGTGTGTGTGTACAGACACGGTCTTTGTACAAATGACTCTTGCTCAGTGCTTCTTTTAGCAAAAGGTGCAACAGGATAAATTAGGATTGCATGAAAGTGACGCACACTACGCATGCAATAAATAAGTACTCCTGACACTTGCACTCATTATTAGCTGTTTGTAATGTTGGCAGTACTAGAATAAAGCTGCTGGCCTCGTTTGTGAGCTGCTGCGTGCGGGTATCAGATAAATGTAAAAATGTACCTGAGAGCTCTTCTCCATCTCCTCCATCATCCTCTCATGCTGCTGGGCAATGGCCAGCGTGGCCGAGTGGACCCGCTGGTAGATCATCTCCCCCTCCCGCGTCTGGAACGTGAACAAACCCTCTCCTGTGTCACACATCCTGCGCCAGGAACACACACACAGAGACAGAGAGAAGTGCACACACTTTGATCGTGCTCACTCTTGGATTGCTGATTTACAAATATGCATGGTTGAATGTGCACTTACAGAGAGGCACATTGATATAACAGCCCACTGAAGTCAAACACACACGCAAACACACGCACACATGCGAGTGGGTACAGTACACAAACAAAGACACACATTCACAGCAGCACCTGTCACATCAATGCCTGAAGGGCTCCGCGGCAAACGTTGATATCCTGGGATGTTTTGGATATCCAAAGTTGCTTTGTTGAAGTTTTTATGACACTTCCAAAAGTTTTTCTTCCCCCCTTCCCAAACTCCAACATTTCAATCACGCACAAGACAATACAAGCACTTATCTTCATACACACACACCTTCCAGACTCAAAAGTGAACCAGGTGGAGTCTCGTCCGTATCTGCGCAGGGAGCTGAGAGGCCACATGACGAGTTTGAGGCGAGCGTTGTGAATGTCCCACAGGTAGATGTTTTCGTGGGTGATCTGCATGGTGCATTCCCCGTAGATGTCCAGGTTAGGAGTGGGCATCAGGTACACGTTGAAACGTTCTGAAAAGATCCAGAGAAAGCTCATTCTGGGGGTGGGGGGGGGGTGCAGGGCTGGCTGTGTGTGCAGTGTGTCTGCATGAGAGGAGCATGAAGGGGAGACAATATGCAGGTTCCAACCCACCAGGGATGTAGAAAGTCAATTTAAAATCAAAGAGTCTGCCAACATGACCGCCATGTATGTTGTCCCAAACAAAGAGATTACAAAGCGAAGCAGTCGTTGGTCACATGTGAATCCTACCAGCCAGCTAAGAGAAGCAGCCAATGGCGGTATAAAACAGAGCAGTCAATAAAAGATACCACGAGAGGTTCTTAAGCATGTAGTTAAATATTAGGGAAAAAATGTTATACATTTGGCTGAAAAGTCCAGTAGTGTTTGAGATTAGCTCCAGAGGGATACACACATAGAAACATGGACACACACACACGCAGGATCCCCACCAGGCTTACACCTGGCGCAGATAAAAATATATTTCCTCACTTACATCTGGTGGTATCTGCTGTAGCCACGCAGATAGTTTTGGATTCGTCCACGTTTCAAGATGTCTGCCTCCATCCCGAATTTCATTTGTGGTGCTCACAGCATTAAAAAGTGACATTTAAAAGATTCAAAAGCAACATCCTTTTTCCATTTTTCAGCGCCTTGTAGTTTCAGTGACAGAGCCGAGCCGAGCTCAGTTCAAAGGTTAAATAAAACACTGCCTACCAGATCCTCTAAAGCTCACAAATTAACGGTTATATCGTATCTCACTTGTTTCACTGAGTTTGCAAATAAGCGTATTTCCAAAAATGTCAAACTATTCCTTGAAGCTTAAATAGACAGAGTTTCAGATTTTTACGAGCATCCAACTCTGTATGTCTTATTTTTGAAAATATCTAAAACATCGAATATCGAGAAGAAAATATCAAGATTCTTCTTCCCTCATGATTCATTATTGTGCTATAATTTATCAGATGTTATCCACTGAAAACACAAAAGTAACCAGAAGCGTTCACAGCTTGCAGAAGCAGGGCAGGGCAGGATAAAAGTTAACCTAAATTGGATGGTTGGGGGGTGTAGTTTTGTTCAGATCTTAAAAAGGGGCTGCAGAAGAGCCTGATTAAGATAACGGATCAGTTCTTATCAAGTGATGGATTATTCTTTACTCTCTGCAGTGTGAATGCAGAAGATATGGCGTATTAGAGGGATGAGGAGGTTGGTTTCTACTAAGTAAAGGCTGAGGCTGGGTGCATGAAACACATGGCTACTAATACACTGAGTTTTAGCTATTTGTATGCAGAAGTAGAGTAAAACAGCGCTTTACCTGACTTCACCTACAGGGGTCACTCAGCCGTGTTGCAATCATGGAGGCAAATCTGCCCGCTCACATTAAACTAACTCTCTGAGGCAGACAGAGGGAGGACGACAGACAGTGAGGGAGAGAGTTCTCCATAATCTAAATTAGTTCTCACTAATTACACTTAATGATTCAAAATAAGCCATGTGTCTGCAGTGGATAGAAAATGGCAATGTCATAGTGTGGCGTATTTTTAGGGACAGTGAAAATGAACTCTGATCTAATCACCGGCCCCTGCTGTTTGGGGAGGGCTAGTAATTGAAACATGGTTGCAGGCCTGAGCCGCTCGCTTCGTTCACTCATACAGGCAGCAGAGAGACGCTGGCTCAGCTCGCCTCCACAGCACGCTGCTGCAAACTTCTGTACGAGCTGCAAACAGCAGGACCGCCGCCACAAGAGGAGGGTGAGGAATTGTGTTGTTACACTTCAGTTCACATCGCAGCACAGTCAAAAACTTATGTATTGATATGTTTAATAAATGGGGCCAAGTTATGTTGAAGAATACAATTTCACTTTACGGCTACAGTGAAATGAAATGGGCTGAAATGACGGCAGATTCTTTTCAATTACTCGCCTCTTTACAACTTTAAACTGCTCTTCTTTGCCTGTTGCCTTTTCAATTTCCTCTGCGAGTTTACAAATTACACAGAGAATGAGCTCCACTGTGATAGCAGCGCCCTGTTGTCCCCTCTCTTTTCCATTTCCATTTCCTGTGAGTGGAATATGTGGGGAAGCACATTTATTTCACATGGCTTTAGGAGCCATAATCTCATCCATCTCTGTGACAAGCTTCATTATGAGGGAAGCCAGTGATGCACAGCACTTCTCATTAGGCCTGGAACAGAGCCCCGACCACAGCCTGTGACCTGTGCTCTAACTCACGCACGCATGCACAGCCTCCTTCAACACACACACACACACACACACACACACACACACACACACACACACACACACACACACACACACACACACACACACACTTCTGAAGTTGAACCAATACGTGCTTATGTAAGTAAAGACTGTTACAGGGGACTTTGGATCAGGTATTGACAAAAAAAATGGTGCTTATTAGCCAGGCCTAATTGGACAGTGGCTGTTCTGCTCCCCTAACCCTCTGAGGGCTCAGTTGCATTAACACATACGGGCCCGGACTGCAACCGGTAACTGCTTGGTGGCGGGCGGAGTGAGGGAGATTGACCCTGAATGGCTGGCTGTGTTAGCATGGACTAATTGGGCACTCACCGTTCTGCTCCCGCTGCACCCCCGCTGCTAACAGGTCTGGCTCTCCCAGGCTGATGTCGTTGAGACGGCTGCCCAGGCACTCCACGCACAGCAGCTTACACCATTCCTCTGCATCCAGCTCTGCACACAGCCACATGGCGGCACAGCATTAAGGCACGTCCACCATCAAACACACACACCTCCTCCATATCCAACCTTGCAAACATAATAAAACATACTGTGCAGATAATACTGCCACTTTCCTGAGTGTGTTTGCACATGCACATACACATAAATCAGCCAGTTCAGAGGGAAAATACTGCATGTACAGGACATGAGTACAGCTAACAGTGGGGGAGAAAAATCTATGTGATCGATTTGGGGGAGATTAAAAGAGGAGGCCAGCGACAGATGAATGCTGGGTTTCTCCTCCCTCCTTTGCCAATACTCAGCTCCAAGTCTGTTCAACATAAGTAGCTCTGCTAGAACAAAATGACCACAGTCACAGCTGAAACTGGTGATCATCTATTCAGACAATCAATAAGCTATTTTCCAAATTAAAGGAGGCCTTTAAGCTCTAGCTTGTTAATTGGAAAGGAAATGGTATGCATGAAACAAAATAAAGGATATTTCAACAGAATGAGACGGTTAAAGGGACAAGTATGCTTATTTGCACACTTATTTTTACTTGTCGAGAGTAAGTTAAAAAAATCGTTAACACTCTCATGTCTGTGCATTAAATATGGAGCTAGTGCCAGTTAGCTTAGCTTGGCACAAAGACAGAAAACAGGGTGAAACAGGGAGCCAGGCTCTTTCCAGCAGCTGCAAATCTGCCTACCAGCTCACTAATTAACAAGTTGTTTGTTCAACCAATAAAACCAAAGCTCAAAATGTTGGGGTTTTAGCTAAGCCCGTTGATGTTAGTTACATATGTAGCATACAGACACACTCTGCAAGAAAGCAAATAAAGCTATGTTGAAATCTTTCTTTTCATAGTTACTTTGGAATAAATCAGGAGAATTAGGATTATTGACACTTGTTAAAGCAGCAGTCGTGGTTTTAGCTCTGAGCTGAGCCCTGTGCGGGAAGCAGTTTCTACAACATGACAGCTGGCATTTTAAGGAGGGAGGGCATTCATTGTAAGACCGAGTGTTTTTAATTGGAAGCTAAGTGGAGACAAACGATTCCACGAATCAAATCTGGAAGTCTGCGTGGCAGTCTGTTGTTTGTGAACACCAATTGCCCTTCCTGTTAAAATCAGAAAAAAGAATAGTGTTTACAATACAGAAGATTTCCCATTGTCTTATGTGAGCTTTTGCTGAGAGTTACTGAGGTATGAAATGAGGCGAATGCCGGAGTTGGTTATCTTTCTGAAGCTCCTTAACTCCAGGCCCTGTGGAATTCTGGGATATGAAACTATAGCCAGTGATGTAAGAGCGGGAACGCCACAATGTCTCCGTGTCTATTAATCAAAAGTCAACCCATGCTTGTGTAATGTGTGCGCGGAGGTAATTTCACTTCATTCACTTCAAACTAGCTTGTGTAATAGCTGACAGCCTGTTTGTCAGATCAACTCTGGTGTCCAATGGCACAGATCTGCACAACTCTGTAGGGTGAAGGAAAGGTCTGCTGCTGCCTGGAGCACTTCATTCACACACAACTGAAAGCAGTAATACAGACTTGTGCACGCACACACATAGTCATAGGCAGCAGCTCTGCACTTTAGCTCATGCCTCCCCAGATTCAGCTTTTCTCATTCAGAGTTACTATGGCCTTTAAGTGCATCGAAACTCCCACACTTTAAGGCTACTGAGTGGAAAATCATCTAAACAAACACTTCATCAGCACAGAGGCAGTCTTGCTAGTCTATGTGCCATGCATGGAGGAATATGGTGGGAGGATGTGGGTACGTGTGTGGAGGTGTAGGTGTGTAATGGAAGAGGATGGAGGAGCGATCTGTGGATGAGGCTGGAGAGAAAGAATACGTCAGGATTTCAGCTGTGGCCTGTGGTTGTACATACAAATACAACGGATTATATTATATGCACATATCTTTAGACCTGATTTCACTGTGGAACATCAAGGAGTTGACGCATTATCCAATCTGCAGGTCACACACACTGTCTTTATCTCTTTATGGTGCATATTTGACAGATGCACTCAAAGCACATGACTGTCAGAACACATAAGATGTGCTCCTGTCTCTTTTGTTCGGCTCCGTGTTTCGCTGACAGCACACAGAACAACATGGCACTGCTTTGGGTGGAGGCATCAAAAGGTTATTTTTAAAAATATCAGGCGATCATCAGGAGGCCTAATTACTTTTTTTTTCTCCTTCCTTTTAGAAAACAGTCAGCGTTTCAAAATGATCTGGCTTCTTTGGATGGCGGCCCTCAAATAAGTTTGATGCCTGCTTTCTGACTGCCAGGTTCAGTTTCCGGATCCAAACTCCCATTGACATCGCGCTGTCGTGGAAAGGCTGCATGCCAAACTAGCGTCCGATGTAGGTAAGCTCTCATGTAAACTGACCCAGCTGGTCCTGGCAAATTCAGCTCTGGAATACATTCTTTTAATCATACAACACATTTCATTACTTACAACTGATGCCAATGTCCTTCCTGGACTTAAATGACTTGAAAAGTAACTCAAATAAAAAAGGTCACACATAAAAAATCATTGACATCATGTATTTCTCTACATGTGGTCATCACGTGAATGTGAGTGATGGGTGTAAATGTAAGGGGGTTCCAGGAAGTGAAGGACTATGGGAGGTCAGTGGACACACGGTGATAGAGACATCCATATGGTGGTGCAAGGGGGGAAGGCTCTGGGCATGGAAATGAGCCAGGAAAGAGAGAGAGGGGGGAGAAAGAGTGAGTGATGATGGGAAACGGAGCAAAGGCAAGAGAGAGTTCACTGCTCTAAGTTCAATAGTATTTCCCCTGAGGTTCTCTGCTACTCTTTATCAACAGATATTTGATCATTACACACAAGCACACATGCATCCACCAGGCTGGAGCTAGGATTGAGTTCATCCCTGTCTGTTTAGCATGAGCACATTAAGGTGCATCCACCTTATCCGGCCCCTGGCTTCCTCCTCATCCAGCTCCATTTATTTGCTACTAAAGAGCGACCATGTGCAGATCACGCGCCTCTTTGGCTTCCTGTCCACGTATTAGAGGCAATCTCTATTGTTACAGTCCATAATAGGGTTGAAACACACTGCAAACGATGCCCAATATCGTTTTTCATACCTGCAGTATGAAAATCAATATTTCGGAACAGATCCTCCCACTTCTTAATATAGCGGCAAATGAGCATCACTTGGCTCAGCTCCAATTCTCGCCTCTCTCTTTTCTCTTTCTGCCACTCACTTCTGATTCTTCCTCCGCTCCCTGCAAAACTTTTTGCGAACTGGCCCTCCAACTCCTCATCCGGCTCACGCTCACATCTTTGCATGCAAAAAATAAAAACAATGGGAGGGAATGGGAGGTGAGGTGCGGTCACCTACCTGATTCACAGGAAAACGTCTTGGATGTGTCGTCACAGAAGATGATGGCCACAGCGTGCTTTTTTGTCTCCCGCGGCATCCGGGTGATGTTCTTGATGTTCTGGAGCTCAGTGATCTAAAGAGGAAGGAGCGAGTGGCACATTACCATGAATGAACACAGCCAGCAGCAGAAGCAGCAGCCAGCCTTAATTGTCATCCTGCACTGCTTCGCTGAAAGTGCAATAGCGGTTAGAGGCTTAGCATATAAAGGATGACAAAGTAAAATAGAAATGTGGGTGATCTTAAGGGATAAATAAATAAGAGCCGTTTTCCTGCTGATAATGAAGAGCTCTTTTCAAAAAGCAAGAAATCATCCACAGTGTCAGCTTCTCTGCGGCGTGGTGGCTGCTGCATTATAGTGTGTGGCATGTAATGTATTGCTATTTATTTTAAAAGCACTTTATGAATGAATGCAACCTGACGTTCATTCTGTGCACACTGTGCATCCTCCGTTCAAGTGCCTCTCCTTGAAACGGCTTTTTCACTCAATAGGGAGCAGTGCGATCAAAAGCATCTAAATCACTTTACCAGGAGATTGATCGCAAATGAAAAAAAAGAGAAGATTACGTTTAATTGAATATCACCCGCATTTACAGGCCATTTTGTTCAACAGTCTTCTGTGTGTTCACTCTGCCTGGGAGATAAGGCCCATTACATTATTGTAGTCCATTGTGTGCTAACTGTGGGCCCTTTGCCAGACTGTTGGGAATGAATTAGCTGGGCTCACTGCCCGTATAGTAAAGCTCGACTGTTTAAGGTTAAAAGACCAGACCTAATAACACATACAACATATGCGGACGACAGATTTCTTTGCTTGATAACGTTGCAAATAATAAATCCCTCCTGTCTGGTGTCAGACATCCCCTGCTCAGCTTTCAAGTTAGATAAAAAAAATTTCAAGAATGAAGCGAGGAAATAGAAAAAAGAGGAAAGGGAGGGGAGGCTATGGATATTGAAAGATAGCAGATATTTTTCATTTGTTATTTTTTATCCATCTCAAAGATAGTATCTAAATATTTTATATGAGATGAGGTGATTTTTCTTCCCTGTGAAGATATAGTATGTATTTGTCCTCGGGCAGGCTGTTCATACATATAACTAACTGCCACAAAGCGAGCCCCAACAGCAGGGATTTCTGAGCCGTGAATTCCACCAGCCTCTCATCTCTTTCTCCGTTTGTGCTCAGTGTGTAACTGTGCATGTTTTAGTCTCTCTTCCCGTGTGTGTGTGTGTGTGTGTGTGTGTGTGTGTGTGTGTGTGTGTGTGTGTGTGTGTGTGTGTGTGTGTGTGTGTGTGTGTGTGTGTGTGAAGCTGCGTTTCTAAGAGAGAGGTTTGGGTGCATTCCCAGCCTAAGGCGCTAGAGTCCGAGCAAAGTGAATCATTTGTGATGAGACCTATTCCTCATCTCCCCTCTTCTTCTTTCTTCTCCTTTATTCAAAGGTGGAAGTTAAAACTCGTGTTAAGAAGTCTAAGAGTCAGCAGCCACGCTAGCGTTACGCCTCTGTAAAGGGGCAGATAGTCATTACAGAGACTACGACACGTTGTTGCTCTCAGGTAGCTCTGCATTGAATAAATTACATTTTTTTCTTAACAAAAAAAGCTCAATACACCATGGATCATTAACACATTATCAATAAGAGATGAAGGAAATGTCTTCCTGCAACAATCACAAATATCTGACTGTAACCATTAATTCATGTTACGGTACATGTCTATACCTTTAAATTAAATCCAGTTTCTATAACATGAAATAATATAATGTGAATACCTTTAAGTCCGCTTCAGTTTCTATAACAATCCATGTTACTATATTTACACACTAATCTTCTGTCTAACTCTGAAATAACAACTGCAGCAATACATCAGCTCTTAGTTGTGGCTGTCTACTGTTTCAGCATGTAATAAAGCATTATCAAGCAAATAACACACATTATAACATCATCTTCCACATTCAGTTGCGTTTGGTACGCTGAGCTTCACGGGAATAACTTGCACAACCGCTCGTTCTCTTCGCATTAACTGAACGTAGCTCGACCAATATCAGGTGACAGAGGGCGCTAGCTTACAGACACGGAAAACGGCTAGCATAACTTTGCTCAAAGTAAATTTAAGTATTTCAACCACCTCCCGCTGAATCTAATCATGATTAACATGAGTTTAATAACTTAGATAAACTATCCAGAATCACAAACAGTGCTTTTGAACACTTTCTTACCTGTAAAGGGGCAGATAGTCATTACAGACACTACGATGCGTTGCTGCTTTCATGTAGCTCCGTATTGAATGAGCCCAGTAACGCATCGGCCCCCATAAGAAGCTCTACCTCCTTCAAAATAAAGCAACTCCTTCAAAATAAAGCTACATAAACTGATAAATTAACATGCCAACAACCAAATACAAAATCACAGTGTATTAACATCCCAGATGATAAAAAAAATAGAAAAGAATAAAATGGAGGCAAGGCTAGGAACATGGCAGGCGAGCAGCTGTTTTGTCTGGTGGTCTTGTGATTGGTTCACTCACTCCGCGTGAAGGTGTCTTTCATCTGACAGATGTAAAACTTTACTTGTCACTGCAACATTACTGTTATCATTCACAATGCAGCTGCACTGGCATTTGACATGTCACGTGGAAAACTGGCGATACATATTTCACAGAATATTGATCCCTGCTCCCGTTCACACATGACCCCATGCAGGAAATGTTCCTGAAAATGTCAGGGACAGAATGCATGTGTCTTAAGTTTAGTGTGTGTTTGCGAGACAATGTCAACCTGCTGGTGGACCACTAAAGTTATTGAGATTCATCCTCTGGGGACCATTAATGTCTACACAAAATGGATTCAGCCTCTCACATATTGAGAGGCTAAATCCCATAACTCCTCTTTGCTGGTTATTTCCACTTTCATATGCACATACTGTATTTAGGCATTTAAAAACAGCTCCATCTTTCCACTTTAGCTGCCACTGTCAGGAGCTCAGGAGAGCTCCAGAAATGTAGCACACAGAAAAACAACTTTTCACAGGGCCAAATATATTGCTAAAAATATTCACGGATTGTTTTACTGTGCGGACCAGCACTTCTCTGACAGAGAAAAAGGCACAGGGAAGGAGAGAAAGAGGGAGAGAGTGGGAGTAGAGGGGATATGAACAGAGAGAGGAGAGAAAGAAAAGAAAGCCAATCCCCTTTGTGTTGATTCTGTAAATCAGCCACCAGTGCAGCCTATTTCCTCCCAAAGCACTGCAGCGTTGAATGAAGCCCTCAGACGGGACCTTTCTTGATCTTCATGGCGATGCATTACCAGGTGCACTGGTGCATGTGTGCACTCATCGCTCACTCCAGCGCTGGGTGTCTGGGATGCCTCTGGGAGGGGGGGGGGGTTACAGCCACACAGGATGCCCCGAGTGACAGCATGATGCAGTGGGTAGAGAGACGCTTCATTCACAATACATGGCTGATGGTGTTGCAGCGAGGGATGCTAACAAAGTGGATCAAAACCTCTACCTACTGTAGCTTGTGCTTGTATGCAAAAATGTGAAGTTCCCGTGTTTGAGAAATCCTCGTTTTAATTCATAATCACATGGCAGCCTGTTAGACTACTAAATCAGCTCTCAAACTGCTGCCACGTAGGAAACCTGGTGTCAAAGTCCCCTATCATCTGCTGTTATATCCTCTCATTACTATAAAACACTATTCGTGGTGCCACTCCTTTAACATCATCTCCCCTCGCCATGATAATGAGCCATAATTGGAATATTTCAAAGAGCTTAAGAGGTGGGGAGAGAGATATTATACTGTGGATTATTACTTTCAAAAGGGAGAGAAAGGGCCCCAGAGGAGAAGATAAAGTTGCAAAATGTGTCTTAATGGCTCCTTAACTCCATCATCTGTGGCCAATGGACAGAACTTTTTATATGAAGATGAAAACAAGGTTCTCGGTAGAAGTTTGCAGCTGAGTGCAGTGATAGTGTTTATTTTATAAATTTCATTTCTTTTTTAACACCCACCTTTAGAAACTTTTACAATAAGCACTATATTTAAAAAAAAAAGTTCTTTCTCTTGATTTAAGAGAGCACATCTTATGCCTAAATACAATCCCAGCTCTTCATTTTTGGTGGCCACCGTCAGATTTTCATCAGCTAAAGCTAATTAATTCCTCCAGTTGGCCAAATTGCAAAATGAAACCCTTGGCTGTTGTGTGACGAATGTGCTCTGCATGCCGATGTAGCAGTAGCATTTAGACTCGGCCAGAGAGTGTTCCCTGGGGGAGTGACACACCAGGTTTAATCTCCTTTTGGAATTCAAAAGGACAAAAGACAAACTTTAACATTCCTGATCCTCTGAGGACCATGAATGTCTGCAGGACATCAGAGTTTCGTTTGTCAAACAGGAATGGCTGTCTGATGGTGGCGTTCGCTGGACGTTATGAACACTGATTCATAATTTCATGGCAATCTGGTCCATGCATGTTGCATTATCTTGACGAGGCTGACTGGAAACAGACCTCATGCTAGCAACAAAAATGCAAATTTAAACCCTTGCTTAGTGAAATACATATCTATTAACACACATAAAGCTCCATTTCAGATCATTTCAACTCTAATATTCTTGCAGTCCTAATGCAATACAGTCTTAAAAAAAGGTAAATCAACAGATTGAGATAACAGGACTGAAAATCAGATCGATCAGAATATAATTTATAATGCATATCAGTGGTGTGTGTTGGTGTACCTTGTGGAAGCTCCTGAAGTACGCTGCCTTCTCGTCTGGGTACTTCTCTAACCGCCGGGGTCCTTTACTGGAGGCCTTCTTGAACACCAGCCAACACCTCCGGAAGATCTGACAACGGAGAACGATGGCAGCCCCGTTAGTGAAGCACAACTCTCCCAGAGCAAAGAAACGCATTAAGGTAACAGCAGATAGAGACTACAGAGAAACACAAACCGACTGTCCAGAGAGGTCGATTCCCGCTAACCACAAAATAATAAACCAGGAAAAACTCAACCTGACATCATATTACTGGGACAGACAGATCAACTCCTGCTGTACCAGCGGTGAGAACAGAGGAATCGCTGCCAGCTACCAAGCGAGAATTCGAGCTTAACTGCTACAAATGCACCTCGGCAAAATCTCCAAACATCAAAGCATTTGAACACTTTAAAGTAGCTGTGAATGTGTTTCCGCTGATCAAATATAGATCGGCCTTAAGGGTCATTCATGTTGTTTATCACTGGACAGCACTGTCATAAAATGCATCAGTAAACTGATTCTTTCCCTCATTTCAAACCATGGTCTGGATGAATACTTGATTCTGACTGGCTGCAGGGTGTCCTGATAATGGACACCTACTAAGTAATTCCACTGAAAAAGTGCTGGGTTCTACCAGAAATGACTAAGCGGTGCAACAGGTTTACAGTGTTCTGCAACATGCTAACAAGCTAATATCTATCATTTGTTCGTGAAAATCTTGATACTGATTTGGGGTCAATGAGATGCTAGATAGCTAGCTAGTCTTGTTGTTAACATACTGTCAAATCACATTTACTGTTGGTCAACCATACACGGTGTTACTGGCTGAATCTTGCTAGCATGATGTTAGCTTTCACAGCTAAAGAAAGGGTTCTATGTTTCCATCGTATAAGAACCTTATGGGATTGTTTCAGGTATTAGTCAAACTTTCAGGTGTTACCACAAAAACTGAGCTATAGCTTGTGAAAACATTGATTAATGGTCATTTTTTTCCTTTGGCCAGTGACCATGGTATAAGCAGGATGATGCCCTTTGAAGTGTCCATTACCAAGAATTAATGGACATTGTGGAGACAACTGTTCAGGCCTCCCTGCTGTCCATTCATTCCTGACAATGGACATCTTATTGGGAATTATTCCGTACATATCCTTGAGCAAGCTGATGTCACAATGAGAGTAAAGGCACCAAACACAAGACTTGGAGAAAGGAAATGAAACGATTATGCCAAATGAATCAAACTTCAAATATTCCAATCTTATTACTAATGCATTCAGATAAGACACTGGTCTGTCTTTTGGACAGTAAATGTTTTCATTTTAGTCAGTGGCAACTCCAATTACTTTTCCTTTGATTGTATACACAGGGTTGGTAATGCTGAAGTATTATAAGGTCACAGGCCATTCAAACATTGCATCTACTATAGCATATTAAAGAATCTGTCCTCAGTCCTCTAACAAATGAGTTTGAGAAGATGAACCATGAGGAAAATCACTTAATTTGTTGTGTTTAAGTCAAAGTTCTCAGGGTTAGTCTTTTCCAGAAATCATTGTCAAATTCACAGCCAATGAAAGAAGTAGGATACCACAGAGAGACAGTAAGGGGTACTTGCATGTGTCCAACGCAGCACTTCGCCACATGACGTCACATTGCATCAGGACAAGAGCTGATCCAGGTTCAGCTACACTTTTGCACTTTAAATCTCATTCTGAACAAGGCCTCACATGTCTACCTCTCAAGCTGAATGGCAATGGCAATGAATCATGGATTTACAGCAACAAATTCACAGTGAAAATGCAAACACCAATGACCAAATTTGCCACGTCCACTAACAACTGCCTTGCAGCATATGCTAAAAAATAAAAAGTGAGGGAAATTTAATTTAATTTAAATGAGGGAATTTAATTTGTTATAATATTTTGCTAGACGGAATGTAGGTTAGCAAGAAATCCAACAGAGTTTTTTTTGTTAATAATTAATATCCTAAATTCTTGATATTTTATTGACTCTTTGATAAATTTATGCATTTATTTCCCAGTGTCTCAGTGAATTTAGTGGTTTATTTAACAGCGATATTGCAGATATGGGCTGGAACTGCAATCATTAAACTGCACTTGAGAATGCGTGCAGACAGAAACAAACAAATACTGCTCCAGAACTGAAATTAGAGCAGTTCAAATTCACCAAATAACTTGTGTTCAGAGAGATTCGACCAAACTGTGTTCCTCTGTACAAGCTTAATAACTTTATAACTTAATTTCAACCTGGAGTAATGTGCTTCCTTTTATGAAGGGCTACAGATCACACACTCTGTTTCTGTGTCTTGCCACCCAGTGTGAACGCAGTCACAGACAAACTCTAGCTCTCTCTCTGGTGCAGCAGATTACAGTACTGTATTGATCACTGGACCACAGTCTGGCCCACCCACCGGCTGAACAAGACACAAATGGAGTGTGCTGTATACCGGACTACTTCAAGGTCAAATCATGAAAAGGGACGCATACAAATACACACAAACACATAGTTATGCACACTCACAAAACCACTACAAAATACAAGATATTTTGGTTCTTATCACAGATAGGCTGCACGCAAAAACACATGTATGGACACGCAAGTTTGAACATGTCCATCTGTCACTGTAATCCCGTATATTCTGGCAGTCTTGTGTAAACCATTTAGCCATCATGAGCTGAGAAAAACTGCCCTGTTTTCTGGTTTGATACAATGCAATTTTCAAATCCAATGGGTTTTCAGACAGTTTACTTGGCTTAATAAATAGGAGAATTATCTCAATTCACAAAAAAACACTGCAACCCTCCATATTTGGAAATACATAATACTCTTTGGACAGCAATGTCTCTGAGGATCAGTAAAAAGAGCTGGTATCATTACTCTATGTGATCCACTGCATTGCCCCACAACACAACCTGTAAACCATTTGCAATCCCTCCTCTTTACAAAGCCAGTGTCAAGGTGTAAAAAGCCAATACAGACCGAACGGAGAGGCAGAATAAGTGTGATGGCCACCAGCTTATGAGTCCTATGTGGTTGCCTATCTTTAAAAGTGGGACCCTTCTATTTCCTGGTGAAGACAGCCTCTATCACTCTGCCTGATGTATGATTGCCCTGGGCTGCATGCTTGTGTTGGGAAACCATGGATATACGATTAATTTGTTTACTCAGCTGGTGTACTTCATAAAAGGCCCACTGAGTTGAACTTGGCACTTTGCAGTAATTGACTAGAGTGGATCCCTAGGTCCTTATCGGTCTGGCTTGATGGGCCTCCATTCTAGTTAAGTGTTGCCCAGGCCCATTATAAACAGCAAACAACACAAAATAGTGCACTACACATTCTCTAATGCACTGTGGATCATTCTCTACATCGTCCATAAAAGGCTTTAAGGAAGTAAGGAAAAACAAAGGGGCGATAAAATCTCACTCAAAATTGAACATACTGTATTTATTTCCATAATAATGCTTGTAAAAATAAAGCAAAAGTGCAACTTTGACAGAAACACAAGCATAGATGTGAATCCCTTTTGACAGTGGCCATTATCATATTTGTGACTTTTAAACAGTAAAATTAAAGCCAGCCTATATTCTCCTTTGGGAGCTTGAATCAAAGCAATGCTGCCTGCTTGCCACACACAAAGTAATTCACCCTAGGAGTGCTCAGATTAAGTAATTATACCAGCACAAAAGCAAGCTCAGTGAGATAGCTTGTGCATAATAAGAACTAGGGGGTATGAATGGAGAGGGCTTAATTTTGCCTGTTCCACAGTTGTCAATGCTTTGTCAAGGCAGTCCTTTTCTCAAGCTGCTGGTGGTTCTTATTCAGAGACACTCTTACACTGATTGTAATTACATAGACGTGAATGAGACTCTCTGCTGGTTTGGTGCAACTCATTTAATGCCAGAAGAGTGCAGAACACACTGCCTGGCACTGAAAACTAACTCACCAGTTCCAGACAAAAACAAAGTAATGATGAAGAGGTGACAATAAAATCATCCTAGTTTTTGCTTTGTCTTGTCATCTGATTACTATTGTGTGAAAGCAGTTCCTCCCCTGCCCACACTGTGTTTCGTTTGACCCTCCTGGTTAATTACACAAAGTAGGCATGGCAAAGGTTTGACTACATTGGGCTTGGAAAAGAAATATCTCACGCATAAACTGCAAAGAAATTGAATTTGGTGTGCTTACATGGGTAAATTGGGAGGCTTATGGCCAAAAGATTTATTCACTTCCATTAAATCATACCACTTCTTCAGAAGTCCTGTGTATTTCAACAATTACCCACAAGAATGTAGATAAATAAAGAGACTTCGCGTTGACCCTGTCAATAGGGTTGTAACAATTCATTGACCTGGATCAATGTATCTATTCAGTGACCAACAATCCAATATTATCAATGCAAAGTGACAACATTGATCTGTATCATCATCTTGAAGACGCGCCTTTATGTAGAAAATTCAAGTACAAGTAACAAGTAATAACAAGCAGCCAAGAAAAAGACGAGATGAGATGAGATGAGATGAGATTATTTACTCCCTTCTCTGGATTAAATCAACAGCATGGGCCAACACACAAAACACATGCCAAGTGCAAACACTGGCGTTAGGACAAAATACTCAGGAAATATGATGAACCTGGTGGACGATGTATGAATAATAATAATAAAGTTTTGTGTGTGTCCATGGGGTTAATATAAAGTAAACTTTCCTGCACTTATATTCTTGCTAAACTTATTTATGTGTTGTTTCTTTCACTTATGGCCAAAAGCATAAAAGATGGGAGACACAGACATATAAAGTAGTGTGTCATCAGCATATGGACAGAGACGCCTTGTCTCCTGATGACTCTACCAGGGGATAGTGGCCTGGAGTCACAGTGACTCTGCTGATATTTGCTCACAGTCAGAGTAATTCAGAATTAATTGATTTAACTACAGTCAGCAACAGGTCCAGACATCATGTGTCTTTTCTACCAGAATTAAGCATCTTCTCAGCAGGGATCCTCTTCAGCCATATTTCCACCAAACACAATACCCTTGGCCCATACCCAAGCAAAAATGTACCAAAACCTTCGATCTGTTTTGAATTTCTACCGCAGACAGTTCTCTTAAATGTAAGCGGGGTTGTTACTGGGGCTTTGGAGGCTAACCCCTTTCACTTTCGCAGTAGTTGGGAAACAACAGACGAGACTTTTCTTCGTCTTGAGAAGCTGCAGCATTTATTAATTGACGCACTCTAACCTATACTGTACATTTACTGACAGACTGACAACTTACTGCTAACCTTTTCCTCAGCTCCACTGGCATTGACTTTTTGCCGCTTACTCTTTCTCACTTGCTCAACCACACACTCACGACGCACACACATTTTGTGTTCTTTTTCCTCAGTATGTGGTTGCTTATTACAACAAGGAGACTGCTTAAAAATGGAGTGCAATGTTTCTAGCTTCACCTTTAAGTCCTGGATCAGTGTGCTTGGTACCTCAGCAGAGGGATAACAAAAAAACAGGAAGGAATGGAAAACTTCTATCGGGGCCTTCCACAACTTTTGAAAAAGGAAACATGAAAATATCTGTTCTAATGTGTAACGAACTGAAATGACTACTTGGTGGAAATGAGGCTCTCAAGACTAAATCTGAACTCTGAAGTCTGTACCTAAATACCAATTCTAAATCTCAAGCTATGAAGTCATCATAGTGTGATTAATACGTGAAAGGCTTGTCATTAAAAATTAGGCTGTCTCACCTCCACACACACATACACACACCCGTACCTCAGTGCCTGCTTAGAAACATACATGCACACATAATTACCACCATATCAACACTTTCAACATAATCACCAATCAAAACGGTGCTTTCAATGACCAGCAAAGCTCTTAAGACTCTTGCAAAGATTTACATGAAGATTTGAAGAAGTAATATGACTGTGAACTAAGTTATTGTGTACTCATTTAAATTCTGGGAGGAGGGATGAACCCACAGGGCCGCTGGAACCCATATGAGATTGGGTCATTAAAATTTAACACTTCATTAACACAATCTTAGAATGATTTATTAAAGAAAATTATTTTTTCAACACAAGTTGCCAACCACGATGTGGGTGGTGTGTGTGTGTGTGTGTGTGTGTGTGTGTGTGTGTGTGTGTGTGTGTGTGTGTGTGCGTGCGTGCGTGTGTGTGTGTTTCTGTCCTCTTCATTAATAAGTAAACAGACCAAAAACAGAAATGAAAGTGAGAACAAATAAAATCCTTCACCTTCTCTTCATGATTTAAAGTGGCCTCTATGTTTGTGTGCATGTACATTTGATTATGAAATAATGAAGCAATACATATATACATATACATATATGTGAAGTTGATTATCACATATGTATCACCTTATTCCAACTTTCATTGACAAATTTAACAAATTCAATTTAAAAACCTTGCATTTACTGTAAAAATAGGCCTTTCCAAAACCTTTGAAATGTCTTTCTGCTGTCTCCATGATTTGGATTTAATTTGTTCAGCTGATTGAGTTTAACTGAGAAGGAAACATATATTTATGAATCATGACAGTGAAGGTCAAATGCATGTTGCACATATGTGCATCTGTGCCTGCAAATTGTATTAGCAACCAGGGCAGGTGTGACACTTTGCTTTTGCAAAACCAGCCACAATATACTGAAGAGTGTCTGTAGATTTCTCTGTTTTACAATATTCTACTACCATACAAATGAACATCCTAAGTATATTTAATATTACTTTAATAATACAACTCTGGCTGTCCCTAGGAAGGGTGTAAAAATATATATATATATACTATTGAAAGGCCATAAGCTCACAATGCCTTAGAGAACTGAAAACAAATGTCATCCAAGTGGCCTTTGGGTTTGCTGACCATGTAATCACAATGTCTCTGATGTGAGTCTGGCTGGGGTCCTTTTGTCTACTAAAGGGGAAAAAAATCCCCCTCAATTATGATCTTGAATTTTTTTATTTGTAATAATTAATTACATTTGCTGCATTGGGTGGAGTTGGTAGCAGGACGATATTTAGCAAAGCACAAGTCAAATTCAGGTTGATATGTATGAGTAAGCAGGAAGAGGCCCCTTCTGAAAAAAAGACACATGACAACATGCCAACAGTTTGCAAAAAGGCATGTGAAGGATTCCTAAAGCAAAATATTCTGAGGTCAGATGAAACAAAGGCTTCAGTTCTCATGCAAAACTCTGTATCTATAAAAAGCGAAGCTAAGCCCATAATCCATGGAAGCTCTCTTCCATGAAGAACAGTGGTGGGGACATCAGTTGTCGAAACTTGCAAGGATACAAGAAAGAATGAACGGAGTCGAACGGTTGATGAGAACCTGCTTCAGAGCGCTCAAGAGCTTTGATTACAATGACTCCCAGCATCAAGTGAAATCAACACTGAAATGGCCCTAGAGTGGCCCAGCCAAAGACAAAAACAGCTTTAAAAGTAGCTCACTAGCACTACCCATTCAATTTGACTGACCTTGAGCAAATTTGATTGGGAAGAATACCAAAACCTCCACAGGCATGCTTTCTCTTTGTCACCATGTTGTATTTTGTGTAGACTGTTACTAAAAATGTAAGACATCAATTTTGCACTCAACCTGCAGCACAGGTTGAATACATTATGAAAACATTGTGCTGGATATGAATAAGATACTCTGAAATGCATCTCCGTGTGATCCTGCACAATCAAAAAACAACGAGTACATCGCCACACGTCGCAGGGTGGTGTGTAAAATCGGCGCCAGTAAAAGCAACGAGCTGGAGGGAACATTTCAAGGGCAATCCCTTCACTTTTAGGGAGGTCTGTCTGTGGCAAGGAAAACACTTCAGGAGGCACTTGGCAAGGTGCAGCGAGTTCATCAACACCAGCTCTACTACGGCATCCACACTGAGACTGCTGTTCGAGGGGACCGGAAGAGGGATTAGAGCCAAAGATGATCCCAGACAGACAGATGGAAGCAGACTGTCTGATGGGCTCTTATAAAAGGCTCGAAAGGAAGCTGGGAACACATTTGTGCGCGTGTAAAATAACCTTGCTTTATGGCGTGCTGACATTTAACGCAACAATAAATGCCTTGAAGTTAAACTCGGGTTCCTATGAGGTAGTATTGTCAGAGGGAAAAGTGTGTAAAACCATAACGGAGTGGTCTGGCAGAGAATTTAGGAAGTCAGACACTTGGTGGACCTCAGTAATGAGCCATCTTTTGAAGCCTTAGTCATTTTCTGTAAGTGGCCATTCACTTCACGGAGCATTATCAAACTTCTGGCATTATTAAAGAACTGTCTCGCTTCTCAATAAAATATGAGCCCTATTTCCCCTGCAGGCAAAATCACTTGTCATTTGGATGAACTGAGGAACTGTCCAAAGACATGAAAATGATTTCCAATGACAGCCTGCTTCAGGTAAATGACTAATCACATGGCAGAATAAAAATAGCCGCCTGTTAGATTCTCAGGAGCACTAGTGAATATTGAAACACAATCGCAATACCTCAGAGGCGCAAATGCATTTATTATTCCTCGGATATTTCATTAAAAAGGGAGAAATGTGGGATGGGTTGTACCCTCTCTATGATTCATGTGTCCTACAAACTATGATTTAAAGATGATTACTGCTGCACTTACTGGCAATACAAGACATGAGAGCACTTCAATCAAGGTAGCCCTGCAACACTCAGACATGATAATAACAGACCGGATTTAGCTAGTACTTAGCATGTAGAATACTGAGCCAACAGGATTCTGAACAAAAAAAATTAATTAAAAAACAACCATCTAATGCGGCACGTTTGTTTCATTCTGTCAAACGCATAGCAGTTGGAAGTCTTCCTCCTCATTCAGCTCTGCATACGGTTTAGTGTTCCCCTGGTGATAATGACGCCTGATGGACTATGACAGACCAGGCCCGGCAATATCAGCTCCTGGTGCTGGCAATCAATTTCAGACGGCGGCGGGGTCTGTGCCACGGTGTCCATCTTTATAATTAGATTTGTTATCAGGTCGGACAGTTGTTACAGCAATCATTGCAGCGATCGCTCTGCCAGCCACGACCCCAGCCTCCCCTCCCCAAATCCTCCAAGGACTGCTCCAGCATTTCAACAATGCTTTGCCAAATGCGAGGACTACAAAAGTTTGTCCTAATTGCACCATTGCTCCCGCTGTCAGTCACTTCCCTGGCTGCCGGCTATCACCTTTGACTTGATACATAACTCTCACCACCCCACCCCACCCCCAACGAAATATATTTCCCGCCGCATCTAAAATGTTTGGACATCCCATAATTTTATAATTCGCCCCTGACTACAGCTGTTGGCAGGGTGGCGAGCCAGCCGCGCCCCAGTTAATCATAGATTACTTTATCTGGGCCATTCCAAATCCTCATGTGTAATGCAGTGCTACCTCAGCAGCAAGTAATCACTGCCCCCCACTCCATCCCACACACACACACACACACACACACACACACACACACACACACACACACACACCCCCTCCTCACTTTCTCTCCGAGCCTGATTCGTCTCTGTCTCTCCTCCTGCCCTTCTGTCGTCGCCCTCTCCTAAATTTCTCCTCTCCCATTCCTCATCTCTTTCTTGTGTCTATGCATGATTGGACATTCTCATCAAACATTCATGAGCCAAACTGGTCCCGAAATGTAATATCATAGTATTAGTAACTCTTATTATTATTTTCGCTTGTTAAGGCCTTGGCTGTGACTGGGTGGCAGTGCACAGCTGAAAACTGGAGCCCAGTCACAACGTGGCATGAAATATGAAAGACAAAGCTCCAGCTGATTCCTCGAAAAGCAAAGGGTCCATCTAACCAATATGACAAAGAATGTAAGGGGGGGTGGTATCAAAATGAGTGTGTAAGAGACAGAAATAAAAATGGCCATCCAGAGATTGAGTTTTGGAATAGGCCAGAGCCATAAAGACAGTGGAATGCAGACCTCCATTAGGATTCATGATAGATTATGCTTTTAAAAAGGACTTGAGGTCAGATGGTGATGACTACTTTCTGCTGTACCTCTCAAAGGATCCCTCTTCCCCAAATTTCAGGCGTCACAACTTGGTTGGTCCTTGGTGATCCAATCACAAGTGGACAGCTCTAAGTACATCAGTTCATCTTTCCATTTGGAAAGATGTGTTGCTGCTTTTAACTGGCAACAGCACTTACCCAACTCGCTGGGACAAACAGACATGATTTTTACACAAAGAGAGAAATGAGTTAATTCATAACATTTGCCGAATTTTCAAGAAGGCCCAGATAATTAAGAATTTGTCATGGGCAGGGTTTCGCAGAATTTATAAAGTTTCTCCTAATGCAAAAACTCATAAAACTGCGTGATTTCTTAAAGGAGTCTGGGGATGTTGAGGTTACTAGTTCAGTGGTGAAACCAGCTGAAACAGATAGTGAGTTCACAAACTTCTGCTGCTCATTTTGGCAGGTGAGCGACTCCAAACACATAAGTGATATCACGGTGAACCACAAGGAAATCGGGCAGTGTGTTTTTGTGTGTGTGAGGACGTCCATTGAGCAGGCGTACCAAATGTGGTCTGAGTGATGTGTGCGTTCACACCTGTCCACTTGTGACTGAACCACCCAGGACACGTTGTTCAAACCTTGAAAAGCTACAAGAGTTTTTGTGCCACCCCTGCTTCCAGTTCTCATGGAAATAACGCTGTTGAGCACAGGGACAAGTGTTTCCACTGTTGTTTCTTATTACCGCAGGAGAGACAGGGGAGATGTTTGACCCATGCAGGGCAGCGCAGCCTTGAGTGGGAAAACATTCGTTAAAATGTCACACTGTGCAGATCTGGCCATCGCAGCTACTGTAGCTGAGCATTTTTTTTTAAGCACGGCACAAAAATAGTAGCCAAATCATTCGGAAGGAGATGTAGGGCAATTTTGAGCTTTTTCTCTCAGGTGAGAGGGAGCGCAGAGGATTTTTTTTTTTACGGTGTAAACAGGGCGGCATCTTGCTGGTGTCAACTTAGAGTATGTTGTTTTCCACCCTGGGGTATTGGGCATGGCCAGAGTCAAACTGACAAAGGCCAGGAAAACATTCTTCTTTTACAGCAGAGCAGAGGATTACACTGTAATCATAATCTCATAATCTACCAATACAGTTTCATAATGTTGCTTACTTCAGTGTAGCTAAGTTATGCCACTGTGTATTTGAGACACAATCGATTCAAGTGACACTGAGGTTGGCGAGCGCTGCTGCCTGCAGTATACAAGGCAGCGGTGGATTCGCATGCGTGTGTAAAACATTTTTACAGTGGAGCAATATTGCTTCAAGCCATTATTATGACAATTGCCTGCTCTTTAAACCATCCCTCATCCAAACCTCTTTATGTACTACAGCTGCAGTCAGCAATCTTTTGCACACACACACAGAGCAATTTCCACTTAATCCATGTACAAGGCTGAAGCGTTCACAGACAATAAGACAGACAAAGACGGATTTGGCTATGGCAGAATACCCTCACTGACGAGCAAGCTGAGACCACCATAGACAGAAGGCAACAATACAGAGCGGTGTTCTTTTCCTTAGAAGACTGGAATGAGTTGTCCACGACTGTGTCCTCTAGCCAGGCTGAATGTTAAACTGAACTAAATCCATAAATGAAGAGGAATATGGCCTGAATGCACAAAAGCACAGAGCTCCATGTAGGTCTAGCTGTAAGCAAGGCAAAGCTTTATTTTTCACTTTAGCATGTTGGTGCTCGTGTCGCTTCCAGCAGAATTAGCATGTAGGCCAACAGGTGAGGGGCTGCTACAAAGAAACCAAATGCGGTGGTCTCAGAAGTGACCGACTAGCCTCTGTGGGAAGAGAATATAAAGTAAGAGGATGAAAGGAGATCTGTGACGCAACCCCATCAATTGACCAGCATAATTACCATTAGTTGACCACTTGATTATCATATCAATAAAGACTGTGAAATTGAATGAGGCACAGACCACTGTTCGGTGTTCCAGCAAATAGTTGCATGTTTAGCAGCACATTATGAAACGCAGAGTGTTTTCCAGGACACTTTGTGCAAGCGTTTGTTATTTGAATTTCATCAGAAGCCCTAAAAGCAGTAATCCTCATGCATTGGTGCAGTCACCGCCGCCTCCCCCCCTCCACCATAGCCCGAGGATTAATTCTAAAGAGGTACTCGCTCACTGATGTTCGGGCTGCTTCTCTGATACGGTTAGCTGGGAAAGCAGCGGGCTCTGTGTCTGCAACAACTATTCCCTCACAACCAGAGAGCGGAGATTTGTGCTCGCTGGAACGAACTTGACTCAGCCGCATTTGGTCTGCAAATCAAAGAGGCGGCTGGGGAGTAAACACGTGTGTTTGTGTGCAAAGGAGAGGGAACATGAGGGCGCACTTCTATGTCAGAGAACAGGGTCCGACGGAGGTGGTCATATTGTTTTTGTCTCATTCCTCCCAAAGAACACACTCCCTTGGTATAAGTGGGCCGTGAATCGGTGTCACCGTGTGTGTCTCAGCATGAAATCATTGAGGAATGCAATTATCACTTTGTCCAACCGACATGTCTCTGAAATGTGAGCGAATAACTGGGAACATAAGAGGGGAGTGAGAGAGAGGGCTGTGTGTGTGTGTGTGTGTGTGTGTGAGTGTGTGTGTGTGAGTGGGCTAACACCAGCTAATGTTGACCCTAATGTGT
This sequence comes from Chaetodon trifascialis, assembly GCF_039877785.1. Classification (NCBI taxonomy): domain Eukaryota; kingdom Metazoa; phylum Chordata; class Actinopteri; order Chaetodontiformes; family Chaetodontidae; genus Chaetodon; species Chaetodon trifascialis. The sequence goes on from NC_092073.1 coordinate 13,649,877, forward strand.
GCTCTCAACTGCAAAACTTCCTTTTGTCAAATTAGATAAATCCCAAACTACTGGCATACTTGCGATTCATGACGGGTCAGAAGTTTGCCATATTAACTCCTCTTTTCTTCTGTTATATTATCACTCCAACACTGACTCCAATAACCATGTTTTCAATTGTTTTATGAGTCTTAAGAGCCATTATTTTCTCCATTATGACCTTTAAATGATCCGCTCAAAGTGCCACTGCCAAGGCTACTATTGTGTGCTCCATATCCCTTGGCAGACCTTATCCAAAATTCATTCCCCGAACAATAATTCTTGGGGAAATATTAAAAGCTGTTTAATAGAACGGGGATCAGATTGCCGTGGCGTGCACTCGAGGTCATTTCGGCTCATTAGGACGGAGTGCGAATGTAAAAAGCGGGCAGCTTCGGGTGCAACGTGAGTCAGCTGGAGCATCTCATGCTGCGCCGGGCAGGTACCAAACTGTCACCCCAGTGCTCAGCGAGAGGTAAACTGTCACCTCCTTACTATTAAAAGAAATCCCCTGAGAGAGAGCGAGGGAGGGAAGGAGAGTGGAGTGTACAAACTCATCTCCTAACAAACAGAAACAAACAGCGCGCCCACACTGACGGGTGACATGAACTGCCTGCTTTTATTATTATTTTTTTTTACCTACTTACACAAGGCTCCAAGGTCAAGGTTTTTTTTAACAGCACATTAATAATACAGCGCCGAACAATTAGTGGCACATTAAACAGCCTTGTGTAGCCGACAGCTTGGGCAAATGTACATTATTCAGCAAGGCTATTTGCTTTCATTCAAAGCAGATCAGGAGTAATATTTTCAGATTTTTTTTTCAGCAAGGCCGTAATAGTGTTTACCAATGCTCCGCACTGAGTGAATTAAGAACACAGACACAAAGACAAGGCCCTTAACACACACAGACACGCAGCTGAGGCTATCTTTGGCTGCACACTGTACTGAATGTGCTTGGCAAGCAGGCTGATGAAAGGTAACAGCAGGAGAGGAACTCATTACAGATCGTGATTCAAATATAAAAGGTAGGTGGGACTCTTCTTTTTCTAAGAATAACTTCCTCTGGCCCCCCTCTCAAACAGTATTTAGAAATCTGAATGATCTCATAATGACTCAATTGATTCTGGAAACAGTTCGAGAGGGACGACTTTTCTAATGAGACGCAGCGAAAACGACATCTGAGGGAATCTCTGATAGGTCCTGGTTTTCTCTCAGATTTTTTGTGCTAATCTAATGGAAGACATTCATGTAAGAAAGAAATCGCTCTGGGAACTGGACATTTTCACATATCTGCACCAGGGTGGTGCAATATGAACGTGACAGAATGGGCTAATTCCGAACAGGAGACTAAAAGATGGCCGACTTCTGTTGCATGGACGTGGCTTGGGTACGAAAAGTCTGACCAGAAAACCGTACTTTGCAAATTATGCCATAGGCTATAATTATTGGAAATTATTTTATAATCTAAAAAACAGATACACGCCTCTCCTTGTGGTCATTCAATATAAACTATTCATCAGATTCACAAAAAAATCTTCTGTATCATGATTTGCATCATTATCTGGATATGAAATGACGGGTAACTGGATATGCAATTGGTCATATTGCACAGCTCTAATCTGCACACATTGACGAAAGCTCCCGTGCATGTACACATATGCAAATACCCACAAACACAATGCCCGCACACACACACACACACACACACAAAACAGAGACACACAAAGTGAGAGTGAGCGTAGCTGCAGAGTACAGCCCTGAGGGCTGGTCTGTTGATTAATGAGGGGAGGAAGGCGAGGAGAGGAGGATGAAGCAGAAGTGTTAATGGAGCAATGATAGATTCCTCTAGGCCTGGTGTTTTATAGGTGAGTCTCCAGTGTATCTGCACAATGTAGCAGTAGAGTACCAGAGAGAGCCGTAAAGGCTGAGCTCGGCGTGGGAGGTGAAATATGTGGATCAGATGGACTTGAATATGGAGCAATATACATTCACCTTTCAAAATCATGCAGCTTACATAATTAAAGGAGTGAATTTGGCTGTGAGCGAATATTATGAGAATATTGTAGCTTGTTTTCTTTCAGCCACAAGACAGAGAATCAACTTCCAATTATAATTATTGGAAAGAAATCTTTGCCAAAACTCCTGAAAGCTGCAAATTCCCTTTTAAAACACTTCTGAACGGCAGATCCTGAACAAACCAACTTTGAGACCACAGAGACAGCAGTCAGAGCGACTGTACAGGAACATCCAATTTGCTCATGACTGTCACATCGCTGAAATTGAAGATTTAACAGCTTGAATAAATATTCTGAGTCAACAGTCTGTCATCAGTTCATTGTCAGAGAAGCAGGTGGAGGAAATCTCTCAGCGACATCACATTACAGATTGAAATAGTGATGAACAGAAACAGTCTCGGCCTTTTATTAATAACTACTCTCTGGCATGAACAGAAGTGGTAATACTGCGCTAATACTGCGCTAAAATGAAGTTTTGGCTAAAGTAGAAAATGTATTGATGAAGGAAAGCTGCGTTTGAACCTTCGCAAATGAATACTACTTTTAAGATTTTTTAACCTTAAATGCAATAGCCAGAAGTAAAAGGCTAATGCTAGGCTATAAACACTTCAGGTATCTAATCAAAAACCTATTCAAAAACTCCAATGACTTAAAGACGGGGGAATCAGAAGTGCAACAGTGCAAACTAATTTCTGGGTTTTAGTGTAAAAATACCACCACAGCTGCTTTAAAATGTATGTTCGCTTATGTTTTATACACGTAATAATCCAACTAGAATGACCCAAAGACAGAAAAATGGAACAAAAATAGAGAAGTGGCTGGGTAATATTGTTGTTCTCTCTACTTTTGTTTAAATTCACAGTGTTGAATCAAGTGTTTAGTCTGTTGTCAGGGGTGCAGGGTCTGCAGGGGATTGGAAAGATTAAACATCCATGAAGAGAGTCCTCTTCTACTGAGCTGTGACTTCTCCCCCAATGGGATTAGAGAACTTTGCACTTTACAAAGCAGCTCATCAGAAAACATTGGCAACACAAAGCTGTTATGGACAGTGCCAGCTCGGTGTAACATGTGTTTGTGGACGGATTTTAGGCAGAGAGACAGAAACAAGACAGAAGGAAGGGGAAAAAAAGAGAGAAAGTGGCTGAACTGAAGGAAGAATCCCGTCTGGTATTTTGAGAGTATGACACTGAGTGGAGGCAAGAAAAGGTTGTTGATAGAAGTGGGCATCATTCTTTTATGGATTTTCAGAGATTACTACATATTAATAACAACATTTGTCCCTGTTCAAAACAAAAAAGCTTTTTTGATAATTAGGAACAACGGGAATCAATGATGTGAAATGTTCAAGTGAGGTCCGGGCAGAGATTTATTTACGCAAGCAACTATATAATAGAAGCACATTTCTCACCGTGAATAACGACTGTTGGGCTGTTGTTCCCATATGCCGCTAGAGATGCAATTCATCAGGGCCAATAAGAGCTGGTAATTTGTCTTCAGGTCTTTGTCTGATGGAGGAAGCTGATGAAAACCAAAGGAAATGACCACACAATGTATAGCCCTGCATATCTGTGAATTAATGCATCGAGTCCAAAAGCATCCATCACAAGAAGAGCTGAAAGTAGGCTACACGCAGCCACAAGGCACAAACAAAATCATAAACAAAACCAGGCGTATTAGAAATCCTCTATCTGCTTCAGTTTCAGTTCGGCAAGATGGAGCGGAGAACACGGCTAATTGTGGCCACTGGATGTAAGACTCTGATGATTTGCTAATTGATATAATCTGATTTCTTTGCACAAGCCCAGTCACATTTATCCACGTTGTTAAGAAGTCTCCAGTGCTACAAGTCCAACACAGCTGACTGTGTCTTTTCTACGCTCCACTGACAAGTACAGTTCCTGGGGTGAAAAATCTCCTGACATCCACCATTCTGGACGGCCTGTCATTGTTAATAGTGAGTGCACGGAAGTGGCAAGATCCTATCTTAAATGGCTGTGCCATCTTGGACAATAGACACATTGTTCTCCACTTCTTTGCCTCAGCTTTGGTGGTTGCTTGCGCGCCAACAAGGGGGGAACATACCCACACACCATTACAATGCCTGTGGTCCACGTAAAGGCCAGTGGTCACTGAACACAAATACCCGCTTGTAGGTCAAAAACAGCTGAGTGAGACAAAAGAAGGATAAAACAATTAATAACTGTTTTATCTGTAGACAGAGATGGGAGGAGAGCACCACTGGGTCCAGAAAAGTACTTTACGAGTAATAACTCTTGATTTTGTCTTCATATTTAATGGCTAGAAAATGCTTCATTTGCACCCTTAATGTCTTTTTCTGCGTCCGCTGTAAACTGCAAGCTTAGCATTAGACTCGGGTATTAAAGGTCTCCAAAGCCGAACATTTTGAGATTTTTATTATCTCTTTCCATTGAGGAAAAGTTTGGAAATAATTCGAGTCCAAGTTGAGGCACCCTTACTGGAAAGTAAGTGTGAAGTATTGGATTTTGTTCAGTGGTGGATTACCTTTTAATAGAAGTGGAAGTCTTGAAAGTTGCTTACTATAGTTGCTTGAAACTGATTGCAAGTGGACAAGCCTGCATGTGCCTGCATGTACATGCATCGACAATTTTAAAACAGGCATGTAAAGTAAGTAAAGAAAAGTGGAACCGCAACTTCTTTCATTAATTTGTTTCATTAATATGTAGATTATTGTCTCGATTCACTCTTTTGACCAGTTAACACCCTAACAGCAGATTTTCTGTCAATTGACAAATCCATTAAATGGACTTGTTCTTCGACTGCAGTTTTCGTGTACTTCATTTCATCCCAAGTACAGCACAGATGGGAAGATACATGAATTTGACATTTATCTCATGAGTAAACATCCATAATTAGTGTCTAACCACAGAGTCAGTGTAACTGGTAGGAGTATTACACCATGTAATTAGATGTGCTCAGTCATAATAAACTACCAGTATTCCTTATAGTCAGTTTCTGCTGCTTTGTGGCGTGGGCCACTGTAACAAAAGCACTGTGGACTGAACCTTCTGTCCCACATTAAACTTTCTTCGCTTGTGTTTTCAGTCCTTAAATTACAGAAGGATGTTTGCCCTAAAACAAACTGTATGCATGCCCGAGATTGTGAAATGGTTCACTCGTAAAAAAGTAATTTTAAAACCCCAAATCACTTCTGTAAATCTATAAACAGGAGAGTAACCCATCTTTTTTGCAAATGATATCCTTGTGTTTGGATGATGAATAACTTACACTCTGTGTCTGCGGCCACGATTATTGGTTTACTGATTATTTGTTTACATCCATACTTTCAGCTGATTGTATTTTCACTCCTCCTCATTCTGGACCCGACATAATGCATTTTTAATGTGTTTTCTGCTTTGACATTTTCGGGCTTGACCAAGGCACTCTCGTAAAGTAACTGCGTTGACGGCGGCAGAGTAAAACTTTGTCCCTTTCAATTTTATTCTTGATACTACGAATTACATTGGCAGTCTATTATACATTACAGTATATGTATTCTTAAGATCTAAGTTAGTTTGTTGGTTTCAATTTAAGGGGGTCAGGCAAAAGTTAAACCAATTGTCCAGCACAATGAAGGTACACTCCCTGACTTTAAGATGTCCAACACCTCAGAATCTCAAAAATGTATTCCAGCTCACTGTTGAGGTTTTAAAAAAATCAACAGAGCCCACAGTCAAGTCCCAAATATCAACTGGAAAGGGGATTTGGGGATTTCTATTGGGCACCAAAACAAAATCCAAGAAAGTACAAGGTAAGGTGGTCTGACTTTGGAAAATATGACTGTCATCGTATTTTTTAAAGTGGCTATAAGTAATATCTTTATAATAACAGCTGATCAAATGACTGTAATGTAAAAGTAGTCACATGACACCCATTGAGAACTACTGCCAAACACTCAAGTTGCCCTCACCTGTACAGAGCTTAATTAGCTATTAGATCATTTACAACTCAGGCAGACAAAGTTAGCAGCTAGCTGGGCAACACAGATGAGCATTTAACAGCAAAAGAGACAGATATTTCACTGATATACGCTAAACGTGTAAAAAGGTGGCTACATGCTAACACGGTCACTATATTGGCAACATTAGCATTCATTTGTAACCCCAAACTCACTCTCCTTTTAGCTCCAATTTTGGTCTCTACCAACTCCTGAGGGAAAAATACGGATCCCAAGCAGCTAAATCTTCCACTTTCATCACTAGCTAAATGCTAACTTTGCCAGTCTGCTGTTTCGTGCTGGGCAGGCAGAGCGCAGTGGGGTTTTTGGAGCTTTTTGCCGAAACAGCTGCTGTTTAGACTGAAAACAACAGTGAGAGCTGTGGGAGTGAAGCCAAACAGTAAAATAACAGCCCGTAAAACCCAGAGCAACAAGCCAAAATCTGCTACAAGTGAAATAGCCGTGCTAATTCTTTGTGGGTTTGTCACTACATGCAACCTAGAGGTGTGTCATATCATATTGTTCCCAATAATATCGGTATGATGGTTGCTACCAGCTCCATGGTGGATGTTAAAATGTTAATTACAGCCAATCTGGAATCAAGCAAAATTACAATCATCTGGTCCTATCATTACTGCACATTTATTTGTGTGTAAAATGAGATAAAGATGAGTTTATTGCAGCTTCTATTTCTTTTGGTGAAAATATTGCTGGTGTCACTGTGCTGGGAAATAAAATTTTATCTATGTGTGAAGCTTAAAATATTACATATCTACCTCTGGGCTGACATCTGATCTACAGCTCCTTTGAAGTGTCAAAACATGTTTGTGAATGGGCCGACTGAATGGCAGACGGACTCACCCGCAGCAAACTTAAATTGACCGTTTTTGGTCAAGGCTCGAAGAAAAGTTGGACAGACGGGGGAGGGGGAAATATTCAACAGCTGACCTTTTCTATTTACCACGGTGATCCTTAACCCGGCAAACATGTACCTGGACTGAGACTGACACACGAATTACTCAAAGGTCATGTTAGTCAGCTCGTCAAGAGGAGTCCATCCCACTGATGGCATCAGCCGTTCTTCACTGAAAGGGAGACAGAAACAGCTACATGGATGATTGCAATGCTGTTTCTTAGACACGGCAAGATTTTATGTTTTTCTCTGTGTGACACTTGTCTTGTTTTTGGCTCTTGTGCACATTTAGTTTGTCTCCATGTAGTAAAAAAAACTGTATGGTACAAAGCCACAGGATTAAAATTAATTGAGAATCCACACACTGTTCTCTGGCAGCAGATTGTTTACTTGTTTGTCGGGTGCATGTGTGTGCCAATTCCTCAATGTTGAACCAAGCGAATTTGTGAGTATGTGTGTGCGTGTGATTTTGCATTGTGTCAGGGGGGAATAGCCTGTTGGGGTTATGGAGGGTGCAGTGTGGGGTGATGAATAGGATGCTTTTGTGCTCAGTCCCTCAGCTGTCTGCAAACCAGTGAAGGAGAGAAAGGTGAGAGAGAAAGGGGCATGAGGTGAGGGAGATAGCTCGATAAAGGGGAAGAAAAGAGGAAGAGAGATAAAATAGGGGAGATGAGATGAGAAAGACACTGTGAAGTGTGTGGAGTACAGGTGAGACGTTTGGGGGGGTGTACGTGAGGTGAGAGGATGGGTGGAAAGGTGAGGAAGAGAAGGGGAGTGTGAGAAAGGAAAGCGGAGAGAGAGCCTACTTTTGCATTCAAGAACACTGCACCGTTGTCTCCACAGCCAACAAAGAGACAAAGAAGTTGGCTAATGTAGGAAATCGTTGCCATTCATGTCAGTGGGAGAAGAAAACAAATGTCCCGGGAAAAAGGGGGGGAAAAAAACAGAAGAAAAAGTGCCCCGGCTGGTAATTTTGATCACTCGGCAGAACACAGACCTGACCTCATGGCCTCAACCTTCACACATGATGGGGTTTGGAAATGAGCCAATCATACTGACGGATGCTGATGAGTTGAGCCGCAGCCGTTGGTGCTGGTGTGGCCACTTTAATACATATCGCATAAAGAGAACCATTCGACTGTACTACTCTCTAATGAAAAATAATGTATAATACATTTTAAAAAGGCACAGCACTACAATAGAGACAGAGGTGGGAGCATTAGAAGGTCAACTGTGATGCAAAGTCTTGATATGTGATATTTGAGAGACCTTTAAAGAACTGAAAAAAAACATTAGAAAAGCCATCACATGAGGAGGAAAAACACCCAGGACCTTTCTGGCCTAAAACTGCAGCTGAGAAGGTGCATCCAGTCGCTCTGACAGGCGGGGCCGGGCTCAAACTTCAGCACTGTTACGATGAAAAACTGACAAAAAACTGAAAACTGGCATTTAAAGCTGAAAAAAGCTGGTGATTAAATGACAACCAGTTAATGGTTTAAGTCATTTTTCAAGCAGAAATGCCAAACATTGTCTGGATCCAGCCTCTCCATTATGGAGACTTGGTGCTTTTCTTTATCTCCTGTGTAGTAAATTGAATATCTCTGGGTGATTTGAAGATGCCGCACTGGGCTTTAGGAAATTGTGCCAGTAAAAAACAAACAAACTGTGATTTCTCACTATTTTCAGACAGTTTATAAAACAAACAATGAATCAATTAATCATGAGAAGAATCAGAAGATTCATCAGTAATGATCATTACTTGCAGCTCAAAGCAAGATTTATGATCTTGTTTACTCATCCTTTGAAGAGATGGAGATTCTTATATGAATCAAACTCATTTTGCCGGTTTTACACCGTTTTTGATTTAAGGCTGCTTGTGTTTCACTTTCGAGAGCTTTGGTTTTACAGCTGAACAGATTAATCAATAAGTTCATTGGTAGATTGATGGAAAAATGCCTAAAATACACTAAATCCAGTGTGCCAAATGTGAGGCCTTATATAAGATTAATGTTTTATTATTTGGGCTTTATCTCTGTTATTTTGGGGTATTGGACTGTTTGTTTGAAGTTGTCTGGGCTTTTTTTCTGACATTTTACAGACCAAACATTTAATCAAGCAATTAAAAAGTAATCAGTAGATTAACGGGACTCGTTTCGGGCTTTTTTGTCAAAGGAGAAATGAGAATTTGTCAAAAAATTCTCAAAGAAAGGTGTCAAAAAAGAAATGAAACTCATATCAGAGAGCACTGAAAGACTTCAAACGATGGCCAGCCCTGGAGACAGGATGGACTGTTGGATGGAGGTATGTTGCACTTCTGGCAGCATTTTAGAGATGAGGAATCCTAGGAAGTAAAGAGGCCGGTGCATCTGCCTGCCCATGTTACTAAATCTGACTCTGGGTCTATGCATCCAGTATCCTTCTGCTCTGACTCTCTGTGCAGCAAATCTGCATAATGATGCCTCAAGTCTCTGTTGAGTCAACAATAACGGCAAGAAATTAGACCAAAATAAAAATCGGATGTTTGAGACCATGCTGCAAAATAACACTTCTTTGGATTTTAGCCAGTGCTAAATATCACCCACCTCCGCCCAGATGTGAATCTTTGCAGTCCGCCCACACGAGCGTGTATGTGTCACACATTTGGATTTTCATCTCTCTTAAAACACAAAACACTTGAAATTATGCCATTTAGCACTGATGAGGTCCCCCCACAGCAAAACATCACAGAGATGCACACTATATCAGTGCCTGTTGATTCAGGCTTACAAATACCTACTGCTGCTCCATTTCAGCTGCTTTCTTTCTCTCTGATTCAGAATGAGAATAGGCCTGGAATAACTAACCCCAGCGTGGACAGATAAATACTTTCTATCTACCCACACCGAGGTCCTCTGAGGCCATCGCAGCATGGCTTTTCTATGATGAAACAGCAGCGAGCGGTGGAGGGCTGAGGGAGTGGGCGATCAGGACACAAACTGTTTTTCTCCACAAACAGCAGGATGAGATGTGGAGCTGGCAGAGATATGGCATCCATACCTCGAGCACAGCCAACACAGCGTGCGCCCTCACTTGCTTTGCAAAGTCATAGGCTCTCCACACACACACACACACACACACACACACACACACACACACACACACACACACACACACACACAATATCCCTCTTTTTCTGAGTGCATCTAGCATATGCAAGAAGTAAATAAACTGAGGCAGCTGTATGTGAGCAAGCTTATTTGCATGTTAGCAACAACAAATGTCTTGCACTTTCATTTGTTATATCAGGCCTACGTTGTGCAAGCACTTTCGGAGCAGAAGAGGCATCTCTTATTCACCAAATTACTCCTTAAGAGTGATCAAAGATGGCCTCAATAGCAGCAAACAACAGTGGATATAGTGTTGATGAAGCCAGGTGATGATGTGAGGAGGCAGACATCATTAGCCTCCATCATCACACTTCATCAGAGGAGAGGGAGTGTGCCCGCTCTGTTAGCGTAATGAGCTGGAAGTATGAACAAAAGCAGATGGCTTTATGAGTCAGACAATAAGGCGCTCATAATTGAATATATATCATTCATTTCCATTTAAGCACTGGAGCCATTTTTCCTCTTGCTGTATCCTCAATGGAAATCTATTATCAAGGCATTGAAGAGCTGCCATCGTACAGTCAGCTTTCAATACTGGGAATAATTCCTCATGTACAGGATGACAATTTGCACAGCAATAAACAGCATTCCCAGTTTTCCAGTCATGCTGTCCATCCTAGAATCCATAAAACATGGTGTTAATTTGCACTGATAGAGACTTACAGCCTGTGGTGCTCAGTTATGAGTGACCTTATTTGATTTCACATGTTATGGTGTGCTCAATGTGTCAGTCAAAAGGTGAGATTATTAGCTTTTTACTAGTATTCAGACTGCTTTATGAGCCATTTTCCCCCTTTTTGTCTTCTGTAACTTCAGTTCTGGCTGAAAAAAGTGTGCTATCTGACTAAAGTTTTTGCAACCCAGCAGACAGACAACCAGAGGCAGCCTAACTTTGTGAATGAAGCTGAAAACAAAGCGGGGATGTGATCTCCAACTCCATCCGCACGACACCAGCTGTCAATCACGTAGACTTTGCCAACATCTCAGTATGTGCAGAAGTAATTTTGCTGCATGCATTGAGAGAAACTTGGCCGCTGTTCGTGCTGCTCTAATCTGTTTTTTCTCTTGAAGAGCTCACAGCAGGACGGCTGCCTATGGAGCAATTAAAGCCTCTTTCTTAATCCAACCGCCCCCTTGAAACAACTGGAACTCCTCTTCCTCCTCCTCTTCCTCCTCCTCCATCACAGCCTCCCCCTTCTCCTCCACCGCGCTAGGCAGCAAGTGCAACAGTACTCACCCCCAGTTTCTTACTCCGTATCCTCACGTATCCCTGTTTGACTATGTCGTTGAAGTTGGAAGCCATGGTGAGGGGAAGCGGGTAGCTTCCTGCCCGAGGTGGAAAAATCAGTAAAGTCGCCTCTTCTCTAAGGTGGCGGAAGCTTTTGCTTGAGGGTCGGTCGATGTGACATCCGGCAGCGGGAGAACGAGCGGTGGGCAACCTGCTCCTGTGTCAGCGCTCAGGCTGCCCGGCTTCAGCGGCGCGATCCATCCGGGAGAGCAGGGAGATACCATTCGTCAGCTGATTTCACATGAGCCGGAGAGGAGAGGAGGAGAGCGTAGAGGAGGCGCGCTTCCTGGACCACACCATCCGCGAAACAGCGAGGGGGTGGGAGGGGGGTAGCTTTCATTCAGGGGAGGAGGGCGGGGGATTTTTTTTTTTTTTTTTTTAAATCAAGCCACCACTCCATACAAAATTATCGTGTCATTTGGATATTTTTTTCGCTTTTGTTATTAGTCTAAAATACTGTGGGTGATTCATATCCCCGCACGATTAGCAGGAAACTCCAATTAGGGTTTCCTGGAGTGGATTAGGCAACATTAGTCATCATGGTTGACTACCTTAAAAGCTTAAAAGCTGTATTTTTTATCATATTAATGAAGAAATGACAAGCTTCTTCCTCTCACAGATGAAAAGCTGTATTTATATGCAAAAGCAACATTTTAACATCCTCAGGGGCCTAGATTTTTTGGGGGGGTCTGATATGACAGGTCGCTAATGGTGGCTAACATTAGCTAATTCTAGCCATTTTTACATTGAAATTGCCAGTGGTGGTAAAAGTATTCCAATCCTGTAGCAGACTACTAATACAACACTGTAAAAATACTCCACTTCAGGTGAAAGTCCTACATATGTGAGCAAAATTCAAAGTATCAAAAGTAAGTACTCATTCTGCAGAGAAATGATTTTTGCGCTTTTCAATTTAAAGCCTGCGACTGGTGTACAGGGTTGTATTGATTTTAATTACTTCAGATATTGTTGGGTAATTTAATCTAAAGCGATGCCTCATTTTCTATAAGGTCATTTTATGTGTGTAGCATCGGTGCTGAATGAGAAATATGCATCTCTAAAAAGTCAGCTTTACATGAACAGTTCTGTTTTCAGCTGTGTGACGATGCATTTTCCAGCTAACCCAAGAGGCTTTTAAAATTGTTTATTTTAGTTTAAGAAGTAGTAGTTTTTCAACCCATGAAGGAAATTAAAAGCAAAGTAAAATGGCCCAAAAAAAAGTGCAGATAAACAACGTCCATGTATACATACATATAAATTCACACACACATACCAACACACAGCACACAGTGCACAAAGTGCTTTACCTAAAAACAAAACAGCAAAATGTGCTTCTAAGCAAAGACATCTGTGCACATCTACACATAAAATGCACATAAAGATACACACACAATCACACATACTGTATAAATACGATGCATTAATTTAAGACAATGCTCAACAGAAAAGGTCTTTGGTTTAAAAAGAACACAGTGCTGGACTTAGTCTGAGATCAGCAGGCAGACGGCTCCATTGCTTAGGAGCATAAATGCTGAGTGCCGTCTCACCAGGCTTTGAAAATGCCCTACGGCACATGGAGATTTCCACTTTGTGACCAAAGAGATCTGCTGGGATTGTAAACTGACAGCATGTCTAAAATGTATTGTGGAGCCAGACCAGCAAGTGCTTCAGAAACTAAGAAGAGGATTTTGAATTGGATTCTGGAAATGAGGTAACTGGTAAAGTACAAGTACCTTGAATTTATACATAAGTGCAGTGCTTGAGTAAATGCGGAAAGTTACAGTCCACCACTGGATCTCTCTGTATATCTGACTTTCTGACTCATATGCTACTGCGAAGCCATGCTTAGCATTTAGCATTATCCCATAATCATCACCATGGTGGCCACAGCGGCTGCTGTTCAGTAACAAGTTTGCTTTTTAACTTTTTAAAATATCTTTTATTTGTCTGCATTCATCTGAGTGACCAAAATACAGATTTAAGACAGAAATTATATTGATTTTTTGCTTTTGACAAATAGGTTGGAGAAATTCTGAGCTAAAACATTGAGTCAGGCAATACAGATCATGTATGGCACTCGGCGTGTTTAATAAGACTACTTCTAGTGAATTTTGATTCAAATTCTGGCCTCCCCCTTTCCCCCTAACAATATGTTCAAAGACAGTATGCAAATGTACAGCAGACTTACTGTTTAAACTAATTTGCAGCACACTTTGTACCTTGCTTTCTGGTTATTACCTGCCTGAGCACGAATATCATTTCCATATATTTTTCGCCAGACAGCCTGCTAATAAGGAAATATGATTTGAGATTGCCAGTGTGTGAGCGTTTGTCATTATTAGGTGGCCTTGAATTGATGTTGTTTGATTTGGTGAATAATTAAAACCAGACGGTCCGGTGGCCTATTAAAGGATCAAATAAATTGTAAGCAAACCAGACTACGCACAGCATACAACCAATGCCCGCAGCCTGTATGGTGCACATACAAAGCTGCAGATTGGCAATCAAAACGGTCTGAAAATAAAAGCACAGAAACAAATTCTGATCCCTGCCAAAGCTGTAATCCTGATCGGGATGTAGTGAGAGGCGTTGTGCAATCGCAGGGAGTGAAATCCTTGGTATTAGGGAGCAGATGGCTCAGGTATATTGATATAAGGGGCCGCCATTACTTACATTGATTAAAATGTGGAGAGGAGAGATGGCTTATGTAAGAGAGTTATATAAACAACAATGTGATTAAGTCAAGATCAGAGTCTTTCACTTCCTCTTCACAGATTCCATTATTTTACCCCTCTCAATCTAACAATGAGAGACAACCACGGATTAATGTGGCTGCATCAGAAAACAGATTTCCTTTTACAAATGAGGACACAAATATTCCAGCGCAGCCAGTCTCTGCACAATTATCCTATTGCGCACACTAATTTATTTATTAGTTGTGTTGCACTAAAAGAAAATGTCCTCTGCAGAGGAAAGGGCTGCCGCTTTGTTCGGCGCGTGTTAGATGGCTGCCACTTTGAGAAGTGCTTTTCTGTCAAGTGTCAGCTTTTGAATCCGGAGGTAGAAACTCAATATCTGTATTTTCTGTCCCGCTCACCACAGCCACAAGGGTGCACAAAACAGCAAGCTGCCACCCCTCCAACAAACAGCTTGACTTTGATAGTCTTCATGTCTCCCTGGAAGTGTCCTCAAATTTCAGACTTGTCAAAGTTGTTTTGTCTTTATAATCCTCTTTGTACAACATGGCCTCGTTCCATTCCCACCGCCTCGTCATCCTCTCTCTAAGAAAACAATGCTGACAGCAACAATGTCTTTTCATCGTGCTAAATATTGTGCTCTGGTGACTGTTATTACCAAGAACTGTCCTAGTTTTTGAGGAAGTAATTGCCTGCTGTGATACAAGACCGTCAACCAGTTTGGCCTCAGTTGGTCGCAGGTAGAGAGTGCTCGGCGTGCTCAGCATGCAGGCTGCCACACAAACCAACATATGGCCCTGACATACATGAACGGCTGCCAGCAGGGTCAGATGTGTTGAGAGTCACTCAAGAGCAGAGAAACCTTCATCAAGGTCAAGCGCAAAGCGGCCGATGCTGAGCTGTACACAACAACTCCATGATGATTAATACTGGGTAGGCTCACAGAGAAACCATGCCATCCATTAAAGCACTTCAGCAACCTTAAAAAGTACCCCAGAATTGTTTATTTAGTCACAGCCGAGGCAAAGCAAACTTCAGATGGTTTTGATGGTCTGGTGAAATATTAAAACCTGCCTTTGCATTAGATGCTTAGTTTTTCTCAGTGCTATTTGGCAAACATTTCCAAGCACAAACAGCTAAATAATTAACACATTCTAAAAAGATAAGTAGGGGTGAATGAGTAGAAGAGGGGGGAAAGAGAGAGGGAAATGCCTCTCCACGCTTAGTTGTTTGCCAGGTAAGCATTTTTACATGTGGGCGGAGGAGAGAAAATAGAGATCACACAGGCAGAGTTATGGTAATGTTCTGCTCCGGGTTCCTGTGCTCAAGCTTTTTACAGCAACCCGTATCAGCCTGATATGTTAATAGGCACAATGGGATTTGGGTTTGATTAAATGTCAATGCCTGGAGGAAAAAAAGGCTAGTGTGGAGAGAGAGAGTGGAAAAAAATGCAGATTTCTCAGAATAAGAGATGTGGGCTGCTCTGAGCTCAGTGGGTCCAAGGAGGACAATGGTTAGTCACATATAATAGAGGACAGCAAAGGTTGTGTGCAGTCCCAGAGGATCAGGCCATGACATGTTTGTGATTTACTCCATAACAGTTAGAAGTCAAAGTGGTTGGAGGGCCTCTCTGTCCTCCAGAAGGTGAGTCGTGAGAGTGGGCGATTGGAGAGGGTCCCTTACTTCAATCGCGGATGAGTGTATGAGTAGAGCGTTTAAGCCTATTACAAGGGTTCCTGACATTACCGAATTAACCAAAAATGTTATCAGAAGAGCTGAGGATAAGATTTAATTTGCGGCAGCATGTCTGCTTGTGCAAATTCATTTTTCAAGGCAATCTAGCAGACGCACCTTTCGAGATTGTCTTGTCGCTTTAAAGTCTGGCCATCTAAAGTGAGATAAAGTGTACATTAGCATTCAGAGAAGATTTATAATTGTAATTGTAAATGAGCGCATGCATCAGAAAAAGAACTTTAGAAGTTAACTGTGTAGGTACACTAATGATCATTATGGTAATGGAGGGGGATGAAAGGTGAGGAAAGTGAAAGAGTGGGGGAGGTGGGAGGAAAGAGATGCAGAGAGATGAGGGTGAAACAGAGGGGAAAAATACAAAAATAGGAAGAAGAGAGGCAAGAGCATCAATGAATAGAAAAGGAATGGATCATTCTCAGGCAAAGACTGTGCCTCCTGCAGCTCTGACCCAGTCTTTGTGTCCTAAATTGGGGTCCGTCTTGTGTCACAGTGAGGCTGAACCCTGGGCGGGATCTCTGGAGACGTGAGCTGTTCTGCTGCTGTGGCGTTTCTCTTAGAAAACGACTGGGTGAATCCACACTTCATCACATTCAGCTCCTCAAGGAAGATAGAGGAGTAAAATAAGTACCACCCTCCACTCCAGAGTGATGAAATGTCTGTTTTTCTTCTTCTTCTTCTTCTTCTTCTTCTTCTGCTTTTCATGACACGCAGCTAATTTGGAGACCAGAGGCTGAATTCATCAACTTTCTAACTGATGGACTCGCTGGATTTGGCTCACTGACCGGGTCCTTCATGTGACCATCTCATTCATCTCCTGTCATGCTCAGAGACATTTGATGAATTAGAGCCCTGGCATTTATTCATCTGAAGTCTCTTGTTGCTGCTCTGATCAGCCTCAATAATATTTTTTTAAATACAATTTCACATTATTAAAACATTATTTTGTGGTCAACACATTCATTTGAGGTTATAAGACTGGCATCATATTGTATGTAGATGTCCTTACTCACCTCTTTTAAACACGACTTTAGACTTGTCAATGTCCTCACTGTCTTTATTTCTCTTTGTCTTGCAGCCACAGTGAGGTCAAAAGTCAGGGTCGACTACAGAAGACTGGACACGAAGCTGGACCGGATTCATGCTACACACCAGCAAGGCAGATGCTAAATATCAAGAGGCTGTAATCCAGGGTCTTGGAAGCCATGGCCTCACTGTGCCACCCTACAACCCCTGATCCTCAAGCTCTCTCAACACTGTGTAATTATTCACTCATCAACACATGTGGTGCTGTGTTTCTTTAACCCATCACAGCCAAAAAAAAAAAAAAAAGAGAGTGGAGACAGACAAGCGTGACTAATATATATGCCCTGTAGAGGGCAATATTGTCTGCTGTCAGGGGGAGTACTTTGAAAGGGCTGTTTAAATGTCTTCATGCTTCTACTGTATGATAATCAGATCTGTACTTGCTCAGGGTGATGAATGAGCAACGTATAAGCTCTGTGGCAGAAGGTTCATCTTGCTGCAAGAAAACGAAACTCCGTCAGCTGCAATACAAGTGATTTGTCGCATTATTTTAAATGTTGCATTACCCCAAATAGAAACCAAGATGCTTTGTGGTTTGCTGTTGCTTGAGATACAGAAGAAGGCACATTTTTCACTGTGCATCTCATTTAATGTGCATGAGATGGTCACGTGCAGATTCATGAATTTCTTCACATAAGGTGTCTGTGCTGTGCCTGAACTCAGTTTGAAAACAGCTTTAACAAGTATGATCAGAGCAGCAGAGGGTCAAATTTGGCTAAAACTGCACATTGAGAGCTGCAGGTTATTGGCTTTCCTTATTTAATCTGACAGATTTAATATAAAACAGGTGATGCTTGTGCTTGTGTCAATGGCCCTGGCTTGTGGGCCCTTCTACGGGATTGGCAGAAGCACATGACTACAGTGCTCACCGTCCAGGTTGGGACAAAGCTACTCTTTTACCTCCAGGACCCGCTTCACAACGGCTCATGTGTGAGCATGGAAAAAGAGTGGAAATCAAACCTCCTCTGTAAATACACGAAAGGTCAGTTATGACGTCAGAGTCCAGGGACAGCCTCCACCATGCTTTTGCGGCCCATCGCAGGCGCCTGATTCGCTGTAGCTCTTTATATTTTGCACTCTGTGCTCCCTGACCATGATCCCAATATAAATACACTAGTACACTTCTGTCATAGAATTGTGTTTGGTATATCGCCCACTGCTCATAAGTCTGTCAACTGTGCCATGTGTTGCAGACCGCTACAAAAGGAATAATTTTTGCTGACTCGTACAAAAACTTGAAAACAAACTTATTCTGGGATTCCTTTTGATGTAGCTTACTATGAACTGTAGTTTTTCATTAGGTTTTTTTTTCTCTCATTTTTCATTCTTCATGCTGTGCTCTTCTTCCATTACCCCTGGGCTCTCTAGTACTTGGCCCAAGACTCTCCCACTTCCTTTTTCTTGTATTATGACTGACTGCAAAGGAGTGTGTGCGCCCATCTGCCATGCATGGCCTTATTGTTTGGCCATGAGCCTCAACTGTACTGTATGTAGCTTTTCAGACTGTTGCTTGTTGTCTTGCCAAGCATCTAACAGTCTGTTCCAGTTCTTTCTTCACATTTATTTTCCTTTCCTTTGCAAACAAGTGTTTGTTTTACACGCAGGTCGTCTGATTGCGCCTTGGATAAGCAGGGTTCTTTGAAATTCAATCCATTTCCTCTTTTATCCTTGGCTTTGTGTGTGAAAATAGATGCTACATTCCTCAGCTATAGTTGTGTTATTCTTGTTATCATTAATGCAATCTCAGCTGACCTACATCTGGAGGATAAACAGGAAACCTCTGCCCATTTAGACAACACACTTGTAGAAATGAGCACTAAGACTGCTACGGAGCACTGATCGATTATCTGGCAATAACTGCCAAGCTTAGAATTTGGTCCAGGCAATAAGATTTACAGATATGAATTGGTTTCTGTAAGTGTCCAGATGCTGTAGACTTGCCATTATTTATTCTGAGAGGTAGCTCTAACAGCAGTGCAGTCTGGGAGGCAGCCAGCCCCTCCTGGAGAGGTAGCGTAAGCACAACTTTCCCTATTCCACAGTGCTTGTTTTAGGAAAGGCTTTTTACATGTGGCCCACATCTGCATCCAGAGCATAAAACTGCTTCTCTGACATCCATTTACACAGGAACAAATGTCAGCGTAAGCGTCTTATGTGTGCAAATTGTTGACGATAAATCATCTGATGTGCAGTTGTTTTCCTTGGTAATAAAAGCATTTAAAATATGGCTGTAGCCCTGCCCGTCATGACAGAAGTAAGATGAATGTACTTTCATCATTATGTGCATACAGAGATGTCTGTGTACAAGAGGGAGGCAGACAATGAGAGACTGCACAACAGCCAACATGTAAATATGTAGATGTGCATTATTGTGTTTAGCATAATCTGTATGGAGAAATCCTGCCAGATGTTCTTAATTGGCTTTTCCACTCACCTGAGTATACAAGAACAAAATAACCTCACAAACCCCATAACTCAAGTTTCTTCATTTTCCAACAAACAAAGAGCCCTTTCTCTTGGAAATCCTCATTTATTTGTGTTGGACTGAAAAAAGAGGCAGTGTTTGATCTGTTAAAGCCTCCTGCAATTAACCTGGTGCAACACAATGGCTGAGTCTGAATTGAGAGAGACATTGTGTAGCTGCTGGAACTTCAGCACTTTCAATGGCACTGTGTTGTTCCACATTTCAAAGTGCGCCACTGAGGCTCACATTACAGATTATACCAGCCATACATAACCATTCACATGAAGGTAACCATGAGTTTGTCAGTATTAGGTCATGCTGCTTACCCTCAAACAGTCCAAATGAGAGAACCATGCAATATATTTCTTTGCATTGTGAGAGTTCGGGAAAAACAAACTAAAAACCTGTTTTCAGTGAGGCTTAATTGAGGTTTAATTGTAGAATAAGAACTGTGTAGTCATCCATTGCTGGCCCCTGATTGGCACATGTAAAGCATCAATTTAAACATTTAGTATTCTATTAGAATTCAGCACCAGTGCATGCTATAAGATTTTCAATTTCAGTCAAGCAGTTGGGTGGGTTGGTCACAGGAGAGCCAGTTGGTAATGAATGGTTATTATAAATCAAATGTCTAAGATTTGTCAGAGGGTTGTTTTAAAAGCACAGAGGCCTAAAATAACTCAATAATTATATGAGTCACCTTGCCACTCAGGAAAAGCTTATTTTTTCTCCACCAAAGTACCCACTCCATCTTTGCAAAAACACATTCACAGTGTGGCTATGTACATGTAATATTTTTGGACCATGAGGGGAAAAAACCCACTCCCTGTCAAATTTTATTTTTTGTTCATCTGCCAAAGTAAAGGTTTGACAAGAAGGAATACAGTCATTACCACTGGCAACCATAGCTTTTCACCTCTGTGCTGACGGCTTCCCTGACTGCATCACTGTTATCTGACTCCCATCCAGTCATAGTAGGATAGGCAGCACGGACACAGCACATAAACAAACAGATGAGTAAGTGAAAAAATACAATTAGACCCATATATACAGCACATGCACACACATACAGCACAGAAAATACAGTCGTACAGTATATACAAACTCTGTCTGCTTGCCTCTCTCTCTCCCTCTCCTCAGGTGAATGTAGTCTCTTTGACACAGTCTGCCAGTCTGCTGCCATGCAGCGCCACATTTAGCTCAGCAAGAAGCGCCAGACTGCAGCTGAGCAGAGCACAGTGAGGAGGTTATTAATGGCCTTCCTTATTTTAAACGACAGTCTGAAAACACTGGTGGCACCATGCAGACCCTGCTAGCTGCAAGCTTGTCTTTCATCCCATCTGTCTTCACGGCACTCTGTCTCCTTGGTCCTAATGGGCCTTTGGCTGTCGCTCTGTCAGTTTGCTCCTAATGCACCCTCGTCTGTCTGGTGGGTCGCATATGAAGGCACACAACAATCTATCACCATCAAGTGATGTGTTGCACCTCGTCCTTAATTATTTGAAGTCGTGTAGCATTTGTTTTTATCTGACAGTGTCCAGCTATGTTATAGAACTGCTCCTGGAAAGCTGGATTTTCATGACACGTATACTGATTTTATGAACGCTGAATGTTAGGAGAAGATGAAAAATTCTGCAGATGGTATCTCAATGTCATGCTCATGACGGTGTCAGAGAATCAAATCTTCACACTGTTTTCTCTAGTTTTCAGGTTATCTCTCTGCCCTTTCCTCTGTCCCCCACTTTCTCCCTTTCACTATCCTCCTCGTCCTCTTGCCTCTCATTCTTCAGAGCCCCTGAACGCCACCTATCACCACACCCCGCTGTGAATTTTGACACCTGTCTGATGTATGCCTCTCTTTTCTCTCACAGGACCTGGGTGCTCATAGAAGGCCTATCAATCACTCTGCAGCCCCTTCTCCTGCAGCGCTCAGCCAATCACAAGTGACTGGTCTAATCTGACATGATGTGTCATGTGAGTGCGGCCATGAATGCGTGAGCATGCACATGCACGTGTATTTGACGATGGCTGATTGATGATTGTTGCTTTGTAGTGTGTGTTTCTGTGTAACCATATGGTCTGTTGTCAGCCTCCTGCAGACACACACGCAGTCATCTCCCTTTTCCCATGGCCAATAAGTTGTTTTCCACATGTTGTGAGGGTCAGTGTGCATGTAGCATGTACTCTCCCACGTGTGCAACTGCAGAAAATGTAATTACTATACCGAAACTCATAAAAGCCATAGAAAATTCACTTAACAAGATTGCATGTGCTGCATGTTGCGTTGCATTGGTGTCAGCTCGCCAGTAACTATATATTTAGCCCATCATGTAAGATTTAGTAGCACTTGTCTGGGGAATAACAAAGACTGGCAGCTTGAGTCACAACCTATTGCAGCCCTCCAGACATCATAACACGGTCAGACATGGATATGGTGGAACCCATTATGGAGTGGTCATTTCGCCCCATTGCTGCTCAGAAGCAAATGAGGAGTGACGACTCCGCTCCCTGGTGACGAACTTGAGGAGGAAAGCTGGGACATTAAAATCAAACATTTCTGCTCTCCAAGGTTTGAATGAATAACCGGTATGGATATTGGGAAGTGGGGTGCCACATCCCCAGAGACTTTCACGTCAGTAGTGCAGGCTTCTGCTGTGGCGCAATGGCTCTGGGGGATTGGGTTCAGTCTTCATCCAACCCACAAACCTACCACTTCAGCGGCTCTCTGAGGTACTTTGATCTTTGCTGTTTTGGCTCTGCATGCTTATCCACTGGGTTAGAGCAAATGTGAAATGACTCATTGCCAATGAGGATTTAGGACAGATTGTCAGCTTTAAGATGAGGGCATTATAACCCATATCAGATGAAGTGTTCAAGGACCACTGATGGCCTCCTGTGGACATGGTTTCCCTGTTTCAGAGTGCCAATATTTGATCATTTTAAGATATGTTGTGTGCAGCTTTTTCATTTATAGACTATTGAGAGAACATTTGCTGTCAAAGTCTACAACTTCAAATACTCATCCCAGATTTATCTTTGACTATGCCTGAGGTGAAATGAATCTGAGGCAGCGTGGTGTTTGAGGCTGGGATAAAGCAGCACAAGTAAACATGCGTCTGAGTTACAATCACGTTACCTACAAGAAATCTTCAAGAATAGGAATATGAAACACCACCCTGTCACCACAGATTTACAGCAGGAAATCTAAGCAAAATGTTATATTTCATGGAATTTCCAGTCTTGGAGCAGTGGCTCAAAAGGAGATACTTTAAGTGTTTCCAAATATTTATTGTACTATAGCACCATTGATGTTTTAGATTTAAAGGTAGGTTGAACTGCAGTGCATTACATATTGAATATGATAATAAAAGCCAATAATAATATATTCAGCTATATGCAATTTTAAGTGTATATAGACAAAATGTAAAAATGTCTTTTGCAAAAGCATCTGAGAATTATTACATTGACTTTATGTGAGAGAGAATTGTGGTGGTTGTAATATTTTATTGCAAAATGGACTTTTCCTAACAACTTGAGGTAGGAAAATACATATAATGAGAAACAGTGCCAAAAATACATTTAATTGTCCATTATACTGATTGCAGCTTGAAAGAAAGCTGAGAGCTGATAAAATATGAACAGATATGTAAAAATCACCATTCCCCTACAGCGTGTATGAAATGAAACTGTTGCATGGTAATACTTTATCAATAACAAAGGGAGATGAATAGACATGACCTGAAAACATCTTTGGGGTAGCAACATCCAGTAAAATGCGACACACGATGAAGTCAAGCACATAGGTTTTGTTTAGAAAATGACAGCTCTGAGGGATGAGTGTACTTCCCGACCTGCAGGGAGTTTTAACTGAACCACATTATCTGGAAAAACAACCAAACAACCAAAACCCATCACACTGGCAATTACAAACACAATATAAAAAACATATAGCAGCATCCTTTAAAAATCATATTGATATAAAGCATAATCATATAAAAATAAAATGCATAACAATTTGTTCCCACAATCATTACAAAAGTACAAAATATGAGAAGAAACCTCTCCAGAGCACCAGTAAAAATGTGCCAGACTTAATAGAACAAAAATGATATTCATCCTTAAGTGCCATTATAATGTTATAGGATTTCTACAATCAGTACTCATACACAGCTATTTGTTTAAAAGGCAAGGCAATGGCACACAGACAAAACATGTGTAATACTATTAACAAATATGTACAAGCTAAATATTCTGGGATATTTACACTTCATACAATTTCCCGCAAAAGATGACAAAATGAAAACGCAATGCGTGTGAGTACTGACAGTTTCTCATTGTGTATGTGTCAAGTTTTTGTTGCTGGGTTTACGTTGTCATGGAGATGACCTGTAACCCCTGAAATGTAGCAAAGCCAGAAACATTTCAGTCATTGAGTTTGACAACAGGGCTTGATTACCGCCTATTCAGCAGCCCAAGTGCGCTTTCTGTTTGGCGAAGTCGCCCTCTGGGGCACTCAAATCACAGCAAACACCCGGAACGCCTTCCCTCCAGGAGGGTTTTGAAGGCTGTAGGGAAGCGAGAAACAAGAGGGAGAGTCAGTCTGGGTGCGGCATGTGTCAGATACAGAACATGTCCCAGCCTTTTGCAGAGAGACATAGATGACATACACACACAAACAGATAGACTTCAGGTTTTACAGAGAAATGTCCACGTCAGTGTGCTGTCTGACACTCTGATGACAGATTGGACACAAACAGATAGAGGTTGAAGCTCCCTGAGAAAACAGATAAACCACCCATTTTTACACAAACACAGGGGACTTCATGTGTTAATCTAACACAGACAGACATGTTGTGAAGTTAAAGGAGACAGATAAATGATGGGCAGATACTAGCAGACGTCAAGCATCTCAGCAGAGTGACAAAGATAAATGCGGTGGAGAGAGATGAGGGAGGAGAGGGAGAGGACAGCAAGAGAGAGGGAAGACCACAGAATAAATGAGACTGTGTGTGTTTGTCCTCTACGCAGGTCAAGTTAACAATAGCCATTCTGCAGACGACAGAACAATCCATAGTTGGTGCAATTTAATATCTCTAAAGAACTAGACCAGACCGTGCAGTATGTGGGTCACTTAAGCTTTAAACAGAGGCTGGTACGGACCTGTAACCTTAATGCTGTACAGCATGGATTCAACACATGCTCTCACTTTATTAGCATCAGCAAAGCCTTTATCCTCTGCAATCGCAAGCTCCCTTCTCTGTTAACAGTTAACATGTTATTCCCTGTCAGTCACTAAGGAGGAAGATGATGACAAACATCTACCTAACAGTGAGAATAATAGGCTCTCTAGTTGAATCATGCCAAAGTTGTCACTAAAATCTTGGCTCACTCAGAGAGAGAGAGAGACATTATTACTATGTCTTCTGATTGAAAAGTCTTACCTTTCAGTCTTGTTGATGCACAAGAGCATACACGACCTCTGAGATAGGTACATATTTGACTCTGTATAGATTTGCGTTGGCAAGGTATTTTATTGCCTGGCTTAAGCTTCTTAACATTCCAATAGCCACTGTACAAACCAATGATGTCTCTGGTTTCCTACTTTGTGTTAATGGGTGGCACTAGACAAGGTTGTCTATTTTCAAGTGGCAATTAAAAATGGAGGGGCGATACAAACATAAATATATCTCTATGCTGACGACACAGTGCTCTATTTGCACACCTGCTATTTCCTAATTGAGGCTATTTATCCTGCACATTTGGTGCTGTCCTTGACGGCTAGAGTTACATTGTTAAGTAAGTTAACTGTTCCCTGTAAAATTGCTATTAAGAGTGTGAAGGTGGAAGTGTTACACATATTTTATCTTTTTCAACCCTGATAGTTTAGCCCTCCCTATATTTCAGATGCATTTTTACTAGCAAATATTGTCAGCATCTTACCGTAAGTTATCTATATGGTCATGATAGCCTCAATGACTTGATCCCTCTATGGTCTAAAACAGCAGAAAGTCTGTGCTGTTTGCCACACTGTTGACCAACCCTGTACAACAGGTCACCAGATCACCACCAACACTGTACCAGCACAGTTAAACACTCCTGGAGACAATTTAGCCAAAATAACTAAACCAATATTATGAGATGTAGTGTGGCTGTGCAATGGCAGTCCTACTTCCAAATATCACCAGTTTTAATATATCTAAGAATCATCTTATCAGACATTTCTGATGATAATGAGAATAACTTTAGTACAATTACTTAACTTCCACCTAAACCTACCTTGACAACGCTCAGGCTAAAAGTCGCCACCATTCTTCATGACCTGATTATCACTTCTGTGCATTCTGCACCATGTTTGTTGAGACAGTAGCTGGAGGTTGATTTGAAATGCATGTTTTCAGATAAGAAAAACTGGAGGGCCTTATACATAATCCATTCTTCTCCACATGCTCTTTTGACAGACTTATCTGGCTTAGGGTTATACACCATTGTGGTTGGACGAAGCTAAACCTGTCGAAAATGTAACCTTATATTGATCCCCTTTGTTTCAGATGCTGGCAGGGTTCCTCTTCCACGATGGATATACTTTGGCTTTTTCACTGCTTTGCATTCTTGTTTTTTTTTTTTTTTTTTTTCATCTGAGCCACTACATTAAACTTTAGACCCTTGTCTGCTGATTGCCCCTTTTGACTTACCTCCAAAAAACAAACCCCTCCTAGAACTGCATTAAGATGCACTCATCCTCTCTGCACTAATTGCTAAGCAATTAATTATTTTAAACTAGACGCATGCTAATCACCCTCCCGTGCGCACTGCATGAGAGATGTAACGAACTGCCTGCATCTTGAAAAGATTAGGTCCACATGGGAGGGCAGAGTGAATAAATTTCTCTCTACCTGAGAGCCATTGATTTCTCATTCCTCCTCTCTGAGCCCCAGCAAATTAACCCTTTACTTTCCAAACAAGTTGTAAGATGGGATGCCGACTAAGACCAGTGATCTTCCTCAATAAGCATTTCTATGACAGTATGCTCAACATCTCTGGAGGCTTTTTTATGTGTTTTTACACCTTATTTTTATTTTCCATTTATTCTGTTGCATTAAAGTTTAATTTATAGAACTGCTGCTTCCATCAGTATAAGGAACCACTATTTTCAGTTGATAGGTTTTACTGTAAAAGTGAAGCTTTTGCAGGATTCACATTAGCCAGGTCAGTTTGGCTATTTATAGAATATATTTATAGATTATATGTACCTCTCTGAGAAAATGCCATTTTGGTATGAAGCAATGTAGTGTTTCCGCTTGTCCACTGGCATCACATCAATGTAACCACCCACATCATTCCTGATTACTCCAGCGTGGACCGCTGATCGACAGACACTGGACTTCTACAGAGGGATGCAAGAGGAAAGGTAATGCCACTGTGTCATTTCAGTGAGGAAATTCATGAAAAACATCGATGAATCAATCAGCTTCTAAAAGCAGCACCATCACCAGAATAAAACATTAGCATTATATACTTCCACAAACCAGGGATATGTGAAATTTGTACGTTTCATATGTATCATGTGAGACAATTGCCAGACCACTGTTCAAGCGATTTGTAGCAACAAAATCAGGTATTTTAAGACTGAATTTGATTATTTCCAAAGTCTTTTTTTTGTGCCTAAACCTAACCAGACCTTAACCAAAGCACTGACACAACATAAAAATGAATACTGAAACAAAAAGAAAATAAAGTGTCAACACATCCATGGTTTGCAGAAATATACAATGCCAACATTTATTCTGGTGACTGGGTTGCTACAAGATGAACTTACATCAGAGTATATTCTAGTACCGATTACTCTGGATATGTGAGGATTCTCTTCTAAACAGTTTCTCGGGCAGTACAACCTAAAAAGAGAAGAGGTGGACATCACAACTTGAACGTTTATGAGGCTGTAGAAATGAAGTTATGAAAAAGACTGACATGGAGGCACACAAGGTTCATACCTTGGACAATGCTTTGCAGGCTTTTGGTATGGACACAGCTGTGCAACTGTGGTTTCACATGTGATGGCTTTGACTACAAGAAATAATTACAGTGAGCGTCAACAAACACTGTTGCAGCAGAGCTTATTATGGGTAATTTAATATAAAATGTGACCTATCTGTAATTATAATGTCACATTATTGTCAGACTTACCTGCCACTCTGGAAACTGTGAAGGAATTAGCACTTTGGTATTTTCTGTCAGGAGGAAACATTTTTACATTGTACATTATTACACTGACGACATTATTTTCACTTATTGAGAGTATATTGTACCAATGCTACTATCAAATATCATCAGAATAAATTCATGGTGATATTGTTCCTAATGCCATTGTCTCACCCTACAGACTGGACTCCGTTCTTGTTGGATTTGATGAAAAAGTCTTTTCTGCCTTGTCTTGTTACATCCATCCATCCTCCGTCATTATCTATGACACCAGCATGTAGGCCAGCTCTACAGACGCTGGATTGCTGCAAACAGAGCATTTAATTTACAACATCATTTACATTACAGGCCTTTTGCTGATGCAGTTATAGCACTTCAATATCTTGCTCAAGGACACTTTGACAGTACACACAGCTGCTCGTTGGCATAATGCTGATCGATGTAAGGACTGAACCCAAGTCACACTACATCGTTCGGCTTACTAAACTTTATTGTGTACTCACCATTTCATAGTATACTGTCCCAACTACTTTTCCTGTAGCATCAAGGCACCCAGCTGGGCACTCATATCTGTAGATTAATAAAGGAAAAATAAGATGAAATGCACGGTAAACTCCATTTGCATTGTTGTTTTTACCATATTTCATCTTAACTGTACCTATTACATGGTGTTCCTTTACACTGATCTCGAAGCTTAGTGTCACAGGTCACAAGCTGAGCTGAAAAACATACACATAAAGGCCTTTAAGTGCTCGTACAAGAACCAACATGCATGAAATGAATGCAGACGACTAGTTTCTAAAAGCCAGAGTTGAGTGAAATCCGGTGAAGACTATTGTTGTGATGCTACAAGAAGCGAAGAGAAGAATTCCTGCCACAAGGTTCAGGGTGGTCAGCAATACTAGAGGAAGTGTCTCAGCTTACAAGAACAGGCCCCTTTGCACTGCAGAGAGGAAGCCATTTAAAAACCACAGGGAGCCCCTCTCACCCCTCAACCCATCTCAGCCGGCCAAAAGCAAACACACACTCTGGGGATCGTGCTAAAATAGACCTCCCTCCCTGCTCCAAAGAGTGACTTGCAATATTAAGTACACTCCAGAAACTGTCAAGGTTAATCAGGGAGATGACAGATAAAGGCTACAGAACATCAAGGCAATTTAAGATAAATTGCAAGAAAAATATTTCCGGTCAAGGTCTATTGTTTTCACTTGTTATCCACGATTGCCTGTTCAACACTGAGCAGGCAGCGATTCACAAATTCTCCAGTTTTGACCCAATTTTACTTCTTGCCACTCTTCTCCCAACTCTAAAACAAATCCTACACCCCCCATTTTGAGATGAAACTAGATCCAGAATAAACAGTTAAATGGCAGCTTACACATCTGCTGTGTGTTCACCACTTCATTCTTCTGCAGGTCCTCTGTGGGGGGCTTGGTGGGGGCCGGAGCGGGAAGACTTGGAAGCTCAGGTTTGGAGGCCCTCGGCCAAGGCTTCTGTGGAGAACGGGGGGCCTCCGGCTCAATGAAGTTGTTTTCTTCCGTTTCCTCTTGTGGAGGGTTGGAGCTGTCATCTTCAAGTAAAGTTAAAAAAAACAGGGTATAGTAAGTAATGTTTTCCTCAGGCTTTCTTACTCTGTCCTTCTTTATTTTTCCTGAGCATACCTTTGTAGCAGAGGTTGTCCTTGCAGCCTCCGCCATAGCTGGGAGGGCAGGCAGAGCACGGGGTCCCATGTTTGTAAGGCGAATGGCCCCACCAGTTTCCCCTGTACAGGTCATACAATAATCATGGTTTACTAAACAGCTCAAATACTACTAAGAAAAACTTGTGTGTTTGTGATCATTTTGAACTTTTTATGAGTGACAACACTTTCGCAAATGATTTTGTCACATCAAAATGACACAAGAGCACATTTAGAATTCTTGTCCTCTTGCAGCTTGTATATCAGTCATGCAGCTGTGAAATAACATGACAAGGAATGTGCTTACTTTGGTGAATAGTTGCAGACAAGATAGACGGCTTTGGCCCAAATCTGTCCCCACACATTCATGTTGTAACACAAGTTGATGGCACAGCCAATGCGACTGCTGGTGGCCCAAACCAGCTGCAAAGGGATGACAAGACAGTTCATGAAAAACTGATTACAAAGTCTGTGATCAATAAAGGATAACCTCTCCAAAATCCTGATGAAACAGTATGATCCAGACCTAGTTACTGTACCTGTGTGTAATGGGTACAAACAGGGCCAGAGCATCTGAAGGGGCAATAAGGGTTACACTCCTGCGGGTAAGGGAAGGTGTAGTCTTTCACTTCATCATACCAGGCCTGCACATGGAACGTGGGTGGACGATACCTGGAGAAATGAGTAAGCATACCTGTGATGACAGTGTTTCAAAAAACATTTCTATCCTCTGTTGGTGTAGGAGTTGGTATTATGCATCAAAGCTACCCACATGCATACACATGATACCCATACAGTAGGTGACCTTTAAGCATTAGAATATATTTAAATAACTGTCAAGTTATTAGTGCAAAACAAGGCAGCTCTTGTCAGTGTAAATGGTGAATTAACGTTCACATGTAGTTTATAAAATATTCTTCAAAGCATGTTCGGAGATACAGGTGGTAGCAAAAGAGACAATATACAGCAAGCGTGTCATAACTTCAAAATATGGTCTGACAAGGTGGCTCAAGAGTTAGCACCCATCAGTAACCACAGAAAAATGAGCACATCTGTTAAGACTGTCCTTTAGTTTCAAGCGGGCAATCAAGCACTCTGGAGAAATTGCAGTAACCAAGGACTGACAGTGATTTGGCACCAGGTGTTGCGAGTTAATCTCATTAGAATCAAATGGACATCTTGACTGTGATGGGATGTGATTAGATGTGGAACAAGAGTCTCTTATGTGAAGCAGTGCTGTTTTCTAATGCTCTAAAGCGAAATGAGCAAACAAATGAATGAACAAATTAATATATGTAACAGAGCCTGTACTGTGTGTGATTCCACATAGGGGCGCATGTGAAGTCAGTAAATTTTGATGGTATAGCTGTGTAACTTTGCTGTCATGGGAGATGTGCCCGAAATATATTGTTTAGCGACAAATGTAGCAAATTCATATTAGTATATGCACGCAATATGTTCAAGGGTCCCTAGCCTGTCAGATGCTAACGTTAAAGACCAATTTTTACTCTTTTGATAAACCAAAGTCCACATACGCAGAAACTGTGTGGACTAAGTTCTTGTTTACCTTCCCCAGTGTGCTCCCAGGTTTTGTCCGATCTGTGGCAGTAAACCAGCAGGACCGTGCTCCCACAGACAGGTCTCTGCCCACTCCTCTGCTGTACGCTCCAGCTCTGTGTCCCACACCTGCACAGGAGAAGAAGTGGAAAAACACTATGAAGTACTTTTCTGGATTTTATTTCACAAGAAGTGCAAATCCACTGCAATATAAAGTGTTGCTACTAATGGGCAATAAGATATAGCAATGCCAGGGGATAGAAGAGCTAATGAGTAACTGGAGATATTCAGTGCCTTACAGGGTTTGTTCAGCTGTCACCAATGTGATGTGAGGTGGTATTCAAACACACACTGAACTAGGATTACTTATGGTAAGTCATAGGGACTAAGAGCTGCTATGGCTAAGTAACGGTGCTAATCTCCAAACTAAATGCAGAACTATGTTGATGTGTTGCTGCTGCTGCTGTGTAAAGAGCTTTTAGACTTTCTTATTGCTGCTCAGCTGATATTCCCCAGATGGGTTTTCCCATAAGATTGGGTGTTATTCAAAAAAAAAAAATGCAAAAGCTGTTTTTCCTTAAGTAATATCTTCCATATGTCTCTGGTGAAATGTTTGGGTGCAAGCTTTTGTTTCACTTTACCTCTCTCTGAATTGCCCTCTCAGTTAAGTTTGGCTATGGTTGGATACTAAGGGATCATATTCCCATTTTAGGGTTTTCTGGGAATGCAAAGAGTGTCCTTCCTCTCTGCTGACCTACATTCTGCCATAAAAAAAAAGTTAGAATAACACCAGCTGTAATTCCACTGAAGGACACTGCATGTTCCTCTAATTGCACACCTTCACTTTCACCTTCAGCATGGGATATCTAATGTAACAGGTTTCTATGAGAAAGTCAATTAGTTTGCATGTGTGTGTGTGTGCATAAATGTGTGTTTGTGTGCGAGCACATGCGTTAGCGTACCGGCGGAGGTGTCAGAAGCTTTCACATTTCACACATTGGGCTCTGGAAGTCATAGCTTACGCTCACTGAAATCTCATCCAATAACAGGCACTCAAATAACTCCCCCGCTTCCACCACCTTCCTCCTCCATCGTCCGTCACCCACTTTCAGTCCCACCAGAAACAACCGCTGTTCTCTGCATTACTCCCGAAACACACACCTACCTAACAACAGGATGTCTGGCAGTGCTGCAAATTAACTCTTAACTCTGAGCAGTTTCTTCAGCGCTTTCTGGGAATCCTGTTGGCTGTTGAGAGGACGTGTTTGTTTAAATCAACACCGCCAAGGTAATATTGACGGACTCTGCCGCGATTGCACAGAGTGTTATCTCAGATTTCAACACTATGCCTTGTAGAAATGTTAAATGGCTGGCATAATAGCACAAATAAACAGTTGGAGGTGTGGAGTATATGTTTCATTCATCTCTACACCTGCAGAGAGGCAGTGAATCACTGTTACAGCAACCTCATCTGTAGTTGCCTGTGGTTTGTCTTGCACAATGAGGCCAAATGATGACTGACAGAGCCAGGACTAAAACAGGAATGAGAATGTGTTTGCCTGAAACTCTATCTCTGCTCAGAAATTACCGCCACTGGCAGTGAGCTGCAAATAAATGTCAGTATTGTCATATCTGTTTTGTAATCCCTGGTGATCC
The DNA here is from genome assembly GCF_039877785.1 of Chaetodon trifascialis. Classification (NCBI taxonomy): domain Eukaryota; kingdom Metazoa; phylum Chordata; class Actinopteri; order Chaetodontiformes; family Chaetodontidae; genus Chaetodon; species Chaetodon trifascialis. The sequence continues at coordinate 13,682,321 of NC_092073.1, forward strand.
TTTTTTTTCTCTGGAATAATAGCTTATAATGTTGAAACAGACACACCGAGGAAAGGACATCTGAACCTGGTCATCCTCAGTAGAGAAAGCATTTCAGTTACAACCTTGATTTCTATCTACGTCATTTTCCTCTTTGACCTCCTTGCATGGAGAAAATAATCAATGTGCTCACTGATAAGCAGGCTAAGAACATGCTGCATTGAGCTGTAACTGCCAAACCATCTGCAAACCACAGCACATAGGACATTCTGTACTTGAACGAGGTCAACACAATGTTTTTGACCATTTATAGATGGTTATGGGTCAGAAAACATTTAGCTGTGGCCACAACTATAGGAGGTCTCAAGCCAAGGCTGACCAAAACTCTGGCTGCAGTGTCTTGTGGGCAAAGTTGCTGATTATGGTTTCTATCACAAAGACATGATTTGCGATGCTCTTGAAGCTCGTCTTATATAATAATAAATAAGCAGCACCCAGCAGAGACGGCAGCCTCAGAAAGTGTCGACGGAGACATATATTTTTCAGCTGCTGAACCTGGGACAGAGTGCAGCCGGCTTCTCAAGCTGCTGTTGTTTGCACAGTTAGCTCAGCAGGGGAGGCCTGGTAACCAAGGGCCCCCCGTCACCCACCACCCACCCTGGCTGCACTTCTGCTGGGGCCCGTAAAGAAAAACACCTCCCCTGCTAAAATCTTTCAGCACTGTGCACATGGCATTGTGTATTTCGCTTAACACTTCATTTGCGGCTGGGGTTTTGTTTTTTTTTTCTCTCTTCCTTGGTCATCTGGTTGCATTCCAGAGGGGACTTCCTTTGCAAGTTTAGGTTTCCTGCTCATAATCAATGGTGCATGCAGAAAAATACTGAAAAGGCAGGGGCTAGATATGGGAAGGAAGGGAAGCTGAGAAAGGCAGCGAAAGTGATCAATGGTGGAAAACACTGAACATGACATTCAGGAAAAGTGTGTATGTGTTTTAATGTGTGTATGTCAAATTGCCTCCCCAAACTACTACTATAATGTCCCACAGCAATGTACTGTGCACAATGTTTCTTGCAGTGCATTCCATCCCACATCAACTCACATCAGAGGTCCTGGGGCTGACCATTGTCTGAATTTAGTCAACCAAAGAAAACCATTATCTCCCATTATCATGCTATAACAGAAACATAGTTAGACCAGTACCACATAGCCAATTACTGTAGGCTTGATTGAACAGGAAGCTGTCTCATTTCATCAGAAGTGAGCTTTCTGATACTTTGGAAATGATTTTTAAAAAAGTCTAATTATCAGTATTCTTACCCACAGACAACTAGAGATCCACTTCCCAAACCTAACTTCCTCCAGAGGACCACTGTGCAAAAGCAGCCTGGACACTAGAAATAAGTAGCTGAAGAAGAAGGCCTTTCTGAGCCCTGTTGGCACAGGCAACTCCAGAGTCAGCACAGAATCATCAACAGACCAAAGGAGTTGCAGCTGCAGTACAGGAATCACAGCAGTGAAAACCCAGCTATGAGAGAGCTTGTTACAAAGGATGACTTTGGAGTGGCCTAACAGACGTTTTAGAATAAGTGGGTGAGTCAGTAAAGAAAGGCAAGGCTTGCCATCTGGACAGCATGCAGAACTGTAAGATTCAAATTTGATCTTTGTCAAACTGGGGTATGTCCCTGGCACACCTTCACTCCTGGAACCAGTAGGTGTTTTCCAAGAGTGAGGGTGAGAGGAGGACAAGAAAAGAAGAAAGCAGGAAAGCCTCAGGTAGAGGGCATTGTCCTTATTTAACACAGGTAATATTGGGATCGTTGGAATTTGCTAATTCAATCTAAATGTGTTATGCAAAGTTTTACAGCCACGTTGCCTGAAGTATTCTTGGAAGGTGCCATTGCAAGCTATTCATTGTGAGTACATTTGGAGCAAGAGCTATGTTTACATTCTTGGCATTACATCAAGCAGGATCAGCGTGGGCGCTGGACTCCCACAAGGGTACGCCTTGTTGCCTCTCCTGTTTGTGATATTGGTGGACAGGATACAGCCGGCGCAGGTGAGGCCCGGAGAGCCTCCAGCTTTGTGACATTAGGGTGGCATCTCTGCTATTTTGGGATAATGCTCTTCAGGCTTCACTGGAGCGTGACCTTGGCTGAAACACTCTTAGGCAACAGCAAGTGATTTGGAAGGAACAACGTTTTTTCATACTATGGTATTCAGCTGAAGAGAAGCCAGTGGACTTCCCTTCCCTTTGGAGGTTTTCTGGGTGTAACCAGCTGACCAGACCTGGGGGAAAACCCCAAGACACACTGGAGACATTCAATCTCCCAGCTGGCCTGTTAGTTCTGGGGTAATCTGCAGAAAGTTGCTGGGATACAAGCTGTTCGAATGTTAATCTTTTTGCGACTGGAGTCTGATAATGACTCTGTAAATTCATTCATTCAATTTTATCAATCTGAACCAGTGTTTCCTAACATCCAAGCTGTGTAAACACTGCTTCGTATGCTTGGACACATTACCATAATTAAACATCTTGGATGAAGTTAATTCAAGGCAAATTTTTTAGACTAGGCCTTAATAATTGTTTGATTGGACAGCCACATAATGAATTAAAATGACCGCCATGTGCAGCACAAAGAGAAAGCTGTCAATACAGCTCTATCTTAAACCACTACCATCACTGCCACCTCAGACCTGAGTGCAGCCCAGCAAAGCCAAGTTAAACATCAAGGCAGGTGGGGCCCTTTCTCCCATGATGCCATCTGTTTGTCTTGCAGCGCTTCAAACACTGACACTTCTCTGTTTATACCCATGGGTCAACATTTGAGTGAGAGGCAGAACCGCTGTCGCCCTACTGACGGTGCACTGAAGCTTTGTTGATCGCTACGGAGTGTGAATGCTTATCCGGGGAATTTTTTGGGCCTCTGTGTTGGATAATGACAGAATGGGAACGGAGCCACAGGGATAAGGGAGAGGGAGGCAGGGAGAGAGGGCAAGAAAAGGAAATAGATGAAGGGGGAGGAAAGAGAGGGATTTGAATTGATGTTATCTCTTAGTCTCTGTGATGATTGCCACAGAGGGTCAGCGGGGTTATGGTTTAATACAATGGCAGACAATAACAGAGCTGATAGGCCAATGGCTACGTATGTACGTATGTATCTTTGTGTGTGTGTGTGTGTGTGTGTGTGTGTGTGTGTGTGTGTGTGTGTGTGTGTGTGTGTGTGTGTGTGTGTGAGAGAGAGAGAGAGAGAGAGAGAGAGAGAGAGAGAGAGAGAGAGAGAGAGAGAGAGAGAGAGAGAGAGAGAGAGAGAGACGGTGTGTGTGCATCTGCATGCATGAGTGTGTAGAGAGAGCAGGGGAGCATGTCTATGAAGTCTTCCAGTACGGTGAAGCTGTGAGGTTTCTGAGAGGTGACAGCAGTTCAACACAGACAGCAGGAAAATCGGAGCAATATGGAGCCCCGTTCAAAATAAAATGCAGAAAATCACTGAAAATCCAGTCAACATGCGACCTGAACAGTTTCTTGCCAGAATGATACTGACATCAGCACGATTTCAGCACATACCCTTACAAGTCATTGTCTCTTTTTACTTCCTTCCAAGCGTGTCCATCTTTATTTTCTCATTGCCTCCCTCTTCTCAACCTCCTCACCTTCAGTGATTTTGACTGCTCTTTTGCTATTTTCCATCCCTCCCTCTGCCTCTCATTGCCTCTCCTTTCTATGACCAAATATCCTTTATCATTTTTATTTACCCACTGTACTCCTTGCTTGCTTTCACTCTCTTTCCCTCACCTCACGTCCTCTTGTTGCATGCCTTTCTATATTTCACCCCTGGGTGCCCCTGCAGCTAAAAAAACCAGCCAACTGTAACAGGAGACAGTAGAAAGGAGCTGTTGCGCTGCTGGCTCAGCATTTCTCCACTAGAGTGTGCCTCAACCAGAGGCCTGCCAGGCAGAGTGGTGCTTTCACTCACGTACATGTACACACACACACACACACACACACACACACACACACACACACACACACACACACACACACACACTCACACACACACACACAAGGGGTCCTCAAGTCCAACCTCTCAATTATACAATTACACAGTCCAGCAATTGCCCCCAGCAGGAACTGTTTATTTGCCTTCACCACAGAATAATACAGCCTTTTGTTCCGTCGCTCCTTAAGTGGAGATGAAAAGATGATAAACCATCATTAGCTTCTGCACACCGTATTGATTTTTAACCTCCTAAGTGCTGTTGGTGGCAACGCTCTGTGGCAGTCAAGCAGTGCCTACACATGTGTGGTGCATTTGGAAAAGCTCCACATCTGTGGAGCGCCGACTTGCAGAAGGTGTGCCTGTGTGTGTATGTGTGTGTTTAGTGGGGGGTAGACAGCTGGTAAAACAAGCCCCGGTGCCGTGCTCTGATTCTAATTGCACTGTGAAAAGTGATCTGGCGCTGTACACACACATGATGGCCAAAGGATAAAGTCAAACAAATCTCTTAGCACGAGTAACAAAAAGAAGGCAGTAGTAATGTGATCATTGGCAAGTTGGTGGAATTCTTCTCTTCTGGCAAAACAATCAAAGTCACATGGGTGCAGACTTGTGTGTGCACTCATGTGTGTGCGTGAGGGGGGCAAGTGTGAAGGTGCTTAGATGTTGGCGTGCCGCTCATGTGTGAGCCAAGTGGGACAAGTGCCAGCCGGTCTGGTGACGGGTTCAGTTCACTAAGCTATATGGCCCACAAGTGTACAAGACTCTTAGGGAGTTCAGAATGGGGTCAAAGCGTTTGAACAAATATAGACGTTCTGGGAATCCTCCATCCACCTACCATGTACTCCATGTTGGAAGAAGGAGGGTACACCTGGCCTCTGAGCTTGTTGTGAAGGTCCAGGATGAGCTGAGCATCGCTGTCGGTAATGGCCCTCTTCCCCCTATGCTTGGCCTCCCACCAGTCTCCCTGCTCATCCAGATACTTGTCCAGAATCTGCTCCCAGCCGGTGGAGTTTGGAAGCATCACCATGGAGGTGGCCGTCTGGAGGAGCAGGAGCAGAGACACGCCCCTCAGCCAATGCAGAGATACATGCCTCATCCTGGTAAGTGCTGGAAAGTGATGGTGTTGATCCTCTCAAATGCAGGCAGGACAGATGGGGGAGCAGGCCAGCGCAGAAAGACACTCTACTATGTGAGCTGGCAAAGGAGCCGAGAGCAGAGAGCAAAAGAGGATTATTGGAAGGGCTGGAATCGGTGTTCTGTATCAAACTCGCTGAATAACTTGAGACAGTATTGAACTTGGTGAGCACAGTGCATTGGCTTGCAGACACTTGGTCTGGTGCAGTGCCACGGGTAACTTCATGAGGTTCAGTGGGTGTAAGCTGGCAGACTGGGGAGATGACTAGTGAAAGTGTGGATTAAAGAAATCACTGCTAGTGTTGACTTTTTTCCTGAATTCAAAAAAAAGGAAAGACATCTTGAGAGCTGTTCAACATATTGCATCCTGCATTTCAAATCACATTAGGCACTACAGCTGTAATAAATGTACTTAAGTGCACAGAATGATGCATAAAGTCGCTGATGCATTCACAGTACTGTATGTGTACATAACAGTATGCTTTGCATTGAACGTTTTGGTATGCATGCTGAATGCTGACAGAGGCTAATTAAAGGTGCCAATACCTAATGGAAACTGTGAAGAGTAATGCATATGGAAACAGAAATGGAGTGTGGTGATTTAATGTAGACTTTGGAAATAATTTACCTTTAATGAATTGGAATGCAGCCCGGTCCTTGAGCTCCTGACAGAGATGTGGCTGTGAGAAAACTTCAGCAGCAAGAAGTGGAGAAAAATCCGCCTTCAAAGTAAAGTTGCAGAACTCAGGTGGAGCGGTGATGACTGTCGCCGGCTGCCATGTGACATAAATTAAAGACGTGATGCCTCACTCCGTTTTCACCAGGTTGGGGAAAAGAGTTTGGCTCTTTCTTCTTTCGGGATTCTTGCACCAAAGGCGCTAAAGCATCACTTATCCACATTTTATCCTCAACTTGGCTGCGCTTCGGCAGTGCCGCCTCTGACCACGCCTCTGCAAACGGTTAGAAACGGCCCACTCGATCATGCCCAGAGCTCTGCGCGCGCCCGGGGTCGTGCCTCTTTTCAGTATAGCATGTAAGTGCAATCTTGTTCTGTTGTGCTCAGCAAGTTAAAAAGTCACAGAAAGTCACCCACCACTGACAACTTAATGATACCCCTGCAGAGACTTTTATTATTTACTGTGCTCAATAATTGCACTTACTGATTATGGTACTATCTTCAATATGCCTCTATGGTCTTCCAACCCCCCCTTAAGTATTATAAGACTTGTGTTTTTCTGATGATATTTCTACCTTACATAGGATTTCTGTCATTTCTTTGTTCACGGTTCATCCTGGTTTGTTGACTGAGTGTTGCCCTCTTACCTGGTGACTTGCTTTGGTCAAAAACATATTAATTTAAACCAGCCTCCTCTGTGGTGCCTGGCAGCAAAAGTGGCCCCATTCTCCCAAGTCTAACTGTTCACAGGTGACTCCTTGGGGGGATTAAAATACAAACCAACTCTTTGTTAATTCCAAACCCTGAACTTGTCGTCACTGTTTCCCCTCCTGCTGCAACACAGTGCAAATTCCATAATGGAAACAGGCAGGTTTTGTCTTTTGTCATCTGGTCATTTTCACTGGGAGCTGTGGCACATGTGGAAACAGTAGCTAATCACCAGGCCTCTGTGTGTTTGCCCCCTGTACAGACTTACTTTCCACCGGGGGAGACACAATCGTCTTGTGTTTTACCTGACAAACATAATAAACTAAACGCCGGCCAAGCCGACCATGTGCCAGGAGTGATTTTGTCTTTTTCAGTTAATCCCCTTGTTTCCATGACTCCCTGATGTTTTCATGCTTTCTGTTTGGCTCTTGGCCCTTACTCATCAGGTGAGTCAGGGGCTGAAAGGACAGTTCTGGTGCTCAATTGCTTTGTAAGATTCATCATCTGTGCCAGGTTTCAGATTCAACACTGGATTCACTGGAAGCTGTGAAAGACGTGCATTGACACAGTAAAACTATACCATTCAATATTTTACCAATCCTCTTGTCAGCGGTGGAAGAAATACTCCTCATTTAAGTAAAACTACCAGTACCACAATGGAAAGATACTACACTACAAGTAAAAGTACAGATAAATTAGCAACAGCATGTACTTAAAGTATCAGAAGCAGGTACTGTAGATGGTCCTGATATACTGATAACTAACTGATGTATTGTTACATATTACAGCATTAGGTTGTTAAAACTGATGCATCAGTGCTTAAGCAGCATGTTACCGCTGTAGCTGGTCGAGGTAGAGCTACTTTTAGTGATTTTATTTAGTTAATTTTGTCCACTGGTGCCCAGCCTGGGGGTTGGGCCCTCTCCACTGGGTCACGAGATAAATCTGAGGTGTCATGAGATGATTTATGGGGTATGAAAGAAAGAGAGACCACATTTACATTCTCGACATTTCTCTTTAAAAAAAAATAAAATAAAAATATTGGATAATGTGGCCTGATTGAGCCTCAACAGTTATCCAGATTAAACAATCTGTATTGGTACAAGCATGTAGGGGAAATGTCTCAATGACGTCTAAAATCTTATGCACTGGCTTATTTGTAAAGACTCACAAGCCAAAAAAAAAAGTAGGAACCACAAGTTTGATCATTAACAACGTATTATATTTTATAATGACATTCTTTTTTTTTAATTGTAACAACAAAAAAGTAACTAGTAACTATTAGATGTAAAAGCAGTGGAGCAAAAACTACAATATTATAAGAGGAACCAGATCAGTGTGTACCAAACACTATAGACAGACCCTATCTTCCAGGGCGCCTCTGCTGTCTAACCTACTTCTGCATTATGTGATACAAGAGCTCTCACACTGGCAACCCACCACATTCTGAACTTCCATAAACCCAAGGGTTTACTGTCTGTTCCCTGGGTCAGAAGCAGGGGCCTCGGCCACAGCTCCAGCAGCGGCTCACTCTCTGCGGTCAGACCTGACAGCGCCCCCCCTTCTTACACCACAGCTGAAATAGCAACGCTCTCGCTTTGCCCACAACTCCCAGGAGGAAAGCACCGCCGAAAACACTCATTCATCTGCTATAGAATTAATGTTGCTCTACATTTAGATGTGTGAGTGTAACTGTGTGTGTGTGTGTGTGTGTGTGTGTGTGTGTGTGTGTGTGTGTGTGTGTGTGTGTGTGTGTGTGTGAGAGAGAGAGAGAGAGAGAGAGAGAGAGAGAGAAACACGGAGGAAGAGAATAATATGTGTGTCTCTGTTTGACAGTAAGAGAGTGAGAGGTGAGGCAGCAAAGGAGCGACTGAGTGTGTGCGTGTGTGTTTGCATGTGTGTGTGCCTTCATAACATAAATCAATGAGTCAAACATGCAATTATTTTAAACACTCAAAATAAGTTTTGTGGGCTCGGGATACAAAATGACTTATATTGCTTCAGAGTTATGGCTGACATACACAAAGGCTGACTGTAAGAGCATGTCTCTGACCCTGACTATGAAAATGAAATTGTGTGGATAAAGGAAATATTTACCAACTACTCAGGGATTTCTATGATTTACAGTGTGGTAATTTGGGTCAAGCCATCCATAACAGAGGAGACATTCTCTGATTAATGTTTATTACAATGCCTGCCAGTAAATATACACTATTTGCGCCTGTGGTAGAGCAATATAAATGATTTCATGCCTCGGCCTCTTGTGTTAGCGGCTCTATCATCCCTTCTTTTTTATCACATCCATTGTTTTCTACTGCTTCCTGCTGTGCTGTCTGTCTTAATATTTCACATTTTTCCTCTCTACCTGTGTGTTTCTGTCTGGCACGTGCACGCACACTTTCCCTCTCTCCCTTCTCACACACAAACATTCACTTTCCATTCCTCTGCTTGTCTTTCCCTCTCTCTCTCCTCTTGCCGTTTTTCCCTTTGCTCTCTCTACCTCACCCACACAGTCATTGTTAAGTCACGGGTCCAGATGCTCCATTCGGTACCTCCTCCATTCAGCATGTGGTCTTGCAAGAAATCCCATGAACCCGGCAGAATGCATCAGCCGTGCCAGACCCCGCATCCACACAACAGTAGCCTCTGGACACAACAGTGAACCACGCAAACACTCTCGAAGAACACTTTTTGTTGGCCCACGTTATCTGGCACATTGCTCCCTAATGGTTCTGGTTGAGCTGAATTGAGGTCAGAGCTTTGGAACGGCGTCGGGGTGAGAATGGGAGTAAAGAGCATCAAGGTCATTTGGCAGACGTTCTACATCATTGCTTTTGTGACATTATCAGCAGTGTTCAGCAGAAGGCTGCCTCAGATATCCACTTCAGGTCAGTTTGGCTTAGTTTGTATGTCTCTACCCCCTTGTGGCGAAGGGATGCCAATGCATCTGTGAGCAGTGAACACAAATTTGTGGGGATGACGCTCTGTGTTTGGCTCACAGGTGTTATTGCAGAGTTTTTTTTATTGTAATGAGTCCAAATGAAAGACAGGACTGAAAGGAGTTAATACACTAACATCAATGTGCCCCTTAAAATAAAAAATCTATTGCTGGCTTGGATTCAAATGTCTTGTCTTCACATTCTTGCCTTTCATCTTGCAGCACTCACACAGACCATCATTCAGTTTGTTAATTGTATTTCCGATGCTCCCTCCCTTTCACTTTACATTTCAATCTGCATAGCTGAGCTTCACAGCGGTGTCATATTCAGATCCTTTACTGAAGCAAAAGCACAAACACGACAGTAAAAATACCACAATTGAACTGAAGTAAAAGTACAGAAGTATTGCCAGCAAAATGTAACAAATAAAAGTACTCAATATGTAAAAAATGCCTCTCATAAATGTTAGATTTTATTACTGGATTATTATTACTGATGCATTAACATGTAAGAAGTATTTTCCAATCCATTCTCTTCCTCATATAACACATTTTACCTGCAAGCTGTTTTAAGCATGTATATTTCTGTGTATTTTTCACAGTATTGTTTGCAAGTACTTGAAGAAAACGTCGATGACATCATCCATTTGCTTGCCCATATACTTTAGATACACAGAAACATGAGGCACAAGTCTTGCATATATTCAATACTCAGTTATATACAGCAGTCTAAATAAGAGTCAGTGAGATTCACCATGTTACATGAGCTAACAAAATACAGACAATATACTTTAAATCTGAAATATCAATAATCTATCATGTCAACAGTGGATAGAAGTCTAAAAAAAAAATGTTGCATGCAGCAGTTAACCACCAGGTGTCAGTGTTTGACTTTCAGACAAAGAGTATCTCTTAGGGGATCAGATTGGAAAAGAAAAAACAACAACATAAAACTAGTTCATGATTACAAACTAAACTGTTTCAGATTCCCCACTTTTGTACCACAAAGGTTACTCTTGGACGTCTTCTGCAACACAGAGGCTCTCATCCATTTCTCCGTCTATCACACTAAGATTTTGAGCAAGTAAAAAGACTGAAATCTTGGTAAAGTGATAAAGTACAGACACTGGGGAATTGTGGACAAACAAATTCCCTTTATTTCATGTCAAATTTTATGACTAGAAACTCCTATTACACTGTTGTGTGTTTTGCCTCTCTGGGCTGAATGTTTGGTCAATTGCTGCTTGTGGTGCAAACCAGTCGAAACCAAGAAATTTCACAGTAATGCCAAATGCAGTTTAGTCTAATGTCATCTAATATCTTCTGGGGAGATGCAATAATCAAGCATTTACTTGGATTTGATATGTGGGTTGGTTTGCCACATTTTCTCTTTGACTTCTCGTGAATATGAAAATGAACTCTGCTAAGGTTGTTTTTTGGAGTTGAGGTAATGAAAAAGACACATCTTGCAAACTTCTTGTGTTTTCTACAGAATATCCCATTCAAAGTAATCGCATAATGCTCCAATGCCTCATGAGTGCAAAGAGGTCAGTGCACTATAATCCAGTACAAGCATCAAAGCCTCTGTGAGCTTGTGGACTACAGGTATAAAAGAGAGTTTAGAGTAAAGGAGGAAAGCCCATCTGATTATGCAGCACTTTCCCAGCGCTGCGCCTCTGAGAGGACATTGATTTTGGCCCACATCTCATGGCTGCAGGATGTCGCTCGTCTGAAGTCCCTGCTAGGCCCCGCAAGGAGGCTAATGTGGCCCCGTCCAAGACAAAGACTACAGTAGGATATGGAGGGCAAACACAGAACACAGGGCACCTTTGCCTCAGTTTATGTTCTCAGACTGAACCAGGAGGGGCAAGTCCGTCTGTCTCATGGTTACACATGCTGTAGATACTGTATAATAGCCACTGTGGTGGAGGATCACAGTGCCAGCGTCTGACATGTTGGGCTGACAACATGTGATTACTTTTAATGTCACATATGAGGTGAAAATAGACTATACAGTTTTATGACATAACACTAACCTATGTTCTTCTTTGTAACATGGAATATCTCTACTGAGGTATGCCAGATATGCTTTATTTATATTTTACTAGACCATGTGAGGAGCTTACATTGCCAAGGAAAAGTCACTAGACGAGAAAAGTGACCATAACATAAGCCATTCAACTCAAACCGAAATGATGTCCTCACGTAGGGAGTGCATGTAAATTCAATCATGAAAAGCCGGGAGAAATGACACTTCCCCACATGTTATCGTGGCACCATCCTAAATAAATAGACCAAAATAGATAAGTGGGACACCGCAAATGATTTGTGTACCTGAAACGCTTTATTTTTTACTCCTTGTTTGAAGTAAGGGCATCCAACTCAAAAGAAGAAGGAGCACAAAATCGTGCCCTGCAGTTAACTCCGCTGCCCCAAGAGATTTACGGCAGCGAGAGGGTTTTAACATGTACATGCCAACATTTGAGGGGATCCCAAAACATGCTTCAAGTAGCTGACATCAGTCTCTGGGAAACACATATGTCAACATACTGCCGCCTGTCAGAGATGTGAACACAGCAAGTTTGACGTTATATTACAAATCCTAAATCCTAAAATTGTCTTCTATTAAATGTCCAGCCAATATATAGCATATACACATAATATTAGAAAAGTACATAATATTATATAAATATGAAAGTCATTTGACAGAAATCCATTTTCTGGCTTGCTCTTGAGCTTTGGACAGTTTAACTTACTCTTCATCAGCTCTGATGTCCTGGAACTGCATGTTTCAAACGACGTTTGATACTGAGATACAGTCAAAAGCTCTATTGTTAACTTTTTCTGAGATCAGAATGAACTGTCAAACGGTAAGTCTCCAAAGTTCGCTGAGTGATGAACATTCAATATCGATAGTTTCGTGACAGCTGAACAAAGTCCATCTGCTGAAGAAGCGTGTGATACGCTCAAAAGCTCCAGAATGAGCTCCTGAAGAAGAGACATGTTTGTTTGGCTGTGAGGGAACTCATTTAATAGCTCCTTGCTAGACAAGCACAGGTAGTAAAAACCCACTCGCATGCTAGGACTCAACCTCTGCAGGCCCATGCAGCCAATTTCAGCTAGACTGTTTACACTTTGATAATGAGGTGAATTATGATATCATCCAGAGTCAAATTTACAGTAACTTTTTTTGACATGAAGCATTAACTCCAGCTCCATCCCGATGTCCTCGCTGGCCTGGCAGTGGCGGTTTCTGGGGAGGTTTGAGGACAGAGCGAGGCTTGGACCGGGCACAGCCTGCATTTCCGATGGTTGAGCTGCAAGGGGAGCAAAATAAACATAGTTGTTGTGCTTCCAACAGGGACAGAAGAGAAAGAAAAAAATACAGCGGATTAGAAAGAATCCTCTCCCAATATCCCCCTCGAGGCACAGAGAAGCCAAGTTTTCAACCACTCAGTGCTTGAAGTCAGGGAGGGCAGAGAGGTTGTAGAGTACAGAGACGACAAAGGAGAAAGAGGAGACGAGAGGAGATTTTCTGCAGCTGCACAACAAACATCAGCAAAGCTACAAGCTCCCTCTACAAAAGATTTATCCCTTTTTTTCAGTATACTCACTCACACTTTTCCTCATACTTCTCCCCATTATTGGAGTTGGACGCTTGCTTGCACATTTTGGAAACTGACTCCCTCAACCTCACACTCTCCCTGTTAATAATCTATCACCCTGCCGTGGTCCCTATGAAGTCTCCATCTTCTTTCCAAATAAACGTTTCACCACCTTCACACTTGTGGGAGACGAAACTGTTTTAGCAATAACAGTTTATCTGACAGGTCAGTAATTCACATGTGTTATTAGGAAAAGTGGTGCACCTTCGGATGAGCTTGCAGATGCGTCATCATGGCCTCAGTAGGTGTTGGCACTGGCTGATAGCATAAGCCAGCTGAGTGGGATTTATTGCTGCAGCAACTGGAGACTGAAAATCCCTGTTTCTTCTCTCTGTCTTTCTGATTGTGTTTCTGTCTGCCTCCTATTTGTCTTCAATTGACCTCATCGAAGATTTTATCCTTCTTGCTTAACAACCCTTGGTTGGGTGAGGAATTCATGAAATAAAATGGCTGATAGAGTACCATCAGACCAAGCAAAATTAAGTACAAACAAGAAAAGATCTTCTGTTGGGTGAAATTGATGTATCAATCTAAATGAAAGTGCTGAAAGGACTTGAAATGTCAGTTGAAGTCTGGGTGATAAATTGAGTTAAAAGTGAAAGACCTGGAAGGAATTAGCGCCAGTTCGAGTGTATAAACTGATAGACAATATCAGTTAAACGGTCGGCTGAAGCGTGTTGAAGTAAATTGTATATGAACTGAGGGAATTGTGTGAGTTAGAAGAGGTGAAGAAGTTTTTGCTGTTGTTGCACAAAAGTGAATACCTGAGACCTGAAAGGGTTTGAGGTGTCACTCAATGTATGAGTACTGAAAGGAGTTGAATTGTCAGATGGTGTGTAAGTGGTGGAAGTAGTTCAAGTGTCATTTAAAGAGTAAGACATGAAAACAGTTAGAATAGGAGTTAATATGTAAGTGGTAAAGTAGTTGAGCTGAAGTGGAAGTGTTGAGGACAGTTCAAGTGTGTGCACTGAAAGCAGTTGAAGTAAATTGTATATGAAGATTGAAAGTTGTGTGAGTTAAATAATTGAAATTTGGGTGAGTCTAAGATCTGGACATAGTTGAAGTGTCAGGTAAAGAGTGAATATAACTTCAGGTTTCAAGTGCCAAGTGTTGTGTGAAAGCAGCTAAAGTGTAATGTTCAAAGTTGGAACATTTAGATGGAAACATGCTGGCCTGACTCGCTATTTAAACAATTACCAGTGATATGAACATTTTGAAAAGAACCTCTTAAGAATCTGAAAATGTAACGAAAGTTTGAATGATGTTCAGAAGAATTGCCCAGAAGAACAATATTACAGAGAAAAAATATAAGAATATGAGCACAATATGTGCATTGCTCTGATGTAATGTTATTCCTTTCCAATTTACGCTCCATTTGCAGGTGTTTTTTGTTCTTATCCTTGAACCACCAGAGGCTGCTTTCATCCTAACCCAAATCCATATCTTTAACCTTTCCTCAGCCACAAACTGATAAGCCAGGTAAATGTCGGCAGCAGGTTGTCTAACTCATCATAGCCTCTCGCTCTGCATGCCACTGATGTGCCTTTTAAACATCCACCAATCATCTGTTTGGCTCCGGGTCCGGCATTTGCTCAGACAGAACGTTTTTTCCCATGCATACTGATGCATTCCTCGAAAACACGCTGCTGGTTGTTTCCAGGGAGTGTGCTGGTCTGTTTGGGCTGTCTGGGCAGATGAAACTTCTTAATAAGGAGCAGGAAGTGGTTTGAAAACCTCACGCCATGCAAAGTTTAGCATGAAAATGTGAGGCTTTGTATTCCTACCTGCAAAAGTGCATTAGAATGCAGCAAATGTTTCAGCCTGGAAAGATGTTTTCTGTTGCCTAATGCAGATGTTTATCTAACAAATAATACATGCTATAATCTTGTTTGCTTGTTAATTTGTTTGCTTGATAGACCCATGCATTTACCTTTGATGCAGGCTGGCCCAGGACCATATCCTGCGATCCCAGGTGGAGAAAAAAAAGCAAAAACTGCAGCATCTGCCCAACACATCAGAACATTTATGACTCTCTACTCCCTCTATGTTTACCACTACCTTGAACCAACTCTCTCTTACTTTCTCTATCATCGTCTGCACAAAATCTTGAAGCTGTTGTGCAAGGAATTGTCTTTTTCCCCACCCAGTCTAGTCTGTATGTCTGGTGGTGACACAGATTCTTTCTCTTTCTGCTTCTAGCAGTCCACTCTGCTCCCTGTCTCTCCCTCTCAGTGAGGTCAATGGTTTCATTGGACAAACTCAGACAAGAGGGTCCCCTGAAACCCTATCAGTTGTCAGTTCATTGGACGGATGGAGCCAAAGTCAACCTTCTCTTATTGGGATTCAGATGTAGCCCCAGTATGTTTTCTCTTCTCTCTCTCAGCCTTTGATATGCAGGATGTGGGACTTTGCAAATGGAACTGTTTAAACTGAAAGTGAAAACTGAGAATCAAAAAGCTGGATTGACACTTTGGGCAGAAGCTCTTATCAATATCACTCATGAGGAGGAGCTCAGACAGCACAGCACAGACATGGACAACGATGCTGTTTTGAGCTGAGGGAAGACATGGGCTGAACTGTAAAAACCCCCAAAAATAACACAATCAAAATAGACCAATTTATTACGAATACAAAACACAGGAAAAGCACAGTTCATTGCATAAATAGCTTGTTGTTAATGTTGATTTAAAAACAGTCAGTGCGGAAAATGTTTCCTATTTTATTGCGTTATTTCCCACCAATCTTTGTATCAATGGCAAATGTTCTCCATTATGCTGATGATATGTTCTTCTCAGTGTTGGATAGTACTAAGAAACTGTCCTCATTTGAAAAGAAATGCCAAATTATGCAAGTGCTTTGTTCATAGAAATGCACCAAGTGAATTTACATTACAGGTAATCTTCACCAATATACAAGTTGACATGCAAATGAACCATCTTCAGTACTTTTTAATCGTTTAGATATATTTACAATCCTTTACAAAACAATAAAAAAATTACTATCAATTAAATATTTCTTCCCATATAAAAATGAATAACTTACAGTATACTTGTTTTAAGATAGTCATGGTATGATGATTATCTACAGGTACAAAAAATAATAATTTCCTGCTATTTTGGAAATTTACAAACAATTAAGGTGCACTTGAGTGCCTAACTCCAAAAACCAACTACATCAGTGATCATATCAAAGTATAAACAATGGACTTGTCCAATATATCAATATACTGGTATATGATATACCAATATACTGTGTACAAGTTTGATTATAAAACAGATGTGTGGGTCAGATTTCTTGTATGTGCAGTCCTTACAGGAAATATGAATGAAACCTGTGAAATGTCTCGAGGTATGAAACATCTGTAATGAAACACAACCTAATCAGTGCAGGTTGAAACTGCAAATGCTGAAACAAGCACGGCTTTTGACAACAGAGGCCTTCAAATAACAACCCTCCAATCTGACTGCTCTATGTTCCTTTTGTCATATATTCTCAGTTTACAGTAAGTGCACTTTTGTCAACAAATTTTTGCCAATTTGTTGCAGGACACAAATGAAAATCGTAACAGACTTGAGCATGAAGCATGTCGTACCTACAGCTACTACAAAGCTGACACTGCCGGTGTAAGTTTTACCCTCTGAGGTCAAAAGCTTTCATCTTTATATCACAACATTCCTGTGAAGGCAGAGCACACAACATGAAGGTGTGATGCCCGTAGCACCAAAGTGAGCAGGTATGAGCAGCTATGATGTTGTTATGTCCTTAATTACCACATTGTCAACGGTATAGTGAAAACAAAAATGTATGCAGCACCACATTCAGTATATACTGTGTTTAAGGACCCACTTCTACACATAAATTATGCTTCATCAATTCAAATAGTAATAGCAATTCTGATACAAATGCAATTAATTTACAGTTTATTTACAAGTCATCAATGCTAAATCGTCTGCTGCCTTCAAATGTATGTTTGAGTCTTTAAATAAGCCCATATATACAAAATAGCGTGGTCCACGGCTGTTGTGCAAATCCTTTCGGGATGAAAATAATGTCTCTGTGGTACTGTAGGTTGTCAGCTTATGTCGAGAGGAAACCTGTGTTTATTTGAACCAGTGCAGGTAGTTTGTCTTGAGAGCAGGGAAGCACATGTTGTTGCTGCAGGAGCCCCCATAGCTGGGAGGGCAGGCAGAGCAGGGTACGCCTACTTTGTAGGGAGCCTCTCCGATCCAGTTACCCCTGAAACATGGACAGTGTCAATGCATGTTTAAACGTATTTAAAAAAAAGTTTGAACTTCAGTCAGTGTATCTTTCCTGTCTAAAAAGCAGGAGTACATAAAAGGTGATGAATCTGTGATGTTAAAGCAACAGTTGACAAAACAAGACATTAATTTTCGTTTAGTAGCTGTTCCCAAATGAGAAATTCAGTGTATCACAAACACATTGTGCTTTCAGGTGTAAATAGAAGCAAATTTTGACACCACCAAGATTCAAGATGTCTGAAAATGTCTGTCTGAAAAATGGAGGCTACGTTCTCTTAAGCTAAACTAGGTCATCAGTGTCCCCAGCCTGTTACTCTTATGTCTAAAACCAGTGGGATTAAAGAACCGAGGTCACAAGTCAGTCACAAGTTCACATGCTTTGATTCTTGGAATTTTTATGAGATTTTTTCTTCTGTTTCGTGGGTCTCTGGAGCTTTAGTAATGCAGTACCCGTTCACAGCCTTGTATCGAGGTTATCTGAATCTCCCGGCACCATGGGTGGCATTTCACAACTCAGCACAGAACAGAGCGGTTTGTGTCGGGATTAAGCCTGTCGTCACCCTATCGTCATCAGGTTAACAGGTTCATTAGAATTAACAGGCTTCCTTACAGCACGTAATTAACACTACACTAGATGGTCAAAGGGGAGCCATACACTTAACAGTCAGTTTACCAAGTTTACTTACTTAGGTGAGTAGTTACAAACTAAATATGTTGCCCGCTTCCACACTGAGCCCCATACGTTCATATTGTGGCATGTGTGAACAGCACAGCCTACTTTGTTGGATGTTGCCCACACCATCTGCAAAAAAGACAGACCACCACCATCAATTACTGCCTCTGACCATTTCAACAGCCTTACATATAATACTGATTGTCGTCTGTGTACCTGTGTATAATGGGTGCACATGGGTCCATAGCATCTGAGGGGGCATCGAGGGTTGCAGTCACGGGGGTATGGAAATGAGTAATCTTTGACCTCATCGTACCACGGCTTTACCAGCTGAAGAATGGACCGGTAGCTGTGAACAGAAGACAGACACGTTTGTTAAAGTATACATGTCACAACTGATGGTGAGCAGCTAATACAGAGATTCAAACCTTGACTAGGTCCAATTTTAGGGAAAAAGACAAAGATGTGTAGAGTATATATAGAGCATGGTCAGGGTTTAGGGAAGAAGTTTTAGAAGTTCATAAGTTTTAAAGACATGACAGACTTTTTTTTTTTTTTTAATATTAATTCCAACTCATTTATGGTCTTTCAGGGCCTATCACTGATCATAATAGCAATGAAACCACCTGAGGTTTTGAAATACAATATACACAGTCTCAAAACCACACTGACAAAGGGTCCACATTCCAGGATATCAAGGAGGTCATTTTGAAGATGCACCACAGCTTCAGTTTGCAGCCAAGCAGCAACAATTGAATGAAGAATGAATTTTCATGATTGTTTCTGTGGCCAGGTTTATTTGTAAGGTATCCAAACATGCTCTGCTTAGCAAAAGGCTGACTTGCCTGAGAAAATTAACAAAAGTGCAGAGGAACATTGGTCTGACAGAGCCAAATGCCCCCAATTACCTCCAATGTGAATAACTGGCAACAAAACATGTATCTAATGTTTTCTGCACCTGTCTAATTCCTAATTTAGGGTTTAGATAATGCAGTCGTATCATGGTGCAGGACCTCAGAAAAACATCTGAGCACAGTATTAATTTCTGTATATTTCTGAATATTTTCACAGAGTAATACTAGTAGGATACTAGGAAATAACTATTATAGTACTATACTATTATATACTATTATAATACTCTCTCTGAGCCACAAGGGACAGTCAGAATCAAGTCTATTCCCTTGAGTCTCATGTTGTTCCTCGATAAAATCTAAATGTGTAGGAACACATGAAGATGCCCTGTGTTTCCAAATGGAAAGTCAAGACCCACTGAAGGGATGCGCCTTTGTCCTCATGGGTCATGTCTGAAAACACAACTTTTGTTTATCTGGAGGGTCACAGGAGCATTCCTCAAGCAGTCACCAGGTCACAGTGCAAAAACCCTCAGAAGAAAGAAGAAGGGGGCTGCAAGGCAACGACCATGACTGCTGAGAGAGAGAGTCATCCCTGAGAGGAGCAACAGATGTTGGGGGGAGGGGAGTCAAAGGTCACTCACCGTCCTGTCCTGACGGAGAGGTTTTGACCCAGGAACCTGAGGAGGTTAGGTGGCCCGTGCTCCCACAGGCAGGCGTGAGCCCAGTCCTCGGCTGTCTTGGCCAGAGTGTCGTCCCACACCTAAACATACAGAGACACGGTGGGAACATGAAGACCCATTACATAACTGACGGAAAATATCAACACCAGATCTTCATTCAGCAGAGAGATGTGAGATAAGAGTCGGTGCTCTCTGAGCTCATAGCGCTGTTACAGGTGTTACCATGGCGAGATGCAGAAGTCATCCATCAAATGAGTTACATAAGCGGAGAAAGTGAGTTGCCCGGTGTCCTTCTAACTCTTTCACTGAATCGACAGGGAGTTGGATAGCCTTACGTGTACCAGATATCCCACTTGTCAGCAGCCACACTCATGTATGGTTTCACTGGGAATGGGTTGTGACTGGAGGAATGAGGAGAGACTTCCTCTGATTACTTCATTCTACAGTAGTTCTGTCAAGGGAAGAGACCCCGTCACTGCATCTTATTACCAGTGCAACGATAGAGAGGTGCTGCCAATTCTAAATGGAAATATGTCAGCTCACTTGCTGATTTTGGAGCAGCCTTTCAAAGCACTTAAATGAGCATTACTGCCTCTCTCCATAAAAACACAGCGTTATTTTGTAGCTGAAAATATAATGATGTTAGAAGTCAGATTTAAACATGTTTGGACTTGCAACCTTTTACAGCAATTTGCCATCAGTCTACAAGTGACCGCTGCTGCTCTGTCCATATAAAGCTGCCAGCAGGCTACTGGCACCAAACATGACCTTTCCTCCTTTGGATGTGACTATGTTGGTGGTCTACTGCAGTGCAATCTGCTGAACAGCTGAAGGTGCCGAGAAACTTCAATACATTTGTCATTTTACTTCCAAACAAAACTACATCTGATAAAATAATGCAATCACTCCTCATCACTTCATATGACAAACTGTTTGACTTGATGCATGCAGTTTGGTGTACAGTATATTGCTCCAGGAATATACATGCACTTCCTGACAAAGATGAATAAAGTTTGAATGAAAGCTTTCACTCACCATGTATTCCATGTTGGATGCTGGAGGAAACACCTTCCCTCTCACTTTGTTGTGGTAATCAAGAATGGCAAGCATGTCGTTCTGACTGATATAACGCTTCCTCCTGATCTTAGAAATAGTCGTGATGTCTGTTCCATGGCTGTGCGCTGCGCCAGGGCTGGTGAAATTGGACGTGGACACAGCAGCAATACTCGTTGCCAATGCACTTGCTCCGCACGATACGCACAGAAGTATCAGGTCTATGGCGACCAGCTGAGGTTTCATGTTTGGTTTGAGGGACCCGCAGACAGAATATCCCGCGTGTTGGACTGAACTGAAAGAAAGCATGAACGCAAACTTTAAGTATTGTCGCAAAAACAAGTTATATTACAATTCAGATGTGCTTAAAGCAAGCTTCAAGTCTCCAGAGTCTTACCCTTGCTTGCGCAGCGGTGCTTTGTGCCTGTGTTGCCAAGGCTGTGTCACCTCTAAGCCTATGGACTGGAGAGAGGGAGGGCTGCAAGAGAGGAGTTTTAAGGCTTTGCAAACTTTGTGAGTGCTTCGGGAGAAGTCCGTCTCTGCGGGTTTTATATATTGCAGTGGACGATAGCAGGAAGTGCGCCTGCCTCGGAGGTAGACGCGCAGCCCCTCCTTGTCACCTGAAACAGCGTAATTCGGTGATGTTTGGTCTCTCCTGGCTCCTTCTGGGCAAATCTTCTCCAGTTTCATCACATCTGCTTTAGGTTTGCGCGACTGCAGGATGTGCAAAGACAACATTTTGATTAATAAAGTACACCAAAGGAAGATGGAGCATGTTAAATGGCTATTAATGACTTTTTCGGGGTATTCAAAAGAAAGAAAAATAATTATGATACAGGTTTTTATCCTGCACGCTGTTGCTGTGATGTATGTTGAATCTAATGTGATTTATGTTTAATATTTGAAATCTGATCTTTTTAATTGTGTGAGAACCTCACACGTGGTTGAATTAACCATAAGTGTTTGATAGCTCTGAACAATCAAGGTGTCACATCAGCTCCATATGCAGGTGATAAAAGTTGCACTTCTCACGTGCTCAACTGGTCACTGGTCAGGACAGACACATAAACTCATGGGTGGGAGGAAGTTTTATGAGTCAAATCAGTGTGAGAGCTGGGTCCATGTGTCCCATCAGTCTTCTTTGTCGTATTCATTATACTATAAAGATTACACTTGTTCAGTGTGTGGCTCCAGCTGTGTGGTTTGCAAAGGCAGATGCAGAGCCAAGATGAGAAGAAAAAAAAACCCTTCTGCAGGTCATCATTTTCATTGGCAGCTGGTGAACAAATTAAAGAAACGTGACGCAGGAACAATTTTCCTCCCCCTTTTTTCCCCCTCTCTCCTTCTTTCTCTCCTCCTCTCTTGTTGCCGACAACTGGTGCTTTTCCCAAAAATCTTCTTGGAAGTGATGGACTTTTCAGGTGCTGGAATTGGTGGAAGGGATATATCACTCAAGAGCGGTGCACAGCACAGATTTTCTCCTCCGTTTCACTCCATCCATACATTTCAGCTCTGACTTCCTCAATATACTGAAATGCACCAGGCTGAAAAGTTGTCAGAGTTCGAGGATAAATCATGACAGATTAGTTGAGTAGGCTGCTTCTACTTCCTAGATTTGATCCAGGGCTCTGCTTTGTGTCCTGGCACTAAGCAGAGCCAGGATAAATACATTTTTCCTGTTGAAAAACCTTAAATATTTAAAGGTATTGGTATGCAAGAGGATTGGAAATGTGATGGTGCCTGGATGCTGCCACCCCCAGGACAAGTACACAATGGGAAAACACAAGACTTTACCCTTAATTTTAAACTCAAATACACCATCAGCTACCTCTGAGTGAACTCTGCACACCATGAAGTAAAAAACTGGCCATACATTAAAAAAAAACAACTTGCCTAAACGCAAATATTTTCAAAGCATTTCCACAGAACTATACGCAACAATCTATTTATTTAATCCATTCAATATATTTTGAGATCCCGATATGATTTTGTTTTCTTTTTTTTTTCTGTTATGACTATGCACCATCACATCTGCTCAGTATTTTGACTCATCCTCTCATCTGGTATCAATAGTC
The DNA here is from genome assembly GCF_039877785.1 of Chaetodon trifascialis. Taxonomy (NCBI): domain Eukaryota; kingdom Metazoa; phylum Chordata; class Actinopteri; order Chaetodontiformes; family Chaetodontidae; genus Chaetodon; species Chaetodon trifascialis. The sequence goes on from NC_092073.1 coordinate 13,705,013, forward strand.
AGGCCACTCTCCAGCCAGCACGGGCCGCCAGCCAGAGATTCTGATCGACACAGTGCTGAGATCGTATCCCTTGGTTTATAGCCACATTATAGTCCATATCATCAGATTATCTTAACATACACCTGCTTCACAACATTTCACACTGTCCTCATGTTGATTTGGCCACAGGTTTCTGATCTGAGATTAAACAACAGAGTCAAAAGTTCAGTTTCATTGTGGAAGAGCAGGACTGAGCAGAATACTGTACTTCCACTGTATGTCTCCCCCCCACACACAAACACACACACAGTTTCTTCACGTGCAGGCTCCTCAAGGCTCCAGATGATATTCCCTCAGTCTCAGAGTGCCGGTCCTTGTTTGTGCAGTGAACCCAGTGACTTCGAAAGAGGTCGAGGCATTATTATCATATTATCACAGGAGTAATTAGGGCATTATTTGGGGCACATGCTGCTCTGAGGGGCCTTGGTTCTGTTTTGGAAAGGCATTCTTTTTCAGACAGAGCATTTATTTACCTACAATATATTGTTCCAAGTTTCCCCCGTGCTTCCCCCCTCTCTGGGGGCCTCTCGAAGCCCAGTGTTGATGCCAGTACAGCAGAGAGAATGAGGTGCAGTAGTGAGCAAGAGGGAAAGCGAGAAAGAGGAACAGTCTTCAGACCATAGACTCAGCAAGTGTTTCTAGATGCATCCAATCAAGGCAGAACACTTCAAAACTGAAGCACAGGAAGGATTTTGAGTGAATAGAATTTGCATGGTTTTGACTGCTATAGAGCATCATGCACATTTTGTGCAGAGAAATTCCCCAAACAATCAATTGTCTGTTTTTCATGTAGATTAAAGCAAATAGGTGATATTGTTATTATTATTGATGTTTGACCCAGGTTTGGAGCTTAGCCTGACCTGGACAATTCAATCAGTAAGAAAATCTCCTGTGGATGGCTTCTTGCTCTGTCCGCTATTCCAACAATCAAAGCACATGCTGTAGACTCCAGCTCAGCTGTGCACTTCACCCAAGGCTATTGTTACTGCACTGGCAGAATTCACCGTGCATGGGAAAGTCACTAAGAGATCGGCAGTATGTGAATGGCTCAATGCAAAAAGAGGCCTGACATGACTTGAAAAACGTTTTGACAGATGAGATAGTAAGTTGTTCACAGGACTGTTGTGATGGTTTGTGTTTGGAGGACCATTTATTCTGTAACTGTATAAATTTGATTTAAACGGATAGCTTGACATTTTGGGAAATGCGCTGATTCACTTTCTGCAAGTTAGAAGACTGACGCCACTCTCATGTCGGGAAATATGAAACTTAGCTTAGCTGATGGACTCTAAGCAGAGGCCAGGATAGCCACCATCCACCCACCCCTTCCCTACCACCACCAGTTCAGTTTGTACATAGGGGTAAAACAAGAAGTTGTGGCTCAACAAGGGTAACTTCCAACATAAATGCTTAGCTAAGCTAACTGTTGCCTGGCTCTGTCTTCATATTTAGTGCACAGATATGACAGTTTGGTCTGGTGAAAATGAAGCTACTGCCAACAGCTGGTTAGCTTAGCTAGATGCAGAGACAGGTGGAAAGTATGAGCATGATGTATCTGGGTTGGACTATTTCTTGGCCAAGTGCAGTTACTTCCTGTTACCTCACAGTGACAAGATTCAAGGAAACGGACACATAATTCCCGTAAAACCATAAGACATTGTTACACATTGGTTTTTGTAGAGATTAAACAAATGGCATTTAACAAGTTAGTAAGCTGATAAGCGACTTTTGTTAACTTTGGAGTCAGGCTATCTCTGTCCCTCATTTCCTGTCTTTATGCTAAGCTAAGCTAATGGACTGTTATGCAGACACAAGAGTGGTCTCAATTTTCTTAGCTAGCTCTTAGCAAGAAACTGTCAAACCCTTTTATCAGCCATGCAAGTAGTAATGTAAATATAAGGAGTTTTCTAAAAGAGAGTACTACAAAATGTATTTTAATTGTATTTTGGCTTTTTTAAAGACAGTTGTGTTGGGGCAGCTTTTGGGGTTGGGAAGTTGTGATGTCATGAGTTGGTTTTTGTTGGCCAGGGAGCAAAAAGAAATTGACATTTCAAGAGTGGTTTACATTGGTAAGAAGCCCAGGCTCTAACTTCAAGCTGTCCAGGCTGCTTTCTTCCTCACACAGCTGTTAAACATTGTATCAGTGGAATATGTAGTTACATAGCAAATACTGTATGTTTCACACAGTCTGCTAACTTACAACAGGGCGAGGGCTTGTTGACAGTGAAAAAACCTGCGGGTGAGAAAGCTTCAACCCCATGTCCCCGTCAGAAGTTCAGGAGTGGATTATTGCTCCTCCCTTGTCCAAAGAGTAACAAGCATAGTAATTAAGTCAATAAATATCCGAGTCCTCTGATCAAAGAGGGCCCTTGCTGAGCTTCAATTTAATTCAAGATTAAATTCCTGCTGTGTTTAGACTGTATATTCACCAAGGTGCTAATATAACATTACTGATAAAGTAGTATTTTTCTTTTTCATAGAATCCATCTGGTACAAAACTGGCTTCAGTGCCAGCTGGTACTGTAACTACAGTACTTGCTGAGAGATCATCCAATATAACCCAAAGCCACATAGCCTTGTATTTACCATATAGTGACCTCCACAAACATGACCGTAGACAACCTCTTCCAGACTGGATGTTTGTCTCCTGTTGTCGTCTAGATACAAGTCTGGCTGTTGTTTGGCTGTTCAGTGGAATCTAAGGCGACTTTGTCCCCAACCTCGGTCACAGGAAGGAAGCAGACTGTAAAGACCATTAAGGCAACATAAAGAGTAAATGGAAAATGACCGTGAGAGCCATGGAGGTTCAGATTCAGCAGAACTTGAAGAGCAATTTTCTTTCCAGATGAAGTGGATAATTCCTACAAGAAGGGAAGAGGCAAAAGGAGAAATCACAAGTAGCTGCACCATTAGCTTTATGCAAAGGCCTATAAAGTGCTTCAAACAATCCTGACAAACATTATGTCAGAAGAACATACACAATTAAACACCCTTTTCCCCGAAACACTGTCTAGAGTGTGGGAAAAACCTGAGGGATTACAGAGGAGGAACCTTTTCTTCAGAAATAAGTCGCTCAGCTTGTGCATCTATTTTTGACATGTTACATTCCTTTGCCCCCAGATATTCTCACCCATCTATAAGACATTTACAACCATCTTTGATGCTCAGGCCTTGTAAGACTGGACAAAGACGGGGCTGCGGTCACACCAAGACATTTCTCAAGAGGTTCAGATGTCAGCTGAGCGAGAGACAGGCAAACATGAAAAATCCAGCAGGACCTAAAGTTAGAGCTAAGACGTTTTATGATGTATCTTCATGACAGCGGGTAACAAAAAATATCACCTGGGACTTAAAACCAAAACAACCTATACAGCGCTTTCTGAAAAGTTGTGGTATACTTTGATTTTTATGCCAGGAGTATGCATCATCATCTGACTATACACACTGTAGAAAGATACAGTTATTTTAAGCAGGCAACACTGTGTGACCTCTTTTTCAGCTTTTATGGATTTTCCAACCCAATCTACAATTGATATTAGGCTTGAATTCTTGAAGGAACATTTTCCAAAAGTTCATTTATTCACTTTCTTAGTGCGAGTTAGATGAGAAGATCAATGCTACTTATATCTGTATGCTAAATATGAAGCTAGCAGTTAGTTGAGTGAATCATGAACAAAACTGGAAATAGAGGAAATAGGCTCTATTCAAGGGTAAAAAAAAATCTATAAAGCTTGCTAATTAACAGGTTATATTTGTTTTATCTGTACAAAACCAATAAAAACCAACAAGCTGCTGTTTTACAGGTTGGAGCCAAACAAAGTCTTTCCCCCTGCTCACAGCCTTTATGCTAAGCTAACATCCACCTGGTTCTGGCTTTATATCCAGCGTACATTTACAGTATATGACTGATGCTCTACCAAAGTGCAGGCAGAAATTTAGCACTTTTTACAAACTAGTCAAAATCTGTCCACTGAATGCAGATTGGTTGCTGATTGTTGTGATTACGGTGTATTTCTTGTGACCTGCCTTGGCGAGTGGGGAGCAAAAGAGATGGTTAGATGTATGCTGGCTGGATCAGGCTGTGGCTGGGTAGGCCTGGAGGCAGTCTAGACAGCAGATGAGCGATGAGCTGGGCCCTGGCAGACAGGCCCTGTGGCTGGGACTCTTCTGGGCAGGGCAGCGCCTTTGGGACTCCTGTCATTGACAGAAATAATAGTTGCACTGGACTATTCTGAGTTTTGAGACACCCTTGCCTTTTGTAATTCAAATCCATGCTTCTAATTGATGATGTTTAATATGAGAAAACTGAAAACAGATCATAAACTAGCAGTTGGCTTTGTCGCTGAAGTCGACTTTTATACCTATACCTTCTGATCCCTGTTCTGAAATCCCCAAAAATCTGTTTTTCCTATGATCAAAATTTTGCCCAGTATTTATGATTTGGCTGCAATTTCAGCACTACTCTCAAAGAAATGGTCATGATTGCAAAGTGAAAGAAAAGCTTCGGTCCCGATCCCTACGTGGGTGGTTTAAAACTTGATCCTTGCTTACTTGGCACCTGGTAAGAGCTTTTGTGTGGCTGGAGAGCACAGGCGAGGGCTGCAACTTGCAGCATTTGTGTCCAGAGTGCAGCGGTGACATCTGGTGAACTGTACCATTCATCGTTAAAGAATATGCAAATTGTTATGTTGGATTATTTTTTATGTCAGCTTTTCTTCCTTGATCCTATTAGAGCCCGTTCAAGCAGCTACCTGCCAGAAAACCTTGCAACAAAGTACAATAATACAAATGATACCATTGTTACCCTCATGGTTGCTCCTTTCATGATCTAAGTAGACACGGTTGGTACAGAACCTTCATCTTACAGTTGTTGGGTTTAAAAGTGGATTTCTGCAGTATGGATTTGGTATAGTAGATTCAAATAGATGTTACTAAATCCTGTTGATTGGACATGCCAAACCCAGCTGGGACATTTTCCAGCTCCAGCGTGTCTCAAAATAATGTGCAGAGTGATGGAAATCAACATTGTTCTTCCAATGAAGTTTCGCTGGGTGTTAGGGTTAGGGTGTGCTGATCTTTTTGTATTAACTCAGAGGCAGATGAGGCCACAAACAATTAGAATTGAAACAGAGAAAAAGCTAAGTTTTATTCAGATTTTTTTCTGTTTCAACCATTCTTCCACAGTTGTTGTTCGCTCTCTTGATTTTGGCCTTGAGGATGACAGAAATCTGGAAACCAAGCCTCAAAGTCCAAGGAGAGTTCAGAGGGCTGTGTGTACTAAAACAGCAATAACACTGGGATTAAAACAGTCTCTCAGCATCTCACATTTGATTTGTGAGCAATGTGATATCATAAAAGAAACTTATGATGTTCAGAATCACAGGCTTCTTGAGTATCTCACTTGAGTTTGGGTCAATGACGTCGAATGACTAATCAGTGATCTGTCGTTAGCGGGCTCTTGCACCAGGCTGTATGATGACATCAGTGTTTTTCTTGGATCCGGCTTATCAGAGAAGCCCGAGCTTTCATGTCCTCCGTGTTCCACGCAAGTGATGGATTTTCAGTTGAGACGAAACGAAGTCTCTGCGGGTTTCTGGGAGTCCCCTTTTGGCCTCTTGTTTTCGTCATCCTAGCAGTTGGCTTTGTACCGTTTCTAGGTTTTCCCAAGTTTTCCAAAGTGCAGCTGATGGGACTTTTCAAAGTGCCTCATGCTTTTATTGAATATTTCCCAAATCCTGGGCCAGAACCCACTTCTTGTTTGGGGTCAAGGCTGGAGACATGGATGTCACAATCTTTTGTGTTTATTTGATCGGTCAAACTTATTGAAAATAACCATTTAGGGTTTAGTGGTGGCTCAAGACTGCGTACTCACACGGTCTTCCTCCGTCTCAGACTGTTTTGGTCCAAACAAGGTGACCTCAGATGTTTTGCACTGCACCCGCCTTTGTGAGGCTTGAACCCGCTGCGGCAGGTGGCATCCCTCATAAGAATTTACGGCTTGGTTCTTCTGGTTCAATGCAAACAAACCAAGTTTTATGGAGCAAATACTGAGAGGTCATGGTCCCTGCAGCTTGACTGTACCATGACAGAGAAACATGGCTTCATTCATCCTGTGCTGTGAGATTTTTTCAGAAATTCCAGTTCTCCAGGCATATTATCTCTATGATATGAAAAATAATCATATCTAATTGCATATTTGTCCCTCATCTACTGTATTTCATGTTATGAAGACACACTGTGAAACCAAAATCACTGATTGCTACAAGCCCCCGAAAAGGTCACAGTGGGAATGTTTTCCTGAAATTCTTTTGTGTTGCTTGCAATAACTTTTGCATTACCTCATAATAAATGTTTTATTCCCATTCCCAACTTAAAATGGCAATACACAAGTTTTTTTGCCTTAATTTATCATTATGAAGTAAATGCCACTTGCACACTGTAATGGCTAAAGAATAATGACGCCACTGGTGTAAGAACTAGATTGGTTCCCTAGAAGCCTCGCTTTCACTAGGATATTGTCTACCATCGGATACAATGTCCCGGCAAAGTGAAGGCTTGATTTATGGCACAAAGGAAGTAATCTTAGTCAGTAGATTGCTTTCTCGTTCATACGAAACTCAGCAGACAGAAAATACGTTATCCTGTCATGCAGTTCCTTTCATTTTGTAAAAACATTAAAAAACATGACACCTACCAACCCAATTCGCTTTTCTCAAAACATATTAAAGAATTTTCTATCTGCTTTTCAAGTCCCCATTATAAACTAAATTAACGAACACACGCTTTCTCTCCTCATGTTTTCTTCTTCTACCCCCACCTTCCTGATGCCAACCCTGTAGTCACCTGTTTGCATGAAGCGATACTCAAACTCCATTACTCCTTATTAGATTATGACAATTTCACTTTACCTCTTCAGTGAACATGCTTCTTGCTTCTTTCTTATTTCCAAAGCGGTCTTCTTCTTTGTGGAAATTTGGAAACAAGTGCAGCGTATCCTGTGTTGCTGGTAGCTGCTGGGTTCTGAGGAAAATGGAAAGCGATCCGGTTGTCTTTACAACAGCTGTGCCAACAATAATACCGCTTGGAGACGCTAGGGGGAAAAGTTTCCACTTTAAGTTTCGCGTAACCTCACAATACCTTTTGCATTCCCTCTGATCCACCAAGACAGGCTCAGCTGTATAATGATATAGTATTATGCATAATGTATTGCGCCTGGTTGTCACCACAATGTGAGGGGACGGACCCTTAGCCGTGACCGACTCAAGCACAAGTCTGTATCATTGCAGCAAGGTGAATAACTAGTGGAGCTAGGTAAGCTGTAGCTCTCTCAGTGGCTGCTACTGAGGCTAATCGAGACAGGCTGTAGCTGTGACTGTGACTACAGCCATGGGATGATATAGCTTCATTTGTTATGGTTGCCATGAATCAGGCTGTAGCTATGGCTGTGCTTTGGTTTGTATTGGATGCAACACTGACTACATGCAGGGGTTGTGCAGCGCCTTGACATGGTTGTGTTGGCTGAGCATTGTATCAAAGCTACTGTGGTGTATTGGTATCACACCTGTCATATCTGATAGAAGCACCGTGGGTTCAAATCCTGTGTGGCTTAACAATGTCATCTTGGGTAATGTAAATAGGAGCAGCCAACAGCAGTCACAGTACAGCTGCTGGATCCATATACATAGATTCAAAAGTTTGAGCACAAACGCAGTCAGAGCACTAAGCACATCCAGAGCCACAGTTTCAACCACCAGATCCAGGCAGAGCAGCTGCAGCAGCTGTGTGGCTGTATCCTGTCCTTTTGCATGGAGTAACGAGCACTTTAGGTGTCACATCATGTCTACTTTGTGCTGTATCTGCAGAGTTTTTTCCTAAATTTGCAGTATTTTATGACTAGACTGGACCAACACACCAAGTGGGAATGCAAAACTTAATGTGAGGGGAATACAAAAGTTACTGCGACGGAACCCAAAATTTATTTCAAGGTAACACAAAAGTATTGCCAGGAAACTTAAAACTTATTGCAAGGGAAAGCAAAAGTAGTTCAGAGAAAAGAATCCCAGTGTGACCCTTTGGGGGCTCCGTAGGCTGTGGCCTTAGTTCAACTTGAATTACTTTACCGGACTGACATCTGTGGTTTTGAGTAACATATCTCGATAATGGATGGACTACCATCAAATTTGGTACACACATTCGTGTTCCCCTGAGGATGAATTGTAATAACTTTGGTGCTGCTTTAACTACATCTAGCGTCACCATCAAGTCAAATTTTTCATTTCCAATACAAATACAAAGCAATGCAAAACCAGTGACATTCCCCTCATCTTCAGCTATGCTTTGTGTTTAGGGCCAATCAGCAAATTTTAGCAAGCTAACACACTAAACTAAAGTGATGAACATGGTAAACAACATATGTATATGTATTATGTTAGCATGCTGGTCTTAGCATTTAGCTCAAAGCACCACTGTGCAGCCTCACAGCCCTCAACAGTCAGCTGTTATCATGGCTGTGGACTCTTAATCCGTCCTCAATTTCACAGTAAAACACTCTTCTGTGATCCTCATGCCAATTAATTCAGGTTTGTGGCAGACATGAGATTACCATTAAAATGTTTTATCCAAATGCTCTTTTGTTGCACAAAAACAGCCAGACAGTATTCTTATTATCAACAAGTCACCTGAAAGGCTACAATCAGTGATGCTGAGGTTCATCAGTCCTTTCCAAACTTTCCTGTGTATGGCACTCAGCCATTGGTTCCTGCTGAATTTTAATTTAATTTTCCAATAAGCTCACATGTAGATAAGTTCCTAAAACCTCCAGGCATTGCAGTAATTGTAGGAGAAAATGGTGAAGCCGTAGGGGGCAATTATGTTGTTGATTTATACACATTTGGTGCATCAATTCCCTTGGAGGTGTTTTTGGAATTGACTCTAAATAACTGATGGTGGCCATGTTTCTTAATGATAGAACCTGCTATCCAGTCCAACTGTGTGGCTCACAGATGTGTTCCTGATTGCTTTTAGCCAACAACAGTGATCTATGGCCCAGAGGAGTAAGATAATCCATTAATGAGAGAGATAAGAATGTTGAAGTCTCCAGGAGAGTGATGGCAGTTCATAGCGTATTGTATTTTCTCTTCCGCGTCATCCCTTTCTTTATGGGATTGTGTAGCTAGGTTCTTCCCCTCTTCCCCCTTCCTGCTGTTTACATGAATATGAACTAAAGAGGAATATGATCAGCATTGTCTGAACCCTAATATTAACAAGCTTTGTCAAACTTTCATTCAAAACCTTACATCATAGGAGGACAGTTTTGTAATTCTATCCTGTTGACCCTTTCCACATAGTAAACTGTCTCTTTCTTTCCATAAACCTTTGACCCATGTGGCGTTAATATGGGGGTGTGTGTCTGGCTGTGGTGGATTGTTGTGGTGGTTTATCCTGCTTTGCATCAGTAAGTGTTTTGACTCTTCTCCGCAGCTTGGTGGCGTTCCCATTCGTTTCTTTCTACTGGCCTTTGTTCTCACGGTAATCCCATCTGCCAAATAGTTTCATACACTGCAGACTGAGGTTTAATCAGCTGAAGACGCTGGGCCAACCTTAAATCATCCTATGCATGCACATGTATAGATTAGAAAATGATTGACCCTTCCACAGTCTGCGGTCTATGCAAATTATGTCTTAGTTTCTACAGAACAACACACTATTACTTCACTTCCTATCAAGCGTTCCCAGTTTTTGACCTATTTATTAGATGGGCGGCAGACGTCCACGTTTTTTTCACGGCACTACTGAACATCTAAAGTTCATCATATCAGATGAGAGGAAAACTAAGGCAGATTACTACAAGGACCATCCAAAGGTCATCATTATTTTTCACGTCATTGCTGTATAACTGAAAACCTCTCCTATAATTTAGCTCTGTAACTGACCTGAGCAGTGTATTCAGTTACGCTCAATATATCAGTTTTTGTCTTTGATGTGCTTGGCAATAGTTTTAAATTTCTTTATTTATTAGTTTGTGTGTGTGTGTGTGTGTGTGTGTGTGTGTGTGTGTGTGTGTGTGTGTGTGTGTGTGAGTGACCCAGACTGTTAGTCTTAAACTTTTATATGCCTTCAGTCATTCATTCAAGTTGTGTAATTTGGCCCTTATGTTTTACCTGCTTCCCTTTAACCTGTCTTGTCTTTAATACTGATTGGCTACGTACTTTTCCCAGAATTCATTGGGCAGCCCACAGTGAATGGGCATTAGTGTACATTTCAGCTGCAGATACGAACGTGTTTGGAATAAGTATGTTTCGATATCTGGATATGTAATTTCCCTTTCTGTCAGGAAACAAGTGAAATCATATTAATGAACATAGTGATGCAAAATGACAAACCAGTAATAACCGTTTATTGCAATATTATTGTGTGTTTACAGAAAAGAAAATTATTTTCACATTTAAAGCATTGGTTATAAATTGCTCCCCCTCTTGATAATCAAAAACACACTTTTACTAAATATCTAATATTTAGCCCACTGCAGCATCATGAAGCTGTAGAGATGGTAGTTGTGCATTATGAGTATACCAGTGAGTCTATAAGTTACTGAATGGTTTAGCCCTGATACATCTCTGATATGCTGGAAGAATACAACTGGAGATGGACCTCAGATCCATGGACTTGGCTCAACCACTACAGACCAGAGTCCAAACTAAAGATGCTGAGGCAGCATTTCTCTCTTATGCTGCATTTAGCTGGAACAAACTTGAGTATTGATTCGTGCAAATAAGTAACTACAGCAGGTGTGGGCATCAGGGTGGAGTAGAAGAAAATATAAGAGCACAAGTTCATTCATTCATTTAATCTATAATAGCGACATGAAAGCAGCTAGAAAAAATGTCTATTGTTGATTTAATCAGTGGCTGAAAATAGTCACATCCATGTCTTCATGTATTCTCTATAGCTATTTGTAATATTGTGAGACTGTTTAAAGGTGGACTTTTCCTGCACACACCCTTCCATAGTCTTTCTTCCCAAAGCTGTGCTGCTTGTTGTGACAGAAATTGCTTGTTATCAACCAGGAAATTTGTCTGGGTCTTGCTAGGCCCTGGATTGGTCAGCCCTGGGCCAAAACAAATCCAAGCAGCTGCTGGGTTTCTGCTCTGGTTTGTTCGGCAGTGAGCACATAAGATGTATCCCAGCATCCCCAAGCCAATGCACATTTCCTGTCCCTGTTTCCTGTTGAATATCAAAGTGCTGTGGAGACTCATCAAGAGACGCTGCTGCTGCATAAGTGCTCAATGTTCCCACGAGCTGCACATGGTTACAATTAGTGCAAGGTCTTTTCTCGTCTTATTGTCTGTTTTTATTGCCTTTAACCAGATGAGCATCATCTCAGAATATAAGGCTGAAATTGAGGCCACAAGAGGAATGAAAATGGAGGAAACCTAAACTGCAGATTCTTTGCTTTCTGGGATTGCTGGTGAAGGGAAGGAAAGAATTTGTAGTCCTTGGAACCACAGTGTGAATGTATTGAAAAACCTACAGCTGTCAGGTCAATGAGAGCAAATTCGCAGTGGTAGGATTCAATGAAATATGAAAAGGCAGAGAAATCAAAGCCATGCTCATTTTTCACTGCACTAAATCTAACTGTGTCTGTCATTTTATAAGCTGAATTTTGTCCAAAAATGACAAAAAAGAAGAAAAAAAAACTTATGGTGATTTCGTTGACAGATGTGAAACAGTGATTTCCTCTCCTTTCCAGCCAAAATATCCACAACTGTCCTCATAGTTCATCAAGGAGTCTGATGCTATGACTGCCCCTGCCCCACCCTATGACACACACACACAAGAGCCAATTTTAAAGTCTAATATGCATATGAAAATGTAAGATATTATATGATCTTCCTCTGCTATACATAACAAACCCTGAACAGTGCTCTTCCTCTTTGGAATCAACTCCCAGCTGCCAGTTGAGAAGCAGACTCTTGTATGATCTTTAAATCCATCCATCCATTTTCTATACCGCCTATCCCTTTCGGGGTTGCAGGGGGGCTGGAGCCTATCCCAGCTTCAATGGGCGAGAGGCGGGGTACACCCTGAACCGGTCGCCAGCCGATTGCAGGACATGATCTTTAAATCTTAACTCATAAATATATTTATTCCCTCTTTTCTCTCCCCAGGGCATACTAGACCTCAGGAAACCACCTGTTATAAAATGTATATCAAAGTAGTGAAGTTCAGCCGTGGCTGGTCTACCGCTGTCTGCCGTGTGCCCTGCCAGCTCTGTCTCCTCCTCCCCCTCAGGTTAGAGGACCTTGTGCTGCACCTCTATCTGTGTCTGGAAGAGCTGGGCCTCCTCCATATTTCAAGTTTCCCTGCCCCAGACTCCAAGCAAGTCTCACAGCACATCCTCCAAGCTTCCCAGCGCACCGACCTTCCCTCTAAGCCTGACCACACCTACCTGGCACCTTGGTCTTGGTAAAATGTGAAGAACTGACTGTTCCTTGGATGTATCTCACTGGACTTTTTAATATAGGGGATCTCTGTTTGAATTTCCTCTCCTAAGTTTTCCTCCCTTTTTTTTCTCATGCGCTCAGTCGGTTTCAGTTTGCTTTATATCACCAGGATGATACACTCAACACTGCTTGCCAGTGCTTACTTTCATCATGTGCTTAAGTGTTTTTGAAGTTTTTAACTTCAGCATCTTAGACAGCTTGTGCTGCATGGGAACTGTCGTTATGGGACTCCAAAGCTCACTTTGTATATGATCTTCCGCTACAAATAAACTCAACTGAGTAGAAATTTAAATGAAATGTAGACATTTAACAGCTAAGGAGCCAGATATTTCCTTTGGGCGTTGGTACAGACTAAGAACCGAGCTGAAAGAGAGGAAATATCAGACTTACATTCACCAGGTGTCCAGAAACATGATTGATAATGTTCGCCATCATCAAGCCAGAAGATGATGATATGTCAGTGTTCACAACTTGTTTCCGGTCCACCACAAGTGCCCAAAAAATTGGATATTGCAGGTTTAAGTTCAACTAGTTAAAAGAATAGTTTGACAATTGGTGGAAATACCTGCATGCTTATTTGCTTTGGTGCATGTGCACACAGGTGATGTAATACCCATTCCTGCCAATAGTTTCAGACTATTTCACTGATCTACAGGTGGCGGTAACATGCTAAGAGATGCTGCAATGCAAATGCACGGAAGACAAGGACACACACATTGTGTTTTGGTGAGTGACACTGAGCGTAAAGATGACTTTCGTTACAAAAAAGCTCGACAGGGCACCTTTAAGTTGAAGGTAAGAATGGAATTCTTCTGCATGAGTCTACCTGCTTTTGTCTGCTTGACATGAGTTCTTTGATGGTGCAAAAACTTCCATTTCTTTCATTTATCTTATCTTATCTCAGCTCAGCTCATGTTTTTATTCCAGCACACTGTTCACAATGGCTGCCATTCCCATCAGCTAGCATTACACCTCTTCCACTGTGTCTATTGTTATTATTGGGTGGACCATGGTTCAGCAGAGTAGCAGTGTCCTTTCTGAGGTATTTCTCAGCACTGTTGTAATGACAAACCTTTCTCTGCCCTCTGACCCACAGAGCTCAGTCCCCAGACACACGGTAGCAGAGTGATTCCAGATGGAGGGAGTCTGTGGTAGGAAGGACGTCGCTGTTAGAGCTTCATCACCACAATTTCAGGTTTCAATCACATTCCAGGGCAGGCCAATCCCAGCAAAACCAGTGACCAAAGAAGTTATGACTATGGATTCAAATTATGAGTGTTTTGACCCAACTTGCCTTTAACAGGTTCTATTTAAGAAGCACTTTCCATATTTCATTGTGACCTGTTTGATTGATGCAGACTTGCAGACAATCAAAACCATTACCTAAAACAGTACCAGGTGTTATATGTAAGAGAGACGATTTTTCTTTTCCTCTCTCAAAGCTTTATAGTTTCTGTGAAAGTCATTCCAATCAATGTGCAGTGCATTGTGGGTTTAAGCAAGGATAGTGAGTGCACACTATCAAATGACTTCTCACCCAGTTACATTTCCCCTGTGCCAATAACACAGTCTGTGAACTTTTCCCAAAATCCCATCCAACGAGTGTGGATACGCTAATGGTATAAACAAGTCCATCAATAAGAAAAACAGGTGCGCTCTCAAACGCACTGCACTCACATGTCAGGATACACTTCAGCTGCCATGATTGCGGTCGACAGGAGAGAGAGGTGGTCCCAACCCTGCTGACCTCCGGGAGGAAGAGACACATCCAAAAAAGCTTAAGTCACTGTAAAAAACAAATAACAGTCTCAAGGGTGATCATTCAATCTGGAGGAGTCACTTTCTCGTTCTCTCTCTTATTCGGTAATGTTTGGCTTGAGAAAACTCTTGGAAAAGGCAGTCTTTTATGGAAATAGATCCACATGGTGTCAACTGTTGTGAGGACACATATGCTCAACAGATTATGTAATATTACCTAGTCTTAAAACTCGTCGGTGAGATCAGTTGGCAATGTTTTTTTCTGAATACACAATAAGACTGAGTCACCAACATTTCCATGAATCAGACACCAGCTGGGTGACTTGTCACTTCTGGGGGGGCTGAGTCGGTTAAATTGGCCATATATCTGAGGTAAAAGTACACTTTATATGAAGCTACAACCAGCAATCAGCTAGTTTATAGCTTAGCCGGTGAAACTACGTGTCATTTTTGCGAGATATAATGTGTTAATTAACGGGTTTTGGGGTGTGCTAGGTGGATTTTGTCATCTTTGGAAAGAACCAGGCAAGCTGTTTCCTCCTATTTCCTGTCTAAGCTAAGGTAATGCGCTATTGGCAGTAACTTCATATTTACTGCACGCTGTCAGGAATGGTATCAATGTTCTCATCTAACTACTATTCTTTTAAATTGTGGAGCTTTTGAGGCAAAAATCTTTTTCTCAACTGTCCCATCTCACCTTCTTGTGTTGTCTAGTGCAGATTTCAGCATTATTATCTCAATCTGCAATTTCAAAGGGCTTTAACTGTGATGAAAAAACTTTTTTTCTATTAATCTTATCTTAGATTCATATTTAAAACCACACTACACCACAGCTTAAGTGTTTTACTGCTCACAGTCAGCCCCAGATCTGCAGTTAGATGATACAGATATATATCAGCGTAAAAGCAAATTGTCTATTTGCTACCAGCAAGTTATTTTTTGAACGCTTACCCCTCACAGGAGTTGATCCTACAAATGTGGTGCAAAATCTGAAGAGTGCAGACACCACAGTATGTAAACACGGGCCGACTGTACATAAACATCTCAATTTATCATTCAGCTGCATCCAAGTGGCATCTAAGTGGGAATCCACAGGCTGCCGCAGCCTGTTTTAACTGGAAGACTTTGAGCTCCAGATTTGCCTCAAATCCCCTCCAGCTGGACACAGAGGCAGCCTTTACACCAAGCACCGCCGGGTGTGAAATGGATTATTTAATAAAGCTTTCTTTACTTTACATATGCTTCCTATCCAAGACTCTTCCAGGCTCAGAGATAATGCTGTATGGGAAAGAGTCAGATGCTGTCTAATGGAATGTTTGGATTTGGTTTAAAGTACACTAAATTGGGGATTTCCAGCCTTCAGAAATCTGTGGGTTTTACTGTGCCGGTGTCTCTCATTTTGGGGTTTTCAGTAATTTTTACAGAGTGTAACATATTCATCATATGGAGCGAAGAAAAATGGGATGTTTAGCCAACCAAAGCCTGCAGAAGAGGGACCTGGCCTGGTCGTCTTCCATCGCTCTCATTTATTGAACTGTCATGGAAGAAAAGCTGAAATGGTAAATCAGTTTCTACCCAGGAGCTACCTTAATGCTACTGCACATTTTAAGTCTGAATGGAATTCCAGTTGTTTTTCATCTTGAATACAGATTTAAAAGGGATAGTTTGACATTTTGGGGAGTAGGCTCTCTTATTGAGATAAGATTGATGCTAATCTCTTTTTGTATAAAAAACATGAAGCTGGGCCCAGGAGACGGGTAGCTGAGTTTAATATGAAGTCTGGAAACAGGCAGAAACAGTGAACGAAATCCACCTATCAACGCCTCAAAGCTCACTGACATTATGTATTTTTCATTATAACCGATATGTAAAAATGCCCGTTATGTGACTTTTTCTTGGCTCAGGGCAGTGACGTCCTGAAACCACAGCTATTTACCTTACACTCTGGCTTTTGTATGGATTAAACAAACTATAATGTGTTAATGAGTGAGCCTTTGATGGCTTTTTTACTTTTGGACAGAGCCAGGGTAGCTGTTTCTCCATTTCCAGTGATTATGCTAAGCTAAGCTAGTTGTCTGGCTGCAGCCCTTTAACTGACAGACATTAAATCAGTTTTGATCTTCTCATCTAATGCTTGGAAAAAAAAAAAGTTAACCAGCATATTTCACGCAATGTTAAACTATTCTTTAAAGTAGAGTAGTATGATGCATTAGCTGTAATGTTCTTCAATTTAAACAATCAACATTAATGATTTACTGCATTTACCAATACATCATGTTGTCAAAAGTCCATCAATCAGAAAAACAGGACTTTTTGGAAATTCAAGGTTACCATCCAACAACACTGAACACAGTATCCATCCGTCAAGTGCTCTAAGCCTGACTTGTCGGTCCATCTCTCCCCAGCATGTGCAGTGTCAGTGAGGTGACCCATGTCATCAAGAACAGGCTAAGGAAACACATTCCTGGAGCTCAACCATATGTGGAGGAAAGGCCGTGGGTGGTAGTGACGTAAAACACGCTCAAAGAACGTACTATTAAGACCCTCAAACAACATTCCCTTCTTCTCTGCTTTTCCTCTCATCCCCAGCCTCGCAGGTTGGACATATCAGGAGGCATTTTAAGCATAAAATATGTGCAAGCGGTCTGCAAGAGAAGTTTTACGCATGTTTGGGTTAGTTGACATGTGAAAAGTATCAAGATTTGTCTCCTTTCTGTTCTGTTTGCTCAGTGCTGCATGTGTTGGCTGCTCTCATGTTTCTGTATCTGCTTCAGGGAAATGGCTCAGAGAAGCTAAACAGGATGGACGTCACAAGTGTGAAACAGTGCTCACCTCAGCTCACTGTCACGTTTCTTTCCAGTACAACGCATCACAGAGTTTCATTGGGCAACAAGACAAATGCTGCACACAATCCTGAACATCCTCTTTGTCATTTTCTCATAAGAATAATATTTTGAAAACTGATACAGAACATGTTTCTGAATGTTAACAACTGCTCCACGCTATCTGGTTAAGTGAGCTTTTAATGAACCCAAGTGTGTCCATGACTGGTTCTTTTCCCGAATGTCTGCAATTCCCTATGGCTGTAACTGACGTAACCCTGGCAGTGTTGCTGCAAAGAGCCATTAGAGAGATGACGCAGCCTGGCACACAGGCTGGTGTAGTAAAACACATGCAGTTCACAGAGCAGTTCATGCACACACACACACACACACAACAGGGCATATTATGTACAGTGAGAAGGACTGTTAAATAGGCCCATGGGCATTGTTGGCAGAACTCCTTTAAGCAGAGAAAAATGAATTAATGTCAGATAGATATGTGTGGGTGTACATGCTTATATTGGTGTGTCCATGTACAGACTACTGTGCAGGTTTAGGAAACAATAAATTTATGGTGCTCCTCTCCCTCCCTCATCAGCCATTTCCCCTGTTTTAGGCCATTATCTTGCACAATTGCACTATACACTTCTTAAAATCGGTTTACCCAGTCCGGCCTACACTGAATAGAAAGATAGCTATGTTAAGTGCTGGAGAAATGGCTGGACTCCAAAGGTAGGACACAGATGAATGAAGATGGTTGAATAAGAAAAAGGATTTATTGTCACAAAAAGGATGATGACCACTGGGAGATGTTCTGTGTAGATCCAAGATGGAGCAGGCAGGCAGGTGAGGAGAGCCAGCGGGTTTTCAGGTGGTGGACTGAAGCTGGGCTGACTCAGCAGATTGATACATGAAGAGAACAGACTAAGTTACTGGGAAAACAGGCAAGGCAAACAAACCCGAGCATGTACAAAGCACAAGGAGAGCTGTGTGACAGAGACGTGTTACCAGGCTGATAAGTACAACCATCTGGCAGAGACTGGGTTTTTATCCTGTGGCTGGTGATTGATTATGGATTGGCTGCAGCTGTGGCAGCTGATTGGCACGGGGAGCAGGTGTAGGTGAGCCATGATTGCAGAGGAACCGCCCAGTCCAGACACACACACACACACACACACACACACACACACACACACACACACACACACACACACACACACACACACACACACACATAAGAAAGGTGAGTCCCCAAAACATGACTGTGTAAATAGATGTGTGTACCCTAAATTATTCCTATCACAGTCAATAGGGGATGAGACATTACCTTTCTGGAAAATAAACCCATTTAAAAGCATTAAAATAATCATCTTCTCAACACTTTTACAAGGAAAAATCAGACTTTTTGAAACATAGACATCATCTCTGTGATATGACCCATATGTTTCTGAAGAGCCATTAGGCTCAGTGACACCAACTCTGGCTGTTGCCATCTTTGCACTGCCTGGCTTCACCAAACCACTTTAAATGAGTGAGTTAAATAAAAATTCACCCCCTGTGCAGTTGTAATAAGCAGAGATATTATCTATAAAGGCTGAGCTGTGTAGGCTGTGTATTTCTGCTGTAAATTTGGCATATTAGTATGGGGGTCTATGGGGACTGACTCATTTTTGGAGCCAGTCTCAAGTGGCCATCTGAGGATCTGCAGTTTTCGGCACTTTGGATTTTCAGCCCTGGAGGTTGCTGCTTGCTAAAAATACATATTTGAAAATCATTAAAAAGTTATAGAGAATATAAAACGATAGTGATTCTTTCTGGAATCACAATTCCATTTGATTTTTGTATCCACTTTGCCACATGACCCATCATTTGTAGAATTATGTCTTGTTTAAAAAAGTCTTTTCAGTGTGTAAACCAAAATAATTGTCATCATGTTTCTGTTTACAGTTCAAATCAGTTTTGTGCATATTTATGACATTAGGCAGCAACTCAATCCAAAAGTGAAAGTATTCACATCATGTCATTTACTGTCAGGCACAGTTATACAGCTTTCATTGCAATAATTTAGTCATGAGTCACAAAGCTTTCATTGAAACCCATAATACTTACAATTTGGCAGATTCTTCACACAACATGACCCCTCTGAACTGTTACTTGAGAGAAAGTGAAACTCAGGAAGCAGGTTGTTGCTGAGGACATGCTCATACTTGAACAGTAATAATCCTTTCACTCAGCCAGTCTGCTTGAGAGGAACGGAAATAAAATTATCCAGCACAATACATCATCCAATCCAAAATCTAGATAATATTTACCCATATTTTAGGCCAAATAATTTAATTGCCTGATATACAATCCTTCCTTTACCTCATCTTACCCCTGGATGTCCAGTTTTACTTTCCTCACTAAGATGCAGAGTCCCCCTCCAAGACAGAAATACTGTCCAACTGTGTAGGTGTTTCCTTTCTTACATGTGGAGCGTTTGAGCTTTGCCTCATTCAGTTGACGATGGGATTTATTTTGCTTTGGCTTGTGCCCCGGCCCACAGCTATGGGCACAGCTCCTGCTGCTGGTTAGCCTGTCACTGCAGTCTAGGTGAGCTGCAGGACATGAGACCTGTGACGGCTGTCCGGAGGACAGCGGTCACTGCCTGGTTTGGCCTGGGCTGGACAGAGCAGGGCAGGGCTGGGACAAGCAGCGGTCAAAAGCTGAATCCGTCTGCGTCACTGAACTTGAAAGCCAGAGCATGACATGCGGCTGACAGTGGCATCATGGTGGACGATCCCTATTTATTGGCTCCTCCCCTGTCTGCCTGCCTGTGGGCTTGTTTTAAAATATCTTTTTCTTACATTTCCACACAAAAGTGCCCTTCTTCACATTCACTCACTCACTAAGGGTCTGTCTTTGCTGCAGGTCAGACCAACAAGGGTCGAATATTGAACCATTCTCAAAAAAAAGTTCATGAAATGAGCTGAGACACACATCAAGCGTTTGGATACAAACACATGAAAACTGTGTTTACATCATCATGAGTTGATTGTGACGATAGCAGTCATCACATGAAAACAGTTAAGTTAATCAATTAGTGCAGCTTTAGTTACAGTTATTGTTGTGGTCAAGAGCAGAGCCAGGTTTGGGCAAGTGGAGCAACATGCTTTCAGCAGTCACGGTCAAAGAGGAACTTAACACCAGACTGAAAATCAGTGATTTGCTGCCTTCTCTGATTGCAAGTTGACCTCATAATTGTGCTTTTTTGCACCTGTACTGACATCCAACAGTGGTCCTGGAGTACACCTGTGGATCATTGCAGCAGGGTGAGAAGTTAAACCTCCAGATGTCAGCAAAAACAAGAATTTCAGGGGCGTGAAGTTACTGTTCAAATGACAGCAAGACAGATATATAGTGTTTACAGTCACCATCAGAGTTCAGCATATTAGCATGCTGACATCTGCTAATTAGCATTAATTATAAAGTAGAGCTGAGGCAAGGAGTTTTGCAGGTATTTGGTCATAAACAGACTCAGTAATGTCTCTAGATGTAAAATAATGGCATCACCAAAGTGATTACAGTTCATTCTGAAGAGGACATGAATGTTTTTTCCATATTGTGTCAATTCATCCAAAAGCTGTCGAGACATTTCACTCAAGAGCACATGTCAGTCTCACCTTGGGGGCACCAAAATCAGAAAACTTCACCCTCTGACGACCATAAACTTATGCATATTTTCATGGAAACCCATTAAATATCTGTCAAGATCCCTATATCTTTGTCTGTTCTCCTTCTCTGTCCCAAGGTAAACGCAGAGAGACGACTGATGGAAACAGCAGAAAGTTTGTGTTTGGTCCCATTTGACCTTAATCCTATTACTATTAAAGACTGAGAAACATGGGTTCACATATTCCAACTTGAACACACGCATTTCAGCCTTATGTACGCTCAAATGTGTGTTGCTGAGGGACAATATAAACCTCTCCTCGTACTTTTAACAGCTGTGTTCTGGTTATTAACCGTAAAAATCCCACAGCATCACGTTTCCTAAATATCGTCTCAGAGTGAGTTTTAACTTCCATTAGCGTTTATGAGGTCCAGCTGATGTTGCCAAAAGCACAGAGAGTAATGCTGCAGTGTGGAGGCATAACTTGGATGGCAGAGGTGTATTATTTTCTGAGAGGTGTGACTCAGAGGACTGAAACACTGCCTTTACAGTTTGTTGGTTTGAGTGCAATTCCATATCAGTGCAAATGTTTGTTAGTACAGTGCTGCCATCCAGAAATGGAGCCTTCACACCAAACCTCCAAAAGCATAAAGGCCCCAATGTGGCTCTTCACTTCTCACCTTGAATGCCATGGTAATATAAAATATGTGCAAGGTCATTTTTAACCTTTTAATCTGCTCTTTGTTCATTCTGAGGCCTGAACATTCAACTGAAACACTGCAGCTTCATTTCTTTCCAGGGCTGCTGTTCATATTCACTGTAAGTTACTGTATTCTTACAATTTAATTTTGTTGCCCTTATACAGCCTTCCCACCACCCCACCCCCACCAGGAGAGCTATAAAAAGGGGATGATCTATAAAGAGAGTAATGCTGTGTGAGTGTTGTGTTTCAAAATGTCAACTATATGATGAATGAGATGATTAAGGGCACTTTGGGGGACTACTGTCCTGCAGGATAAGGTGTCTCTCATGTGGTCTCGACATCCTGGCTGTTTATGTCCAGCTTGGGACATTTCTCACATTCTGTTTTCTTGCTTCTAAACTTCCAAAACAATAGGCTACCATCTGAAAAGGCTCAGTAAAATACACTGTCACTTTTAGTTTACTGAGCAAGTTAATGCTGTATCGGTCAAAGCAAGAACACAAGACACAGGAAGCAGGAAGCAGACCACGTTAGATGTCTGTGATAGCCGTTATCGTTCCCAGGACATCAAACGTTTGCGCTGAGTCTATTTTTGACATCGATGCATCAGTCTGCACAGAGCAGAGCAAGACAGGAAGTCAGACACAGGAACGGTGTAGTGAATCAGGTACATTTTCAAATTAAAACACCATGTGCAGACTCTGGTCAAACAATAAAGGTAATTAAAACAGGCCAAAAAGGGAAACCATTTAACTATGAAGCCTACTTATCATGGTAGAAGCACAAATATTAAGAAAAAAATGAAAGGATCAGCTAAATCTGAGCAAGTTAAGAAGTAAAACGCTTTGCGTCTGAAACACACTCGTTGGGGTTTGGTGGACGGAACAAACACCTGTTGCATACGCGACATCATGGAGGATTGGTGGATAGTTTAAACAGTCAGGGCATGTCACAGCTGATGGATGTTCTGTGACAGCTGATGGAAAACACCTGCTGTCAGGTGAGGCCAATGTGCAGCATGCTTACAACTTTCAGACAGTAGAGGGCAGTGCAGCAGCAGTACTCTGCCACATGTGATTCAGTCTACATCAGTTTCTAGTCAGCAGCAGTTACCCCTTGTTGGAAGCTGGGTGGAGCCTATCTCAAGAGTATCGGCATCACACCACCTCTTCAAGCCGGTGGTATCCTGTGGCATTAACCAGAAACTTGCTTGCAGAAAATGAGCTTACTGTGTGGAGTTCACTGACTTACCAAGGTTCAAAATTCTGTTCACACTCACTGCCTTTTGGAGCCGGGAACGTGCAAAATGAGAAGCAAGTGTGATGTTTGTCAGCACGTCACCTTTTCATCATGAATGAGAACATGATGATGTCAACGTGACAAAGATGCGTGCTCTCTGGAGGCCACAGCAGTGGTTCTAATCTCGAGTGATTTATTAGCAACCATAAATAAATACACGTCAGCTTCTGTGGTTGAAATCAGAATCAGCAGGCTTCAGTCCAGACCAAACCACCATGTAGTTTGGCTCCTACGCTCTCTTCCCCTAGAGTTTGGCCAGTAACTTCTACAGGTTCCTGCACAATGATCCCAAAACCCACTTAGATTAACCTGCCGATGCAATGTGAGTTCTCGCTAGCACTTGTGCTTTCTCTCAAATTAAACCGATAAAGACACTCGAAGCATTCATTTCTTGTTCATTGATCCAAGGACATTAAGAAATGCAACAAGGTTTTTATCTAGCATGCCCAATCTCCCTGAAAGCACCTTACAGGAAGACTTTCACTGCAAAATCGTTACTATCACTTCCCTTGCCCTCACAGGGTCATAGTTAGCACTTCATTTCCTTGGTTGTAGCCTCAAGATTGAGAACTCCAAGCAGTGGAAAAAATGTCTCTCTCCACTTGGCTGGTGTTAATGGGTTCAGGCTACTCAGAGAAAACAGACCTCTCTAATCCTCCATGGATACAGCCATGTCAATAAAACCCTCTGCCATTTAATGCCTCCCTTTGTAACAGTGAAATACTGCTGAGATACACAGCCAAATGTGGACCTTTAAAAGGACATTTTATTTTCAGTTGGTGCAGCATTTCTATCTTTTTGGGTGTTTTTTTTACAAGTCAACAGAATTGAAAATGGCATCACATACCATAAACAAACACAGACGGATGGTGTGTATGTGTATGGATCTCCTCAGGTGGAAGGGATATTACAGTCCACTTTTTCCTCATCTGTTTCCCACAGATGCATTACCTCTGAAAGCCCAGTGTTGTAATTAGAGAACTGTTTCAGAGATGGTAAGCGTAGCATTGACCTTTGGCATCACACAAAGCCATTAACAGAACAACTGTGCTGATGCCATTTCTTCCATTTATGATTTTGCCACCACATTCAACATGCAGAGGCTATTATCCTCAGAGAGATGCTGTTATGATTTTGTTATTTCTATTGATTTATGTTGCATTTGTTCCTGGACCAGGCTCGGTCACACAGAAACTCATTGTTTATTCATTTGTTCTTTCCACAACAGTATGTCATTTTGGGCATGACTGTGGGACTGCAGAAGGGTCCAGAGGAGGAAGTCTTCACAATAAGACAGCAGTGAAGAGAAAGGCAGGTTTCCTGGGAAGCAGATTTTTAACGTGACTTGTTTTACAGTCATCTCTCTTTTCATTCCCTTTGCAAACTTTGCTGTCTCCTCAAAATACTGTGCTCCACACCTCCTGTTCTCCAGTCATGATCTACACCTCTTCAAAGCAGACAGGCCTTTAATCTTTATGGGCAGTTGTATGGGAATATTTCTATGGCTCTGAACCAAGGCCACCAAGCATAATCAATGTTAATGATAGACAGTAAAATGTGAGCTCCCTCGGTTGCTTTCGAATGCTGTGAGGCTTGGTGGATTGTTCATTTTGAAACAAGTGTTTCTCATTATGTCGAGTATTGTGCTTGGCAGGGAGGCCCCAGAAAACCTGCCAATGCAAAATCTGCTTTCCAGTGCCTGCTTAGAATACCATATATAGTTTCACCTGTTATCCTGCTCAATTCTCAGAGATAATCCACGCAGTCAGCATGTTTTCATGTCTTTGTTAAGTTTTTAGAAGTATTTTATGGCTGATGAAAAAAGTGTTTCATGCATGTGTAGTTAATTTGATTACAACTGTTCTTTTTGTTTAGTTTTTTTTTTTTTTAGTTCAGAGCATATTCCTCTGAGCTCCTTGCTTTGTCCCCAGTGACCTCCACAATTTCTTGGTAGTTCTGTACGTACTATTTCACCTTACTTGCACTTTGCAGCGAAAAAGGGTTGGCCCTATTTGCTGCAAAGTGCAAGTAAGGTGGAGCACCAGGTAAAAATGCTGAGCAAGCCCTAATAAACAATAATGAGTTAAGTTACTGTACCATTAAAGTTAGTCTAGTAATCATGTTTTATGATTTTTAGAAAAAAAAAAAAAAAAAAAAGACTGCAGCAGCAGAATGTGCATTCATTGCTAAAAAGAAAGAAAAAAAAAAAAACACGGTGAGCCTGAGGATAGACTTGAAATTTATTCTGTCTCAATATTAAATGCCCTGCTCCCAGTGAAGCTGCTTTTCTGGCCGGCATCTTGAAAATAGCATGTTGGTTTGTTACAGAGACGTGGAATTTGCGACACATCGATGAGAGTATTCCAGCTTTGACTTGTCTGTAAATTAAATGTCTCTTTGAAGATATGTGGACATTTGAAGAACTATACCACCAGTTCAAAGGTTGCTGACTCGAAAATAACCCAAAATCTCAAAGGTATCTGCTCACACCAGCAACAGTCACAGCAAGAATCAGGCGCACACACACACACACGCACACACACACACACACACACACACACACCCTCCTCGAAGTTTGTCAAAGCTTCACATTGTCACAGAAAATTCCCCTCAGGAAAACAAAGTTGCAACTAACAATAGACAGACTGTATTGTTGTGTGCAGGCGTTGCCTTTAAAAGGTCGTAGAGTACGAGCCATTTGGTCGAGCTCTTACAGTATGACTCAGCTGATTTTGATCGATTCAGGTCCTGACATGAGTTTTCTTTGCTGGCTTCGACTTGAATTTCTACATTTGTACCATGTTTTCATCAGTGTGCTTGGACCAATTGAGATTGGTTTGATAAGACAACAAAATAACCTTCTACCAGACAACTGGATCTGAAAAAGGAAAACAAGTTGATTGTTACAGAGATGAACACATCAGTGTAACACGACAGGACAATATACTTTACTTTTCATACTTTGATAGGAAATAAGATCTAATCGTAGCATTATTACAGAAAAGAGGACATTTACCAGATCGATCTAGCAAAACGGGATGTTCAATTTTCTTTGACAACCTGGATATAAAACTGTATATAAAATAATCTAATGATGTCATATATAATAGTAAATTAATCAAAGGGACCAAACCAGCACTTTTACTGTAATACTTTAACTACATTTTCATGCTCGTAGGCTACTTAAGAACTTTTACATCAGTAGGATTTTTCATGTAATAGAGTATTTTTACATTGCTGTAGCCTATTGGCACTTTCACAGAAGAATCTGAATGCTTCTTCCACCACTGAGTGATAGCATTTATGAGAAGCATCTTCAGTGACGGTCAGTAATGTGTGACGTTACTGGTTCTTGGAAGATTTATAGACTAAATTAATTTAAAATCCAATTAGAATTAGACGAGAAACAGCAACCAAACAGCTAACTATGACGTATGCAGGCAGCACGTTGACGCACGTTAAAGCTGGGGTTGGTAATGTTGGAGAGGGCGAGATTTTATCTGGTGAACAAGTGAATGAGCACAGCTTCTGTATCTTTGCAGTTCTGCTTTTAGAGGTAATGCTAGGTGAGCAGGAGAGAGAGTGGTTCAGTTCAAAGTGCCTGAGTTGGAAATGATGGCTGGTTTTACTGAGGAGAGACAGTCTGTTGTTTTATTGCAGAGCAAACAGACACTGTATTTGTGAAGAAGAAACACTGGCTTTTCCACTAACCTTGCGATGCACGAGGACAACACCTGTAACCATGGCACACACAATGATGGCGACAGCTGTAGCTTCGAAATGCTTAAAGAGCATAAATATTGGAAGTGCATGATGAAAATTGCACTTAAATGTCACTGATTAAAAAATGTTTTCAGTTTTCGTTGACCTAGGCTAGAAATAAATCAAAATCAGGTGCCAAAATTATCACGGCTAGCAAAGGCCAATGCATGCTCAAGCCATATCTGCTGTTGTTATGATTGGCTGAGGCTCACTGGTCTGTGATTGAAGAGAATTTTCTCTTGTTCAGAGCCAAAAGCAGCAACAAGTGAATCAGTCATTTTACTATGTTTGTGTCCATCTTGCATATTCAGCAACGGCCTATCAGATTGGCTACAATGGATCTGAACAAATACACCATTTACAATTACATTAGTCCAGATTTCATGTTTTTGCTCTAGTATAAATGGCAATACAGCCTCTTTCTAAGAAATGAAAATCGAAACACCATGTGACTTCACCTAACATGAATTGTCAGCAGTAGCTTCACTGACACTGATTACTGCAGATGACTGACGTTTTATTGAAGCTCGAAGTATGAACATGATATATATAATCATAACTGTACATATCAAGTAGTGTGTAAGATTTAGAATTTTGGGACACTATGTAAAATTATGTCTACTATTATTTTCATGATGTGCTATTTACATTTTACACAGCATCCCAACTTTTATGGAAATAGCTTGCATATCATGGCATTCTGTATCTGTCACTGCATGTTACTGGTATGTCTTTAAGTCAAACTATAAAGCATCGATCCTTGAGAAAGACCATCCTCTGAGGGTTCAGTGTCCTGAATATCTCAAAGGAAGTGAGACTGCGTTGCTCAGGCTTCCTGCCTGCCAGAAATCAAAGAAAATACCTGGGAAAATCATTTCTGCTTTGCTTTATATCCCTCTGTTACCACTAAGCCTATGCCAGACAGAGGAACAAGCTAGACAGTTATTCTGATATCTCCGTGAAGCCACTACACAGCCAGTAATTCTGTCTTCCTTCTGCCCTTCCTGTCTGATAGGCTTTGATATGCTATTTCAGAATGTTCCTACTTGTAACCCAAGTATGAAACAGCTATGCTAAGTGTGTTGGACAGAATAGAACTATAAATTTGACCTGAACATGTGATGTTTGTAGACATTTTAAGCTGCTGGTGCTAATCCTCCAGTGTAGTGCCATTAAACCTTTACAGAAAAACAGGTTTTCATTGGTGTAAAACAATGAAAACGTGATGGTAATGTTGCATTTATGTTTGTGTCATGTATGCATTTGAGTAAGGTTGCAGGAGGAGCGTCTGTAAAACATGCATCATCATTGTGAGGTGAGGACACCTGCAGTGCTGCTGTGGTTAGCCATCCTGGCTAAGCTAGCTGTTGACAGTCTATAAATACCTATGTCTCATTTCCTGTTTTTACACATTTAAGTAGATGGGATTCATGGGTGTGGAAGCTGTAATACAGCAGAGCAGTGTAATGCAACAAGAGATGTAACTAATTCATTTTGCTCTTAAGTAATTAGTAAAGTGATGCATTTTCAATAAGTAATATGCCACCAGTAACCAGTTACATTGATTATGATGGCAGTTTGACCCAAAGGTTCATACAATATCTGGTCTTATGGGTCTATCATGTGCCTGTTATGGCAGATCTAAACACAGTTCAAATACATGATCAGTTCACTTTTGTTAACTCACTGCCTGTCAGTGAATATTGTTCATAGCTGCCCCTTGTTTTAGCAGATGACAGGTGTTATATAACATGGTTAAAGCTCCAGCCTTATTGCCTTTGAGGGTCATGGGAGAGGAAGTTTTTTCAAAGCTAGAGGTGAGCTCAGTATTTACATTAGGATATCCGTTTATGTGGCCTCAGCTGGTCCAGCCCCCTTGCAGGGTTTGTTCACTGTGACAGTCACAGCAGGTGGAGCGACCTTCACTGACCTCTGGACGATGCAGTAGAGCAGCAGTGGCATTAATCTGTGTCAAGATGGCATAGGGATGCAAGAATGCACACACTCAGACACACACTGACTTCCCAACCCTTATTTCAACTTTTATTGACTCTTTACACTGAAGTTACTCAGATCAGAAGTGACTCAGTTGTCCTGAAATTGAACGCATCTCCTTAAGTGAACCACCATTTGTGAACGCCACCTGTCAAATCTGCAAACTTTCCATGCAGACAGGGAGAGCTTAAAAAATTGGAAAATAAATCCTCCCGTCACCTCAGATCCCTGCTGAGATCACTGTGGTTAATTTGCATGGTAATGGCAAACATATCATACACAGACAATTCATTAACACAATAAAAAGCTGATGGTGTGTTTGACTTGGCCACATCTGGCCAATTGAACAAAGATTTATAATGCAGCAAGTTCGCTCCAAACGGCGCCGGGTATCATCTCTCCCGCACAGCGGTGTTTATGTAGGCCGAGTTTAAATATTTGAGGAGCACATGTGGGGATGAATGGTGGCACAGGATTTCATCATAAAGCTGTGAAGGGCAAGCTGGCGGGGGGTCCTTTTAACAGTAGTGTCAACATCAGAGATCCCACCTCTGTCGACTCAGCAAACAGTATATCGCAGACGCTCTGAAAAGGCGGTGACGGCTGCTTTCTGGAAAGGCCCGCTGGTTTTCTCAGAACGCCTTTGATGGTGCCAACAAGCTTTGGACACATGTCTCAGTGATTCTGAGTAGTGTTTCTAAAGTAACCACCAGGGGAAAACGAACAGCGTGAGATATCGAGAGCGCAGTCGGGGACTCATGCAAGAAAAATGCTCATTGGACAATGGTGACAAAACTGCTGTTGACATTGTACAAAGAGCAAAACAGCTGTTGCTCCAGTCACTGACGTAGCTCATCTTGCCATGCCATTCCTGGGTCTACAGTGTCATTACGTAATGCCACTGTAGACACAGGAACAAATGACGCTCATTATCTTCTCCAACGTCTTTTCCATTTGTTTTGACCGGTCGGAGGGCATGAGGAATTGTCTGCTATTGGTTTTGCAGATGTGATGAATAGATGATACATCTTACAACTTCTTCATTGTTACTGTTGCTCATATCAGAGTTTCACTTCTGCCCACGTCACCCCCAACAGTGTCCCATCTGTACCATCGACGACACCCATAATGAGTTCGGTGGAAAAAAAATGTATTTAAATTGTTAGCGTGATGCTTAAACATATGATACTTACCATTAATGCACAGAACAGATTAAAATAGCCATTGCGGTAGCATTATCTCAATGTACAGTCCAGGCTTTCTTCATTTGGCTTAACATAATTTTTTATGCATTATTTTCTTATCTCACTGAGTTGATGAGCAGGAAAAGCTAAATGTAGCCATTTACTTCCAAAAGTATTTTATTTATTTGTTTTAGGTGCTGCATAGATGCTGCTGATATAAAACTACGAAAGACAGTTTTTGGAAATATGACTCTTGATCTAGAGTCTCTCGAGGTGTACAATTCAGCTTTTTTCATGGTCTATTTTCCAAAAAGGAAACAGAAATTGCAATAAATCGTAATATTGACTCATGATACTTGAAGAATCGCAATACATAAGAATCACAACGCATATCAAATCTGCAGCCAAGTGTTGGGATAGCATTGAATTAAAGATATGCCTACAATATCTGCCCTTCTCTCCACGCAGCTCACAGCTTCTGAGTGTAAGAAGTGTGGAAGTTTTCATGCTCCCACTCACTCAGTCGCCTGGGCCACATCAAGCGGGCTTAGCTGTCAGCTACTGCTGCGTGGGTTTGTGTTTACCCAGCCTGCCTGTCTGTGCACATCCAGCACAGCTCACACTTCATCACCCCACTGTCCACCTGCCTCACTCACTGAAAGCAGAGAGTTTCAATCCAGAAAGAAATCCAAAGAATGATTATTTCTCTCATTAGAAAGAAACAAGCCATCTTGATCATTTCGAGTGTTGTAATTATTTTTGTTTTTTAACAGAGGATTGTGGTTCAATGCTCGGGGGCCACAACAGTCCCATTTTTGGCAGCTGGAGCCTTCAGCACATCTTTTTGTCCAAATCATTTCAACTTGTTCTGCCCTCTACTCCACAGGTTTTGCGTATTTCCATCCATCGCTCCCAGCCATCCATACCTCACTCTGCCGCAAGCCTCCACGTTTCCCTCCCTCTCCACTTTCTGTTTGTGCGTCTGTGGGCACGCATGTCTGCTCGGGGATTCTATGCAACTCTCCCTTTCCCAAAACAGACACCTGCACCACCCCACCCATCCCCTCTGACGTAGATGATCCCTACTGGGAAAAGCTAAAGAAAAGATCTGTGTTAGGAGTAAAATGGAGTTAAAGTGGGAGAAAGAAATAGAGGGAGTCTGTGATGCTTTGAGACACAGTTGATTTTGTTTATTTGAACGGCAGCAAAGAAACTGCATACAACTCTCTTTTAGTGGTCTGACCTGACGCCAGTCACCATCTCTAATGTACACCACGGGGGTTTAAAGGCGCTCTAAATGGGAATACAAATAATCCACCAGTTGGACTACGCGTGAGAGTACAACAGACGCTTTGGTACAGAGGTGACTCAACTCTAATGCCACATCATCAAGGACACTGCGTGGTTTCTCATCACTCATCACAGAGCCTTTAACACTGCTTAGACCTGGCAGGGAAAGCCACATGTTAGTACAGAGGGGCAACTTTCAGAGGTCTGTTGAAGTTTCTGTGCATGTACCTGGAAGCTGCTAACACAATCTCAGCCTTTCACTGCATGCAGCCAATCATAAGGTCGCTGTAAGACCATTTGAAGGTGTGTAGGATTCAGGGATCTATTGGCAGACATGCAGCATCATACTCACAGTTGAGCTTCCATTAATGTCACCTAAAAATAAGAATCTTTGTGTTTTTGTCACTTTGGAATGAGCTCTTTATACTGAATCTGCAGACAGAGCGAGTCCTCCATGTTGCACCACCATGTTTCTACAGTAGCCCAGAATGGACAAACCAAACACTGGCTCTAGAGTGGGCCTTTTGTGTTTTTAATGGCCACCGTAGTGGAGGGTGAGGTGAGGGGTTTTCAGTTGGTTGCAATCTGCAACCTCTCAAACAAATATGACCTTTAAAGTCATCAGTATGCTTCAAACAAAGTGCTTTCTGTCCACAATTTCCTAAAACTGACTATCTTGGGAGGTGTTTTCCAAGTCCATAACTGATCTTAGTTCTGCACTTTGGAGATGTCACTGTTCCAACACTCATAAAGCTTCTTCTGGCAGGAAGATGAATATGACTGATGATTTCTTATAAATATTAGAAACGTGTCCTTTAAATGTCTTTGCTAATCTATCAAACCTGTCAGCGGCTCCTATAAACAGCTGAAGCACTGTTTAGAGCAATTCAAATACTTTGCCGCATATGTCTGGTCAAAATGCTCAGGACTGTTAATAAGCTGACACCTTCTAGAATTACACGACACCGACTCTGCAGCAAAGACAAAAAAACACCTTTCTTTTGCAGTGAGGAGTACTTTGTCCGATTATTGCGAACCACCTGTTGGATTTTAAGCAACAGAATAGCAAGATGTCAGGAGCAATCCTTTAAACAATACGTGACCATGTCCAGGTCCAACAACAGGTTTATTTTGTCAGCTGGCTGAATCGCTTTTGGCTGCAACTGCAGCTCTAATAGATAACAGTCCACACAAAAATTCATTTATCCAAAGGACGGCGCTGTTTAAATGTCATGCATCTCACCTTACATGTTGTAAAGCGCAGCAGTCTTCTAAGAAAAAATATATAAGTGCTTTAAAACACACAGAGGCTCATTGAGTATGTCCCCCTCCTTGTGAATTATGAGGTGAACGGTATTCTCCCAATAAGTCACAGAGGTGAGCGTTATATGGGGAAATACTGCCCCCTAGTGGGGATAAACATGCACGTTTACTTTATGTTGATCAGAGACAACATATTGTCATACTGCCATTTAATGGCAGGAGCAGAATTAGTACTGGTTTCCTATTCAAAATGATAAAATATAGATAATCAATCTCATAGATAAATCATAGATCATCTCAAGATAGTGTAGCTCAAAGCTGAATGTGTTGAAATCAACTTATAGTGATATGTCTTTTAATGGGTTTCGTCCACATTAGCCATATATTGCATTGTGTTACTCAAAGTTGTCTGTTGATAGTGTTTGTATGGTGAAAAGTTGCATAAAATGGGAATACTCATGTAAAGTACAATTCAGTACCTTGAATTAGTAGTTGAATATAGCACTTGAGTACATGCGCTTAGTTACTTTCCACCCCTGCTAACTTTGTCTCTAAAATCTGATTTTATACAGTTGCATTTTATTTATGACTTTGACTCTTACTCCTTAAAATGGCACCTGCATGATACAACCTTGCAGAGAAAATGATGTCACCTTGGTTGCCATTTGCAGAGGTATGATTTTTCCAGAGTTAGCACTCCAGTATGAGCTTATGGTCCTCTGACAGCTTGCCTCACATGTGGCTTCAACACGTGTGAGGCATTTCTTTGACAGCCACACTAGCCAGCCCTCTGGACAGTGAAAACAAAGGCCAGACTTTGTTGAAAGGTCTCGCATGTGTCTGTTTTATGTGAGGCTGAGCTCACGTGAGGAGGAATTTAAATTAACGCTGAGCATATGTTACGTGTCAGTGTCAGTGCTGGCCTGCCATTTCTGAGTGGGCAAACAAATTACTGTGGATGCTGACTTGCATCCAGATCCCGGGAAATGTGATTAGCAGCCTTCAGATAAACAAACATTTAAGACCTTTATGACATACAATAGTCTATTAAATGATGCTGAGCTGTGAATTTTAATGCCATTCTAAATTACATTTGATTGGCAGGAAACAGTGCAGATTGTTTGGAAGCAGTTTAATTTCAGACAGATGTTGCATGACGATGTAAATGAGACTGGAAAAGCATTCAATCAGCTATTGTTACATAGAGAATATTTCAAACGGTTATTCATCAGCCATAGAGTCAAACATGAGCGCAAATGTAGTTTTCAGTATGTTCACTGTTGGACAGATCAGTTTGTCGGCAGACGTGGTCACAGAAAGCAGACGCCAGGCTTCTTGAATATCTTTTAAAATTTCCAACATGCAAATATGGACATGAAATAATACATGACAAAGCACACATGAGGTGAAACATATTAGGCTCTTAACAGTGATTTAAGTACACACAAAGATGTCTGATCATACTGGTGTTTTTGCACATTTTAGCCCATTTATTGTTTGTCAAGCATGGCTTATATTAGCTCTGATAACTTCAGGTCCTTTTTTGAAGTTAGGAATATTTGGACTTAGGAATTTGTGGAGCTACAAAAACACAAGATGTTGTATATTTGATTCAAAATAAATGGGAAAGAAAACATGTTAAAATACCAGTGTGGTCCCTTCCTTTGGCGTTTGATGCAGCACTCACATACTGAGGATGAGTGAAAGTGCATTTTGTGCAACCAGAAAAAGAGAAAACAAGACAATTAAGATTGATTTCAGTTAAATATCACTGATGCCTGCTGAACGGTCGAATTATTCTATGAGCTTTAACTTTCCACAGGTTAAATGATGACATTTCTCATGTTTCTGTGTTTATCCACCTCCCAGTCCCCAATTCAGTTCCACAACAACTCAAACACTCGCTGTCTCCCTCAGCTGGAGAGAGTCAGCCTCTTCTTCATGTACAGAAAAGCGACGTACGTAGCTCCTCCTAGAACACCTATCAACAGAGTGGTGCCGAGGATGACCGGGGCGTTCTTCCTGGCCACGCGAAACGCCACAGGAAGGACAGCAGAGATCAGGATGTTGTTGACATGGCCCAGCACTCTCCTGAAGGCTGGGCGCTGCACCACGCGCTCGTAGTATGTTTCCAGGTTCACACGGTTTCCGTTGCCCCAGTAGCGGCGGGACAGGCCGAGGAACTTGAGGCGGTGTAAGGTGACTGCCAGAGAGACGTCGGCCATGCTGAAGAACTCCCCGCACAGCCAGGACGGACTGCCTTCTTCTATGAGCGGATGAGCAGAGGAGTATGTAAGAACAACATGACATTCAAACTTCAACAGTGCTGCACATGTGTTCACATTATTACAGTCCTAACAATGTAACTCTTTTATTATTGTCTGTCATTGTGTGTGTGTGTGTGTGTGTGTGTGTGTGTGTGTGTGTGTGTGTGTGTGTGTGTGTGTGTGTGTGTGTGTTAATGGCAAAGTGGTTGCTAAGTGTGGAGCTATTGTAGTTGTGGACCTGGTGTTTCCTCCACCCTCCTCTGGAGCTCGGTCTCGACCTGGTCCATCACACTCTCCAGCTCATCCAGAAGCTTCTTAAGGTACTTCATGTTGTCGTGGTCAAGCAGCTTGGACTGCAGAAGCATATGCATATAGAAATGCATTAGTGCACATTTACCTCTGTGACACACTGTTGACAGAAAATCATGCAAAAAAAGATTTCAAAATTTTCAGGCCGGCCCCCAAACTGCATAAAAATGCACAGACTGCTCTCTGCAATACCTACCAAACTAATTTTTAAGTGGTTTGCTTAAGAAAATGAACTTTATTTTCATTGTTTATATTACATTACAGCCCTGTGATCGAATGGTGACCAGTTCAGGGTGTAACCCGCCTCTCGCCCGTTGACAGCTGGGATAGGCTCCAGCCCCCCCCCCCCCCCCCCCCCATTAGCTTCTGCTAATGCTAGCTGTGGCTACCGTATCCAACTGGCTAGCTAGCGTTTGATATCACCAAAGATGCTCTACAACAAAAGATGATGCATTACAAGCTGTGCCAGTGTTATGAAATGGTACACGCTTGCTGTCCCCTGACTCCCCTGTGCTCACATTCATTTCTCCCATTAGAGTGATTGGACTCATGACCTGCCACTAGTCTCCTAAAGGGGCAGCTCAGCGCTGACACCCATGTGACACAGATACGGGAAATGACTCTTAAGTGCGCCATCTGGTTTCTGAAACGTGTCTGATAGCAATCTCTTGCTTTAGCTGTCTACTTAGCTGTGCGTCTAAGGCAGAGAGTAACAGGCACCTCTAGAGCCAGAGATTATCTGATCAGAGTGAAGTTATTGCAGCACAGACAGCAATAAAAAGCCTCAATTCAGTATTAAGGGGAAACAAACTCTAAAAGGTCCTCCTAAAGTCTTTACTGACGTTCCTGTGTTTTGTTTTTTTAGGGCAGCATGGAGGGTACAAACTTCAGCATAAATTACAAAGCACACTTCTGTTTATTGGGCACTCTGCTAACTTTACTTACTTTCAAGCGCCTCTGCTTCGCTACATAAGCGTCTTTAAGCTCTGGGTTCTGCTCGGCCAGTTTCTTCAGCTCAGTTTGTGTGTTTCCGATCTGTGCTGTCACACAAAAACACAGCATTGTGTCAGAGACAGTGAATCATACAGCGATTATCATTTCAACACTTTCTCATAGAAATGAATCATTTCATATCGGAAAGTCTGTCACGATAATATCACATTGTATCAGTGAGCGTCTGTGCTGTATCCACTTCATCATGTACACCTTTCCACAGTTTCACATGAACAGTAAATATAAAGCATGAAGGCAGCGATGAAAGTGTTTGACGTAACAGAAAATTTACACTTGAATGCACCCCAGAAAAACAGTGTCTTCCTGATGCTATCTTGGCACATAGTTAGATTTCTGTGGAAGCTTGCCAACACTTGTCGAGTCCATGCCTCAAAAATATATGGCTGTTTCCCTGGCAACAAGGGATCTGATCTCATACTAGGTATACCAGAGTGTTTTGTTTTGTGTGTGTGTGTTTTTATAACTATAACTCTCCGAGTGCATCACTAAGTGGGCCTTACTTCGTATACATGTAGCAGCATATGCAGGTATGTGGGAGTCCACTGTGATCTCAGGGTGGAGGATGCAGCCATGGGTGTAGGCATCCATCTGCAGCGAGTCCAGCAGCTCTCTGTAGTGCTGCACTCTGTGGTAGTATGTACTGCCCTCTTCAGGGATCAGCTTGGGAGTGCCTTCTGGAGACGAACGAATCATGAAAAAGGAAGGAGCAATGATGTCAGGTGTCACTCACAACTTCCTAAAAATAAATCAAATGGGAATCAAAGTGATTTCTGCCACAGAGAGAATCCTGGTACAGAACAGGTGTTTTATACAGTGTAAGTTTACCTATGGGAGAACATACGATGGCTGGGGTTAGGAAAAGTGCTTTCAAAAGTCATTTTTCATTAGCTGAAATAGTTCCATGCTTACCAGATTTTCTCTTCTTTTAAGCGACTTGATGAGACCCTTAAAACAAAGCTATAATGGATCAATGCAAACCAAGAGAAAATGGAAGGTAAAAAAGTGACAGAATGAATGAAAAATCAAGAAATGCACACAACAAAATATAAAGCAAATAAAGAAAATAAATGGCATTAAAATAAAAACCAAAAAAATGCTGAAAGAGGAAACTCAGCTGAATGGAGCCCACCTCCACCTCCCACCTACCCAGCCCTGCTATAGTGTATCAGTACAGTTCAGGGCTGTCAAACTGTCTTTTTTCAGCCTCACCATCGTTGAAATTCTGCTCCAGGTAGTCCATGATCTGTGTGGGGTCACAGATGACACTGTCATTGTGGACCAGGACTGGCACCTCACCAGTGGGATTCAGATGCATGAACCAGGGCTCGTTGTGTTCGCTGAGTGGGAGGCTCACGTCGTACTCCTCACAGCGCAAACCTTTCTCTGCTATGGCCAGACGCACCTGCACCAGAAAATGTAGAAACCATCTCAGAGTATTTATCCTCTCCACTAGTATTTACCACATATTAGGACAACAAGAGATGGAATATGTTAAGCTACATTTAAACCACAATGACAGCATCATTAGTTGTCATTTTAATAGAAATAACAATATCTATCATAGTGACAACACAATGGACAAGAATATCAAAAAAGGCAAATCAAATACATTGTGAAAATGTAGTGGTTTACAGCATTTCGCGTACTTACAGTAATTACAGTTATAATGTACCGTGTGGAGTCATTTTCAGAGACTGTTAATGATTGTAATTAAGGTATTTAAATGTATGAATGATTGGATTTCTTATAAAATCAATTAAGAATAGAGTTTAATAGAGGAATCATAAGTACTACCAAACAGTACACGTCCTCGGGGAGCTGTCCACTTCACGGTGGTGCTGAACCGTGAACACACTCACCTTCTGAGAATTGAAGGACTGCGTCCAGTGATAAAGCGTTAATTTCGATTCGCTTTGTTTTGCCACAGCGCCACATTGCTGTTGTCCATCTTCTTCTGGGACAGTCTCTATAAGAGCTGCTTTCTCATCTTGGCGTTCAGGGCTATTTTCGGACGCCATTTTATCTGTTAGTATTTTAGGGGGCAAGTGAGGGCAGCACACCGTGTCACCGTCAGCAGACTGCACCCCCTACCGGCTCGGAGTGGAACATTCAGTTAATCCGCTTCCTTGGTTTGTGCTGTGGTGTATGTGCAGTTTAAATGTACACATTTTCTTCTTCGTCTTCTTCTTCTGCCTTTTCTCCTGAGCGGACGTAGTAGCAGTCCAGTATTGTCTTTATTAACTAGCCGTTGTTTTATATGCCTGCATGTATTATTAGTATTGAGTACATTGAAGTGAATATAAAAAATCATAATGTAAGAAATAAAGACAACAGACTGTTAACACGCGACTACACTTTTGGTACTACACGGCTTTACTACATCATAATAAATACACATGCAATGAATGTATTTGGGCAGCAGAGGTCGCTGTTATCTATTCCTTTAATGTGTAAGCTGCAGTTTTTCTACACCAGCTGTTTTCTGGTCAGCTGTGATACAAAAAGTGGTAATAATAAAAGCCTAAAAATTCGCCTAAGGTGATACTTATCCTTACTAAGAGAATGAATTTTATTTCATTTTGTGTTTTAGAGAAGGAATGACCGACTTGATACATTGACTAAAATATGTCTGACTAATG
Source organism: Chaetodon trifascialis (assembly GCF_039877785.1). Classification (NCBI taxonomy): domain Eukaryota; kingdom Metazoa; phylum Chordata; class Actinopteri; order Chaetodontiformes; family Chaetodontidae; genus Chaetodon; species Chaetodon trifascialis. The sequence goes on from NC_092073.1 coordinate 13,743,512, forward strand.
TGTCGACTAAAATGTTTAAGATGTTTCCTATACACTTCATAGAGTCACGTTGAAGTTGCATAGGCCTAATAGCTGAAAATATAAGATACTTTGAAAAAAGGTCATTTGAGAAATACTGGATAAGAAAGGATAAGTCTTTATTGATCCCCAGAGGAAACATTCAGAAATACAACTCAGAAATACAGATAAATAAGACATTAAAAAAGAAGAGAAAGAAGTATACAAAACTAAAAAGAGATAGAAGTAAAAAAATAAATAGATAAAAAAAATTTGAAAATACACAAGAAAGGGAAACATTAAGAGGTAAAGTGACAGTGGCGTAATAGCAACAGAAGCAACTAGTCTGGTATGTAAACAGCGCACACCTGACTAATAAATAATATGATTAAATAATGATGGTGGTTGTTTACATAATAAGTGGTTGTCTGTAAATTCTTATAGGAATACCGTATAGTATATGAAGGAATAAACAGTGTAACATAATAAAAACAAGGAATAATATGGTACTATATAATACAGTGTGAGATATAAGATATGGTAAAAAAAAAAAAAAAAAGTGAATATAGTGTAGTATAAAATAATATACAGTATAGTACAGAAATATAACATAGAATATCGAACATAGTAGTGAGTACAATGTGGTATGGTATAATATATAATAAATAATAGACATAATATGACAAAATATTTAATATATAGGCCTAGAGTATATGTATATATATATATATATATATATATATATAAGAATGTTGCAATTGAATACAGCATAAAAGTGAAATGTATCTCATAGGGGTATTAGTAATACCACATGCTGCACAAATATGGTCTGTAAAAGTTAATAGAGCTATATATAGTTTCCCAGTATACATTATCACCTCACTAAATAGGCCATAGGAATATTATTATGTAACTATGGCAGATAAGATAAACAAAGTATGATACGATAATGACAGAAGAATACTATAATTCCGAGGCCATTATATATTATTTACAGCTGTGAAGTGAAGGATATAAAGATTTAAAAGCGCCTTATTTTGGGGGGGTCGAGGCGTCCGGACTCTTGGCGGAGGTGGGGGGAGAGAGGGAGGAGAGTGGGAGGTCCCTGTGGAGTGACGTTGCGATTGGCCCAGTGTCTTTCCTTAGCGGGGACTCGACGCTTCTCTCTCTCCCTCTGTGATCAGTGGGTGAGAGGGGGGAGACGAGCAACACACAGCGGAGAACCCGGCGTGCGCCTCCGGTAAATGACGCCCACCATTCATACCTTTACACTTACCATTACGCATGCCATTTGTGTTGCATGTCAGTGTCTGGAAGTGCTATCCTCTATCCTCACCCTCCTATTTTTTGTCCCTCTAGTCATCATCTTGTTGGCTCATCCTTTCATCTTACCACCGGTCCTGGATCCCCCAACCTCGGTCCTGGAGACGCCTGAGTCTGCAGCAGCGCACGATCTGCTTTATTTCCAGCCTTTATCTGAATGACGGGCGGAAGGTTTGACTTCGACGACGGTGGCACTTACTGCGGGGGGTGGGAGGATGGCAAAGCCCACGGACACGGCATCTGCACCGGACCCAAGGGCCAGGGCGAGTACGCCGGGTCCTGGTCGCACGGCTTTGAGATAGTTGGGGTGTACACCTGGCCCAGCGGGAATACCTACAAGGGCTACTGGTCCCAGGGCAAGCGGCATGGGCTCGGCGTGGAGAATAAAGGAAAGTGGATGTACCGCGGCGAGTGGAGTCACGGTTTTAAGGGTCGGTACGGTGTCCGGCAAAGCCACAACACACCTGCTAGATACGACGGCACCTGGAGCAACGGGCTGCAGGATGGATATGGGATCGAAACCTATGGAGACGGCGGTAAGGAACCCTGTCTTATAAATACGGTCCAATGTTTGTTTAACGTGTGTGTCGCTTTAACGGCAGTGACTGACGACGCGTTATGCCTGTGTGTGTGTGTGTGTGTGTGTGTGTGTGTGTGTGTGTGTGTGTGTGAGGGAGAGAGAGGATGCTCTGGCTCAAACTGAGGGAGGCTAATGGAAATACATCAGTGCATGAATCTCCATCTGATATGATCTGAGTCGAAGCTGAGATTGCGCACTGCGCACCGTGGTCAAGCGCATCATCTTTTACCCACCCCCCCCCCCCCCCCCCCCCCAAAAAAAAACAAAAAAACTATGACTTAACACCCTGCTGATGTTAACTTGCTGGAAACAGTTTGAGATAATGGTTCCTCTCTTATTCCATCTCATTTGGCAAGTGCTCGTTGCTCGTTGCTCCTCGTATGACAGTGGGAGGAGAGTGACTCCTGCTGCCAGCTCAGTGGCAACATGCCCCAGCTGGAAGGAGTTTGGAAATCACAGCAAATCAGTCTGTTTGAAGTCAATTATAGCCAGACTATCACCTACTTCTTCGCCATTTTCACATTTGAACTTTCACTACAGTAACACACCCCTGCAAGAGTGCATTTTCTGCATAAGTGCAAACATTTCCAATGAAAATCAATCGAATTTATTGAGAAAGTTCAGCCATTCTGCTGACCAGTCATGTGCACCTGCAGTGAACTGGTGAAAACACAGTTCTATATAACTTCATATACTTAAGACATACATTTCCACAGGGCTGAAAATGCACGAATATATCCATCATTTATGCATTCGGCTACATTAAATTATGCACAGGACACACTTGCTGAAAGCGAGAGGTCAGCTCAAGCCTCTCTCAGAGCTTTGATCTCACTAATCGGCAGTGTGTTCACAGATTGTCTAGAGACCTGTGTGATCAGGGAGGAAACATCCTGATGGGCCCCTCAAACACAAGTGCTTGCGAGCAGCGCAGAAGGCCTGTTACAGACAGCCGTTTCTGGGAATCCAAGTCGTTGGGTGATTTGTGAGCATCATCTCCACTAAGGGAGGCCTTATGGTGCAGAGTAAATGCCTCACATATGATGGCTACGGAGGGCTGGGCTTGGGAAATCAGCTGATCCTAGAGGATCTACAGAACATCTGGCTGTCTGACCCCGCAACATCCTGATAACTTGATCTGCAGGGTCACCGATTTGACCCGCAGCACAGAGCCAGCCTGTTAATCTCACACTGTTTATCCATCTAAACTCCTGCCCAGGCTGGTATATCATTTTCTGTTAGAATATGACCATTATGGCTTGCTTCATTGTATTGGTCAATGAGATTGGAGCACTGGATCAACAAGCCTTTCTTATTATTAGGATCAGGATTGTGAATATGATGCTATGAAGAAGCTACAGTAGGCCAGCATATGCTCATTGGGCTCAGCAGCACCAAATGGGATTAATGAAGTATTCCTCTCATTATGTGACTCATAGCAATTCCCTGCCGTCAGAGACAAACGGATGGTGGTGAATGTGCCTACTGTCAGTGGGGGAGTTAGTGGCTGCCTGAAAATAGGCTCCTAGCTGAGTGATTCACATTCGTCCCAAGTGATCCTCAATATCAGTACCTTAATCAAATCTCTGTGATTGAGTTAGTTGTACTCACAGTCACAGATTTCTGAGGAAGGAGAGAAAACATTTCATTGGCTGATTTACTCCGCAGCCCTACAGCAAGGCTACTCTGTGTTCCCATATGTAATGCTGTTTCAAGGACTTAGTGCTGATAAAGAGGAAAATGCGAGGTACAAAACAGTGGCAAAAGAGAAGTTTGTGAACGTCACCACACGCACCAAAGATGAACAAACTCACTGTATGAAGGTGAGCGTGACACTGGTGCGATTCAAAAGGCTTTCACAAAACTGTGTGCTTTTCAGACACACACCTTCAAATAATAAGCTGTTATCATCAGTGTGGGTGCAAACTCTTTTTTTTTTTCTTGCGCAGGTACTTCATGGAGCACTGCAGCCTTTTTTCTGCTTATACACTATTTCAAATGATTTAGATAAAAGACTTTTGGAAGTGTGCCCGGTGAGACAAGCAGACTGTACACACAAGCAAAAACAGACACCAGCAGCACTTTCAATACACATTTGCTTATTAAAATCACTTCTGGTCGTGCTTTATGGTACCAGCCAATGCCAACTGTCTCTTCCAGGAACTTGTGGGGAAAAGAGACAATGTTCAGAGAGGGAGGGCTGGTTTAATTTGACATAATAGTGATATTAAATATGCTTTTTTTTACCATTCTGAGCATATAAAAACAGAACATACTGTTCTCTGTAGCTTTCTAACAGTTGGTTGTGGTTCCTGGGGGGTCAAAGCCCCCCAAAATAAGTCACTTTTTGGAGGAACTACTCTCAACTGCTTAATTTAAAGCAGCCATGTGACAAAACAGCTGGGAACCACTGCTTAATATGAAACATATATAATACAATAGTTCTGACTGTTATCACTCACTGACCCGTGTCTACCTGTTCCTCAGGTACCTATCAAGGCCAGTGGATGGGTGGGATGCGGCATGGCTACGGTGTGCGTCAGAGTGTTCCCTACGGCATGGCCACCGTTATCCGCTCTCCTCTCCGCACATCTCTAGCCTCCCTGCGCTCCGAGCAGAGCAACGGCACAGTACTCCAGGACCTCTCCTCCCCCACAGACACCCCGACAGGCAGCCGCGGCGGCTTCGTCCTTAACTTCCACTCAGATAGCGAGGTCGTCACCGGCAAGAAGAAGGGCCTGTTCCGCCGGGGGTCACTCTTCGGCAGCCTCCGGCAGCTGCGTAAGTCTGACTCTCGGACCTCAATCTCCAGCAAGCGCAGCTCTGCGCGCAGTGATGCCGCCATGAGCCGCATCAGCTCCAGTGATGCCAACTCTACCATATCCATCGGCGACGGCGAGCTGCCAGACGAGGACCTTCCTCTAGAGGACCATGTGGATGCCACCACGACTGAGACCTACATGGGCGAGTGGAAGAACGACAAGCGCAATGGATTTGGTGTTTCAGAGAGATCCAACGGGATGAAGTATGAGGGAGAATGGCTTAACAACAAGCGCCACGGTTATGGGTGCACGGTTTTCCCAGACGGCACCAAAGAAGAAGGAAAGTACAAAAATAACGTGCTGGTGCGTGGAATAAGGAAGCAGTTGATTCCTCTTAAGAACCCCAAAACCAAAGAGAAGGTGGACCGGGCTGTGGAGGGGGCACAGAGGGCTGCAGCCATTGCCAGGAGTAAAGTGGAAATAGCAGCTTCCAGGTACTGTGTTCATGTGTGTGCGTTCACACCTCTGTATGTGCATGTGGGTGGATGCTGTGTAAACACAAAAAAAAGTCAGGGCGAACATCCTCAGGTGTTTATTTTCAGCACTGAGGAGTCAGAGCAGTGGCCTGTTTGACAAACATCTCCCAGTCTGACTGAAGGCTCAGTCTTGTGTAAGTGGAGTCCCATGACAACAGCTCCGACCTTTATACATCATCAACAGTCAAGGCTTTTGTGTAGCCAGTGTGATCATCCCTGGAAAAGGTTCTGTTTCTATTCTCTGCCCATATCTTTCATTCCCAGGGAGAGGGGTTAGGCATCTTGTGTGTGTGTGTGTGTGTGTGTGTGTGTGTGTGTGTGTGTGTGTGTGTGTGTGAGAGAGAGAGAGAGAGAGAGAGAGAGAGAGAGAGAGAGAGAGAGAGAGAGAGAGAGAGAGAGAGAGAGAGAGGTTTGTGTGCCTGTAAGTTTATGTGCATGAGCAGTATAGCCATACCTGCGCCCGTGCCAAATGCGTCTCGTGTGCCCAATAACGATACCTGCTCCCGCTGCCAAGTATTGCTCTGATGTGGCATCTGCTCTTTAACAGGTGGATGAGATGTGACCTTTTGCTTTAAAGCCTCCCTCCTACTGGGACACAGTTCAGCGTACGCAGCATCACTTTGACATCCTCTGGTTTCATTGCATCAGGGAATTATTAGACTGAAGACAGCGAGGATGTGTACAAGCTGTGAAAAGGTCTCTATGCAATCACGCGCGTTATCAGTATTTGTCTCCCTCTCTCTATAGGTGCACATTAATTTGCATGCATGAAAAGATAATATCTAATATGTCACACACACACACTCACGCACAAACAATGGTAGTAAAAGAAATAATTAAGAGTAACATAATGAACAATAATCTTACTCAATCAATTAATCAGTTAAATTGCCCCTTTTTCCTGCTGGGCATAGCCTCACACATTTCCAGATTTCTTTTATGTTTCATAAAACTACACAGTCCTTCAAGGCTGGTGTGAGCACAGTGGTGCTTTGAGCTAAATGCTAACATCAGCTAACATGCTAACATGTTCACAGTTACAATGCTCATCATCATCTGGGAAACATGACTGTTGACATTTTAATGACAATACATCTAGTTAGAGATGTTTCTCAGGATAAGTGACAAATTTGACCTGCTTGTGGCATGACAATAAGAGTCAGTGGACCAGCAAAGTCTTTAGGGTTCATCCTCTGGGGATCATGAATGTCATGTCCTGGCAAATCATCCACTAAGTGTTGAGATATTTCAGTCTGAACCAAAGTGGTGGACCAACCAACAAACTGATGCCGTCTTTACAGTCACTCCAATAGCATGGCTTAAGAAATAATGCTTTTTTGGCTGCTGTTCAAACAAGCTAAACAATAGTAAATCATTACTCTGCTCTCTGGTAATTTACATTGAATGTCGTTATTTCAGCACAGTTAGGCTAAATAATGAATCAACACTGTGTGTTAACTGAAGAAGTAAAATACGGACACTTGATATTATAAAGCACTGGAGAGAATGAATGAGAGTAATTTGACTCAGAGCTGAACCCAGCCATTTACAGCAATACAATAATAGCAGACTCTATGAATTGCGGGCTTTATCATAACATTCAGACATTCTTTATAATACAATAATTCCTCTCCGGCAAGCAGCGAGAGAAAATGCTTCATTCTGCAGATTTCAAGGATATAAGATAAAGATTACATAAGGTGGATTTAACATGCTTGATATTAAAACTCCTGCATACTGTTTGATGTGCAGATAAGACCCATGATATCATGAGTCTGTATCTGTCAGTGAAAGCCAGTGAGGTTTACACGAACCTACTGGGAAAAGAGAAAAACGGATAATGCGTTTAATGAAATAGCCATCAGATCCTCTCTCTGGCTGTGCATTAGAGCAGCAATTTGCAGCAGGAGGAAACACACGACCTGATGCATAGCGCCAAGGCAACAACAGTAAAAGCATTCAAGCTGATGCAAAGTGTTTATGGCAGCAAACAAGGTCCCCTGTCCTGTAGTAAGTGATCAAATTACTGCCTGGTAGGTGCTGCTCCATCGGGTGCTGCCGGAGATCTCCAAACAAGCTGTTCCACCCTCCTGACTGAAATCAAGATTTTGAAATTAAGACTGTATTTGTGTTCCAAGCAGCTAGAATGGCGGACTGTGACGGGCTTGTGTGTAAGCGCGTTATGTAAGTCTCATTATACAGTGCATGGCAAAAGATGCACTCATATCGATCCAGTTCTGGTCACGTGACTCTGTGTCTTTGAATGTGGAGCGTACCCGGTGGATCCGCAGGGAATGAGGGGAGGGAGATGGAGCTGGTAGAGGAGACAGAGAGACAGAGTAAAAAAAAAAATGGATTGAAGTGAGAGAGCCTGGGGATAAATGTTGATTGGATAAGATGGGGGATGCGGCGACTTTGCTGAGCAAGAGGTTTGCGAGGAGTCTGGAGTGGACAGAAATGAAAAGAGAGCAAAAAAAGAGAGGAGACGCAGAGGGACACACCCACCCCTCCCCTCCCCTGTGAATTACTGTACAGAAGAGCTATCCCATCAGCCTCTGTGGTGGAGCTGATGACCTCATGCCCATGACCAGCCAATCAATAGAGAGCTAGTGCGATGAGGCGGAGTGGAGCGCTGTGTCTGTGACCCTCATTCACTGTTATTTTGCCACCCTTATCTCTGTAAAATGGACTTGTACACACTCTCCGCTCAGTATGCTCTTGTGTGCATGTGTGTGTGCGTGTGTGTGTGTGTGTGTGTGTGTGTGTGTGTGTGTGTGTGTGTGCGTGTGCGTGTGTGTGTGTCTGTTGTGGTTGTGTCCGCGGCCTGTGAACTGAGATAAGTGACTGTGCCATTGAAGCATTTACTGTGTCATGATGCCTCTCCCATAAAGCGTTTTTGTTACAGATCAGCAGTCCGTGTATCCTGGTGGCTCGGTGGTGTGTCAGTGTAAACGCTGTGTAATCTACTGTAACGGCCTTTGTTACGCCTAAACTTACCCATCACTCGCTGTGCCTTCTCACAAAATCAGAAGTGTGTGTGAAGAGTTAAAATAGCCTCAACAAAGCTCGATATTAGTTTAAATTTCTGCATATTTGAGCCGTGTTGATCTCCTGTCTTGTCTTATCTGACCTTCCCTCTCTCAGGTTAAGCTGGTTAAGCACACTGCCTCTACAATGCTTAGAATGATTAAAATGCCAAAACAAACATTCTGCAAGCCAGTCCGGGCATGGAGGCCAAGTGTGTGTTTCCATTTGATAGCAATGTTTGCTCTGCAGGCTCTAGTGAAAGGTTAACCAACACCTAATATGCAGGTCCTCCGGATATAGCAAAGATATTTTTAAGATGCTTATTTTCTTCTTTGCAGCAATCAGCAAAAAGTTGAGACTCATGATATTCAGCAAAGTTTGGAGTGTTTATCCTGCTCACGTGTTTACCATTGCCAGTGAGACTAGTGTTGGCCTGTTCTGTGTGTCCTTCTCTCTCTCATGTAAATTGTTTTCCATTAGATTTGCATACAGGACATTGGTCAATATTGGGTTTTGGTGCTGATCTAATCTGGATTTTTTGGAATTAGATAGTCAAAGTATATTTTTTTGCACAGCTGATTGTAGGTTGACAGGTGTGCAGGGGATGACCATAGGCTGACAACCAGAACACTAAAGAAGCTTCCTTCCTGAAGAGTCCTTTTACCAAATGAGAGTAAAACTGCTTTGAACCGATGAAGAACAAAATAGATGATTATCATTTGCATAATTATAGCGAACTGTAATCATAATCATACTTAAGAAATTACTAGAACAAGGGTAATTATGTGATTCCAAATCCTTAGAATATGTTTCCGATGCACAAATTTAATTGAATGTAATTTGTGTGCGGTAGGAAGGACGTGTTTGGGGTGCGATTTTGAGTTATTTATAAACTATCGCTGCTGATTTTCTTGAGAAATCAGGTAGAAAGTGCAGAAAATTCTGAATGACAAAAATTCACCTTCTGAGTCTGTACTCATCATAGGAAGCTAACAACTCTAATCACATTATTAGTAAAAGATAAGGCGCACATGTGCATGTGTACTGTCTCACACACACACACACACACACACACACACACACACACACACACACACACACACACACACACACACACACACACACACACACTAGCAAACACTCAGAGCCACACAGGCTATCTATATGCATTCACTTAATCTGAACTCACCTCTCTCCACACAGGAACACCTCACACACATACACTCACGCACACACGTACAAGACAGATGCATACAGTGAGAGTGCATGCGGTGCGTGCTACTCTGCTAGTGTGTCAGCAGTGAGCACTGACTAAATAAGGCAAGGCATCAGTTGGCTTATCAGCACCAGCCAGGAATATATACCCGTCCCACCACTGATATAGCAGCCCGCCATCTCACTCACACTATCATGTCTCCTAAATGTCTACACGTGTGTGTGTATGTGTGTTCACATACACGGGAGGACCAGATTTCAAGAGAATGGGAGAAACCGTGTGTTTGGATGTGAGAGATGAGATAAGGTTTGCCGTCCTTTGGCAAGAGAACAGAGAAAGTGTGTTGAGTGTGTGTGCGGTGTGTTTGTGTCCAGGGGTGTTTGTTTATCACCTGCTGTGTGATGACCTCAGCCACTCGCCACCTGCCCTTTTTGGAGAGAGTTATAGATCAGCCTGTGTTTCAACATGTGAACAAAATAATCCCAACCCACAGTACATCATGTAAGATTCCAACTCGGCTGTCCTCGACGGCGATGACTTCTTCTGTTCCAGATAGGGGCAGAGGTGCAATTGGGTTAATTTTCTTCTGTTTTCTGTGTGCGTGTGGGTTGATCTTGGTGCCGGTGCCACTCTTATGGAGTTTTTATGAAGTGGCGCCACACACCTTTCAAAGGTATGTTAAGTTTGTCCCTTTATGAAGTGACAAAATGTACAGTAGCAATGAGGCACGAAGCGTACAGTAACTGTGGGAAGGACTGCCAGCCATCTGAATCACGAGTCAGAGTAGAGCAAGCCGCATCATACAGTATATTTATCCCGCGACATGGCTCATATTTATGGCGATGTGACGGTGTGAGGTGACACAACATTTACTGCTGACAGAATCAAATGCTCTCACACTCACATGCGCACACACACATAAAATAACTGGTCACATGTGCCTCATATTATCTATATAAGTAGAATTAATGAGCGGAGTAATTGCAAGCTTGTACGTATGAAGGAGCTATAAATAATGTAGCTGATGCAATGGCACATGTAGGAAGAGTTAGTCAAGCAGTTTCCAAACGAGCCACAGTGCAATCACATGACAGCATGTAATGTAATCTCAATCTGTACTTAAACCACATTATCAACATATAAAGTCATAGTTAGCAGGACTTGAAGATGTCAGTGGGTGAAACCATGGAAGCAGTTAAGGGGAGGCATAAGGAAAGGCTGATGAAGATGTCCAGTGAGTCTGTCCACCACTTTGGTCCAGACTGAAATATCTCTCAACTACTGGTTGGATTGCCATTTCATTTAGACTCTTTCTTGTCATTGCACAGCCTAAATGTACAAAACACTTTAAAATCATTTAAAACATATCACATAAAAACACAAGCGGAGAAATACTGACTGACTGAATCACATTTCATCTCCTAATGGAGCTCAGGTCATCCCTAACTCCTCTCCATCACCCCCGGTCTGGGGTCACTGCACCCTTCCTCAGGCCCTGGTGTCATAGGTTCATTGTGGTTGTTTCCATAATCATCGTTACCTGCTGAATGAGTGATTGGCCCACCTCGCTTCACCACAGCACCGTTTGTCAGGGCATTTTTGGGTCATTCACAGGCCTTCATGTGAACCGTTCCAAACATCGCCTTGTTTGGCAATCCAGTGTTTGCCTGTCTCCATCTCCCACAGCGAAGATGAGGGGTTAGACTTTGGGTGACTAAGTGAATCCCTCATTGCAAAACCTCATGAAAACATGACTAAAGCAGCAAGTCTGATGCAGCTGCTGCTGCTGATACACTTTGATGCCACGCTGCATCTCAGTGAATAGAAATGACGTAGAAAGAAGTTGAAATACTCAATAGACTCAATTTTCTGACTTCCAGTTACACTCCACGAAAGCTTTGTTCCTGGGGGAGTGGAGGAGAATAGCCTGAGGGTGATGGCTGTGTGTGGAGCGCTGGGCTGTGTCGACAGCAGTGGTGATAGGATTGGGTTTCACCAACATGCCATTACACTGTGTGGCTGTGGCTGGCTTGTAATCTCTCTGAGAATGGCACATATTTCTGCAGCTTCTCAAGAAAGACGGGGATGACTCAGGCAGGCAGGCAGAGGGGAGAGTCACGAAGAGTCCAAGGCTGTTACAAAGAGGTTAACTCATGTAGCGGTTCACCTGCAAACATTAAAAATTTAAAAGTACGCCTTGTGCAGATGCTTTACCCGCTGCTCTGTTTCCTCTACCATCTTTCCTTGATTTGGTTTGTGATGAATTTCCTACAAAGCTGCACTCTCTCTATTATTAAACAGTGGCTGTAATGCACTTTTTCCTTCTTGTGCTGTAGCTTCTCATCTCGGTGTTAATTGTGTATGTAACAGCGGTTAATGAGAGCAGGAGTCAGTGGAGTGGGTTAAATATTGTATTAGACACACTGTGATTTGAGGTATGGAGAAATAATGAGCGCTAGTTAATAGTGTTTCTGTTCAGTAAGCACGATCTCCGAGGATTTCCCTGTGTGCATGTGTGTGTGTGCATGTGTGTCCTCCTGAGAATTTCCCATGACGCTACAAGATATCATGTAAAATGTCTTTGTGCAATTTTGTGTAACTCTACACAGATGTTCAAGAGCATAGGTACATGTTTCGATCAATGGTTCTGCAGTCTACTGGTTAGGTCTAGGTCTATAACAATTACATGAGTTGTGGGCTCTTCTGAAGGTGCTGAGTTACAGCCCAAAACTCAAAGGTTGACCAGCTCCAGAGGCTCCGTCGCTGATGGGGAATAAACCTGTTAACTCCTCAAAGTAGTGTCCAAAGCATGCACACTGTGACTGTAGCAATATCTATGAATAGATATGCAGAGAGAGGCAGAGCATGTGTTTGAGCCTATCTATCTATCTATCTATCTATCTATCTATCTATCTATCTATCTATCTATCTATCTATCTATCTATCTATCTATCTATCTATCTATCTATCTATCTATCTATCTATCTATCTATCTATCTATCTATCTATCTACAGTGAATGCCGTGCTCAGGCTGCAGGTTTTAATGTGCGTTGTGTCGTATATATTATTTTCACAATTAATCTCAATTAATTGTTTGGTTTAGTAGGTATCTGTCATCCAACATTATTTATGTCATAATCTCTAAAAACAGATATTTGCCCATGAATGCAGAATCTGTAGGCAAGGGACAAGTTTTTGATATCAGAGGCATTCTTTGTAGTCCGAGAAGGATTGACCAGTCCTGTTTGGTTGCGTGCACATAAACAGCCCATATGAGCAAAAGAGGTGGAACACTGAAATGTAATCTTGGCACCTGTCTAATGGCAATTTATCTTTTTTAGTGTTTTATTTTTAATTTAACTGCATTTGTATGCAGATATCTGTTTTTAGAGATTAGCCGAAATGTCATCTGACTCCAGCGTCGCGTCTCAAGTTGCTAATCGGACTGTGAACAATGACCATTGCACGGTGGAGGAAGTCTCGGCCCGGAATATAAACAGATATGTGGGTATGACTGTTATGACTCTCTGATGGTCCGTTTATATTTTCATATCATCCAACCCTATTTATACATCACAAGATGCACATGTAATGTCCACATCAACCCACATAAAACATCAATAATTAATTCCTGTAATTCTGCACAAATAAAGATTGATAGCAACAGCAGACTTAGCATAATTGTAGACATCTGCTCAATGGAGACAAAGGACAACAAGTCTGTTTCCTTTTGTGTTGCCTGAAGCAAATCTTAAAATCTATCTGCTGTTTTTGTACCTGCAACCACAGCCGTATGCCTTTAACCTCCGGATACTAATGTGCCCTGCTAAATCTGTTCAGCCACTCTGATTGGCTAGCTAGGCCGCTTTCACTCCAGATGTTCACGGATTGGATTATGGAATTATCACTTCTCTTGTTGAGTCACAGTATTGCTTTTGCACACAGAAATCCTTTGTGGAGCATGCAACCACACTTGTAATCACACGCATAGATGATACTGGACAGAACGTGTGGCCGTGTGCATTTCCTTTAAGATTTGTGGAAGTGAATCTGTCCAAGTGTGGACGCGGCTACGCAATGAGGATATTTCATCTATCGCTGTCACCTTGTCACAATAATTATATTATTGTAACGATGCAGAAGTGGACCCACATTTCAATAAGAGCTGAAGTAGATGTTAGTGTGACATTATTGTAGTTTATTTTTGATGCACACATCTTCCAGTTTATCCATGAAATATCCATAAAAGACAAATTCTGCAAAGATTGCATCATCATTTTTCAGCTGTGCGCAGATGTAACCTAACGCTCCTTCTGGCTTTGCTCTAAAGAGGAAATTGATGGTTGTGTGTGTGCGATTGTGTGCATGTGTGCAGACAGTGGGGTGAATGGTGACAGGAGATTGGAGGAGAGAGAGAGCACAGACCATAATTAAAACTATTCCTTAAGCTCAAGTGGTTGCCAGGCAATGTGACCTTTACTCACACAGGTTCAGCTTCGGATGTTGAGCTTCGTAGTTAAATGAGACACACCATGCTGTTTGTGTGTGTCTGTGTGTGCGTGTTTCTCTGTACCTGTGTTTCTTTGTACATTTATTTTTGGCAAATCACACTTAAATCTCTAACATTTGAAAAGACTTTTTTCATCTATGTGTGTCCCTGATAGTTTGTGCGTATGCATGCGTCATATATGTAAGATTGTGTCCATACAGTAGGCTGTAGTGGGGGTTTGTGCATTTGCAGATTCATTAATACAGGCCAGATGCCTGGTTGGGCAGCTTGCTCAAGTGTCTCTGGTGGTTGCCATGGTTACTGCCTCACCGCCGTCACCATCGTGTCAGCCATTTGTTGATTTTCTTTATGAAGTAGTAAAGTGAAGAGGCGTTGTTCGTGTTTATTCATCTGTTAAGGCTTGTTCTACGTGTCTGCTTCCAGTTGGAGATTTTCAAAAGATTTATGGACTGGTATCATAGAGACAACGCTGCGAAGTCACCTCACTGTGTCCTTTATTCACACAGACTCCCTGATTCCCAGTAGGCCTCATTATGGCACATCTCGCTAATGGTTCTTTTCAACTTCTCATGCAGATTTGATGTGTGTGTGTGTGAGTCATTTGCATGAGAGGTAGCTCATTTTCACGCTTTTGCATGTTTGTGTGTTTGCATGTGTTTGTGTTGCAGGTAATGTTTGCATGACCGTACGGCAATGTGTGATGCAGTACAAACCAGGGTTAAGATGCTGAGTTTCACAACTCTTTAACTCCCTGTATAACAGCTTGGGACCATGAAAACTCAATTTCATTTTAGTGCTGAGACAACCAGTCAGTGTGACAGAAAATTAATTTAAACAATATTGCTAATCAATTTATGGTTTAAGTCAAAAATGCCCAAATATTCCTCTCTGTGTGATCTCTGTGGATCAGTCATCTGGCCAATATCTGATCCAATTGAGACTCCTAAACTTTTATAGAATACACAATTATGTGATAAATCTGAGAAATTACCAATAATGAAAATAATAGCTGCAACCACACTTTTATTTTACTTATCATTAGATTTCCTCACCTTAGATTTGGAGCTAATTCACAAAGCTTTTGTCCTTTTAGCAGAGTTATGTGCGCTGTAGTGAACTTTACTCAGTGATCGGAATCGGCAGCAATTAATTAATTGCCAATTTCTTATATGGGTTACATGTCAGTTAAATCCACTGTATATAATAAAGATTTAGGGGCACACACGGTGACAATGTGCTTTAAGCGTCGTTCAGGGGTCCATTCATGTCTTCTATGTGTTTCTTTTTGGTGATTTTAAATTTAGTTTTGTTTCAAGAAATCTTAAAAGAGGCTATATTTTGGGTCATGTGGGCTTGATTGACAGGTGTCTCAGCTTAAATGGTAGCTGCTTCCTCATCCCCCTCTGGCTTCAAAACGTCAGAGATACTATGCCCCCATTTTTCTGCAGTGCATGGTTTAGTCTCCCTCCCCCTTTGTGTCATTAGCTGTATCAGCTGTGGCCATGTTTCACTAGCAGTGTTGACACAAAGAGCACAGAGCTGAGGTCTGAAGCCCTGCCATTGCCCTTCACCAAAACCAGAGGGATCATCTCAGCAAGGGATTCTGTGTCACTCCCTCAACAGACTCATATCAGCACTCAGAGGAAAAGGTATCAGACCTTTAAACATAGCAGAGATCTAAACATGTACCACACAAACATGTGCACCTACACTTGTACTGTATTTATTAGAATATAGTTTTTCACATGAACAGATGCACCCATACACATTCACACACTGATGTCCTCATGCACAAACACATACCTGTAACCATGTGTTTTTGGATTAAGGCCAGGTGTAGTCTCAGTGCAGAGATCCTGAGTAGAGTGGGAGATTAGGTCTGTTTGTAATCCACAGCCAAAAATGTCAGTAGAGTCTGGGGATTTTTTTTTTTTTTTTTTTTGGTTTAATCAAAAGCTGATTCTACTCATTCTTCTTCCCAGAAATGAAGTCTGTTTGAGAGCTGATTTTCAATCTGTCTCAACCGGCCAGTTCAGCCTTTGTGGCATGAGTAAACATGATAAATGCATTATTTGGGGGTAAATAAAAATGATTTCTGTATCTTTAAGTCATGAAGATACAGATAAAAAAATACTTGAAAGCATATTTTAGGTTAGTTTTCATTAATTTGAGAAGAATTTGAAAATAGTTTTCTTGGCAAGAGAGGAGGAGACTGATTTTACTCTCATGCCTTTACGCTAAATATGAAGCCAGACTGTTAGCTTAGCCTACACATTGTTAGCTTATCTTAAACAAGCTGTAAGCAGGGGGAAACTGCTAGCCTGGCTCCGTCCAAAGTTAGCAAGTTCCAGAACGTAACTCCCCATAAAACCACAACTTGTCGTTATTAAATTGGGTGTTTTGCAACGATAATACAGAGCCATCTGTTTATTTCAGCTTCCAGGCTTTACTCTAAGCTGAGCTAAACGCGTACTGGCTGTAGCTTCATATTCAGTATACAAGCATGAGAATGGTACCAATCTTCTCCTCTAACTCTCAGCAAGAAGACAAATGGAATTATTTTCCCAAATGGCATCCATTCCTTAAAGCTATGCCGCACGGTGCCGTGCATTGTGTTTTTCTTCAGGGATTCTCCAGAAGTAGTGATCAGCGTGTCTCAGTCCTTTCTGTTGTATCCTTTTCTTCTACATTGTGACAGATCTATTCATTACTTGATGCAGATTTTTCCCCGCTCATTGTCCTGCTACCCGCTTTCACCTTTTTACTTCATACTTTTGATATGACCATGTCATTTATTCAAGTGCCTGTGCCCAGCATTATGTTCTTGTGCTGCTACAGAGCTCTATGTGTTCACGTCTGCATTTTATGCCATGTTATGTCAAACAAACCCTGCATTAGGTGAAATGCAAAGGAAAATGTTCAGATTCCTGTTGTAGGACTGGGTAAAATTCAATAAGCGGAATTGATCTAAGATGCTGCTTTTCTATTTTGAGCATGCATATCTACTTTTACTGAAAAGAGTAACAGGGTGGGAAGGAGAAAGAAGGGGAATGAGCCCAGAGCCTCTGCCTGCCAAACCATCAGGATGTCCTGAGATCTAAAATGCTTGAAGTACAGTTCATGCCCAGATATTCTCATTATACAGCACTATAGCTCTCTCTTCAGGATAAAGTTAGCTTATCTCATAATAACAGCCACTCTGTCGCCCATTTAAAGCCTCATTTGCTGTAGCCATTGTCACCCCGTCGCTGCAGCCCCTGGTAATGTGAGCCCAGACCTCAGCCCAGGAATAATTCCTGAATAATTTCAGAGTCGGTTTTAGCTAACCACTAATGGTGTTAGTCATGCTTGAGTAATCCTGAATTAGCACTAGCCGGGAATTCAATAGCAGGCCTGTACGGATACAAGCGATATGTGCAGGGCAAGCTAAGTGCTAATTTGTGCAGACTTTCTGTGATGTTCTGTGCTCCGCCTTTAGACCTGGGGACTGTTTGGGCAAGATATTGGCCAGTAATTTCTGTTGATGTATAATATCCTTTCATGAGGAGATTTGTGTACTCAGAACAGGAGTATCACTGCCCAAATGAGACATGGTCTTGAAATACGAATCTTGCTGTATAGCAGTAGTTTTCTCTCTGTCATGGCCAATGAAGCAGAGTTTAAAGGAAGATTGTCGTGTCCTGATGTTTTCCACAGACAAGGTCAAGACTTCATCTTCTATCCTATTATACCTTGTACCAGTCAGCATTCCAGTTACCAAGCATGGACTGACGGAGAGGGGGGAAACAGTCAGAGTGATGGAGAGAGGGATGATGAAGAAGAGAAAGGGGAGGGTGGTATATTGGAAGAACCAAAGGGGGGTGGAGGGGGCCAAAGAGAGGAAGTGGGTGCAGAACTGTGTCAACATATGTGAGTGAGATTCTCAAATAGGCCATAGCCTGGGGAGTGATGGACTGAAGCTTCACTCAGGGGAACGTGCACACACGACACACAATCACACACACATAAAGGGCACATAATACAGATACACACATTCTGCGGGAGGTGGAGGTATGACCAAACTTGAAGGAGGACACTGTTTGCCGCATGGGAGCTTGGGTTTGAAATTTAACCCCTCAGTAAAATTAGGCTGAGATGCATATCTCAGCAGTTTTAAATACCCAGGGCAGTCTCTCTCATTCTCTGTGTGTCTCTCTCTCCAGTTCTGTCTTTCTCTCCTTTCCATTTCCATACATTTTTTTTCTTGGTGGGCACTTTTCTCACCCTCATCTTCTATCTCAAACATACACGCACACACAGAGACACACATTCCACAGGGGGAGCGAGCAACCGCCGCACTGCTTGCCAAACTGACTCAACACTTTTCACACAATTCATTTGTCACAGTAATGAAGCAACTGTGGATCTCAACCAGGCCTTCATCAATATCATCTCTCAAACGGAGCTTCAGTTCAAAAGAAATGACTTCAAAGTCTTTGCTTCTTTCTACACTATGTCCAAATTTCTACAAACTGTCGTGTGTGTATGAGTTTGTTTGTGTGATATTTGCATTTGTGCCAGCAGGTGCATTTATGGATTCAAATACCTTGATTTGCTTGGACCCATCCCCAGCACTCAACCAGACAGGAGCGCCTGCAGTGCCCCAAACTAGACATGAACAGGTGTTGCTTTATATTCAGAGGCAGCTCGGCCTCAAGTAGGGAGGTTGCAGACTGTCTGACAAGTTATAGAACTTAAAACTTTTGCAAAGGTCAGTCGTGAGCTTGCATATTGTTATTTACTCAGACCTTTTTGCCTTGAATCTATGATCAACAAGAAAATGCGTTATGTAATTTCTGCGAAAGGTGTTTGTCTTCTGGGGCCAATCACATTGAAATGCACGGTATGTAATTTCTGCTCCTGGGGGTCCCTCAATCAAAAAGATGAAGTTGGATGACGCAGTGAAGTAGCAGGGGATCATGGGAATTATTCAACAAACACCACTGATGATGAAAATTATTCCGACGTGACTCAGGTGATGTTTTAAAGTTTTATTCAAGTCACATTTATTCACATTTACCGACTTCCCTCCTCACTCTGGAGTATCATCTTCTGTCGCCACTGACAAGCGACCAGATGAAATGCACCATTACCTTGAATGCAATTACAGATTTCTACCTGCAACTGTTTTGATTCACTCTCACAGCTCTCATCAGTCACCTCTCGATGCAGCTATTAATGAAAACGCTCTAATAAGCCCACTAAAACTACTTGGCCGGCATAAATGCCAGACAGACATAGATAATGACTAGCTGGTGAACACTACAGTTTTTAGCAGCTTAATTGCAATATCAACTTGTTGAAGAGATAATCTGTCAGTGTTGTGTTTCCAGCTTGTTGCACTGCCCCCAAGTGGACAAAAAAGATGAATAAGCAGGTTTCACAGTCCCTGCATCGTTTAAGGTGTTGGTATCACTCCCTAGCTTGATTGAAAGCATCTATAACATTAAATGCACTGATGTCGGGAAGAAAACCAAGCAACCCTTTCGTCTCTGTGCTCCACACGCCCATGTTTTCTCGCCTTTCATTTCACTCTCCTCCGGTCCCACTGCTCTATCACACTCCCATCATTCTCTGCCTGTCACCTCCCGCCACCAGACATCCTGTCTGTGAACAGTCTGCGCCGCTTCCTGTGTCTGCTTGTGACTTAATGCCAACTCTACCTAAAGGGAACTGTTAAGATCCTTCGGATATGTCAGCGGCATGCTGTATACATTGGCGACGCATTCATGCCTCCTTTCACTAGGCTGCACATTTCACACATTTCAGAAATAGAAGCATGTATGTCCTTGTGGCAGCATGTGTGGCAAGTGGATGTGTACAGTATGCACGTCAGTGGTGTGTAACTTGAATGCTTTAATGTGAGTTTTTAACAGTTAAGTGCTCTTAAATATGACCCTGAAGCTATACCGTACCTGCTTTAGTCACACCAGTGACATTCCTGCATGTCTCTAATGACTCATGGCAAGAAGCAAAGTGTGTGTAATACTGTTTGTGACTTCTAAAAATGTCTGAAATCAGAATTTCTATCTGCAGCTGGTCAGTGGTTTCCAGATGCTGTCCTGCCTGTAAACACAGACTGAGTGTGTCCTCTGTCTGTGGGCGACGCAGGGACTTATTTTTGGAGAGGAAACAGTCCATCTCCCCCACTAGCATATGGCTCCTCATGCATTTTAATATCTCACTGTCCCAGCCCGTCAAAAACAGGACAGCCTAGAGTCCAAGGACAGACAAGTAGTCTGAAATAGAGACATCTGTCCGTTGGGGTCAGTCTTGACAGAAAGACAGAGGGAGGGAGGGGATGAGGGGATGCAGCGTCAATAGGCAGATGAAGAGGGATCGAAAAAAGCAGGAGCATTGATTGAAAGAGAGAGGGGGTGGTGAAAGAAAGAGGGAGAGGAAGATGGATGAGTGGGGTTAAGCAGGGCACAGGACACAGCTGTCAATACTTACAGTGATGCTTGGACAGCCCATCTGGATCCTTGCATTCCATGTTGCACTGTCATGTATTGTGTCAGGGCTCCACTCACTATCAGTTCGTACAGTAAGTGACTCATCCGCTGATTTCTACTGATGCATTTCACATTGTTGCATAATGAGGTCTTTTTTGAGGGGAGTCTGGTGGTGGCGGTGGGGCACATCCTCCCTCGCCTTGCTCTCAACATTTGTGTGTTTGCATGTGCACAGGCTTGTGTACGTGTACAGTATCTTTCGGTGGAGTTTTCAAGGGATTTGTTAAGCAGGTCACCCCCCGGCCTCTGTCTGTCTAACCGTGGTACACTCCCATAATACCTCTCAGTGCTAATACTAAGCTCACATTGATCCCAAAACGTATTACTCTTCTGCCTTTTGGTTTTTGAGCGTAGTGTAGTAGATGTGAGTGCACAGATGTTTATAGAGTAGGATTGAAAAGACCCTTCAAAGTGAGTACCTTTGGGTTCCCACAGGCCTTGACCATTTGAATTTTATTCAAATTTTTCTTGTATTTTTTTTTTTTACTTTACTTTATCAGTCATCTAAAAGGATATTTATTCTTTTTTTTTGGCATGGGATTCAAACCTAAGCCTTCTCTACACCACCTGCTGCTTAGATATGATATGATATAATATGATATGATATGATATGATATGATATGATATGATATGATATGATATGATATGATATGATATGATATGATATGATCATGCGTGTGTTTACGTGTGTGTGTGTGTGTGTGTGAGAGAGAGAGAGAGAGAGAGAGAGAGAGAGAGAGAGAGAGAGAGAGAGAGAGTGTGTGTGTGCCTTTTGGGCACTGCTCCCGTGCGGTCCAGCAGCAGTGCAGTGCTCCAGACTGGATTAAGGTCCTGCTTGGTTGTGGCTGCGCTCCATTTGGAAAATCAGGATTTGGATTTGAGATAGAAGCACAAGGGGAGGTGTTATGTCATCCTGAAGAGGGACAGGCTGAGTGATACAGCTCAAAGATGAGGGAAAAAAAGAGGGCGGGGTAAAGGGTCAGAGAGGAGCAAGAAAGAGAAAAAGATGGTAGAGGGAAGCAGATTTGTCAGATGTGATGTTGAAAGTGTCATGGATGACATGGCAGCATGCAGGCACACTCACAGACCAATCAGTTTTTAATGGAAAAGCATCAAATATGTGTTTGTGCATGTTTCTGTGTAGTCATCTGCCACACATCCCTCAACCATGGTGGTTTTCACCCTCTTTATTTCTTTACATCTGAGTTTCCATCTAACTCTACCGTTGTCTCTGTGTTTTTCCAGAACGGCTCATGCCAGGACAAAAAGCGAGGCTGCAGAGCAGGCCGCCCTCTCCGCTGTGCACGACTCTGAAATTGCCAGGGCGGTTGCCAGGGAGCTCTCCCCCAACTTCTACCAACCAGGTAACCTTTAACAACAAGCCTTCATACGAAACACATGTCTGATATTTTAAAGTGTGGTCCTAGTGGCAAAGCATTGACATCACACAGCCTCAGCAGTGTCCTTGCTGTTTTTAGATGCTTTCCCACCATCTGAATAAGGAACACTTGGGCTGCAGGTGCACTGAGGGGTCAGGGAGGTCACATGTGCTCAGTGCAGTTAATGAAACACAATACTTTGACTATTTCAAGTAGCTGCATTTGCATAATTCTTAGCTATGTTTGTAATTAAGGTATTAGACAAGGTTTTGGGACATGATTGACCCAGAGATGAGAGATTGATGATGATGAGAGATTTCAGTCCTTGCTAAGAATGTTGCAGGGGCTTGGGGTGGGGGGGGGGGGGGGGGGGGTCTTTATGCATGAGTGGTCCACCCCCAACAGTGGCACATTTGCCCAGCCATGCTATTCTAATATCCCCCCTCATCTCCACCGTCCTTTTTTTTTTAAATTTTTTTTAGCTACACAATCCTCGAGCATCCAGACCATATTTTTAGGAATTGGGTAACTGGTAAGAGGTTGGTTACTTTGTATGAATAATGATGTTTGCACAGTTTTAGAGTTGTTTACACAGGCTGTGTCTGAGTCAGTAATGAGCTTGTTTTGGGTGCGCAGGGTTTGGTGTTCCAGGACTGTAATCGAAGACTAGTGGTATTGAGGATGGCTTCTAATACCACAATAGAGGACTGTGTTCATGCTCAGACAAAGCAGAGCCAGCTTGAAGCAGGGTACTGTATTCTGGATGGAAGCCTTGTCCTTGCTCTCAAAGGCCTGTTGTAGCTGCTCGGAAATACTTGCTAAATTTTGCAGCCATAAACTCTGCCAAAAAAAAGTGAGAAAAACAAAATGTTTTCTGTTCTTTTAGTGGTGTTTTTTTTTTTTTTTTTTAAAGAAAGATCATATCAAACTTGTACTTCAGTAGATTGCAGAAAGGTCTCACAGGTGTATGAGTCGTGGTCAAGAAAAATCTATGGCTCCTCATGCCAAGCAGTTCTCATCTTTCCTCTGCCTGGAGGTTTAACAGGCACACTGCCATACTATACAGCAGCTCGTGGCGTAGGGTGTCAACTCAACTCTGTTTAGTTCATTTACAAGGTAAGCTGAGGTTTACAGGGCAATGCCAGACATATAATACTACATAAATAGTGAGGGGTACAAATCCTTTTTTGTAAAAGAGCTTGTGATGCATGTGGGTTCAGGGGTGGAACAGAAGGGCACAAAGAGGGCAAGATCAGAAAAGGGTGAATCAGTGAGTTTTTAATGGAGCATTAGCTTGTTTTTCAATGCATTTTGAAAAATGTGGGAGCAGATTTAGACAAATTTACACCTTGGTTTGAGTTTAACATGAACCAGATAAGCCAGTAGTTTTTGTAAGAATTTCAACTCTTACATTGAATTCATTTGAAGTTATTTTGTAGGAATCATCTGGATGGATAGGTTCTATTAATATTAAATATTCAGAAGTGCTATGTCATACCTTTTTTGTTTATTTTTATTTCATGTGTAAGATCTATGCTAGCCTCACCTCTTCCACTGTGTGTAATATATTTAGGCCTATGAGCTAGCCGACCTTGGGCACTTGCCAAAAGCCGCCACAAAATAGTGGGTGACAAATAGATTGACAATGGGACTCATTCAAGCATGTCCCAGCACTAAGCCACAGAAATGGCCCGGGCCAGAGACATCCTGCGGCTTGTTTGTGTTGTGGAAAACGGTGGTCATGCTTGGCAGGCCGAGTGATCTCCGGGTTCGCAAGTCTGTGCAGAGAGTGTCCTTGCCTTATAAGTCAGATCATGAATGAGAAAGTGACCGATGTCATAATAATGTGCAGCGCAGGGCGACATCTGAGCCGCAGTGTTTAAACGCTCAGTTGCGTAAGCGTGTCTGGTAAGCCCAGCCGAAAGGCTGGACAGGCACCTGCAAATAGCCAAACCCCATTTCCCATAGATTCAATTTGTTCCTAGTTAGTGAAAGTCTCGGTCTTGTCGAAGTCTGGAGAATCATGAATGGCTTACTTTTACGTTTGTTGCTGGTTCGCAGTTTGTCCTTGGGCAGGTTATGTCATGTTTGAGTGTAAACAGTTTCCCCTATTTGCAGGTTCCTGGCAAAATGACCACCTCTGTTGTCAGCCTGAAAGAAAAACTGTGTAGTTTAAAGAAATATACAAAGTGGGTGCAGAATCCAGATCACCTTGTCCATCCTAATGTGTCAGTGGGACAAAGCCGCTCAGTCCAAGTACCTATAGCATTAGAAGGAACTTGTGTGCCTTTCCCAAACTAATCTGCTTTGCTTCCTCAATGTCTACCTCCACAGTGGAAATATTCTCACTTGCCCTCATGCCTCAGCTTCTAATAAGTCCTCTAGGGTAACAACCAGGGGTCTAAACCCCTGGTTGTTTGTAATTGGCATTTCAGACTCATAGCAGATTATCACCCAGATTGGGAGTATGTACTTCAAAAGGGAGGAGAGGGTCACAGGGAACAGGACCCTGACCTTTATGATTGGTTCACATACAGCACCCTGGAGGGGGAGCAGCGAGGGTTAGCTAGGCGTGGCCTGTGTCGTGACGTTAATTGGGCTATATTTGGTGCTCACAGGGGTCTAATGGAGACATAGCTGAAATCCTTATGCACTGAGAGGAGCTCGGCCCTGTGCTCGCCCCTCTCAAGGGCTGACGCAGAGCAGCTGTCCCTTCCTTCAGCCGGGTCACCAGGGGGGAGGGGGGTTGGAGGCTGGGGGGCCCAGCAGGGTTCTCCGCCCTGTCTGACCCAGTCGAGGCACACTTGGACCAGGTGGAACCATAAAAGCCTGGACCTGTCAGGGCTGAAAACCAGACATGAGCAGGTGTTGCTTTATATTCACGGCAGCAGGTGTCGTTGAGTATGTTTCAAGATAGTAGTTCAGCTGAAGTTTAAAGTCATGCAGCAACTTCTTACAACTTTCAAGGATACAGCAAATAAAGTATTTTAAGGTGCCATTGATCTTAGCCCTTTCCAAAAGTATGTCTCATTTGTGGAATGGTCTTACTGCATGAAAAGAGGGAAGTCTGGGAAAATGTGGGACTTTTAAAAGTGGATTCAACATTTTGGATTGTTTGTGGAAATAAGTGGATCAGAGTTTTATGAGGAAGAGTTCCAAGACACATGACAAACATTAGTTTTAAAATGATGCCATATGCGGATGTAGACTTCAGATGCATAAAATGTTAACTTCATCTCCGGAAAAAGCCTGTGTTTGCCGCCGTTTCCTCGTCTGGATCTGACTCATTTCATGCAGTGTCGTTCTCCATCAGTCACATGTCAGTTCATGTGAACATGAGGCCCTCCATGTTCTTCTTTGCATGTGGCCACTTACAAACAAAGCACCGGAAGACAGTAATTATACTCAACCAGTAGCCACAGACAATGGGATGTACTTTATTTGAATGAATTTGTATGAGTACAAATGTAAGTGTGTGTGTGTTTGTGTAACAGTAGTGGAAGTAATCTGGCCAAACAATGACAGCTCCCCCTGCCCATCTGCCAGTGTGAGTAGGAGGAAGAAAGAGAAAATCTAAACCGCTACATGTCATGGTCACGAATGGTGAATATAACAGTGCAGAGAACATACTGAGATCACAACCCACAAAACAGACTAATACATACGCTAAAAAATATCCAAATACATCATAAACAAAGAACACAGGAAAATGCAAATGTCTTTCACTTCCACCTGGAAGACGTGATTTTATTTGACATACAGACACAATGGAACACAATGCAACCAAGACCTGCTGTCATTAATATAACAACAATAGATTTATTGTCATGAAAAACAAGATTGGAAGGGTGAACTCCTGTCAGGCCAAAGTTGCTGAATGACTAGATAGCAAGCCTCCTCTTCTGTTGAACTTGTTCATGATGCACAATGGCAACAGATGCGATAACAGCACATACTGTACTCCTTCCTCTTATATATACACGTCCAAGCATGCACACACATACTGAAGCCCCCTCCTTGCTACTGCTGTTCATCTCATATTAAGGTCAGCAGGGGTTAGGCTGGGTCTTAAACAGCCGATCCGTTGTGTTTTGTGTGAGTATATGACCGTGTGTGTGCGTGTGTGGGTGTGTGTCAGCGCGTGTGTTTTGCTAAGAGAGCACTGGAGCAGAAAATGTGCAGTGGATTAACATGAACAGAACTGGCAACTGCAGCTTAAACAAAAGCTTGTATTCTAATAACCTCAAAGAGACAATGATGAGGTTGGAAGAAAAAGACGCAGCACATATCAGAGTTGAGCTTTCTGACATGCACAAATCTTAAATTTGGGAGGGCGGGGATTCTCTGAATGCTGTAATTCATATATTTATTTGTGCTTATTTGGGTTTGTGTCCAGTATTTTTGTCTTGGTCATGACTAAAACCACGGCCCACTTTAATGACCCTCTTTGGAGGGCTGCAGACTCAGCCCAGCTGATCAATGTTCAGATGAAAGAAACACCACAGGTATTTGGGTAATTGAGTCCCAGTACATGTTCCAGCTGACCTGGCAGGATTCCTTGGTAAATAAATCTTCACTCATCATCACAACAAGATCTACACATGCTAAAATACCTTCCATGAGTAATGAGATTCATCAAAGTGAAGTATCTATATCTATTCTTTAGCAGCTTTTTAGAGCTGAACCAAAAAAAACATGCCGATGTTCAGCATATTTTGGCATATAGTATGACTTCGGAAGTGTCCTGGCGTCTGTGTGTATGAGGCTGGGGGTCATTTTAGTGCTGAGAACCATTCAGAAAATGTCTGGAACCCCTCGCAGGCATCTGTCCCCAAACAGAGTGAAACTACTCAGGCCCGCCCTCAAAGCCTTAACTCTTATTGAGTTATGGTGTGAAATTAAGCTTGGCAGATATATTAAGCCCCGCAGATGTTCAAATGTTCCCCCGTCTCTTTGTAGTGGGTCTTATTGGTTGTGGCTGTTATGAAACAAATTGAGAATGCCATGTGGCCGAAAAATACTTTGGGCTTATGAGTTCTGAGGCCCCAAAGATTCTGCCATAAGGTGGTTTACGCTGAGATGAGAATTGTTCCTCGAGGTGATAAGCGTGAAATCTCAATCAATACAAATTCTTTTATTGAATTACAGTGTGTAAACGTAATAGGTGGCATGCATATAAGGGGCGTCTCGTAAATCCTTTTGATTGATCTCTGAGATTAACCCATTGTCCAAACCAATAACCCATTCAATGCTGAACGCACCAGCAAGAACCCAATAGAATCACATCGCCTTACGCTCACTATGTCGTGTGTGCTGAGAGTGAGCAGTTTAAGGGTGAAAGCTTCACAATCTTTCCATCTACATGAACATAGAAAATCAATTTTTCATGTCATTTCTAGATTTCCTTCTCTCGATTTCAAATTGGCTATATGAGATGCGGAGGATCCTCCTCTGCTCATGCCATCTGATGTACTTCAAACAAAGCAGCATTGTCCCTGTGTTAGTCACTGTGACACCGTCTAATTTAGGCGAGGTGAAAAAAAAAACAGGCAAACAAAGAGCCTGATGTCTCTAATAAATATTAATTCTGTACAGAACAAGGGGACGGATAAAGTGTCATTTTTCTCACATGCAAAGAGGTATTTACATTCAAATTCAGGCCCTGTTGTTCACACATAAGAGGAGGTAATGTCCATAATGGAAATTCAAAAGATATAGAATTGAAAGAGGAGTGCAGATTTAGTCCAGAAGCAGGAGTACAACAATCATCTCTGTTCAATAACCGAGGCCCAGTCCATGAACGCCTGATGGAGAGAGAAAGGAAGTAGCCAACAGAGTTCCCCCAGAGTAAAAAAGAGACATCATTGCACCTTAAGGTTTGACTCTTTATCTGTACAGCCGACTTGGTTGGGTGGTGAGAATTGATGTGACAAGGGCCTTTCCAGGAAAACAGCATACTGACCAAAGAGAATGACTGATGATAAAGATGGGCCTGCAGAGGAGGCTTCCTTTGTGAAATGGTGTTTGTGACCCTGCATTCATCAGTCTATTTTTCCCCGTCTGCCTCAGTCTTTGCAGATTGCATGTGTGATGTTGATTCATGAATATTTTATTTTGAAAGTTCACTTATGCTTAGGGCCAGCTCTGGTTTAAATCTAGCTCACGGTGCAGCGCTCCAGTCAGGGTAGCAGATTAAGAGTGCACTGTTTTCCTAATGTGGCCTCTTAGACAGTGGATGGATCAGATTTCAGAATAGCACTGGTTCAGGGTTTGGTTGGATCTCCCGCGTCATCATTAAACTACATCTACCTCTCTCACCTCTGCAGGACCTGACTATGTAAAACAACAGTTAAAGGAGCCTGTGGAGATTAAAGAGGTCCCTGTCGAAAAGAAGGACAGGTCCCCAAGAGATTCTCCCCACTTTTATCGCAAAGGTACCACTCCTCCCCACTCCCCTGTGACCAGCCCTGTAGCCACGCCTCCCCCCTCGCCTCACTCCAGCAAGAAGAAAGGTCAGGTCGCCAACAGCACCAGCCGCAAAACCAGCAAAGAGGAAAAACCTTCCCGCAAGACAAGCAAAGAAGAGAAGTCGAGTCAAAAGACCAGCAAGGATGAGCGGTCTAACAGAAAGCTGAGCAAAGAGGAGAAGCTGTCTGTCACTGATGTTTCTCACATGCATGTTGAGGCTCCAGCTAAACCCGCTAAAATTCAGCAGTCCACCGCAGCATCTGCTCCTCCTCCACAGCCTCCTGCAATTCCAGTCAACGGGGAGCTCCACAGCGAGTACCACAGTTACTACGTCAAAGCTCCAACAAGGATCCCTCCGCCCCCGGACCCTGAGGAGGATCTAGAAGAAGAGCCTAGTGCCCTGGCTCTGGCACGTATGCCCCCACAACCCCCTAGGTCCTTTAGTACCCCCACCCCTAAGCCAGCCTCCATACGGGAGAGCAAGAGCGACCAGAAACTCAGGAAGCAGGATTCTCTAAAGCCAAAGAGCCTCGCAGACACAAAGAAAGCCAGTATGGAGATTGCAGAAAGCATGGAAGAAACAGTAAGTATCAGTGTGGGAAATGCACTTTTTTGCCGAGAGTTAGAGGAGAAGATCAATCCACTCTCATGTCTGTAAATATGAAGCTGGAGCCAGAAGCCAGTTAGCTTAAGACTGCAAACAGCTAGTCTGGCTCTATCCAGAGGTAACACCGTCTGCCTTCCAGCACCTCTAAAGCTCACTAATTAACACACTGCATCTTGCTTGTTCAATCCATACAGCATCCCAAGTGTTAAAACGACAATCTGCATTTTGCGGGTGGTGATGTGCCAGCCTCTTTCTTTCCGGAGTGTCCAATGGTTGCCTGGCAGTTGGTCCCAGTTGCAGGCACGATGCGGTGTCTTAATTAGGCAGATTTTGTTACCTTTGGTACATTTTTCTCATGTAACTCTGGTAAGAAGGCGAGAGAGCATATTTCCTGAAATGTAGAACTCTTCCTTTAATCCTGCCTACTTCTTTCTATTCCTGTGCTTCTGAATAAGATCTTTTTTGTGAAGTCTGATCTTTATCATAATGTCTTTTTTTTTTGCAGGGTCCTAACTCAATCCTTGTTGCTATGGTAATGCTGTTGAATATTGGCCTTGCAATTATATTTGTCCATTTTCTGACATGATGATGCTGTTTCTCAGGTAAGTTCACTTCTTTTCCCAGACGCCTTTATTCATCAACAAAAATGAATAAGGAGCAGATGAATTTATGTATTTCTAAAGATGAATCTGCCCTTTTATTCATGTCCCGTGTGCCACAATGTGTGTCTGTAGCGTGACGGGCCAGCAATTCAATCCCAACAAACTGTTTTATGTTGCAGTGAAACCATGGCAACCGGTACAGTTGCATCGCCGGCCTTGAAAAATAAAAATGGCGCCAGTGAGACACGGGGGCGGCCGTAGGTGTTTAGGAATCAACGTGACACCGAAGAGAATCAGGAGGAAGGCATCACGACCACCAACCTGTCATGGGCCTTCTTTAGGGCCGGCCCCGTGAATTAGCACTCCTCTGGCTTCTCTAAGGTCCGAGGTGAAAAGTCATGTCTAGTGAGATAAAAAAGAAAAAAAAAAGTTTAAAAATGCAACCAAACATACACAGTCTGAAAAAAGAAGTAATTGAAACCCACACGCGTGCTGATCCAAGCACTGGTCTCTGTAGCCCACTCCCACTGCCTTGGCAGAGATAGCGGTGGGCTGACAGACTTTGCTGGAAGAGTGTGGAGATGCACTTTTAGATGATGGGAGCAAACAGCTGCCTTTCTATTTTGCCATCTGACGTTTTGATGGGGAGATGTGAGCCCGGCGGCCGGCGGGGGGACAGTCGCAGCGGGAGCGTGCTCGGGTGTACGGGCCGTTTTCTGGGGCTCACACAGCTCTTGCAACAGGAAACTGGGCACGGCCGTTGCCAGCAGCCAGTGCTAGCACGGTCACTAGCCAGTCTTACTCTGTTTACCCAATCATCACAGCAGCTTTGTCGAGCTCCGTCCATTGTAACCCAGGATACACTGCTTTCAAACACTCCCCGTGCATGGTACAGTTTTAACACTTTGTTTTTGTTTGTTTTCTGTTTTATTGTGGCTTTTTCTTTGTTCACTGTTGTTCCCTGAATGTTGGTTACTTACAGTCATATGCTAGTGGTTGAAAAGGAAATGAATCGATTTGTTTTCCCTTTTATTCTGAAATTTTACTCATTTCTAACAATTAAGTTGTAATTTGACATTACACGTTCATGTTACTGAAAGTGCAATATGTTTTCTGTTTTTTTCAAAAGAAAGCTTATCGTATATTTTGCCAAAAAAAAGGGGAGGGTTGTACCATTCTAAAAATCCTATGTTCCCTTTATTTTGTCAGACTCTCATCATTTGGAAAGACTGGTTTTGACAGATTAATGGCTGGCATTGTGGTTATTAAGGAGGTTCACACTTTAAAAGCTACCTAGCTCTGTGAGAGTGAAGTGACAAATGTCTTATGTTATTTATTAAATAAGAAGGAAAATTATTTCATTGTACATGCCTAGACCATTTTGCTTGTATTCCTTCATTCTAGTCCTTCATTGTTTCAGTATAAAATGCAAAGATGCAGTTCACACAGCTGCTTCTGTAGACCCAGTAGTGCTTGTGTGCTTTTCAGACTGCATGAACACAGTCTTGTGGACAGTGGGAGTTGAATTTATTCAGGTTGAGGCCATGGGGAATGTGGCACCGGGGAGAAGGAGAGATGCCTTTAAATGTCTTTAACAGTACTACTGTTTACCTCAGAAACAGATGAGGAGGGGAGGGGGGGAGGGGAGATGCCATCCTTGTCTTAACTTTGTCATGCGGGGGATACTTTGACTGTTGTCATCACCTGAGTCATGCTGTTAACTTGCCTCATCGTAGCTGTTTGTAGTCCTTGTTGCAGGTATGGCATGAGTTTCTTTTATTTTAAAAAAAGTGGTTATTTATATGGTTGACATTTACTGTCACCACTACCAAGATTAATTATTTATTCATTGTACAACTGATGTGTTTGTGGACATTGGTCATCATAAAAAGGGCTTTAATATGGCTAGGTTTTCTTTGCTGCGATTCAGTTTTGAAGTTCAACTTGACTACATTATTTGTTACCCAACGAGCATTACATTTGGAGAGCGCTTCAGCCAGTTAGACGTTTGCAAACTGTCCACATAACTACTGGAAATTGTCTGTTAAAATCTATTCAAAATCTGGAATAGACAGTTAAGGCAGACCGAGGAACTAAATTCTTCTAAAACATTGCTATATTACAAACGTGATGCATTAAATGACGACTTTCTCCTTAACTTATCTGCACCCTCTATTTCTTGTTTGAACTGTCTTCACGCGAGCATGGTGGAGACTGGAGTTTCAGAGGGTTTAACAGAACAGCCTGTTTATGGGATATTTTTTGAAATGCAACATTGCATGTTGGAGTCATTTATATATAGATTATTATATACTATTTGTAAGGATTTTTACAGAGCACAATCCAGAATCTGGTATGAGTTGGTATTTTTCTAACAATTTGCACACCTGTATTTTGACAATGAATATAACTTGTTTGTAATTGGTAATGTAATGCACATATGATAATGTTTGACAGTGGAAAAAAATGCTTTATTACTAATTGGATGTACTGTATGTACCATTTGGGGATGTGAAAGGCAGATGTACTTGTTTGAGTATTTTAGGATACAATGAGGAACTGCGGGAGACTTTTGATATCTCTAAGGTTCATGTTACCCCACTGATTTGTGCAAAGTCTTTGGAGATGAAGTTATGTGTATAACAATAAAGATGTTATGCCTTGTTAAACTATATTTTGCTTATTTCTGATATTTTTGATAGTCTTACACTAGTATGTAGTATGAAGCTTATTAGGATCATTGTGTTTCAACCTTCTGTGTGTTTCTTTCCCCTCAAATAAATTACTTAAATTACATTAACAATATATAATAAAATATAATATTCTACACAATAAACATTCATGGGACAGTTTCACCGGTAGAAATCTGCAGATGGATTTGAATAGATGCATGCACGGATGTCTTGTCTTATAACAATGTGTTAAATTCCAGGCTCGTGTTCACTTCTGTGTATCGCAGACGGTCGTCATCTCATCTGCGCTGTGCCTCTTAGCAAAGATGGCCTCATGGTGACCTTCTCATAATGAGATCCGGGGGGAAAAGAGCAGGCATGAAATCAAAATATATTCGTCGGGGTCTCTCACAAGCGCAGGCAGGTGCCCCAGTTTGTCGGGGGTCAGTTTGTACTGTTTCCACTGCTGATCAGCCTTGGATTAGTGTAGTGTTACACCAGCAGTGGCACCTGCCTGGAATCTGCAGCGCCATGTCGCACACTGTGTGTACTGTGCTCTCTGCCCTGACGCCGGCAAACACTGCAAAAGAGTTTTCTCATCTCACGCTGTTTCCGAGTGTACATTTGGGTTTTCTGTGCAGCTGACTTAGCTTCTGTTTATCATATTTGCAGGTGGCAGGTTCTCCATTATTTACTTTATCTTACAGGTTAAGATATTAGGTGTCATTATTTAGCAATTATAGTATCACTGCCTCTGAAGGAGTACGCTGAAGAGTTTATAATCCTGGTACTTAAATCTCTTGTGTGAAGCTGAACTTGTCAGTAATAGTATAGAATATCTCTGTTACTATTCTGATATTGCACAGCATGCTGGACTAGGTTTGATTGCTCAAGCAGTCCTGGACAAATATAAACCAAAACCTTATAAGTGCATCCTACCTTCATCAAGGCTATTTAACTAATTCCAGCGATGATCCTGACCAGGGTGGAGAATCTACAATAATCTTGCTTATATTCACACAAGTGTACAGGGAACAGGCTCCATGTGAATTCACTACAGCAGGACTGTGGCTGACAGAGGAAGAGCACGGCACAGGCCAAACTGAGCCTGGCATGCATTTGACATGTATTTCATTATGGTCGCGCTGCACCTTGGCCTGTTAAAAGCTTCCCACTTGCCATTGGATGAACTTACCAGCCACTTCCTATTGTTTGTCAGGTTTTCACAGCAACCAAAAGTGATTCTGAAGAAGAAGATCAAGTTTAGAGATGCATTATGGAGGACCACGAGTGTCATGGAAATGGTTGTTAAGCATTCAACTTTAATGCAGCTGTTTATTTCTGCATTTATTCTGTATTGATTGATTGATTTTTAAATTATGCATATATATTTATTGTTTAATCTGTTTTTTGTAGACCTCTTTTTAATTTGACCTATTTATTGATGATTCATATATTAATTTGCAATTTTTTTCAGTAATTATTCTGTTTATTTTGTATTTCAATCATTTAATGAAATGCTTGACTTACATAAGTTATTTAAAAATGAATACATTAATTATGTATTTTATTAATTCCTGTTTTTATTGTGCAATTAGATATCAGTCATTGGAATGCTTAATAACCATTTGCATAAAACTTGTGGTCAGATTTTGCAACCACTGAATTTGTTACATATGATGCTTCAACTATTGATAATAAATCATTTAAACGAAGAAAATCTCTTGAAAGGTGACAACAAACTATTAACAAATGACTTTCAGCACAGTCTAACATTGTTCCTCATCAATGATTACACCTCTGTTATACTGTGTTCTTATGCATTCATTAACTGTTTATACATTAGCTATGGATATTTGATTAGATGAACCATATATCTTCACAGTTACATTACTAAACATGGAAAAGTCTATATTTGCTTGCATTTACTTATTATATTATAAACTATGTATTGCTTATGTAGCAAGGAGCAGGTGGTTATCATAGATTGCCACACATTTGATAAATTGTGTGAATTTGTTGCTGATTAGTTGATTAAGAATAAATCCACAATGAATCCACAATTATATTTCTTTATCTGCTGTGTGTCTGTGAGGATTGACTTCGACATACAATCTAGGCATCTTAAGTCTTGCATATACCCACTAAGATGAAAGAGTTTCTCATGTGTATATTTAACTTCCCTCTCTGGGACCAAGCCTCCACCTTCTGACTAAAAAGCAACTTGGTTGTGCTTCTAAAATTGGATTAAGGCTTGTAAGCAGTGAGGGGATATCAGTGCCCAGCGTTTTTAAAAACTGTTGCTAAGACATCAGTATTAAGCAGATCCCCTTTCCATGCCTTGCATAGCTAGCTTAGCCTAGCATCACTTCATCTGTTATATTTACACAAACAAATCTCAGTTATAAAGGCATAAACCTATCACTCTGACATCTAAAGTAAACAATTATCTGTGTCTTATCAGCACGTTCTCTTTTCATCATACGCTTCCATTCCCACGTGCTGTTTTTAGTGGGATAGCACACGGACAACTATTCACTTCTATGCCATTTAAGTGCAAGAGTTTTCGTGTCCTGTTCATCTAATGGCATGTGAGTTATGGTGAAGGTTTTATCATAGGGGGTCTGTTGGGTGACTCATTATAGGTCAAACAAGCAAGGCCTCAACACAGTGCATTAGCCCGAGGCTATTGAAAGTAAATGGTTGTCACATCCACTTATCTGTCTGTTATGCCATTTGAAGCTTTCATCATGTGTGGAGCAGGGGCAATAAACTAACACTGTTTTGTAGAAAACAAGCATGTAAAGCAGGAGCATCTATTGAGGGACTTTTCAGATCATTTTATGATTTGGAGAGATGTTATTTCTCCTATTCATCATCCTCTGCTTGTGACTCGTATATGAGCGAATCACTTTGTCTTAATGGTTGCATAAGTTGGTGGCTTTGAATCATTATTGTATTGTAGGGTGCAGTGTATGATTATAATGATGTGACTCATTGTGTGTTGTGTTACTACCTTGGCTGCTGAAGCTGTAATTTTCAGAAACATTTGGATAAAATATATAAAAGCCTCTTTTCTCTATGACTCTATGTCTGTTTGGTAAACAGCTCTGCTACCTGAGCGTCTATTTATTCAAGAAACGTGTGAATGAGAGACTCTGCCACAGTGTTTGGGTACATAAGGGTATCACATTAGAGGACAGCCACCACCATGACCACAGTTTTTTTGGTTAAGTTGCAGTTAAGATGCCAGTGTCAGCCATCAGCTTGTAATAAAAATCCAGAAGAATTTAATGATTTGCCAAACGTTATGTCCATCCAAGAATCGCACATGGCAGATGTGTGCCGTGTGAGTCAGTGTTCAAACTGTCACCAAATGATATTACTGTATGTGTTGTGGTAGCAACGAGAGCTGATCTGCTTCAGCGTCTGAGCTGAAATCATGCAATAAAGCCAGAGTCTAATGTGTGTTTCTTATACAATATACAACATTATAACCATCACTGATGTCCTTGATGATGAGGCTACATGAATCAAAGCTCTTCATTAAAATAGGTATATTAGACTTCTGGTGTATTTTTAATGGTGTTAAAATAAATACATAAATACATAACATTGCATATCATTGTTTTACCTTTCATCTAATGAAACATAACGTTTTGTGACATGCCATGGGGTGATGATGCTCGTCTCCAGTAAAGGTTCATGAGATAAGGACCAACATGAGAATTGCAGGGCACTGTGACTCGCTGTAGGCAAAAGCACCCTCAAATTCATTGTGACAAGCCTTTCCTTCTTTTCAGAGGAGCGATGCCCAAAGATACTCCTCCCCCATCTTTCCTTATCATGATAAAATTTTGACCTGGTTCCATTCATGGCTTCTATAAGCTATTGTGCTGTTCGTAACGATGCCATCTATTGACTTTTGACCGACTCTGTGGTATTGAAATGGGTGGTGAAATAGGATGGTGGCAACATTTAAATCCCATATGAACCAAGTGAGCATCAGTGTATCTGCACCTCTGTTGGCCTGTAAGAGGGTAAACCATGCTGAATGTGGCGTCAGACGAACACTAACATTTGATTATTAGACTGACAAACATAAAGACGGACATGTGCCTTTTGTAGCAAGTTATCTGCATCCCACCATGTCCAGAATGGCCTCGGTGTGTGCAAAACAGTGTGATCTGAGAGAGTATACAGCTGATGTGTTAAAGGGATAGATGATATCATTTGGCACGACAAGAGGGTTTGCATGTATTGTGTGTGTGTGTTTGTGTGGGTGTGTGTGTCAAGGAAGCCCTATTCTAAGGGCCCACAGCAGCCTCCCCAAAATAGAGCTGAGAGCAGCTGCAGCGGGGTGGGTCGTATCAGAGGAACATCAAAGCGGCTGCCGCCACCCACCCCCTCTGATCATAAGCACTAATAGTGTAATGAGGGACTGGAAGGTCAGTGATTGTTTTTGGTCGTGTGTGTGTGTGTGTGTGTGTGTGTGTGTGTGTGTGTGTGTGTGTGGGAGAGAGAGAGAGAGAGAGTCAAAAGGCAACATAAGCAGGAGGCTACCAGAACTTTCTGGAACACAAACTGACAGCATAGCTAAGCCTGGCATTACTGTAAGACAAATACCAGGTCAGGTGTCACCTCTGCAGAAGTCACCGTTGACATCTGTGGGAGCAATGAGCACAGCCAATTAAACAAGCGTGAGCAGAGCAGTCTGGGAAATGGTCTCCTTCGTGCCACCTCTGAGTCAGTTGTGGATCGCTAATATCTGTGTGTAAATGAATATGCAGGATAAAGGAATAAAAGTATCAAGATTCTTTACTGTCCTCTATGAGGAGCACACCACCACTGGGTCAAACAGCACAATTTACAGGCACGCTCGGTCTTCTCTTGGTGTCACAGC
Organism: Chaetodon trifascialis; assembly: GCF_039877785.1. Taxonomy (NCBI): domain Eukaryota; kingdom Metazoa; phylum Chordata; class Actinopteri; order Chaetodontiformes; family Chaetodontidae; genus Chaetodon; species Chaetodon trifascialis. The sequence continues at coordinate 13,780,646 of NC_092073.1, forward strand.
TCAGATAACTCCGCGTCCATTTGGAAGCCTCAGATTTCAACAGTCATCACTTTTCCTGTGTGAAAGAAATCCAGGCAGGATCAGAGCAAAGTCACATTCTGAACCTGACCGTGACTACAGTATGTGCCTGCTTCTTAACTGTCTCTGATCTGTGACAAGCTCCCCTTTACCTGTTACATAAACAATTATCAACAACAAACATAATTTCCTAAGTTAGGAAATGAGGGTATATAAATGAGTCTGTATAGTTATAACACTATTCACACACGTGAGTACACTTTTAATTGTCCTACCATGCTTTTGTAATTAAAATATAGTTGAGTATGTTGAAGTGATAGATGTCTACTAACTGGACTTTGGATCGTGTAAGATGGTTAAGAGAGCTAGAATTCTCTCTCATTCTTTTTTGAATCCAGATTCATGGTGCTGCAATATGTCTCTGTCATGTCCAATAAGCACCTGCTCTGGCCCATCACTGCCAGTGGAGACAGCCAGGAAGGCTAATCTGAAACACAGGCGCCCCCTATAGGCTTCATCTCCGTATTAATGGCCTGAACACCACCAGTGGTTTATTAGAAGCAAAAACCAATATCCTAATTTCCCTTCACTCATCTACACTTATTATTTAGTGACACTGAATAATACTGGACAACACAGGTGTAAATGTTCATCATTCAGCCTCTGTTTTGCAAATTATTTTTTCACTTGCTATATTTGTGATCACGTCAGAGACGATTTTGTAAAAACGTTTTGTCTCATTGGAAAAATTGAAGAAGGATGCTGGCCAAAGCAATCAACTGGATAAAAAAGGGGCAAACTTGGACATTATTGCGATGAGCAGGTCGATAAAGGGAACCGCATCTCTCTGTAAATGAAATTCTACGGAAGACATTTATCGCGGACGGGTGTTCCTACAAACTAGTTCCGGCTATCAAAAGCTTGTTGGCTAACATTAGCAGAAATCTCCACTCCACATTCTACCGCAGAGAGGTAAGAAACAATGTTGTGTTTTTATTACATGTCGGTGTGTGTTAGTGTGTCTCGGACCGTTTATCCGAAATTATTTTTTTACCCTAAACCATCGATAAAAAGTAAGACGCTATCGTTCATTTGACAAGGCGTTAGCTTGCTAGCTAGTGCTAGCTGACGGCTGCGAAGTCACTTAAAAACAATTTGGACAGAGAGAGACATGGCCACTAATCCAACTTTAAAGTGAAAGTAGATAAATCATTGTTGTAGTGATTCAGATTTATTTAAACGTTAGACACGTTCTCTTGCGGTACGTTATTGGTAGGTGTTTGTTTGATCTGGCTGAACGCGAACGTTACACGGCGGTTTTCACAGATGATAATAAGGCCTAACTTACCTAAAACCTTAAGTGTTTTTTAGGCTACATAACAGTCATGTTATTACAGCTAATATTCGGCCAGTGCGACTTTTTATTGTATGCTCGAGGGTGTTTGTATCTTAACTAAGATGTTTGTATATTTCCTTTCAGGGCTAACAGAAATATCGTTACAGGATGGGTGAGTAAACCTATATATTTCTCCTCCGACTCCCAGCAATTCCTAATGTTGTTTGACGATTAGTGATATGTACCAGATGTGTCATTTGTTAACATTTCTCTTCAACAGCAAAATTTGGCTATTCTGTTGAGTCACTAGCGTCTCACATTTGGTCAAGTGTGTGTGTGTGTGTGTGTGGGGGGGGGGGGGGGGTTGTTAAGCATTTGTCTTACACCTGTTTGAGAATGTAAGTTTGTATTGCTTCACAGACGGAGAAGAGAGAACCTACGGTGGCTGTGAAGGGCCAGATGCCATGTATGTGAAGTTGATCTCATCGGATGGCCATGAATTTATTGTGAAAAGAGAACACGCCTTGACATCTGGGACCATCAAAGCCATGTTAAGCGGGCCAGGTGAGGAGTGTCAGAGCATTATGCTTTTTGGACATTAGTGCTGTTCAGACAGATCTAACTTTACTGTAAACTGTAGATGCAACATTGAGTGTTATTACAGCTGTGAAGGTACTGTTTGGCTGGATAGTTTCAGGCAGTATTATGTTAAGAAGACCTAGCAAGCACTATGTCCCATGGAGTGATTACATCTGAGATTGCTGCATCCTATTAGAGTGTGTATAAGGCCATATAGGAAATGTGTGCATTGGTGATGCATTGCTTGTTTACTTGCTTAAGATTGAGATTTAGGTTTGAGATCATAATTAAGGGATTGGTATTTATTTAGTCATTTCTGCTTGTCCAGTTGGTGGCACTGTGCTCCCTCCATGTAACTAGTTTGTCTAATCTCAAAGTTGAATGTCCAAGTTCATTATTTATGTTCCTGGCACCAACTGTATTCCTCCATCTGCAGGTCAGTTTGCTGAGAATGAAACCAATGAAGTGAACTTCAGGGAGATTCCATCTCACGTTCTGTCCAAGGTCTGCATGTACTTCACCTACAAGGTCCGTTACACCAACAGCTCCACAGAAATACCCGAATTCCCCATCGCTCCAGAGATCGCACTGGAACTGCTCATGGCTGCAAACTTTTTGGATTGCTAAAGTTACAGAGATAATGTAGTAGCTTAAATCACTTTTAGATTTTTTGCAATATTTAAGGTTTTTTTGTCCATTTACATCATATGAAACTTTTTTTGCACCTGGCTTACTGTCATAATTTTATTAATATTAAAAGATTAAAAAAAATGAAAAAGATTTCATTTTAATGTAATAAATGGATATGGCAGGAATGTGACAAATGTGCCCCCACCCATACATATTTCCTCACCTCTCCAGCTTAATAAAGACCTGTTTGGTGAGCACTTGTTGGTACCTTGTTCTGTATGAAGTATGTCTGCCTTTAAGTACCATGTTTTCAAAAGCCTGCATCAGTCTTGTGTATTTTGCTCCAGCTCAAGTAAAACAATACAGAATGACCACAAAGTATAGTAGTGATATTGTATCCACTAAAATACATTACTCAGTGTTGTACATTAGTAGTTAGCCATAACAGGGAGGAGATCTTTATATTTGACAGACAGAAATGTGTGAAAGATAAGATGGCTACCTAATAGAAGATGTGTTGAATTATCTGTCAGTATGATAATGTAATAACAGGCTGGAAACAAATCAAAATTGACATTTTTTTTAAATCCATTAAAGATTATTCATTGTATTCTAATCTCTTTTGTAACAGGGATACCAGAGTGACCGATGTTTAAATTGTAAGTGATAACACTATTGAAATTGTGTTACAAGAATATGTTAGATGTCAGATGTGGTCCCTTATACTTTAAGCAGCAGCAGGTAAGTGGTGGTTTTGGGGCTGATGAGGGAGAAAATGTTGCAGAACATAGCTATGGGCACAGTATAATACTTGAAGTGTGTCCTTTTCTGATTTATACTAAAATTAAAAAAAAAAGAAAAGAAAAAAAGCCTTTATGATCAGTCAAATCATGCAAAAGGACAAATGCATGCTGATAGACATGATTTTATAATTCTAAATAAATGTCACATTGAGCACACATATATGACCTGTGGCATATAGCAGCAGATTTTCAATGTGGTTACATGTTATTTATGCCGTAACGCATATTGTGACTGTGTATAGTGTCTTCTGAGCTATTAGCTCGAGTATGAAGTTGCTCCTTCTGTCAACCATATCAGCTGCTGTTACATTTCAGTTAACATTGACTGTGGAGTTTATACACACGCACGCACATTTTTTTTTCGAAACCTGAGGAGGCCTAGTCAAATTTCGCTTGAATTGAATAAAATGTTCTAAATTTTGCTGACAGGAAAAGTAATATACTTCATGCGCTTTAAACAATTTGGCTCTGATGTACAAATCTGAATGAAAACACTAAATATTAGTGTATTAGGAAATGCTATGATAAGAGGTATAATCCATGTATTTTTCAGTTAAAAGTGAATAACTCCATGATAATGTGGCTGAACAGAAAATCATTGTTTTAATATTTTACATCAAGTTAATTATTTTCCTGATTGTGACATTGAAATAACTGACCGGCAAACGTTAAAAATAAACACTTTGGTTTAAATCTGGATCAGGGATGTCAGGCTGGTCATCCCTCCTTGAGCAGAGGTCATTGACTAATGAGCCATGTGACCGCAGTGGTTTTTAACACATTTATTTTTTAATTTCATGAAATTAAAGTTAAAGCTTTTCTATGTTTCATTGACGGCGTAAAAAGACTGAGAGGTGAGCGGGGTCTTGGTTGTGTCAGTGCGCATCAGCGGACTGTTTTCCGCTGTCAAAACAACTTCTCCTCCCACGTGACTGCCTGACGTACAGTCCTCCACTCTGCGCTGATGCAGGGGGGTTTCCATCATGGCGTCGATGCAGGTAAGAATACAATTGACAGCGATCGCATATTTAGAATTTACCCGACCTTTAGTCTGTTTTTTCATTGTATTTTGTTAACCACTTAATCTAGGCACACGTATTTGTTCGAAGTAGTGATGACATTCAAGTAAAAGCGATGAGATTCAACCTGAGCTGTTCAGGGGTTAGCGCTTGGTCTTTGCTAGCAATACAACTAGCCTACCATCATCAACAGCACCAAGTGAAGGCTAGCAACCAGCTTCCTGGATATAAACATAGATGCGTGGCGACGCATTTTTGTGGCATGAGCACACGGGTGATCATTCAAGGGACGTGATGTTATGAGTTGACATACTTAGGAAATATTTTAAATGTGCGCGAGCTGCTACTTGTCGGACGTTGACGTTAGCTAGCTAACAAGACAGTGCGCAGATTGAGTAGTTCCTGTTCCCCCGATCTGAACAGGTGTATCGCTCCCACAAGATAGCTGTGTTGATTCATCTGATCTAAGAAGACATAAAGCCAAGTTTTACAAATTAATATGCGGGTGAAGTGGGCTTGTTGCATATGTCTATCACAAACCATTTGATTTATATAGAAGCTAAACTGGTGTTATCGGTCACGGTGGAGTTTAACTAACGTTACATTTACACTACAGGACGTTAACTAAAACTGCTAAATGATATATCGAATCATCACTGATATTCCGCCGTGTTTTGGTCATGTATCTCCAAACCAAAGCAATATTTTCAACACTTGTTTTTATTTGATTTGCCTCTGCCATGTCTGTATTATGCATGTTGCCGTGATGCTACCTTTAACCCTGTTGAGTGTGGCAGAAACCCAAACACATTCTCTCCAACAGAAAAGGCTACAAAAGGAATTATTAGCCCTGCAAAATGATCCACCCCCAGGAATGACTCTGAACGAGAAAAGTGTACAGAACACCATTACACAGTAAGTATTTTTATACATATTTCAGCAGGTTCACACAGTAAACATTTGGAAACAGTCACCTTGCACCTGCAGCAGTCACTAAAGAAGGTTTGCATCTATGAATAAACAGAAATCCAACGTGGCTTTGCAAAAATGTCACGTTTCATCACTATGACGGGGCAGTGTTGCAAGTATGCCTGGTGGCTCTCATTAAAGGTTACTCTTGCAATAGAAGTGGTGGGAGGTTTTTAAGACATGAATCTCTTGTAGCCTCAGCAGAGGCTGGCGGGGAGGAATTGGGGTCATTGGAGTGACTGGCAGCACTGGCCCCTCAGTAGAGTGTCTCTAATGCTCAGTGTCACTATTCATCCTTATGAAATATTTAACAGTTGGCATGCGGGAGTTGGGCTAGGTTAACAACGAGCAGAGGCTGTCTGGCTGACCTCTCTGTCTGGGTGTCTTGGTGTTCCTTTAAACGCCCGTGAATACTGTAGCTGACTGAGTCAAATTGTGTGTGATAAGCAGTAAGGTCGAACTGAGTTGTGGTCCTGTAAATGGACTCGAGACAAATTTCTGGCCGTCATTCAGACGTCTTTCAACCGCAGGCCCGCAGCATTGACTTTGATAGGTACTACCTGGTCGTGCTTGTCAGAATGCCTTCTAGCATCATTGCTTGGCACTTTTGCCATCTTAAAGGGGCAACACACGTTCAAGTGCTTGTGATTGTTTTGAGAATACTTGTAACAAAAAGTGTGAAAAATCTATTATGTTTGGTAACAATCACCTGGACAGACAGAAAGAATGTTCCGCGTTTTGCATGACTGACAAACATCCAAACCAGTCCAGCTGGCTTCCACATTCCTCGTGTATCCCAGGTTTGAGATAGTAGGTATGGGTGTGCCTTTTTGTCTGCAGCTCTAATGTTGAGACGTGTGTTGGGCCTGGTTTATTTTTCTGCTGTAGTGATTGACAGCAGTAGGGATTTGCCCTGTCCTACTGCAGTAACATACAAATACGCTGCTCCTGCTTGACATTCAAGCTAACCTTTTTTAAAAACAAGCAGGGGAAAAAAACTCACTGGTGACGACAGTGTGTTGATAAGGTGACCATGTGTTTTTAGTTTTATCACTTATGTTTATATAGTACACTTTGTCTTTCAGTGGTGCTCCTTGTAATGTCTCTCAGCTGGATGGTGATAGTGCAGATGGCTTAGCTTGATGCTGTCAGCCATCGCAAACAAGGAAATTGCTGCTTTAAAGCACTGCAGAGTCTCTCATATGTGTACTCAGTTTCCCACCCCCCTTCACTAAATGGCCCGGTGTTATTTTTGTTGACCGGATCATATAATCACCAGTCTGTGGGGAATTTGAGCAAGTTGAGCATAATGTCCTTGGAGTCCTTGGCGGTGTTCAGCGTGGGCTGCATCAGGTGTAACTCAGCATTATGTACAGTGATACTGCCTCCCTCTGAGCTGTACTTCCTGAAGAAAACTCAAGCTCCCTTCAGACGCTTTGACCGTTGGGCCCTCTAAGGGTGAAGTTTGAAACAGGATTGACCTTGTATGTAGGCCTAAATGATCATGTGCCCCAGGCTAGATCTGAAAGAGGCACACGGCTCTGAACCAGAACAACAGCCACAAGTCTTTTTGGTGTCCTATCTGCACTGCTTGCCCAGAAGAAATTAGGCCAGAGATTGTGTTGCTGCCATCAGTGTCCCTTTTTCTTCTCATCTGAGGTTTCTACTGTGAGCAGGCGATCCCCATAAATGTTCTGTACAGCACTAAAATAGTGAAGCAGCATCCACCCTCTGGGTTATATTGAAAAGGTAGACTGCCCTTCATCCCAAAGACCCAGGATCAAGCCTCTGTGCTTGCAGTCATCTCCCATTCTGAGCAAGACATTGAATCCCTCGCAGCTCAGTCAGCACAGTTCTGTAGCCAGACTACAGAAGCGAAAATAGATTTTTGTCCACTGGATCAATAGAGTATCACGTTATTACTAAACCACTGGTATAACCCAGCTGGATATTGAATGTCGCTGGAATGAGTCAGACTAAAAGCTTTTGATTACACATTTACTGCAGCATTGGCAGCTCACATTTTGTGTGATTCGTTTTTAATGATAATGAGATGTGATCCGTGTCGTTCTGCGCACGTTTCCAAACGATCTGCTCCAGAATGACGAGCTAAAACACTGAGCATGTTATTAACCATTAGCAAACAAAAGAAGGGTCTACAGGTATGCTAGCAGCTCTGTGAGGCTTGGGCCCATGCATGTACACATTACATGCACATTTGTTATGTAATACAAAGTAGAGCTGAGGGTGATTGGTGTAAAACCATGTCTTCCCAGAGCACAGTAAAGGTCTGTTGTCTTTTTTAACCTGACACCCTGACCTGACAGGAGGAATTTGATAACTCTGGTGTTACATTATCTAAAAGATCTTTAGCAACAAATTAGGCTTAAACTTGTCACAGGGTGTAGAAAATGTTTAACAAAATTGAAAATCAAATGACCCATCATTTCAAACTACTGGATGTTTTGTTTCCTGTACTGGAAACAGCATTTTAAACCAGAGAAATGAAATATTTTTTAGTCCTCTGACACTAACTGTGTTTTGATTAACTGGTGAGTGACTAGTCTCATGTTTTACTCTTTCTGTTTGCATCAACTGTCAAACATATTTTAACACTGTCCCTGTCTTTTAGGTGGATTGTAGACATGGAGGGAGCCCCTGGCACACTGTACGAAGGAGAGAAATTTCAGCTGCTTTTCAAATTTAGTAGTCGATATCCCTTTGATTCACCTCAGGTAAGCAGGAGTTGCTCTGCAGCCATCAGTGTGTGTTTGTGTGTGTAAATGAAGAGGCGCTTTGTCTTGCTTGAGAAGTGCTATGTACATGCAGTCCAGTGTACAGACGCGCCTTTTTCCAAAGTCAAAAAAACTGAAGACCTGTTTAAACGATCCTCAGTATCACTGTCTGGATGCCTGCAATAATCACATGAAACACATCGGCTCCGCAGTTGTTGGTGGAACGAATCTCGGCTTGGAAACACTGGAGCCAGGAATCACTGACAGAGACACTAGGACAGAGCTCACATTGAAGCCATGTTTGAGGGGATTAGTTCAACTCAGCAATCTTGTTTGACTCATCAGGAGCCTGGCCACCTAAAAATAGAGAATGAGTTGGTGTAGAGAAAATTAGATAAACTTAGCCACTTAGCTGCTATCCTCTCAAATAGGAAGTACGGGCTGTCAAAGTGGCTCTCTGTTAGAGTCCTCATGGGGGCCCTGAGGGAGCTTCGCAGTTGACTGATGCAGTGCATTATTGGTTGTGTGATGAGCCTCAGTGGTAAATCTGCATTGCACACATCTAGTTCTGTGTGCATAGTGAATGTTATTATTGTTATGAAAAAGAGATCATTGGTCTCCTCATACTCAGCTGATAACAAATGGCTTGACAGTAACAGTTGCGAGGTTGCTTTTTAGCATATAAAAAAGTTGCAGCAAACAGCCAAATGTGCATCCCAAAATAAACGAATGTCTAATATTTCTTGTGTTGGTGATATTAAAATGTTGCTGTCACAGTCAGAACCAGAATTGCTGCATGTGCGTTGGTGCGTTTGCATGCTGCCGCACAAGCATCTGTTTTAGAGACAATGACAAAGCAAATGAAGGACAAACGTGTCAGCATGAGAAACGAATGTGCTAGTTATTTCAAATGACAAAGAACCAGAAGAACCTGAAAGAAACACAAAAAAAGAAAAGTCTCTGGAGGCATCTTTGAGCTAAGCATGCAGCAAAACAGCAAAGCATGAGCAGTATACACCTGATGAGTGGCACATGAATTTCAGTAGTTCAAGGTAGCACATCCTGCAGAACCACGGGGCTAGACAAACACTGGAGTGAGAAGCAACACAAGCGAGCAGCTCAATGACAGAATGAGGTGGAGACCAGAGCTGGCACGCCCGCGAGGGTTAGCTGGATTCATTTTTGAGTCAGCTGTGACGAATATGACAACAGGTGCTCTGCAGGAATTTCGGATACCAAGAATTGAGGGTGATAGCACTCAAAATACATTTCTGTTAAGTATCAGATGAAACACAAACTACAAAGAATTTTGGTCAGTTAGTGTAATAAAGCTTTTCAACATTCTTTCACATCACATTTTCACCATTAAGCTGATGTAGATCACTCATAGTATGAGGTGGCAACAGGATATTTTCAGTTTTGGCACCAGGAGGCTGATGCCTGAAGCCACTTTTAGAAGTTAGTGTTGAGCCCTGTCACAGAGGTTGTCTTCTACATGTCTCTGTTGTATATTTGCAGGAAAAACTAGAGAAACTTGCCATATTTATTTGTGTAGAATGACCTGCCTTTTATCAACATCTTCCTCAGACCGCTGAGCTTTGCATGTCATCGACATTTCAGCAAATATTTTAACTTCGTGGAAGCGACATGCTCTCGGTTGTCCTGATGGTTTGAGCGCAGTGCCAGCTTTGCTTTCCGCTCCTATCTGTAACACTCATCCAGCCAACCCCCTCCAGCCCCTCCAGTGATGTGGAGTCTGCACTCTCCTGTGAGGCCCTATCTGGTGCCAGACTGCCTCTACCCATTGTTACCCTTCATTACCCTCTTTACCCACTCTGACTCCCCCTTCTCTCTAAGCACCTCAATCTTTAGGTTCCTCTCCTCCCATCACACATTCTGTATCTTCCTGTTCAGCCCTGACTCTTACACCCTTTTACCAGCTAATATTACCCCGTTCCTTTTTATAGAACATGTCTTGTTTTTTTTTTTAATAAAACATGTCTCCTCTCTTAGCCTCCCATTCTCTCTTCCCCTCTCTCACCCCATCCCCACCCCTCTGTCCTAATCCCAGAGCCTCATGTCGCTGTACAGGACTTAGCCTGAGTTTATACAGCAAGTCTCATTATTTTCTGTCATTAATGAAGTTGAAGATACAACCGCCAAGTTGTATCTTTGACCACCAAAATGCACTCAATTCAAATTGCTTGGGCATCAAATACTCACCACCTTTATAGGCTTCTTATTATCTTTAATAATATGTAATTGCTGATTTGTGTCTCTTTGTTTCACTGCAGGTAATGTTCACAGGAGAGAATATACCTGTCCACCCTCATGTGTATAGTAACGGTCACATCTGTCTATCTATTCTGACGGAAGATTGGTCGCCAGCCCTCTCAGTGCAATCAGTTTGTCTTAGCATTATCAGCATGTTGTCCAGCTGCAAAGAAAAGGTAAGGGACGTGTCACGATGCCTGTGGGGGGACAAATGCAGTGATTAATGTAAATTATACGCCTGCTAAATGTTAAATGTGAATGTGCTTTTTCTGCAGAGACGACCGCCTGATAACTCCTTTTATGTAAGAACGTGTAACAAAAATCCAAAGAAGACAAAATGGTGGTATCACGGTGAGCATTTTCAACTTTCTTCTGTTTTCGGACGAGGGACAAAAAAGGAAACGCTTTGAATAATGGATCGTTTTTGTTTCCCTTCACAGATGATACATGCTAATGTACAAACTTTGTAATAATCGTAGAAGAAAGAAGTCCTACTGACCTACGTAAAGCACTTTTTAATCATTCAGTCTCTGAACTCTGACCTTTGACTGGAACGATGGACACCATGCGCTGGAGGCTCTTGACTGCATTTCCCCCGTCGACAGTTGGATGCATGTTTTAGTCGGCTGTAATATAGAGAACGAGAATAATGGAACGATTAGATGCACCCGAGACGGATCAGGTTTTTCTTTTGGCGAAAAGGTAGTGATGCAGCGAGTGAGCGGGCCGGCGGGCAACGTGGATTTGTAGTGAGATGATTATAATTCCTGTTTGAAGATTATTATTGTTACTTTTCTGTTTGTGTGTGGGTGCATTTTAAGGTCCTTGTGTTGTGCAATAAAAACTGATGGATGCATGCTTGGGCCTATAAAGAGAAATCCAAATCTGATCGTTTTCTGGAAGGGATTTGACCATCTTAACCCCAAGAAAATGCTTCATCTGTTTGTTTGTTTTTTTCTTTTTTATTATATATGCACTGTGAAAGTATATAGTTTAAAAAGGCACTATTAGTGTGTTATTCCCAACTTGCAGTTTGGACTGTAAGCAGTCCTCTCCACTTATTTATCAGGTTAAAGGGTTTTAGTTTGCAACACTGTATCAAGAGTAGACGCGATTTTCTTCTTCATCTTCCACCTTGAGACCTGGCTGCAGTTCTTCCTGCTGCCGGACAGAATGTCGGTACGGCTGGGGAATAAAACTGATCGGTCTCTCTGTCAGCCACTGGCCTCTCAGTGTACGTCTCCTCGCAAAGTTGGGCTCAACTCGTGTAGTGTTCACTAGTCCAGCCTTGAAGATGTGCAGCGGCCTCTCTTCCATTTTAAGAATGTCTGTAAGAGACCTTGGTTGCATCATCCATTTTTATTTGTACGATATTTTTTTTTAATTTGATTTCATGCTTTAATCTTCTAAAATGTTTGATTTTAAAATGTCTCGAGTTCATTTTTGTACTGTTTTTCCAACTCGCTGATACTTTGAAAAGGGCGGTTTTGATGGGTCAGTTTGTTTTTTTTTTTCTTTTGGATTTTCTTTCTTTTCTTTTTTGTATTCGTTATTTAATTTAACTCTTTGTTCTCCAGAATGGCAATGAATGACGAAAAGGAGAGTCTTTATAGAAGTCGTGAAGAGACGAGGCTTTTGTGATTCCCCCTGGTCAGAGTTTTGGCTCAGGTACTTTTTTCAATAAAGAGATCACCTCTAAAAAGATACCTATCAGATATTTTGAATTTAACTATATTTTCACCAAAAGAGACTGTTATGTTGTAAACTTATAACATGTCTGAAACTATTGTATATACGTCTTTAAATTGTGGGATGATGTGAAAGAAATTAGCAGAGGATGCATTTACTTTATAGCAGAATGATATTAGGAGTGCTTTATTTCATTGGAAGTTAGCCTGCATCTTTTGCTAATTAGGATGTGTACAGACAGCAACAAACACTACTGTTGGTTTAAAAAAAAAAAGAAGTTTAGTAGTTTTACAGTGGGGGTGCATGCAATTTTAAACCCTACTTTTTCTTATTGGCATCAGACATTGTGACAGCTTTTAGTCTTTCCATAACTTAGCGAATGATTTATGGGATGGATATTACAAACCTCACCTCCGGAGGCTGTGTGGCTCTTTGTCATTTCAGGCTGTAATCTCTCCATTCCTAAAGAAATGTTTATCGCCATCCAGTCAGAGATACTTGAATTTTCCATCTTGGGTTGTTTGTATTGCATTAGGTTTTGTTTTTTCTCCAGGGTCTAGCTGAGTTTCTTGAATGAACTTGAGTGAATGTGATGATACTCTATACTGTAGAGGAGATTACCACAGCACACCGCTATCTCAAAAACTATATTGATAACTTAAAGACATCTATTTAACCAATGATTTTTTTTAATTTTTTTTTAAAATTAGCATCATTGTAATGGTCTTGTCTGCTTTCACGGCGTTGTGAGATAAAGACAATAGGACTGAGATGATTGTGTACATGCAGTCATGACAGCATTTGTGTGGAGAGAAGCCTTCACTCAGTGGATCAGCAGAGATTTGAAACTTGCGAGTGAATATGTTACAGGGGTTTGGATGTGACATTTTATTTCCTCCTAGTTTTTTTTTTTATTACTATCATTATTTTCCCCTTTTAAATGTGGTTTGAACTCTTAGCTTGCAGGTTGTTGTGAGTGATCAACACTAATGAGGGTGTGTTATTTATATTTGAAGTTTTTGTTCTGGGATGTGCAAGCTCCATGTAATAGGTGCCTGTTCATTTTCATAATCAATAATAAAAGCAAAGATTCACTTTTATTCAACCTTGGTTTGCACAATGTTTGAAGATATAATGGCTCTGACTTTTTTCTGCAGTCTGTAAAAGCCTTTTATGGATTTTATGCTGACATTAATTAAAACTAAAGTTCCACTGAGGGGAGCGTAGGTGGGAATAACAATCATGGCTGCCAAATGCAGAAAGAAAATCATATTGTGTTTGCCAGAAGTATCCAAAAAAAAAAAAAAAAAAGTTTGAGGACACACAAGTCTCATTGAGGATGTCAGGACACATCTATTTAGCAATTTTTGCACTGCAACACATGAAAACTTCTCATTTTAACTATGTGATGTACACCAGCCATCATGGGAAATTACATCTGGCAAACGATTGTTTTTAAAAAGTATTTTGTGCCAGTCTTCAAAATAGAAAAGGGTTTTCAGTAATATGAATTCTTATATTTGAGTACCGCTGCAGGCTACAAATGCATTCATTTTCTTTAAAATGTATTCAACTACATGTATGTTTTACTAAATTGTATGCTGTGAATGCATGTTGTTGGCCAAGCTTGAAAAAGATTTGTAGTTTTATAAATACTAAACTCATCTAAACACAGTCAGTACTGGCATTCGAGAGTTGTAGCCTTCATGTCAGACTTTTTACTGCAAAAAAAAACAGGGATTGCTGCATCTTGTGTCAGCATGCGTGTGTGAAGAATCAAAAACATACAATTTCACCTTTGTAAAGGTGTAAACACTGGTTCCTCTTTGACAAAAAAAAAACAAAAACAAAACAAAACAAAAACAGCAGCACAAGTGTTTTAGTGGCGCCATCTACTGGTCATTTTGCAATAGTACTCTTGCTAAGTCTGAGGCTCCACGGTTCAATTTCTAACCTCCCAGCAACACTTCTTAATAAGCGGAGTTTATGTGGGTCTTCTCCAGCTATGGGACCCCAGAATCCTGATCCCCTATCATCTTAGCAAGAGCAGCCCTGACTGGTGACACAGAATCCAGCACTGGTGGTCTTGTGGTCTGTGGACACTCAACACCAAGGCAAACCCCTGTCCTCAGATGTGCCCTTGAACAAAGGTAATAAAACCTGCCAGCAGCAGGAAGTTCTGCTCTGTAGGTGGTGCTCTCTGGACAAAGAGGCAGTCCACCTCCAAGTTTTATAATTAATAATTAAACACACTAAATGAATAAGCTTCCCTGAGGAAAAACAGGCTAATGATTCAGTTTCTTTCTAAGTTACAATCTCAGATCTTAACGTCAAGTTCCAGTGACACTTACGTGTAAAATGCATCACATTAAAATAAGACTATTCAATCAAACTAATCCTCATGAATGTCGTTTGCTGCAAGTGTGAAAAGGTTCATTTTTGCTCTGAATCAAAGTTGCACTGTTTCAGCCTCTGAGGTAGCGAACCCGGAATGAACCATTCACAACGCCGCGGGGGTGGCTGATTCATTCAAGATTCACAGCAAACTGCAATGTTGGTAATTTAGCGATATGCAATACTTAACACTGACCGCAAGGACAAAACACAAACTATACATATGAGATATCAAAGTGTCCAGTCATTTGGCTATAATTTGATATTTTTTATTTTTTATTTTTACCCAGAAAATAACGTGGTCTGTTCCCTCTTCCATCCAGTTCTCTTTAGTGTTTGCCAATGTCGGAGGTGTAACTGGGGTCTGGCCCTGGACAAAGGTAAAAAATACCCTAAAATATTTGCCCCTTTGTTGTCGGATAGTGTCTGTATTACTCGTCACGCTGTCGCCAGTCCGTGTATGATGTTGCGATGGACTGAAATCCCCCAGACTTTCGTGGAGGATGGGGCGGTATGGAGATGCTAGCAAGAGGGGTGCTCGGCCGATCAGCCATGATGAACGTTAACCGGCTAAACTAGAGCTACTGGGGGTGGCTAGATAGTGTTTATTCATCAGGAGAAATCACACCGACATATTCCTGACAGCACGCATGCCTGACACTTCTGTCGATCTGTTTTTAGGAGCTGACATTCGCAGGAAATACCGTTTTCTCGTTGGTAACGTTAGCTTCCTGCTAAGCTGGACACAGCCGTAGCTACCCTGTAGGTTCAGGGGTTGCAGACAACCCTGCAGCTCTGTCAGTCAACCTAAACGCAACACCACCTCCATATTCAACTTACTGTGACAGCCGTGTTTTCGAGTTGCTGTTCGGCGTTGTTATTTGAGCATGTTGCCGTGAGAAGACGACGACAAGAGCAAGAAAGATTGTGACCCCGAGAACCTCAGGGGCAGGCGAGATGCAGCGAAGATATAAACAGGACATGCCACTGCAGCGTTGTTTACACCGGCCCTCCTCTGTAAACAATGGACACAAGTAACACCTGTAATCATGATTTCAGGGTGAAGCCCATTCAAACATCTGAAAACTGCATCCAGTGAGCTCTGACACCTCCAAAACCTCTCATGTAAAGCTATTGACTGAAAACATTTTTTGTGTGTGCGCTCAATTTTGCGCTCTTAAACATTATTTTACAGCGACACTTTGATTGAAGACGCCTGCAGGTGCCAGGTTTAAATCCAGCAATTAAAGTGTACAAGTGCAGTTTCTCCACGCTCCAGGCCTTCAGTTGTGTGTCTGACGCTCGGCCTGACCTCTGTGGGGGAAGTGAAAAGAATTTTCCTCATATCCCTTCAGTTCCTCCCACATATTAATGTCCATCAGTAGTGAGGCCATCTTGGCAAGATGTTGAGATAAAGTTTGTAACTTTTTAATAATTTTTTTTTTTTTTGGTTTTTAATTTTACTTGATCTGTTTTCATCTCACATTGATGAAAAACACATGGAAGCATATTATATTACTTATTATTGCACAGCCACAGGCCAGGACCTGTGTGTAATTGCATTCACCAAAATACTGCGTACATGCAGGGAAAGATAAATGTGGGTTTTGTTAACTTTCACCGAACTCTGTTAACCTGCGTACATTTCAAGTCGGTTCTTTAGCCTCGAATAAAATGTGATTGAGTGTCCATTGTCTTGTTCGGCCTGCTATCACAGGATTCTCTACTTTTTCCGGGGAGCTTAGCAGCAGTAACATGAGCAAAGCTCCTTCAAATAAAGCTTCATTGTCTGGGTGTATTAGCTGCCAGTGGATCAGAATGTGAGATAGGCCTATGGCTGCTCAGTTTGAAGTCTGCTCTCCAGGCCCACAGAAATCTGAATTTCATTGTTCTTTATCGAACAACTCAGATTTTGTCCATCACGAGTCGGTGTAAAGTGATATGATTTTGCTCTGTAATGACAAGTTTGTTTCTCAAAAAGGTGTTACTTGTTGTCTGGTTCCAGGAATAGAGCATGGCTCAAGTGAAAGTACAGACCTCAGCACCCCTGGCTGGTCCTGGCCTCTCCCCCGGAGTTCCCCCGACGGCCATGGCCAGCCCAGGACCCCTGGGTCTGCAGCCCTCCGTCAACGGCACAGGCCCGGCCCCCACACCCGCCTGCCCCGCTCCTGCAGTCGGATATGGGGACGCCCCTGTGTCTGCCACATCGCCAGGTAGAACACTAACAGAGTAGCTTCCGTTTGGGAGAAATGACACAATTAGTCTGTGATACCTTGTGATCTTAATCATCATTTATGATAATTAGTTTATTTGATTTCTGATAAATAATGAACTATTTACCTCCTATCAGCATCCATTATTTTTTGCCACAGACAATGTAAGAGAGATGAAATCATTGTATAGCCATGGTTGTAACAGTATTCAATGTATGGCAAGAAAAGAATGATATCAATTCAAGCTACAAAAACATCAGAATAGACCTCACCAATTAGACCTTATCACAAACCTTGTCTGCTCTTGAGCTCTTGACCTGCTTTGGATGTAAATCAGTTGTCAGTGGTGAAGGGCTGCACTCACCATCAACTGACAATCTACCTCAAGATTAGTGTTGCACCTGCACGTGCAGCATATTACTCAATTAATTAAAAAAAAAACATTGTGTGAGCAAGTAATTACAGACCTGCAGCTCCTGGTCTCTCTGCTGCTCATTGTTGAAATCTCACAGTATTGATCAGATAACCCTGGTAATATTTCTCATCATGACTGCACTATAACCCATAGACCTTAATCACAGTCACTCGCCTGTGTGATCCTGTAGCTTTCAGACAAATCAAAACACACCTGAGCCCGTGCCCATCTACAGAAGAGGGAAAATCTCTGGAACAAATGCCCGTGTATTTCCTACGATTTGGCTCATTTATGCTTTGTTTACTGAATATTGTCCTGTGTGCAGAGGATGTGATAATTACCTGTGAACCTTGTGTTGTGCTGTGCAAGATGCATGCAGCAATATATGAATATCCCATTTCAGTCGTTCAGTGATCGTACATGTATTGCTCAGTGTGCCAAGTATTCTGCTGTGCTCTGTTTCAGGCCCACCCCAGGAGAACATGGCAAACCCTAAAGAGAAAACTCCGATGTGTTTGGTGAATGAGTTAGCCCGTTTCAATAGGATCCAACCACAGTACAAGCTCCTCAATGAGAGAGGCCCTGCACATGCAAAGGTAAGGAACGGGGACTTGAAAACGTGAATTATCTTTCATTTGTTTTAACAAAGTGAGTGAGGGCCTTTCCTCCTGTGATGTTTTCATTAAAGATAATGGCCATGCAGCTCCTGCCACATGGGTCTCAGAGGGATGCTGGTAAAAGTGTAGTTGCTGCTGGGTAATGTCTCTCCCTCTGGGTGTCACTGTTCCAGATCTTCACGGTGCAGCTGACTCTTGGGGAGCAGGTGTGGGAGGCAGAGGGCACCAGCATTAAAAAGGCCCAGCACTCCACAGCCGCCAAAGCGCTGGACGAGAGTGTCCTTCCCAGGCCAGCGCCCCGCTCCCCTAAAGTGGATATCAACAGTAACCCAGGTACTGCAACCCCATCAAATTGCATTATAGTGTTTACTGTCAGTGTGTCTGTGAAGGATTACATTTAAAACCACGTGTTACTAATGTGTCAGGCACAGAATAGCTGATGTTATATAGGTGCAAAATGTTTTTTTTAACTATAAAAGCCACAAAACAAATTCATGTTGATCATCAGGACTGCCCTAACTGCAGGAAATGTGAAATATTTCAAGTCACTGGAGTATTTCCAGAGTGAAAGCTATGAATCCATATCTAATTTATATGTAATACTTTAAGATATTGATAACAGGTGCTGGCAGCAGCAGTCAGCTAAAGTAAGATGGGATAATGAGCTGTCAGAAAAAATAATGTACCCATTAAGCTTCTCACTGAGGTTGTCAATATGAGCTTAATTTTTCAGAGCAAGGCAGCTGGTTGCAGCTGCCAGGTTTCAGACTGTATTTTAACTTTTCTAAGTATTAGTAGTAAGACGATGTTGTTAATGAGAAATTTGTCCCAGTGCCAAACTTTTTCCTACACTCAATCTGAAGCAGTTCCCATTTTTAGGTCAGAGTATGTTTAATTAGTTTATCGATATATTAGGCTAAAACACTTCAAACATTTGGTCTGAAACTGTTTTCCTTCAGTGTTCTTCCATATTGAACTTATTCAGTAGGGTCAATTAAATGTGTGAGAGTGGAGGCAGTGGGAAAATAAGTCATCGGTGGAACTGAACGTTACTTGCTGTATGCTGTGTATGTGTAATCAAAAGCTGGCAGTGTATGGAGGCGTAGGAGGGACATTTCTTTTCTGTCTTCTCCTCCTTATGTGGTGAAGTGACAGATTGAAGGTGAAGAATTATTTTTTTCATCCCCTTTGGTAAAATTCTCACTCCTTTGTTATTATAATACACACATGCACACACAGGACCCACAGACGTACAGTTGCTGGGGAAAGATGTTAGATTGATGGGGCTACCACATGGTCAGGCACCCCTAGCAGTTAGGGGTTGGGTTCCTTGCTCAAGTGCACCTTAGCAGTGTGCACGAGGTGAAATGGCACCCACCTCTCTTGTATCATGTCACTGTCACATGTGTCACATGTCACTCACAATGTGCTGTTAGAGTCTGTTGTGGATGGTTAAAAGTGTCTTCAAGGGGCAGATGCAAACACTCCCTGGCCAATGAACAATCAGGGAACAGACATTGAGATGAGATGGTGCATTCAGGTACCTGGGTGCTCACGTGTGTATAATACTGGACTGGACTGACAATACAAATGCACTATATAAGAAAGGTCAGACAGACTGCATCTCGACTGCAAACAGGAAGAGACTTAACAGATTGGTTAAGAAGGCCAGCTCTGTCCTGGGATACCGCCTTCACCCGGTGGAGCTGGTGGGAGAAAGGATGATTGTTCCTAAGCTATCATCACTTATGGCTGCACCTCTCTCACCCCATGCTGGACACTGTGACAGCACTGAGCAGCTCCCTCAGTGACAGGCTGCTGCATGATCCATGAATCGATGCCACTACCAGTGACTAAATCATACCACCATTAACAATTTGAACTGTTCTTTTAAGGTTGCACCAGTGCCCTCTACTGTTCATTTTTTTGGGAGCTAAGTGTATTGGTGACCTCAGTAGCTTCAGAGAGCAGCGTTTTGCTCCAGGGTGTCACTGCTTTCCATGTGCAAGTATTATCGTACAGACGAGAGCTGTGTGAGGGGAGGAATCGCAGCAAAGCATTTGTGTCACGACGGTCCCTGCAGCGTCTCAATCATTAATGGAATGCTCCACTACTTTGGGTTTTCATCTCGAGGACTTTGGTTTCCAGGTGTAGCTCTCAAGCCACTGGATATATTTAGATAATCCATGTTCAGAACAAAGCCAGTACATACAGACCCTTTCAATAAAGCCTAAGTGCAGGCTTAGGTTTTGTCTCTGGCCAAATTAATACCGCTAGCCTGTCTTACCTCCCCTGCCCTCTGTGGCATTGTTGTAGTGAAAGGCCTCATAGCTAACCTCTTAATGGGATTAAGAAAGCCCTGTGATAGGTTATGCAACATCAGTTGGGAGTTGAGGGATTAGAAGTGCACGCATCATACACAGTCAGACAGGTAGGAAAGCTCAGCAGTTTTTAGGTTTTTAGGTAGAGTGACTGTGTTATATCCTAAAAACTGAATTTGGACCTTCAGAGATATTTTTTCCGCCGTTTTCAAAGGTTGCTGAAATCAGAATGTAAAAGCAATTTTTTGTACATCATTTTGACAACCCTTGGTATTTTATGTTTACTACAGATTTCCATTGCCCCGGCTTTAATCATTCCTATTTACTCTCATATGCAGGAAGTATAACACCCACCGTGGAGCTGAACGGCCTAGCTATGAAGAGAGGGGAGCCAGCTATCTACAGGCCTTTGGATCCCAAGCCCATGCCCAACTACAGAGCTAACTACAACTTCAGAGGGATGTTCAACCAAAGGTGAGCTCCAAAAACTGAACCAAACCAGCTGCCTGAACTGTTGAACATTAATGTGTTTCAACAATCGTGGCATTGACAAACTCCTGCTCTACACAGTCACTTAAATTCTGCTTTTATGTAGCCAAACTCTCACTTCAGCTCTCCACATTCAGTGCAGTGCTCATGCAAAGTCATCATACTAGATTGTGACACCTTTACTGTGTGGTCAGCTATATTGGAGTTCAATGCTGAAACTATAAATTAAGCTTTAGTGGTGACATTGTTGTAATTAGTGCCACACGCCATGTGACTGTGTCTATGGAAGCATAGCTCATTGTTTGGCAACAGCTTTGTTTTAAAAGAGACTTTTTGAAGTTATCCGCTTTGAAAATGCTTCATTTTTGGGTGCCTGAAACGCTGCCTTTGTGGTGAACTGATAGTTGGATAAGTGGCAGAGGAAAAAGTTTGAGCTTTGAGATGCATCCAGCAAAGTACGGACGTGCTCTTGATATATTTCGGATGGCCTCAAACTGCATTGTGTCTTTGATCCCACTGGCTCAGATGTGTGTCAGACGTGGCCCTCCATATGTTTTCTAAACTAATGAATGTGGTGCCCTCATGGGGTCCCTTCGCACTCAGTCTCTGTCAACTTTCTTTCTTCCCCTCTTTTTTTTGGCTTTACTGGAGCCATCCAGCCATTTCCAAAACTCCATAAAAATGCCACAGAGGTGCAATTAATGATCCCTCCCTCAGTGAAGGAATGTTATTTAGGAATTTGGATGTATTGACTTGCCTCACATGAAATCTAGGTACACTGTGGTCACTTTTTGGCTCGAGTAGACAACAGCAGGAAAATCAGTAACCAAGGAGGTACAAAAAAATGAAAAGTAGCACAGGGTACAGATTTTTCCTATGTTTAAAAGGCAAGGTTCAAATGTTCTTGCAGTGTAATGTCCCCAAATGGGAGGCTTATCCTTGGTGAGGATTTCAATCTAAATATTTTACTGCAGTAGTTTATGATGGTATTAGCGGTCTAAATATTATGATATGTTTTAAATACGGAGGCAAGCTGACATAAGTTCTGCATACAGTTTACAGAAGCTGAGTTATATGGTACGCAAAGTTCCTGAGAACAAATTTCATAAAGCCACTATCATCAGACATTATGATTCCCTCCAGATGGCAGTGTTTCCTCAGTTTAGAAATCATACAGCTGCTGTTATAAGGTGACTGAGCACCCATTTTGTAACAGGCAAGGTAGGAATATGGTGTTTTTAAGCATAGTTTTTCATAAGTATGGATCTCTGCAGTGTAATCTGTTATATTTACATGCAAAGCTTCGCTTATTGAAGCACTCAACAGAGAAGACCGGAACAGAGAAGCAAGCTGTTTTGCTTTTTACGTAAACTTTGGCTCATTAAAGTCCTACGGTAAGGTATTCTGATGCCAAATGTGTGGGATTTATTCTTACAAATGTGGATGCATTGCCAAAAGAAGGCAGTGAACCAGTTGCAGTGTTGGATGATTGAGTCTACTCAGCAGACAGTCTAGCATCTGGCTCACATGTTCTACTATTTGATCCATGCAGGAGCAAACAGGGGGTGAAAGACAAATGTCTGTGGGGTAGAAGAGAAGATCTGTTTTCCAGCATCTGTCTGTCAATGTCATATGTCACAGTGATGGGTTTCTTAGTGACAGGCTGTATCTGTTCCTCATGGTCCGTTTTGTTTTCGTATGCCACTCTGTGAGGAAGAGAGAGAGGGGTGAGGGGATGTGTGTGTCTGCAACAGAAAAGACTCAGGAGTATATTTTATCCCCAAGGTCACTTATGTTTTCATTAGGTCTCTTACTTTCAGTGTAGTCGAGCCCCAGATTAATGAAAGCGAGACCTTCTGAATATGAATTCTCCTCATCAGACGACTGACTGCGTGGCAGAGTGACAGGCCATATCTACAATCAGTCACCTTAATGATGCTGCGGGGAATCGAAGGTTTCCATATGCCCATGTCCTTACCTATTATGATGAATAAGAGTGATCCGGAGTCATGTTGATGGAAGATCTTACCATTAAAAGGGCAGCCTGGCTCGGATCCATCAGCGCTCTAATCACCACCAAGACCAGTATTGATTTATTCAGAAAGTGCCCTGATGAGAAAATACGGCGATAATATGAAATGTGCATTTATCAGCGTCTTAATGAATCTTATTTATGGCGAAGGGCCTGAGCATAATTTCTTACCATCCAAGTCGGGGTTTTAAATCAGCGATTCGTCTCTGCTCCCCTGAAGTCATAACCACACCATTGTTCCTTCTCAAACACCAAACATACTCAGAATGATGCGTGTTTTTCAGCTTATTCAGTCACTAACTGGGCTGCTGTGAGACATTATATGAAAATTCAGCCCCAGTGATTCACATAAATAATCACTGAATCGGGAAAATATTTTTGTTATCAGGAAATGTGGTTACATCAACCTTTTTCGTGGACAGTCCCCGACTCTGTGTTATCATTGGAACACCTGATTCCGATGACTCATACTGGGCTCCTCCAGTCTATCCATGGCGCTCCCAGCTTTCCTCCTGCTGCTCTGATCCCAGGGGGGGCGGGGGCGCCTGCATCCTGCATTCTGTCAGAGCTGGAATTTGGATAGGACTTTCCCTGTTAGAGCAAAGCAGAACAGTGAGAAGCCGCCCACCTCCTCCGGGCCCTCATTTGCTTATGACCGTAACGTTATGTCAGCTGGAAGAATAGTGGGTTGAATGACTGGGGGTGCTTTGCTCTGTGACATTTCCTCCTGTGATGATGATCAGATACCGAGCCGGCCGTTAGTGCTTTCTCTGCAGGAAACAGTGAGGAAGAGCGGGTCACCTGTGCCGCAGAGGATTAGATACCTACAGTAGTGTTGTGCTGGCCAGTCTGGAATTTTACACCAATAAGAGCATAAGACAAAAAAACGCTGCCACTGTATGTTACTGAGTCGCCAGTGAACAGAGTGGAGCATTTAGCAAAGAGACAGATATTTCCCCCAGTAGTTGGTGGAGACCAATCTGGAGTTAAGGAGAATGGATATAGGATTCCAGATGTATGCTGAAGTTATTCTGTGTTGTAGGAATTAGATGATTTACTAATCCCAGGAAACAGGCAAATGTTTGCTAACTCATCAACCATATCAGCTTGATATGGCGATGATATGCCAGTGTTGTGTTTGCAGCTTGCTGTGCTGCACCCGAGTGACCAAAGAAAGATCAATTACTGCGGGCTTAAAAGAAGAAAATCCGGGAATCAATCACCTGTTGGGGAAAAGGCTTTGGATACTAGGAGAAGCTGAACATTTGATGGAGAAAATGAATCATTAAGATTAAGAAACATCCTTTATTTGGCACAATGAACACAACATGCAGAGTTACGGCGGGAAACTGCACACCCCATGCATATGTGAAATTCTTTCTCTGCATTTGACCCATCCTTGGTCAGTCCTTCCTCCGCGGCAGACCAGGAGCGGTGGGCTGCCAGCCCAGATTTTACTTCAGATTTTACTTCATGAATACTGTAGATGGTCATTAATTGTATTGTTGGTGTGTGATCAGCAACTTATTTCCATTTTTCTCAGTATTTTTTTCTTGACTCTGTCAGTTACCTGAAGCATTTTATGAGCCGTCCTTACCAGAAGAGAACTGCAGCCACAGTAGCTCCTCCTAAATCCAATGATTTAAGGATGCATGGCAACATCAAATCAGTCATAAATCATAATGCTTCTGTATTTTTGCATGCAAAGCATTAAAAACCTGCAGCAGTTGACATTAAGCATTAAATACAGATGTCATTAGGGTTGAATGCTTGAGTGTTTGGTGAGATTGGCTCTTGATTGTGGTACATAAGTGGTTAAAAAGCATTATGGCTGTGTGCTAGACTTGCCCTGTATCTATAGTACATGGCCTTGTGCCTGTAAATCAATAACAACCTTACATATGCCATAATGACGCTGTGTGTGTGTGTGTTCATGCTAAAAGTTTGAAATATAAAGAGACAGTTGCCATGGAAAGATCCTTGAAAAAATGCCTGGAGGACATCAGAATGACACCAGACAGCAAAACTACAGCACACACACACACAAGGAGCGCACACACATACACAGGTGTGCTTTGTCATCTTCATCTCTAATTGGGCCAACATGGCTCACTGAAAAGGCAAATCTGCCCATGAGCGCTTTCTATATTCAAAATTTCCTCTCATCTCCTCCAATGTGGAGGTATCAGATATCCTCCAAGGTCCCCTTCACACATGCTTTTTTTTCCTCTGTCTCTTCCTCACTTTCTCCCGCTCAAGTTTATTTTTTATGTAGCTTTTACGGTCCGTTGGGATATGAAATCTCGTATAGCCTAATTGGGACGCCGTGTGCTCTTTCGTCCACTCAGTCATGCCACAGATACAGCTCTCTTATCCATCCCATCACCACCGCTGTCCAAAAACAAATGGGAGCTGCCAAAGCCCACAAGGTGCGCAGGACTTCAGAGGAATAGCTTTTTATTGCATTCTATTTTTTTTTTCTTTAAATCACCCCATATCTGCGTACATCAGTAAATCAGATGCGTTCACTCAGATAGTTCATAAATTACCACGGGCGACATGCCAGAACAAAGGATAATCTGTCCAAATTGTACAAATGGGTGTAAACTCATAAAGCTGTGTTTTATTGAGGAGGCTGAGGGTGGAGGAGTGGAATACAGGTCCAACATAAACAAATGCTTAGAATGATTTGTGCTCAACAGACTCAGTGACACAGAAGTCTGGTCTCTCCTTTCATCTCCTCTCCTCCGAGTGGAGTTTGGTGTTTGTGTATCCCTGTGTGTCCTCCTCTCCTCTTTTGCCTTGATGTATTGAATGTAACAACGGACATGAGACCACTACGCAAGAAGCGGGTTGCATCAGTAGAAATACCTTTTCGTAATCCTCCGTTTCTGTGCGCTTGGCCTGCCAAGTCAGATGTCTCCTTCGCAAGGTCTCTTGTCTGTGTGTTTACATAAACGTGCACCACGCACTTGTGTCCTTTCCCAGGAAATTGGACCCCTCTTTTGCAGTAGTACTCAAAGTGATTTTTGCTCACCTTCTGGGTAGCTGTGCAGGATCAGGAGCTTCCAAAATATTGCACGCGACTCTTCTTTTTCCCTCCGTTGTTGCACATCCGCCCTGCAGAAAAGCAGCTAATTTATCATGTTGATTGTCTGTATTGGTAAATCCTTACCTTCGCTAATTCTCCTCAAGAGATTCCAGAGATGTTCTTGTCGTGGTTTTTGATCTAAAGTCTTGGGATCACCCTTTATGCACTGCGCCCCAGGATGCAGATGTGAAAGATACAGCGCTGCCAAATCCAAGCATCCTGCCACACATTTATGTCTGATGAGCAGGCTTTTTCCGTAAAGAGTGTCTATTGATTTTGTAGTGCAGCCAGGTGTGTGTATCAGTTTATTCATCAGTTTCTGTAATTCTGACAGGGAGGACAGTTTCCTTTTTCTGGAGAAACAGATTTATAAGTTATAACTCAGCCCACGTCACAATGACTAGTCAGTGTCCTGTAGCTGGATGCGTCACTGGAAGAAGTGATGGAAGTGAGGAATTCAGAAATAGCACAAATCTATTGCAAATGTATCCTCAGTTTACATTGGTTTGATTCATCCCAGCAGGAGACACACTGTTGGACATCTTTTAGGGCTCACACTGCCATATTACTGTTTGGAGACCTGTCATCTTGTGGCATTATGATACTTTTCAGAGCAGGGAAAGTCAAAGCAAAGTTTGTTCTGTTAAGTGATGCTGCACTTCTTCTTTGGTGGTCCTACCAGTTGAGGGCTCATAACGAAACGGGGGAATCTGAGCAAACTGCGTTCGACATCGTCTAATTGGCTTGTGTTGCGTTCTCAGCAAAGCAAACCGCAACGTCAGCTCAGAAGTCCACATTTTGAGGCTGTTTCAGTGTGATAGTTTGTTGCACATGTGAGTTTGAACCGCTTTGTTCTCACCTGACCTTTAAGGAGTGAAGAGAATCGAACCAGATGAACTAAAATATGCCATTTCTTGATAGTTTATCTGATTGATGAGTCACCAATGTGTTATTTTTCCTCATGTCTGCTGTTCTTTATACAAACTCTGAAGATTATACAGACTCTATGGTGCAAAAATCTTCAAATTTGCATTCATCGCATTCAGCGTCTTGGATGTTGCTGCATTAATTTGCAGGAGGACTGAGTGCAAGCAACTGACTCAAGGACAACAGCCCACTAAGAAGAACCATTTATCAGTCGCTAAAATATGTCGCCCTGAGAGATGTCTGTGCAAAAAGACAAAGGCAAATCACTTGCAGACAGAAAGGCTTTTGCATAGAACCCAAGTCAGAACAATTTGGCAATAACAAATTCATATTATTTCTTTTTAGAAAATGGCACCAGAGCTTTTTTTTCTCTCTCTCTCTCAGCAAAGCACTTCGTTTTCCCCTCTTAATGACAATGAACATAAAACAGCAGGTCACAATGTAATATTCTTAATGAGGACAGCAGGGTCTGATTTTAGACTGATCCCCAGCCAGCCATTCCTCTCAGCCAGCCAAGTCTAAACAGTTGGCACTAGAAGGGCACCGGGGTTAAGAAGGTTTTTTTTTTTTTTTTTTTTTTTTTTTTTTTTCTGTGCCACATAAATGCACACATGTTGTAATTGCTTTGCACACACACTGGCCAATCTTACTATTACTGATATTTCTGTGTGCTCCAGGAGTCAGACTCATTCACGCGATGCCTGTTTTTAGTCAGATGATTAGAGAATAATACAATTTTCCAGTGGTTGCTTTATTACCAGCATAATGATATCAGGCCTTGTTTTTCTTTTTTTTTCTTTTTTTAACCAAGCAAGCCCATTTTTTTTCTCCTGTAGCGTGCTACCTGTCAGTTACAAGACTGTAAATCTATCATATTTGGAAACAACACTTGATGTACGACCGTGACTCAGCGATAAAGTGTGACAGGAGAGCTGGGCTCGGTTTACACAGGGCTGTGACTTCTCGTGAGCCGGGCATGGAAGGAGGGCACAGAGACAGCACCCTGATTACAGAGCTCGCACAAAGAGAGCTTTAATCTCTTGTTCAAAATTGAAACCACAACAAACAGTAAAAACAATGAACACTGTCACATTGGACAATTTAATTAAAATCTGTTATGAAACCTCTGTTTTATGCCCTGCGCCTGTTGCAATTCTTGATAAACAGCCGTTGTCGGTAAAGGCAGTGACATGAGCGGAGACACCAGCTGTCTTCTGCACATTACACTGGAGGGATATGAGGTAAGAAAATACATTGCCCCCATGACAGACTTTAATGAAAACCCACAGAATGTAAGGTTTGCTTATATTAAACTGTAAAATGAGAGCTATAAGTGACCTGTTTAAAGTTTAGGATTGCGTGCCAACATGCAGTCGACTTAACGTCGGCACTTCTTCACCTGATTTGTTGCATGTTGGTAACAGTGTCCATTTGAACATTTAAAGAGTTTTCATTCCACCACAGGATTCACGTTCTAATGCAATCCAGCACTGCTGGTTTGACAACACATAAAGCATTTTTAATTCACAGTGAATGAATGTAGTATCTCTGAGTCAGCTGCCTCCAGGGGACGTCTGATTGAATAACACTCATTGTGGCTTCTCGAAGACCGCTACAGATCTCACACGCAGTTTCTCATTATCACTTTAAAACCTGTTTGTTGGCACTCTCGAGCATGTTTTTTTATTTTTTATTTTATTTTTTTTTTACACTTTCTCAGTCTTTTCTCTAAACTGAATCATCAGAAGGTTAACACTGTTTTAAGATACATTTTCAAAATCCTTAAAAGCATACTTTTTATACACAGTTTATATGCAGTTTATGAATTCTTACACACTCATAATTCACTTTGCGTGAGTGTGCGTCATTGTTTGTTCAATTTGGCCCACCAAAGCTTCCCATCCGGCCCACAGAATATCAGTGAATTCAGAAAATATGCACATCTAACATTACTCACCAGTGAAAGAGGTCCATTCTGTCCTGAGAGTGATCATTGATTAGCTTGGCAACGAGCCAAAAAGTCTACAGAATCAGATTATTCTCTAACTCCAGCCTCTCTACTCTCTCAGCCACCATCAAACTGCTGGGCTCACAGGCTGCTCATTCCCTGGCCGGACTACGGCAGGTGACTCCAGAGGTGTCGCAATCACAAAGCTTGTCTATTCGACGCGAGAGGCATCTCTTGGGTTTATTTTCATCGGCCAACTGTTGTATCGAGTCTAAAACGTTTGCTTCCTGATCCTGAAGAGGAGTTTTTTTGTTGCGATAAGGACTCAGTCATTGGTAATTGAACTGTGGGTTTTGTATTCAGCACTGACTGCCTCCTCCTAGTTAATTATCTAGCTTAAAAAAATTCTGGCCCTTGGATAAATGTAGTTGAGGACCTCTTCTACAAAAGCTCTTGGTGCATTTATGACCCAGTGAGGTGGCTGTCAAGGTCTTTTCAGATAAAAATTGAGAGTATCTGCTCTCCGAAAACTTCCCATGGCCCAACACAGCACTTACAATAAATTAAGTACCATCAAAGCTCGTCTTTGTCTTGTCACCATTGTTGTCGTGCTAAGCACAGTGTTTTGTTTTTCAATCCCATCACTGATTTTATTTTTCATTTGTGTGATTTAATTGAAATGGACAATTGTGGGTTGAAACTCTTTGTGTGTTCTTCATGGAAAAATGTTGCTTAGCGAGCAACTACTGACAAAGAAATACTTTCACGTGAAGCCACTGCTCGCCATCCCAGTGAATCTGTTTCTTCCACTGTGGATTCGCGGCTTCTAACCTCAAATCGGGTGTAAGGAGCTTTGAATACAGTCCCCCTCAACACAGTGACAGTTGGTGTTTGAAGCGCCGTGTTTACTCGCCTACATGGACTGTTTTCTCACAGCGCTGTGTATTTTCTGCATTAGCAGTTGCGTGAGGCAGAAGGGAAGGAAAGCAATCAATGACGGACACAGGGAATGAAGTATGGAAGTTGGGAGGGAGAGAAAACAAGTAGAGGTCTGACAGGAGATTGGAAGAAAGTGCAGCTGGTGGAGGAGTGATCCTTTCCAAGTTTCTGCTGCATTTCTTTTTTTCCCCTACAAATCTCTGTCACCCTTTTGCTCCCAGCGCAGCCCCTTCCCCTTTGCAAGGCTCTGAGTCAGTTCTGTGTGTTTATGTGTGCGCACAATTGTGGTTAAATGTATACAACCATTTGTGTTTGCATGTGTGGCCGGTAGATGTTTTGGTGGTCAAGCTGAGTGACGCTGGAAGACAAAGTGGGCCAGTACACCCCCTCATTCCTGTCTTGTTATTTGTCTGTGTTTGGCTGGCCCACTTTCTGCTGTCTGTTGCTCTTTGCTGTTGTGGAATACATAGGTTTCCATCCTTATTACAAGAGTTACCCACAAAAATGCTGAAGGCTGCACAACCAAACGTCTGCTTGCTAACTTGCATGTTTGTCATACACATGAAGAAATTGAAGTCTACAGATGTAAGTAAGATGTCCATTTAATGTCAGTTCTTACACTGTTTCACCATCTTAGTGGATGATGGTGCTCTAAAATTAATGTTTATTTCACTTAACTTACCTGTAAAGGCCCCTTCACACTGTGCCATTTGGGCTGGCCCAGGCAAAAGTTAACAGTTGTACGAGAAAGGTGGTGAAATCTGTTTTCATCAGTTAAAAATGGTGGGTTAGCTCCTACTACAAGGCACGACCTACGGCTGATTTAATCTGCATTAAAATTCAAACAGTGTCAGAAACTGAGGACCAAAATCCAACAGTGTGACTGCTAATATGAGCCGCGTTTACAAACCAGCCAATCAGAATACCGCACTGGTAAACTAGCATAATGCCACTGCTGAAAACACACATTCAACATCAAAAGAAGCTAACAACACAGACCAACTAAAATGACAGCACCCTCTCAAACCAGTTTTTAAGTCTGTTATCACAGCATGAGTCCAAGGCACAGAGGCCAGTAAATATACGCAGAAAACAACAAAATATGCATGACGCCTTACCAAGATCGCCTGCATATTAGATGATATATTCGTGCTGTTTTATCAAAGTGTTAAGGCACATGTACATGTACTGCTGCAGTCGTGCCTAGCTTAATGGGCATGCTGTTTGATATTACATGAATAATACTGTGGCTGACCACCACTGGGGGCTCTAACAACAACCACAGTTGACTGGGCTGATTAAGGGGGGCAGTATATTCTAAACAAAAATGAATTTGATGTGCTCTCATGGGCATAATGGCAGGTTTATGACTGAAAGGAAGTGCTGCATTTGGTTTTAATCGCTGCGGTCTGCATAAGTTTTGCCAGCCAGAGTAACTGAAATCTTCACCGCTCCCTACAAGCTACCATGTGCGCCTCAACAGCGTCATGTGATCGGTTACAGCGCACGCATTTTCAGTTTGCCTCCATAGAACTATACAAGCTCTAGTATCACTTTGTGCATTTTCGTCTTGAGCTTGAAAGCTCCTCCAGCTGATGTGGTCACCATTAAATGGTGCTTTTCTGTGTGTGAGCTCTGTTTTTTGCCGTTACTTAACTAAAATATTGATCTGATCTACCTGATGTCACT
The DNA here is from genome assembly GCF_039877785.1 of Chaetodon trifascialis. NCBI lineage: Eukaryota > Metazoa > Chordata > Actinopteri > Chaetodontiformes > Chaetodontidae > Chaetodon > Chaetodon trifascialis. Next base: position 13,811,773 of record NC_092073.1, read on the forward strand.
GTTACATATCTGACTTCTGGGCTACGGAAACTAGTTGCTGCATCTGGTGCCGTGAATGTCAATACATGCTGCAAACTGCAGCATGTATTGTTAATCTGTTCAGTTTAGGAAAAAGCGTAACACGTGCGTTGAGAGAGAATGAGCTGTTTTTTCTCCACAGGCATTTGGAAAGGAAATGGTTTTCGATGCCACAGGAGAAAATAGTTTCCAGTCGATATGTCACCCTGTCATATTTGCAATACCATATCTCCCATTTCCCAGTACGACTGTGTGTGGGCTCACCTTTGAATGTGTCTGTCTCTGTGTGTGTTCACGCACAAGCCTTTGAATGATTAAGATGAAATGTTAACCTTAACTAACAGGGCCCACATTAAAGAGAGCTGCAGGGACACTGCTGACCTCAAAGTGCAATTCATTACTCAGCTGCTAAATGCTGATGAGTTATCACTTGATTGAATTGTGGTATCTGTCTTTTTTTTTTTTTTTTTTTCTCATCCCAGAGTCATAGCTGATGCACATACACACACTCCCGTCATCACACAGACAGAGTGAGACTTTTTTGTTTCTTATTTTTCTTTCCCTGTCAGCAGTCTCCACACCCTCCCTACAGGTGTCCTGGTCCAGTTCCCTCTCTGTAGTAATAATAATAACAAAAATAATAATTGATAACACAGTACAGGCCGATCCAGCCAGCATGTGCTGCTTTTTGTACCGGCCATGGAGCGCTGACGTGATTTTCCCTGCCTTTTTTTTTTTTTGTCTGCATGATTTTGATGTGTGTGCGTGTGCTCGCCTGTGTTCTTGGCTGACTTGCTTGTGTGTAAGCCACTACTTTCCCACGTTGTGGACTAGGGTCTCCCACAGGCCTCCCTCCATGTCACTCTCTCTCTTTCCTCTTCCTTTACTTCCCTCCCTCTCTCACTCTCCCCTTCAGTCTCCCTCCTCTCCTTTTCTTACCCCTCTCTCTCCTCCTCTCTGCACCTGTACTCGGCGCTCCAGCCCCAGCTGCTTCCATCTCAGCTCAGCGCTGTTGGCTGGAGCCCATGTTGCACTTGGCATGTCCTCTGAGACCCTGGGGCCACACTTGACGTGCGAGGGCCAGGCAGGCCCCCGCCCAGGCAAGGCTCCCGTGGCCAGGAGTAGCTGAGAGCAGACGGATGAGAGCAGGGCTGTGGGCTGGAGAAAGACCTGCTGGAATTCTGGGACTAAAACGCTGACTCATTGTTAGGCCTGCTGAGCAGGAGACTGAGGAAAGACTTGAGGAGATGTTAAGAGAAAAGACAAATATGTTGTTAAAAGTTACTTGAGTGTCAGTATTTCTGGTATTTTGCCAAAAGTATCTACATTTAGCTTCTGGAGAACTCGACCAGGTTCACAGTTGATTCCATTTTATCACAACTTAGCTCTTGTTTTCATAATTTTGGCCATAGTTGTAATAACACTGTACTCACCAATAATGTCAGACTATCAGAATTTTAAACTTCAGTACAGTAATAGTATAACAAAACAATACCCAGTACCTTTTGATACTGCTTATTAACAACTTGTACACAGTGCTGATATACTGAATACTTTCAACAATTTGAAATAAGGTTTTTGGTTCCTTCGATACTGTTGAATGTTTAATTAATAGGAATTGTATGTTTTTTAAACACATAGTATTGAGAAATTATCGCAGTAACTCTGGCCTTTGTGTGAAGTCTGTATGGTGCTCATGGTTCTTGTTCATGTCTGAGCAATGACTGCAGCCCATTTCCAGCTCTCAGCCATTAAATTGCATAGTTTTGTTATTGCCAGTAGAAATAATTGCCAAACTTGTCTCCAGGTGATGAATCTTAGTGACTTCAATGATTCCCTGACCTTGAATTTGTCCAATATTAACCACTCCTTGTAAAACTAATGACACGCCATGTCCTAAGTGGTAATTAGCAAATGTTAGCATGCTAACATGCTAACCTAAGTTGGTAAAGATGGTCAATATTGTACCTGCTACACTTTAGCTTGCTAGCACTATCATCTGGAGTGTGTTAGTAGGCTGATTTTTAGCATTTAGCGCTAATAACTGTCGTGCCTCAGTGCAGCCTCCCAGGGCTGCTGTCATGGCTGTTCACTTTCTGTCCTGTTATACTTTAAGAGCCACAGTTTTAGTTTTCAGACATCAAAAAGCACTTGTTGGGCTGCTGTTGAATCTGGTGCTGCAGCTTGAGAGCTCTTCATTTAATGATTAGCATGTGTGCAGTTGTGATGGAAACTGCGAGAGGTTCCAGCTTTTCCTGTCGTACATATTCGAGCTTCTTGGGTTTTTTGAGAATCTTGGGTTCCCCAAATTCCTATCCAGTATTAAATCTCTCATCTCACGGCTGCTGCAGATGTTTTGGTATAGCTGAAAATGAATATATGAGATATATGTATGCGCAGAGAAATCGGATAGCTGCGGAAGCTTGTTTTAATTTTCGTCAGCATGCTGTGAAATAAACTCCACCGCATTCACAACTATTGATTTTCATTCCCTCATTAAAAGGCCAGAGCCTTGACCAAACGTGAAAATATTGAATGCATTTTGGCGCCAGACTCTAATCAGGACACGGTTCCATAAATCACAGCTGTTACTATCAATTTGTGTCCACCACATATGTTGGGTGTATGTTTTTGTGAATATATGTGTGTGCTGGCAGAGAAGAAAGAGGACGGGGAGACGGAAATTAAAAAGTTTGGATTCCTCCTTCTCTTCTTAGCTTTCCCACTATTTCTCTTTCCTTGTTCTCGGCCCAGCAGACATTCTCAGCCCTTCTCCCCCTGACCCAGGAGGGGGTATCACACACGCGGACTCGCAGACCCCTAAATCTGCTCGGTGACAGCTCAGTCCCGCTCTGTCAGGACCCAAAGAAAGAGAGGAAAATCTATGTTCGGGGCTAGAAGAAAGAGGAGAGGATATATATGTCCCTGTGCTTTGTTTGGCATCTCTGAGCTGAGATTGAATAGCAAGACATCAGTCAAGTGCTCGGCCAACAGGCTATTGTGTTGTAATTGACCCTGACGAAGTGGTGGGCCTTTAATTTGGGAACAGTGTAAACGGTGTGAATTGATAACTTGGCTCATAACATTTGAGCCCCTCTCTTCACTTGGTTTTCATAAATATGTTTGTATTTACAAAATATATATATATATATATACCAAGAGATTTTTTAATAAACATTCCTTTCTTTTTGCTGTTTTGTTCATTCCAGGTACCATTATCCTGTTCCTAAGATCTTCTATGTGCAGCTGTCTGTGGGGAGTCATGAGTTTATTGGCGAAGGACGCACCCGCCAAGCAGCCCGACACAGCGCTGCCATGAAGGCCCTGCAAGCCCTGCGCAATGAACCCATCCCTGAACGGCCACCACAGGTAAACACACTCACCTATAAACAGAGAGGCTTACACTAACAGTGCCTGCTAATAGCTGTGACCATTTTAGACTAGTGAAAGTAAAAGATCTTCCATGTCTCACTTGTCTGGGCGCCACCATCGCTGTTCACCTCTGCCCTGTATTGTGCTAGTTGCATTTGTTTTGGCACTCATGCTTAATGAACAAAATATTGTTTTATTAATGTATGTTGCTCTAAGTGTCCCAGCACAGGCAGCTGCAACAATATTCCCATTGAATTAGTATTATGCAGTGACAGTGAATTATATCTAAATCACCATTTATTATTCTTAATGACCGGCTTAAGGGAAAGGCTGCATTATTCTATGTTTTTCTTACTGTGTACAAATCCTGTGAGAAGGTGAAAAACCAACAATGCTCTCTCAGTGCTCTGTGGAACACAACCCATTCACTCTCTCTGAGGATGGAAATCTCTCTCAATGTATTGGAAATGTTGTAAATAGTGCATTTGTTGAGGACGCAAATAGTGCAGATGTTCATTGCATTGAAGGAGCCCAGTGCTGCAGTGTGCTCATTTTTTACCAACAATGGAGGCATATGGGACACAGGAGTTTGAGATCTTTGAAATGCTTTTGTCCAAAAAAGAACTATAAACCCAAAAATATTCAATTAACTGTCACAAAAAGCAAAACGACTAGAAATCTTCAGAGTTAAGAGAGTGTAACCAAGACATTTTAGATATTTTCTGTGAAAAGTAAACAATTAAAAACACTTGTTGCGGTTGCATTTTTGGAGACATTACATAGTCTTAACCAAACCATAACCACTACCTGCCTAACTCTAACCCTAACCCTAAAACTAACCTTAATCCTAACACTAACCTTAAGCCAGGTCTTCACCCTAAAATTTAAAGGTTTACATTATGAGGACTTGTGTTTTGTCCTCATATGGAATGCAAGTCCCCACAATGTGACTGTAGAAACAGATTTATGTCGCCACAGCATGAGTAACACATGACCACACACACACACACACACACACACACACACACACACACACACACACACACACACACACACACACACACAGAGCTGTTTCCATTCTGCCCTGATGTTCTGCCATTCATCCTGTATATGAAAGGTCATTCCTCTCTCCACTCAAATTTTCCTCCAATTATTGCAACCTCATCCCCGCAGCACTTTTGTCACCTTGTGTCGCTCTCACGCCAGATGACTGCCTCTCAAATCGACCCCCTCCCACTTGAAAACTCTTTCTTTAATGAAAAGTTACAGGATTTGATGTTTGTGCTCTCCCCAAAGAGGCTTTATTAGAAGTGATTTTTAGAGATAGAAGATGAATGCGTAACCAGCTTTTCATCAGATTGAATTCAAATCCAGCTCAGCTGTAATTACTCTAATGTATCATTTAAGCTCTGCAGTCCCCACAGTTCAGTTGTCTCGTCTGGTAAAATAAAGGTAAAATAAGATAAAAATAAATTAATTTGCACCTGGCAGGAGTGTTTTTCCTCTTGCCAATTTTTCCTTATTTTGTCCTTTTTCTCTCTGCCCACTCCCAATGTCACTGTACCTTTCCAGAGTTTTCCCTCAGGCATAGCTGTTAACTGTTGTTATCATCTCCCACCGGAAATCAAATTACCCCATATCCTCACCGCCTGGCATCGCGGATGGTTATTCAAAACGCTTTGGCTCCTCTCACTTGCCTGACTTGCTGTCTTGTGGCGTCGGCCTCTATAAATGTGCTCTTTGTTTGCTGCTGCTTCTGAGTCTTGCTTTACAAATTGAGGCACATTGTGTCTACACTATATGTCTGTCATTCTGTCTCCGAATGAGTGTGCGCGCTCTCACATGTGTAAATGTGTGGATGCCCTCAGGCTGACAGTGTTCCTCGTTACTATGGGCAGTCAAACCTTTATTTTGAGGAAGACCGCAGGTAAATATCAGTGACACGCTAATTGTGTTGTGTTTATCCCCCAGTGAAGCAACAATATGTAACCTGAGGAAATACAAAAAAGCACCTTCAGCTTTACAGGGCTTCAGGCAATAAACATTATATAACGGAACTGCTGACTAACTCATAACTCCCTGCCAGTTAGTTTCGATGCTTGTGATCCCATTAAAATTGCGACAATCTCATGTTAAACAAGCGCTTTTTTTTTGCTTTTTTTTTTAAAGCTAGTTGTTTTCCTCACAATTAACAGTTTGACTGGGTATTTATTTATGAGGGAAACTTTCTCGGAGAAAGGTGGTATTGTGGCCCCGTTTGTGTAAAGGAAGATAAATGTAGACCTGCAAAGTTGTAAACTTTATATTAAAGTCTTTATGTTTTCCTCTGCGTTAGGAGCCCCTTCCTCCCATCCTTTAATCTAGAATCCCTTTTCCCTAGTATGAAGTCAGTTCCCCATGAACATCAAAGCACTATGGGGGTTGCTACTTTTCCCAGCAGTCTCTGTCCAGTAGATCTCTAAGTAAATGCAGGACTGAGGTCACATTTATCCCTCTATTTGTCTTTTTCACTGGAAGGTTGCTTACCTGCTTAGTCATTCCAGCTTGCACGCTAATACACCCCCACAGACACATGCAGATGCTTAACCCAGCAGCTTGTTAATGCAGCCTTGAGAGGGAATTCACACTATTAATCACATTCATCACAAATAGTGGCAGAGAGAGCGTAACCACGAAAACCATGAAGACTTATTCGTAATGAAAGCAGTTTGCAGAAGAAAGAGGGATGGGGCTCTTTGGACTCACTCACGTCTGTCATGTCCACATATAATACAATAGGCCTAAAATGTATCTCTCCGCACACACAAAACACACACACACATCCCGCTAATGTGAGGTCTTTCACCCGGTGCTGTAGGTGTGTATCGTACCATGTGACCGCGTTTCCTGTGAAATCCAAGAGATCTCACAGTATGAATCATGCATCGTATCAGGTCGCACAATGAGGCAGGAGAAGGGAAGAAGCCCAAAGGGAAAGACCGCAGCCATTCAGACTTAATCAGACAAAGAGCTGGACATGAGAAGATAAAGATCGAGACAGCACTCTGCCTTCCCATAGACAATTGGCACCAAAAAGCCCCTCGTTGTATGGCTGATCATGTGATCTCTATGACATGAACTAGCTTTCTGCGTTAATATAAGGGGCCAATAGCAGGACGTCTCTTCAGAGGTGAACAGTAATCAATTGCTGAATCTTATAGATTCAGTCTGCCTGGTCCACTTTTAAACAACTGACTAAGTAATTAAATCATCATTCAGCTGTCCCAAGGCTCAAACCTGAGTCATCTGGTATTATGTCCAGAATTACTTCATAGTTTCATGGGCGGCAAATGTTGCGGACTGAGAAAAATTTTCTCAAATTTTTAACATAGCAATGTTCTTAAGTCTGTGTGGATAAAAAGACAATGTGTGGTTATCCCACTGAAACCTGCTGGTGCTTTCCCACTGACCTTTTCTTTGGAGGATCAGCTCCACATTTCACGCCTGATGAAAAGATTTCACGATGAAAAGATTGTAGATTTCATATACAAAAAATTCTCATATTTAATGGATTACCCTTTGAGGAGACCTTCCTGTGCAGACAGAGGACCACCGGTCGTGTCCTGGAATACCAGGTTCTCAAATCCATATCAGATAAGGATCATAGCCAGAAAACAGACAGGCTCCTCGTTGCAGCAGCTTGGCCGACATCCACCTCACAGGCGTGTAATTCTTGGTTTGATATGTGCCACAGTTTGGGGTCACCCTGGCACTCAGGAAATGGAGACATTTTCTTTCCATTTAGTCTGAATAACCTCTATGTTAAACAGTGGCGTGATACTTAATTTAGAATTTAAAGACATTTGCATCTGATCAGGACGTCATCTAAAACTAAATCTCAATGTTGCTCCAACTTAATAGCAACAGTATCTGCTCGTGAAGGAACATTATAGCCGGCCTGGAGCGCTTGGTGTTCTCTACGACTCAATTTGTTTTCACATCTGAAGCACTTTTATGGGATCCATTATTGCTTTGGCCCAGAATGCTATGAGCAGAACATCAGTCTGCTTTAGCTTTAGCTTTAGAAGATACCTTTTCAAATGCATCTTTAATGCAGCTATTTCCACAGACGTGATGTTTGATTTTAAGTTGATTGAACAGCGCCCACATTTATTTGTGGTCTAATACATGACTGCTTTTTCAGTTTGGGAGGTCATAATGCCCCCAAACAGGGATATAAATGCTGTAAGAGGCTCCTTCAGCTTTTGCTTCCAGTCTGAGTTCACCATACCAGTAATGCTACTTATGTGTGCTAGTCTAACCTAAAAAATATCCGGTTTATCTATCAGTCAATAACTGAAAAAACTGCAAAAGCGTTCCAGACGGAGCTCCCTCCTTTTGTTTTTTTGTTTTGATTGTGATTAGGGACACACTGAACAGTTCATAAATAATAGATAATACATTCCTTAAGCTAGTGTTACAGAACACTAGATCATTTGGAAAGCTGAAAGTAATGTCCCATTTTGAGCGTTGATCTTCTTTCCTTCTTTTCCAGAGCCCAGAGGAAAAAGGGGAGACCGAGGAAGGCAGCGACGCCAGCAAATCAGAGATCAGCCTGGTTTATGAAATCGCCCTCAAGAGGAACTTATCTGTCAACTTCGAGGTGAGGAAAGTACGGCAGAGTGAGGACACGGTATCCACAAACAGCCACAGAAATATGGCTAAGTGATGGCATTATTATTGGTACTCCTGTGACTTATAAGTCATGTTCTTCCTGTAAGTAAGCGCAGAGCGCAGCGCACAGAGGGATGAGGCCACACAGATAGAGAGCGTATGAGTAGTCATGTGTTATCAGGGTTTTGTGAAATGTCGTAATGCGGTAAGTATTACAAAAACTTAACAACTCATTAAAAACTGAAGTCACGCTGATAAGGAAATATGAACGTGAACACAAGGACGTATGTGTTTTGCCAGTTTTGCTTAATTTTCCCATCAGTGAGATCACTCATCGTAAAGAGATTCAAAGGAATCTGTGCACAGGAAGTTTTAGATGGGTCGCCGCCTTTTAAGGCCCGTGGACTTTCTCATGGTGCTAAGTATTTCTCCTCTGATGTTGGACATCGGAATGGGTTCTGATGGCTTATCTTTCTTTAGCAGTCGGCCTCGTGTGCAGTCCTGCGAAACAGAATGAAACATGTCTTTAACAACCAAAATTCATCTTTAGATTATCTCTTTTTTTAGCAGGAAATTTGATTAAACATTTATTTTTTCACTTTTTGAAACAAAACACAAGAGTTTCCAGGTTAATTAAGTATACCTGAACAATTTTAGTGATACATCTTTCTTTGTGAAGCAAGTTCTAATTCCAACATTAGCTTTTAAAAGGGTGTCAAAGTAGTAGTAGTAGTAGTTTATTCAGTCATGACAACACCAAATATTGTACACAGTATTGACATATCACACAAAATCACAAAATCAAGAATCATGTGTTGAATATTGTGTTGAAGTGATATCCCACCTGTGTTTATATCCAAGACACTGTTTTCTGTGGCTTTCATTCTACATCTTTCTTTTTTTTTTTTTTTAAAGTCAAAGTCTCCATAATTCAAAATGACAGGTGAAACTTGGCATCTGGACAAGAATTCACAATTCATTTTTTTGGCATTGAGCAGTGCTTGCCTACACTTCATAACCAATTTAAGTCTGTAACGATGAGCCCAGTGAAGGTATGAAGGTATTAAGAAATAAAATAAGTTGAGAATGGGGGAAAAAAAACAAAACACTCATAACATTATAGTTTGCTTCCTGACATCCACCTCCATTTTTCTCCGTCTCCACATTAAAATAGAAAAAGTCCTGCTCCTTAATTTGCTCTGTTTACTGTCCTGCACAGTATCACAGTATGATCTAATGTAATAAACAGGAGTCAAAATTCAAAACCTGCCTTTGACATTTGGAATGTTCTAGCGGTGAGACCCGTTGCGGTTTCTAACCACAGGATGTTATCGAGAGCCAGACAGAGAGGAAGAGCTGTTGCCCTGCTCCTCTCTTAAACAACTTCTGATGAGAGTCGTGGAGGCAGTCAATACAGAGCTATTGACGTTAAAATACGAATCCAGCTGCGCAGTGCCAAGCATCAAATTATCCTGATTTCAATGCATTACGTGGAAAGTGTTTCCAGCTGGAGATTTTCAGACTAAACTAAATTCCGTAAGTGACCAGCAGCGTTGCTTGTAGTCTCTCATTTGTGAGTTATTTGTCACACACCTGCAGCTGACTGTGACTGAGCTCTGTTAGTCCAGCATGTCCAAACCAATCAATCGCCGTCGTCTGCTGAACCAGGTCTCACGCATCCTGATCTTTTGTGATCCAGAAATGCGTCATTTGCTGCCCTTTGCTGTGTGGAGGAGCACCCCTGCTCTTTTTGTGTATGCATTTCTTTAAACTTGAGCAAAGGCAGTCATCAATTTGCTGGAGGTGAGCATCTATGTGTGTGATACTGATATTGAAACCCCAGTGCTTTGTAGATTCTTTGGGATTTTCCTTCTCACGTCAGTGCATTCTTAGTCAGTTTAACACCCAGCATGTAGTGACCATTAGAGGAAATGGATCTCATGCCACCCCTGCATCGACTTGTTTGCTCTGCTGTGGTGTTTTCTATCTGGTAAGACCATATTCCTATTGACAGCCGCCTCTGAGAAAAGCTTTTTGGGAGGGTTGGCGATCTTGATTAACTCGGCTTGGAGTTGCCCACTGCTGGCCTCTGGCATGTTCTGGATGAGATGAAGGTTTGTTCAAGGTTTTAGTTTTGCTTAGCAAGATACATCTGAACATTACAGGGAATCCTGTCACTGCTTTTCCAATCAGTCTTCTAAACCCACCAAGAAGCCTAGTGTGTCCTTAAATGACCTGCCGGGTCCGTTCTCCCTGGCTTTCACCATATCTCAGCTGACTCATCCAATATTCACTCCCTGATCGGCCCCTCTTCTTCTACTGCACTCTGCAAGGTGCCAAAAACAAGGGAGGCTCAGTTTACTCTGTGTGCCCCCTCCCTTCCTTCTAGATTCCCTGCCTTCCACCTCTCCTACCATCACTCCCAAAAATCACAGTGAGGGCGGTTGCATGTCGAGGTGGGGGGGGCCGAGGGGGTGGGAGGAAATGGAGACAAGGATGGAAGGAAGTGAGGGAGGCTCTTCTCATTTGTTGACTTTGCTTGCTAATAAAAGTTTGCACAACATCAGGACAAATACCCGTAAAGCTGCCTGATCCTGCCCCCCTTTGTTCAAAAAAAGGCATTTGCTCATCAGAGCATGACATGGCTATCCTTCCTGGAACTGCTATTAATAATTTCTGCCAGCTAAATCTGGATTGATGCGATTCATCATCTGTCATGTCTTTGTCACTGTCAGCAATTACGCTTTCCGCTTTCATTTTCAGCCCTTCCAAATTGGAAGCTGACAGCGGCGGTTTTTCAAAGCGGACCACAGCCACATTCCTCCAAACACTTCTCTCCCCTGCTCGCTGTCACTCTGGAGACTGGCTGTTCATTACTGCCATCTGATGAGCAGTAAATCTGTAACTTTTCTCCACTCTGTCTTTCTTCCACCATCTCACTACAGCTAATATTCAAGCTGCAATTTTAAGCTTGGTTTGCCTTGTTGTAGATAAGCAAAATGATTTAAAGTAGAGTAGAAACAGTCCAACAGTTTTCCCAAGTGCGCTCAAAAACTGATTAGTTTTGTTCTGCAGTCACACCACATTTGTTTCCCTGTGCCATGTCAAACTAAACTGTCCGAAGGCCAGGCTGCATTGAGACAATTATCCTCTCCCCCTCGTACCCCTGATGGCTGTCCAGATTCACTTTCATCCTCAATCAGCGTGCTGCATGCAACATGCTCTCATGCAGCCACTATGCTGTGGTGGGAGACCAAGTGTGAATTACACTTCTCTGCGGGTCTCCTCTTGCCCACTGGGCCCATTACATTATAAGTCATTAGACAACGTTTGGCCTCATCTCCTACGCTGCCGTGTCACATCCCCTTCACCGTGTCTTCATTGATGCACGGAGGACAAATGGCCCACACCCACACCCCAGTAACAGTCGACCAAATTTGAACACATGAAGAGCTACATGTTCATGCACCGTACACAAAACCATGACGGTCATCTCTCCTGTGAACGCCTTTCACAGCAGCCATGTTTTCACATCATCTCATCCCTGCCCTCACTGGGGCATGAAATTACCCATGAGTCACTGCAAGCGAATGTCTGCTTTCCCATCCCTCTGCAATGATGAGGGTCGCCGCCACCCTGAGAGCCAGTTGGCTCATTTAATCCCCCCGTCAGGCAATATCAAACAGATGTCAGCATCAAAGAGGAACCAATCTATAAATCACAGCTTGTGTGTTGGATCAGAGGCTCCCTTTCCAAGGAGGACACAAGAGAAGAGGGTCCGGGCCAAGAACCACCCATCTTACAAGAAGCAGCTTCCCTCAGGGCTTGTCCATCCACCACTCGTCACAAAAGAGCCTTTCTTCCCTCTACCAGTCCCCACCATTGTCCTACCCTGCTCCCATAGCCTCCTCTTCAGAGTACCTGAGGTCTCGCATGCACGGATCCTCAGACTGCTCAGGGTATTAATGTCTCTATGAGAAGCTGAAGAGAAGGCCTCCCATGTTAGAGAAAAGAAGAGATGAAGAGACAAGAGGAGAAGGGGATTGGGGGAAAAAAAATCAACATTGAATTACCAAGTGTTTCCTGTGTACAACCTGATCCTCGTCATTAGGCGGTAGACGGGTGTGTTTGTGTGTTTGTTTGCATGTATGTGTGTGTGCTTGTGCGTGTAAATGAATGGAAGTGCTGAAATCCCATCGGCGTGGCGCAGATCCCGTGTCGTCTGCCAGGAGACTGACTGCAGCTCGTCTGCCGCCATCCTGCGCCAGGAGTGTGTGACATGTGTGCACAGACACACACTGCGTCTCATGCTTTTTGTTGACTGTACCGTATACCTTTACACGCCACATTTGATTTTTTTTTTTTTGGGTTCCTGTCAGTGACTGCATGTTTTCACTTTAGACAGATCAAGTGAATCTTATCAGCGCAACACTTCATCACATTCAGATCATCACTTATTCTCCGTATTCGGGCAGATTCCCAGACTGTTCTGGGTAAGCAGAGAGGAAAGCAGACAACCTGAAAAGATAAAACCCAAGAGCACTGACGCAGTAGCAAGTCTGCTTGAACATTTCTGATCACATTATATCTTAAATTAAATACATACAAAAGCCAAAACGTGTAAGCACCTTGGTATTCAAATGGTCATGGTGCATGCATTGCCAGATTGTTGCATGTCATATCCCTCTCTCTCCCCATTTCCTGCCCGCCTCTTTGCTTTGAAGCTGTCCAATAAATGCAGAAATGTCTAAAAAGTACCTTAAAACCCCCTTTAAAAAGCCTTGTTGCCTGACAAACAGTGATGTCTAACAGAGGTTCCTGGTCTGAATCAAACCAGGAACGATGTGTTCAACCACCACGAGTGTGTTTATTTCTTGGTCAGCTGACCATCTTGCTCAACCACGTGAAATGACTAGTCACACATGTTTAGAAGGGCCTTGCAGAGCTTGAACGGGTGATTAAGTGAGCCCAGCTACAGCACTGAGGACAGCTAAGAAAAATTCCTGTCCTGCACGGCCCGCTGGCATCAGATACACAAATTCCATCTCTGTTCTGTTCCGAGTGACATAATCTCAGCTGATCAGTGGCCAGTTACTTGCAGTGTCACCATCGACACGGTAGAGAAAGCTCAGAAGTGCGATGCATCAAGTCCCATTGAATGTTGTAATGTACAAGAAGCTGCCATGTTGCATTTCCTTTTAGTGGTGATGAGCAATACCAGAACGGATCCCCTGGGTGTGTGTGTGTTTGGCTGTCAGCTTGGACAGCTAGTGCTCCAAGGCTTCCCTGCAACACACATCCTCGCATATACTAAAGTCATTGTGCAGGACTGCTGACAGGCTAACAGGTACATTGACAGCAAACACGAGGCTAGTGTCAGCCATGGTAACAAGAGTGTCCTGCAGTTATTTAAACCTCAATATAACCTTCAACTACATGTGCATTATGTTTCTGCAGTGTTGTAGGAGTTAAGCCCAGGCATGGTTTTTTTTAAGTCTGTTTTACCCATTTCTGAACATTCACTAATCAATGCGGCTTTGTCTTTCTTTGTTTACTTTTCATGCACCCGCCTTGCATTGTCGTTTTAGCATGCTGAACAAAACACAAGTTTGACTGGGTATAGTTACATAGTGGGGAAGGAGGGGTGTGCACACATTATCCTTTGTTCTCCCCAAGGTCTGGTATTAGTCTGTGTTGATGTGTGAAGTATTTGAGGAATGCTCAAGGTTCCGCTTATCAGTTTAATCTGTTTTATCGGTCACTGGGTTCAAATTAACTGTTTCTAGATTGCATCTGATTGCTACAATTTGTGCTGTCTGCACCACAAATTGAGCTCAAATAAAGGAGAGCAGGAGAGAGAGTGAGGGGAGGCGGAGGAAGGCGGTTCAAGAGAGGAGTCTAGAGAAAAATTTACAGTCGGCAGCTACAGCTAGAGGGAGAGCGAGGGAGGAAGTCAGTGAGCTGTGAATGGAAGAAGGCGTCCACATTAGCCAAACATGTACTGTTGGACTCAGTAAGTGTGTGAAACCTAATTCTTCCTCCAGTGTGTTTTCCTAAATAAGGTTGAAGAGAACCACACCTGCCCCACACACACACACACACACACACACACACACACACACACACACACACACACACACTCAGACACTGTTCTCGGACTTCACAGGAAGTAGATGTGATTGCAGAAGCATGACCTAACGCCAGCCGGTGTTTGTTTTAGGTCTCCCAGGTGACCAGAGGCTAGAGGAAGGAAACTGAGCCCTCAACACTAGAGACGGTCATCTAGGAACATGTTCCTCTTCATATGTGTGTTTGCACGTCAGTGTGTGTGTGTGTGTGTGTGTGTTCTGTTGTATATGAGTAACACGCGCATATGGGTGGGTAGTGCTGTGACCATTGAGAACAGATGTTTTGGACCACCTGGTGTAACTGCTTACAGAGTGCGCTGCACACACTCCCTCACACATATGATGCACGACAAAAACATTCACATTCACATTCATTCAGTTTTTTGTCCTTTGTCCTATAAAAAACAAACTAAACTGCAAGATTCTTCTACATGAGTCTCTCTTTTCCAAACTGTCCGTCCTGCATTCCCCCCAGGTGTTGAAGGAGAGTGGCCCCCCACACATGAAAAGCTTCCTGACCCGCGTCAGCGTGGGGGAGTTTTCAGCTGAGGGCGAGGGCAACAGCAAGAAGCTGTCCAAGAAGCGTGCCGCTCTGTCCATCCTGCAGGACCTGAAGAAGCTGCCCTTCATCCCTGCCGTGGAGAAACCCAAGACGCACTACAAGAAACGCACCAAGACCATCCTCAAGGTATGGCTGCTGGGGTCCAGGTCGGGCAGACATTCTGTGAGATACATATTGACATAACCATTGTGTGTCTCCTCTTGTCCTCCCAGACAGGACCAGACTATGGCCAGGGCATGAACCCGATCAGCCGTCTGGCCCAGATCCAGCAGGCCAAAAAGGAGAAGGAGCCAGAGTACCTGCTGCTCTCTGAAAGGGGGATGCCCCGACGCCGGGAGTTCATCATGCAGGTAAAAAATGGTTTTCTTACATATTCTCTTTCTTTACAGGTGTGATTTTTGTTAAGTTTTAGCAAGTGGGATTAAGTTGAAGAAGCAGTGAACAGATGGGGGTTATGTATACACAGAAAGAAGAAGCAGCTTAACTGTTACATGCTGAATTTTACTCCATATCCATGTCCACACAGCGTGAGCAGCGGTGCCCTGTCTGTGACTACACAGGATGCCTTCAGGTGCAAAATTGAGTGTAGGTCACCAGCATTTTGGCAGCTCTAAGAGCCCATCACAGAATCACTGTAGTGACAAGAGTAAAATGGGCAAAAATAGACTCGGTGAGAGAAGCACCTTCCCTGACTGACCAAGAACGAAAGCCAGTGGCAGAGCAAGATGAAACCTTCTCTGTCTGGCTAAAGGCAGCCAGCAGCGGCATGATAAAACATCTTTTCACTAGTGCACTAGTTTCTTGGTTTTCCCCTGGGACTGTTATCTGGTTTCCTGTTTCAGTGTGCATAGAACCAGTCCAATCCTACGTACAGCCAGCAAACTCCTTGTTATTGGAGGACAGGGCCTGAGGCAGTTAAAGCTGAAGAACATATTAATGCGTTATCCCAAAGTGCTGGACTCGGCTTTGTTCTTTTGAGTTCTGTCGACATTTTCTTTGTAAGTGCACAGTGGACAGTGACAGAAAAGGTTTCAACAAGTATCTTCAGCGGCAACTGAGCCCTCTGTGTCACT
Source organism: Chaetodon trifascialis (assembly GCF_039877785.1). NCBI lineage: Eukaryota > Metazoa > Chordata > Actinopteri > Chaetodontiformes > Chaetodontidae > Chaetodon > Chaetodon trifascialis. Next base: position 13,827,579 of record NC_092073.1, read on the forward strand.
GATGATTAATTATTCAAATGAATTGCAATATTAATGCTTTGTGTTCAAGCAACAAGCATTTCAGAAGAGTCAGAAGTTCACTTCACAAGTGAATTTAGCTTCAGTGATTATGCACGTTGTAGATGATTTCTAATTCAATTGGAAGTTCTCTTGTGTGCACTGTTTGAGTCCTGGACCTCCCTCTCACCCCCCCCCCCCCCCCTTTTCCTCTCGCTCCTTTCTCACCCTCTCTGGGTCTCATCCTCCCCGTTCTCTCTTAAAAACTTCTGTTTGATATTCATTACTTTTTTATGGCATGCATATAAAGCTCAGAATAGATGAACATCCATGTTTACGGCCCTGTTTTCCTCGATGGAACAGCCAACTGTTATTCAATTAAACTGCCATTTCAAGCTGTTGTTGCTAATAAAGAAAGTGCCTTCTGTTCTCCAGAAAGATATCAGACTGTGCCCTGTGTGCTAAGGACACAGTATTCATTAACAGAATAAAATGTCACGGTCTTGCTGCAGCAACAACCTTTAACCCTTAACTTAGTTAAGTGGATGTTTTTCTGTTTATCACTAATCCAATAAATAGAGCAGGAACTTTGTGTGGGGAAGGAATCTCAGTAGTTGCCTGAAGTATTTGAGGTCTTGAATAAAAAAGCCACATTGTTACTCGTCAATGGGAAAACAAGTTATGAAATTCTGTCAATTAGTTCATTGTGGATATGATCTGGCAGTGACTCGTTACTCTTGGTCTGCGTTACCTTACATCGTCCTAGTTTTTAAAAGAAACTGGCATTGCCAGTCGCTGTTTTCTCCCCATAACTTATACATAACTTATACAGACAAGGTAAAGCTGCCTTGTTACCCCATGCGACTGTCTGTGTGAGTCTCTGTAGCTACAGTCACATGTGTACTAATAATGCAGTTACTGCCAATCAGTGATCCAGATGAACTTTTTCCACTGTTAGCACTGGTGCGACCATCTTTCTCTGTTGAAATCTAGTTTTTCATCCAGATGAAAGAGTGAATGAATGAAATCTTTACTGCTGTAGCATTAGCACCGATAAAATTCATGAATTCATGCTGAAGCCAGCCAGCTACCCTGAGTTATAGCTGGTTCCCAGGGCATTATTAAGGATAGGCTGACATTATTCATTGAAGGTAGCTCGCACAGTCCAGGCAGTGGCAGAGTATTTATTTATTTATTGGTTAAAGTACCGTGGGGCTGATCCGCACTCCTGACAGCTAGAAATACCACACATTAAGCTACTACGTGTTAGACGGTTCAATTTCTCACATGCAACATTACAGCAAGAGCAACAGGCTTGGACTTTTACAACCACTATGCATTGTACATTGTGTGTCTCACGTACACACATACACTCAAAGAGGGGAGAGAAAGCGAGGTAACAGAGCACAACAGGTGGATCCAAGAGAAAATACAGCATATACAGCAGACGATGACACCAATATAACGTTACGACCAGGGCTGGCCAAGGCAAACCTGACGCACGGAAACGCCAAAAAAAAAGCACATTTTCCTGAGTTGTGCTAAAACGGCGCGTTAGTCTAACGTTACCTAGACCACAACAGTTTAAGAGTCAAAACACAGCGGCAGATCAAATGTGCTAGTAAGGCTACCAAGACCACAGAGAGAGAGAAAGCATGAAACAGTAGCCGAGGCCACACAAGATGCAACAAAGTCAGCAGTTTCCAAATTGACTGTTATTAAAAGTATATTAAAACTAATCATTGACTTCAAAGTTGTTGTTGAAAAATTGTTATTGAACACACCAGGCACCTCTTCAGTGTGAGGACGTCTGAAAGAGAAGTTTCCCATGTTTCCGAATGAAATGATTTGCCACTCTGTGAGCACATGATTGGTGGTAAAGGGTGTCACTACATGGGCTCAGGAATACTTTGTGCTCACAGTTAGTTTGCAAATGATGCCGTTCTGTTTTTAATTTCCATTTTCACACAGTGTCCTAACTTTTTTGGAAGCAGGATCATAACTGGCGATGTGAAGATTCAGATTTTGTTAGATCGTCGTTACGATCTTTGTGAATCTCCAAACCCTGTCAGCAAGCAGTCGTGCATGAGACAAACAACTAGCAAAGCTGGCATGGGCCATTTTAATTTATGTGCAGCGCTTAAAGTGCGTTTCTCTTGTCCTGCTCTTCGTACTCGTCTCTCTGTGTCCGTCTCTCGCTCTTTGTCTCTCCTTCCTTAATCCTCTTCTTTCATAAGAAGAACAGAGCTTCTCTTAGCATCAGGCGGTAAATCAGCCTCAAACCTATTCTCCATGCCTCTTTGATACACACATTAGGCCCTGCGAGTGTGTGTGTGTGTGTGTGTGTGTGTGTGTGTGTGTGTGTGTGTGTGTGTGTGTGTGTGTGTGTGTGTGTGTGTGTGTGTGTGTGTGTGTGTGTTCCTTTGTGCAGTCCACTCGCTCATCTAAAATTTCCGCATTGTTTCTCTTGGTAAGCAGCAAAGCTCAAATGAGTCTCTGTTTTCTCATCTCTCTTTTTTTTTTTTTTTTTTTTTTTTTTTGAGGCTCCACCACGTGTAAAACGCCTTTGAGTGGGTGATCATCTTTTTATGAAAGACTGATTGTGATTATTTTAGCAATTTGGTAATCTATTGAGGCTTTCCTTCTCGTCCTATGTTGTGGCCTACTTGATACACTCAGACGAGCACTTAGTGAGCATGTCAGAGCACTTTGAGTAAGTACACCGAGGCCTCGCCGTTCACAGGCTTTGGCTCCCAGATTGTTATTTGTGGAGTGTAATTGTCTGTTTGCATAACATAACGACGTCTGATATTCTCTTGGAAATATCTGCTTACATTCTGTGTAGACAGATTTAATGTTTTGGGATCGCTGAAAAACAAACACTTCACTCTGAGGCTTTTTGTTGCAATGTAAATTGCACGGCTGACTCGGGCCAAAGTGTTCTCGGCTGAACGAGAGTGTAACGGGAAGCAGGAAGTCATGAGAAAAGCGCTTTTGATATCGTCTCAAATAAACCATTCAGTGATTAATTATCACAGGATGTGCCTGTGCAGCCATGATACTAAAACTGTGTTGTCTTTATCTCATACCTCTGTGCGTGTGTTTACATCTGTGCACATGCAGGTGAAGGTGAATAACGAGGTTGCCACGGGAACAGGACCCAACAAGAAGGTGGCCAAGCGGAACGCAGCCGAGGCGATGCTCCTGCAGCTGGGATACAAGGCCTCCACAGTCCCTCAGAACCCCACCGAGGTACGGACTCTACACATGTCAGGAAGAGGAAAAGGAGCTTAAGTGATCACAGGGCTGAAACGATTCATTTCATTATTGTACACATGGAGGTGCAATCTCCTGGCTGTCTACTGTCTTCAATGCTTAACTGTAGGCTCTGTGATGACAGCTGTGGTTCACCGTCCGACCCAGCCAGGGTGAATCAACAATTCAATAACAGTTTTTAGTAACACCAAAGGAAACAGTCAAATATTGAACGTGATTAAAAGCATTAAACATTTATTTCACTAGAAAAACTCAACTCATACACAATATAGATTAATCCATTAACTGGAACTAGTTTGTTTTGTGATTTTTGCAGTAATTTTATTGATTTTTTTATTTGCTTGACAAATGACTTGGATGGTTACTCAATTATCAACAAAATTAATCAGAAGGATTCATTTTCTGTCTGTCAATCAGTCGATTAATCAGCTATCATTTGAAACCCCAAGTGAAACAGTTACGTTACAAGAGTGATGTACACTTTCCACTATACTCTGACATTTTATAGACTAAACTAATAATCAAATACACAGTCGCTGCTTTCCCTCAATTATAGAGTGAACATACAGTAAGTAGGTCGCTGTAATTTAATGTGAGTGGTTCTACAAATGCACACTGAGATGTATATAGGACGTCTTGCACTTAGTATTCCAGCCACACTGGCAGCAGGGCAGCAGGTTACCTATTCAGCTACATATGCTGAAGGATTACATAAAGATATTCTCTCCAGTCCTCGTCCTATTTGGTCTATACAGCGTCTCGTCTGTCCAACACTGACACTGATTCTCAGTCGATTCTCAGATTCATCACGAGTTCCAGTGCCGCTGACCTGTTACGCAAGCTGTTCAGCTCCTCTGAACCGAACGTGTTTTGCAAGCAACCATTGATCTCCATCATCTTTATTCACCTCATTGGTTTTTCAGCCCAGAGGAGCAGATTCAGATAGAGATGATGTTATATAACCGGGCTTTCTGTAGAATATTCATCGTTCCCCGGGCAGCTCATTAGATAGATGTGTGCTGCTGCATGCATCTTATTCAATCAGCCATACCGTGTAACTAAAGGATGACACATTGCTCTTATCAGAATGGCTGTGAAGCTCTCCAAAGACACCACAACCCAGTTCGCAGTCAATATTTCCCTTCGCCTTCATCCTCACACAAAACAGTCAAGCTCTTCTGTGTAGTCACCGCTGACAAGTTTCCAAAGCTTCAGCACGTCAGTCTTTGAAAGTGTTGAACACTCTGCACGCTGAAAACGCTCCAGTCGCATGTGTCGACAAGGAAATGTCAAACGTTGCACACAAGTTATCGAATTTCTTCTCGCATCGTTGCATGTTTTATTTGTTAGTCCTATAAACTAGCATGTTTTGATGTCTGAGGTTTCAGATTAATGAGAGTCTGCTGCACTGGAAATAAGCAGTCTCACTGTTTAAGCTAATTCCTGGCAAGAGGCAACCTTTCTGGTTACACTCAAGGCAGGATATTTAGAATGGAGTTAGTGGCTGATTCATGGCTCTGCACTGGCTTGACAACTCTGAAAAAATCCCTATAAGAATTATCGGGATGGCCTACTTCTCACTAGATCCTCAGACAACCCCAAGCTCTATGGAATGAGTAAACAGTGTTTGCCGAGTTCCTGTTTTGTAGGACAGGTTGTCTCTCTTTGGATGCCTTCCTTCCCTCACTGCCTCCCCTTCTTTTGGGAGCTCTGTTGGACTGCATTCCCACCGTGGGATTGTGGGTGATCCGTGCAAAAGTGTGAAGAGACTTGGGGGGCTGGGGAGTTTAAAACAAATGCACCCCACATTTGTTTACAGCTGTGTCACACACATCAGAAATGATTTGTTTTTTCAGTTTCACACACGCGTGTTTGTGGCTGTGTGTGTTTGTGCAGGCAGACACGCATACCGCAGCAGAAGTAACACACTGAATAGAAGCCTTTTTTAGTTACCAAACACTGACAACCCCCTAATTAAGTAGCTGGCCTTAAGCATCCCCTCCTGTGAGCACTCGTCTCTTTGTGGCCCAAACAGTAGGAAGGAACTCGTCTGACATGCGTGAAGAAGCTGTCTGTTCAAGAATCTACGTCTCTCTTACCTCCCCCTTCTCTCCTTCTCTCCACATCACTACAGATGGACAACAAAGGCTGGAATGGACAAAAGGCGTCATTTACCGAAGCGACAAGTAACAGTGAGTATCGGCACGTCTCCCTGTGTCTCTTTCCATTTCTTCCTCCTCCTCCTCTCCAGCTCTCCATCGCTCCCTCCATCCCGCAGGTGGTTTTAGCCGCCGAGATGGCCCGGCGTTTAATCTCTGTGACTGGTCAATGGGCTTCTGACTGTCAGCTTAATCGGCCGTGCGTCCTCGTGGGGAGCCTGCGAATTCAGGCTCATTCACACGGGCTTACAGGGCCGGCACACTGGGGCCCTCCGGGGAGTCCCCCCACTGCCTTCCTGTGCAAAAAAACGTAGCCTTTCACTCAGGATTAACACACAGGCACACTGGAGCGCAGATGCACACACACATACCCATAGTCCTGCACACACACAGACACAACGGTGAGGCGGGATATGTGATGATGTGATATGAACGTATAAGATATATCTCACTTACCTGTGTGCCTCTTTCACATACCAGCTGTAGACCAAATAAGATAAAGAGCTCATGAAAAAGTACTGGAACTTTAAAGCAGCTTAATCATCATTACGAACACTGCTTCAAAGGTAGTATAAAGTACTGTGTATCATTTCCTTTTTGAATAGCTTGTTGTTCATCTTTGTCGATGACGTTTGCAGTTCTTGGCACATGGTGTCAAAAGTTCAGAAACAGCTGTCTTTAGCATATTCAACAGTATTAAAGTTATTGTCCCTGCGGTCCAAGTCCAGCCCAGATGATCCAGCATCTCTGGAGGTTTTTTCCTGGTCAGTCGGTCCACCAGTTAGGTCCAGACTTAAATATCTCGACAACTCTTTGCTGGATTGGCATTCAAGTTGGTACAGACATTCATGGTCCACAGAGGATGATTCCTGTTGATTCTGGTGCCCCCCCTGACTTTCCCCCTGCTCCACCTCCAGGTTGACTTTTTAAGGTTTTCGTGAAACATCTCAACAGCTATTTGATGGATTCCCATGAAATTCGATACAGATATTCATGTTCCCATCAACTTCAACTGTGCTTTGTGCTTAGCGCTAATTCAGAAATGTTAGCATGCTAACACACTTAACTAAGATGATGAAAGTGGTTGACATTATACAAGCACACATCAGAATGTCAGCGTAGTCATTGTGAGCATTAAATAAACATTTCACTAAAAGCACCACTGAGCCTGAGCACAGCGCCACAGAGCCGCAGGAGTGGGTGTAAATTCTGTCTTGTCTAGTCTTATGGTGCATTGAAAAGCGCCATGTTAAAGTGTAGATTAACAGACCCCATTTATAGCTAACGAATGCACATTTAGCAGCAGGTTCAGTGCTGCTACATTGTGTAAGATCCTCACTTGCTGCAGTAAGCTGACAATAACCTGTTTATTTAACAGGTCTCTGTTCATCTGTCTCTGTCAAAGATGAAACCAGATAAGAAACAAATGGAGACATGGAAAAGACTGCCTCCTCAGTCGTCACCTCATTTGGAAAAAATCCTCTACTTATGGACATTTTTAACTATATACAGACGCAAAACAGTTTCACGACAGGCTTTATGTATGAATTTACATGGGAATGTGATGGCCTTAAGGGACATTTCATTTATAGAGGGGGCTAGGAGTCTTAACTAAAATACATAAGGATGCAATTTTGTAGGAAACAGCTGGTCTCTATCAGCTGTATCTGCTGTAAAGTTGGCTGTCTTGTCTGTAATCGAAATAAAAACAATGAAAAAGCTTTCTTCTCACCAAAGTCAAACGCTATTTCAAGACTTGACAATCTATTTTCAGTTTCCTGGTCTCCAGAGTTTGGCAGCAATGTAAATTTTCCATTTATTCCACATAGTGTGGGAGTTAAGTAAGTTAATATTTATTACAGGTGTGAAAATGCAAAGAATTCACAATCGTTGCGTAGCTGAAGCAGATTTACGTGCTTTGTAATGTCTGAGCTTGATTTGTTGTGATGTCCCAGCTTGATAAAAAGGATGCACTGCAAGCAGTCTCACTGTGGATGCCAGCAAAGTGAATGCCAGCAGCTTGAGAAAGAGCAGTTTAAGGGACAAATGAACAGCCTGTGAGATGTGGAGCAGCAGAGTGGAAAACAAACAGATAGCCTTATTAGATCCGAATGTGCTGTCGTCACTCGGCTCTAATGGAGGCTCTTGGCAGGGCCGCAGCGCTCTGACACCGGGTATCCAGCTTCAGTGTGGAGAGGAGAATGAATGTGATGTTTCAGCTTTCTCATGTTGAGAGGAACAAAACCGATTGGTGAGACTAATCACTGACTTTTTGAGTTTGCTCGTTGCCATTTGAGACTCAATATAGTATCCAGATGAGAGCTTAACCCCTGCCACAACTTATAAAGCACTCATATGTATGATTTAGTCCAATTTTCTCAAAGATATATCATCTAAATTATATTTATAGATAAATGGTTGTTGTCTTGGATAAACTATTTTGGTGGTTGTGGTCTCTATGGTAGCCCAAGCTCCAGGAGTTACCCAATACCTCCGGAGCAGAGCCCCCTGGGTAATGAAGCCGTCCTTATTTGGTGGTTATTCCTATTGTTGGCTTGGAGCGTGCCTTTGGTCCCGTGCCATTCCCACTCATAGTTTATCTCACACTCAGCATGAGGCTTAACTATCTGCTAATTATCTCTTTAAAGTTGCCCAGACCGCACAACACTCACACGACGCTAATGTCTAAATAATGTTTATTGCATAAACACCATTTACAACTCATTCAAACAGATACAGCTGGTCTCAGTTTTCTGTGTGTGTCTGCGATTGCTGAATGGAAGATGTTTCTGGTTTGTCCGTTGTTTTGATTGACTATGCAGTTTATTGAATAGAAGTGGCAATAACTAAATCTGTTTGCAGAGTTGCAGGATGTTCAGTAAAAATGAGCTCTCTGGCATCAGAGTTATCGTAACGTCTTTTGTGTGATAAACAGTGATAATTGTAGTTTGTGCTGAAGTGTGTTTTTTGGAGAAAACAAATAAAAAGCTAATGGCTTCTTGTGGATATTCTCACATTCAGCTCTTGACAGACTTTACAAGTGTTTATATTAGGGGAGCTGTTTCACAGATAAGTTCCTTTTCCCTGTTAAATACGATTTTACAGGGATTGCTTCAAGTGAACACCAGCTGACAGGCTTGTTTTCGCCGACCTCCGATGGTTTCGTTTCTCACCTCACTGCAGTGGTAAGGTTGTGTCAGTTCACTGTGACATCATCGCTGGGTGTGATTAGAGATGCAGCAGAGCACGTTAAACTCGTTAAAGTTAGAAACCTCAAGATTAAAGTTGTGGATGATTTGCAGACACTTTTGTGCAACTTACCAGTTGGCTGTGGTAACAGCAAGTGTGTTTTAATAATACAGGTCAGTTCATGTATCAACCACTGGGGGCAGCAAACACACCTTGAGCAGCTACACTGTTTAAAAGCACCAGAAGAAGAACACTTGTCTGTTTCGGTGATGCGTGAAGAGAGCTGGATACGGGGTGGTTAGCAGCCTTTCAGCTAATTTGTCCCAGTGGTCAACCGCGGTACTGCAGCTGAAGCCCCTGTGGCCCAAAAAAGCATTTTCCACCATAGGCTGCAATTCTAAAATAAATATTGAAAAATTTTTATTTAATTGAATGGGCGCCATCTTGGAGTCTGGTATCCAGTTGTTATAATACACCCATGATCTGTTTACAGCCATCCTAAACAAACTGTGGGCTGGGAGGATTCATACCATTACGTTGTCAACAACATCACCCAACACAGTACTACTGAACTCATGACTGTCGTCTTCCATATTACAGGCAATTGCGTGTATCCATTCACTTTAGTTTTTTTGGTGCTGCCCTTACCACATGGGTATTATCCTGTGCAGCAAAGTGGGACTGACACACCTACAGAATGCAGGGCAGAGCGGTTATTGCATAAACATCAACCATACATACTGTGAAAGTCTTTCGGATTATAATAATGTGGGTTTTTTAACATCCAGAAAATGAGTTGTACCCAAGCTAATATGCAAACTGCTCTCTACAAATCTGTAATTGGCTTGCTGCGTCGCTGCATTGTGCAAGACAGAGTGGAAGAAAATAGGTAAATGTGTCACTGGCTGCTCACTTATGGCTCCGTCCTTCCATTCTTGCTCTTCCACATAAAACAACACACACCCCCTCGAGCACCCACAAGCGCTCATTGTATTTGTGTATGTGTGTGTATCAACGTTCTGTCCTTTGCCCTGCGTGAGCCGTGGGATGCAGTGCTGCAGCAAACAGGGTGGCTTAGAAGACAGGAAGGGAGTGTAAAAAGAAAGAAGAAGAAAAAGAAGTAAGGAGAGAGTGATTTTTCTCCCTTCTATTCCCATGGGTATTGCAGCAGGGCTTTTCACTCGAGTTGCCACATTTCATTTCCTGCTGTGCATATTTGTGTGTGTGTGAATGTGTGTCTGTGCGCTGTGTGCATGTGTGAACTATGTGAGGGTCTTGCTCCACCGTGGTGATTTATAGCGGTGGGCTCCGGCCCTATCTGTTTTCGATCAGTCTCATGCTTGGCTCTGGCTTCCCTCCAGCGCTCCCCTGGCCCACCGGACGCCGAGTCTGGGTGGGACCCCTCCAAAACTGCCTGGAACCAGCACCACAAACACACACAGACACACACACTCTCCCTCACTCTTTCATTCCCCCTCTTCCCAGCCTCACTCTGCTTCTCCCCTGCTCCCTCCTCATTTAACTTGCTCCCACTTCATGTACACAGTTTCACAATCTCTACCCAACATCCTCACGCACAAACACACTCCGTCACTCCTAAGCACTCACTCTCGCTGTCTCTCCTCCTTTGTCTCACTCTTGCTCCTTTCTCTCACTGTCACACTCTCGCTTGCCATCAGCTGACACCAGCTTCAAGCACTCAATCACATGCAAACATGCAAACATCCCCGCAGGCACGCCCACACACACTTCGGCAGACAATCACACACACTCAACATGGATTGCATGCGCTGCCCCTTCCCAGCCCCCACCGCCGCAGTATTCTTTGTCCACAGCTGATGTCATGTTGGCTAACACCTTTCATTTTTTGAGATATATTCAGAATGCACAGGCCTGCGAGTTTAACTTGCGTAAATTCAAATTAAAGTTGTCATCATGATTGGGAGGGGGGAAAAATCCGAGCAGTTGTGTCATTCCTGGCACGGGGCAGTTTGTTGTAGTATGAGTAATAAGTCCTGGATTTCATTGCCGTTTCCTTCAGCTTTTCTTCTTCTCTGGAAAGGAATGCCACCTTCATTGTTCATGATGGGAAATAGTGTCTGCAGGTTCCCAGAAACCTTAGACCAAGTGCACGAAAGTGTCCGTCTTTGTGTGTGTGTGTATCTGTGTGTGATGGTCCTTCCTCAAACAGGAAGTGGCCTGTCAGTCATATGCTCACTCCAGCGCTTTCTCCCAGCTGTTGGTCTGTACACACACACAAACAAGCACACGCAGACGTACACACACACACACAGCTGGTCTTCCTGTCTCTGGTGACCTTGGCTGGGCTTCGGACGCTCTGCATGGTTTTCACATCCACTCATCCCCACGTCCTCTTCCATCTGAACTGACTCCCAGCTCATCCTTCTTTTTTTATCCCGTCTCTCCCTCCACATCTCCTCTTTTTCATTCACCTCTCCATTTCCTTCCTCTCACTTTCACTGCAGCCGCAAAGTGACGAAGCCAATGAGCCTCAACCCGTCCTGTTTCCTCCTTCCACCTGTCACGACCATTTCGGGACAGTGATGTCAGCGTGCGGGAAGCCAACATAAACGAATGAGATCCATCCAAACGGTCTGGATCGAAACACAGTCTTGGAGCGCTGTTGTGCTCAGCTGGCTAGAACTGCGTATATCTGGACCGAACAGTTGGTCAGAGGTGCTTTGGCCTCTCGGATCCAAATCGCTCCAGACGTTTCCCAGAGCCACTGAAATATTCTCACAAGAACCTTGATCTGAGACTCAACCTGCTTCCGAGATTCTGTTGGGTCTCGGTTTGACACTATAAGTGAAACAGGATGCCGGTTAGCTGACAGCGCTGTTTCCCATCACTGATGAAGTCATAGCCACTCTGTTGATATTGGTAGATGCTCCGTTTGTGTCTCTGTGTTTGTATTTGAGGTTGAGAAAGAAAGAGGCTGTGTGTATTTCCCAGCAGACACTTTGATAGTGCTCGGAGGTGCCAAACCACATGAAACTGTCATCTACGTTCGGTGATGGAATGCCTGCATGGGAGCCAGCGCACACGCTTGTGCACACACACATGCACAAACACACCCTGGCATTGTCTGGTCGTGGAGTAGCAGAGGCATGTGTGCGGTTAATAATGAGAGCCATAATGACCCCTTTTATCTCTTCTCTGCCTCCCAATCTCCTACCTTTGTCCGTTTCCACTCCTTTCTAAACCTTGTGACCTCATCCATCCTTTAACACTGTTTCTACCCATTCAATCTCTACTCTTCCACGCTCTCCTCATCTCTGCCCATTTATCCATTCATCCAACGCTTATTTTACTCCTCTTTTTCTCTCTCCCTCACCTCAATCTCCTCCTCCGCCTGTCTTCTTTGACCCCTCCAGCCCAGAAGGGTCTACTCCACCTCAGCCCCGACGTCTACCAGGAGATGGAGGCCAGCAGGAAGCAGGGGGGCAATGCTCCGGGCCCTGGTGGGAGCAGTGGTAGCTCCGTCAACTACATGACATCCAAAGACATGGGACCCTGCTCTGCCCCGCTGCCACCAGGACACCCTCCATACTACAGTGGCTCAGCTTCCTCACCCAGCCCGACCGCCACCATGGCCAGGGAGCTGCTGCTCAACGGTCAGTCACCCACAGCCGATGCCTCCCTGCCCATGAAGGGGAAGAACCCGGCCCTGGCCTGCGGGGTCTCTGTGCAGCCTGCACAGCAGCTGGACTACCTGGCTCGCATCCAGGGCTTCCAGGTGAGACACAGTTTTCCTGTGCAATTACTTATTCAGAGCAACGTCTCTTTTGTTTACAACCTTTCTGATCATCTGAATGCACATGTTTCTTGCCCCATTAGATGTAGCCATGTTCTTAGATCTCAGCAATATACTCACCAAAGTAATCTACAGTCAGCTTGGTGAGTATAATGTTATCCTAACTGATAGAAATAATGGAAAAGTCAGGAAAGGCAGACCTTAGCTGTAATAAAGCAGAATTTTCCTGTAGGCTAGTTCAGTTTTGCATGTTGCACTATGTTCGTGCTTTGTTTCTTTTGGTAAAAGCCCCACCAAGAGGACCTCCACGCTGAAAGGCATGCATTTGTTTCCAAATTCACATTTATTTCACTTGAGGAATGTAGGCTTGTATTTAATTTTAGCTGCCATTATTAGGTAATAAAAGCCATCATTTAAACTTGGTGAAAGTATCAAACAGCCTGCGGTACAGTCATACAGTATGCACACATGCTAAAGTGACAGCACAGATGTTAGCGTGACCATGCATAAATACTACCACACACACACACACACACACGCACACGCACACGCACACGCACACTCATTCCTGCCATGATTTCTCTCCCTCTCTGCCGTTGCTGTACAACCCTGATTCCAAGAAAGCTGGGACACTGTGTAAAATGTAAATTAACACAGAATGCAGTCATTTGCAAACAAGCGGTCTCTGCCGACAACATGTAGTAACATACTTTATGCAATCATGTGTTCACAAAGCGGGGAAGCTCGCTCCATCCTCGCTTGTGAATGACTGAGCCTTTCCAGGATGCCCCTTTCATACCCAATCATGATACTCTCACCTGTTACCAATGAACCTGTTTACCTGGGGTATGTTCCAAACAGGTGTTTTTGGAGCGTTCCACTACTTTATCAGTCTTCTGATGTTCCTTTCGAGACTTTCTTATGACATGATGTTGGTATCAAATTCAGAATAAGCAGATATTTACAAAAATCACTGAAGCTGATGAGGTCAAACATTAAATATATTGGCTTTGTGCTGTTTTCAATTAAGTGTATTTGAAAAAGGATTAACACATTGTCTCATTGTTTTATTTGTTTTACACAGCGTCCCAACATTTCGGGGGGGGGGGGGGGGGGGGGGGGTTGTGAATAAGAATGTGTTCCCAGTCAACCTGGGTGTTTATAAAGAGGAAAAGCTCTACACAAACACAGCCAGCCACACACACACACACACACACACACCACTTAAAACCTCTCCACATAAGTGATGCCGGCTTTCTGTCTCGCGTGTTCATAGCATGACACGTCTTAGAAAAGCCTTTCCAGAAAGAAGAGAGTAACGAGAGCGGCGCTCCTGCAGAACAAGTGGACACACTATCCGTTTTTTTCCCTCTCGCTGTGGACATTATTGGCAGGCTATGGATTTAGAGCTGGAACTAAACCTCACAGGTGCTTCTGTCATTACCAGACTGGACACACACAGAACAGAAACACTCACTCGCTGTTAGCACTCTGTGTGTGCGTGTCTGTGTGCGTGTAAAACAGACGACTGCCCAGTGTCTGTTCTAATCAGTGCCGGCCGATCTGCAGCGCATACCATGCCACTGATACCAGCGCCTGTTCATTTAAGCTGCAGATGCTTTTTATCAGTTTGAGCGAAAACATTTTATCTTAACCTGCTGAGGGTTCCTTTGAAAGGCCTTTGTTATTGCTCTGAGCCTTCCTGTGTGTGTGTAACCTGAGAGAGCTCTGCTGCCTGGCCAAGCCCAAACACACTTGTACATATGCACACACACGTACACACACACACACACACACACACACACACACACACACACACAGCAGGTTCTGTTTAGTGGAAATGGAAGAGCTGGGCTAAGCCTGTGTGTGAAGTTTAAGTCTTTGTCGTTCTCATACTGCAGAAACCATATGCATGAATATGAGTATATTCTTTGTCTCTGCGTCTTTACATGCATGGATCTGAGGAAGCGCACACACAAGCATCACTCGCATATTTCCGTAAGTGTGTGTTCTTAAGCGAGGAAATCAGGCTGTAATTGAGACGCGCAGACAATATGTGTTCCATTGAGAGAATGTTTCATATCATGTGGGTTTGTAATGAGAACCTCTGGTTGCCTACAGAGCCATGTTAGGCTGACTTTTTAAGGCTTATGTATTCTTCTGTGTTTTTGTGGGCTAAACCATCACAGATTTCAAATGTTTTTGCCAAAAAAATAAATGCACTTGTCTGCTTTTCCTCTCGACACGTAATGCGCCGCTTTGTGTCAAGCCGGCTTTCCCTCGACCCCACTCGGCAACAAACAAGCGCTCAGATCTGCCCTTTTTTTAAGTAATTTGATAATAATCTCCTTGTCTGATTAGTAACTTGTTTTTGTAATGTAATTATGTTATCCAAGTGAGCGGATTACAGTGACCGCCCAACACTGGATTAAAGCAACTAAGCAAGCACTGAGGACATTCTCATAGTGTCTGTTTCATCCATCCAGCTCCGCAGACAAAGGCCCAGGCCTACCTGCTAAGCCCTTCTTTTGATTTGATTGGAAAATAGCCTCTGGTGGAAGCTCTGACTGGATAAGCAACAGTGTGTTGTACTCACGCCAGCTTGGAGCAAGGATGCTGGCACTTACTCCTGTGTGTTTGTGTGTGTGTGTGTGTGTGTATGTGTGTGTATTTCCTATTAATTTGGCTGGCGTGTTGTTGGCACGGTGGGTATGTGCGCTGGAAGTAGGGCAGAAACAAAGAAGCAGGAGGTAATAGACAACACATGGACCAAGGATAAAGTACTGAGTAAGAGCCACGTAACAGATTCTCCCTCCATCTCTTTGTCCCTCTATCTCTCTTTGCTCTCTTTCATCATCTCTTTCTCATCATAATCACTTCTTCTATTCTAACTGGGTGCGAGATTCATTTGCTCATCACTCTACATCACCGGGTTGTGTAACAAAATGGTAGTTGGAGTCCCCCTTTTGCTAATCAGAAAACAAAAATTACATAAATGGATGAATAAATGATAGTGAAAGTGAGCTATTTTTATGGTGGAGTGTGGAGGATGAATTGAGGAGTCTCACAGCCTGAGGAAAGCAGCTGCTCTGCAGTCTGGTGCTACGGCAGTGGGTACTTGTGCATCGCTTGCCACACGGCAGCATAATAACATTCTTGACAATATGACAAAATGCTTAAAAATATTTTTAAAACTCACATTTGCCACTGAGCTCTCCCTGCAGGATGCTTCTGCTCTGAGGTGGTTAAATAAGTTTTGTTTTATTGGAATATTAACATTAACACAATGTGAAATTCCTGTATAATACCGATATTATCGTGAACAAGACGACAGGCACAACCCTCGTACCAGTGATGTTGTGGTCAGTTCTTTATTGGCCCGCTGCAGAGCGCTCCTGTGCTGGACCGTGCACACACCATGCAGGGGATGTTTCCAGTCAGCTTTCTGTTGCTCCTTGTGTCCAGGAATTTTATGTTCTTAAGTTTTCACAAGAAATACCATCATTTCTGAGATGGGTGGAGATGCGTGATGTCAATCACAGTTTCTCTGTGATTGTGATTCCCAGGAACCTAAAATGTATTTCTTTCCCTTTGCATCCACAAATTTACGAACTCTCTTTGTGCAGTTTGAAGAAGTTGAAGGATTTGACCCCGGCATTGCAGTCACCAGCTGCCCATTTACTCTGCCATCACATTACTTAATAGAGGCATCACAGACTGCCACTGTTTCACTTTATTAACTGTTTCCTCCCTTTAAAGTGAGCAGGACCATTTGATATAGACGATCAATGATTGATGGAAATCTAATGATTTTTTTCCGTGATGCACACCTGGACAAAGACAAATCTGCTGCTGCAGAGCTGATTTATTCCCTCTCATTCCTTCACACTAGTCTGCACCGCATGCACTTCATATCCAATAACCTGCTCTAGGTTCTCGGAAGACTGGAGTGTTTATCGGAGCTGCTGCCTCTGTTTGTCCACGTCTGAATGTGGACTGGCAGAGTTGGAGTAATTTAGTGGTTGAGCGAGTTAATGAAGAAGAGGGGAGTGAAAGGGGCAGAGAGAGGAAGTATGGATGAAAGACCTGTGTGTGTGTGTGTGTGTGTGTGCGTGTGTGTGTGTGTGATCACATGCTGCTTTGATTTGTGGACTGATATTGAGAATAATTCCTCAGACACTGACAGGAAAGAGTCGGGAAAGTGTGTATTCTGTCCTCATTTACATCAGTAGGCTAATCTGAGTCTTGACTGTTGGTTCAGGAAAGATTTTCAGCCTGCTGTGTGTGTGTCATATTCTTTTATCAGATTTAGCTTTGGATGAGTAAACCTAAATTGTTAACATCTGTATTAATATTCTCACAATACCACAACTTTAAACCTTAATATGAAAAAACAGTATTTGATTACCAGCAGAAAGAAAAATGTAGTCCTACCAACACAATAATAATGCTGATAGCAATGGATGAGGACCAGTTGATTTTCTCCCCCTTTGTTTTGTCTGTGCAACCTTAGGTTGAAAATCTGATTGTAGATCAGTTACTTTTGTAAAATCTGCAAAAATCATGCCACCATTTAAAGCAGCATATAATAGTTGAACACCACAATGTGGAAACCCAGATTTTACGGCGAGACTACATAATTTTTGCTGAACCGCTGTCACTGTGGCTACAAGTGACAGACAGCTGCTAACTTTAGCTAACATTAACCAGCTCTGGTCATACCAGACCAAGTGAGTCTATAGCTGAGCACATTGAATTGAGCCACGATGCATTTTATTGCTAATGAATTCAGCTTTTCATCTGTGAGAAGAATCATGTGTTATTCTTTCTAAAATGAAGTAGTATCACTTTAAAACGTGTCCACTGTGAACTCCAGTTGATAGGATGTTTAAGCTGCATGTCGTCACCCTCAGTCTGGTTATACTGTCAATAGATTAAATAAATCTTTAAAACAAAGGTGCACAAAAACAATACTACACAGAACAGTAGGCACGGATCTCATTATTTTGTGTTGCGCATAGTACAGTAAGCCATATTCCTAAGTAACTGGCAGGTACAGTGAATGTAGCACCTTTTTCAGCAAGAATTAGGAATTACACCCCTCCTGAGATTGTGCTCTGGTTGTGCAAATGGAAAATATGACAGAACCGCTTTGTGTATTGTAGCAGAGATTTTAACCAGCCTGTGGAGTTCTGATGACCTGCATGAAGCATAACATAGATCAGTTATTAAAGGTACCCCGTGAAGCGTACCATAACATGAATCATCACATGTCCATATGGGATCAAGTGTTTACTCTTTGTGACACAGGATATTGCAACATGTAAAAAAATGTTAATATCCTCTTGCATATGGCCGCGAAAGTTCAGCATACTGTAATACAACATGCCAGGTCCTGGAACCGCTGAATGGTATCCACTGTATCTATCCGCTCTGTCCACCTGCTAAATCCGAACGCAATAACACAGCAGAGATAGCGATCAGCTGAATTATGTCATCTAGCCATGACAGACTTAACTCTGGAGATGGATTTAGAGAATAAAGGGAGGGCCCCCATCCTCTTTGCTGTGCTGGAATCAGAACTTCTACGTTGGAAATCCCATGTTAATGAAAACACTATCCTTGGCGGGTGGCTGGTGTTGAAATCCATTCAGTGCAGTTCCCAGGATTTCTCACACTTTCACATTGTTTGTTCTCTCTCTCCGCTTCCTTCTTTGGCTGTGTAGGAAAAACCTCTTCAGATGGTGCCGACTACACCTTGTATCCTGCCTGGCAGTTTCTACCCCCCCCCCCCTTCTTTTTCTCCTCCTCTCCTGATCTCCGCTGCTAACTCTCATCTCTCTGTATCAACATCAAACGCCTGATCTGGTACAAACGTTCAAAGACTCTAACAGTTTGTTTCCAACTTCCTTGTCATCGTCTCATTCCTCTGCTCTCTGTTTACTCTGGGATTTGCGTTAGAAAATACATTTTGGGATGGCTAATCCCACCACGTTTGATTTCTGCGGCAGGGTGATGGCTTCCAGCTGCGCTCTGCGGCATATTTGTGTGAAGAGCGATCTTCGAAAACAAGTTTTGTCGGTGGTATAAATCAGACCGTTAATGCTGTGCTGGCTCGGCGCACAGTCTCTCTGCTTACATGGTGGCCCTCTGTGTGCGTGTTGGTGCGTATGCCTGTGTCTGTGTGTCTTTGGCAAAACTGAGTGATGATGTTTTTACACCACAATCAAGCCCATTTGCAAACCTTTAAATCAAATACCCTCAAGTGCCGGCACAGCATATTGCAAATTTGAATATGCAGCATAATCTTTTTTTTTTTTTTAAACTTGCTTTTGTTCTTTGTATTTTGATAGTATTGATCATATTTCATGTCGTTCTCTGCACCAGGCAGTGGTAGGAGCTGTGTGCCAGCACAGTCCCAGCATGGGGAGATGGAGGGCGTGTTAGAATCCAAACGGTTCTCTTCATTATCTCCATGTTGTCTGTCACTGTAGAAACTCTGCACAGTCCACAGGTAAATAAATCTACCGAGCTTAGCAACCTCACAGAAACTACAAGACTCAGAGAAGTCACTGCTCCCGGCAAAGAAGTAATGCAGCACATAATCCCCGTGAAACCACAAATTAGCATTTGCACACTTTTTTCTGTACAGATTAAACAAACAAGATCTAACATGTTGATTAATGAGCTTTAGAGGTGCGAGCTGTTTTCTCTCTGTTTCCAGTCTGTAGGCTCAGCTGTGGTTGGCTGATGGCTGGAGCGTAAAGTCATTTTAAAAGATGAAGTCTTTTCTGCGAGGCACATCATTGTATAAAGGATTATAGGGGAAAAGGCCAGTTGGTGGAGCAGGTGGCTCATGCCAAAAAAGTAGCTTTCATGGATAAGAAGAGACATAAAACCTTTTATTATGCATAAAACATGCACTCGTTTTTTGAGGAATGACAGCAATACTACAAATATCTACATTTGAATTTATGACATGCACAGATCTTTCTAGATTGTAAAAAGCAACAATTATGCAGGTTACAATATTTTGACAAAGCTAAGACTTTGCTGCACTTTCACCACCAGTTTGATACATTTTGCAAATGTGAGGCTGACTTAATGGATGGCATTCGAATGCACAGTGGTTTGTTTCCTGGTCTCTCAGCTGATTTCTTTGAGCATGCACTGTGTCAGAGAATCTGTTCTGTGAATTTTTGATAATGGACCGGCGTCCTTAGGACTTGGACTGTCGCTGGCTTCAGACTCCTCTCAGGCAAAAGTGCTGTCAAAGTCTAGAGTAGCAGCTTTGTTTGACTTGAACCTCCTGCCATTAGCAGGACCTCTAATTGCTTCTCCCCAACAATGACGACATTGCTCAGATGTGGGGGCTTGTTTATTTTAGTAAAATAGAAGTTATTTCCGTGCCTTTTGACTCTCCGCAGCCTGCTCTCGGCCTTGTCTGGAAACAAGCTCTTAGTCCTGCAGTGCTTCTGTTCCATGGTCTCAACCAGAGTAACATGACAACATACCTAATAAGTATTTGTTTTTGCAGTTACCTTGACAGCATTGTGTAACACAGTCCTAATGAAACCGAAATTTGCATTTATTTGTGTGTCGTCCTTCACGTCTGTTTGGATTTCTGTTTGCAGGTGTGCACATGCAAATTTGTGCACTTCCCACAGGTCCGAATGCGGCTGCATGAGCACTATGACCGTGATTGCTTTTTAGTTTGTGCATGTTCGTGTTTGTTCGAATGAAGGGGCGCATTTCAAGAGGAGCCATCCAGCTTTAGAAGCCAGATGTCAGAGGTCGCTCCACATTAGTGCCGCCGGTCAATCGCAGACCTTGCGTAACTCTCCTGCTTCTTTGTCTCTGAAGGAAGTGGATTAGAGGCTGTTTTCTGAGTTGGGACCTGGGATGATTAGTTAGGCCTGTTTAGAATGCATGCACTCACAGATGCATACAAACATGCACTCAAAACAGACAGCCTGGATGGGAGAATAGACGGTTTGTTTTTAAGATGCTCGTTATTTCAGTTTCCGCCAAATCATTGCAAATCAGATGATGCAATGTTCTTTGATGCTGGCACGTCAGGCAGCTTTCTTTCCTGCCTGCGTGTCAGAGTGGATGGAAAATCCTCAAAGTAATCAGGAACTTTGACTATTTTATCAACAAGCCACCAACAAAGTAAGACCTCCAGGTGACGTTTGGTGATGTGCCAGATTTGCTGTTGTACACAGAATTTGGCTGGTGGCTGGAGCAAGTCTTGTTTATTTATATAGTCCAATATTGCATACAGTGTGTCAATGGTCATTACAGGCTTACAAAAACAGTTTTTCCAGACCCAGCTCAAGATCTCTCAGAGGACGAGGGAAAACAAAAGAAAAACACAGAAAGAAACAAGACTAAGAGTCAGCAGCCGCACTGTACTTCACAGCGACATCATGCTGTTGTTTAGCAGGCTTGTTACCATGGTCACCATCTTAATTTAGCTTGTTAGTATGGAAACATTTGCGAATTAGCACTGAACACCAAGCACAGCTGAAGCTAACGGGAAATGATGTTTTGCAGGTATTTGGTCACGTCACAAAATATTGGACAAATTAAAGTTTCAACCTGATGGTGGCACTAGAGGCAAAGTGGAGGGATCACCAAAGTCCTCCAGTGGGTAACATAAACATCTGTAGGAAATTTCTCAGCCCTCCATCAAGTAGCTGTTGAAATATGCCACTCAAAATCACAAATGTCAACCTCATGGTGGCTTTGGAGCAGAGGTCAAGGGATCAGCAAAGTCGTTGGGATACTTTGTCTGGGAACCACGACTGTCTGTACCAAATGTGGCAATCCACCCAGTTATTGTTGAGATATTTCAGTCTGGAACAAAGCAGTGGCCAGACAGATGTGGCCATCCCTGAAAAACGTGGAGGCAAAATTCAAGAAGAGATCTCCCCTCCCCAGATTTCTTTGTGGGTGAATTGTAGCGATGAAGAATGAACAGAAAGTGCAACGGCTAACAGTCACTTGGTTACACAAGCTTTATCTTGTGTAAGGGACCTCCTGACCTTTGACCCCTCGTGGTCTCAGATGCTTTGTAATTGGTAGTTTCCATCAACTGAACATACACACTTGTGTGCATATACACTCACACAGACAATGGCAGAAGTTGGAAATGGCTAGAAATTTGATATATCCGAGCATATATCTCCTTACAATAAGAGGCTGAGAGAGAGCGTCTGTTTCCTCCAGTGCCATCGAAGGGCCTCACCCTCAGCAGGAGTCCCGACAGCTCGCAATAGATGAACCGAGCAAATTGGCTGCCGATCAGACAGCATGATTACACCATACGTCACAGGCTCCCATCAACAGGCCTTTATATGGCCTAAAGGACCCAGCATGCGGAACATTTACAATTCGCAAGATTATGGAAGAAGCTGTATTTTTATTTAAAGTTAGGATGCAGAATTACTGAATTTGATGAAACAACATGTTTCAAACAAGTTGGGACAGGAGCACCAAGAGACTGGGAAAGTAGTGGAATGCTCCAAAAACAGCTGTTTGGAACATTCCACAGGTAAACAGGTTCATTGGTAACAGGTGATAGTATCATGATTGGGTATGAAAGGGGCATACAGGAAAGATTCAGTGTTCACAAGCGAGGACAGAGAGAGGTTCACCACTTTGTGATCACATGATTGTATAAAGGATGTTACTACATGGACTCAGGAACACTTTGTAAAAGTGTCAGTAAACACAGTTTGTTTGCAGATGACTGCATTCTGTTATTATTGACATTTTACACAGCAGCCCCTTTTTTTGGAGTCTGTTTTAGGATCCTTGTTACTCAACGACTGTATTCTTACCCTTAAAGTCCCCCTCGTCTGTTTTTGTCTCACTCCTCTCTCTTTCTTTCTCTCTCTCTCTCTCCTTAATGTTGAAGTCTGGAGAATTTATTAGAGATTAGCTTGTCAGAGAAGGCTTTTTCCATGGCTCACTTTACTACATTCATCATTCATACACATAACAGATAGCATTCCACAATTTATCACTGTGGGCCCATCTCCTCATCAGCAGGTGTGTGTGTGAGTGTGTGCATGCATGCACGTCAGTGTGTGTGTGTCTTCTCATGTACTGTATTTACCTCTGCATGCACATGCTCATATCTCTCTGTGTGTTTGCACACGTTATAATGGGTCTGCGTCTTAATGGGCAAACATCCATGCATCTGGCTGGCTAGTGCACGCACACACACATACACACACACACACACACACACACACACACACACACACACACACACACACACACACACTTTTCCACATACGATCATAACTCATTCAGAGACACACACACCTCGCTCTGGAAGCTTTCAGTCACAGATCATATACAGCCGCTTGTACGCATGAGCATGCATTTGTATTCACAAGTTCAGCATGTATCCAAGGAGTTGTAGGCTACATAAGATGAAGCTTTGATCCAGTGAGGCAAATCCACAGACACACACACACACACACACACACACACACACACACACACACACACACACACACACACACACACACTTTTGTGTTGTGACACACATTTTCTTTTCCTGTTGATTAAAAGAATGTAATAGCTTCAAACTCCTCAGCCAACAAAAATATACAATGACTAACCAACACCCAGATTGTATATAAATTCAACAGATACTGACGTCAAAATGTGTTCAACACATCTTTCTATAATATTCGCTGTCATGGAAATCAGTCATTGGTCTACATAAATATGTAAATGCCTTTGTGCGTCATGATCATGGCATTCATTGTAGCAGATTCCACTCATGGCTTAGAAACCAAGATATGGCCTCTTTGCTATTATGCCTGACTGAAGTGCAGTTCACTTGTACTGACATAGGTAGAAGCTCTGTTGCCTTCAGAGCTATATGTCTCCATACCTGCTAACTTGCTTTTTTGTTGCCCATTGATGCATGAAAACATTTTGAATCAGTAATGGCCTCTCTTCTTCCTCCTGTCCTTTGTCTCTCTGCATCAGTCGGATATTTCTCTTCTTTCACATCTCGTAGTTATTTGTGCCATTTATTAATATGCCTCCAGCTGTCCTGGGCATAAAGTAGGCCAGGCAAACACATGCACACGTAAGTAGACGTACACATGTGAATACACACATATGCACCAAGCGAGAGCCAGTGAGAAGTAGGGCAGACAAGCAGGCAGTATTACCAAAGCCCTTGGATCTCAGGAGCAGACTGTCCCAGAGGAGCATCATGTCATAACAGTCCTGATTGCACAGTATTTAGGAATGCCTGCAGAGTTAACCTCTCAAAGATGAGGGGTCGCCAGTGATGTCATCATCACCCCCTCAGTTGCACATACACATCCTTACATTCATTCCCCTCCATTGCCATCTCTGTATGGTGTGGGGTAATTGTCCACAAATGCTCTGTGGTGGCAATTAGACATGCAAGACTTACTCTGAAGCCAGCCACTTCCCACTGAACACTTGAGATGCTTCAGTTGGCTTGTCGTCCATGCTTTAACTGATCTTTTCCTGTATTTACTTTTGGCGTAACTCAGATTTCCTACCTTTGCCCTCTCTTCCAGGTGCAGTACAGTGATGCGCAGAGTGGTAAGGATTTTGTGACCTATCTGACCCTCTCCCCTGTGCAAATGACTTTCCACGGCACCGGGAGCACCCTCCAAGCCAGCCATGACCAGGTGTGTGTGTGTGTGTGTGTGTGTGTGTGTGTGTGTGTGTGTGTGTGTGTGTGTGTGTGTGTGTGTGTGTGTGTGTGTGTGTGTGTGTGTGTGTGTGTGTGTGAGAGAAGGGAGAGTGAGTGTCACACCTCTTAAGAAAGGAAATGGTAGATGGTAGAAAATGGCCCATAAATATCAAATATTATATATTTATAGTATATAAGGTTACAATAGAGTGATTAAGCTGCATTAGCGGTCAATCTGAAAATCATCGAATATGCAGGTATCAGCCATTTGATTGGCTGTTACATGACGTTGGCTGCAAACATATAGTTTGGGTTCGTACATTAAAGATGCACACGAATTTTTAGTTAAAGTGCACCTCAGATTAAATTTGGTGGCAAAAGTTGTGCATGTTAAACTAACCTTGATGCTCTGATAAAGGGCCAACTGTACAGGTTAAAGTAATCAAGGACAGACATTTGTTTTATATATTAGATTATTTTAGGAATGTAGTGCGAGGAGTGTTTTAATTAGTTTTAATCTTATTCCATTTAAAGAGGAGACTCTCTGCATTGTCCAAACACTTGCTATGGACAGTAAATTGGGATCCTTCTTGGAAGCTAAACCTAAGTCTGTTAATCTCTTTAGTAGAGGACAATTTGGTAGTGATAAGTAAGAGTATGGAACAATATAGTTACCAGATTTTCAATATATTGTCCAGTGTCATATTTTTCCTTACATAAGATAAACATAAACATAATGAACCTTTTGTAGATATGTCTGGGTAAAGATGTTATGTGGTTGACTAATATAGTGAACAACAATAAAGTATATTGCTGCACCCATAAATGGCCGATAATATCAGCCTGCTCTTCTTTGTAGGTTCTGCTTATCCTGGTGCAGTGAAGTGTAGCGTATACAGTGGTGTATACAGTGTAGTATGTAGGGCATGTTGTGAGGAGACTTTGGTAGAGGTCTCATCCTCTAATTAACAGAGAAGCCTCGGCTCTGTGGGTTTAGTATTAATCACCGGGGCGTCAGAACCACCTGTGATAATGGTCACTCATCGTGTTTCTCCTTGTCGAGCCACTGTTCACCCCCACACACAGTCGCCACTTTTCCGTCAATCAAAGTAATCCCCATCCTGAAATCTGAAAGAGTACCTCCACAACTTGCGGCGTTACCCTTCTTTCTCCCTCCCTCTCTCGTTTTCTCACTCACCCTCTCTCACATACTCCCCGTATTCAGAAGGAGGCTCTTTGTCTTGTGTTGCCCAAGCAGAAAACCAGTTGCTTACATTCTATCATCTAAACATAGGACGGCCCTTTATTCAGCGGCCTTCAAAGCTTTAATAAAGTCCCGACCCGGGCCCTGAATGGGACAGCTGACAGGGGGCTAGTGCCGCCACCGCTAACTGAGAGCCAAGCCAATATAGGCCAGGCAGGTCTGCGTCCTCGGGACCTGTTGTTGCCAGGAGCACTGGGGCATGACCGACTGTTAGAGAAGGCCTTTCTTTTTCTCTTCTCAGTACAGTGAGGAGCGCGACCACAAAGGGAGCACCTAACAATAAGGGGTCACCCTCAGTAGCCCCCCAAACCCTTACAGTTGTTGAACAAAGTGGGGCTGAAGCGTCACACATTTGGTTGATGATGGTGCGGACACCAGCGGCTGTGAGCATGGGCCTGCGGTCGATGCACTAATAAGGCCCGTAGAGTTACCTGCAAGTCAATAGGACAGCTTGAATAGAATCCCGGGCATCCTTTTGCACGCATTCAGATCGATCTGCCAAGCGTCTGGGTTGCTAATCAATAGCTCGCTGGAGATCCGCGTGTTTCCTGTGCCACATGTTGGCCTTGGCACCCGTGCACACAAACACAGGCCTTGCACTGTTATCTGTGTAATTAGACATTGTAAATCTGATGAGATGGAGCAGGGGATCTCTTGGCTAAGAGGTGATAAAAAACCTTTCCTGGAGCATATCTGTGTTGCTGCACACACACACACACACACACACACACACACACACACACACACACACACACACACAAATCCCACATTAATGTGTGGAGACTCGAGTGTGTTTCATTATACATCGCTGTGGGGATTTCCTGCTGTCTTATCAGCGCTGTCATGGAGGTTTATGTCAGGTAGACCAGAGCAATTGATAAAGATCAAGAGCCAAAGGAAATCCTCTCCACACCTCTCTGCCCGTGATGTATGAAGGAAAGATGTGTAGGATATGGCCTGCAGTTACGGAAGAATGGCTGAGGAAAATCCAGTTGGCAAAACAGCATTTGATGAAAAGTAAGCAAGATTAATTTCTAACAGTTATAACAGAAACATATTAGTTTGAGTTATAGTATTGTTACTCTTTGTTGTTTGCAAACAGATTAGACATGAGTGTCATCCGTGCATTGACTGATGACTTGTGTGTTTCTTATTATTCTAATAATATTATTGTTCATTTTTGTGGTTTTGTCTTCATTTTGCAAACTAGGAAGTCTTTACCAAACTGGGATTGTTTTTGCCTTGTTTTTGTGTCAGACGTGTAATCAAAACATGTAGGGCTGTAAATACAAAATACAAAAAAAAAACATATCAGCTGTTGATTATCTCTCTTAATTAGCCTCCAAATGAGTAGAAAACAAGGACTTGAAAAGCACACATGGCTCCAAAACTTCTTAGTCTTTGTTTCAGATCAAAGAGAAGATGGAATCGGTTCAGCTCATCAGCTGACTGTAGAACAATAGCAGTAGTAGTGATGAGAAGCATGCTTGCCATAAATCAAGGAACAGTCTGCAATTTGTGGCCAAAACTTTGTTGCTTTGTTGCAAAATGCAAAGACCATGCATCCCTCCCAACCCCGCCTGCCCCTCTCTCTCTTTCTCCACCCATCAACTTTTCATTCCATCATCCTTTATTAAGGCTGTGGAGCTGGAGCCTAACAGTTAAGGCACATACCAAGCAACCGCTATGTCCACAGTCGGACTCTCAGCCGCAAGCTAGCAAGTTAACATTACTTTTATGAGTTAGCTTTGCAACTGTTACATCATTACACAGTTTGTATGTGTAGATATTTAAGTCAGTAACTCACCACATAAGAAGTAGATCACGTGTAATTTAGTGTAAATTTCCACTTAGTTCACACTGATGTCATAGTGAGGCTAAGTTTGAAATGAATGCTAATGCACCAGAAACCTATTACGCCAGGTCATGTTCCCAGCTATCGTTGTCAGACACATAAATGTGCAGAGTTGTGTGTCTTGATGGATCTAATTACCTGTTAAAGGTGCAGAGTTGGCGATCAGAGAGTAAAACCTTAGTGTAGCTCTCTGTTGCACGGTAAACATTAATGATTGAGAACAGAGCCTCTGTCAGTGTAATTTTTACAGTGGTCTGCTCTCTATCAACAAGTGCAAACATACACACACAGAAGCACCTACACATAAACACACACCACAGTGCTTAGTTGCCATAATCCTTGGCCTTGTGCAGACATTCCTGGAGGGCCTGTATGTGTGAGAGATATACAGCTGAGTGCTCTTTCTGACCTTATGTGCCATCTACTCAGTGCCATCTGCCAAACACATGTGAGCCCGTCGGCTGCTGCGCTCGCTGAAACCCGCCCGGAGCCGAAAATGTTTGTCAACATGTTCTCCATTTGAGTTCTGAATGACAGTATGTTTAGTTAATATCTTTAAACCAAATAGATGAGAGGGAGAAAATACAGCGTTGACAGCTTTTTGAATAAACAAAAGTACCACGCCAAGAATATGCTTAACCCCACTTTTTGTGTATCAGTTCCCATGTTCAGCTGCAGGTTTATTTTTAGGTAACCTCTTGTTTGACGTGCCTTCTGAACTTATAACCAGTGACCACAAATCTCCGGCCTTTTTCCCTGCTCTCTGAAGGTCATATCAGTTTTGCTCAGTTAAATCTGCACTCCCTCAAAGATCAATTGAGTTACAAGACGGAATTAAAGGCCGTCGCGTTGGGATATATTTAGACATTTTTTCGACAGGGCTACATGCTTTTTAGACAGACTGATTTCTGTGTTTGTTCTGCAGAGCTGAAGTAACTCTCTGCCAGTCTTTCTGTGGCGGCAGTGGGACACCAGGGGGGCCGAGGCCCACTGAGCTGTGTGTGAGGTGTCGCTGGTCCAACATGAGCGGCCCGCAATCGAAGATGACAGGGTGACTGTTGTCTGCTACCAGACACTGTGTGCGTTTGTGTGTATGTGTGTGTTTTTGTGTATGTGTGTGTGGAGGGGCGGGGGGTTACTTTGCGTGCAATAATGTCCTCAGCTGAGACTCCCGGGGGCCCTGTCTCCCAGATTGTCAGCTGTGGCTGCTTGGGTTTCCTGCAGCAAGAGCACATTTTGGCTGATTTGATTTGACATGTTGAACATAGTGTATCAGGATTAAAATGTGTTTTAGACATGCTTTCAGGTAATGAGGCCTACTTTTTTTTTAATTCATTTCTTGTGAATTGTACCAGGCCTGCCAGGTAATGGAGCTAGGCAAAGGTTAAGTTTTCTACAGCCTGTCTGTGAGCAGACTTTATTCACTGGTGTAGTGCTATGAGTGCCCTTGTGAAAAGGCCTTTCACCTTACCAAAACACCATTTGGTCACATGCTTGCTCTCTTGACTCTTTCTGTTATCTTATGCCAGATTCACAAACACACACTGATAACCATCCCATGAGGTTACCCAATCCTCCCTACAGAAACAAAACATTGGACAGTTCTGCTAAAATTAATTGGTCGTGCGACCTTGTATGTGGATTCTCGCCTCAAGCAGAGTTGCGTTGAGGAAACAGAATGACGGAAAGGGCCTGCAAGGGAGCGATAATGACAAGCAGCGGTGAGGTGTAGATTTATTCAGATTTTGCCCACATTCATAGCAATAGAGTGACAGTAGGAGGAGCGTTGTGGCAGCAAGAGGATAGACGGGACTGATTCATGGCGTGGTGACTGCTGGGATGGTCTTCAGAGATCCCCCATGGAGCTCAGGAGAACAGCAGGAGGAGAAGGAGCTGCAAGAGGGGTGGAGGTTGTACAGGCCTTGTGTTTGAAGTCTTTCCTTCCCGACTGGGGCACAGACGTTACCCAAGGCTGGGCTCCTCTCAGGGGGTCCCGCAGGAGTGTTACCCAACCAGGCAGGCAGCTGTCGGACAGCCTCTCCTCCCTTCTTATCTGTCCTGTCTGTGTCCTCTTTATGTGCCGCTGTTGTGTAACCAAACACAGCACCTGGACGTATCCTAAATCACCGTATGTGGAGAAAACAAGGGAGTGGGACCCAAACTGCATGGACATGGCCCGAAAGCGAATACGGAGCAGGCATTCCTGGGTTTCTGAGTCCAGTGACGATCTGAAAATTTGGGTCAAAACGTGACACGCCAAATCCGTGAACTGACATGCTAAATATTTGGCCAATATAAAGTCACAGCTGAGCGTAATGATCCAAACCTTTGGCCCGTAGGAGCGTTCATCTGTTGCTGCTAAGAGCTGAACCAGTCCAAAAGCGCCTCAGCTACATGGCAACGGGTCATGACTGGAAATGCAAGTCCAGTTACAGCCCAGTTTGCAAACAGTGGTACAAAAGCCATGACATGACTGAGCTAATCCATCAGGAGAAAAACAAAACCAGGGACACAATATAGGTGATAAAATAAGTCTCCATGCAGCAACAGTAATGGAAATTAAATCAAACTGAGAATGAGCTTCATAATAGATTAGCTTCTATTAAATTATTCACAGAGGAGACTGTCACAAGCTATGTTTGTGTCATGGGAAACTTTAATAAGTTTTTTTCCTGCTCTCAGGAAAATAGGCGCATGCTTTCTTGATTTAGGAGATCTGTTATAGGGTGGTGACTGTAGATCATGTACTTGTTGCTATTACTGTAAACATTGAGAGCTCACCTGCATTATCCACTGAAAATACCAACAACACGGTAGACTCGTGGTTTGCGGCTGGAAGAGTTAATCCCTACTGGAACAGAAACATTTGACCTGCTCTCTCTGCTTCATTAGAAGAAATGAAATTATCATGAGGCCTAATTTCTCTGCCAGAATGTTTAGCTCGTAGTTTTTACGATTTTTGGAATGCGGAGTTTGATTTAATCAGCTAAAAGCACAGGAGAAAAGTTGCACGTCGTCTTTGTGGTGTTTCAGATCTTTGCATGTTAATAATGTCAGTTGAGCTGAATATGTAAGTCGTGATGAGAGTTTGCAGCAGGAGGAACATGTTTGCAGAGCTCTCATTCTGCAGTATAATTAGCTCTCATCATTGGCAACTAGAGGGTTAGCAGTCACAGACACCCCCCCCCCCAAACACCACATTTCAAAGGAGCTGGTACCTTGCTTCCCTCCCCAACACCACTTCACCTAGCACTCCCGCTGTCAGACCTGCCCGACCCCTGCTGCTCCCCTTACCCAGCCCCACCCTGTTCCCGCCCTGGAGAGAGGACAAAGTGAAGCATCCACGGAGCGATCCATCACACCCGCCTGTCTTCCCGCATGCCCTCCTCAGGAAACACTTTTCAGACCGGGAGATTAGAGTGTGACGGGAGAGGAGAGGAGCAGTGAAAGAATGATGGAGGAGGAGGAAGAGGAGCGAGAGAGAGAGAGAGAGAGAGAGAAAGCGAGGGAGAAGGGGCAGTGGAGAGAAATTGAGTGGGGATGCTTAAGATTGATGAGGACAGGGAATGAGAAAATGGGAAATAGAAGTGACTGTCTTTTCTTTTTCTCATGCCAAGGAAGCAGTGACCAGTGGGGAGAGAATAAACATGAACTTGCCCATTAGGGGACGTGTTGATAGCTCAAAGTGGCCCCTTGGAGCATTAGCATGTCTATTAAGGGCCGACATGGTGTGGAAGTGAACACACACACACACACACACACACACACACTCACTCTTTATTTTTAACATAATTTGTCAAGATAAGCAACAACCTTGAAATTGTTGCCATGCATGTTGTGTAAGATGGAAATGAGATAACTCTGGAATGACATGCTGTGCACTTGCAGGCGTTGTGTTGTTTTGTATCTTTACATCACAGCCCCTCTCAGACACGCAGCCCTTTACATCAACGCGATGCCAATTTAACATGCCGGTCTCGTGTCTGAATAAGCAATCGAGTCACTTTTACATAAAAGTCACGATGGCAGTCTTGCTGGGCCAGACCTAATAACATTTCCGTATCACTTTGAACACAGCACACATCTAAATTGAATGTAGTCAGATTAGCGTAAAGATTGCAGCAGCACAAGGGAAAACATGCAGAGAGAGAGAGAAATGTGTGTCTTGTAACATTACTGCCCTGTAAGATCACTGGAATTTGTTTCCTCAATCTTCATCTTCGATGCACAAAGAAAATAAGCTCTCTCCCTTTATTTTTGCAGTTGATAATATTAGTAAATGATCAGTGATGCAGCCTCATAGGAGTCTAAACTTTCCAGTAAGCGTCACTTTAGCAGAGATGAAGCCAGCCTTGTTACGTATTCCACATCTGAAAAGGGCTCAGTGTGTCAGCCTTTTGCTGACATTAGGGCCGCAGCTAAGGATTATTTAAATGAATAGATTCAGTCTTTAAAATGTAAAGTGGCTTAAAAGCTCAACATCTCTCTTGTCTGATCAGCAGTGAGAAACCCTTGAAAGGAGATGAAAGCGTCAAATGTTTTGTTTTAGCAAAACAATTTAGTAGTACAGTATGTCGCTGTGCACATCATTTTATCTGCCTCACCCCAGTGCAGTGGAGATGAAGGCAGTTTTGTTTGTGGTGCTCAAAGCAATTGAAAAAAACTTTCGAAATATTCACTCCTGTTGTCAAGGATAGTCCCCAGAACATGCTGTCACCGGTTCTCACAGCGACTGTTTCTTTTGTCAAAAGTAGTTCAGGGTAAGAAAATTAAGTCTATTTGGTGAATTGACCTTTTCACACCATGTAACAGAGGCGCTGACCTTGTGTCGTGTTACATGAGCAGTATGAATCAACACTGACACACACCTCCAGTGCAGACATCGCTTCATGGGGTTTACCAGCGGTGTGCATGTGTGCAAGCAGGCTTCTCACACAAGAAAACGCTGTTTACCCACAAACACTGGCTAACCAGAGGATAAGTTCTGCTCTGCCCTCGTGAAAACAAACCTTGAATGGCTGCATCAGTGCTCCAGGCTGTTGGCATGTGTTTGTAAAGTACATGCTAGAGTAACTAAGTAACTTGACGCTTTCTAGGTGTGAAATTGTCAGACGTTCATATATGGAGAGCATAACAGCTAGTAACACTACCTGCCAATTTCAATTCAGATATTAGGTATTGTTTTTTATTTTGAGTAAATAAGCAGTTATGTTAAGGTAGGAAGTGATGATGGGATGTGTGGTGTACTTTCTCTCCATATTTATGTGTATACAGATTAATTGTTCTCGCTCCCTGTTGGTTTCTTGTCAGACCAGGGTGGTTGCTTTAAGGCAGCCAAAGGTGTTACACTCATTATCGCCTCCATGCTAAGAGGAGCAAGATGTTTTGGCAGTGGCCTTGCAACCTTCGGTGCTGTCAGGCTCCGTGTGTGATTTCCCACACACACAAATTTGGCGTGGATGAAGGTCTCTAAACCAATCACACCTCTCTTCACTCATCACCCCCGTGGGAGGCATAAGCAAGCCTGCAGGCTGCAAATTCACTGCCTGCCGCTCTTTGTGGGATCCCTCGCTCATTAACTTAATGCCATTTGATACTGAGTGATAGTTCGCCTCGCTGAAAAGGTCCCCGAGATAAGGGCTGCCTATTTAGTCTTTTTCCTCTGCTCTGCCATCTCCCAGTGACAACGTGCGAGATATGTCACCTGTGGAGAAAACACCTTTTCTAACACCAACACGGTTAGATTTTCGCTCTGCAAAGGTTAACATGTCTCCTTTGTTTCATAATCAGGATTATGCAAACTGTTTTACTGTCTCATTGTATTGTTTTGTCCTAATATACAAACTCTACTGCGGTAGAGGAATGTTAATTGGGGGGTTCACCCTTTGCTTCAAAGATACAGCCCCGATACCCACAAGGTTGGCACTCTGTAAAACATAAATAAAACCAGTGTGTAATCATTTGCAATTAAACTGTGTTTACCGACAGCAAGTTTTAAAAGTGTTCCCGAGCCCATGTGGTCATTTCCTCCATACAATCATGTGTTCACAAAGTGATGACCCTCGCTCCGTCCTCGCTTGTGAACAGTGAGCCTTTCCAGGATGCCCCTTTCGTACCCAATCATGATACTATCACCTGTTACCAATGAACCTGTCTACCTGTGGAATGTTCCAAACAGGTGTTTTTGCAGCGTTCCACATCTTTCCCAGTCTTTAGTTGCTCCTGGTCCAACTTGTTTGAAACATGTTGCTGCATCAAACTCAGAATAAGCATATGTTTAAAAAAAAATCAGTGACACTGATGAGGTCAAATAATAAATATACCATCTTTGTACTGTTTTCAATTGAGTGTATGTCAAAAAGGATCAGCAAGCTATCACATTCTGTGTTATTTATCTTTTGCACAGTATTCCAACTTTTTGAAATCGGGGCGTATGAAAGGGAGCAGTCATGAATATTCCTCCATATGAGAGATGTGTGATGTGTCTGCAGCTCCATAGGACACCACCGTAGGACAAAGACGAACCAGAGGACCACAGACCGGCACCGATGCTCTCATTCGAGTTGCACAATTCATCGAACATCTATTGTGCAAGTTTCCGAGGAAAAGCTGAACGCCCTTTAACTTGATATGTGGCACACGTCTCGCGGAGAAGAGCTTCTAAGAATTAATCATCATAAGCGAATCACACACTGACAGTAATTGCAGGCGCACCTCACAGGCATGAAAACAACCACACATATACATAGACAAACACACTCACGCTGCACAATGACCCGCATTGTTGGTTGTAATTAGACTCTTTTGTTGCTTTCCTGACTTACTGAAATCAGATCTCCCCGATGCTTAGATGCTATTTGTTTGTAAAAGTTGTTTTTGATTTCCATCGTACAAAATATGATTAGGGTACGTCTTTCTGGAACTACAGGCTATCATTCAGAAATCGCCGACAAGTCTGCATCCGTGCAAGGCGAGGCTCCTCCTGCCTGACGCAGATTTGCTGCAAGTGATTTATTTAACCTTAACTGCAGCCATGAGGCAAAAAGATGAGCCTCTCTTTCA
Organism: Chaetodon trifascialis; assembly: GCF_039877785.1. Lineage (NCBI taxonomy): Eukaryota > Metazoa > Chordata > Actinopteri > Chaetodontiformes > Chaetodontidae > Chaetodon > Chaetodon trifascialis. Next base: position 13,861,857 of record NC_092073.1, read on the forward strand.
TGGCCGTCGTGAATTGGGCCCTAAGTGACCCTTACTGTTCACTGGCAGGTAACGACACTTCCAGTGGTGGGAGTCGGGTCGTTAATGTCCCATGTAAGGATCAGTGCTCTGTGGCTGCGTACTGAGTTATGGAGATGAGCGTAGCGACTGGGGAATGTTTTTCTGTCTGTCTGAGCCCACCCCCCTCCCCTCCCCCCCCTCCCCCTCCCCACTGCAGCCACCTTCCTCTCATCTGGATGTTAACGCATTCTCAGGCCTCAAACAGCAGACATTTTGAAACACTCAAAACAACAGCCACATCGGGGGTTAACACCAGTTACGACTGAGGTGTCACACACTCCTGCGGTTTAAGTAAACACTGTGTGTGTGTGTGTGTGTGTGTGTGTGTGTGTGTGTGTGTGTGTGTGTGTGTGTGTGTGTGTGTGTGTGCGTGTGTGCGTGTGCGTGTGCGTGTGCGTGCCTGCCCGCCTCAACAGTATCTTTGCGATCTTCCAAATCTCCTCTGTAAATAAAGTCACAAGTGACAACTTGTGTTCTGTTTTACATGCAAATTCAGCCCACCCTTTTGCATTTAAAGGAGATAAGGGAAGATTAAGCAAACCACACTGTCACTCCCTAAATGCGAGAGGAAGAAAATGCAGCAGCAAGTGAAACAGGAGATGCACAGCACATTTTTGTATTGTTATTATTCTTTTGCATGTCTTAGCTGGCTGAGCGAAAGGCAGTCCTGCTCCCTCCTGTCGCAAATGACAGCTATCAGAGCTGAATATGATGGTGTGATATGACAAATTATCCTACGCTGCACTCTCAGGTGCAGTGTTTCTGTATTTTAATGTGAATTGAATTGCTAGTTAGAGTAAAGTGTAAATGTGTAATGAAGTGTAAAATGACTCATTGAGGTTTTACAGGGACTCGCACTGTCCTATTTCTTGGCTGGGACCAGTGACTTCCTTGACTGTCCGCTGGTTGCCTGGAAACTGCTCCAAGCAAAGAAATAGCCTCGCCTATGAGGTAGACTTTGTTACTAAGCTAAGCTAACCAGCTACATACTTACCACACAGATCCGACAATCACCACCAACTCTGGTTTGAGTGAAACAAATCCTGAATTCACAGAATCGGGAGAGGAGCGAGAGAGAGGGTGGCCGTCAGACAGGCAGCAGGGGGAAACGGCGTGTAGAGGCAGAATGTTTTCACCAGACATTATGACAGGAGAGATTTAGATATGTCGGCCTTGAGTATGTTCAATCACCTGTTGCAGCTTTAACATAGTGCTGATTAATTCAGGTGTCCCTTAAAGTTCCATTTAAGGATCCCTGATATCCTCCTGTGGGACTCTTTGTCTTTTTCCAAAATTATATTGATTGCAGAGCAGCGTATTGTATGCATTGCTCTTTTCCCTTTATGTGCCTCTAGAGTGTCTGTATGTTACTGGTTTTGATTAGATGCTCTCGCCATCATTCAGATGCTGTGTAGAAAGACTATGTAACAACACTTGTGGCAGAAACTCATTTGGCGTTGATATGGATGCAAAGACTGAAGGAAACTTCATTGTGTCAGTTACCGTTTATCTCTATAGAGCATACACCTTAGCTGATGATGAAGGGAGGCAGATTATGCCCGGATTGCACTTCTAAAGGTGTTCTGCGAACTGTCCATGTGCAACAGAGGAAGGCATGTTATCTTCACTACTTCCACATGTGCCCATGTGCACGCACACACTGTAATGTCCAGATTTGTGTGATTTATTGAACATTCTTTCGAGTGAGAGGTCTACTGCAGCGTAGTTACTAAATAAACATTTGTTTTAGAGGCCCCCTTTCCCTCTGGGACATCTTCTCTATTCCTAATTTCCCTCTTACTTCTCACTTAACCCGAACTCATTTTCTCTCTTTCACTCTCTGTCTCTCTGTCTGTCTCTCTCTCCTTGAGTCTCACACTCACCCCCACATACACGTCTCCCTTGTGCCCAGTGAGTAAACGTGGAACCGTGTGAGCCTTCAGGAGGACTTTGAAATGAGACATGGCTGGGACATCAGAGGACTCTGCCATTCTCAATGAAGCCTGCTTGATTTATAAGAGAGCAGGGAGTGGGGGGGTGGGGGGTTGTTTCCAGAGGCACACAAGGCCATGAGGTCCTCCATTAGTACCCTGACCCCTGTTTCATGGGACCAACCACTGCATAGGAGGAGAGGGAGGAGAAGAATGGAGGGATGGATGGTGGACATGGGGGGGCTTGTGTGTGAAGGGGTCTTTTCTTTTTTACCATAGAAAGTCTGCTATTTACATTTTTGCCGCTGAGACGGCAGCAGAAATGAGAAACCCTAGCTCAGTCATTTGTCAGTGGCCTGTGGTGCCCTGACTTAAATGTCTGCTGGTTGTACCTGATCCCTCGCTCAGGCCTGTCTCCACTCCCTCTTTTACGATTCCCTCACAGTTTTACTGTCTGCAATCTAATTAGCTGTGTCTTAATCACGTGTTAAAGCGCAGCGCCTTCCTGGTGTTTACTGTCTGTTTGCCATGCTGTAAAAATGTGTGAGGCGGCTCGTAAAAACTCTCCCGCGGAGGATTAAGTACTCACTCTCCTTTCATGGATAGAATCACAGCATCAGTGACAAATAATGGGCTATAGCCTCTGTGCTGTGCTACTGCAAGGAAACTGTAGCACGGATGCACAGACCCTATTCCAAAAAAGTTGAGACGCTGTTTAAAACATAAAGTACAATCTTTTGCAATAAATCTGTGTTTACTGACAACAGTTTTACAATGAGCCCATGTATTAATCTCCTTCACACAATCATGCGTTCACAAAGCCATGAATCTCGCTCCATCCTTGCTTGTGAACGACTGAGCCTTTCCAGGATGCCCCTTTCATACCCAATCATGATGCTATCACCTGTTACCAGTGAACCTGTTTACCTGTGGAATGTTCCAAACAGGTGTTTTTGGACAATTCCACATCTTTCCTGGTCTTAAGGTGCTTCTGTCCCAACTTATTTGAAACATGTTACTTCATTAAATTCAGAATTAGCTTACATTTACAAAAATCAATGAAGTTGATGAGGTAAAACATTAAATACAGTGTCTTTGTACTGTTTTCAATCGAGAATATGTTTTATTTCTTTGTAAGAGAGAAAGCCGTTTTCTCTGCAACTACTGTTTAGACATATAAAGTCAATTCCCATCATTTAATTGGAACCCCATTAGATTTAATTTGTCCCTGGTCCGTGGCATAATAGAGATATTCCTTACTAATAAGTATCTTATCTGGCTGAAATTTTGGTGCACAGCTTCTTTAATTCCCTTTGCTCTCCAGCTTTGGAGAAGATCATGTCATGCTGTTGTTATTCCGCATGCCCACATCAGTCTGTGTTTGCTCCTCACATCAGCCGTTCTGTGTTCGCAGACTGAATCCATAACATGGCTTTGTTCCTGTGGAGATCTGTTCCTGTTGTTTATGAACACCTTGTGACAGGCCCGTCAGCTTTCGACTGACTCCTAATGTTCGCAGTTTTTACAAGACACATGTTTCCAGTGTGCATTACATTATGCTTTTCCCCATCATGTTCCATCTTTGGCTAGTTAGTGTGGCCCCTGGACCTATTCATCAGAAAACCAGCCTGACTGGAGGAGCCTTACCCAGCAAGGCCTGCCTCTTGATATAAGCATAGTGGAATTTATTGTTTTCAGTAAACATGCCTTATACATAATCTGTGACTGCAGAATACACTGCCAGTTGCCATAGGAACATAGTGGAGTTTTCATAACACGTGAGGGGCTCCGTTAGGCATGATGGGTCTCTATCGACCCCCATCACACATCGAGTTACAGGCCCACTCAGTATTTCTTGGGGTTTAGATGTAAGACAAAATGTCCATCTACATCTTATAGGCCCAGTGAGCATGCTGGGTAATGAGAAACAGTCACAGGGCTTGTGGGGATCCACAGCAAATTATAAAACACTGCAACAGGTTTTACAGGCGTGTCCCTTGTGTGTACGAGGTGATTAAAAACCAATGTAGAAAAGAGCTCGGGGAGCTACAAGGAGGAAGAGACGAGGGGAAGAAGGTGTAAAACGCCGTCTGACTGCGCGTCCTCTCTTGTTACCGGATGTCCTTGTCCACCAGACATCCACTCCCTCATATGCACCGCCGTCTCTGACAAGAAAATATAAAGGGCTCGTGATGGAGGGTTGGGGATTATTGCATGCAGCTGGCGGCTGTCACAGTGAGACACTTAGCCCCTCTCCCTTCACCCTTTATCTTAACCCTTTCATATACTGCATCCCCAAGTTCCTCTTTTTTGCCTTTCAACACCTGTAACTCTCCTCTGTAAACCTTTTTTTCTCTCTCGTAGGGGTCAGTACACTTCAGATAAAGTGCTTGTTGGATTTCTATATGTCTGAAACCTCCTTCCCTCGTACCCTGGAAACTTGGGGCGTCTGAAAATGTTTCTAACTTTCCGAAATCAACAGTTTGGCATTCATACATACTCATGAACTTCCCTCTCAAACTCTCCCTTTTCATTCATCACACTAGCACTTCTGTTCCTTTGTGCATGCAACACCATGAATGCTTCTGAGGAGAGGCTGAATTTGTATGCTATTATTGCATCCTCTCTATTATGCCAGGCTTCAAACAGCTGCTCACAACAGGTATAAACACTTTTGCCTTCACACGTATTCACACATATTCAGACTCAGGCTGTTCCACATGACTCTATATATATATCATGATGATAGGGAATCATCTCGTGTAATGTTGTGCTCTATTGTTTATTACATTGTGCGACAAATCACTCCCTTTTTTCTTTCTGGGCAATGCTTTGTGCACGCATGCAGGCTGGAAATTTGCATGATGAGGACAGTGAACGTGACACACAATGAGGTTATTCTGAACAGGAGAAGGACTCTGACCAGCTAAGACAGAATGAATAACTCACATCATCAATCAGCATTTATGTTAGGCCTGTATTTGTTCTAGTTTACTGCTATAATTCAGACAGTCCCACTGTTAATGTTTGGTTTTTATATTTGTAACCATATTCACATTTTAGGCCTATAATTATGTTGCTTACAACTATATTTGAAGTGTTTTCTTTGTACCTTTTTATAATTCAAATTTCCATAAAGTTTCTAAGTTAATGCAGATGATAATCAAATAGGAGTATGTAGCTTTTATTTGTCGAGTACAAATGGTCTTTTTATATTATACTGTTTATTCATTGAATTTAAAGAAGATATGCTATATTGTGATATGCATCATTATCGGCATATTGAATGACCTTCTGTATATCACGATATGAGGTTTCTGTCATCGCTCTAATTGGGACTGCATTTAGTTTGAAGCCTTAACTCAAACTGAGGTTCTGAGTTCAAGGTAACCAGCAGCTGTTGTCATTATGAGGGAATAGGAGGGTTTGATAACCACCCTGTGAAGTGAAATAATTACTCTGATGACTCATTGAACCTATCTCTTAATTTGTTCTGACCGTTTTTAACACAAACAGTATTTCAGTCCATCATTTGCCCAACGACGCAGAAATAATTGGATTCCAATTTTAACGGAAGGGCTGATAACAGCCAGCAATGCTCTTTGACATCCAGGCTGATATCCTCACTAGCAATTGATACGGCCCACTGCTGTATCTTCACTAACTTTATTATCTATGCAAATGGGGGGGAAGTGATTAAGACCTTGGATCCCACCTCTGGTGTGAGCTGCCCTTCCTTGCTGCCGATACTCGGTCTTTTTTCCTCTGGTTGTGTAGCAGCCAAGCAACAACCACAGCCATCATATTTGCATCCCCACCCAACCTCTGCTTGCACCACTGCCCACTTCAGCTAGGCTGTGCACTTTAACACCGAGCGAACAGTGAGAGTTTGTCATTTTGAATTCAGGACAATGGAAACTGGCAGGGAAAGAGCACCTGAAAGGATCACATGGCTGATCTTGGACACAGAGAGAAAAGTGGAAATGAAAGGGAGATTGGGAAGCAGAAAAGAGAGAAATGGGACCCCTCTTGAGACCGATCACTATCTCCTGCTGATAAGAGAGCGAGTGCCTGAAGGCTGGCTTTTCTTCCCACAGCTTTTTGTCCCTCCCCAGGGCAATTTGAATCCAATTGTTCAGGATTAGAGGAGCATCTCCCTCCGGCATAGAAAGGTGGATCTTTGCAGGTGGATATGAGGTGATGTAACAGTGCTTTGGAATCACTGGGGAAACCTGATGGAAACAGTCAGAAGGGTACTTCCCAAATCCCCTAGCATGACTTGACTATCAGCCCAGGAAGTGAATCTTCAGTCCAATATTTAAAGACTTTCCCATATTTGTGAAGCATCCTCAGTCATTTGGATGACTTTTGGTGAAGCAACATTATTTTCTGTTCATATCATCAATACAAGCAAAGCAGAAGTTGTGAATAACAGCGTTTCATTGGATGAGTCATAAAGGAATAGTTCACCCAGACTGTGTCTCATCCCCCAAGTTACATCTGTGTATGGTGGGGGGTGTTAGTCCATAAGAATTCGAGGGCCTTTCTTTTTAAAGAGAATTTCAGCTTAGTCAGTGGTCATGCTGGTGAGTCACTGGCCTTGAAGCTGTTTTTCTCTTCTTACCCAATATCTTCACAGGCAGTGGTCCCATCACTAATGCATTCTTCATGCGCTATATCTCATCTCCTACTGTATTTAGTCACTGATTCATCAGCAACTGTGGAATAAGTTAGCAATATTGAGGATAGACAAGCATAGGTTTCCCAACGTAACTCTCTGTGGGTGGCAGGCTCCTTTCTCAATAAAAATGTGTCATCTCTTCCGTGCTTGATGAAAAGGGAAAGTTGTGCTTTCTCATCTTGGTCCAGAAATGTGTCATTTTCAGTTTCTCTTGACCTGCATTTCTTCATGGTGTCATCATGTTCTAGTCAGTAACATGATATATTCTCTGTGTACTGGCTCATACAACCTTGATTTAAAAAAAAAAAAAAAAAAAAGTTGTGATGCTGTGTAAAAGATAAATTAAAACAGAATTTGCTATTCATCAGTAATCAATAATGAATAATATGCTGATCCTTTCTGATTTACCCTCAACTGAAAACAGTTAAAGACAAGAGATTTTATGTTTTACCTCATCTTTGATTTTTATATGTAAATATATAAATATATGTTTACTCTGAATTTGATGCCAGCAACAAACAAGTTGGGACAAGGACAGGGTCGGTAAACATTTGCAAGTGATTGCATTGTTTGCAAATGTGTTAAATTATTTATTAGCTGTTTATACTCATATGCAAATCATTCACAAGTGGTTTCACAAACTGTTCATATATACTTTTGAAAGTACTTAAAACATGTTATTGCGTATAATTCTCATGTGTTATCGAGCATCCATTACTTGTTCATACAAGTCATGCATGTAGAAATGAATGCTTGACCTAACATTATAGCCTGCCACAAGGTGTTACAAGCAAATTTTGGTCATTGCTTATATACTGGTTATTGATGCTAAATAGTGTTGCCAATTAAACTTGCTCAGTGTTTTATGGCTGACATCATATAATTACTGTATGACGCCATGTTATAGCATCAAAAACGACCAAGCTCACGGATTTGGTTACTATTTCTTGACATTTTAAGTTTGATTGTGGCATACTAGCGCAGTGTTATCGTAGAGGCTGTCTTCAGCTGTATCTGCTTTTCTTCCAAGAAGCTTTGCTGACAAGGCAGGAGTATGGTATGCTGAGGTGCTTCTGCCCCTCGCCCTCTGCCCATATGTTTTGTATTACGCCCTAGGAGGTGCCATCCTCAGCAGCTCAGTGATGGGAGGGGATAAAGCAGGCCTCTCCAGTCCAAATGACGCATGACATGGCGCAGCGCCCTGGGCCCTTATTTATGACTTCCCATGTCAGCGAAGGCTTGCTCCCCTGGGGAGCCCCATAGCTGTTACCCACTAAGCCAGCCCTCAGTGCTCAACTCAGGCCTGGGAGACACACGGAAGAGTACACTCACTATTCATTGTAGGAATTCTTATCACCATAATGTGGCAGCATGCACACATGGTTGAGAAGTATTCAGAAATCAAATAGTTTTCCTCATGCAGAAGTTTATTCAGGTGTATAACATTCACAGTTGCTTCACTCTTTCACAAGAAGTGAAGTGGCTCGTATGAAATGGTACTTCAGAAGAATTAACGTCATGTCAGGCTTCAGCTAGGCCACTGCCAGGCACACACTGCCTCTTTTATCAATCCCTCTGATGTGGAAGAGGATGTGAAATCTGGATATAGAGTGAGGAAGAGATTTGTTGGGATGATCTGAAGACGTTTTCTGTAGTTACTCAAGAATCCATGTACATATCACACCGCATTAACAAATAGACGCATACACTGCCAGCACTCATGCGCACACACAGGTGTTCTCCACAAGCTATCCGGGAATGTTCCACTGATCCCTGTCCAGGGTTTTGATGTGGGTGGAAGGAAAAGAAAAGAATTTAGAGGAAACGAAAGCCAAGGGATGAGTAGAAGCTCGAGAGTAGATGACAGAAGGAAAAGGGAGAAGAGAAAATCTGCTCTAGATAACATTTAAAAGAATTTAATCAACATCAGAGAAAGATGTGATGTGATGGCATGGTAGTGACAACAGGGTTAACACAGGACAAAAAGATGGCTGGGGTTTTTTCCTCCCTGCTATCTCATATTTCTTTGTGCTTTGGGGAGTGAGCATAAAAAGAGGGAGCCCTGTCAAGGTTTTATGTGGCCTTTTGAAAACAGAACAAGCCCTTTCCAGAACAATATATCCCGCCTCAGAACTTCTCCGACAACAGGGCACTCATTTTTCCAACTTCCCAGGTCCTCCCTGTAAAACACCCGTTTGAAATCCACTCTGGTCATTGTTTAGTCTAGTGGACGTCCCTTAGATCATCCTCATCAGCAGGCATCCTGCAACCCCTTCATGTTCAGATTCCCCCCGCCTCGCAGCAGCTCAGAAGCAGCCACCCGATGTTAATCAGACTCCTTATAGCATTATTAAGTCCTGACAGCCAGCGTGTTATTGCAGAATAAGAGGCGAATAGTGATTGTACAATTGAGCAAACAAAAGCAAGTGGTTTTGGTTACGGTCCATCCACCCCAGCATTGTCTCGAGTTCTATGAAGAAACTCTTATGGAAGTGGTTGTGCAACAATGCTGTGGTTTGTGTATATCAGTAGCAGAGTGCTTCTTGGTAGTGGGGAAGTGAGCCTAATATTGTTCCTGTAAATCGGGGGTTCTCAATTACATTTGTCCAAGGGCCAGAATTTGTCTGAGCAGACAATTTAGGCCAGACTTTAAAAAACAAAAAATAACAATAATAAAAAGTTGCCTCCCATAGTCTGGCCAGTGTGCTGCTCCAGGGAATGGCCAGCCCGGGAGCTGGGTGGTTTGATAGTGAGTCCGCAGAGAAATGGAGGAGAGTAATCTGATTCTGCTGAGCGGGTGAACAATGAATTACGGACTTTTTGGCTCGTTGGGTTGGAAAGCTAATCAACAGTAACTTTCAGGACAGACTGGGCCTCTTCCAGTGGTGAGTAATGTTGGATTTGTGCGTTTTCTGAATTCATTAGTCTTCTGCAAGCCGGATGTGGCCCATGGGCCACCAGTTGGTCATCGCTGCTGTAAATGAAGCAGTGTACCAACTTCTAGTAATAAGAAAGATTAATGTTATGCATATAACACCCAAACCCACAGCACAACTGAGCCACAACTTTATCTTTTGATTTTTCTGTACATGCATCTATTGTAGTACACCTGTAGTATTGTTGAGGGTTGCTTTCCAGTCCAGCCAAAGACCACAAGAAGAATGTGTATGAGGAAGAAACCAAGCGTTCCCTATCTCCTGCCTCTTACTCCCTTGTATAATGTGGACGTCCAAACACATGACTTAGACAGTAACACAAGATCAAAGAAAAGATGGGAGGCTGCTACTGACGCTCTTGGCCTGGACGTAAGATTAGAGAGGGGTTTGAGTAGTCCAGCTGGACTGTACAGAGCCAGAGAAAGCCCTGGGAGTCTGGAGCTGCTTCGTAAAGAGGGAAATACCACACTGTACTACTGAGACTGGGTCATTGGGTTAAACCTTAAGCTAGGGTCTGTGCTTTCATCTGGCCTCCAGCAGAGCTGAGGCAGCATCTGATCTGATAAAGTCAAGAGAACATGCAAAGTAGGCCAATGTTTCCCTTTCTTCTTCTACCCTGAAGATTCAGAGTAGGAGGAGAGAAAGAGATGCAAGTATGTGAGACTGAATTATGTGCTGGTGGTCTTCACCTCATTAGGACCTCCCTGAGGTCTTTGATGGCTGCTGAAAGGCCAGAGGGTGAAGTGATGGAGATGGAAGGATTGAAGCCTCCCATCCCCTCCTCTTCCTGGTTCCTTTCCCACCAAATATTTCTTCTCTTTTTTTTTCTGCTGTTTTTCCAGCTTTGCCCTCTGTTGTCTCTTCCCCTTGTTCTGTTTTACACCTTTTCTCCACAGCAAGTCCCCCATTCCCCAGAACATCATGATTGCCTCTCTAGACCCCAGTAGTCCAGCAGTGAGAGCTGACACAGGGGTCTGATTTGTCAGGGTCTGTGTGATCCAACGATCCGTCAGATCCATCAGGTTGATGCCAGGGACTCCTTGGGGACCAAGTCTTTGTTTGGCCAAGCCGCTGACGGAAGCGAAGCCTCTGTCGGACAAGCCATTAAGAGCGCAGCAGGCCCAGAAAAATGAGCCGCCCTTGTCACTCCACATCAGGAGCTCGGCCACGGTCGCAGATCCTCCTCAGACGCCGTCACATTCGACCACTGTTTGTCCAAGCCTTTGAACTAGGGACAGCTAGGTAGATAGATGAATGAGCCCATGTGTGAAGTATCTGAGGGGCGCTTCAGGTTGGCTCTCAGTCTTGGATTGATGACAATTGCTGGTCTGTTATCTAAAAAGTTGGGGTGAGGACAGGATAGGTGAAGAGGGAGTGATGAGGGTGACTTCGGTACTTGTTCCATAACAAATTCAAGGGGCTGTGGTGGTATGGGCATAATGTCAAAGGCACTGGCAAGAAAACGAAATAAAATCCAGGAAATCCACTTGGAGTTTGAATTGTGATCGGATTCAAAAACACTACACAGTGTTTTATAACAGTGTGAGGCAGGATTTATTATTCTGCTGTTCTCTGTAATGCTGTTCTTGTTACATGGTGCTCTACCCAGAATGAGCGCTTCAACATGTTTGACAGCAAATTGCGTTGCGGTAAAAGGTTGAACTTTTTTGCCAAACAACCCTACATTTTGTTGGTGAAGCCTCCTGCATCAGTGCCCTTGCCGTGCCAACACTGTGGTCTCATTGAAGTGAATCAGGCACTTTTCTAATTCCTTGAGCTACCACTGTACTCTAAAACCCTCATAAACCCCCTCGCCACACCTTTCAAGCATCCTCAGGGGTGCATTTGTCAATTTCTGTAACTCTCTGAATCCAAAATTCACACCGACCTCAAGCAACAATTGGTTTGGTGTATGGAGGTCACCCCACCCTCCTCGCATTTGAAACAGCTATAACTACTTATAAACACACACCTTCAGGTGTAGTGAGACAACATATAGAGCTAAAACTTGTTCATTTCTATCTGAACCTGGACCTCAGAGGTGGGCCGGTTAACCATTTTTTCAGCTTTAAGCATCAGTTTTGAAAGCTTCTGCCATTCCTCTCCCATTTGTCAGTGACTCAGCATCCTCTCTGCACATTGTCTCCTCACCCACCTCTTACTCTCTCTTTGTTCCGTGACAGAGATGGAACACCTCCACCTTGCGTGTCACGGCCTCAGACTAAACATACTCTCCTGGTGTTGATGCATCAGTGTAGCGGTTGCCTCTAACGATGGACAACTTATCTCATTAGAAAAATAATGATTTCACTGGCTGCCATTCCCACAGATAGGCCCAGTATTTGTCTTGGGCTCCGTGTCCTTCGTTGAGCTGCTGGGCCCAGCAATTGGCTGCCATGGCCCTCGTGCCTGCCTGTCGTATATCAGCAGCGCTGCCACCGTCAAGCCCCTGATTTATGGCTGTTTATCTCTAGTCACCCCCCACCACCCCACTCTCCAACAGATGGGCTCTGGCTATTTACTCAAGGAGAGAAAGGTCCCAAACCAATGAGATACAACAAACAAGAGGTAATCATGAGGAAGTTGGTTGTGATTACAATTTATTGGTTACCAGAGAAAATGGACATTGATCCATCCCTTGTTTATCAGGTGGGACCTGATCATGTGGCCTAGATTAATCTGGCTGTGTTAGGTTTCCCTCTTATCTTAATTACTCTTTCCGCTCCAGTATGTGTGGATGGTCCTGGTCATTGTGAGATGACATGATGGTACTATATATATATATATATATATATATATATATATATATATATATATATATATATATATATGTGTGTGTGTGTGTGTGTGTGTGTGTGTGTGTGTATATATATACATAAGTGGTTCTACCAGAGTCCTCTGACGTGATTTATGTTTATTAACAGTGTAATTGTGAAAACATTCTTTCGGCTGTCATGTTCTACAGGGTTGTCACCTTAAATCTCGGCAAGTATATTCAAGCTCTAAATCTCGCTGCCTGTCAGATCTTCTCAGAGGAAAAAACACATTGCAACCATAAATTGTCTGTTACAGACTTAGAGGGGCTGCAGTTGATTTCTGAGTCTCTGGAGAAAGGCCTTAAGTAATAACCCAACAGTATCCATTTTTCAAACCAGTCCTACTATATTGTTGCAGATTTTTCAGTCGCTGTAAGCATAAGGTTTTTTTTTTGTTCTCAATTTGATGGATACAAACCAGATTTTGACCCTTGTACCTGTCAGTCATAAATTATGATTCCTGGTTTATGTTACACATAATCTCAAGTTAAATGCTTTGAAAATTATTTCAGGCACAAGCACACAGATAATAGTGCGTAACATCCTCCTCTACATATTACATTCCACAGAGACACGTTGATTCGCCGAGCAGCGGGATTTCTATTTTCTCAGGATTAAACGGTGATTAATGTTTCCTCTCCGTGCATATGAGTTTAAATACAGGCCGTTATTCACACGGAGACATCTCTGTCTGCGTGTCTGAAAGTATCTGAAAAATGTCTCCGATTGAGATATTCCTATGAGGAGAGTTTAATTTGTCAGCGCCACGTAGCTGATATAACTAAGAATAAAGTACAGATTGACGTAGGTGGGCTCCTTAATGAGGTAAACTCAGCCAGTCATCACATCTCACTCATCTACTGAGCGCAGCCACGGATTCCTTATCTCGACTCTGATTAACCGGTGATGGAGTGTAAAGCATCCAGACGAGTTCTGACCACTGTGGTACCAGATGTGTGTAAAACAATAAAGTGGAGCTTTAGGAGGTGATTTCTTTGTGGAGTTTTTCATTGTCGCTGGTAGTATCTACCTTATATTATGTAGTATTTATCAGTACTTTTATTTTTTTTCTTGCATGCTTCAACATCTTCAGCGTCAGAACATTTCACACGTCCACTGTTCCAGTTTATAAAAATCAGCAGTCAAATGAAATTACTACTAAATCCGACACCGCTGCAATAATGATGGAGTTTGTTTACAAGTTCAACATGATTAACTACAAAAATCTGTGATATGAAAAGTGCAAACAGCAACTTAACTTTGCAGGATATTGGTCCACACGTCATCATACAAATCCATGTTGTCTTTTCTATGACTCAAGTGCCTGAAATGTTGCCATAGTGAATTGTCCAGCATTTGAAACCAGGAGCACATACACTGACAAAACGATTGTAATCAGTTAAATCAATTGGTGGTGCTTTAAAAGGTCAATTAAGTCCTTGTTAGACAGCTTGATAACAGCATAACTGATTGAGCTGCTCAGATACTGCATGAGAAGTGTACTGTAGGATGCTGTAGGCATAGTTTCTGAGACTAGCTGTTAGTGTCTTCATGTTGGAGATGTTACACCCCATCAACCCCTTCTGCTTCAACTCAGCCCACCCTGAGACCCTTTTCCATCAACATGGTACAGGTTCTGTTCTGATTTGTGCACCTAATTTTGAACCTTTTGGACCAAAAGTAAATGGGTTCGGACCCCAAAAGGTTGGTTCCCAACTGGAATCAAAGAATAGCAGGTTTTCCTTGACCTGAAGTGATAACTGTGATGCCCCCGGTGGATGTGTTATAATCTGCAGGTTGGACAGAGAGGTTGGACGTCTGCGTCTCGCCAGTACTGTTTACTCTCTTGTGCATTAAGCAGCACCTTCCATAGGTGACGCATTCCTTGATTAGAGTGGTTCCAATTAAAACTGGTGGAAACGCAGGTTCGTTTGCTAGATAGCACCAAGGTTTCAAGAGTCCTGAACGGAACCGGTTCAAGAACCAGAGCTAACTTGGAAAAGGGGTTTGAGGGGGAGGGAGAGAGAGCGATCACTTCTGGAGCCAGTCTTTAGGTTTGGTGGAAGGAACTGTGTCAGGATCAGACCAGCACCTTGAAGTGGTCCACAAGCAGTTTCTGCTCATGGCATTAATTGTTTGGTCACAATGGTTTAGCTAAGTGGTTGTCTCAGTGTCCCACTTCAAGATTACTGTGTCACGATCCAAATGTCAAGTAAATTTGCCTAAAAAAAGCTCTGCCTCTCAGGTTTCATGTGGTATTTTGTGTATCTTCCAGTCCCACTTCACAGAGCGTGTGTGTCAGTCTTCACTACACCTCTCGACTCCCACACATGTTGCATATATTATGATAGCGGGCTGGACCCTTCTCACATCAGCAGCAGCTCCTCTGGCTGGTACAGACGGGCGGGCGATGAGCAGGAAGGAAATGACATCATGGCATTTTTGATGGAGGCTTGGCACAAAGCGCCAGAGAATCACTGAAGCTTTAGTGACATGGCGTTAGATTGGTGCACATGGCTGGTCGCGACTGTGAAGACAGTGCATTCAAAGCTATGTCTTGACATCGGTTTGTGCTTAAAGCGTCCCTTCTCAACCACAAATTGAGCATGATTAAGGCATTACACAATTAACAACACAAATGTTCCAGCCACACTTCAGTTGTGGTTATTTAGCGTCGGCTTAGGGATTAAGTTATTCACCGTGCTGTCACGTTTATGATTTATAGGTGTTACAGACATGCTGCTGTTTGTTTAGCTGTGGTCACCGGGAATACAGATGTCACTCTGATTGACTTAGGAAAATGCAGAGCAGCCAAAACATAAAGTGGAAATGTTAACCCAATAACGCTAGATAAACAGTCAGCGGAGAGGAGCCAAAGACAACAGAGAGTGAAGGGAAAGTGTCCTGCTGGCATCAGGTTTCCCAGAGTAAGTGTTATTTGAAAAGCAGCTGAAGGGTGACACTCACTCTCCTCCCACCCAGTCTCCCTCCTTCCCTCACTCACTCGACCATCTGTTGTTCACTCTCTTCTCAGGCTGCTCTAAGTGCCTTGAAACAGCTGTCGGAGCAGGGACTGGACCCGGTGGATGGCCCCATCAAGGTACGGTAGGACACGGATCAAACTCACAGGCGCTTCACGCTCACTCTCTGCTGGACGTTCAACCAGCCGCCGCTCAGCGTGGACAGGCGCTGGGCTAGCAAGGAGCCAGATGTGCGTGTGCTAATCTGGCTTATTGCAAATCCTCAGCGCTGCAGGCAGGCCATCATCAGCTCCCTCACCACCCACACACACACACACACACGTCCAACATTTCCGCTCGACATTTTTCCTCCATAGGAAAGCAACAGTAGGCGTATATATTTACATGCACCACACTCCTGTCACTTCTCCATACTTTGCATGATGGCTATCACCACCAAGGCTCAGTCCTGACAGAAAAGAGCGCTTTCTCCACGCGCTTCCCCTCCCTTGTCCCCTTGTCCCCTGTCTCCTCCATGACAAGGAAGGAAGGGAAGGGAAGGAAGGAGGAAGGACGACAGCGGAGAATGAAGTAGGAAACCAGGGAGGAACTTTGGAAAACTAGAGAGGAAATCAAGCATTTCTGGAGTATTTTCATAGTAGGTGTGCCCTGGGAAAAAAGAGCTTAGGCAGGGCTGTTTTCTTGCAGCCCCTTGTCTCTTCTAGAGAGAAAAAGCAAAGGAACAAAGAGAGGAAAGACAGCCGCAGCTTCATTTACGTCACCGCCAGAGGAAGGGGGCAAATATGGCAGCAATTGCACTTTCACCTGAGTAGTTAATCGCTCCAGTGTTTCTCCTGTCCGTCTCGAAAACTCATTAACTCACCCATGCTTTGCCGCTAACACATTTTTGGTCATTGGGCTTCAGATGTTGGTCTTATCAATATGAAAATATAACTTTTTCCTCCAAATCAGCCGCTTTTCTTTTTGGCTGCAGCCTCCACACTGCGCAGTCCCTTCTGATAAAAGCTACAGTACAAGAGCCACAGTTGATCAGTTAGCGTGAAACAGATTGAGGTCAAGGACTCGCTAAGTGCCGAGAGTGGGAGCACTTTCGGTTTCTTTAAAGAATCACTTATCGTATTTTGAAAGAAATACTCATGAAAGGCGGCGAATCCTGGTATCTTTTCAGAGGAACACGTAGAACAAATGACCAACAGCGGGACTGATTAATAGCAACATTGCTCGAGTCCTTGGACAATATCTGCCCTAACACGGTCCTATTTGTCTTTTCAGACCAGTGAACCATGTGGGAGGGAGGACGGACATTAAACAGACTAACTCAGGCACCACCACTCAGGTCTGCAAGGATTCAAAGGCTGTCGTCTAGGAGCTGACAACCCAAACCCCTTCTTCAGCATTCACAAACCTGACAACCCCACCCCAGCCTTCACCCCAATCTCCCATAAACCTGCAGCCCACAGTGTCCCCACTACCCACAATCCCCCTCCCCTTTTCCAACCCCACCCCACCCCACGATTGCCACTGTATCCTGCAAAACCTGTCAACATGCAATAGGGTGGATGTGCACCGAGAAATGACCGACTAAAACACCATTACCTGAGTCTATGTGAAGACAACGCTATCTTAACACGTTTATTGATGATTTCAGACAGAATTTAGAGGTCAAACAGCTTAAATACATGAAACACAAACTAATGAGATAAATGCATGGTACTGTATGAAAAATCAAGGGAAATCCAAAGTGATACACTGCATAGACAACTTTCCCTTTGGATCAGTGTCTGTTGGTATGGTTAAAACAAATATGTACATCATGCCATTGAAATACAAAAGAAACATTTTAGGGGAGAAACCAACTTGCGTACAGTAGCTTATTTTTTCGGGGGTATTATGTTTCCTTTTTTTTTTTTTTCTTTTGTTATTTTATTAATCTAACAATGCTTGAGTACTGTATTTAAAATTAACCAATGCCAGTGCTGTGAAAGTTGTAGTTGTTGTCTTCATATATAGTCACCCAGCTTACCTTGTATGCTGACATAAGAAAAAAAAAAAAGTTCATCTATCTATATGGATGTGTATGACTTGCAAGAGTAATCATATACCGAAAAATAACACAGAAAAGTTTTTTTCATGTGGACAAAACGGACAAAACTGGTGTTAGCAGTAATCAGTAGAAGTGTTGACCACCCAGGAGGGAAGGTTGGACTAACCTTTACTTCCTGAAGGGTCTGACTTTCCCGTTTAACATGACCCCACACTGGCATAGCATCACTGGAGCATCACCTGACAAACAGTGGAGGCAAATGGGCCGCCAACAGTTGTACTTTTTATCTTAAAAAACAAAAAAAAAACAGGCCAGTTGCAATGACAGTGGCTAGTTTTTGCACACATTCTCTAATGCCAGTAAACTTTTAAGAGTCCAAACTCCAGAGAGTTTTATACAGGCGTGACTGCATGTCCTCCAGTGAGTGAAAAGTCCCCTCCATTCCAGTGATTTTGTGTCAGTGGATCGCCCCCCCCTCCTTCTCCCCCCACAGTTTTGTCGATCACATCTACACCCATTGTGTGTGTTGTATTGACCCGCCAAGGCATCAACTGGGTGCTTTTAATGCCTGCATTCTGGAGAGCATCTTCTGAGCGGAGAGAGCCTGCGTCCAGCTCGCGCACGCAGGCTCTCCTAAATGCCATTTTGAATCACTTTGTACACTGACATTGAGGATGTGTCTTCTTCGCTGTGAGTGCAATGTGTAATAAGGCTGTTAATGTTACTGAAATGCAGTAAAAACACCTCAGTTCATGTCGAAAAAAAGCAGTCTTTCTTTGTCTCGTTATTTTGTCCTTCAGGCAAGTAAACATATGTCACTGCGGCTGCAATCACCACTGTTTGTTAATGAAATCTACTGTTTCACACATCCTCTAAGGGCATTCAAGTAAGTACAAAGGCAGTCTGACAAAGTAATCAT
The DNA here is from genome assembly GCF_039877785.1 of Chaetodon trifascialis. NCBI lineage: Eukaryota > Metazoa > Chordata > Actinopteri > Chaetodontiformes > Chaetodontidae > Chaetodon > Chaetodon trifascialis. The sequence continues at coordinate 13,880,225 of NC_092073.1, forward strand.
AGCTCTCAGGTCCATTTACTAGCTTTTTGAGGGACTTTGAACCACATCTAGCAGTGGATAATGTTTGAGCGCACAGGGCCTGAGTATAGCATGAATGAGGCTAATGAGTGGACCTTGGGTTAAGATTATTTTGTTAAACTGCCATTCCCAAGGTCAAGAGTCAGTTTCACACTCAATCCAACAGCAGTTTGCACCCGACGCCCCACCTTAGCTTTTATTTGTCAACATTCAAACATGCAGTACTTCTCAAATCTGAAAGTTTGTCCTCATAAATCCTGTTTATTGTGTCGTTTAACTTTACTTCTGCTATTTACCTATGCTACTTCGCTCATTAGGCATAATGAGCAATAAAATTTGAATGAGCAAAGTACAACACATTGGGTAGTTGTGCTCCAAAAACCAAAAGTTGGCAAAAAATAGTGTGTTATTATTCCCACTCGTGAGACATTATCATCCACTGCTTTATCTTATGCTGTAGCATGTGGTATATGAGCCTATAAATCATCCGATGACTCTGCAAGTGCAAGATTTATCTGCAACCCTTGCCTCACCATTGTTTCTCATCTCTCAGGAGTGTCATGCAGTATCCCTTATCTTAAAGGATATGTCTGGCGATATTGTGTTTTTCTTTTGACTGTCAACAAATCCTGTGAAAAGACCAAAACCGATGCATCTCGCAATATGACTTTCCTCCTTTGTCTGCGGCTCTCAGCCCCACGCCCACTGACTCTGACAGAAATCCTTATAATGTATAGTTTCATTAAAAAAAAATAAATTACAGCTGGGCTTTAAACTGAGCATGTCTTGGGGACTATTTTTAAAGGCGGATTAATACACACTAGTGAATATTTAGGGCAGCGAGACAGTGTATGTGGTTTCACTTAAAATAACATATAGTGCCCAGGCTCTTTCTACATAGACAGTATTTGTTATTGGGGTCACGTTTCAGTCTTTTCGTGTTGTTTCATGTTGTTCATTTGTTGACAAAAAGAAAAGTCCAGAATATCAGCAGACTTGTCCTTTAAATCATAATTATCGTCCCCCTGCAGCTTGTTCGAGACAGCAGTGTTACAGAGGAATATGTAGCGATGTCGCCCAAAATAAATCCCGTTCTGAGGACAAAGACGTCGTTAATGCTGTCTTTGACTCGTGCTATCAGACGATCTAGCTTCACAAATGAATAACTGCAACTTTTGTCGTGTCATGACACCCTGTTAATTTGTACTAGAGACAAACCTCGTTCTGCAGCAGCACCTCGGCGCAAAGGAAAAATGCTGTTTGTGTTTTCCAAATAGAGACACTTAATCTTTAACTTTATGACTCTCAGCTGGACCGATAGCACAAGAATAGACTGAGCACACCTTATCTATCACATACTTGTGTTGCATCATGCCATCAGCTCTCTCCATGTAACTCCACCACCTCTGCAACGCCAAGCCCCACTCGGCTCGCTCCCATTAGCGAGATGAATGAGCGAACGGGACAGCGGTGGTCTAATTCAGCCCCACTGACTAATGGACTCAGCTGGCAGCTACATCTGCTAGCCATTGAGGAGCGCCAAGGCTGTTCACACACATTAGCTGCAGATCTCTATTCCAGAAGCTTGTTCAGGTAGTGGCCGACCAGCTTGAGGCCATGTTAGACCCAAGATGAATTGCCTTGCTCTGACCAGCCAATATGGGAAGTGAACCTTACTGCCCAAAATAGAATAAAATCAATTGGACTGTGGAGCTTGTCCCTGCCATGCAAAAGCAAATGCCAGAGTCATTGATTTTTCCGTCTGAATTATTTGCCATCGACCCCCTTGAAGTCCTCTAAATTAGAGCTGTATTAACAGGAGGATGAAAGAGTGAGGGGAATCCTATAGATGGTGACGAATGCCCGAGCGATGATTCAAGCCAAAAATCCTAATAGTTTTCTTTCTGGGATGAGTCAAAAGGGTTTTTGTGTGGACTTAGATGAAGGCCTGTTTCACACAATAAGGCTGCACGGGGTCCTGGAGTGGCTGCACTTGGTGCTGATTGCTTCTGTACACAGAGGGATCGAAACTGTCAGTACAGCTCTCCCTCATATTAGAACTAATCTGCCTCTGAGCAACTTTATCCAGCTCTGATTAGTCACGGCAGAGGAGCGCTGCATGCTGAGGGCCGAGGCTCTGACATCTCGGCGCTTCCCCGTAATGCTCCGAGGAGGCGGGAGCGGAACTCGCCGTCAGTGATCAGAGTCGGTGGGATCGGCGTATGCTCTGCCGCTGACCGAGAAATCAATTTGTCCTATGTGGAGCTGAATGTCTGCTGTCACACTAATAGATGTGCGCACGATCGCTAAACTCCCAGACTCCATTTTGGATCCAGCAGCCTAAAGATTTTGAAGGAAAAAAACTTCGTCACATGAGCGAATTAGCTCTGTTCCAACACAAGGAATATTCGAGATGGGTGAAGAAACTGCTTTGTTTTTGCGATCTGGTTTCTAAACCATAATGCTGTTGATTAACAGGCAGTTTTAACAGCAGATACTTTGTATGCAGAAGCATCTAGAAAGCTCTGTTTTTGATTGATCGATCTACTGGTAGCTGACCGTGAAGCATCAGCAGTGATGAGGGAAGGTGTGACGCAGGACTCAAAAAGCTTGGAAGGTGTGGCTGTTCGTCTGACCCAGATTTATAAAGTTTAAGCCTTCAGGCTTGGGCTCATGATCTTATCCTTAAAATTTTCTGCAGGGAAAAAAAAACATAGAGAGTTTTTGTCCTCATTTAACTTATTGGAACATTATTAGAGATTAGGAGCGTTCAGCATACAAACCGGCAGACATTTCTGGAGAGTTAATATGAATCACTGTATTGTTTTATTTTCTTGGTAAAGAAAAAAAAAATGCCTGGATGGAATCTTAAAGGATAAAAAGACTCTTCCTCAGTGTTGAGAAATGTGTCAAAAATGCATTTTCATTAAGCTTTAACCAAGTCTCTTTTTTCCGAGCTCAACAACGACATGTACAACTTTTACTTTCACAATATTCACGGCACCTTAGGTCACTAAAATCCCCAAATTTTCTGACGCATACCAAGGATGTGACCTCAAAGGCAACTACAGCCATGCGCTAACAACTCAGCAGTTTGAGCATGTGAGTCCAAATCTATCTCATGACATCTTAATATGATACCAATTAGGAAACTGTGCTTTGTTTCTTGCCTTCCTTCGGGGAAAGAAAAGGTCAGGGTCATTCGTCATAACAACTCCAGCAGAAATGGAAGGACTTTCATTATTTTTGTTCCCAGACAGATGCTAAAAGCGGGTTTTAACCAAGGTAGTACCGTTGATGAGTGTTTTTTTAACCACACCCTGCCTTGTTTCTATTCTGTATCTCAACTTTCTGCATCCTCTTTCTGTTTTAGTCACTCACAGCGTGACTGACACCTTCTCTCTTGGGTCAAGCTTTCTTTCAAACATCACACGCCTGCTCGTGCTGTATGTACAGTACAGTTACTTACAAAAGCATCACCCTCTTTAGCCAACACCCATATCCAAAGGCCACCTGACTCACTGTGTGGCACAATGTGGGAGGACAGTGACACTGATACTAGTCAAAAGAGTCGTCATAAAGAGGAGAAAAGGGCTGGGTGGGTGTCATCCACACAATGGAAAAGGTGTCCACGAAGTTCATCAGCATTGCAGAAGATCCTCTTTCCTGTCACTCACTGCGGTGATTCACAAACTGGCCACTATGGCGAACGAGTGTGTGTGAAATGCTGAAGTGTCCGGGTCTCCTGCCAGCTCAGGCTCAGGTAATAACAACACACCATTTAATAATCTAAATCACTTTTATTAATTTAAGTTAGGTAGAGACACTAAACATTGGAACCACATTTGCTCTGCTATGGAGCAGTCTTCAGAAAAATTACAAAAAAGAGGCTTATGTCATACTGTCAAAAAAAAAAATGGCAAAAATTAAGAGGTAGAGGATTTAGGCTCATCACTGTGACTGAAGGAATGACGCCCATTGGAATGTAGTTGAAATTCAAAAACTCTTGTCGTCCCGAAGGTATAGAAAATATTCATACATCAAATATGGAGACGGTCATTTTTGGGATACTGGGGTATTCACAACATTAAAACTTTTACATTTCACTTTAACTGGACAAGGTGGACAATGGACAGGAGAGTTAAAGTGTTACTTTGGAAAGAATAATGGAAAGCTAGTGTCTTTTTCCCCCTAGACCACACATCAGTGTTGGGACAGCGGTTCGGAGTTACAGCCTATGTCAGTTTTTGTTTTTTTTTCTTTTTCTTTGAAACAAATAATATTGGTAACAGATAAATTTACAATATAAACACCACAGATCTTGAAAATAAAGACAAATGAGAGAAATAAAAAATGTATTTCCTCTCCGTTTCTCCCAAAGCAGTACATTCTGAATGTGTCACACATGCTGGTTCAACCCAGGACATTGACTCCCTCGTCTACTTTTCATCTGAGAGGTTAGTCGATACAGACCTGAAATAACAGGACCATCAAAGGGACAATGTTGAGTCCCCGTTACGCTGGAAACAGCCACAATCTGGCCTTTAAATGTCCCCCTTGGAATGACTTCATTATCAACATATATGCTACATGTCTGTAACTTAAGTATTAAACAACAACGGAATATGGTAAACTTTAATGGTGAAATATTCATCTTGCTTGCTTTTAAATGGCACAAGCAATAGTCAGAGCCCAGTTAAGCTGCAAACCAATGTCCTGACCGACTGAAAAAGAGCCTCTGCATGGGGAGACGTTGGGTGGTTTGAAATGCTGTGTTGAACCTTCCTACACAGAGAATGCTGGCAGTGTAGAGAAAAATCAGAAATTACAGTGCATGTCTACAAAAATAAAATAAAAGTGAAAACTTTTTTTTACTGTTTGTACAGTAACATACTGTATATTTCCACAATGACACTAGATAAGGCTGGTGACTACATTACGTAAATAGTTAATTATTGGATACCTTTTCTGTATGATTTCAAAACTAGTGACACAGAATATAGATGTTGGTTTCTTTAAACAAACTTAAAAAATAAAGACAAAAACAAAGTCAAATAAATCCTTTGTGTAGTACACAGCTTTCTTTGTTCCAGAGGAACAATATGGTAAACCTTTGCATTTGCTCAATGCAAGTGCACCAGTCTAGATTCAGTCTTTCCTTCCTTCCCATCTTCCCCATTTTCATCCTCAGTGGTTGTTTCCTCATGCTTGCAGGTTTATGTGCCCTCTGTTCGTGTTACAAACAGCGCCCCCTAGATCCCATTCTTAGCCTCATTGTTGTTCATGGCCTCCTTTCTCTGGGCTAGGAAGGGATACATGCATTTGTCGGCGCCCAGGAACCGGTACATGCACACAATGGCCTCGAAGGGCAGGATGCTGCGGAAGCAGGATGAAGAGAGGTTAGTGACACGAGATACTCCTGTATCGTTTACGGAGAGCTGATGGAGGGAAAAACTGGAAAATGGAAGGAAGCAAGATACTGGAATGTAGGAGGCAGCTCACCTTTTCATGAAGTTGACCATGTAGACGATGCGAGGCGTACAGATCATGGGCTGGTCGGTGAGGATGGCTCTCATGGCCTGTTTCACACAGAACTCTGGCTTCAGGGGAGGCAGAAAAGGCTCAATCTCCTTCCTGGATGGACAGAAAAATACAGATTGGCTATTTGCAGGCGCATACATTCAGGGAACGTCAAATCAAATTTACTATAACTGGCTAAGATTTGAAAATGTCAATTAAATTTGATTAAAATTCATTCAGAAACTGGAGAGGAAAGGGGCTTCCTCGGTTTGACTTTATTGCATTTATTTTAAGTGCATCTCGTTTAACAATGTTAGAAACGCTTTAAAGAGCGAGAATTACAACAAATTTGAATCAATCCGTGATTATAGTGCCACCGGTAAAACAGCTTTTGCTCACTGCTCCAACGTGGAGGGAGAGGAAAGCCAAAGAAAATGCCACCTGCTGACTGTAACCATCAAACAAAGTGAGGACTATTACAGCAGCAGATGGGGGGGGGGGGGGGGGGGGGGGGGGGGGGGTTAGCCCAGGTGCACCTGTTGGGGAGGCTTTCCCCTGGGAAAGTTGCCCTCTTTGTTTAAGCGGAGCGCTGACCGATGGCATAAGAGTCACTTTATAATATCTAATGCGACACAAACTGTCAGCTGCTGCTTTGAAGTTAAAAAAAAAAAAAAAAAAAAGGTGTTTGCGAGGCAATTTCCTACGCTGAAAATTAGAACCCATCCCAGGTGCAAAGAGGCCTTTAAAAACCTCGCAAGCGCAGTTACACAGGCCAGTGTGTGTTGAAGCTAACCTTATCCTGCAGCCTTTGAACATTCCCGTGTCCACCAGGTAAGGGCACACCAGAGTCATGTTGATGCCGTCCTTCTCCGAGGCCTTCAGCTCATGGCTCAGTGACTCGTGGAAGCCAATGGCACCGAACTTGCTGGCGCAGTAATCCTGAGGGAATAAAGAGAGAACAGGTTAGCCCTGTAAACCGCTGCCCCTGCCCGCACCCAGGGACCACAGAGAACATTCTCAAACATGCCCCGCGGGCACAGAGGTCTCTCCTTGCTGTTAATGACACAGCCACAAAAACCTGAGCGAGCCCGTCCGCTGTTCTTCGGTTTCATTAGCATTCTTCTCCAGTGCATCAGGAGCCTGCTCTGCTTGGCGGGAAGGTTTTGATGTGGTTCGCCGTGGAAATAATGTTAAAAAAAAAAAAAAAAGGCTTGGGCAAACACAGATGCATGTCGATAAACATGGGGAGGATAAAGAGATTTGACTGTGCCCACATGACAGGCGAGGGCTTTGGTTCCCTGAAATTAATGTGCACGGCTGAAATCACATTCTGAGGCATTTCCAGGAAGCATAATGGCTTCACAAAAACGGACTTTAACTTCAGCTCCTTTGAAGAGGGGCTCGATCATTACGGATGAATGCTCGCCTAACAAAAGCAAAACGTGCAGCTATAAAAACAAAGCCAAACGGAGTAGCCGTCCCTGCAGACGCTCTGAAAATGACACCATTCTCAGCCAGGCGGATAACTGAGAACCGCTCTCCCAAATATCAACTTAAAACCTCGAGGGAGGGCTATCAATCAACTCCCTCTGTGGTTATGGAGATAAACGATGCCACTAAATATTTGAATATGCATTAAAATAAAAAAGACTCTGTTCTGGGGAGAAAAACTATAGGAAGCACAAGCAAAATCTTATCCATTGAAAGCTGCTGTGAGCTGAATACTGAGTGAGTACCACGTTGTTCACAAAGCAGTGATGAAGATGTCTCTGTCCCTTGGGGAGCTGTCAGCTCATTCTGGCCCCGCAGCCAGAGCCCAATAGGGGCCCAACACCCCCACTGCTGCAGATAGAGGACTCTATAAGAGGCTCCCCAATGTTCATGTGTGTCCCTTAATTTAACGGGTGGAGGGACAACTAGAGAAAGGGGGCCTAACCTCCCCCGGCCCAGTGTGCGAGCTGGCACGCTGAGGGCTTTGGAGAAAAGCGCTGGTTTCGGATGGTGGGAACGATGGGATGTGTATGTGCTGTTGTGTATGATACTAACCTCCACTCCAGCTGTGCTGAATAAACCCAGGGAGCTGGCAACCGTCACAATGTGACCATGATTCAGCTCCAGCATCTTGGGGAGAAACGCCTTGGTGGTCTGGGGGAAGGACAGAAGAGACAGAAGGGCAAAGGAAAAAAAAAAGAAAAGAGGAAGGTTAGTTCACTTGTGCAGTTTGTCTGTGCCAAAGCCCTTTGATCCTCTCTGCCTCCCTCTCATTCCCCCTCTCCCTGTGTTTCCCCCTCTTCTCCATGGTGATGCAGAGAGAGGCGTCTGAATGAGAATTCATAACAGGCCCAAAAACAAAAAAAAAAAAATCATTCGGAGCTGTGGAGGTGCAGCTTTTGAGAGTATAACAATTTAAGCTGAAAGTTTTTGCCTTTGTGGCAGGTGTGAATTCGACGTTGAGGGAAGAGAAGAATGAGGGTTTTTCCACTCGTCAGGTTTTCACTGAACAAACAGGTATGTGGTGTGTGCGCTGCTGTACAATCTGTTCTTTTCCCACACAGATCTGGTGCCCGTCGCTGGGCCCGGCTCTAAAGACTTGGTGACAACACCAATCATAGGCCTCCGTTCACTCAACAACAATACAATTCAGCCTCTCGTCTACCCACACAGCCTCGCGCCCTGCCTGAGCAGCAGTCAGCGGAACAATTGGTGGCGAGATGAGCTCCGAGATGAAAGAGTTCCACCGGAGTGCCACGTGAGAGCCGGAGCGGTTCCACCGGCCGGTCCGGTGAGATTTAGCGAGGTGGTGAGAAGAGCAACCCCCGCCGAGGAGATTCACAGAGAGTTAGCGGCTACAGTTGATTAACCTGTGGATCCATTCCTCATTCTGCCCGTCTGCTGACTCTGGACACAGCATGAGCCAGTCAGCAGGTGTGACATGTGACGGCAATGACAGGAACTGACCAATCACTCTCCCACTAGGAGGTCTACAAACAAGCAGCGGGCCTTTTGTTGGTGGCGCTGCTACATCTATTCAAGTCAGACGTGCGCTGCCATAGTGAAGAACAATGCATGTGGCCTGCAACGCTCCTTTACAATGTTACTGAGGTTGCAAATGAAAACACTGAGGACACCTTTATATGTAACGTGAGATTCCCCGCGGTGCTGAGACGATTTGTCAATAAACTGATTAAAGTATCTAGGCAGAGAATTAATCAATACAAGTAAAAAAAGCATCCAACTTTAATGTAAAGTCTCTGTCTTTTCTCTAAGCAATTTTAAGACACTTCTTGTTCTGGGAAATTGTGCATTTGTTATGGCTTTTGACAGTTTCATTTCTAGCTCTCAGTAATTCTGCGGTCGTATAAATGAGAGGTAACAGTTTCATTGGTTGGTACAGTATGTGAGCCCGGCCAGAGGAATGATTCAGCCTCCTTTGTAAACATTTGCTGGAGGGGAACACAGAGCCAGAGAGTGCATGGTACCAGGTAGTACAACCATGAAACCACTGGCAGGGGGAGGAAAAGCCTCATTAAAACTGCAAACCAGAGATTAACTGCACCGGACCTGCTGACTGCTCGTGTAATCTCTGCTATGCTTTACATCTGTATTTGGACATCTTTCTCCTTGTTTTGTAAAGTAAGTAAAACTGGAAGCAATAAGTCAAACCCATGCAGAGGAGGCTGGTGAAAGGAAGATGACTTCACTGAGTGTATTCTATAGCCAGGTACGGTATAACTGATCTGACTCAGCTCCAAACATCTGCACTTTTCCAGGACATAAATTTTAAAGTTGCTGCTATATTCAACTCATTGAATGATGGGGCCCAAACAGAGGGAGCGAGAGAACATGAGGCCCGGATAAAAGCTGAGAAAGGCCTCTGCAAGCCAGAATGGCAGTGGATGAGGGAGAGAGTTGCGTGCAAATGAAGCATTAGCTTAAGATATGCCCATACCTGACTTGAGCCAAAGTCTCCCACTCCCACAGCAACTTTCAGAGAGCAGGGAATGACTTGATCTGGCACACCGTGCTGCGACTAAAGCCAACTCTCAAGATAGAACTGGACAATTTTGCTGAGCGGCCTGAAAATAACTGGAACTGACGGAGGAAGGGCCCATTCCCTCAGCTGGAGGACGGGGCTAAACGTGAACAAACGTCCCGTCTCGCTCCCACCCTCGCGTGATGGCCTGCTTCTCATGGCAGCTCTGGCATGTGGGTATGACCCCCGCTGACCTCTCAGACACAAAATGTGTGAAGGCAACCAGGGGCTCGTGTCTTACATCAGAGCTGCCGTAATTGGGTCTCAACGCTCCCTTGTTCCGCTAAATTACCCGCTGACACAGTCGGGCCTCCTTGGCCTATGTGGGGCTGCCTTGCCCGCTGCACCCCCTAATTGGTGCGTGCCCCCAGGAGCATTTAAGCCACACAAAGCTTCTTGCAGCTGGGGTGTCAGGCTGCATTAGTGCAAGCGCCTGACCAACAGGAATATGAACAAATATTGGCCTTTGCGTCGGACCAGATGGCCATTTAATTGGGCTGACTTCTCCCTGGATGAAGGAGAGAGAGAGAGAGAGAGAGAGAAACGCCTGAGCTCGTCTGATCCTACAGCAGATCGTGGAATTTGAGTGGGCTGCGTTTCCTGGTCATCAGGGATGATGGATGCAGATTGGTCATGTTGTGGTGGCCACGCTAGTCAGTGAGCCTCTGCTACAGTTGACTAAACCTCAACCCCCCTGCTAGCTGCCCTATTGGAATCCAATTTACCTGGAAAGTAACAGCATCGATAGGCCAGGGGGGACGCGGTGTCAATGCACTGCAATCACCGAGACACCCAGCATCCAATATACCGTGTCACCAAAAGGTAGCGATCCAATTAGTTCACAATTATTCCTTTTAACCCACTTTTAAAGAAGCGTTTGATAAATAACAGCTCTGTAGCTCTTAAAGCCATCTATGAATGTACTAACAGTTGTTCAGTGCGATAAGTCCATGAGTCACAGATCACAAGACAAAATATTGGTGCTAAATGCCAACATTTAAAAAAGATTTTCATGTGCAGATGAATTTGTTCTTAGCTCCTGAATCTAATTATTGATTTAAGTTATTTTTCAAGGTAAAAAATGTGGAAATTCTTTGGTTCCAGCTACTCAAAAGTGAGGACTTGATGCCGTTTTTCGTCGCATGATGGCAAACTGAATATCTCTGAAGACGTAACATTTGGCTCTGGGGGAGTATGATGGCCAATTTTCAGGACTACTTGTTAATAGATTAATCAGTAATGAAAATAATCATTAGCTGCAGCCCTGAACCTGAACAGGTACGTGCTGGGGGAGAGAGCCATCATGGGAGTAGTCATGGCTAGCTCCAGCGAAGGGTACAGGTGCACCAGGCCTGAGGAGGGGCCCATATAAAACCAGTCAAGTAGGACCCTTCTGCCTGGCTGCCTCCTTTCTCTGGATACAGCAGGAATGCGGCCTGCGGAACTTGGCTCCTGTCGCCTGGCATCTTGTCAAGCTGATCCACAGACAAGAAACCAATTGTCAGATAAAGTGGGTCAGCAGCAGCTTACCATTACCCTCTCGCCTCGCCTGTGGATGGGACGGCACTGCCTTCCTTCCCCTTTTCTTTCCTCTGCTCTTTTCCCGCCATGTCACTCTCGAGCGCTCTTTGCCATCATGTACTCGCACGAGAGCGGTGCGATTTCCACGAGAGGGGGATATTACTGCCTATTGTTCACAAACCACCTGTTGGATAACCAGCTCAAGATGCTGAGGATGATTTCCTTTCATGTCATTCCTCGAGACAGACTCTAAGCCTCATACGCAAACTGGTGACACTTACTGAAACGACTGCACATTCCCCGTCCTGGCATGACTAAAGACTGACGCTCCAACATCACAAATCGCCAGCTGGACTAATCAGAGCATCATCAAACAAATTAAATATTATGACCCCCCTGCCTCACGAAAGCCTAAAGGCAGCAAAAGACTGAATCATAGCTGTTTGTCCGTGTGTGTCTCTGTGTGTGTGCGTGTATGTGGCAGAGCCAGATGAACAGAGCTGGCCTCCCTGACTGCCATGCAGCTGCACCCATTGCCTCCAAATCAGGTTGGGAGGAGTCAGAGGGGCCTGGAAGGCAGACAGAGGAACTTTATCTGGACTGAGGCCCTCCCGCTCCTTCACTTATTTTGCACTCTGTTGCGCATTTTAGATGCACGGAAAGCTTTGCACCTGCTGTCCTGCTGTACTTGAGAAACTGGGTGTTTGGGTTAATGTCAATAACTGGCTGGGATTAATGTGATCTATGATGTTTTGAAAAAAAGTGATGCTGAATAAGGTGAACACAGCTCAAGAAGAACGTACAGACTGTGCATCTGTTTCCACCACGAAAACCTAAGGAACCTTTTTTATTAAAATGACAAGAGCTCTTTAATTTAATCTCAAACGTTTGTCAGAAACAGTCAAACTCCTCTTCTGAAATATGGTTGAGTGTCATTAGAAAAAGCGTGAACCTAAATAGAGGTTTATAAATCCACTAAACTGAGTGGCTTAATTGTGGTTCATGACTCAACTAATACTTTTCAGAAACCTGTTGTTCAAAAAGGGAAAAACAAAACAAAGGTTTGTGTAATGTGCCACCTGCATGCAGTCAGTTACTGTACCGTGTTTGTGTGAGAGAGGAAAGTGGACAGGTCCCTGTTAGTCTAAGCTCTATTCATCTAGCTTGTGTCTGTAATGAACCACATCCTCCATTCTGGCTGTCGCCATTCATTAAGTCCCTCTTTCATCTGCCCCCCACCCCGGCCCTAAAGAAACCACACTCTTCACAGAATATGGGAGAACACAAACACAGGCTCCTATTAAAAATCCCAAATCTGCCACCCAACCACTGGATCTTGACTCCAAATCCTGGATGTAAAAGGATGTAGAGATAGCCAGCAGAGGGCACATGAATAGATGAATGGAGCATCCATTAAAAGCAGGAAATACACAACCTGCCTGACTGACAACACAAGAGATTTTCATGCTCAATTAGGGAGCTTCACAATCACTGAGGTTTCATGGTGTCATTGAGAATGCAGTTCTCAGTAAAAGGAAGAGCCTGCGGCCAAAGTCTCAAAACCAGCATCATCCGCTTCAGCAGAGCCATTGCTCAATACATCGTGACAAATGCAATCAAAGATGAAATGGTCAATTCAGAGCCGTGGCACCAGGCACAAGACACATTCTCAATCCTTGCAATTTACTCCACAGCAGGCCTATGAACCAATTTGTGCATAATCACCACTATTGTCCTACAGAGGAGGCCGTGGCCAAGCAATGCAATCAATTATCATTACTGGTTTATTTGGGGATTTAGGAGACAGTCTTAAAGGCTAAGCACTCAACTCTCAATCCCACCAGTAAGGTTGCTCATCTCAATAGATTTCTAATTGCCAGGCTGCAGCTGTGGTCCTTCCACACCCTCAAAACACACAAGAAAGCTGCGATAGCACCTGGCTGTTCAACGCTGCACTTTAGGCTTATCTTAAGTGCAACGTATTCACTCCATCAAGTCCGCGCAGCCTTTCAGATAAGCATTCACACAGAAAAGGCCCGAAAACGGAGCCAGAGTAAAATCCGATACACAACAAATCACCGCCTGCCAACGAAATGTGGTGAGCTGATCTGACACAGATCCAACCCACGTACAGAACCCCCTGCCTCCATCTGCGCTGCAAAGGAGAGGAGAGGGAAGGGCTGACATACCATGTGGATCATCGCTGATCAGGGCTGCCAAAGAGCAGCGAAGGCAAGACTTCCAAAGCCAAACCCGTGACTTTCCTCTGGCAGAATTAAACTAAGCGGAGCTGAAATTCGAACACGCAAGGGAACTATTTATGGTCATACTTTTTCAATCCTGGAGACACACACATACACAAACACCTTTGATTCTTGAGTTTGGCACACAGAAGGATGAGATTATGAATAGGCATGCAGGTCAGGCTGGGAACATTCCTGTGAACCTAGCATCACAGTAAACACATTGGATAACACTGTGCTCATGAACACTGAGGCAGATATCACCGTCACACTGTCGGGCCTGAGTTCTCTCTCTTGGCGCGCTCAACTCGAGCATCAACTCACCCAGAAGTGTGCGTGACAGTTGACCACCATGGTGCGCTCGATCAGCTCATCGGGACACTCGAGGAGGTGATGTCCAGAGACCACGCCGGCGTTGTTGATCAGTATGTCCACCTCTCCCACCTCTCGCCGCACCTTCTCAGCTGTAGAATACACACTCTCCCTCTTCCCCACATCACACACATAGGTGTAGACCTGCGGCTGGAAAGGGGGGACCTCCTCTACCCCTCCAACAGGCCCTATGGGGGGGGGGAGATGGAAACAGATGATAGAAGTGATCAGTGAGAAAGTTTGTTCAGCAGGCTGGTTCAGACTTTGAGTTATATTGTTAATAAGGGATTATAATGCACATTAAGAGGACACTTCTCTGCTTACAGTCAGAAACCACCTGAACGAGTATGGAAGTCAGTCATGTTTGAACATCTGAGATGTGTGTGCAACCACGTCCACGTATCTTGTTTTGTGTTCACTGTGACATTCTGCCTAGGAATATGCTGAAGCTAGTATTATTGCTGTATAATTTGCCGCTGCAGGCACAAAACAGGATCCCAAGTGAGACAAGCGACTTCGCTGACCATGCGTAAAAACTGATATGATCCTAAGAAAGCAGGCTTACCGTCTTTGGTTATGGGAGTGTCCAGTTCATGGTATATCTGCCGCACCATCTCCGCCGTTTCCTCGTTGCTTTGGCTGTTTATGTCCCATAACACCAGAATCGCTCGTCTCCGGGCGAACTCCTTGGCGAAGAGCCGCCCGAGGCCGCTTCCAGCCCCGGTGATCACGCACACCTGTCCCGCCACGCTCTTCTCCTTGGGCCGCACAACCCACTTCGCCCCGGCAGTCACAAAAGCCCAGAGCACCTTCAAAATGACCACGAAGAACTCCGCAATAATTATCATCATCTTGGCCAATCAATTCGAGCGAGCAGCGGAGGAAGAAGCGCGGGGAGTGCGTCCCTCTTCAAACCTGTGTGCAGCAGATCGGTAGGGTCACGCCGACTAACTTGGAGCGCAGCGCAGGCAGGAAACGCAATCAGCGCTCAGTAGAAGTGGCGGAGGAAAAAAAGCGCAAGCTGGAGCGTAACTTGTGATAAAAGAGAGTTCAGTCAGAGTCCGGCTGCCGCCACAGTTGCAGTAAATTACGAGCAGCTACTACAGACTATGCCTCCTACTTCCTCTGCTGCTCCTCCACTCATCTCATCCTCACTCCCATCTCGCTCGCTATTTATTCAGTCCACCCATCAGCGCTGGACCCAATAGGACTGAGACTTGAGCGCCTGTCAGAATGAAGCGCCGGGTCCATGCACTACACTCAGAGGTGATGTAACCTGAAAGATTTTAGCCAACACTCATCACCCAGTTCAACATCACAAAGGAAGATGAGAGAAGTGGCTTTCCCATCAAATAAACGACGCTTTTATCATATTTAAACAAAGCTATTTATAGGAAATGTGGCTTTATGGCTTTATGGCTTTTCATGAGACATCTTGTTTGGATTCTATATATATATATTTTTTTTTTTAAATTATTATTATTATTACCATAGCGATTTTAGAAACCTTGAATATAATGATAGCTTTTTTTTCCAGCATCACATGCAGATCAGGCTATATCCTGCAAGTTCAGGTCAATGTCCGCCCAAGCAGGGAAAAAGCAAAAGCTTCGTTGCTCTTTAAAAAAAATCCAGACTTTATTTCATTTAAACTGTTGTGGATTAGATTTGAAGAAGTCAGCAGACAAAGACAAAGGCTATCACAGCAATTTACTGTCAATGATCAATACGTTCTGTTCATTGCAGAAGGTGAAAGTGGATCGATAAGTCAGGCTGCGCACTCATGCAGACGTAGAAAAAAAACCACAATGGTAATTAATGTATTTCTACGGTTAAATTGATGTCTTATCATTTTTCCTAGCTTTCGTGAGGGTGATGGCCTACAAACCGATACACATGCCCGCTTTACGCAAGAACAGACGCGCCTGAGCTGCGTTCAATTTGAAGACGCTTTTCGCCGTTTTCCTACATTTTGCCCTCATTTAACGAGCGCTTACGACGTTGTGTAACATCCTGCAGCAGAGATGTGTTTGCCCCTGTGTGGTGGGCGTGTCAGGGCGACCAACCCACTGGTGGAAGAATTTTCAGATGCTTTTGTAATACCAAAATGTGCATATTGCATTCAGTGAAAGTGCCCAAGTATGAACAGCAAAATACAAGAGGCCATTCTTATTTAGATGGTCCCTTACAGAGCAATGAATTATGAACCACTTTGGGGAGTTAAATATACTGTAGCTTTCTATGCTGTTTGGGCCCATAAGCCTGTGTGATTTTTACATCTTTTTTGCATCTAAAAATATTTGCACAAAAGTTTGCAAATGAGCATTAAAGTAGCCCGACATAAGTGAAGTAAACGTGTGACTTGGCCTCCCTTTCGAATCTAATTAAATGTGCATTTATTTGGCTTTTTAATTCAATGTGACCTTTAAAGTCTTCCTACAGCAAATTGTTTCTTGTTTTTCTAACCTTGCTGTGCATCTCATTGCCTGTGTTTTATAACCTGAAGTGGACGAGTCCACTGAGATCCAGGACCCAACGGGCAGGTTCAGCGAAAGGAACCTGCCCCTTCAGGCGCGCTGTGATCCTGCTCTGCAAAATGAAGTGTTTCCGCCCTCTGCCGGTTCAGCGAGAGCATAACCATCACCTGTAGCATGGAAATTGGAAAGGTAACCTACAGTAGACGATTTTTTCCCTTAACAATAGCACATTTGTGCCGAAAATATGGTAATTGATGTCAGAATGACTATTTTAATGTCAGCGTAATGATAGCTTTTCAGAATTTGTTGTTGAATTTGTAACCAATACCACTATCCAAATAAAATAAAATAAAAATTGAACGAGATATGACACCGTAAATTTCGGGGCTATTCAATCAACAATATTAGGAGCTTCGTCTAACGACATGATGCCATATTTAGTCAAACTACGATAACACAGCTTGTTTTTGAATAATTTTGATAGACTAACAAAATAAATGTACAAATCAGGCAGCTAGAAGGACAGCCCGTTGAGGTCCTAAATCCTTTAACGCGCACATGCGCATAAGGAAATTCCTCTTTCTCGGTGGGCGCAATGGCGGACGCAGAGTGAGTGTTTGCTGCTATATCAAAATCCAAGCACATCCAGAATTTAGACCACCATCTTTTTTCATTTTACACCCTGGATAGATTGTTTAGTTTGTATACACTATAATCCGTATAATATTATTGAGGATTGTCGTTCTTATTGTTGTATCATCACTTTGTGGAGACTTATGTGTAGCCGATGCAGTAGTACAACATGGCTGTCTTTCTAGCCTCCATGCACTCAAGAAGTAGTTTCTGTGCTGAAAGGGACGATAGAAATAACAATTGACTGTCACAATATGGCGCTGATTTTTATGTTACTATGTATGTTTCCGAGACACGTAAGCTAGCCTTCGAGGGAGTTAAACAAGCGGTATAGAAGCCGGTGAATGACAGGTTAGCAGCTAGCCGCTAGCGTGAGGATGTGATGTGTCAGTTAAGGAAATTAGCTACGAGAAGATCGTATATATTGTTAACGTGTTTCCAATTTGGTCCTGAACTTCTGTGTCTGTGCAACAGAAAAAAAGTTCCGGCGGTCCCTGAGAGCCTTTTGAAAAGGCGTAAGGCCTTCGCCACCATGAAGGCCTTTCGTATCAAGAAGATGCTGGCTGAGAAAAAGGTAGGTTGCATGCGTGAAACATGGCCCACTTAAAGAACGGATTTGACTTGAGTATGTGGCGTGTTCTGTAATTTTTGCATTGAATGGGCATGTATTCCTCATGTGTCCCCCAGGCCCGCAAAGTGACCAGGAAACTGATCTATAAGAGGGCTGAGAAGTACCACAAGGAGTACAGGCAGATGTACAGGCGTGAGATCCGTCAGGGTCGTACTGCTCGCAAAGTGGGAAACTTCTATGTGCCCGCGGAGCCCAAACTGGCCTTTGTCATCAGAATCAGAGGGTGAGTAGTGTCCACTGTCTGGGGACATAACTTCCATACCTGCCAGACTCATCAGTAACATTTACATGGATTGTTGTACTCCCAACTGGACATTGTGCTCAAGCTGTTGATGTGATGTGTTGATGCTGTCCCAACTCTTCATGATCCTGCTCATATGCGTCCTGTATTACATACTTGCTGGTTGGAAATGCTTCTTCCATGATGATGCAGATTTATAGTAAATACTATAGTATGCAATCTTGAATAAATGTAGTTCCAAACTCTTGCTGCTGCTGTATCTTGCACGCTAGTTTAGTAGAAAGCTTTCCTGTATTGAGAGTAGGTGAAACTGTTAATTTGTTTTGCAGTTTAGACTCATTGTGCTGTGCAAGCAGTTATAAGTAACTTAAAGTAATTATTTGGAGTTGAAGGACTATGTTTAGATGACGCTTTCATTCAGTAGTACCTAAATTTGGTTATTATAGCAATCCATGTAAAAGTACTTGAGTAAGCAGTTTGGTCTTTAAGTGCTTAGTGAGTTACGTGGTTAATGATGCACACTCTTTCCCCGACTTATCGACTATGTTGATACAATTATGTAAAATAAGCCAATTATTTCTGAAACCACAATCAGAATAGAAGGGGAGCTGCATGCTGCTGCTAAGATATGCTAATAATTGACTTTATTTGTTTTCTAGTATCAACGGTGTCAGCCCCAAGGTCCGCAAAGTTCTGCAGCTGCTCCGTCTGCGCCAGATCTTCAATGGTGTGTTCGTCAAGCTGAACAAAGCTTCAATCAACATGCTCAGGATTGCTGAACCCTACATTGCCTGGGGGTAAGGCTGTTATCACTAAAACTTGACATTGACCTCATAATTAAAACAAGTGCTCACTCATTGTGCACCATACTGGACATTTTAGATTTTATGGACAGTACAGTTAGTTCTGGTCTACTGAAAGTATTACTATTACTGCTGACAATAACATATCTCTGGAATGTGGTTAATGATGCTGAACTTTTTTCCCCATCTTATCGACCATGGTGAATACTGACTGAAACTAAGCCAGTTTTGTCTGAAACCACATTCCTTGATAATGTAGTTTTTACACATCTGTATTTTGAGAAAAGGAGTTAATTGCTCTGAGGTTCTTGGTTAGAATTAGCATGAAGGCGTCTAGTTGAGAGAGGTCTGGATAAGGGAGAAATGGTTAATAAAATAAAGTTGTAATAAATCTCCCCCAGGAGAATATTATTATAACCTGGTATTTGATGCACCTTATGCTGCAGCTCTTGACTTCAAAAGTCAGGAAATAAGTACTGTCAGACAGTTACCACTTAAATAGACAATGTCACAAACTTGATTGCTGGAAGTGTGAAAGCATGGATACACAAAAGTATAGCTTTTATGGCTTATTATGAATAGAATATTTACAGTGAATGTTTCTGTTCTGGACTGCTGCTGCACAGCTTTCTTTGAGCATGGTGTACCTCTAGTCGCAACCTTTTAAGTGATGGCAGAGCAGGTAATTTGCTATAGTCTGTTGATTGAAGACGTTTCCCCAAGTGCCACATGTTTTGAGGTGAGAAGATGAGCACTAAGGCTAGGTTTATGCTGATAATTTATTTATTTTTTTTTAACTGGTTGTAAAATCCTTCAAAGCTACACAACTGAAGTGCTCATTGTTTCTGAAACGTCCTCATTTAGGTTAAGCTTGTTTCGAAGCCTGTTATATCGTAGTTGAGGTAAAGTATGCTTTTGGGGGAAATGATAAATTCTGTAATAATGCTTGAAGGAAATAACAAATATGCAAGTCTTTCTATGTTTTTCAGAACTGATTTTAATAACATTTATGACCTGTTGTTTCCCCAGGTATCCCAACCTGAAGTCTGTGCGTGAGCTCATCTACAAACGTGGCCATGGCAGGATGAGGAAACAGCGCATCGCCCTCACAGACAATGCTCTGGTGGAGAAGGCCCTCGGTATGGCAATGTCTTACCTTTTTTGCTTAAAAATAAATAAATAAATAAATAAATAATAAAAAAAAATAAAAATCCACTGTTGCATATATGAGGTGAAGATTATTCTAGAATTAAGATTAACATGAATATTATTCCTCAGGAGGGAATACTAATTGGTAACATGGTATTCTTTAGTGTTAAGGTATTTAGTGTTATTTATTGCTACAAAGCACAGTGTTTCAAAAGCAGAATCACTGCTTAATGTACTGTTAGATTCAGGCAAAGCGCTGCATGTGGTTAATGATGCACACTTTTTTCCCCGTCTTATCGACTATGGTGAAAAAACTGAAAACTAAGCCAGTTGTGTCTGAAACCACATGCCTGTCTAACAGTGACTTTACCATTAGGATGACAAACTTCTTATATTGACCTTATTTTGTCACGAAGTCAAATGTTGAGCTTTACCAGAATCTGGTGAACTTGTTGGTTATATAATAAACTCCAGTCTTGGTTAAATAAATGCCCCTATCAGTAAAGCCAAAGCTGTCCTGTATTCAGGTAATAACAGATGAATCATCTCTTGTCTTCACTAATTTCTCACATGCAATTAAAAGTAGTTGTGTGGGGGCAGCTGTGCAGTTAAACTTAATTGCATTGCTTTTTGATCTGCAGGCAAATACGGCATCATCTGTGTTGAGGACCTCATCCATGAGATTTACACAGTTGGAAAGAACTTCAAGCCCGCCAACAACTTCCTGTGGCCCTTCAAGCTGTCGTCACCTCGTGGTGGTATGAACAAGAAGACCACACACTTTGTGGAGGGAGGAGACGCTGGCAACAGGGAGGATCAGATCAACAGAATGATCAGGAGGATGAACTGATATGGTGAGTTGCAGGAACATTGCGGTTCTCGAAAGTAGGCATAGCTCATTAGGTGTGGTTAATGATGCATATTCTTTTTTCCCCATCTTATCGACTATGGTGAAAACCAGCTGACAATAAGCCAACAATGTCTGAAACCACATCTTAGCCATTAATCTTCTGATCATCCACTACAAATGCCTCATTCTGTGCAAGACACAAGGAAGAACTAATGTGAGGACAAATCTAACTTGGTTCAGTGACTTTCAAAAGCAGATTGGGTCAAAATATGCAATATGGTAATGTTTTTCTTCCAAAAGGTATTTCCCAAACTGTAGAAAGTTAGCTCTAAGATGAGCCTTAACTGTGGTATAGATGAGCTGTGATGCCAGTCTTAAATGAAGATGTATCAGCCACCTTTGAATGTGCTCCTAACATTAACGGTGTGGAACAAGTTATTATAGTTTCCCAAATATGAATTATGGTCCTCATAATGGGCTCAAAATAAGTAGTAGTGAGTACTTGTAGAGAAAGCATGGAATTAACATTGAGCTCAGTTATTTAATCTGTTGGACATTGTTTTGTATCTGGGAACAAATGAAAAACATGTTAACTGTTACATTAATAACTTTTTTTTTCTCTTTCAGGTTTTCAAAGGACTCAAAATGTACAATAAAAACATAGAAAAAAAACTATATTGGTCTTGTCATTAATGTGTGGTGGCCTTTACATTAATGTGCCATCTCATACATGTCTTTTTGTTTTGGTGTTTAAAAGAGCTATAACCCCTGAACCCCCCCTTTTTTTTCTTTTGTTTTTGTATTTCCCCTTTGGTAATAACAGCATTAGAGACCCCTGAAATGACATGGGTAAAATATACAGATTTACAAATAAATTTAATTGTATGTGAGGACAAGTTACACATTTGTTACACACATGCATATTGCACCATATACACAATAGTTATATTGCGCTATTATCCTTTTCTATGAGATCTTCATGTCCTATGAAATACATATACAGATGTGTTTGTAGCGTAATGCTATACTCATGTATGCTAACAGGGGTGCAATTATGTCATGGCCATGTCGGTATGAGTGAAAGGTGCATGTAGTCTTATGTTTAAGTTTTAATGTTTGATTTCTATTTATCGCTTGATTCACCTTTTCCCTTCTGCTTTGTTACTTGACCTGCTATCACGAGTGAACTTCCCCACTGCGTGAGTCAATAAAGTCTCTCCAATGAAGAGGGGGTGTTAAGCAGAGCCGGACCTGCAGTGTAACGGTTTAAATGAAGCCTGTTGCCATGGCGACGCGGTGACTCGGTAGCATAGCGGTGAGCTGCAGATAGCATTGCTGCTCGGGGATGACTTGTTTGGACGAATTAGACGTTTTTATGACCAGGAGTCTTCTATTTGGTCGATAACCGGTTCATGTCTTCAGCGGTCAGTGCATGGCGGCTCCAACATGATGACTTTCCAGGTTAATGCGTCGTTACCCACCGCAAAGGCTTTAATATCAGAGGGAAGCTCAAACAGCAGCCAGCGCGGCCCTGACGCAGCTGCACATCCAGCATACAGGAACTTCGCGATGGGGGCAGGCGGAGGACAAGCAGCCTTCACACAAAATAATCTCATGAGGAGGAAATTTCCTGTGATGCAACCGTTGAGCAGTGAGTGAGCATGTTCCACATCTGTTTAGCTCATTCAGCATACAGCTAGCTTAGCGCTGTGCTTAACAGCGTCCATCTCTGTTATAGAGTCCAGGGATTGGACAGCCTTAGTTGGCGGCATCGTCGTTGGAGGGTAAGATGTGTCAAATGAATAAAAGACTAATACACACATGCTGCTAAGCATGTGTCATCATTCTGGGTGATGTTCATCTTTATTAAAATCCATGTGTGCTGCTGAGGCTGCTTCTTGATTCTCTGTCCTCCATCTGTGTGCAGGTCACCTAACTTAGCCAAAGATGACAGACTGCAGTCAGAGGACAGTGACCCGGAGAAGGACATCTCTGGGAGACACTTTCTTTTTGATAAGAAATGTAAGAACTGCAGAGTATGAGAGTTTGGTTATTACAGCAGGGAGCAGATTTGTATACACTATGCTTTGATCCCATTTGGCCTAAGAAGTGGACTGGATTTAAAGAGATGACCTGGAGGCTTGTTTCTGGATTGTAACCTGGCAACCAGTAGGTGGAGATGTCAGCACGCATAATGAGCACGAGCCTCCGACACGTGACTGCACGTGTGAACGTTGACGCTTGAGAGCCACATTACAATTTCACAATAGGAATCAGCACTTTTTATAAAAGATAGATGTTTGCCGTATTCCTTTTATTTGGAAATAAAATCATTTCAGAGAATGATTGTTTTCATATTAGATGCTGAATGCAAGTTTGTTTTTTGTTTTTTTTAGGTACAAGGCTCGAGAGGGGCAGAACTGTGATTCCTCCTCTCCCAAGAGACTACCGTGTGTACAGACCTGGCAACCTGCATCCCTTCAGCCTGTCCAAGGAGCTTTCCCACAGCCATGTTGGGCGGCCTTACACCCTGGGGTAACCAGTGGATTAATGTCACTCAGAGCAGTAGTCGTACTCTTCTGAGCATATTCCTGGAGACAGCCGCACAGATTGCAGTAATTGGACTGACTCACTGTCCCATATACAACCCAGATCCCAAAAAGTTGGGATGCTGTGTAAAACATAAACAGGAGGGGGTCATTTGCTCATCCTATTTTGACATACTCAATTCCAAAAACACCTGTTTGGATCATTCCACAGGTAAACAGGTTCATTGGTAGCAGGTGATAGTATCATGATTGGGTATGAAAGGGGCATCCTAGAAAGTCTCAATCGTTCACAAGCGAGGATGGAGCGAGGTTCATCACTTTGTGAACACGTGATCGTATAATGGATATTACTACATGGGCACAAGAACACTTTGTAAAACTGTTCATTTGCAAATGATTGCGTCCTGTTTTTATCTATGTTTCAAACAACGTCCCAAGTTTTTTGCAATCAGGGTTGTATGACAAGAAGGTGAGAAAAAAGCAGCCATGTACAAAATGTTTTGACACGCTTAATTTAACTGTCAAAAGAATAAGATTCAAAGCTGATTGCTTGTTATGTTTAATGTTCTGGCAACACGGGGCACTTGATTCTAGCTTGAATTGAATCATTATTATTTTGCACAGGAATGAGATCACAATCATTTATTACTGTACGTCCTCTGTTTGTGGGAACAGTTTAGTTTGATGGCACTTTTTCTTAATGGACAGAAGGCTGCCTTCATTTTCATATAGCACTTAGAATACCATTTGGAAGAACATACACACCTTGACCTTTTCACATAAAATGAGTGGGTCTTCTTCAAGCAAAACAGAGATAAATTTGTACTAATTTCATCACAGAAAGACACCAGATACAAAAGATTTAAGTCAACAGCCATAATTGCATGTATATTCATACATGTCCTCAATTTTGTCTTCCAGCTACCCTGAAAGATATGAACTGAACACAAGTCCAGCTATCCTCTTTCCCTCCACTTTAGTTCTCAGCGGCAGAAACACCTTCTCAGTTGACAACTGCAAGCTCAGCAGGTATTTTTGCCCGTACAAACTCAATCAGACCAAGCCAATCAATAGTCCTCTCAATTTTTTCTCAGACCTGTGCCTTTTCTGCTTGCACCCTGTCCTGCAGGCCAAAGGTCAATTATCCAACCTCCAACCTACTGACTGTTAAAGACAATCAAAAGAGTGAGTTGAAGTGATGCTTTGGCTGTGAAGCCAAGACAGGTATTTGTTGTGGTCATGACAGGTCAGGTCAGGAATGCCCTGTTTGTGTAGAAAGCGAGCAGGAGAATCCAACCGTCAACCTGTACAGGTGTTAAAGATGAGTTATTGGCAACAAACATGTCATTTTTAAGGTTTTTACATCTTCAAACAAAAAGCAAAGTGGGGTGAGGGGTCACACGGGGAAAGGGAATGTTTAGTGTTGTCAGGCAGAGTGTGGGTTTCTCCTGAAGCTGTCGTGCTTCAACTTGCCCCAGTTTTAAAGTGCAAAACCTGCACTTTCCTCTTTTATTTTACGTTTCTACTTATCTTTACTGCAGAACACTGAAAATTTGAATCATTCTCACTGATTAGACACAACCAAGTATCCATGACTTGATCCTCAGCTGATATAACTGTGCATGCTGATATAACACAAAATGAGAAGGTGTAGCTAAAATGAATCCGTTTACTGCATTTTGATTTAAGATAATATCTGGATTGCGCAAACAGAGCTGCAACCCAACATCATGAAAATGCCCCTGGTTATTTTCACTGCCTCATTTCTTCTTCTCTCCCTTCCATGTATCCCTCTCTCTCTTGCCACACAGGCCAGTCCTATCCGGACCCAATGGTCGGAGCCTCTCGCTCTTTCATCCACAGGATATCTGAGCTGTCCTCTTTGGAGGGCGAGACGGTGAGACAAGAAAAGCTCAAGAAAATGCGGAAACCTCGAAAGCCTCCATCCTGACAATCACCTCCTCCCCAGTCCCACTGGTTAAGGATAAAAACCTTTGAGTCTGTGCCAACGACGCCTGAGGAAAACAAAATGTTTAGGGCACCGTGTTCCTTTCAGTGGCTCGCTCTGACTGCTTGTTTGTCCTCAGTGATATTAGTTTCCTGCTTAACATGGCTGATCTTCACATTTTGGGATTCCTGACCTGAGCGTCTCTCCTTTAGTCATTACACGTAGTATTTACTGTAGTAAATTGCAGCGTTTGCTACAAGAATAAATGCTGATGATGAATATTAGTGAATATTTTCTCCTCTGACTCACAGCTGCCAGTAGTTTTCCACTCAAACACCTGCATGAACAGATATTTATTTGACCTTTGCAATGGCTTGTAATGGCTGTTATGTAATACTGCCATATTTATCACTGTATCATCAATATGTCACAGATGCTGTCAAGCTTGGATCTCATTACAACAGTGTTTCAAACATTGCCTGTATACTAATTAAAGTTTGTTAAAGGCAGAATGAGTAGGATTTTGCAGGTCGCGGTTTGTGAAGTTGGGCCCTCCTGACGGGCTCAATGACACCAGAAGCCTCTTCTTGGATGCATGCTTAAGATCTGGTCCCTGGTCACACCTTGCATGCTGTTACTGGCTGGAGGCTACACATGCACAAAGGTTTGACACCCAGAAACATCACAAACACAGGAAAATAATGAAGTGCAGGCAGAGGGCAGGGGCTCTGCAGATACACCGCCACACAACACCAGAAGTGATGATTGAGAGGGTTTGTTTTTTGTATGAGTCTATACATCGTCCTACTCATTCTGCCTTTAAGCAAGTAACATATCTATGTTAAATAGTTTAGCAAAACCATTATTGTGCCTTGTTAAACGTCTTCCTGAAATTAAATAAATTTATTTTTGTTATTGTTACTCTTTTTGTTGAGTGCTTCTTCCCTTTTGTCCTGGAGCTTCCCTTCCTTTTGGCATGTACATATGGACCAGCGCAGTCATCAGAATGCCTGAAAGATTGCAATGAAACATAATCTACATTCCATATCTGCAAAACAGACACAAAACTGTGCCCCCAGATCCCAGAATGTGGTACTTTCCCACATAATGCATTGTTCTGTTGCTGTATGGAGGGCAGCTCATGTCTCTGAATGGTCTTGTTCATTGCATTTGACAAAGACAGCAGTCATGGCAATTGTCTTTTTGTTTGGAGGAAAATGAAGAATCCGTTATTATTTGATGACGTGGCAACAAGAGTTATCATTCGTACTCATTTCTAATTTGTGTTGTTGTTTCAGCCCTTTACTGTATCGCTGCATTACTAATCGTAGTGTGAGTAACTACAGCAGAAAGGCAATAGTCATAATCATATTGTATATCATGGCATACACATAAAAATTCACCTGCTGCAGTGCAGGATTTGAAGTCAGATGCCATAGACATACTGTAGCCTGAAGAACAGGACTGTAAAGCTGGAGTACTGAACAAGTACCAGAAGAAAAAAAGGACAAGGTTATGATTTGAAAAAAAAAAAAAAAAAGTAAGAAAATCACACAAAAATGCATCATGTGTGACATAATTCTCGTCTTAATTAAAAGTTTATTTGAAAGACAAAGTGGAAGTTCACACACCTCCAGACATAAAAATCTATTAACTGGCTCACTCTTTTTTTGCCATCCATGCTGACCTTCATCGTTGATTGAATGCTCAGCGTTGCTTAACATTAAGTCCGTAATGTTTTACGTGGCATGGCCGCTGACAGATAAATAAAAGTTCAAAAGTGTGTATGTCCCAGATGAAGTTGTTCTGGCTGCTCCACTCCTCTGTGACGTGTGTTATGGGGCATGAGGAAACAGAGACACTTCACTGGCTTTCCAAGGAGTGTCCTGCAGTCTGTCATTGAGATCGTGTCGAGTGAGGCCGATGGGCCTGAGAGTGACACATCAAGGCCTCCTGACGATCTGAAAGACTTCCGAGTGAAAGATCAAGGTTTTTGTTTCATTGTTTTATTTTACTTTCCACGTGATTAAACAAAGTGGAGAGAGCAGATACGGGAGGGTGAGGGTGAGAGTAGAAACCGTCATCAGGATGTGAGTAAGATCAGTGATTTTGGTCACTGTGCCACTCAGCTGTTATCTGTGTTTCATTTCCGAGAGTGTGTCCCCGAGCTCCCCATTAAATACAAATGCGATCTTGTCAGATGTTAGGTTCTGTTTGTGTTCCTCTCTCCCTCCCTGTGTGTGAGGTGTGCATTTCAGGGACACACTGTGACCTAGAAACACAGAGCCATCCCCTTATTCATGCTAAGTGAAGGGGGGCTGTACTCAGGCTCAAACAGAGGCCGGGTCTCCCTCTTCTTGCAGGGTTTTTACCGTCTCTTTCAAGTGTAGTGAAACAAAATGACCTGGAACAAACAGTCAACAATGAGGCCTTTAATAAGAGCTGTACTGAGACCTGCCCACAAGTGGTTTATCGTTTCACTGTAGCTCAATGGAGCTCTTAACCAGGACTGAGTGCAGTGCTTATTTAAATCAGCCAGGGCTCATTTTGATTGATCAGTGAGCTTTTGATGCAAAAGTGCTACATGATTTTATCTGGATCAAAAGAACTTTTAAGGTTCATGTGCAAATCTGTTTTCTTTTAATGTTTACATTTATTTTTTCCTTATATTTGCCACCAAAAGTTTTACATCACTATTGTCAATATAGTGTTTTCTGTCAGAACAATAGATGGGAGTGGACTGCGTGTCCCCAGCTCAACCAGTGCTTCAGTGAGGAAAGCCAAGGTTGTGTTACTGTTTCGGCTGCCTTGATAGTGTGCCAGTTGACTCTGTCAGCAGGGATCGGAGAATGTAGCCTGTCTGCCAGATTATAGCTTTGCCAACGCCGCAAATCAAAAATGCCCTAAATATGTTTGGGTCAGTGTGAGAGGAAAAGAGTCAGCTTGGGTTTGGGGACAAAGATCAGTGCTTTATATAATTAGTGTGGATGACATGTTTGCTGTTTAGTGCCAGTGCTCTAAAGCTGCATCTGAAGAAGGCATAGTCAGTATTTGCTAACGCTTAATATAAAGATGCACATATTCACCATTATTAGCTATTCTTCAGCATGCATATTAGTTGCACATTGACTCTTTGTTAGTCATTATAAAGCACATATCATTGCCTTATTCTGCATGACCATATTCTATCCATTAACTTTTTTTTTTTGGACGATTTTCTCTCCATAACCTCCTGTTTACTACCAATTGATTGTACGTGAATTATGATCTTAATCTTAACCCTAACCCTTAAAAACTCAACCCCCCAGAACAAGGCGTGAATAAATGCTTTATAGTGCAGAGCCAAAATGTTAGTAACATGCACACTAATAAGCAGCTACTTAATAGTGCACATGTGTACCCGTAATCCAATAATCCAATATTTTTTTTATGACAAGAATGGCTGTAATATGAAAACAATCGCTAATATAACCCACAGAGAATTAAAATCCCGCTCAATGGAGCTTTAAATCAGCGGTCCCCAACCTTTTTTGCGCCATGGACCGGTTTCACGTACAGCAATGCTTTGCCGGATCGGCACAGAAACGAATAAAAAGTAATTATTAAAAACATAACTCACCATTACCCTGAGTGTATAGTTGTTGTAATTAGTGGGAGCCCTGCGCTTGTTTCTCTTCAACGAGAAGGCTTTATTGCCTCATTTACGAGCCTGTCGCCACATGTTACGCAGAGCGGGCTTGGCGCGTGAGAATCACCTGAAGCGACAAACCCGGATTTTAAGTAGGACTGCTGATATTGTCTCTTAAATGCACCTTTCTTTTTCTTGGAAGTTGGCCTTTTCCCCTTTCTGAAGAAGCTCTCCAAAGACGTTTGTTTTTTTACTCATTTTTGCTAGCTTGTGGGCTTACTTTTTTTTTACTACCGTATCACGTGACCAAGACGAGCGGTTTGACGCTCCATGTGTACAGTACAGTACAGTACTGAACAAATATTGTTCAGTCTCTCTGTGCGGCCCGGTACCAAATGGCGGTTGGGGACCGCTGCTCTAACGCACTATTTACTGCACTGACTTTCTGTAACTGTTATCATTATTAGTGTGTGCGTGTCCCGGGTCGGATCCAGGGTCGAATCCCGGGTCTGGTCCCGGGTCGGATCTGGAACTTTCCCGGAATTTACCCGGGACCGACCCGGAAATTTCCCGGGATTTTACCGGGACCGATCCGGAACTTTCCCGGGTCGTCCCGGCAAAGTCCCGGGAAATTTCCGGGAAAGTTACGGGTCGGTCCCGGTAAAATCCCTGGAAAGTTTCGGGTCGGACCCGCGAAGGTACCGGGTAGATCGGGTCCCGGGTCGGATGCTGAAAAACTGATTCATACCTTTAATTCAAGCTGACTCCACCCAGCTGTTATTATCATTATTATTATCATTAGTGTGTGTGTGTCCCGGGTCGGATCCCGGGTACTGATCTGGCACGGGTTGTTGTCAATATTCTTATTCTTATTCTTATTAGAGTGCGCGTATCCCGGGTCAGATGCCGGGTCTTGATCCCGCCACAGGTTGTTGTTGTTGTTGTTGTTGTTGTTGTTGTTGTTGTTGTTGTTGTTGTTGTTGTTCTTCTTCTTCTTCTTCTTCTTCTTCTTCTTCTTCTTCTTATTATTATTATTATTATTATTATTATTATCATTAGTGTGCGTGTGTCAGGTCGGCCCCGGGTACTGACCTCCAGAAGAAAAAACACTGATAGATTTAAGCTTATTCAAAACTCTGCAGCTCGACTATGAACCAGAACCACAAGCAGAGAGCACATTATTCTAGTTTTAGCTGCTCTGCACTGACTTCCTGTAACTGTTATTGTTATTAGTGTGTGTGTGTGTGTGTGTGTGTGTGTGTGTGTGTGTGTGTGTAACATGTGTACAGAGGAACAGGCGGAAGCACCTGATTTTCAAAATAAAAGTTCTTTCAGACTCTGATTATCAATAAAATGTTTTTTGTTCAGTCTCTCTGTGTGGCCCGGTGCCGGTCCATGGCCTGGTGGTTGGGGACTACTGCTTTACAGCATCTTTCAGCTCATTGTTTTGGATTTTCAGCCTCTAAATGCTTTGGTTGAGATTTTAGGTTTCCATCCTTTCAAATGTGAGGATTGCTGATTTTTCTTGTCTTGCATTATCATAAATAGAATATCTTTACACTCGGTCGGACAAAGCAAGATGTTTGATGGTGTTGTTCTCTTGTGTTCTGCACACCAAAGAAACACGAAATCGAAAGGAACAATATTATTAATTAAAATCTTTAGTTGGAGCCCTAATCACTTTTCACCAATCACCTAATCACAGATTTACTTACATTTCATACTATACATCAGCACCCTTTGAGTCTTCATCAGACCCAGCAGCATCATATCTCCTATTTACCAAGAAATTAACCTAAAAGACCTCTAGCCAACCAATAAAAATTCTTTCTTTCCAAAGGCTATAACTCTCGACTGATACGTTCTGCCTCCTCTGTTGAGAAACAAGTTTGTGCTCTAAAGAAACCGGTTAAAGGATCCTAAAAGAGAGTTACACAGTGATCAAAAACAAATGATAGAGCAAACAAGCGACATGTGTCAACAGGTGCCCCTGGTCCCATAGTAACTTGTGCGTCTGTGTGTTCAAGTGGGGCACTCAGAGGTCAAATGTTCGTCTTTGCCATCATACAAACACACATCTATGGCAACGAAGCCTATGGTGCCTCAAATATTCACTAGTTTCTGTGCTTGCGCTCTGTCTGTAACCTCAAGATCGTAAAAAAAGCTAGATAATTTTTATCGTTAAGAATGTTTGCATACAAGTTTTTACAGCTGCCAGTTGAGGAGTTTTTTTTTTTTTTTAACTTTCATACCTCAAAAGTATCAGTTATGTGCAGGTATGACTGAGATTTGACATGTTTGCCAGCAACATGCAAGTCAAAGCATGACTGAGAGATATGATTTTCAGCTGCAGCTCTTGATGTATATGACATTATACACTTTTGCCCTAACGCACCCTAACCTTTCCGCTGCTCTGACATTTCACTATATGATTTATGAAATCCACCATGATAGACGCATCCCCTCTTGTAGTCATTACCAGAATTTCATCTCTCTCAGAGGCAGGGGTCAGTCCCACTCCCCTCCCATCCACCGTGCCTTATCTGCCTTCTAACGCCTGCTTTCATTTAAACACATATGGAAGCATATGCCAAGATGTGTGAGTGATGAGGGAACAATCATCACCAGTGATAATGCCAGGTTCAGGCAGAGGAAAGACTTTCATCAATATCACTGTCTTTGTTGTCATTACATTGGCGCTGGTCCAGGTCCAAGCCGGCCTGCAGAGCTGTTGCTGAAGTGTCATCATCCCTCTTTGCTTCTCTGGTCCTGAAGCATGTTCTCATCCATAAACCATCAAACAGCGATGACAAGGAATGAACAGAGCATCATTAGCGGGATGCACTACTCAAACAGATGCTCATGTAAGTGTTGCATGAAGAGACTCACTTGGGGTCATGATGAAAGCTGCAACTGTCTGATACAATACTTACAAAATTCTCTGTATTCTTAGAGGGAACTTGTAAAATCTCAGTATCTTTCACCTGGATTCACCTGTTCAGCCTCAATTATCTGTCTTCCAGATCGCCCTCTGCCAGAGTGCTGTGTTCTGATGACACAAGCCAAGTCAAACATCCAACTCCTCCACTCTTTAAATAATGACTCATATGCCTTACTGTGTGTGTGTGTGTGTGTGTGTGTGTGTGTGTGTGTGTGTGTGTGTGTGTGTGTGTAGCCAGGTACATCATTCACAAGAAATAAGATAAAAGACATTCTCAAATGCCACCACATGGACAAATGCACACTTACAGGTTACACACACACACAATGTTCTGAAACTCTGGCACATAAACAGATAATGTCAGACACTCCTGTACAGCCACACACACACACACACACACACACACACACACACACACACACACACACACACACACACACACACACACACACACACACACAGAGTACAGTACAGATGTACATGTGGAAGGAGGAAGTATGAGACAGCTGAGCAGTAAATTTTGAGAGTATACTAGACAAAGGCTTCTATTCATCAGACAGAAACTGGCTGAACTCAACAGAATGAAACAAACGTGGACTAATTAGTCCAACTAAGTCTTTGATGAAATATTTCTAAGGTTAAATATTTCTGAGGTCATGCTATATTACGTTTTGGACAATTGATTGGTTTAACAACAGTAAAAAGAGGGTTTTTTTTTTGTTCATACAGGTTTTTATGAGACGCTGTCATGTATAATTCCCCACAAAGATACTCCCATTGTGTGTTTGAGATACAGTGAGCGTTATCCTGCTCAGAGGTGACATCATCATATCACCTTTTTGCGACGTGTGGCGAGATGAAAAGGTGGATTCTAGCATTTGTCAACAAAATGTTCTGAAACTATAGCAACCCAGGTCAGTGATCGCCATGGGGACAGCCACAGTTTGCATTCCCCACATAGGCGAGATGGAGCTGGGATCCACCCTGCTGTCTCCTTGACACCCAGGACAAGAAGTGTTGGCATGCACGCTAACTAAATCCAATCAATCTCTCACTGAGTCTCTCACTATCTCTTCTATTTGTCAATTAAAATTAGTTGTGTATATGACTGTCATCAATTCAGCCTCTGACATGGCAGCTTGTGACAGTTTGAAGACCATAAACAGACATAGTTAGAGGTCTCTGTCTTGAGACATACAAGAGGAAAACTCCAAGCAGAGTGTGTTGCTGTGGGAAGGCTGATTGTCTTTGACAAGTGCACAGTAAGGGCAGGAGGTCCAGGGTTGGGGGCCTGTCAGACATAAAACACACATGCTTTGATGTGCACTTCCAACGTGCTGGAACCATAGCAAACTGATGCAGCTGTAAGTCTTGCATCAGTGGACAGATCAAATCAGCACTGGAAATGTAGTGTCTATGTATTAGTGACATTTCAGCTGTCTCAAAATAATTAAAAATAAGTATTTATCTTTTTAAAGAAAGCATATGACATAACACTTCAGAAAGAGGATTATAAATCACATGAAAATATGTTGAATTTAATTATTCTAGCTCAAAATGACCAAAATGCAGTCTTAAGTCTGAGGTCAGTCTGGGTTCAACCCCCTCAAACTTTAATATACACTGATTCAGACACATGCTCCTCCGTGATGCTGCTGCTGATGATTATGCTGAAGATGAAGGCTATTACTGTCGCTTGACCTACCTGCTTATGGTGAGAGGAAGAATCAAAGGACCCCCTTCTGGTCTCCGCAAGCTGTTTTTCAAGACAGCAGAGGCAAAGTGTCCAGATTATTACAAATATCTGCTCCTTCTATAGCAGTAGCGAGGCCTCATTCCCTGTTAATGCTCCCTGTGGAGGCCTCATTTGTATCCCATGAGATGGAGGAGTGACTGCTCAAATAAAAGCTGACCCTTTTGAGTTCACAACATCCTCAGACATTCAGGCTCCTTGAGCAAACATAACAGTGAAAAATGCTGCCACTGCCCTGCAAAAGATATAAAATTTTTCTTACAATTCACATGCATGAAGATCAGTTCTTGGAAAGGCTTTTGTTGAGTTTTGCAATGATCTGGAAAATGTCTTTTTGCAACACAGAGTAAAAACAGGACAGGGTGGCATTACTACCTTTTTTCTATAACGAAATCCTCACATTTGACACTGTAAAAGTATTCTGCTTTATGTCTTAATTTCACTCAGGGCAGAAATCTAATAGTCCTCTTAATCAATCACCTGTCAGCGACAAGCCCCTTCCTAATGAGATAAAACAATTAGCCTAGCTAAGGTTGTCACAGACATGCCTCTCCCCTGTTAAAGTATATGAAAGGAATCTGTCATCTACCGTTCTCCTGTACTCTATGTCAAGGGTTATAAATTAAGGTCACACCCTGGTCTGGAATTAGTGCACTATGGAGCTCCAGCTCACTGTTTCACTGTCCTGCACCCAGATTGAAACTAGAAGAATTCTCTTGTTGTGGTATGGCTGTCCCACTGTAGGTGAGTCATAGTTACTCCTGCCTACAAACAGGGGGAAACAGGTAGCCTGGCTCTGTCCCAGGGCTAAAATTTGCCTACCAGCATCTCTAAGCTAATTATAATGTATATCTATGTACTTCTGTAATTTGATAAAAGCATAAAAATAGGTCGTTGCAGTTTTATCAGGGGTTATGTGTGACTACTTCTTGGGCAGGTCGTTACTTCCTGTATTGTCACCATAAGATTGCCAAGCAACTTGTCATTTTTTTCAATCCTTAAACAAATTATATATATTTATAAGTAAGTTTTGCTGGTAGGTCGATTTTTAAAAATCCTGTCTTTGTGCTAAACTAAACCATTTGGCACTGGTATGAGAGGTATTGATATTATCACCTAACTGTTGGCAAGAAAACAAATAAGCATTTTTCCAGAATGTCCACAAGTAAAAAAAGTATCAGATAACTATTTTTATGAATGACTTGGTTAAGGACATTCAAGCAAAAATACACCTCTGTGCTGATGACACTGTCATTTATATGTATGCTCCCTCTACAGTACAGACAGTGCAAGAGCTTCACACTAAATTTCAATCATTACAAACTGCTCTGCCAAGTTTAAAATTTGTTTGTTATGTCTACTTCGTGGTCTTCTCAAAAGCTAGCTTACAGTTGCTTGATGATAGCATTTTCCCATCTCTCAAGTTTTCATTAAGCGTACATATTGCTAATCTTGTTAGGAAGCTCAAAGTGAAGATTGCCTTTTATTTTTTAAATAAATCCTGCTTTACTTTCAACATCAAGAAAAAACACTTGATTAAAGTGACATACTGTATATGCATGCCGCCACCTCCATAAAAAATGGCAAGTCTCACCATTGCATTCTTTATGATTTGGTGGGCTGGGCATCACTGACCACTCACAGACAGCAGTACTGGTATATTTCCGTCTACATAGCAATACTGGGTAAACTTCCAGCTTAGCTCTGTACCCCTCTCTGTCTCACCTCTGGTAGTTACCAACTACGCTCTTCCAAGTCATTGCTTTTTTATTTACCCTGAATTTTGCCAGATCTGAGGAAAACTATATTTTCCTACTATGCAAATTGGGCATGGAGTAATCTGCAAAAAGACCTAAAATTATGCATATTCATATCTACTGATAAACTGTGTATGGCTACAAGACTTCTTGTTAAAACAAAGGTAATGGTATGAACCCATACAATGTATAACATAAAGAGCATGACTCTGAAGTGTTGGATTCTGGTAGATTACAATAACTATAGTAAGGGAATGAGAAAAGGGAGAGGTGAGAACCAAAGGGTGGCTTTACAGTGCTCAGCGGGCCCCCTGGCACAATTGTCTGGAGACCTGCCAACTGCTCACATTCCTCCCTTTCTTTCAGGACTCAGAGGTCTGGGATGGCAGAGAGCGGCTGGGCAAGACTGGCAGATCAGGGTCACAGTAATTCTGCAGGGAGAGCATAAGACAGAAAAAGAGTAAACAACAATAAAACAGGTGAGAAAGAGACAAGAGAGAACAGAATCAGGAGGCAAAACACAGGCCAAACTCACCAGCCCACCCCTCCCTCGCCTTTATTGTCTCCTCCCTTGTGCGATCGACTGAAGGGAGGTGCTCAGCTGGGAACAAGGAGAGAGAGACTGACACCAGCTCTGAGGGAGAGGCCACACACACAATGTGAGAGACATGGGAGTCTGATCAGAGCTGCAATGAGGTGTTCTGTACTGTAGGTTGGTCTGCAGACCTGTTTCTGGAGGGAAACAGAGGGGCTGGACACAGGAGAAGGACGCAGGAATTCCAGGTCACAAGGGCTCCTGTGGCAGAGCACAGTCTTGGCTGGCTTGGACTGGGCTGGTATTCCAACCTCTCCCTCTCATGGTCATGAGTATGACAGGCGTAGAGTAGGACCAGGGAAGGAATAAATACACTTCGAAATAAGAAATTACACATTAGAGCAACTAAGAGGTTAGTGTTTCACTTCAGGGGTCTGGCCTGACCCCCTCATGATGGGATCCTCTGTGGAGTTTGCCTGTTTGCTGCTGCTGGTTTCTGCTCTGGGAAAGAACCACTTGGTGTCTGGAGGCTGTTCAGGGAAATGCTGCCGGGGCAGAGACCTGAGCTGCATGACCACTGACTGGAGGATGGACCGTGTGTATGGCGCATGCTTCTGCGATGAGGGCTGCGTCAGGACCAAGGACTGCTGCTTTGACTACTTCACAGAGTGCCCAGGTGAGGGATGAATGGAGGGGCCGTCTTTAGTGTGAATCAATCATGAGGGGAGGTACTGTTTATTCTTTTGCCCACACCTTAACTATATGACACCAGTGGGAGTTAACCTGCAACATGAGATAAACCAAACTCTTGCTAAAGATCTTCTGAATCTATCGGATAGAAGATAAAGATGGCGAAGCAAGATTATTTTCAGCACCTTGTCGTTACTGGGCTGCTTATCGCATATCTCTGATGACACAGAGATTGGAAAGGTGGAGATGTTCCAAATTCATGCAAGGCATGTGAAATTGTTTGCACCCATTAATCTTCAAAGAGGTGAAGTCCTGTCAAACACTCACATGCTGTCTTCTGTATTCTTCGTCTTCTAACTTCTGCTAACGCAAATTCAACACTTATTTCTCTTCTGTAACACACCTGTTCCATCACAAAAAGGCAATAATCAGTTCAGCAAATAACCCAGGCAGCTCTGCATCTAACCTCATTTCAGTGGACTGGCCCACATAATGGAATTAGTGCAAATATTTGAAGAATGTGATTCTGTCAATCAGTTGTAGCAATTACAGTTGCAGTCAAACAAGCCGAGCGTACCTAATATGTGTTACAGGCCGGTAGTCACTAAATCTGCATGTTTAATACATCAAAGCTTGATCATCAAGCACAGAGAGCAAGTGAAAAGAAAAATCACAGGACTTGGTGATTGAATGGGTTGCTCACTTGGCATGCTCTCAAACTACTTGTAGTAGAAAAGGAAACACTAATTCTACAAGTCACAATCAATGCTTCATTGATCTTCAGCTATTTCCTGAATATTTAGCTCAATTACACTGTTTCACAGGAAAGCTGCAATTTTACAGTCTGCGAGAACACTGCAAGGTTTCACTGCTGCTCAGAAACGTCACCTCTGTGCTCACTGTGAACTTCTGTGTCAGCGTTAAGTCCAGCTTCTCTTGAAGCTCGCTGCAGTTTGATTGTTTACTACCATAGAGGATATCCTGTAATAATCTCTCCCACAATGTGGGTGCCCACATCCAGCTCAGGACTGTGCTGTGAGCGACTGGAGCTTTTGGAGCGGCTGTGCCAAACCCTGCCAACCCTCAGTGCGCGTCCGTGTCCGCCACATAGAGCAGCGGCCCAGTAACAGCGGAGAGGCCTGTCCCAGCCTGGAACAACGAGGCGGCTGCAGGGAGTACAGAGACCACCAGGGCAGCCACTGTGGACACAACGCAGGTACACACTTACAAGAATATTCCCTGGTTGTAATATATTTGCAGTTACAGCTTCCTGCTTTTATGTGTATTTTTCCCTGTGTGGAAAGTTAAGACAACTTTTGCAATTTACACCTTAAATGGGCTCAACCTGAACTTCCTAACAGAAATGCTGCATTGGTTTCTCTTATCAGGACCTGCATTCATCACCAGCATGGAGTTTGGCAAGGGAAGGCCCAAGCATGACAACTATGGAAACCCCCTAGACCCCGGGTAGGTTTCATATCATGCTCCTAAAATGCCTCCCTAAGTATTCCGAAACTGCACATGACCTCAGGTATCTTAAAATTCGAGAGTTGAAAAGTTCACGAATGCTGCCAGGGGTTAACTTCATTTTAACATTACGCTGTGTAACCCAAACCATTCTGAAAAAAAGATTATCTTTTCTCCATCTGCGTGAGCTACCAGGAGGTGTTTGCTCACCTGGACGTCTGTCTACAAACCATTATATCTAGCAATGCTGAGAGACTGCCCACAATCCTTTGAAATTAAACACTCAGACTTTAATGAGGACTGTCACATGAAAAGCACATGCACAAAGGGTCCAGATGACAGTAGGTGAGCTACAGCGTGCAGTTTATGGTGTACCCATTGGCTGATTTACTGTTATTATATTTCATAATGGGGGCGTCCATACTACCCTGAATTAAAAAGATATTAGTTCTTTTAGTGCACCTATGAAGCAAATTATCCCTGTGCCAGTCACAAACTGGGTGACGTCCTCTTATTGTGTACCTTAAGTGTTGACTTTAGCCCTCTCTCGATTCATGATCCGACCCTCATGGCCTCGTCTGTTCTCCCCTCAGGTTCTGTGTGGAATTCACACTGGAGTCCCGGACACCCCACTGTACAGTGGAGAACCGGCCACACACACACTGGATGCGCTACATAACAGAAGGCTTTAAAGTGTGTGTGGCATGTGAACCTCCTGCCATGCGAAACAATAGTGGCAGCTGCCAAGGAGACGGTCAGGAATCAGACAAGTATGAAGTTAAGGACTTTGACATGAGTGTTCTCTCAGTAATGTTACGCTTTCATATGTGCAGGGTCAGGTTTGCACAAACTGGATTACTGAGAATGACTTCAGAAAACAGTATTTTTCCTGGTTTGGTTTTCTTTCCAGTTTTGCCATTTTGTCAATACCAAATTCATTTAACATTCAGAATCAAGTGAAAATAATCTTAACTATTCACCAGTTGCACTTACTATGTCTTTGAGCACAGTAGTAAATATGTGAAACATGTACCTTGCCCTGCACAGATGTGAATGTGTGCAACTATGCACACAGCGGTGTGAAAAGCATAAACATCTGGGGCTGTGTCTGTCTTGCAGAGAAGCTGTGCTCCACTGGCAGGCGGTGGGGAACCACCAGTGCAGCGGGACATGGAAGAAGATCCAGAAAACCCAGCAGTGCAACTGTCCGCCACAACACAGCTTCGTCTTCACCTGATCCAAACCAAGCACCACAGAACAACGCTCTGATCTGGAGTCCACAGTAACACTTTACAGCCAAGCTCCCCTCTGCAGTAAAACTGAAAAACTGTGTTCAGATCAGATGCCTCAGTACAGCAGGCTTTCAATACTAAGAGACTTAAGACTCCAGGGTGGTGCAATGCAACTTCAACATTGACATAAAGGCATGTTCAAATCACTGTGTACATTTCCACTGCTCTGTGTAGACACTTGTATAACTTGTACAGTATTTCACCTTTTTCTACGACACATTAAGCACCTATAAAAACTGATTGTGCATCTCTTCAATGAAACAAGTCACTCTTTTTTCATTTTTAACAACTTTATGGCAAAAATATTTAACTTAAAGTTATTAAAATATTCTACATTTGAACTGTGATAACACATTAAAAAAACAGATACCATGAAAGGCTCCCTATCACAGATGTCAATGTGGACAGGCCAATTCATTGTTCTGTGTTGAGTGCCCTCTGCTGGTATGAAGTTTTCCTGGTGCAACACAGCAGGAGGAAACAAAAAAAAAAAAAATAATAATAATAGTAAAAATAAAACTCAAGGAACAATTTCAGCAGTTTAACCAGAGAGCTTATTCACAGGTAAACTGCAACATTTTACAAGTTTCTGGGGCACACTTTTTGCGTACAATAACATGTATCATAGGCATTACAAAAAGCCCAATTTATTATTCTGTGTTGAGTGCCCTCTAGTGGTACAAAAACAGAGCTGCAGCAAAATATAACTCATAACATCAGATACAGGCTGGAAAGGGTTAAACTAGCAGACCAGCCACTTAATATTTTCATTTCTTGGTAAACTGCTACATAGTTAGAGTTGGAGAGCCACTCATCCTCCTCAGCTGACTTTATATGCTCTCATCAGAACTCTCCAGCGATCTTTGAGCATGGTGCCAGTGCGTCCCTCAAAGTCATAATCCATTAATATGCGAGACCACTTGCCCTGGCCGTGCTCTTTAACACCTTGCTTCAGGTATTTGTCCAGCTGGGGAGTCCATTTCTTGAGAAGAAAAAAAAAAAAGTACTACATAAACTTCAAGTTTGTATATTTTCAGGGATTCTAACCAAAGCTAAGGATTGATGCTTGATGTATTCACTTGATTTGTGATGAATTAACTGAAGTTAACTGTATGGTTTAACTTACCTGAGGTGCTTTTCTTGATTTTTGATTTTTCTTTGTGGTGTCCACTGACTTCTGGGACGTTATCCGAGATAATTCTGTTGGTGGGACATTTAACATTCTCTTTAGCTTGTGTTCATGCTCAGAAACATGTACCAAATAAAATGTGCTGATGAATATATTTCTACATTTGACAGAAAATGAAATCAAATAAAAAACACAACTTGTTTTTAACAGAAATATCAAAAGCAGAAGAAGAAGAAAAAAAAAAGACTTACCACTCTCTGAAATTCTTCTGATGGCGACAAAAGCCTTCTTGCACGAATCAGGTTTCCATAATTCAGTCATTTTAGTTGGCATTAGTTTCCGTTTTGTTCTGTGGAAGTATAATACAGAGTGACAAAATGATCTGTTACCCCATCTGTCCTCTAGCATTTAGGACTGCCTGCTGGTTTCTAACCAAACAGAGACGGCAAAAAGACACATTTGAAAGCTCATTTCTACTCACCTCAAACATACAGTGTTCTCCTTCTTCCTGTTAAGACATACATGTACAATTCAGTGCAGAACAGAAACAGACAAATGTTCAAAAAATACAACTTGGTGTGTTAAAGGTCATTTCCTACTTTCTATCCTCTGTTGACTCGGTTGTTTCTGACTGAGAGCTGTCCTCTTTCACCGTGTCCTCCACACCCTCCATGCTCTGTGATGACTGGACCACCTTTGTGGCTGCCTGATGGATGGAGAGGCAGACAGACACGCGCACACTAGCATAAATTATGTGACTAAATATTACCATTTCATATACTACCAAAACAATTAACTTTCAGATATTGCTATAATGTGAAAGCAAAATTAACGATGCCTGCAATTACAACACCCTTCAAAGTTTAACCTTGGTCAGCAGCCTCTGTGTAAATCATGCTCAAAACTTTCCTGAATAAGCGACTCTGTTAGACCCTGAGGAGGGCTCTGCTGAATGTAGCAGTTTGCCCTTCCAACTAATTTTGATGACAAATTGTCAATTAACTATGACTGATAATGTCACATCAGCACCTTCAGTTGGTCAAAGCGCCATTACTCAGAGGGACGAGAGCAGAGCCAAGCAGGTCGGCTCACGAGATCAAGAAGATTTATCCGGTGGCAGAATTTGTTTGCTAAACCTTGCTGTTGGCTGGAGCGAAACATTGGAGACCTTATGAATTCGCCGGTTAAAT
Organism: Chaetodon trifascialis; assembly: GCF_039877785.1. Classification (NCBI taxonomy): domain Eukaryota; kingdom Metazoa; phylum Chordata; class Actinopteri; order Chaetodontiformes; family Chaetodontidae; genus Chaetodon; species Chaetodon trifascialis. The sequence continues at coordinate 13,921,595 of NC_092073.1, forward strand.
CATGTGTGATGGAAGACTCGTCACCACACAAACAGCTGAGCAGCAAAAACCTAAGTATTTGTTTTCCACTTATTTGGATTAAAGGACAGGCTGGTCTATACATTTTATGAACAATGCTGAACTTGGTGACAAAGTGTTTTGACGCAGGCTGTGACCTACAACATACTGGATCAGGTCCTGTACCTTGAGAAGGAAGTCAGATGAGTTCATCGCCAAGAAGTCTTCCAAGTAAGACTGGACTGTCTCTAGCAGGCGGCTGAAGCTGAAGCTCGTGAAGAACGGGTGGTATGTTTCCCTCTGTTTCACGATTGTCGACAGCTTAACTCCAAAGTTTTGCTAAAAAGTATTCATTGTTGAGCAATAAAATCAATTTAAACCACCAAATATTCCAGCTTTGACGCTGTGCTTTTGAAAAGAAAAGAGATAATGCACACACAGACCTGTGGGAATCCATGGTTATTCTCAAACCACTTGAGGACAGAGGAGGCAGAAGATATTTGGCCTTTCTCCACGCACACAGCCACAGACTAGGAGTAGGGGAAATGCATCAGATACAGAACAGTCAAAATGAGGACAAAGCATCCCTCTGTGACATCAGGACTTTAACTTTGCTAATTCTCTGAACCAGTGATATCAATCCATTAGAGCAAGCAGACTGTCCAGAATTACTTTTAGAATCACACCAGCACACAAATAAAGCCACACTGTGTACATAAATCCTCCCAAATAATACATTATGATTACCTGGACAAGCAAAAGGATGGTAATGTCTTTAAACAGGCTGTCATCCGCCACGGTGTCCTCTAGTTTGGACCAGATTTTGGCAGCAGACATCAGAGGCATCACACGGGCATCCTCTTCAAACTGGACATCTGGGGGAAAAACAGTGTATAATAAGGCAAAAACAGGCTGTAATGCCTTTCATAACAAAACAGCGACTTCATGTCTGTAATACTGCATCTGTGCAGGTTTACTGGAGCATTAAATTGGGATCAATATCAACTGGTAAACATCCTTGGGTATAAACTGTAACCAGAGCCCCAAATAATAAATTTTTCTCATGTAAATTATTCTTCTAAGAAATGTACAGAGTGGCTTGAGGCTTTTGTATGTATTGCATGTATTTTTTTTTTTTGTGTAAATGTCAACGTTTGAAAGACAAATGGCTGTAAAATCCATTATAGTATCTATGGGAATGTATGCTGCAAGTTATACAGCAGGTTTTGACTGCCCTGCAGCACCAACTTTCACTCTAAAGCACCCAAACAGCGTCACTGCTGAGATAATATGTGTAAATGTAGAAAGATGCAAATAAGAGTGAGGCTTACATCCATCTGACTGTACCACTTACCCAATTGCTTTCCGTGTAAGACTCTGGCAAGGAAGGCAATTATCATCATTTTCTCATCATGAAGTGTTCCTCTCAGAGGCCAACCCTGGCACATGGCTAAACAAAAGAAAAATAAACAAATCAAAAAAACATCCCAGTGAATATATAAATATACTTTTATAGTGTCTCTGTGGTTACATTAATGTAACAAATTAGATGTTTCCCATCCTCATTACTGATATGGCGAGTTTTAATCCAGGTATCAGGGGTAAAACGTATGATAATTTGTTCATTATGGCAGTAATAATGATTAACAGAGTTATGTTATTGTAGCTGTGGAACTCACAATTTACACCTGGCCTTATTTCTAATGTCTTTGTATATCATTAGAGTGCAGTGCAAAATTAACTGAGAAAGCTGTTTTGGTTATTAACCGCACGGTATTTACAATTACACTGACCGTTAGCCAACAGGTTACGGTTACAGCGAGGTTGCTTCTGTTTTGTCAGTTTGTGTGCATAAGTGTCATTATATTAATTATTATGAATTCAGGTTAACGAATTTATAAACTTTTAGCGCTACAACCGGTATCTCCAGACCCGATGGAGTTAGCTAAGAAATAACAGCAACATAACGATGTTAATACTTTGTTAGTTGTGAATAACTTACCCTCAAAAGCCGAAAGCGTTTCATTGAATTCGTCAAATTTGTCTTCCTTGAAATGCCGACACAAACTTATAAACAAGAAGTCCAAAGTCCACCTTTTAACGACATCAGTGACATGGGAAAAACTGACACTTTCATCTATATCAGAAGCGCTGTTAATGCTAGTATCCGACTCCATGTTTACATTTACTGTTTGGTAAATCTTTTGAAAATAGTTTCACTTCTTCTTTTTCTTTTTCTTCTTCTTCTTGGGAAATTGTTTGCTTTCCGCGCTCTTTTGTGTTTGTCGGCGTCGCTTGAACTACCTGCAGCGCCCCGTTGTGGTTTGGAGGAGTACCTAAATAACGCCTGCATGCGATATATCAGTGACCAAAAAAACAAAGCAGACAAATAAACCCTGTAATTTTTTTGTTTTTTGACCCGTATCAGAGCAAAGTTGAGTCAACTCTATGGTATTTTCCCCAAAATGTGTTAATGTTTTGGATTGCATTACAGTCAAATATGTGTGTGAAAGCGCAGAATCTAGAACTAAAGTTTTTCCAGGCATGCAGTCCATCCAACGAGCTTAACTTGTTAAACATATTGGGATATGTGCACCCATCAAGAGATATCTGCACCCACTGCACCAGATTGAATAATGTCTCTGGTGTGAAGGCTTACAAAGAAAATGAAAATGAAAATCTACAAACAAGTCATGAAGTTTCAGATGGCACTTTTACAGCATTGGTTTCTCTTATGGGTTGCAAGTTTTGTCTTTTCTTATTCAGAATTTACAGCTACACCAGTGCCAAGTTTTGGACATAACTTACATAACCGACATGAACCTACCTATAATATATTGAAACTTGCTCTGCAAGCGTGCTGTAATTGTAATCCTCCTTATAACAGATACTGTTGTTCTTGTCCCATGTGATGCAATAAATACAGCGATAATAGGCCAGTACACTAGTATAACATATTGTTAGGTTAATATGCATTATTAACTTCTTTAATTGTTTTGCAGTGAATAGGTTCCTCCACTTTTTTCATTTTAAAGACATAACATGACAGGGCTTCTGGTTTGGAGGTTTGGGAGCACTGCTGATGTTCATTATCACTGTTTGGCAGCAGTACACAACAGAAATGTTGATCCATTAGTTGCATCTAACAGAATGTGATACATTTTCCTCCAGTGATGAATCATTTATCAAACTTTCACACTAGAACGCTAAGTTCTCTGCAGTTTTGCATATGAAAAACAACTTTGCATAACTTCTTTCTGCAAAAGCAAAATCAGTTTTAATTGCTGTTATGCATTCATATACTGTATGTATATCATATTATGTAATAATGACCCTTATGTAAAAAAAAAAAAAAAAAAGCACCCGAACAAATGCAGATGTGGCCTAGAAAACAGTATATTTGTAGAGCGGAGGACATCAGCCACACAAACACATGAGTTATATACACATTTATTTGTTATTCTGCATATGCTAATAGACGTAATGGGGAACAATGCTCTACAGAAATGTTGACATACATGTACCATAACAAAGTGTTCTGTGGTCACATAATTGTTTGGACTACTACATGCATACAAAGATGATGCTTTGTACAGAAACAGTCTGCAGCTCAGAATGTGTCTGATGATAATGTTCTCCAAAGCTGAACAGAGAAAAAAAAAATCCCAAAACAAAAAAAAATGTAAGAGGCAGAATACACAGAGAAATAATAAGAAACAATGCTTTATGCATTTCAGGGAGCAAGGTTTGGTAAGCACGCATGAATGACACAGACAACACCCATTCTCTCAGAGAAAATAAAGACACAACCTTTCCACTCTGTACAGTATCACAGATGATAAAGCCATTGTGAGACAGTAAGACAGAGCACAGTCCATTAGCTCTCAGCTCACAGAATTAATTTCAGTATCCACACAAACATCATTCCAAGGGAAAATAGCTGATCAACCCAAATCCCTTGTTTCTCTACCCTACCTGTCAAAATGAAGGATTACTCGAGGATAACACAGAGACATGGTTACGCCAAACAAGGGATGAAGGGGAAAAAAAAACCTTAAATTGAACTTATAGGTACAGAAAAAAAGGGTTCTAACAAGAAGGCTTTCGTCTAACCTTCCTCCATAAAGAAAAAGACAAAACAACCACCACTGACATTTTACTTTGGAGAGTACCAAAGAGTCTGAGTTTCCACTGAGGGATCAATAATTTCACATGAAGGATAATTCCGTGAATCTCTGATTACGGTGTTAAACTATGTCTGTGCATACAGTATGTGTACAGACAAAAGGAAATATGGACCACAACTGTGATGTAACCATTAGGGAGGACCTCATTTCATCTCGCCTCTTAACGCTCAGAGCTTTCCCTTCTGCTAGCCTTCCTTTTAGCCATTGCCTGCTGTTCCTGAGGGCATGCCATGGGGTTAAAGCCTCTGAAGCTGTAGGGATTGGAGCACTCAATGGTGTCAGCATGGGAAATAATCAGATGTATCAGTTCAGTGACAGTAGGGATCTTTTCCTACCTGCCGGTGGTCAGTTGGACACTTCACTCCCCTTCTGTCTACGTCTCAGCTCTTAAACTCTAACAATCAAGCTTCTGTCCCTTTGTTTGTGCTCCTTCCTGCCTCACTGAAGACCGATGGGAGTGGACACTGAATGTGGTACACAGATTACCCAGGAGGAGGGAGAAATATTGCCACTCCTTACTCCAGGAGACAAGACATCAATGTGGATTTGACAACATCACCTTTCAAAAAGTACAGAAGTAACTAGTTGACATTAGCTGTTAAAGAAAAAACAGAGAATCTATCCAATCGGAACATCAGAGAGTTATAGAAAACCTGAGAACTCAATAACATTACTTGTATCTATTACATAAAGACCTGATTTCTCCTATAAAATTAGAATTTTCTGTACAGCGCTATATGAACAAAGCAAAATGACTTGCTGCCTTCTCATAAACAGCAGTGTTATGAAAAGGCATGCATCATTTCAACCACCATATGGCAGGAAATTGTGGTCGTGCTCCATTTTGGTTTAGAAAAAATAGAATCATTCTCAACGTTAATTCACAAAAAACATAAAATCCTTTGTGTGTGGCCATTGAAATTATCTTAATATCTTCCATAGATGTTTGTTAGATTTTAATGTAAATCTAACAGCACTATAAAAGGCCAAAAGTGGTCAATTTAGATCCCTATTCCCACTGATAATCAAATTTGAGGTCCACTGATATTTGGCATTCAGCCATATAACATGAAAAAGTAAAAGTCAAATTCTCATTTGCATTGTTTGTGAGATTCTGGTAGTTGTAATACTGTTTTGCCTCATATTAAAGATATAACATTTGAAAAATACAAGTAATTTCTGCCTGTACACTTACAAATCCCATAGACAGAAAATAAAGTGCCACAATTCTTGGCCTGCATAGATTGCAGTATGCGGTATTGCACATTCCACACCTCTCTGTGAGAACGAGAAAAACAAAACATGATGATAATAATAATAATAATAATAATAAAAAGAAGGAAAACAATAAAACAAACAACAAAGAATTCAACCACGTACTTCATGTCAGTACCATCCTGGTTTGTGTGGCTTTCACAAACGCACTACTAGCACACTCAGCCAAGTGTCATGCTGAAACACTGAACAAATATTCCAGCAATAAAATTGGAATCAAAGGCAACATACAACGGATATTTTCAGTCAGTGTAAAACAAAAGTGAGAAAGAAGAGAAAAACGAAACAAAACAACTCCTTTGGGTTTAAGTTTGACTGAAAATCATTTTGCTCATGGTAAAACATAATAAATTACAGTCCAAGACACTATGGATATACAAAAGAAAGAAAAAAAAGATGCCTTGAACTCATCAGCAGGATTAACTTGCAGTAGTATGGAACAAATGTCAACAACGACATCAGGGCGCTGAGGGAAGGATAATGAACACAACCAGGTAAACAAACAGTAAGGAAAAAAAAAATAAAATCCCATAACTACTGTCAGACTACAGGTTATTACCGTACATGTTACTATGCAGCTGAGATAGATGAAAGCTTGCCAGTGTGCTTGATTTGGTCCATTGATATCACAAGGAATATTGTCTTTTTTTTTCTAACCCTTTAGATCTGCCAAAATATATAATTGTAGTGTAAAGCATATATGTGTATGGATGACCAGATCTACTATACTGAATTAATAAATAGTCTTAAACTTTATGGAATCTCACTTACCTACTGTAGAATTTTTCTACGACCAATCTAGACCTATGTATTTCATATTTTATTCTTAAAACTACTTTTAGATGTATATATCTGAAGTCGTAGAGTAAATAAGATTTATTTTTTGTGATTTGGATGGAATCAAAAGGCTGAACGAGGAATAAAACATCTTGTCCTTACCTCTGAAACCGCATGATAAAATATTTTCAATAGTGGCAGCATCTGATAGCTCCTGTCCTTACCGGTTACATATGCATTTGGCAACCACAGATGTATTTAGAGGATTTAAGGTGTTTTTGTCCTTCTCGCTCACCGTAATTAATTCCATGATTGAATATTGGATGCTCAACTGAAAGTTCAACAGTCGTTATGAAAACCAAACGCAACAATGTCAACGGTACAGTTTCATACACCATTTTTCACATGAAAAAACATTACAGGGTCATCATGGGAACACTTTGCATTTCCACAAAAGGTAATGATATGTTTTTTTATAGGTCGCTACAATGCAACACCCAGTCTGAGGGCTCTAGGTTTCACCCCCCACCCCTCCCTTTTCACATTACAAATATTTGTACCTTCAGGGACAGTTTTCCTTTGCCAGCCTGTGCATTGTCATTGCCTTAGATGTCCTAGTATTTACAGTGGAGCGCTTTCAGCAAACTAAGCACCGTAAAATATCTGTCTTTTTTAAATGCATGCTTTTTACAGTTACGTCCCTCTGTGAATTTCCTTCTTTTGCTAGAAAAAGGAGCCTGTCATTATGTACATTGGGAGGACCAAAGTGTGTACACAGGTTGATGCATTCCCTCTGTTTTTCAAGAGCCTCCTCTCTCTGTTTGTTCCAAAGTCATTCTCAAATCTGCACAAAGCGCTGCAGTTTCTTTTTCAGCAATACACAACAACACAAGTAAAAGGGACTTGTCATGCCATGCAAAAATATCTGTCACTACAACAGCACCCTTGTCTTTTCTTCCCGCTCTCCCACACGCCAGGCTGAGGTTGCAGTGGGTCTATTGTCCCTCAGAGAGCTTCTCTCACAGTCACATGCTGGTTTCACAGGTCGGAGACAGGCTGCCATCCCCAGGTATCAGATGGATATCGGATGTAAACATGTGGTTCTCTACTTTGTGTCCACTTTGGTTGCTGTCAGCCTTGACTTCCTCGCCTGCCCCAACCCCACCTTGGTTGCAATTTTGTGCTGCTGTCTTGGGTGACAAGGGCGCAATGGCTGCGCCCGCCACCTCCATCAGATGTTTCTCCTCGTGGTTCTCTGTGGATTGATCTTCATCGCCGGGTGGGGTGTCTACTACCAGCCTCTTAGGTGACAATGGGCAGGTCTCCTCCTCTGTGATTGGGAGCAGCTCCTCTGAACTGGGGATGAGTGGTGACATCTCTCCCCCGGGGGACTCGTCTTCCAGGATGCTGGAGCTCATGTCTCCAGGAGAGGTAGTGCTGGGCGGTGTTAGTGGGCCTTCAGCAGAGTTGACTTTCAAATCTTTTATTTTAAGAGGTTTATTCCCTCTGAAAGCGCTCTGGATTTTCTCCACAGCACTGTTAAAGCTCTCCCCTTCCTCTATGTGGAGCTCCGATCCGCCGCCTGGGTTGACGGACTCATAGAGGCCATCTTTGAGAATGACGCCAGGAGAGCTGTTTCCATCGCTGTCCCTCAGTTGGCTAAAATCCAGATGGGGTGGTGCCCTTGGGTGTCGATTTTGACAGTGCTCAGCCTCTTCCTCACCTGAGTTGGAGCCTTGTTTCTTAAAGTCTCCTGAGCAGCTCGCAAAGTTCGCTGGTGAGGAGGGCTGGACCTCCTTCATCTCTAGCTCAACTTCCTCTTTTAATGTAAATTCAGGGCTGTGAGATTTCTTAGGTGAGACGGGGGCGGTCATGGTTGTGCTCAGAGTGCTCATGGAGCTTGTGGTGTTGAGGTTAGTGAAGGACTGTGACTTGGTCATCTGGTTATACATCTCCTCCAATTTCTGCACATTAAGGTGCTGTGGGGTCCGGTTTGTCCGCTGGGGACTTCCAGTGGTGGTGATGGTTATACGGTGAGTGGAGCTTTGCAGCAGAGACTCTGGGTTTCTTTTGTCAGGGGACTTCAGGTTAGACTCGGAGCTTGCGTGCCTGGTTGAGCCACCCCAGCGGTTAGGCGACAAATGGTTGTCCAGGGAGGTTTTGTCCTCTCCTTTCTCTACCACCACATCCATCAGTTCCATACTGCGGGCAAAGGCATCTTTTAGGTTCATTGACACAATGCTGCCATTCCTCTTGGCTCTCTCCAATGCCTCCCTCCTCTTGATGGCCTTCTCCTGCCTCTTCTGCTCCTTGTAGAACTCAGAGAAGTTGTTGACAATAATGGGGATGGGCAGAGCGATGACCAACACTCCTGCAATGCAGCAGAGCCCACCCACAATTTTTCCAAGTAAAGTTTGTGGGTAAATGTCACCATAGCCCACTGTAGTCATGGTAATGGTTGCCCACCAGAATGAGGCTGGGATACTGGTGAATTTGGTGGCATCTTCATCTTTCTCAGCAAAGAAGACCAAGCTGGAAAATATCATGATGCCCATTGCAAGAAATAAAATAAGCAGCCCCAGTTCATTGTAGCTCCTTCTCAAAGTAAACCCAAGAGACTGCAGTCCTGTCGAATGCCTGGCCAACTTCAGGATCCTTAATATTCTCATGATCCTAAATATCTGCACCACACGGCGCACATTTTGGAACTGCAGCACACTCTTGTTGGACTCAGTTAGGAAGATCGTGACATAGTAGGGCAGAATGGCCAACAAGTCAATGACATTCAGAGGGCCTTTGAAGAACTTCCACTTATTAGGGGAGGAGAGGAAGCGAAGGAGGTACTCCATGGTGAACCAGGCGATGCACACAGCCTCCACATGGGCCAGCTGGGGGTTGTCATTGGCCTGGCCAAACTCGTCTGTGACCTGGAGCTCTGGTAAGGTGTTGAGAGACAGAGCGATGGTGGATAGGACGATGAACAGGATCGAGATGATGGCTAGAATCTGAAAAGAGAGCACAAAAGGGAATGACAAATGAGTGTGATTCCAAGAAATTCCTTCATGTTCATGTGGAAAATGACTTTCATTGTCATTGTTAATAGCCTGGAACAAGAGGGTAAATATTCAGAATTGATATAAATACATACTACATATGTATGAGTCATTTAACGCTGACTCAATCTTGTGTTGCTCAGTCAATCTATCACTTTGTGTCTGTCAATCATTCATCATAATACGGCTCAGTTGTTTGTGATACATATGGGATACACTGAATAATCATAGGTGTCTGATTTGATTTAGCGACAGAAAAAGATGCATAAATAAAGGCTGAGAGGTGTGGAGTATAAATGATATGAATCTAATAGAGTGCCTGTCTTTGCTTAAAAGGCACTATGGGTGTGTTCTTGAATGAAAATGAGCCCTCATGCATATTAGAAATATAAAGCATGACAGAACTGTTTATAAGGACAAATGAAGGTAGCCCAGCAGTATAAAATGACAAAAGAAAGTACCAAAATGTTCAAATCTTTGAATGAATGCAGCATAGTAGGATAGATTCTTCAACAAGAGTCAAATTTCAATAAGGGGAAATAACTAGGCCAGAAATCTATTTTGGAAATAGATGAGTGTTTGTGTGTGTCTGTGTATGTGGGGGAACCCATCTATAACAGATAAAAGAATAAAAGGATTTTGGCTCCACCTGTTGGCAACAGTCTAAAACTCCCTCCATCTGTCTTGGAATAGAATTTAATGCCTTCAGTAATAAAAGAAATGTAACTGCAAACAAGTTATTGAACACTTTTTGGGGAATCTAAACATCATGCTTTGATATTGTTTCCTGTGCCTTGTGCTCAGTAAGGGGCTGGTTAAGAACATCCTGCATAATCCTGTGAGGTCAGCGCAGCATGGGGCTGACTTTCAACTGTGGCTCTTTACCTTGACCAGGATTTATTGACCTCCATAGATTAAATCTGGCCCGATCTGACTGAGGTTTGGTATATATAAAATGTGAGTGGAAGTGCAGAGTATTCCATGTTTCTCTCATCATTTGTCCCTTTACCCTTCTTCTATAGTACCTCTCCATATGCCTCTGCCTTGCACCAGAGCCAGACACATAACTCCTTACCATGCTCCTGGGATTAGCTGAGGTCCTTTTTCCACAGCTCAACCCAGCGTCTAAACCCACACAGGTGAAAAGTCTCACTATGCTCTACAGTCCTGCAGCATAACCACAACAATCAACTGAAATCCAGTGCATGGAAAAATGTGCATTCTTTTGTGTGAAGTCCTCGATGACCTGAGCTGTACAAAACCTATTAAAATCTAATGAACAAAGATAGAAGAGTTTCAGTCAAATAGGAAAACAAGGCCCCCAGAATACTAATCACAAACCGCATTAACTTGCAGAACGCAATGATAATCTTACATAAATTTACACAGTGCAGTCTGGAGACAGTCACTGCATCTCCCATGAGACTTCCCTAATTTAGCAAATACTGCCGAGCAGTCAATACCATGCAGGGATGGAGTTCAAGGATTTTGCTCAGGGGTCAGCTATTGCCGCAGTCGATCCATTAGCCTTTATAGCTCTGACTTGCTGCCTGACGTGGACAAACTTATATGTATAAAAAATATATTTTAAGAGAGGAAATGCCTCTAGATGAGAAAAAACAGAAAAAAAAGGATAGAGAGGGACCAAAAGAGAGACAAGTGGGTGTCATGGCTCAGCAGAGGAAGTGTTATCACTAAATGAATGCTGGTGCTGATTAGGTTAAACCTATTAGCGGCTAAGTGAGGCAACCTGGGCCTGGCCTGGCACCGAGCTAAAAGACGCAGATTGCTTCCGTACCCCTGAACTTTTTGGCAAGCTCATTCAAGGCTCACCCCCTGGTGCCAAGCCACTCGATCAGAGGACCTTTACTTGTGTTCCTGTTGCTGAACACCTTGGCACCACGTCAGCTCCAAAGATGGAGGAGAAGATTAGAGCACGAGATAGTGATTTTTGCTCAGTTAATAGGTTTATTGATGCTTGAGAAACTGTTTTTTTCAGATTCAGTAAAAGAATATATGTAATTTATGACAATACAAGCAAAAGGTCACTTGTTCCTTTGAGGTCATCTTGTTCTTTATTTAGATTAACATTTACTGAGACAGTTAATCTTGTCCTGTTCTGTGCTTTGGAGCAAGTGAGCCCTTTTAAAAAACTGCACAATGGACAGCTGAGCAAATGGACTCATGGGCATACACACAAACACAGGGAGAGAAAGTGATTAATGTTTTCACTGACCCACACCCATGCCTACCTACACACCCATGCACCCTTTACTCATGGATAGCAGCAAATGGCGTTTGAGTGTGAGGATGAGCAATCCTAAGGTGGCTTGCATTAACCTACTGTAATTGAGTGGGAGTAGTTAAGAAGATCAATTACTTGGACTCAGTCTTCCCTGCCCCTGATTTGCATGTGTGGTGGCATTAAGTATAGCTTCAAATGCCGGGAGTGGTGGATTAAAAGACGGAAACAAGCACAGCCAGGCTAGTCGACCTGGAAGTGACCCAGTGGAGGAAGGCTAGCTTAGCTTTCTGGACTGAACACTGAACTAGACACTTTCAAATCTCGGGAGCATTTCTTTTAACAGGGGTTCAAAGGTATAATGGCTGGGAATAAAATGTCATTAGAACACAGCATTTTACTGAACTAATCAATTATTCCTGACAACAAATCTGCCTGCATTAGACCTACAGTACAGTCAATCCACTAGAAGTGTGTAGCAGCGCATTAATCTGCCTCGATCCTGTATTTTCTTAATTTCATCCTATTTTTCTGTGGCTGGGACGACTCTGGGCTGCAACCTGTGGACAGTCGGTGTTTAGCCCCCACCCAGTAACAGCTCATGGGAGAGATCGGGACTTTATAAAAAGGTAGCGAGCAGGTGCCAGACAACAAGCAGCACACATGAAGAGGAAGCTATATGGTGGACAAAGCACTGAAAAGTAACCACCAATTTCTGCATGGTAAACTTTTAATAGCTACATTGAAAAGCAATTTTAAAGACACGTGACTAAAAAGTGCTAAATTTGATTATAAAAAGTTACATTCAATGCAACCAAATGAAAGCTGTCACAAGCAAGACATGATTTGTATTTAAAAATTGCCTGATGACACAGGTTTTACTGTATGTAAGCCCTTTCTCTCACATCCATCTCTCCGTCTCCCTGTTCCTGTGACCTGAGTTCATGGTCATGCCAGTCATGAGACCTGATTGGCTTAGACGGGGGGGTTAAAGTCTTCAGTGATTAGGTGATGTGTGACTTGCTTTACTTGTCCGCGGCTATTCTAGCTCTTTTACTCTCCTTCCTCCGATTCTGCTGCTTAGCATGACTGTACTGGAAAAAAAAAACTGCTTCGCTTTGAGGTTTATAATGAGATGGGAGACAGATGGAGGGAGGAAATTATTAAGTGTCACATGACTTTTATTTTTATACAATACTCTGAGGATTTCCCCCGGATACTTTGGTCTTTACTCCTGAGCACATTACAAAACACATCATGAAAAAATAAATCACTTGATGGTTGTCCTCTCAAAAACAAAAAGCCAGCTGGCTCAACTCCTCAAGGGACAGATTAAAATATAGTGCCAGAGACAGTGTGGGCAGCAGTTTAGGAGAATATATTTTGTGCATCAGGGGAGTGAGCTTTAGCCACTGACACCCACCATCACAATTTTGATTCCACAGCTCCTTTAAGGTGGTATTAGAGCCTATGGGAGCAGGATGAGTGGAGTTGATCCAGAGGGGAAAACACACAGGAGCCACTGAGTGAAGAGCTCTCTTGAGCCTCTCCTCTGAGCCTCTCTCGATTTCCATCTTCAGCCACCTGTCATCTCAACCACTACTCTTAAAATTGCAAGAACCACCTTTCCACATCCACTTTCAAGCTCCTACAGGAAGCAGTCAATAGGCCCACTAACTCCTTTAAATGCCCTGTCATCAGTGACAGCCCTGTGGTCACATAGTTACACCCTGCTTCACCCCCCCCGCCTGCATTCCCCATCATTCCTTAGCTTGAGGGAGGAAAGATGCTGCGGGGAAGAAAAATAACCTGTGCCACACCAGCGACCCATCTACCAGCTTGGGGGAGGCTATCGATTGTGTACACATCACATTATGGACACTGAGCCAGGCCCAGCGAGTTCCTATTGATCTCCTTGCTCGAAGCTCTTATGGACCATGATCCACCTCTGAGGTCCCCGCTGACCCTCCCTCCCTCCGCTTGTGTCATCAATTTGAGCTGGATAAATTGAGCCATTCCTCAGGTATGATAATTTTTTGCTGCAGAATCAATCCAGGCGATTATGGCTATGGTAATGTGGATTGATCCCAGGACTTGTGCGCGATTTCATCTTCTCAGACTACATCTCTTCCAGTGTGTTGACCCTGTCGAAGCATGCACGAGTCTTGGTGTCACATGACTGCACATTGCTTTGTGCATACATTAAAACCAAGTGGAATTTATAACAGCAACTTAATAAATTACCATACTAAGTTCATATGTAACAGTTCATTATTCATTCCAACGCTCCACATGCTGGAAATAGGTTTAGGAGGACCCAAATGGCAAGGTTTGACCCCTAAATGTGCACAAATTTGGTTAGCGAGCCATTACCAACTATTAATGATGGCACTGAGCAAATATGGCATTGTTAAAGAACCTGGCACACATACTTAAAGAGAGATTTATAAGGCATGGGTAGCGCTGGTATGACTTATAATACATGCACCCTTAGAGAGATTCAACATTAATCAACAAAGCAGGAGACATCTTCCCTCCCACTCAGTCAGGATTCTGCTGGTTAAGCGCCTTTTCCAATGGCCAGTTTCCAAAGAGTTCACAGAGAGAGAAAAAGCAGAGGGGGAATGTGATATTTGGTGGCCGTCCACTGTTTTGTCCCACAGCTCCTCCAAGGTTCAGTGAGGTTTGGAGAAATGCCACAGTCATTAGGATTTCAAGTGAATTCCCTGAAACTGGCAGAAAATGTGTGTAACCAATGTACCAAAATTTTCTTTACAACTTTGCAACAAAACCAGATAAAGAAACCACTCCAGTGTCCATCTGGCTAACTATTTTTGGCAGCTCCAGTGGGAGTTTAGTGCATAATGATGAAGGCTTATTATTTCAAGAAAAACTATTGAGCTGTTCACATATCTCTGACAGCTCTCAGTGCAGTCAATAATTGCAGTGGATATAACCCATTTGTCTTGGCATAACGCAACATCACCATGCTGTGTCACTTACAATTTAATTTGTCATCAGTCATCTCGGCTATATTATGTGTCCCTCTGTGCTTGGCAACCTTTATGAGGAGTATTGGCATGATGTGATTAAAGTGACAATTTCAGGGTCAATCTCAGTGTGGTGCTTTACAAGCGGGAGGCAAACTTTCCATGTAAATGATTTTTCTTGCTGTTTTTCTTTTTTTCTGTAAGGCACAAAACATCCATAAGAGGTACAGAACCGTCACGTTCAGATTATCCTTGCTGGAGGCACGCAACAGCAGGGATGCCGAGCGTTTCAGTCAATGTTGATGCTGAGGATGAGAGGCTCCCACAGCAGCACAAAAATTGGTTATGGGCTGACAATATTTGATAGAAATCAATAACCAATCCTCATCAGCTTGTAGGCAACCCACAACCACTGCCTCTAAAGCAAAGAAGCACAGGAGAGAAAACAGAGGAACAACCAATAAATAAATAAAGAAATAAAATTCTGGATGACCCTTCTACATAACTGAGGTATGTCCCTCCACCAACCACACATTCTTCCCTCTGGTGGAGTGTATTCCCTAAGTAGTTACTGTACTATGCTTCCTTTGAACTCTTCACCTAACTTCACTGTTTCATCTCATCCTTGTAAACACTTTGGCTGTGTGCTTTTCACTCTCCCTTCCACTTCCTTTCCAGGCTTTATTTATGCTGGAGTGATATTTGTTTCTGTGTTACCTTGTGTTCTTTCTTTTTTTTTTGTGGAACCAGGGAAGAAAGTGGGCTAGTATGAAATATTTATGGAGTGCGTCCGTCCATTGGGCCAGTAGTGGCACAAACACGCCTGCACAGAACCGGCAACACAGCTGTGTGTGTCAGCATGTGGTGCTCCTTTACAGCTCGATGAGTGATGCAACCGTGATTAGCAGATTGAAATATCATAGATATAAAATTAGACATTAGCGAACACATTGTACTGACAATTCCCCCTTTGCTTTTTGTTCAAACGATGTCCCTTTAAGACTGTTGCTATTTCACTGTAATGATAACACTGGGAGGGAAAAGTGCCAGTGTATGAATCCCTATGAGTCATGAGAGTTGGCAAACAGCACAGAGAAGAATCTGACTTCTTCAATTAAGCTGCAGTCTCACTGTGGCGGTATGAAGGAAACAGCAAACCAGGAATGATGAATTTTCCAAACTGAAGCTATGGTCACGCGGGACTAAAGTACATGTGAATGCAAAGTTGAAAAGTACAGATTTTCCACCTTTGCTTTCTGCCCTGTCAGATAAACACAAACTGAATGTTGAGTCTAGCAGAAGCAAAGGTGGGCAACCATCTATATACGGTGGGTTCATAGTACACATTGTTAATAACTGATTCATTTCTAAAATACTCAAAATATCGAGTCAAACAATATAATTAGATGATTTCTTTTTTTAAGTTGACAAACGTTGTCTCCATCTATATCAATAAACAGGTAGGCCAGTCACAGGTGAGTGGCATCCAGCAATGCTGACCGGTGTTGCTTTTTGTTAGGACACAATGCAGCACAGCACAACAGCACTCAGGTAAACTTAAATATTTATGAGCGAGCTGCCACACAATGAATTCACCATCACACTCGTTGCAGCAATGCTTCAAATGCTAATCTGGACATCACAAGCCAGCAAGGCCATTTCTGTAGGCTCCTCAACCTTGAGAGAAATTCTGCAACTCTCCTTCTCAATCAAGCGTATTGACAAATTTATTTTAAGCTCTGATAGGATCCTTGAACCATCCGCTGACTGAAATAGATACCGAATGCTTGGTCCACTCTACTGTATATCCTGTAACATAGCCCTCTCACTCTCATATCAGATTTCTACACCCAGTAGTCTTCAGGAGAGATATGATTGCAGTTCAACAATACCTCATCAGTGTATTAAAAAAAGATTTCCCACAGTGTGCTGATGCTATTTCCGTGGACAGCTCAGCAGTTTTGTGAATTAAGCGTTGGACGTAAAAGTGGTTCCTGCTGAGACCAAGCCTCCCAGGAAGGGCAGCGGGGAAAGTCATGCACAGTGCGACACAAAGCGTTTAATACGAAGAATAAACTGAGAGTTAGGACAATGTCTTGATTAGCATTAGTGAGATCATCACTTTTCACTTTTGACCAACTTCTAATCGCGCCAATCTTTGTCACTCTCTTTATCTGGCTCTCTCTGTCCGTCCTGCGTAATCTGTCCATCACTACTGCCCTCTTAGCCACCTTGCAGGCAATCATGGCTTGTGACTTTCACAAAACAAATGTCAGGAAAACAGAGAGAGAGAGAGAGAGAGAGAGAGAGAGAGAGAGAGAGAGAGAGAGACAGAGAAACAGAGAGACAGACAGAGAGAGAGACAGAGAGACAGACAGACAGAGAGAGACAGAGAGAGAGAGAGAGAGAGAGAGAGAGAGAGAGAGACAGACAGACAGAGAGATAGACAGAGAGAGACAGAGAGAGTGTGAATGGGCTTTTGCAGGAGAGAGCAGGCTGTACTAACCAAGAGGCAAAGCTGCATTTCCTATAACACCGTTGAAATTACCAAGATATGGGAGCAAAATTAATTTGTGAAGTAAAACTAATTTATAAGCTTAAAACCTGCAGTAATAAACAGAAGCCACTACTCCTAGCGGGAGAAAATCCAATAAAAACTAATTCTTCTAGCAGTAAAATATGTAAGAACTTGCCCTGAGCTATGAAACAGCGAGAGCTGAAGGTTTGCTTGTTTCTCTGCCTTTGCTTTCTGTAAAGATTACTTTGTTGCTGTGAAACTGCTTCAGTGATGTCTTACCCTGACGATAAACCCTTCTGTTGATGATCTGGAGATATATGTCTATATATTTAATTTAGAAGCCAATTTAAACAATGTCCTTCATCCACGTCCTTTCCCTGGCAGGAGAGATGGTGGTGGACATGGAAAAAAAAGCTTGTATGCATGTGCCTATGTTTGTGTGCGGGCACTGCATTGTGTGTGTGTGTGTGCAAGTGTTCTACATGTGTGTGCATTTCTGGAGAGAACAAGCCTTCGGCCTTCATGCCGTGACAGCATTATTAACCTATATGCCTCTGACATCCCCCCTCCCCGAGAGAGCAGAACAGCAGGCACACCAGAGATACAGCCAGTACCCTCTACAGCACTCACACACACTGATGCACATGTACATGCACATGAGGGCATATAGCATATGAGCAAATTATTCATCTAAACACAGGCTTGTTATAGCTGCCTCTGCAAAAGGGGCATCTTTTAAAACGGAACAAAAGACATAATATCACAGGACAACATCCTAATTGCAATAGATAACTTTCTTATGTTTTCTGGAATTTTCAGCTGAGCAGCTTTATGTTCCCGCTGGGGTGTGTGCCTTCATGTGTGACAGAGAAAGAGCACCGGAGAGAGCAGTCAACAGGGCTAAGTGTAATTATCGCTAAGTGTGCTAGCCTCTGCGCCTGAGTAGCGATCGCTGTTTTAATCACTCGGCCAGGGCCCCCGTAATCAACACTTCCTTGAGCCACAGACCAAAGGATGGTAGGAGAAACAAACATGCAGCCCAGACCCTGTAACAGTTAATATTCATGATGCTCTGACTGCTGCAAATAACTCGGGCTTGCTCCAGCGCCTGCCTGTACGTATGCAGATAACAACACGGGAAGGATCTTTTACAAGCTCCCTGCTCCTCTCTCCTCCAGAGTCTCCTGATAACATCATCCAGCTTGGAGGCTGAAGGAGGATGGGAAGTTGGGGTGGTAAGTGCTTAAAAGGCATCTGTGTGTGTGTGTGTGTGTGTGTGTGTGTGTGTGTGTGTGTGTGTGTGTGTGTGTGTGTGTGCGTTTGTGTGTGGTGTTTTCCAGAAATTTTCTCAGAATAAGAATTACTCTCCCGTCACCTCTCCTGGGCGTTTTTCCTTCACAGATAAGACTGGGAAAACCTCACAGGAAAAACGCTCCTCTACACCTCCTACACACATATGCACACGCACCCCCCCCCCCCCCAACCTGCCTCTTGCTCTCTCACAATCCTTTTTTCTCTCTTTCCCAAACACACACTGTCACACTAAAACACACACTGTCACATTCAGCTGCACTCTGCAGGCTCCTATAGCTCCCGGCACTACACCCTCACATGAAAAAGAGAATCCCCCCGCCTCTCTCTCTCTCTCCTCCTCTTCCTCCTCCTCCTCCTCCCCTCTCCTCTCGTACCTCTATCTGTTATCCTCAATGACTACGCGTCACCTTGCTGTCTGAGTCAAACTCTGTAACCATGGAGATGTCTCCCAGCACTACTCGCGCAAGCCAAGCAGCTTTGTGACTTAAACATTGTTTTTTCTCTCTCTGTGATGCAGAGCCTTTGCCATTCAGCTGAGTGATCTGCAGAAGCCCCAGTGAGCAGCGGGATGACGGAGACAGATCTCAGGGTAAAGAGAGGTTACACTGGAATTCAAAGCCAAAACCTGTCAGCCTCATTGAGTGCCATCATGAATTCCAACAATGTGAGATAACATTTGAAGTTGAGGGGGAGCTTTTGTTTAAAATGGCTTACGAGTTTAGGATGTTGCAGAGTGAACTGAACCCGAACACTTGGGAGTGCTCCACTGGTTCTCTGACCTCGGGTAAATTAGAGGGGTCACTGTTGGGTTGAAGGTTGGACACACAGTGCCTGCACCCACAAGAGGGAGCTCCTCTTCCCTCTGGAGCTCAATTCAACGAGTCAAAATGCCTTTTTGTGACTTTTCTCCCTTTTTTTGCGAGGAGGTCATTTGGAGGTGGAGAGAAAACTCCAGCTCCTGAGTTTTGATACGTTAAGGAGGGGTTGAGATAATCCCTTGGCTATTCCCTCTATCCTTCAAGCAGAGAATCAAAATCAGACTTTTTTTCTCTCTCTCTCTCTCTCTCTCTCTCTCTCTCTCTCTCTCTCTCTCTCTCTCTCTCTTCTCTCTCTCTCTCTCCTTTTCTGTCTCTCATTTGGGATTGCAGAAAGACTAGTGGTCACCGAGGAGTCAGCTAATCCTAATCAAGTAGGAAGAATAAAGCTCAACCCCGAACGGCACTCCCCTTCATTTATATTCCCCATGACACCAGCATCCACCATCACCTCCGACACCATCGCTGCAAAACGTGAACTGTTTGACTGTTGGTTTCAGATGTGCACATCGTGTCAGTCTCAGTTGTGCCTCTCACAAAGTATCTTTCAAGTTATGTGCTAGTGGTGCAAAACTCTATCGCAGCTTAGCTGATTGTTATTCAGCTTCGCTTCCAAGTCAGACTTGTGCCTCCATCATTTTCTATCTTAAACACAACTCACACAAATATAACAAAATCACACACATACCCACACACTCTCATACTTTTCTTGCATTCGCTGATTTTTTTAAAATATCTTTTTCTGTCTGTCTTCTGGGAGACTGGGGTGAAAATGAACCAAACCCTGTTTACCAAGAGAAACACGGCAAATTGACAACATGGTTTCTAATGAGATTCACCCTGATGATGTTTGCATGAATATATTCATGAGTGACACGGAGGAGATACAAGATGGGCACAAGAGCAGCCAAGTCAGTGAATAAGTTAAATGAGGAGAAGAGTGAAACAACAGACCAACAAACAAAGAGGAAGCCAAAGAGAAAAACAAATTAAGAAATACAAAAAACATAAAAGTGCATGTGGATTGAGATTTCAGAGCCTCCCCATGACTAAGGAGTCTTATTTTAATACTCATTTCCCTTTGGTCCTCCTCATCCCAATTACCAAACAACACCTTGACATTGCCGTCTGCTCATGGGGAAAGAGAGAGGCTTAGCGACCATGGTGTCAACAACATATTGACGCTTGTCTCCGTAACCATAGACACTTGTGAATGGATTCTCATGTGTGAAAGGCAGCAGTCATCACAGGAAAAAAAAACAAAACACACTGTATCACTTAAAGGGATTTTGTGCCCATCAAGGATTTGGATATCTTATTTTACCACTGAAGCTCGATAAAACCCACTTCTGTGCTCAGATACAGTTTTAATAAAGCCGTGGATCAGCTGAGCGATTTCAGCAATTATCTTGGCTGGGGCAACCCCTTCCGCAGAAGAACACATGCTGCGCTCTCCCTCGCAATGTGCCATGATGTTTACTTCAGTAATGACTCACGCTGGATCATACTCAGTGGTCGTCGGCAACAAAAGGACAGCCGACAGTCCACAATAGAAATGGGACTTCGGGACAAAAAAGCCGTATGAATGACTGAGCAATTGAGCTGAGTGCTGCTTCACGGCAGAGGCAAGCAGGGAGCGCTGATAAGGGAGCTGTAATAACAGCCAGAATTTCACAGCCTTTGTTCCACAGCAAATGAGAGTGATGATCACCAGGCTTGGGAGCGGCACTGGGTGACTGTTTCCATGGCGTTCGAATGAGGTGTGTGTGTGTGTGTGTGTGTGTGTGTGTGTGTGTTCATCTGAGTGGGTGGCTGTATTGTGTGTAGGTTGGGGTGGAGGCTAGGGTATTATTGATAGGTTGCCTGTCCTTGAGAAGGCCAGATTGGGACGCCCCCACTCTTCACGGGAGATTTCCTTTAATTAATCCAAATGAGGACACACTTGCACACATGCTCACACAAAGACACACACACTCACAGATGACTGCATGCAAGCGTCAGCGCGGTAGTGTGGGAGAGGATGAAAATGTAGGAATGTGTCTGCGAATTTTACAGATGTTCTATGAAAAGTCGCATGATAAAATGAATTAGCAAATATGTTAGGACTAGGAGTTTATAGCTACGTTAGCAGCTTTGTGAGGCACAGTGGTGCTTTGAACTAATGAGCATGCTGAACATGCTCTAATGGCAATGCTAACATGCTGATGTTCACCAGGTAATGTTTACCAGGTTCACCATCTTAGCTTAGTGTTTGAGCAAGCTGACATTTGCTAATTAGCAATAAACACAAAGTACAACTGCTGTCAAAAAATAAAATAAATAAATAAAATAAAATTCACTGGTCACCATTTTCTACCATCTGCACATCTGTCTTGTGCAGATGACATCTGTGTTGTGTCTCAATCATCGCTACTCCCACTGCAACAAGGCCCCAGAGAGTTGGTAAAGTTCACCTTCTGTTAAATGCTATCAAGTGCTGTTCAATAAAAGTCATAAAACATACTCGCAGCACTCGTCTGAGAGAACCTAACATGACAGTTTGTCAGAAGTGGAGCTAAACTGTGAGTGATCAAAGCCCTTTGTAGGACAGGTGTTATCAAAGCCGGGCGCAGGAACAGCTAACCTTATCGTTAACTCTATGGGTATTACCACATAAGAGAAGTGTGTCCGCTATAAGCACTCCAACTGTTTATTCTTCAGTCTTTTATGTTTGTGAATCATTTATTCAATTTACCTCTAGATATCACAGGTACACAAGCCTAGAAATATGAGTAATAATAATAATGATTGGATGCCCTTGAACATAGGATGGAAGACAGTCAATGATGACTAAACACTGATTGTTGAGTTTATTCTATTCCATATCACACACCACGCGCACTCAATTAACTTTCACCAGCAAAACAATGAAATGAGAAAAAAATAAAATGTGGTGATGGTAACGAGCTCAGGTCTATAGTAGGCATCAGTAGACACAAGTTAAGCATTTCCCTGGACTCAGTCAAATGACCACCCGTGGGTCCTGGGGACTCACTACCTTAAAAACCTACCAATATCACTGCATCACAAGTATTGGCCAAATGAAGAACCTGACCTGATGATGGCACGAGAAAAGATAAGGAATTATTATAATATTTGATAAGTTTTGACTATTCATTCTGAGATGGAACATCTGAACCATCCAATGACTGTCAGATGTTTCAATCAAAACCACAAATGTCAACCTTGTGGTGGCGCTAGAGGAAAAGTCAGGGCTTCACCAAAGTCAGCGGGCCTCATCCTCTGCGTCTTCTTATAGTTGCTGAGATATTTCAGCCTGGAGCAAAGTGGCAGAACCACCAGCGCTGCCATCCCTGGAGCCATAATGACAGTATGGCTGAGAACAAAATATCATAAAAAAAGAATAAATAAAAATGAGCATATTGTAGACAGCTGTCTGACTGTAAGCAGAATCACACCTTTCACAGTTCCCCATAACATGCTTGACTTTGATGTAGTGATCTGCGTCTGTTTCATTTTGAATTTCCTGTTTCAGGTTTCTGTGTCTGTGTCCATCGCTTGTATTGGCAAACATTCGAGTGTGATGTGAGTCAGTGTAGCCTTACGGCTTATGGCCCAGTCAAATCAGGTAATCAGCGCAGCTGCGTCGGAGCAGGTATAGGATTAACAAATCTGTGTGTATAAGACGATAAGCCCCCACAACATTTCCACAAACACCAAGAGTGTTTCCATGCAGGTGGGGGGGAGCAGCTGAAAATGAAAAGCTAAGTTTGCAATCAGATTATTTGTGTTTGATTATTACCTCTTATGTGAGGAGAAAGAGTGAGTAACTGCTTACAACCCTGTTTATATCCTTACTAAAGATAGACTTGAAATCCTATTACAATTACCCTGAATCATCCTCACATTGAATGATATGAAATGTCCCCGCAGATTCAACACCCAAAACCGCAGGAGGCAGAGGAGGAGTGGAAGGAGAGCCTCTGGTGCCGCACCACCTCACGGATGGAGAAGTCTCCACACTCGAGATGTTTTCTTTGCGCAACATGGGTTAAGTGCGCCGCTGCATAGTTATTACAGCCCAGTGTGGGGGCTGACGGTGGGAGATGAGAGAATTGGTGGGTTGAACGTACACGAGCAGGCGCAGCGAGAGACAAAAATTACAGCCGAGCGTTTCCTGATAATAATATAGTCATTGCGCCTCGGGGCTGATTTGCTTGTGAATCAGAACACATGAAAAATTCACATGTGGGGGCAATGATGTGGTTTAGTGAGGAGCCATGCTGCCCTTCATGCAGAAGACTCATTTTAATCCCACATGTTGGCAAGCATCTGAGTGCGCAACACCAAATTCCATCCAGCGCTGTAGCTGACCATGACCCCTGACCTCCCAATGAAGGAAGTACAGACGGTATTACTACTAGTAATATCTCCTGTGTGTCACCAATACAATGATAAATCAAGATGAAATCCCCTGACGGTCTACAAACCAAGTGCATGCTGCTGACATTCTGAAAGCCAATTTATCAGCTGGTGCATTGACAGAAAATCAACAGCAATGTGGATAATCGGCATTTTTCAAGCAAAAATGTCAAACGTTCTACAATTTCAGCCTCTCAGATGATCTCTGGTCATATGATAAGCATCTATGGGTATTAGTGATAGATTGCCTGTCCTTGAGAAGGCCAGATTGGAATTTCCCCACCCCCACTAGAGATTTCCTTTAAATAATCCAAACTGCAATTCATACAGGCGTGCGCACGCACACACACACACACACACACACACACACACACACACACACACACACACACACACACACACACACACACACACACACGTAGAATGAATAGTGAAAATAATGTTTAGTTGCAGCCTGACTACAGTTACACATTTCTTTGTCACTGCAACACTGCGTACAGTACAAATTAGACAGAAATACTCATTTACATAAAAAAGAAACAGAAAGTAAATGATAATCAGTGCTCATGCTGCTGGGATGACACAGCATGGGTGGCATATTGAGCTCATACTAAAATCCAATAAAGAGCGAACAAACAATTAAACCTTTACACACTGACATTCTGGGATGTGTAATCCTATTACTGAAGGAACTCCGGTGCTACGTTAGCTGACTGCGAAGTGGATCAGCAGCTTTGACAAAGATGATATTAAATTAGGAATGACCTTAGTTTTGCTGTTCTGTCAGTGACTGAGGGTCACACTTCACAGAGGCAGACAGAAAATAAGCAATGCTGCTGCTGGCCAATGGTGAGAAAATGGGAAGAACATGAGCTCTACTCAAGCCTCTAATGCTGCCAGCCAGCTCCTAAGAACCTAATGCAATCAGGAATCAGTATGGCCCTGGTACTCACCCCAAATGGCTTTGAAGTATGTCAGGCCAAGGTGTCTGCTACTTTCAGATCATCAGGGTTACAGAGGACATTCAAGAACAGTTTCTTCCCACAGGCCATCACTCTGATGAGCACTTAAATCAGTCAGACAGTGCCAATAATCCTAAACATCCACTTACTTTCGTAGATTGTATTTTTACCATTTAAAATGCATGTTTTTAACAAGTACACAGGCACTGTCATTGTCGATGTATATTCTGAACGCTGTACATAATACATATTGATGTGTATAGATGCATATACTGTACAAAATCATCCATGTACATATATCCATTCACTATTTGTATTGTTCCCAACACTAGTATAGACTTTATTTATGTTATATATTCAGCTTTTTGTTGTCTTTGTTCTTCCTTAGACAATAATATACTTTGTTGATATAACATTGCTCTGCCAGGGTTTTCAAAGTCTATCAATCATTCTTATTACATAAAAAGCAAACACTGCAACCTTGTAAAAAAAAAAAAAATCACATTTTTAA
Source organism: Chaetodon trifascialis (assembly GCF_039877785.1). Lineage (NCBI taxonomy): Eukaryota > Metazoa > Chordata > Actinopteri > Chaetodontiformes > Chaetodontidae > Chaetodon > Chaetodon trifascialis. Next base: position 13,946,658 of record NC_092073.1, read on the forward strand.
AAGCCTAATAATTCCAGTGTGCCATGGAGAGATGACACTATAAAACAGGCTAATGTGGGATCAGAGGTAAATTATATCTTGATTAAGAAGGAGCCAGGAGCATTTCTTTTTTGATTTGCATAAAGGCTGTAAAATATAGTAAGTGACCTAATCTTCCCTGTTAAATCTGAGGCCATCTTTGAAAACTGTCCAACCCAAACCAGGGTTTTTGTTTGTTTTTTTTCTTCATTAGTTTTGGTTTTTACTTTGTTTTTAAATTTTGTTTTCAATTCAGTTTAGTTTCAGTTAATTTCCAGACTTGATTTGCTCATCTTAGTTTAGTTTTTATTGTTCCAAATGCTTAGTTTTAGTTTACCTCTTATTAGTTTCAGTGTTATTATTAATATTAATATGCCTCCTCATGTTTGTTGTGTTGACAAATTTGACCAAAACTGAGAGAGAGTAAAGCTGCCCACATTTCCTGTTCTTTTTTATTGTATTTTATATCACAATATTGTCCACTGTATATTTTTATTTCAGATATATAAAATGTTTTTCCACATCTAATTTTAGGCTTTAGTTCAGTCTTAATTAACTATGATATTAACTGCGTTATGCCCAATGGCAAGAAGTCAAAATGATGTACACAGCAGGTGAAGCTCTGTTTTAAGCATTGTTGCCACAAACCTGTGATGTCTTTGTACGCTTAGTTTGTTTGTGATGTAAGAGCTACTGGGAACATTTAGAAAATAAATATATTCACTGTATTATGTTGTACTAAAAGAGGCGAGAGTGCAGTGGAAGCAGTGTTAGTCATTCTTCTGAGAGGCAGAAATCTTTGTGCTCCCATGAAATGTTTAATGGTTAAGTTTAGTGAACTCTGGTATGTATAATTTATAGCTGTGGTTTCAGTTCTTACTGAGCATGTGAAAAAGTTGAGAATTGTTAGTAAGAGTTTCCAAACTTTCAGGCTTACAGTAATTGGCCTGCTTTTTGAACTTTTATTTTTCACTTATTTGCCCGAGCTCTGCAAATCTTGAGCAAGCTGAACAGCACTTCACACTGTGATGCTGCTTTAGCTGCCTTAGCCGGAGAAACTCAAGGTCAAAATAATTGGCCGTGTCTCTTCTGGTGTCACTGACTCCCATTCTTTTTTCCGCTACGTTGCCTCAGCTGTGTAGCAGCAGGTAAACAATGTATTATAATTACCCCCCCGCACAGCAGGGGAGCTCTCCGTCTTCATAATTTAAGCTAGGATACAACAGAATAAGTCCCCTCTGTCTCACCCTGCTAGTGATGCACGTCGAGCTAACACCTCACAAAGTGATTCTTCGCTGAGCAAACACACGTAACCACTCTCAACAACACTTAGCTTAACATGATTGATACGCTTGGGGCGAGTCTTAGGAAACAGCAGGCTCTCTCTCGCAGACACACACACAGACAAAGACTGAATAATGTACAATATAATGAGTGTAAACCTCTGCCCCTGGCTTACAAGGTTGAATACATTCACATTTTATTATGAGAAATGGCTTGGCAAAACCACTCTCAAATTACTTCCGTCATTATACTATATTAAATATTGTTACCTGATATTTGCTACAGGATCTGATGCTCTTATAGTTTTTTGTAATTCAGGTTTTATATACCTCTGTTATTTATTTCTTTTACTTGCTACACTGACAGTATCTGTGCTTGTTTCTGACACTGCGCTCCTATAACAACTGGATTTTCCTGCTGGGAATCAATAAAGGTTTATCTTATCTTACAATAAAGCATGCCCAGGTAGCGCTGATATAGCAACAAGACCACCATTATCTGCGTGAGAATAGCACAAGTATGTATTTGTCCATTGTGTTACGGTACATGTGTGAATGACAGCCAGAAACCTTCAGTCACTCGGCTCTTAGCGACTGGCCCATTAGCAACCAGTGCTAATGAGCAGCATGAGAAGCCTGCGTTGACCTCCTCTCACTGTTCAGCGTCACGCTCCAATTCAAATACAAAATTTATGCCACTAGAACAGCCCATTGAGGCACACCATACTCTCAGAAAACCCCACAATCAATGTCAAATATTGATTCTTATTCATTAAGTCCAGTCACAAGCCCTCCAAGCGGGTGGCTTTTACTCTGAAAAGCTCATCTGAAATTTTCATCAGAATTAATTGGGACTGGTTGGTAGGGAAATGCGATGGCATAAACTGCGAGGTGTGTGTGTTTGTAATAATGGATTTAGGACAGCGGTATGAAAGCTCAGGTGTACCACAGGGATTACTGCAACAATGAGTCAGATTTCTTTTTGCTCCACAAAGCTCAGTTTAATCCTTCTTCATGATGATTTTTCTAGCAAAGCAAACAGATCATTTCTTTGTTTCTCTCAGTCTGCGTCTACACCGTCTTTTCCTCTAGTGAGCAAGAAACGCTGGCTGGACTGTGACATGACGCCACTGTAACACAAATAACACCGACTACACTTGTAGCATGTAAAGACGATATTCCTGTAGGGACTCTGAAAGCCTATATGTGTGTGTGCGTGTGTGTGTGCATGTCTTTGGTTTAAAAGCTTTCCTGTGCATCTGAGTGATGATGTCATTGCTGGCATCAGTAGTTCCTGCTTGACAAACAGGAACAGTGGATCCCATGGCTGCCAGCGTACATGGCTAAAATAGGCCCGGGGACAGCAGACCACACTCTGATGTCACTAGGGGTCTAAGAACAGTTGCCACATGAACAACAGTGGCTTTAACCTTGGCACCCAGATTAAATTGCATTCCTTCACTGTATTCCCTTCGAACTACCCCTGCCTTTCTCTCTCTCATTCAGCTCTCCTGCTACACCCACAAATGCACTTCTTCTCCTTGATTCACCCACCCGAAGTCTCTTCTCATTCTCTCCCTCCACCGTGGAAGTCTGCCTGTCTTGATGCCAGCTGGGAACGGATTACTGAAGCCCACAAAGACATGAGACCCCACATGCACGACATGCACGACATGCACGCACGCACGCACGCATGCACGCACGCACGCACGCACGCACGCACGCACACATACACACAGATTTTTCAAAGCTGACCATTGCTCCTCCTGGGTAGACCTGCCATTACGGAGGAAAAACACTAAATTTGGATGAGGCGGTGGACAAACAATATCTACACTTGGTATATGACTAAGGTATGGTCAAGGTTAGTGAAAGATACTTAAACACTCGATTATGGTTAGGCTATGGTTATGAAAATTGGTTATGAAAGTCTTTTTTACTGAGCCACATAAAGGGGACACCACTTCTTACATCAGCACTGGATATAAATTGTGAGGTGTGGAATCTGTGGGGAACAAGGTCTGCAAACTCTGCAAAGTGACTTTATAACAGTGACGTGAACTTCAGGTTTAAGGTGGTTCTCTAAAATTTGGAATTGTACTGAGCAGTTAACTGATTCGCCATTTGCTGCAATTTCAATGAGAACCATGGGGAGCAGCAGGAGTCCTTACACACCACACCATATATGATTTTACCTCCTGACAGTAAACACCAACTGCCGCTGCTGCATCCAACTTGGTCCGCTCAGTCTTAATGCCCAAAGCATTACAATAATCTGCTTATTACAGTTATGCTTTGGGTGTCATGTGTCCCCCTCTTAATAGTAAGTGTTGCGTCCGTCCCCATTGGCCTCTTCTCCTCCCACCTTTCCTCTCAGTTCATCTCCTCATTTCAGTCCTACTCCAAACAGCAGTGTCTAGCATTCGACTAACACATCATCACTTGTGACTGACCGACTGGCATCACCTCCGTGTGAAGCCAGTCTTTGTTCTCTCTGTCGACTCTGTTCAGGATGAGAAATGAGAGACAAGTGGTTGCAGCCATCTGTAGGAGGATCAGGAGTAATCCCGCTTGACAGGCATACCCCCTAATGACTCTGGGTGCCACAGCCAAGTTTATTAATACGAATAAGGCACATATTGATGCTAGGAAGTGGCACCACTCATATGCTGCATTGCGCCGGAGCGTGTGGCTTCACTGTGGGCTGCTGGATAAACAAGCAATATTTTATTCTCTCATGTCTGTGTGATGATGTGTGAGGCAACGCTGGGAAATGAGAGAAGCCAGAGAACACGGAACATGTGGATGCCTTTGGGGTGAAGGGGGCTGCAGCATTCGAGGCACTGGAATGCCTACAAATAAGTACGCAAGCATGCACACAAAACACCATAAATATGCTGAAACATTCCTTTCTTCTGCTGCATTTGTTCTAATTAGGGAAATTGCTCCTTTCCTTCTTATAATGATCTTGAAGCTAACCCCTAGCACCTTTAGAGGATCTGACACTGATTATCAGAGACAAAGGACTAATTAAAATAATATACAATGAGAGCGATGAGAAGCATTTCTTCCTCAATAATCAATCTCGCTCAATTATTAATTTGATGCAACGTTCCGTCTGTCTGTCCCAAGTGTGCCATTACTTTGGCCTTAATGGACACACAGACAGATAATGCTGATCCACCTGTAAGGAAATGTTACAAATACCCTGGACTGGCTTGATCTTTATTTGTAGCTGCCTATTCTGGGCCAGCACGTTGGGCAGGTAGGCTATTTACAGGAGTGTAAATGTTCAAAGACTTTTCATGGGTGCCAAAACGAGGCACTGTGGAGGGTGGATCAGGTGGATGCTGGAAGGACTGACCACTGCAACGCGAGCATGTGCATGTTATTTAATTATTTCATTTCTTCTTCCAATGTGTATGTGTGTTTATGAGTGATAGTGCACAGATTTGTGAATGAAGTATGAAGACAGGCCTTGGAGAGAGTAAGCCATCTCTAACTCTTGAATGCTTCTGTGAACAAGAGGAGGGGGGAGGGGAAGAAATCCAGAAAGTGGAGCGTCAAGAGAGTGAATCAGAGGAGAGAAGAGGAGAGATGAGGAGAGGAGAGAATACGTGGATGACTGTCTGAGGAAATGATATAAATATCCCTCTTTCATGACTAATGAGTTACATGCGTGCACACACACACACACACACACACACACACACACACACACACACACACACACAAAAATAGGCCCTAATTTTTAAGCAAATTTCCTCAGTCTCTCATTTTAAATTAATTTCCTTAGTCAATTCCAGAGAGTACAGCTTCCATGACCAAATACCTGCTAATAAGAGATCTGCAGCGGGCTTGATAGACTGGATGCTTTTCTGGGCTACGCGCCGCTTGCACATGTGCGTGCACTCACGTACACAAGTGTGTTGGTCAGTAGGAATGGGGAGTCACGCGTTGCCACAAAATGCTGCAGATGGGAGGACATGTGGGAGGACCACGGAATCTCCCCAAGAGTCTGTGCTGCATCCACGCCATATTTGGTGCTTCAGAGTATCGCTGTCAGTCAAGCCAAGTTTCAAGAACAGTGTGTACATCCACTGGACCTCGGATAAAAAGCTTTTCCAAATAATATCTAGTGTTTGTTTTACCCTGCTCGGCCTGCCTGAAGGTTGGCATTTACGGTATCAGCACTATTCAGATGTGCCAGATGTTGTCGCTCACAGAAATGTATAATAAACTGACTTTAAAATACTTTCCAGGGATTGCCTAAACTTTCTGCAACTCCAGCTGCTGCTCGGCGCCTCTGTGACAGATCCAGCCCATTTGGCATCTAAAATACAACAAAGTCAGCTCAAACCAACCATAACAACCCTTGTGTGACATTAAACCACCCTCAGCTGTAAATAAGAGGCCAGTCCAAGCGTGCTGAACGAGCCACTGTCCTCCCAGCTGCTTAAAGTATGCTCCAGGCATCCTGTTGCCTGGCTTATGATCCCTGTCCAGAAACAAGCACAATGCCTGATATCTACTTTATGATCTACACTCTCCAGCACACACACATTTTCACACGCGCACAATCATCTCTCTCTCCCAGTGTTTTTCTCTTCAGAGCTTAGTGTAGGAGCACAAGTTAGGATCTGTATTTGTGCATGTGTGCGTTTCCACTGCAGCTCCTCCAGCCTGCTGCTCTCTCCACTGATCTGCAGCAGCGTTGGTGGGGCCGCCTACACACCTTCCTCATCATCAGTTGCATCCTGACTCTTCTAAAGTAGTAAGTCCTGTGAGTGAGCCCATTACGGATGCCAACATTTTGCCACCGTAAGCCTTCACAGTGGATGTTTGGAGGGTTGAGAGTAACTTGACATCAGGGGAACTGTTCCATTTTTAGACACTTGCATAGTCACAGGCCATTGCTGCCACCCGGGATGAACTGAGAGAACTCTCATTTCACATGGGGATACACCTATACAGACTGAAACCTTGAACAGGAAACGCGGACTGTTCTCACACAGCAGCAATGAAAAACATCCTGAGATTGTGAGCTCCTGTTGCTGTTGGTTATAGCCTGCTAAGCCTGTTGGGTGGAAAACATAAACTGAATGAGGAACCGACACCAGCACGGCTAAAGCAGGAGGTGGACAGATCCTGACATGGACATATCGCCTCTCCTGTGATGCATGGAGCACGAAGGCTCAGGGAACCTCCTCTTGACTTCCTTCAACCCTCAATAAAGACAAAAAGAAATTCCCTCCGGATGACCTCACTCCTCTTCCCCTGCCATCCTTTACTCCTCCTTCTCCTTCCTTTGAAGAGGCCACCTTTAACCCGGCAGCAAGAAGAGGATCCATTGTTTTCCTCCCTCTTCCCCCACACCTGTCACTGCTCGTGCTTACAAAAAGGCCATGGTGATGGGGAGATTGCTGCCTTTCATTTGTCTAGCCCACTGCACCGCTTACTGTGAAGCTGTAATTAGTGTCAAGAACAAATTTGTTGGTGCTAATAAGGCTGCAAGCTGTGGTGCTAGCAAGCATAACATGGCTACACACAGAGCAGAGGGACCAGATGTAGCTACTGCTGGCTGAGAGATAAGTAGGCTGGGGAGCTGGAATTGGAGGAAGCGCCATGTAGGACTGAGAACTGAAATTTGGTTCCAAATTATAACCCAATCCAAACTACTTGACCATTCTTCTTTTTTAAGTCGCTTTAACTATTCAATTTGTACAATTCAATAACTATTCAAAAATCCTAATCCATCCCTAATAGCCTCACAGAGCTCTACTGTAGCTGTAGGCTCTTTGTCTTTTTGGAAGAATGACTGCTTTCTCACACAATGAGACGCTAAATCTGCAGCAGCTCTGCAAGTCACAATAGGTTACAGAGGTCTTATCGTAACAGGCATGCAGTGCTGATGTAGCCAAAATTGAATCCGTGATGAAATTAGTTTCATTCGGATGTGGCACAAACTGCACACCGTAACAACACTCTGGCGTGATGTACTGGATACCTCACAGAGATTTCACATAAAAAGCAAATGAGTCTAGAAAATAATAACGACGCCATGGGATAAGTATACATATGATTTAAGATTACACTGTGATGCAGAAAGGAGAGCCTCGATGAAAAGATTTACGCACAATGAGATTTTCTCTAATCCATATAACGATCCCCGCAGACTGTCTGAAATCAGGCAATGTTAATGGAAACCCCACCAGGCGCATTTTCCACAGTCTGGGGCCGAAAAACACAATTTTATTTCCTATAAGATGTAATAGCCAAATCAATCACAATGAGGAGGAAAATACAGGCTTAATCTGTCTCTCTTTGGAGCTATAAGCTCTTTCTACTCAGGACACTCTTTTCACGCCCTCAGTATAGTTTGCGCGCCATGAAAATAGATCTACGAATATTTCTGGCAGAAGCGATACCAATGTCACACCCAGGCCGACTCGCAGAGGGGGTATTACTCCAGCGTATTCAGGAAGAGATAATCCATACATGGTGAGCTCTCAGCAGATATACAGTATGCCTTTCGAAAAGCCATTTCATACACCTATCACAAATTTATTGCTTATGAAAAAAAAGACTAAAATCCTTTGCTGTAGACTGAAGTATAAGCTCCTGTGTGCTCGATTGAGCAAAAGCAATAGTGTTTGTGCAGCTCAATTCACCTTGTTATTTGCGAGATGAGAATAATTCACAAATGGAAATATCAGCTGCGATGTGCAGAGTGAAGTGATTCTTTAAAACTAAAGTCATTTCATTGAAATAACTCAATTGCTATAATTCACAAGCCCCATTAAAGTACAGAACAAGGTATTCATGCAGTCCCTCAATGCCGTAACAGTCCATATGCTCACTGAATATGAGGCTTGATTGTCTATCCTTTTCTGCCTCCCTTCATCCCACCCACTCCTCCCTCCTGCCCTTGTCCCCTCCCTATCTGATGTTGCTGTCAGCGCTGTCCACCTGAAACAAAGTTAGCCCGTTTATCAGATAGTGGAGAGCGTGTCAGTCCTGATTAAAGCTCGGCTGAACAATCTTTATACCTCAGGAGCACAAATTGAGCCATAGATTACCGCCAGACCCCCTGCCTGAGAAGAAGGAGGTTCCTAAAAATATATGAGACTGCTCCACATTGTTAAATTACGCTGCCTATCGGAAACTAATGAGGATAGGAGTTTGCCACTTTGGCATGCAGTGTGGCTAATCATCTGGTATTAATCATTACTTGTAGAATTTGAGTTCCCTCTTGCTGATTAAAGTCTGAAGTGATCTCTGCTAGGTGAGGAAATGGACTTTGCTTCTTTGTCTGGGCTGCGCGGTTAATTGGAAGGCCGAGTGCGCCTCAGTATCTCTTGGTAACAGCGAAAGGAGAAAGAAGGGAAAGGTCGTTTTCCTTTTGGTTGATGGCAGGTACTGTAAAATTCAATAGTTCAACTTTAACTTATCCCTTAGGCTGCAGTCTCGGTCTTCACCTACTGTCTTTCACTGCTGTTCAATTATTTGACCTTTGTATCTTACCACAAAGCAAACCACAGCATTGTCTTCGAGTGAGACATGACAGCAATGTCCCATTACAAAGAAGTAGTGCAGTGCCCGTTCAAAATGTGCCTCAGAACAGGCTGATTGCTTGGCTTCTGGTATTGCTGTTTGCAGCTTTCTCAAGATCATCAGCCTGCAGAGCCAGAGAGCCCCTGCAGTTCTGGACGCAGCAGTCAAACCCACCGTTGTCAGCATGAATTCCACACCCATCGTTTTAGTCGTACCCATGCACCGCTGCTTTTTCCAGTTCTTTTTTAAAGTTTAAGTTCTTACGATTTCAGTCCCAGAATTCTGAGGGCAGCAAAAAAACAAACTATTGCTGTTTTGATAAAGTCAGGCAATAATTGGATTGTTTTCTCATTCTGTGAGCAGCCGTGATGTTATGCTGTAAGCGACGCGTCTGTGCGCAGCAGGTCACACTGAAAGGAGTTGGTTACATCACTGAGAAGTTGAAGGTGTGCAGCCTGTCGCCTGCATCTCTTCATCTAACAGCTCATTGAGGCTGCTGCTTCTTGTTCCATTACTGCCTGCGATATTTCACAGTGATCCGCTCTCAAGAAAATGCTGAAAGTTACCATTTCCTTATTTTGTAGACACATTTTCAACATGTTGCATTTCCTGCGACTACTTCATAATAAAAGTTAACGCATTTTTCGGCAGTCTAATGATTTCCGTGCGAAGCTGCAGCAGCTGGAAATATTTCGTTTGGAATTAACAGTGACTAAAAAGCCCTGAAGCAGAAACAAAACCGTCAATTGATAAAAAGTGATAATAAAAAGTGTGATGCAGAGAGAGGGAGCTCCCACGTACAAGCGAGAGGGAGCGTAAAAACATGGACAGGAGCGTTGACGTGATATAAAAACCTTCTTTGATCATGAAGCCAAAAGTTACTCGACAGTTCTGTAGTTTGTCAGCGAGGTCTGTGAGCAACACTGTAGACTGAAGTCTCCGTTAGCAGTGACAGACCGATAGATCTGCGGAATATACGCTTCTGTACTTCTGTATCATCACTCTGCTGCATCATTATAAACCATGATGAACTGGTCGCAGGTCACATCCTGCATCCAGGCGCTGTCTCTCCCTCTTCATCTCCTTGCTGTTCTCATGCATTAGTTTCATGTTGTTGGCTGTAGCAGCTGCGGCTGCTTTGACATACATGAGTTTGCAGTGTGCAGGAGTGCAAAACATTGTCAAATTGTTGTAAATTGTTGCTAAAAACTATGAGATATAAGTTATGCTGGCCATTCAAAATAAAACCATGGATATGCCATTATGTAGACTGACCCCTCTGTGACATCAATACATTTTGAAAGGAATGTGTTTTCTTAACTGCATGATAGAGAGACATTTTTAATTAATGCATCTGCAAAGTTGCACATTGTTCATACTGGGTGCGTCTGCAAAACATTGACTCATTTGTCCTCTCTCTCTCGTGCAGCTGAAGCACGATGAACATTTTTATTAGAACGTTTAGGCAAATCAAAGCACTTGCTTAAAGCGGAGGAAAGATAATTTACTGATCTTATATTGATTTATGGTCCAGTTCTATGGCACATTCTGTTTTACTCCATGATTATTTGGTAAGTCTCATGGTCCATATTGTCTCCGTGGTCAACAGACTGTAAGCAGTCATGGATGAGTAATTTTCTAGGGCACAAAGACAGACTGAGCATTACTGGCCTCACTAGTAAGTTATTTGTACCCCTGAACCCAGATGGTTGGTGTGGATAGAAAAGAACGAAACAGAAGCAAAGATTTAGACAACGTGGCTGGAAGGGCAGAGAAGATTATGTAGAGGTCTGTGACAACTCAGGGGCAGCGATGAAGTTCTGATTTCTTTTTTTCCCCACTCTTTATTCCCCTTGCCTATTTATTTCTCTGACCTGTGCCCTGCTGCAGTCTCTCCTAACATCTGCCCACAGGGGAGCTAAGCAGATTAATTGAAAGATTTGGATTTCTTTTCATTTAGCTTGGCTGACTCCAAGACTTTTCTCCTCCTTTCTCCCCCCCTCCGCTCCCACTCCCGCTCATAATCGCCCGACCTTTTCTCGTACGGCCCTCTCCACCTCCTCCGGCTACGCGGATCACTGCTCAGAATGAGATGAAGAAACCCAAAAATACCATCACAGGATTGTTTATAGCAACATATCCCGCTGCAGATTTGGAAGTCCTCCTCTGCCTCGCGCTGGGAGTGCAGAATTATGTTTATCATTTATAGAGGAGATAAAAACAAGCTGGCAGGAGAAATTACAGGCCTGTAGTGTGTCTGCGTGTGTGAGATGAGGACACAATGAGCTAAATAAAAAATATCAGTCATCAGGGACATAAACTTATGATCAATCCTTATGTCCCCAAAGTGCAATGAAATGCTAGTTTTTCACATTGCCAATGTGCTAATAAGGTTTTATATGACAGTATTACTGATTTTGAGACAGCCAGATTGGGGTTGCAAGCAGTGACGCTATTTTTATCTATACGGCTCTCAAGACTGGCATCTCACACATACACAACGTCCAATGAGACTGAAGGACGCAATTCTTCAGAGCATTTCCTGCTTTCCTTGTTGTGATATTCCCAGACAGGCGAGGTGATGGGTTTCGAGGACATGCATGAATTACAGCAAAGGCAGATGGAAAAACGGGGGAACAAGGGAATAAAGAGAACGGAGGAAATCATAGGAGAGGTAGGTACAACTTGTAATCTGGAGTTTTGAAGGTGAGCCTTCAAGGTAGCTATTACAGGCTCTGGGCACTTGGCTGAACTCTATTCCTCCAGCTCACACGTGGTTCTGTACATCCACACACACACACACACACACACACACACACACACACACACAAATGTAAGTGCACATAACCCTGTGTGCATGCACTCACACATGGCCACATACACACAGACACAACAACAAAATCTCTCTTGTGCGTAAACTTTCCACAGGAAAAGGTCAAGTTACTCGCTACTGTTTCTGAGTCAAGTGTTTGTCATTCATTCAACATTAGACAGCTTAGAATAAAATTTGCTGATGAACTGAAGATTGCAAATGCTATGACTCATTAAAATGACATTTTGCCTGAAAATCCTTATTTTATACCGTATTAACAACAGTGAATGTCTTGAAATGTCAACTGAGACAAATTCAGTTTGGCAACCTTACACTGCCCTTAATTTCATGTTCTTTGAAGCTTAATGAGGGAGCAAATAATTGCATTACCGAAGTGACAATCAGCATGCATGTGCAATCACACACATAAAACGCACAACCCTCGACTAATATTATGCAAAATGCTCATATGCAAACACAATAAACTACATCCTGCACAAAATGAAATCCTGCGTGGCACACATGCACGGACTCACACACATGCCCACGGGTGCCATAATGAGACTGTCTGGTTTAGTGTATTGATCAGCCGCTGTAAGCTGCAGAGGGTCCTTGGAGAGCATGGCATCACATAAAAGACAACATTACAGCTTATCAGCTGGGGCCAAACACAAGGTGACCTTCACTTTACTACCTCATGGTACAGCCTGTTACAATTAATCGCATGGGTGGAGCAATAAAGAGTGTGTCCCAGGATTTCTCTGTGTATGCAGCCTACGTGTGCATGTACATGTATGTCAAAAGCACTATTATAAGCCGAACTTGAAAAAACATTGAGCAGGTTTGCATAATATTGAGGACTTACTTTGAAATTCTGTATGTCTTTTGGGGACATTTTTCTACTTGCATACCTATTAGGAATTTGAACATTTTCTGACTGAATGTTCCGATCACTTAATTTTTATGGCAATATCATGCATATTCAACAATAAACTGCAGGGGTATAATTTTCTCATATCACCACTTTTGAAATACTGAAAACTGAAAATAAAACCTTTTTTTTTTTTTTTTTTCCCCTAAAGCCCTATATGCATAAATGGAGACAATTTTGCAGAAATGCCTGCAGAGAAAACAAAACCCACCTACAACAATGCCTACACAAACAAACGCTTTGATTCTTTCATTTACGTTCATTTAATTAAGCATACAGAACATGTCTGCATGTTAAATGTGACGCCACAGCCAGGAGACAATTAGCTTATCTTAGCTTGGCATAAAGACTAGAAGCAGGGGGGGAGTTTGAACATTCAGCATCATCCCAGCACAGCACCGTGCCTGTTCTCACATCACGCACAGACTGGGCTGAACAGCTTGTCCATACAACATCGTTGTACAACAAACAGCATAAAGTAGCATCATTAGCCAGCTACTGCAGGAGGGCTCTGAACATTTTCGCTTTGCGCCTTCCTCCCTTGTACTTTCAAATGACCATATGGCTTATGCATAATTACGTATACATTTTGAAATTATCACCACTGCAGAGCAAATCTTGTTCCTCTCCCTCACTGCGAGGTACAGAGTCAGTGTGGAACAAGATGTTTCTATTTATTCAACCAGCAAACTTTCATTCAAAATCACATTTACAAATAAATACAGGCGCCAGAGAAGACAGGGAAACAGAATCATGCATCTGTGCATCTCTAGTGAGTGACAGAGCCCGTTTCCAGATTAAAGGGAATATGGGGAGGAGAAGTGTATGTCTCTCCTTGACCTATGCTCTGACAGGGGGTGAGATCTACACCACTTTATAATCCTTGGGAAATGATAGATCTGAGGGGTCATCAGGAGACAACCTTCTGTCAGGGGACTACAATGATAAAATACCTGTGCTGCCAAAGGGAGGTTTGGGTGATTTTTTAGATTGCACTGTGCGACTCAGTGCTACCCTGTGTGTGCTGTGTGTGAGAAAACCTTTTGTTTTTGCATCATTTTGTCTCCAGCCAACGTATGAAACTGTTCCACTTTAGCACTGAATCCCAAAGACATTGGGATTCTTCTCAGGGCAATTCAAAGTTGGTTTGCTTCTGCTTATTCCTTCTGTGATCATCACATCATATGTATGCAGCAAAGTTACTGTGACGTCCCAGACAAGTGGAAACTTCGCATCTCCCAAACATCAAGGCTTCTTTGTCTCCACTCACACTGTCCCAGGAGAACTGATCTCTAATTGCATCCGTCTTTTCACTGTATGCAATCATGCTGCATCTGAAATTCACACACCATAAGAGGTAGATAGATGGTTTTACTGGGCAGTGACAGCATGCTATACAGAATACCTATATCTGCACAGAATACTGTCACTTTTAGGTACTGAAGACCCAGCTGCTATATATTTGGAACATGGTTTGAATACACTGCAACACTTTACATGGAAGGCTTTTACCACTTAATTTCGTATTCAACAGGATTTTTTCCCCCTGCAAGTTTTGCTATAACGTTACCAGTTTTCCATTTCCTAATTTCCCTGGAGGGGTTAATTAAACTTTCATCTAATCTAACAGTGGTGGGGAATATAGACATTCCTTCAACTTTCATCCATCTCGATTTTCCAAACCCATTCAATTATTTATCAGCTGCAGAGCAACTGTGAAGCGGGCTCATAAAATGTTGGCTTCCTAAAGGCTTTTACAGCTTTGCTATAACATACACCAGTGACCTGTGATCTCACTTTGTAGATGCAGCCATTTACATTTGAAGCTCTCAGATGATAAAAGTAGACAGTCAGTCCAAATTGCTGCATCAACCCAATCAGCACACACTCAGATTATAAGATTTGCATCTACATGTGATATCAAACCCCCCCGAAATGGAATGATATCATTATGTGGCTGCAGGTTTCTTTTAGCCAGTCCGCTTAAGTGGCTGAGAGCTGAAGGATGGTGTATTTTGGGGGAATACTTTTTGAGTGCTCTGTCCTCCAGAGTGAGTGGCCGGAACCCCTTGCCAAAAACGTAAGAATACCATGATCGATATTGCCACAGCTATTCCAGGGGCAATGACAAAGTGGGTGTATTGAATTTTCCACATTTTGGTCCAGGAGAGATGATACTATTGGAGAAAAAAATCCAAAGTGTTTCCCAGGAACGAGCGTTTCTTTTGAAATGCTTTTTAAAATAGCAGTGCCCCGACCTCAGCAAGCTCATCGCTAATGACGTCAAAACTCCACCCGCCATGTGTGTATTTCCAGTATGTGTTCAAAGGCATTTAATTACCAGCAGAAAAACCCCTGACCTGAAGTCTTGCAACGGGACTGACATCACCTGTAACTACTTGCTCAAAATAACTCAGTTAATTCTGTGGCAGTCATTTATGAACCTGCAGCGTGCTTGTGAGTGTGTAGGTGTAGACATGTGAGTATGTGTGAGTGGTGTTTTGTAGAGTTATGAGGCTGTCTCTTCTGCTATGATTTTCCTTTGTTTTCTTTTTTTTTTTTTTTACCTCTACTCCTTTAATGAGGTGACCATGGTTACGGTTTCCTGCAGCCCACAGTGCAGGAGGATGGAGAAGGTGTTCGCAGCAGAGCAGTATAATCCATCGTACTGCATGAACTGGGGGCTATAGTTGATCATTGCAGTCTCTAAGGATGACCAAGTATCTGGAATTGGAGCTATGACAGCCCTATTTCTTTATATGGTCAACTTTCTACTGCCTTTTCCTGTATCATGCTGCTGACAGGGTATGTGTGAGTATGAGGTAATCTACTGTATTAGGCTCTACAGCTGGATGCTCTTTCTCCACATACTCTGACCTCTTTTCAACAGAAAGTCAGCTCTAGTTTGAGGTTTATTTTGGCCAAATGGAGAGCTCCATTGTTACTGGAGTGTTTGCTGGTGTGGCAGAGCTTCATTTTTTGCCCCTTGGGGCTTTATCTCCCACAGATCTTGCTTTAGTGCTTTGTCCTTTGCTGTACAGTCTAATGTTGAGATATGGAAAAGATAAAAACAGCTGAGGAGCCGTAACATGCAACACGCTGGAGAATCCTGAAAGCATGCAAACATATGACTCGCACCAGTCCCGCGAACAGTGATTTAATAGTAACAGATTTTACCAAATTTGAACCTTACTGGTTACCAATACGCTTTCCCCGGCGAATAATGCAGGCACCCAAACACTGCAGGATATTTACATAAAACAGGTGATATGATTTGAAACCTTTTTTAAGGACATGATAAGACAAGTTTGCCAATTGAAAATAGGCAAAAATAATAAAAAAATCATGTCAAACATGACAAAACATGTAAAAAACTACAACTTCAATGTCTCACTTTGTTTGTATTTAAAAATAATTTGTTTGGTGCCATTCATTACTTAGTCATTAAGTTCTACATCAATGAATATACTAATTCTGCAAGATTTCAAGTAGTATTTCAAAGTACTTCTAAAAAGTGTACTAAATTACAAATACTTTTAATAGTAAGAAAGTGTACTTGAAAAATAAAAAGTTTACTCATTCTCAAGTCCTTTGCAATACACTATTAGCATGCTTAATTAAAGTGTACTTCAATTTCACTTCATTTGAAGTATATTTCCAACACATTGGTGATATAATACAACTGCACTGCAAGTGTGTTTTGAATGCTCATGAGTCATGACTGTCACTGGTGTACTGGTGTACGGACTACTTAAATACTCTTAAATATACTTGAAGGCAACCAAAATAGCACAAAATGTAATTAGTACATACTTCAAAAAGGATAATTTAAGTGTAGTATTCTGTCACCCTCACACTGCATTGGCTTGGGTAGCGTTCAGCCGGTTTATGTGAGCTTCTGCTGGGGAGTGGCTGCCTCGAGCTTTATGGGAACTGGCATTGACTTGGTTTGTTGATTTTTACAGGGAGTCATTTGACTCAGTGTTGATTCAGAAATATAGCTTAATGCAGCTTTAAATATCAGAGCACATTGCCAAGACACATTATCCTTCCAGGTTTTTGTCAGTATCAGAGCAGATGGACAGACAGACAAACACAACTCAACCCTCAAACCCCAGCAGCAGATGATCATGACATCATAGATAACAGTCATAAATACAGATTTGTAGCATCGCTGTTAGCTACTCCCCAGAGAAGACTTTTATCAGCTACATATATCTGGAATAGCGTTTAACTCATAAGACACCACGCAGCAAAACAAAGTGGACTTAATGTTCACACTGAGAGGTCTTTATGCTTTACATAACATTGTATCTCTCCATTTGGCACAGTGTTGTTTCATTTTAAATCACAAGTGATAGGTTATAAATATTACACACCCAACCAGCTATATAAATAGAATGAGTAGACACAGCTATGACTCTTCATGCCAGCTTGATTTGCATAAAATGCTGCATAAAACTGTCTTGTTTTATGACGATAAGCTTGTCAAAACCCACTCGAAACACCAAAAACATGATTAACAGTAGTTCTTAATGCAGGAAAAAAATTCTAGTTCAAAGTGTAACTTTGAAGTAAAAGTAGTGGCATTCCTTGAAAAGTGTGATTGTTATATGCAAAGAAAAAGACTGCCTATACGTCTTCCCGAACACACTGAAAGTTGGAGCTCTCTGATATTATCCTGTGGACATATGTGTGTGTGTGTGGTCCATTCATGTTAACTCTAAAGCACAATCACAAAGATGCTGTCACTGCCTGTGGGAGCCCAGTCAGCGACAGTTACAGACAGATAGGGAGACTGCAGGACGACATGTGGCAGTGGAGTAATTCAGAGGTGAAATCGGCCCTCAGGCCAAAGACTACATGACAAGTTAGGAGGTCAACGTGGGTCAGATTGTCAGGGACATGACTGCAGGGTAGTGATTAAGAAGAGACAGTCAGCAATATGGAAATGGGAGACAGATTAGGATGTTGAGCTGTCGGGCGTCTGTGGGTGAGGCAAGAACAGCGTGGAGGTAAAGAGGAAGGCAGCACGTTAGGTGTTTTATTTGGAAGGATGCACACAATTTCATTCAATGAGGAGTTATTGACGAGGGAAATAAGCTCGACAAACTTTCTAATGCAGGCCTGCAAACTGCTCTCTGTCGGTTAGCAGGCTTGTTAGCTCTGTTTCGAATGGAACAATACGAGCACACAGTTTGCTCAAAAGATGTATTTGTGTCACCAATTTCTGCTTCACGACTAGCTGCAAACAAAGCCTCTTTTGTTTCAGTTTATACTCCAACAGAGGAGGGTTAGGTAAAAGAGAATGAGGAGACACTGCTAATAAGATACAATAGCCTCCTCCATTTTTGGCCTCTGCAGCTCTCCATCCCCGTAATGGTCAGCATAGTGAAGATGGCTTGCAGCTGGTGAGGTTCAAATTCAGAGGTCAAGTTCACAAATGTTGAAGTCAAAGTAAAATGCAGATTTATGTCGCCCCTGTGAACTTGCTGTGATTCCATTGGAAAGAGCTGTTTTCCACCGCTTTAGATGTCGACCCGACTTTGACTCTTTGTTTTAGGCAACAGAGAAGATGTATCATCTTTCCCCCTCTTTGTCCAATAAACTGTAAAATGAACAACCCATGGAAACCTCATAAACAAACCATAATCTGCTGTGACACCCAGCACATTTCCTCTGCCATAACACAGTTTTTATGCAGTTGCATTACAGCCTCTCATGTATGTGATTAAATTAAGACTCAAATGCAGCTACTGTCACCGCAGCTTTGTGCTCACTGTACTTCCATGCGGCATCCCATGAGACTTTGATTAGCTTCACTTTTCTGCATACAGAAATGAAGTAAAAACAGAGATTTTGACTGCAGAGCATTTACTCCAGTGTTTTTTTTTTTATTTGAAAATAATGTAGTCTGCCTTATCTTTCAGCACTTTTCAGTGGTGCAGTGCATAAAGAGTAAGACATCGGAAAGGGAAATTACGCCTCTTCCTCCTCCTGACTTCCTAATGCAGACAGCATCCTTCTCTTGGCTCACTCTCCATGAAATTGAAAGATAAATAATTGAATTGATTGGGAGTCAATCAATGAGCTTAAAAGTTGGCAGAGGCAAGTTCCATGTGCTTCCCACACTGCCACCGTCTATCAAAAGCCGCTCCCGTGCTTTGAAGTGAAGAAGGAATGAGAACATCATGTTGTCAGCAAGCACACATATACGTTCACACACACACATGCACACACACACACAGACTTCCAGACCAGAATTAATGAGGTAAGAATGCCAGCTTAAGGCTTGCTTGGGATAAATCCATGTATAGATGAAGCAAAGCTGAGGAAATTCAATCTGTTGTCCTAACCTTTGCAGCCATGGTGAACACACGTGCTTTCCTCCCCTCCCCTTTTCATTCGTGATCACTTGCCATTGAGCAGTGGAGAGTTTGGCCAACACAGCTTCCATCCATCAAGTCCACTCTATTTATTGAGGGGGACCAACCAACCAAAAAAGCACCCAAAACCTAATCCAAATGTCTTTCCACTGGCTTACTGAGGCTTACACTGGAAACACCCCTCTACACTGTCTCTCTAACAGCCATCATAGTATTATAGTTTCAAGAGGGTGAGTCGCCATTGAAACTGAGTGAGAGAAGAGAGGGATGGAAAAAAAGAGGAGAAATAATCTTCCTGCCCTTTATTTTCAAGACTGCAGTTCAAGCACACTTCAGCTTCTTTGCATAGCGAGGTATTGTGTAAGCGTCGTGCTGTCGGAAGTCAACGAGTCCGACGTCGATTTGCAGAAGAGCACAAGCAGTCAGCTGAGGAGTTTTAGGATACTGAAGAGCCATCATACAATCGCAAGGCTGTTCTGGTGGTCCAACAAGCTGTCAGGGACTAAATGTTAACCCTGAACTGGTCACAATCTAAAGAAAAGAATTTAAATGAAGAGTAAGAGATTAGCATTGGTATCAGATTCATGACATGTTCTGTTAAGACTTCAATTTCAGATCGAAAATGGATGCAAATTAAGTCATCTAACCACATCCTATTAAAGAAGGCATAAATGTACTGAGGACCTTATTACACACTGCATCCCTTACATCCTCTCCATCAAAAGCTTCCTCTTCAAACTGCAATTACTGTAGCTGCCTTTCCCTCCATCACTGAAATGTGAAAACCA
The DNA here is from genome assembly GCF_039877785.1 of Chaetodon trifascialis. NCBI lineage: Eukaryota > Metazoa > Chordata > Actinopteri > Chaetodontiformes > Chaetodontidae > Chaetodon > Chaetodon trifascialis. Next base: position 13,966,430 of record NC_092073.1, read on the forward strand.
CTGAGATGAAAGAGTTGTGCATAGCAGATGAATAAAAGTAAATGAAAGCCATGCAGGTCAAACACAGCTATGACATATAAGTCTATAAGAAGCTTAAGGTATTGTTGAAATGTTTACATGAGAGAGCTTTCTTTTCCGGGAAGCTTTCCACCAACATCTGCCCACACCGGGCCAGGAGGAACGACTAAGCCAGCTGCTTGACGTGCACACACACACACACACACACACACACACACACACACACACACACACACACACACACACACACACACACACACACACACACACACACACACACACACACACACACACACGCATACAGATGAGCGCAAACACAAGCACAGGTACTTGCTCGTACACCATCACGCTGCTCGTACACCCCGACTCTCATAGATTTCTGTCATGCCTTATATTTTTATTTTCAGCTTTATTTCATGCCTTTGCACGCGGCCAAGGATGGTCTCCATCGGCCCAGCGACAATCCAAGCATTACTGTTAAACAATGGACATTTCATGGTTCCATAACCGACTGTGGAAACAAACTGCTATATCTTCCACTCTTCGGAAATCAATGGTCCCCTGGGTTCATTTCACCAATCACCTCCTTTTTGCCCTCCTTAACACTGAGCCTCCCCACTGCTGGAAAAAGAAGAAAAAAAAGAAAAAACCCTGCGCCACCAAGCGTATCTACGGATATGTATGCATGGCAACAGTTGCCTGGAGCTACCAAAGCTAAGAATAACTCGATTTTGGAGCAAGGGCTACAGAAAAATCATTCACAAGAACCTTTGCAGTTCCAGTTAATGAGTCTCTCCTCTCATGCTGACAGTTAATTTTAATGAAATGCAGTCCTTTCAATTTGCATAATGATCCCTTCACAACAAAATTAATAACAATGTTGCAGAGAATCAATCACTTCTAATTACGATATCAGAAAGCAATTTGACTCTGTATCTTTATGTCTTACAGTATTTATGCAGGAGGTGGCCGCACCGGGGACAGTTCAGGGCACAGAGTGTAAAGGCCAGAGGCGAGCCTCGTTTACTGATGGCATTTCTAGTCGTCTTAGACCTTGATTTCACACATCTCAAATTGTTCGTGAGCGGTTCAGTGTTGAGCACACGCAGGCTCGACCCTGGGCTCGGTCGCACGCACACACACAAATACGCAGCTGTCAAGAACTCACTGTGGCCGCAGTCGGTAAATACGGTACACGACCATGGCAACACGGCTAAATGCCACAGCACAAGTGGAGCACATTTTACCCACTGGGAACTCACACCACAAACCCAACTGAATGTCAAAAGAATATTCAGATAAAGTATCACATAACTCAGGGGAAATGAAGCACACCAGTGTTTTTTTTAGCTGTCTTTAACAAATCTGGACTGTGAGAAAACTGATCGAGGTCTCATGAGGGTTAGTTGACGGCTGATGATAATGCCTTTGCACTAAATACTGATTATTAACAGCAACACTTATTGTCAGCTGATGTGCCGTGAAAACCGTAAATCCATGTAAGCGTCGATGCTGTTGACCTTTCAACATCTGTCCATTTTCCTACATCCTTCCTCTCCAAGCATGTTTATCCATTGTTGTGCTGACTCTCCAGACGACCTGCTGCTGCCGGCTCAGAGGGATGCTCAGTGAAGGTCCGTGTGACCGCGGCAGGTGTCTTTGGATCCACTTTGTCCCAGTGAGAGCAGAGTAGGTGGGCACACAGCTGCATCTCCTTGTGCACCCGTGCCGCTATCATTAGCCTGTGCCTTTGTGAGGCAGCTGACCCTTGTATCCCTCTGTCCCCACCTTACCCCTCCCTCCCCCCCGCTTCCTTATCATTCGCTTACCCACACTCACCCACATGGGAGAGACAATTAGGGAGGCATAGACTGGTGAGCCAAACCGCCTCTCTCTACGACCTCCCCCATGGGAAAGGCAGTGGAGTCAGGGGAGAAAATGGAGAGAGGAGAGCTGAAAAAGCGCCAGCACACAGCTGCACCCCTTCCTCAAAGGCTTAACCTCAAAAAAAACCAAAACAAAACAACAACAACAACAAAAAAACAACAACAGATAAACAAGGAGAATCTGGCTGGAAAGGGAGAGAGATGCATGACACTGTGGCCGTCCACGCCGCATCCACAGTTTAAGGCTAGAGGTGAAATAACAGACAGCAACCAGTCTATCTGACCAGGCTCGTCTGTGACCTCACCATGCTTTTTTTTAAAATCACCCATGGTGTTTTCTCTCAGGCGTTCTGGTTTTTGCTGAGCCATAATTGAAAACATGAAATTACTTGTGAAGCTTGCTGTTAGCCATCCTTATTAATTAAGTGTATAACCAGGTACACTGGAAAAATCTACCCCGGGCCAAACTTTAACAAAACAAGCTAATGATTCACTCTAAATATTTTAACATAATTCCCTTTATTTCACTGAAGCTGATTTTTTTTTGTCACGGCAAAACATTTAATCAGAAACTACTTAGAAATGCTGTAATAATTTCCGCTTTTATATGTAACCACTTATACAGACCGCAGTGTTATATTATATTTTTACAATTTTGTGCCTTGCAAGCTCAGACCTGCAGGACATTAGGAAGCACCAGGGGTTTTTCCACCAACTGCTCTTCAAGCTGAGTCACTCCTCATTCCCACCAACCACGCACACAACATCATTCACGGTTAAACCAGCCTCAGTCTAAATGTATGACAATGGAAATGAGGAAATGGTGGCAAACACAATAACACCAGTAAAAATGCAGGAGCAATCATAAAAGGAGACATGAGTCAGCTACCGCAGTGCATGCTGGGACCTATGGATGCCGACCTATGGATGCTGCACTTAAAAGTCCTTGACAATATTCATGTCAGCTTGACTCAAATTTTTAATATTTGTCTTCCCCTGCAAACTGAATTAAATCCAACTAAAAATGCACATTTTGGCCAAACTCTAAAATTAAATCTCTTAAATTAATAGTTTAGACTCTGGGAATTACAAAACTGAATGAACATGAACTGAACTTCGTTTTATTAGTCTGGGGGTGATGATGATTTCTTTCATTATTGACTGATCTTGTGATCACTTTTTGATTAACACAATGGATGTCAGAAAATAGTAAATCATAGCCAACAGACTACTTTGAACAGCATAAAATGACGTCTTCAACCGTCAAAACCAAAATATTAAATTCACATTGACATAAAACAGAGAGAAGCAGTAAATCATCCCATCTGAGAAGCTGAAACCAGAAAATGTTGCACGTTTTTGCTGCACAAGTGACTTCAACCATTAATCGATTAGCAAAATTGTACACTCAGCTGCCTAATCTGCTAATATTTTAGCAATTATGGCCATGGTGATGCAGGTTCAGCTTTAATCTATGAAAAAAGAAAGTCTTTAATATTCTACAAATACTGTAAATGTGGCCCTGAGGCTTATTTTCCTTCTCTGCATGGTTCACGCCTCTATTATTTGTGCAGGATTTGAACAGCATCAAAAGATAATTACAGGAGAGTGTTTGCCTTTGTCAGCCCATTGCTGCTATTTTCTCAGAGGAGGCTATAACCTACAGGGATTTCCCTTCACCACTAGTCTTCATTATTATCAGCGATGATTGATTTCAGATATCAGTTGCGCAGCTTGTTATGTTATATTATTTCCTGTATTACTGCAATGAGGCTTCATCTTACTCACAGAAAACCTTAAATGGGATCACCAGTTCTACCTACCTGTGACCGAGGAGTCACATACATACACAAACATGAGCACTGGACTATGCGCAGTCACACCCATACACATATCCCACAACGCAATGTCCAGATTTCACACTTTCTTCAGGCAAGGAGTTGTGTCAATGTTTCGGAAAACACTCAAATACCCCCTGACTTTGTGTTGACTACGCTGGTGTTTGAGAGCAGGTAACGAAGACGCAAATCAGCAATAAAGCGAAATCTAAAGGCAAAGAGGAGTGGAGACTGACAGCTAAAGTGCAAAGAAAGATGATGGGCCAAGAAATGAAGGAGAGCAGCGGAAGAGAAAAGTAGGAAAGAACATTTGCGAGTAGATAGAAGAGTAGAGGAGTGGGTACAGTAAAAGCTCTCCTCTGTGTTGGCACACTGCCAGGCCCTGGACAGAGATGCAGCTCGCTGCTCTCCGCCTACTGACCGCCTCCTCATCTGAACGCTCACTCTGCATTAAGGGCCCCAATCAAATATTCATTCTCCAAAACCAGCACTTATATAACCAATACAACAAGTGTGTCTCCAAGCTGACCTGAGCGAGTAGAACAATGTGCTACACCAAGCGAGGAGCAAACAAGCATCCGCGCAGCAAGCGAAGGGTCAGCAGCGCTGGCGCACTCAGAATAGATGATATTCTTGCACAGCAGCTAACAAGCTCTGCCTCTAAAGTGCCCCGCTGCAGCTAATTAATGAATAAATCACTTCAGAGGAAAAGTAGGAGGCTCAGTTCATGAAACCGAGAAATGGGCGAAAAAAAACTCCACAAACTTGCTTTTATTTGCTTTGATAATGAGAGCAAAACAGCTCTAAATAAATGAAAAGGAGACAGACATTCAGTGCATCCTTGAGGTCTAACAAATAACATTTGCAAAGCCAGTTTTTAATGCATTTTGAATCCCACGTCGTCTACAGCCATGTGTGCCAACAGCACTCTTCTTCTTCGGTGCATTTGTTGGAACATTACGCGTTACTGCCACAAACTGTTGATGAGTGCCAAAACTTTTTTAGATTTGGGGGGAATTTTGGTTGATATTTCTTTTTTTGGCCACTAGAATCCCTCACATTGCCACTTTCACATTCACCACGTCACACAAACTGTCTCAAAAAGCATTTTTTAACACAATCACTGGAAAAGGAGCATCTGTAAAACGGTCCATAAATTGTTCTGAGCATCACAAACCTCCTGAAATGACTGTAATGTTTAATTGCTTCAGTACAGTCACATTTGGACAGTCTAGAAAAGCTGCATACTGTTTCATCCCATTCATGTGCACGAGGAGCCCACAGGAAGTTCTCTACTGGCTCGGCTTGAGAGGGACTCTAATGTGCATGAGTCTCTGCAAGGAAGCGTGAGGAACCCCACAGAGGCTTTTTCAGCGTATGCAGCTTCCATATGAATGAATGGGGGCTATCTTTGTCCAGTTCTCCTAATACGTTCCTGACCCTCCAATATCCAGTTCAGCGCTGCCTGGGCTGCATCTTTAAAACGTCAAAACAGTCATTTTTTCATGCAGCACCTTGCACCTTTAACAATATAGCGCATTGACTGGTTTCATCTTATCATGATCCCCATCACTACAACAATGGCACAACTCAGTGGCCAATACCTCCTGTCACCATGGTAACTAGCCTTATCAGCAGACACCAGTGAACGCCTTTGTTATCTGTCAATTGGCCTCAATTCTTCACAAGGATTTGACCTGCGAGGCGATGTCATCTCAGCCGAAAAAGCACTAATCCAGGAGAAGACGACAGCCTGTCATCTGCCAAATAAAGACACTTTTCTCTGCAGATCATTCCCGCTGATGAAAAAGCACAAACTCACTGAAAGGGGTATTATACTTGGTCTTGACAGAGTAAATTACACTGTCCTCCTTAGCACAAGACAGTGGTCGTCGGAGCAGAAGAAGCTTTTGCCATTAGTGGTAATGTGGTTAACATGAAAACCAAGACCGCCGTGTGAGTCTTCAGCCTACTCCTGCTCCCGGCATTTCCCTGATTTGTATTATAACCAAGACATTAAGGTTGAATTGACTGACAGATGCTACATAATGAAGCCCACCACTATCCTTTAACCATCAATCAACCACAAGCCACATCTCCGATGCTTCCTAATAACCTCCTTCGAGGGCTATTAAGTTAGAATAGGAATCAAACCTTGATACTTTCCTATGCAATGTTTCCTGCCGTTCTAACTTTTATGTTACATTAGAGCATTTCCAGTCTCACCAGTAGACTTTGGCAGCTTGATGTGTGTTTCTTAGTTTTCTGTCTCCAACCTCTGTCTCCGGAAAGTGGATGAAATAGAGTGCCTATCATCTTGACTTTCATAACCTAGATGCTACTGTGTGGGGGAAAAGCCAAAGTCTCCACTGTTAAGTGGTCAGTAATGGCAAAGTAATTCAATCCGAGCGGGTCTTTCTCTATCCACTCAAAACTTCCGGTACAATCCCTCTTTGTTATGCGGGTGGGCAGCTTTCCGGAAAACACGCCAAGATATCTTAGTGACTGTGCCAACAAGCCAGAGATGCAATGGCAATTAGAATGCAATTAGGGTTGCAATTGTTCTTTAATTGAATTGGGTTTCGGGCTTAGAGGGCTGTGAGAACAAGGCGTAGAGGCCACATCTTAATCTTCAGACATAATGTGCGTGGTGCTGCCTGCTGAGGCAAGACGGTGATGCCAGGGTTTAAGAACAGACTGAATTTCGGGCTAATCCCCATCGGAACACAAGATTAGGGTTGTGTAGGATGAGCTGCAAGGCATGGGAAGAGGAGGAGAGAGACGGGCAGACGGGAAGAAAAAAGCCCAAAGTTCAAGAGCAAACAAGCATTTTTTTTGTTCTTGCACTCATAAAGGTCGTAATAACTCTTCTCTCACTCATATGTTTTTTCTCTCGCACAAATCAGCTCTGCCTCTCTATCTTTGCTGATGCTGCACATTTCACACTCTTCATCTATAACACTGTTCATGTATCCATGTTAATATGTAACCAACAAAAACAGAAATATAAATGCCTAAACTGTCACTGTCACGTCTGTATGGATACTATGAAGCTACAGCAGCCGGTTAGCTTAGCTTAGCATAAAGAATGGAAATAGGGGGAAACAGCTAGCCCAGCTCAGTCCAAATGTAACAAAATCTGCCTATAAGCATTATCCACACACCTGCCACATGTAATTTGCTCTTTATAACCAACCCCCCAAATCCTCCAACAAAAAACTGAAAAGCTTCATGGAACTGTTGTTGTCGGCAGAGGTCGTTGCAGAGGTCGTACTTGCTTGCTGGTTATAGTTCTTAGTTCACAGGTCATACTTCACTTGTCATAAGAGAAGGTTTATTAGGTGCCAGAATGTCACAACACCAGAATGCTTCAGCTAAGTGACACTTTAAGCTCACTTAGCTGAAGCATTCTGCAAATCTAGAAGAAGTGGTAGGATATCAAAGTCGGTGCCAAGAAGTGGATTGCCGCGTACCGACAAAGCATAGCTGCCACCAGTGATGTTCAGGGGACACCTGAGCTCAGGGCTCTTCAGCGGCTTCTATAATTGGAGACCGTCTCATCTGAGGTGTTGTTCCAATGAAAGAAGGAGACACAGAGCTTTAATGGATGGAGCTGCTGCTAGTAAACCAGAGAGGTTCCTTTATTGTGTGTTAAAAAGAGCCAAAGCACCTAATTACACACTTCACAGGTGACTTGTCGTTCATAAATGGATTCTGAAATAAATAACAAAAAGTGTTTTAGCCTTACATTTCTTTATGAAAAGTATTCAGCTTCATCAATCAACACTCAAGTTCAATTTCAAAGTTTTGCATCAAGCACACTCGTGTTTGTGTTTGGAGCTCCGTTCTGTGCGTATTCAACATCTAAACATGAGGAGTTCCTCTTCTGCATGCTCATCGCTGTCAGGCACATTTAGCACTTTCCCACAATCCTCTAACTTCTTTGAGAAATTTTATACCAAACAGTGATGCAACAGACCCTGCCGCGACCAACACATACACAAACACACACTGCGCTGTGCAATCCCTTTTAACTAGATTAACCCCAGCCAAACACTTAGTAAACATGCAGCACTGACTCAGACAGGTTGTACAGCAACTCTGACCATACTGCTTGTTAATCACGACCCAACTCTCCCAGTGTCTCTTACACACACACACGCAAGCGCACACATACACATGCACATGTTCAAAGAGGAATCAAAGTGAGTATCCTTCTGTACATCTGTAACGATGTTATGAATTATGGATGTGCTGCGCCATTGTCTGTATGAAGGTGGAAAAGGCAATGCGGTGCCAACTGATGTGTCATATCTCAGAGAGGGGTGATAGAGGGTTCTTTAAATTTACATAATCATTCTGCTTTAACTGTTCCTATATTTACATATATATGTTATCTACATGTGAACACAGAGGAGCATGTATGCTTGTCTGTTTCGGTGCATACATGTGTAAATGCAGAGTGACATACTATACACCAGTGCTTTTGGTGCTTTTGTCATGCACATGTTGGGTGTTGCTTTACGTCAAGCCTCTGTAAAGTGACAGGCAGGCTGGATGCCAACAGCCATCCTCTTATTAACTGTCACTGTTGTCTTTTCCAGGAGGGCACTCTGACAGTAAACATAAAAGACATGATGAACTTGGAGACAGCACGCTTCACCGCCCCTGCCTAAACTGTTGAGTCTGAGGAGCTTGTGCTCACGCAAAAAGTATTTTTCTCCATAAACTGCTGAGAGCGTCACCCAAAGGGAACAATGTAACCTCTCTAGTGTTGCTGAAACAATCGCTCGATGCGCAGATGAATTCATACACAAAGGGCTCAGCAGTGCTTTACATTACAGCACAGAAAAAACAAGGTACTAACCAGCTAATACCTGGAGAATATCTTGTTAATATTGGGGTTTATTTTTCATAATAGGCCAACACTGGGGAAGCACATCTCAAGGTGGTAATATGGTAATAAATAAGTGCATTAAGTGCATGGCTGGTGTTTAGTTTGAAGTCATATTCCAATAAAAACAATACGAAATGCATTGTCTGTCCCCTGGTGGGAGGGAGAAATCAAGGCATTTGTGGAAAAAACAAATGTTTTTCAGAGATCAACATTGTGTTCTGGTAACTTGTGCCAAACAGTTGTTGCCTTTTTAAATGATCATTGATTAATAACAAACATAACTTGCACTAAATCCATTCTCTCTAAGTCATTATGTTCTTCTCCTCTGTGTGACTCTTCCAAAAAGTGTATTTAGCTTTTGGCTGAGGAACACGTCATACAGTCGTAGCAGGGAGTGAGGAGGGCCACGTGTGGTGAGAAAGCTTTCCCCTGTGATGGCTGTGATCTCTAAGAGCTTTTACCATCTCTGTTTCCCAGAACAGACCTTAGGGAGGATCAAATGTCTAACAATTAGCAGCTTCCTCACAGGGATACCAGAGTGTATCATTACCTTCCACAAAAACATTTTGGCCAGCCACAGCGTACTTGATGGTAATGCACGTTTTCATGTGTTGCACACCGTGGCATCATACACACACCCAACAGCCTTTGCATTTCCAATCATTTTATAGCTCTTGCGAATAAGGCACTCTCAAATATGTGACGCCACAGAAATCTGTGTCACTGCCAGTACAGTTTGTGATACGGCACACTAGGGGAGGACGCTGAACTAAATTGTGTCACATATAAACAATGTGACGTCCTACCATAAAAGCAAATCGATACTTATTCAGAAAATGATTTATGAATGCAGCCAGTCACAGGGAGTGCGCCAGACTCCGAGCACGCTGCATGGGTTCGGGTAAAGCAGAGCCATGAATCATTTTCACATGGCAAAAGCCATGGATAAATCATAATTGGCTTGCACGGAGTCACGCACTGGTGCTGGCTACCAGACTGGGTCTACAAATTGCAGCGGAGATGGACAATGGTGCTGCGTTATGATGATGGCTCGCTTCTCTAACTTCCTGAAATGGGTCTCATCACAGGACACAGACAAACTCTCCGTCTCAGTTAACACATCCTTTCACGCAGTGTCACACCTGCTGCGCTGTGTGCTGAATGGGCTGGCGCATCCTATATGTCAGATTATGACAAGACCACACACACACAGGTGCGCACACCTCGGTTAAGAGAAACGTCATCAAGTCCTTGACAGTTGCAAAAATAATTTCCCCTGTAGACCTTCACACACACACATCAATGCTCAGTGTCCGTCCCATCCTGATAAGCACCGTCAGTGATAATGGCCTTGTTAATGAAGTGAGACCTGCTTGAGACCAGCGGCTGATGCAGCTGATGGTTATCAGTGGGTGGAGCCGTCAGTGGTGCAGTAATAAAGTCAATATTTCCTGGGCCACACTGCTGAGACAGGGATGAGCCTCGCATTGTGCTCACACATTATCTTTGCAATGTGCGTCTTTGTATGTGCGGCTCTGACTATGTGATGTGATAATCCTGTACGATAATGACCTAATGAACACACGGTGCACGTGCTCCGTGTGTTTACATCTATAAAAAGGAGCATTACAACACAGTTATCTCGCACCGCTTCCTGCAATCAGCAAAAAAGCATCATTCAGCTAATGACAGCTTTCATGTAGAGCACAGCAAATTACAACATTCAATAGTTACTGGAGATTACAGCGCAGCCTCGTGACCATTAGTGAGCCTGCCAAACACACAACACGCATATTTAACTCCCATCACTGAGAAACAACCACATGGAGGATGTTACCATCTTTATAGCAATTTGATTGGATGAGGGCTGGTTCAAAAATATGTTGGCTACATCAGGCTCCATAATGAATCTCAGTCTTTCAACCTCTCCTCCAGAGACAACACTGCCAGTAGAGTTGGATTTCTGAAACTGTTTACGGGCATTCGCCATAGAAGAGCAACTCAATGCTTTCATTAAAGCCAGGCCATGGGCAGATCCCACCAATTCAGCTCACGTACTTTAAACCGGCAATGAAACCCTTCAGGTGCGTCAGTGTGTCATATAATCAGCTCGCGTTAAATTAGACCAAGGCTAATGTCACCCCAACCTCAAGAGGGGAGGGCGGTCTAATTACTGTCAGCCATCCTCTCATCCCTCTGGAGATGTGAGGTCACAGGGTCAGCAGAGGCAGAAACAACAAAGTTGAAGGCTGAAGAGTTTGACAGAAGGAAAACTGACTATATTTATCATCCTACAAAATAAAATTGGAGGACAGACTTTTAGCTGTGATCCACTTGACAACTGTAATATATTGCATTTGAATTTTGCCAAACCTTGGGCACCACGGCGTTCCCAAAATGTCAAATTACACTGATAAATTACACTGAAGTCCAAAAGGGTGCATAACAAATAATTTATTTGCCAATCTGTACATCATTCACAATATATCAGCTCTGACCTCATCTATCTGTCTCTCTATCTATCTACAGTGACTGACAGACGTCCGCTCACACCCACTCCTGATCCCAATCAATCACAAAGTACACGTCATCCAAAAAGAGGGAAAGTCATCATTCACCAAATGCTCTGCTGTTTCTGTCAAACAGAACAAGCATAGAGAAACGGGCGAGATGAGAGGGATGAAGTGAAGACGGGAATGTAAGGTGTGGGGGGGGGGTATGTGCACACTGACGTAAAGCCCCCATTAATCACCGGCTTGTCCTGCACGCCTCATGTGACAAATGAAACAGAATAATGGTTTCTGCAAGGAGTAAAATATTGGCTTCAACGGCCCTCACACTGTAACAGTTTCCTCCACCCTTCCTCCATAGCCGGATATCAAATTAATACCAGCCCACTTTGAGTCAGCACGACCCTTCGCCACACAGGCGTTTCTTAATAGATTAGACAAGTGCCTCACATGTGTGACAGAATTTATATGAACTCATTTGCCAATTCTCTCTCGCAATTTTGCAGCCTTCACCGATGGCTGCATTTGCTCCCCAAACACATGTAATTTGTTGAACGTAATGATGATAACAAATCACATATCACATGCACCTGGCGTTACCACGGGGGGCTGGTGACATAAAACTATTACAGCAAAGAGACAGGTTGTACTTCATTTCACTGCTATTCGCTGAGTTGAGAGAGGTCTCAGGAGATGCACAATGGATCTCAGTATTAATGATGTTATGCCTGTAGGCAAGAAGCAAACAAAAAAATAAAAAAAAATCCACAGCAAAGTGAAGATTGCTTTGAAATACTGCAGGTCTAAAAGCCAACAAGACATAATAGGATGTAAAGACCAGCCAGCTGAAAACTTACACCACACATGAACCTTTCCCTCAAGGTTAAAAGTGGAAATATAAATGTTTTTCTAATCCAGCTCAAATCCATTATTTGAAAATATATTTTCATGTAATTTAGCATAATTACCATCTGAGATCAAGCCACATGGGACCACACTAGTGTTTCCTATGAACAGAGACAGTAGTACATTACTTACTTACATTGAAGTACATTATTAATCCCAGTAATGCTCACTTAGACTTTGGCAATCTGTTGGCTTGTTTGTTGTCTTATCAGGATTTGGATGGAGGGTTGATATTAATTGGGGCTCTCTGAGCTCAGTGGTGAGACTGGTCTGCTACATATTAGCTGGAGTGCATAACAAAAGAGCAGAAAAGCAAAACTCCTGCTGATGAGAAATGCACCTCCTGCTACAGTAAGTTGTCTTATTTACTGTGCATGGTGTGTGCTCTCACTGAGCCACTGGATGACACTCTCCTCTTTCGGCTCCCCCTAAACTGAGCAGTATGCAAAGAGCAAAGCAGGAAGTGGAGAAGCTTCCCCTTTGAGTGACTCACCTGTTTCCGTGTGGGACCATTTCCAACTGGGCAAACATGCTTCAAATGTTATTTCTGTGCAAGCTGATCAAAAGATGCGCACTGAGACGACTGTATAGAAGTTAGAAAATGTAGTTTCAGTAGTAGCTGGTGTGATGTTTACAGATTCTGTACACGAGGGCTGAATGACTCCTGGGAGGCTAATACTTTCTGAAAGCTCTGTAAGTTAAACTTTCTAGAGATATTCTGCTATCGTTCACGCTAGAAAACATTTAATATGTGTGCATGGTACCAAAAATGTTTATTTCTGTTGTGTAGTGCTACATGGGGCAACGCGGGCACTTGAGTTAGCAGCAAGACAGAATGCAGTGAGTATACTGAGATATACTACACCATTTCATTTGATATTAATGCACCAAATCAGTATTAACTGTATGTGGTTTGCTTTATCTTATTTTATTTGTGTATTTAGAAGAGTTACCACTATCATTATTTATGCACTTGTTTATGCACTGATCTGCGTTACTGACTGGGGTACAGTGTTCAGGCACTTTAAGTTAGCCTGGGATTCTTTGTGTTTCTATGTTTTATATTAAGGATTGACGCTGACAGTATTTAACTTTCAACCAGGTACCTGATCCTGACCTGTAGTCACTAGTTAACTCCAATCCGTGTTGCTCTGATATTTTAAAGCAACTTGTTGCCTTGCAGTGATTCTCTGCCTGTACCCTTGTCTAAATGTAAGGGGTATATGTGGACAGTGGTAGGGGTGGTGGGACGGCCCAAGGCAGAGCAGCGGAAAATTCTCCTTATTTCAGATTCCAGTGTTGACAGGTGTGGTATACCACGAGAGAGACAAACTCTAATATTTGGCATTGCCTTCCTCTACCTGCATGTGGTGAAGAAATTCAGAGACAGGGGAAAAGCCATTCATTCGCACTACACAAAGAATAACAAATTTGCCAACTCTGCTCGGCACGTATCATATCCAGCTGTTCAGCACCACATCAAACCCCTGCATTTGTTCATAATTGATGCTCTGCCGCAATGTGGGACTTGAAGAGGAGGCTACACTACTGTCTCATTGTTGTTTGGTTAAAACATGAGGATGCTGCACAGTGTGTTTGGAGTGGTAAATTACACAGGCTAACACCGCAGAGGTGTGTGGTGGTGGTGGTGGTGGGGGGGGGGTTGAGAGATGGTGGTGTGGCTTCACACACAGTTCACAGCTCAGGGTTCTGCCCTTCCTGGGGGTTTTAGATGAAATGTCAGGACATTATGAGGTTTGATGAGGTGAGCAGGTATATGTGTTTGTGCTCACCTCGGTGTATGAACATAAAAGAGAAAGGCCAAAGCTAATAGGGGCATGTGCATTTATGCATAGAGTACAGTTATATGCTTAAATATATCCTGATTCTCTGTGGAGCCGAGTGGGAGCTTTCATCTGTATCTGCATGAAGATGTGGGTGTATATGTGTGTTGATATATGTGTAGGTCCGTGATGTGTGTGCCCCAGCTTTAGTCAGGTCATGTAATATAGAGTTATTGTTCTCTGTGAAGTAAATACAAGAGATGAGAATAATCTAAGAGAGATTGCTTTTCAAACCTCCAACGCCATCTCACTGAAAACAGGTTGATAATCCCAGCCAGGTAGAGTAGAGCAGAAAACATACAGCTCCCTTTTGTCTCTCATTGCCTCTCCTCTGTAATTTGGAGAGGCTCGCTGATCCTCGAGCAAAATTAAAACAAAAAAAGAAAAACAAACCAATAATGAGCCACGGTGATGTTGCAAATGTCACCAAGTAAACAGTGTGCATATCCACATAGCTTCCCTCAGAGTGCTTCCTCACACTCCCACAGAAGTCCATTAGCTTGTCATTCGCTTTCTTTGCAGTCATTCAGCTTTTGCACATGGCCCGTGGCAGTGTGGAGCAGCTTGCTCCACATGAATAACAATATCTGATTATTCAGACAGAAGCCAAGTGACTCAGCTGTCTCTACTGTATTCTATCATCTCATCTCTCCGTTCTCTCCTTTCCTCCTCTTTTCTCCCGCATATCTGTTCAACCACTTAAGTTCTTTCTTTCGTCTTCGGTCTTTCTTCCTTTGTCTTTCTCCTTTATTAATCTTACAGGTTATGGTTCACGTCGTTCATTTCTCGACGCCGTCTCACTCTCCTGTCTCTCTCTGCCTGTTTTTCTTTGTGCGTGTTTGTGCATTCTCTTATAGATGCGGAAGAGCTAACTTTGCCAACGGCCATGTCGGCTCACTGTTGTGTGGGCGGGATCACAGAAGGATGAGGGGGAGTCTGCCACATTCATAGGACAGGTAGAGCGCAGTAAAGTCAGCACTGCTGTCGAGACATAAAAATAAAGCCTGGGACCGAGCGCCCACAGGGACCGCCTTGTCTGTTTCCACCTTAGAATACACTTAACCTCCAACTGGATATATTTAGACCAAACAGACGTGTTCATTTTCCTTCTTCTTATATTTCTGCTTTAAACTATGAATGGCTGACCAGACAAAAACAAGCCAATATCATGTAAAAATAATCAGAATCAGCTTGTTATAAAATTTACATCTTAAACTTATTCACTTAATTTCAGTCCTGATTGATTTTGGCAACACACCGAGTGCAGTCCCAGAATCGTGGGGGCAGTGAATAAAAACTCCTTCAGCAGCTACAACAGAAGAGCAACTGCTGTATCTGTTTACAGTGAAGCCAAACAAACTCATGGCAGTCAAAGACATCAATCAGAAATAATTGGCTATGAGAAACCACAATAGGATTTCATGCGGCACACAGCGCTCACAGTTAGCCGCACAGCAGCAGGTAACCAAAGGAGCTGGTTACCTTGCTGAGAAGTTGGAGCTGCGCAGCCTGTCGCATGCATTTCCTCATCTGACGGCTCATTGTGGATACTCATCACTGCTCTCTGCCGTATTGAAATTGATCAAAAATACAGAAAATGCCTGTTTTTTTTTGTCGACTGATTGCTGTCAGACAACCACTTGACGAATGCATTGTTCATTCAAAGTGTTTCACCAGCTGAATGCTTTCACTGCAAACTAATAGCAGTAGGAAATACTAAGTTTACATTAACAGGAACTTAATATGGCCCTGATACGGCTGCAGTGAGTGAACAGTAAACAGTCAGGCTGGTGTTACTGAGATAAAATTACACACTATCAGCAATGCTAGATTTCATGGATGAGTCGTTTCCCTTGTGCGTATGCCAGCATGGCAATGGCGGACTCCGTCGCTAACAAATTACTGTGTAGAGTGCGATACATTTAATGTCTATTACTGAAAAATTATGACCATAAATAGTATCAAAAACTAGATTTAATTTCAGAAAAATCTTCACAATTACAACTTTGAAGAGGATGTTTGGCTATGCAAGTGAATATTCTGCATGCAAACAAAGGCAAACTAAAAACTTTCACTGCCAGGCTCATGAACAAATCAGGCACTCCTCCGCTGCTAAGTCCAAACTGGAACCGGATGAAACGCCCGCCCTGTTCTTCTGACTAGCTTGCATAAAAGCTGGATTCATTTAAATAAATTGACAGGACAGACAGTAGGACAGCCGCACACTCACAGTTTCTAATAAGTAGCACTCTTTGATAGGGAAATAAGCCTCAGAGGACTCCACAGAGCAGTCCGAGTCAGCCTGTTTCAGATCTGGGCAAAGTGCACCTGAACAATAAAGGTGGGACTTTCACCAGAGCCAAACCAGGCCAACATCAAAAAACCTGTCCTTTCCTTTGCCTTTCATTGTCACTCCTCCTTTCTTCCCTCTGTCACTTTCTATCTTCTAATCAGTTACGTCTCTCTGCCAGCTCCTTTTCTTTTTCCACTCACCCCCTCCCCTCCCTGGCAGTCGGAAAGTAGGAAACTTATTTATTAGCATACACGCAAGGACAGATAATCGCCCTACCCTCTCCATGCACACCCGCCCTCCTTCCATTTCTCCCTCAATGCTGCTTTCCCATGAGCCCCCTTTACCACGCAGTGTCTTTCATTTCACCTCCTCTGGAGCGGGAGACCTGCTGACCTGAAACATAAAGCTTTAATTGTGGTGATGGAGTGCTGCCCTATGATGATAGGGGCCACAGGAATCACTCTTGCAGCGGGGTCACTGTGTTATTAGCAAATGAGGAGATGCAGGGGCACAGCAACAGTGACACAGTCATGCAGGTGCGAGATGTTTCTGACTCACTGAAAGGACACCAGAGCAGTTAACAAGTAACTATGTGTCTAATTAATAGAGGTATGATAACACAGCTATCCTGCTCCACCAAATGTTGTGCTTCACTTGTGTGTCCCGGGGCTGGGTTTGATAATTACCCTGCTAATGAGAGTAAAGGAGGGGCAGATCAAATCAGTGCAGATAATAGGGGTTAAGTGAATTGTAAAGACCAGAATGTCCCTCTGTATGCTTCTGATGCACTAATTGCGACTCACCACAGCAAGCATAAACCCATCTCATAATCTCTACAGTCGCTGCTCTCTCCAACACAAGAGATGACAGAGAGACAAACATGAGGATTAGGATCCATCAAGAGGTATCAAATGTCATGCAGGAACAGAAGTACCTTATAGTAGGCATCTGAAATATGATAGTCAGGACATGCACTGCCTTCTGCTATGAAGGACATGTTGGACGTTTTGTGCAAAGCCTTCCCTCACAAGGAGACCTACGATCTATAACTGTCACTCATGGATCAAGACCAGCTGGCTGAAATCAGTAGCTGTACCATTCCTCTGGAAAAAGCCATCAATAATGGAGAGGGCCCGAGAGATGAGACGAGTAGACAACGTAGTTCTGTTGCATTAACAATGAGAGGGTCTTCCTCCTTTGTCTTCCCCTACCTTACTTTCCATAGGAGGTGCAAAAAAGAACAGAGGGAAATCAGTCCAGTAAGAATGGACAGCAGGTGCTCCGGCTTCGTGGAAGGGCCCGGGATTGATCGCGGAAATGGAGGCGAGGCCGTGGGCACAAACCAAGGCCTGGGCCAGTGGCCAGAGAGAACGCAGCTGCACAGTTCCCACTGTCCTGGCCAGGTCTGTGGCGAGGCGCCTCCATCTTGTGCTCTCTGTGTCTAACATGCTTGATCTGCCAAGTGCTCCTTTTTAATTAACTACTCCATACAGCTGCATAATTACTCCACTAACCTTCCCTAATCAGCCGCTCACTGGTGCATGCTATATTTTTCTGCTCTCGCTCATTGTTCATTACCTGAATGCATCCCTAATGCAAAGCCAAGAGACAACTCAGGGTTGATTGTTTTGGACAGCGGGGAGTGCAAGCCAGTCCGGTGGCGACGCTGCTTCATATAAGTTTGTCACAAACTTGATTCACGAGCTGTTTTGAGAGTGGGAGAAAGGCTGGTGGACTCAGTTTTATGAGATGTTATTGTCTGAAAGGTGTTTACATGCTGCAGACCCTGTTCCACAGTCGCTTCTGTTTGGACGTATCCACCAGCTTGTGCATGCTCTGTCTCTATAATCAGGCAGCTGTATCGCAGTAAGGAAAGAGACATAATTGTATGCTTTCTTTTCCATTCAGCCCAATCCAGTGTGAAGTGTGAAAGTATCCACTGTTGTCTTGGTTACATCTTCCTTCTTGTCTTTTCTGCCTCTATAAATAACACTGAGGGGTCTGAACTCAGAGGAAGCCCCTGTTGGTATGAGTCAACAGTTGGAACGCAGTGAAAAGCATCAAGTAGCAAAAATGAATGGCAGACTGTAAAATGTGAAAGCAGATAAGTTGAATGTCGTCGTATAAACTGTATTGATCCAGATTAGGAGGCAAGTCAGGACACGAGAGATTCATTTGAACCACTTAGTCTGTCAGTGTATCAATAATGAGGCTCATTTAATGAACATAAACATAAAGTGTATTACAGAACGAACACACAAAACACCATGAAACAATGGCGCCTGATTCAAATACTTGTGGTAGCATGACCTTCTCTTAATCCCGTGCATGAGCAATCCGACACTGGAACAGAGCTGATATGGAGTCCAGCGTGTTGCTGTTGATCCTGGCTGTCAGGTAGGATTTAGCACAGAATTTTAACTGCATTTCGTATTCAGTCATTCTGCTTTTAGTGTCGGTGTTGATGGTTGAATGCATTGTATGCAAACTGCACCTGTTTTCTGTGAAACACGGGCAAACGTACAGGCAGATTCAGCAGCTCCATACCGGATGTGAGTCCAGATCAGGTGACAAGGTGACAAAACGACATCTAACTGTGTCACAAGGCAGCCTATCTTACGGGCTTAATTCAATAATACGATGTCAATAAGAATGTTTTTTCCAGTATTAATACATAATCAAATTTATGCAAAATCACCTCTTTTCTACTGTTTGCCTGCGTTACATTAGAAAAAACATCACACCTGTAGAACGGAAAAGTTAAATAAGTCATTTTGGAAGTTTGCCATCACAATTTGCTTTCACCACAAAATCTAAATACAAGACAACTGCTGAAATGAGCTGAAATCATAAGCCAATTAATAGATTAGTAGGTGGACAGAAAGGTATTTTGTAACTATTTTCATAGTAAAATAATTGTGGGTATTTTCACTGTTTTCTGACATTTTATAAATCAAAGAATTTATAGCTCAATCAAGACAATAATTGGCAGATTTATTCACAGTGAAAATAATTGTTAGTTGCAGCCCTCATATCACAATACTCCAACAACTTTGAACAACTTTGAATAATTCAAGTTTTAAATCATCTCCCAACCCCAGTACATACCCATACATTGAAAATTGTATAAATTGAATCTGAATACTTGCAAATAGCTGCAACCCAGCAGCTAATATTTCTTCTGATGTACACTGCACACATGCAAGTGCATGAAGGTGAAAGTGTTCATATAAAACATACAGAGCAGTGTAATACACATACCGCATGCATTTCAAGAGTCAGAAATCAGCATGTGTGTGCATGTTTCACTGCAGGTGAACCTAACAAGCATGAGACAGCTGATGATGAGTTTGTGGGTGCAATCTTCTGTAGACCCCAATGACATTTGTTGCATTAGCTGTTTCCTGTGTCTCTTTGCTCTCAAGCATGCAGGAAAAATTCTTAGATGCTGTTTTCATAAAACGTACGTGTTGTCGCTGCTTTGCATGTTTTAACATGCAAAGCAGCAGTAAACACGCCTAAACCGCGGCGGTTTCTGCATCCTGTAGATAGCCTGCTCCCATCATTCCCTCTGAGAGTTGTAACTGCCTGTCTGGGAGGGGTGGGTGATGTCACTGATACTTTCCGGTGCACTGCTCCTGTAATGGAGTCAATTTAGCTCCACGCTGAGCCATTTCTGTCCAGCCTCACCCCATGAAGGACACATTAGTCCCCCGCCCTCCATCCCACCATCTCTTGTTTCTTTCTGCCGTCGCACTCTTTCACTTCCTGCTGCTTCCTCTCATCTTTCTCTACACCTCTCCAGCTTTATATCTTACATCCCCACGCCTGCATTTTGTTTCCTGTGATGCGCTTCATCGGCTTTTCCCATATCCCGCCTCACCACCACCTCACCTATCCCGTCCTGTAATAAATACAATAATGATACGGCCCTGCATACGGATATAAGCATAACTGTATTCAAATCAAATGAAAACTGCAGCCTTGATTAAATGCTAATCAGCAGCACTGTGAGCAGTGATAGTGCTTGGAGAAATGTATACACCACACTCACACATAGACAAGACCTCATAGGCACATCCCAGCAGCCTCAGAGTATATTTTGGAATAAAGTAAACATCACTTTCACTGGCTTATTCAGTTTCTTGGAAGCAGTTGTGTGGGAGTGTGCTGTCTTTAAACACCCCACTATCAGAGGCGAGCACTCCCCGCTGCCTCCTTTGAAGCTGCCTCAACTTTAACCCCAGACAAGTTTCGCATTCTCTTTGGATGTTTTTTTTTTATTATTTCTTTTTCAAATTCTCTGTTTTAACCAGAAATGTAAACAGAAGTTGCCTTCAATCGCTATCAAAGCCCATCACGGTCATTCCCTCTCCATCACCTTCACGCATCTACAGAAGTATGCGGTATTTTCCTTTTGCTCGGCTCCAGCCAGAGTTCCATGAGCTTATTAATACACACTCACAACCTCCAACTTCATCCCCTCCATCTCTACCTCTTGCATGACTACACAAAGAAGGGATTAAGTTATCAGGATGATGAAGTGATATCCATACACTTCTGTAGCTACGCTAAATTTGACTTGTCGCAGTGGAAACTGAACTTTAAATAGCCCACTCTATGTTTATGCTAGATTAGTATCGGCGCACGCACGGCTCACTTGCTAATTTGCTTAAATTGTCTTAGGCAGTGGCGTCAGATTAGGTGGTGTGATGACTTGCACTCCTGCCGCACGGGCCTGTGGGCTTGTCATCAGAGTTCATGTGGGGATAGACGATGCACATACACAACCAGGGTCACATTTTTAAAAAAGAACAGATTTTTCTGAATTTATGGAGACAAATGGGCAGTTTGGATAGCATGAAATATGAATTAGCTCTAAGTACAAACCTAACATGCATAGTATTTGGGATAGAGGTTACATGCATTGTCCTCCTCAAGGGAGAAGGAACATGCAGGGCAGTTCTCTCTGCTGGGAAGAGGAGCAGAGGATAGTGGGTGGGCATGTGGGTGGAAGCAAATAGAGGCCAGAAAAAGGGATTGGCATCAAGGGAAGAAAAAGAAGAGAAAAACAGATAAAGTAGCTGGTTGAAAAGAGATGAAGAAATAAATTACATGAAATAAAATGGGATTTGAGGAATTCTGGTGTTTTATGGCATCAATAAAGTTCACTGCCCCACATTCCTGATTCCATCTTCCCTGATGTGTAGACAGCTCAAGTGTCCTAAACTGAACCTGACACCTTGACCTTCACTGTTTGTACTACTCCACATTATGCCCTATTATATTTTCAGCCTTGTCAGCAAAATGCAAATGTGTCTCTCATATATAAACACAGATATGAGGTACAACCTAAACTTTGAACTTCAGAATGCGAGATATCACAAAGCACGTGAAAGAGAGGGGGGAAAGAGGGGGAGACACGCGAGAGTACTGTACATCCACACATGCACAAGCTTTCTGTGGTGCTACTGTACAAGTGAGGAGTGGGACATGTGCTTTGTGGAGAGTGGTACACTTCAAGGCACAGGCTGAACACACATGGCCATTAAACATTTACCTCAATCTGCAGAGGCCAAGACAGAGAGAGAGAGTGGAGGGGGGGGCAAACGTTGCCAAATACAACATTATTTCATTTGACAGCAATATTGATGAACCTCTTGGATCGAACCAACATCAAATAAATAGAGTTAGGAAATTATTTAGGGACTATTGATTGTACCTCAGTAGTGTGTTTTTCTCCCATGTTCAGTCTTCTAAGTGGGCTAGCAACAAACACTCTGCGAGCTGGATGCAGTTGCAAGCAGGAGAGGAGAGGAGACGAGCCCTGAAGCGTTCAGTAAGAATCTTGTGGAGAGGAGCCACATCCCTGTTATGGTCACAGAGTCACAACCTCAACCAAAGCTCCATCCCTGTGAAGCTGTGTCTACAGCACTTCTTCGTAATGCGCTTTTATCCCTCCAACTGCTGCAGTCTGTAACTCAGAGAAACTGGAGCTCACCTCTCTCCCTCTGTCTATGGTATTTCCCAGTCCTTGCTCTATATTTCATTTTCTTGAGCCAAAACTCCCTGTTCTGTCTGCGAGCACTTTGTTGCAATTCAAGTAAATGTCCTGGCTATCAATAATTCATATCAAAGTACATCTCCCTTACTATTTCCTCCTTCACTGGTGGTACCAGATACAAATGAGTGCTTTGTCAGAGCACAGAGCAGATATCTACGGCTGATAAGACTGGAGGTTTCATTAGCATACTGTTCAAGTTCACAGACAAAAAACTCAGCAAAACGGTTGCTGAACTGGAGCTCATGTTTAAGCTAATGGACAAAGAACTAAATGGGCATTTGTTCGATATTCACCATTGTGATGGTGTTACATGTATTCTTGTGAATGGAGCTCAAGAGCTTGCTGCAGAGCACCTGAACTGCAACGTGCTTTGCATGATGCTGTCCATGCAATGTTCTACATGGCTGGCTACAGTGTGCTGCATTTGCACTCCTACAGAGTCACACACACATGTGCACACACTACACACACGTATGCAGAGTGCACTAATGTAATCTGCAGGCTGTGTACACTGCATCTTTCAGCGCAGGGCCCTGTGGGAACCAATGGGAAGACTCCTATACACCGTCTTGTTTCTGCAGGCATGCAGATGTCCCACCTGAAAACTGGCAGAAACGTGGGCAAACATGCATGTAAACACACACACACGGAGGATGATGTGTTGGCACTGCTCCACTGTTGCGCAAGACATGCATGTTTGGGTGCTTTGAATAAATACAGCCATGGTGGAACTAATTGAAACACTTCTCCTAAGGCACACGTTTTATTTCTTATTATTCTGCATATTTTGTATTTTCAAATTCATATCAAAAGAGATGTTTTTCAGTTTTATAGCCTATTGTGACCTATTGTCTTTTGAGTAAGAGTTTATTCAGTGTTCACACAGAAATGTTTGAACCATTGTGTATGCATACCAATGCTGCCAGTGGGCAAAACGCTACCTCAATCCCCAGCAAGGGGATTTTGTCTGTCTTTGACATTTGCACTACTGTCTGGTTAAAAATAAATGAAAAGAAATGTATCCTTTTGCATTTGTTTTTTATCCAAATTTGCACCAAACCATGACTAAACCAGGGCATGAACTGAACCATGACTTCTATGTCCCGTTACACCCCTACTGCTAAATTCTCCACTACGTTCACCAGCTAGTCCCTAACTTACTCTCTCTGCTGTTTGGTGGTGGTTAACTTCTTCTTAGAAACAGTTGTTGCCTACAGTAGCACAACAATGCTAATGAGAGCCGTGAGAGTGAACCAAAACACTAAAGTTATAGGCCATAAAGACAAGAAGCTGAAAGATGCTATAGTCATCTGATCCATTGTTAAGACAAAAATAATTATTAGAGCAGCTTTAAGACTAAGAAGCATACATTTTTTAACTCATGTCCACCTGTTTCTCCCCCTTTTCTGATTTTAGTTCCGCTTGAATACAGAGAAGCCAATTGCTCCAGATTAGGCTGTGAACCCCGGCAATCCACAGCGTCCCTCAACAACTCTAACCCTCCCCCATTAAGCCTCTGCTTGGCCTTCGTCAGACGAGCTGAACAGACAGCCGTTTTAATGAGCCCGCCTTTGGCCCTGTTTAGTCTTAATCTGATATATACCAGCAATGGTAATTGGTTCGCCGTCGTCATGAGCATGTGATTGTTGCGATGACAGGCAGGCAGGACGTCGCAGTTGACACAATATAAGAGGGCAGTTAATTTCTGTCCTCAGACTCTGCCGTGTCGTCAGAGGGGATTAGGGGAGCAGCACATCAGGTTGGGGGTGTGTCTGCCTGTCCGTCAGACAGGCAGGAGGCTGGATTTACACTTCTTGACACCAGAGTTAATCCTAGCAAGGAGACAGACTTGGGCTTTCAATTAGGAAAGAGCAATTTGTGGAATTTCCTTGTGTTCAGTAAGACAAATTACAGGGCCATGATTAAATTGCCGCCCCTCTTAAACAGGCCGAAACGGTAAACATTTTTAAATTAATATTTATCGAACTTTTAAACTATTACACATAAACAGCATTCCTCTGTCACAGCTTTCCACTGCCAAAGTGTGTGCTGTTTCTCCAGACACATTCCTCCAACTCTGCGGAGACCCATCAGCTGTGTAAACCCGTGAATGTGGTGGTAAACTCGCTGATATGAGAGCGAAGTGAAGGGGTGAATCTCAACTGGAGAAATGAGAGAGAAAGAAAAATTAAAAAAGATATTCTGATGAATACATCCCTGTACTTCTTCCACTGCCTGAGAGGGAACGTCATCTCTCAAGTGGATGAAATTGTTGTCGACCGAATGGAAATGAGACTGACACCATTGTGTCTTTTTTGTTTTTCATCTGCATCTGTTTGAATAGAGTAGATGTATCTGTGTATATACTCTTGTGTGCTTCAGACTACTTGGAAATTAAATGAATACGCCTTCTGAGACATACATACCCATACATACACAGCAAAAAGGTCACCCTGGAAGCAGGTCACTTTATAAAATTCCACATTGTTCCAGCTGAATTTAACAAAGATTAAAGGCCAGGGTTTCATTAGGTGTGACATGTGAAGAAAGGGAATAAATACATATTGAAGTAATAACAGAGGAGATGAATCATGAATCTAAGGGTGGATGAATCACTGCCTTAGCCGATTTAATGCTTCCTATTATAATCCGCATTAGCTTTACCCATTCACAATGCAGCTATATGTTTAAATGAGACTTCCTAATCTTTCCCGATACACCCTGAGACCAACAAGCGAAGAGAAAATCTAGATTTTCTGATTTTATTCTCTGCATGATTGCACATTGTTGTCCACTCAATGTGTTGTAATGTGGTGGGTCGGGCTGCCTCGTTGGTATTTTTAGAAGTGAGCTTTCCTTTACATCTCCCTCTAAGTGTTAAGCAGTTTTAATACTAAGCTTTATGGCATCTATTTGTGGCATAAGTTGACTTTTATGGCGACATTAATGCAGTTTTAAAGCAGCATTAGTGTGATCCAGATAGGGCAAGACTAGTGCAGGAAAGCCACCGCTAAAAAGACGAGAACAGCAACGCTGGAAACGTGACAAAAGCCGCTGCTACTCTGCCTTGTATCAACAGTCATCAATCAACATTAGTATTGTTATTCGCTTTCAGACACCTTATTCAATACCTTGGAACAGGATGCTTAAGAGTGCTAGGTGGCCTTTAGATACTGTCACGCTACTTAAAGGGGATTTATTGCAAAACAAGTATACTTTAAAAATCTTTAGTTGGGCCAGTGCCAGAAACAGTGGCCAGCACCGGTGAGTCTGAGTGCACTGCAGACTCTGAGTGGGTTTGGCTGATTCGTATGCCAGCATGCATTGCAAATTAAATACATATTGGTGGAGAGATCCCATAAATGTTTATTAGTTTTGCATGAAAGAGTGGAAAGATGAGACTTGAGAGGAAAGAAGTGATTTGGGAGCGAGGGTGAACGACTGGAGGACACCAGGGTAAAATGAAAGGCAGAGAAGAAGAGGTGAAGAAGTATACTTCACACAAGAGATGTGGATAATCAAGGAGGGTTATAAAGAGAATCAACTTAACAGTGAGTCACTGAAGGTGAACCACAAACAGGCATAAAGGAAAAAGAGCTGAGCTGCTGTAAAAGTAGCAGCAAGTTCAGAAAAATAAATATAAGACATAAATGCTTCATATCTGCTGCAGCTGAAGGGGGTGACACAGCAAATATCAGTCACATGCCAGAGTGTAAAATCACCAGTACAGCCAGAGTGTGCGTGGCCTGGTGGTGTTTCGTGCACTGTACATACTACACAGCGCCGTACTCAGAAATACAAAGAGATAGGTGGGCTTTTCAGCACAACGGTCAATACCTGAGAGTCATCCTATTGATTGGCAAGGCTTCAACCAAATGTCAACACCCAAAAGACCAAAATCTTCCCTGATCCTGCAGTGATGGAGGACAGCTCG
The DNA here is from genome assembly GCF_039877785.1 of Chaetodon trifascialis. Lineage (NCBI taxonomy): Eukaryota > Metazoa > Chordata > Actinopteri > Chaetodontiformes > Chaetodontidae > Chaetodon > Chaetodon trifascialis. The sequence continues at coordinate 13,992,620 of NC_092073.1, forward strand.
CTCTTTAGCTGCCAGAATCACATAAAATCACAAAGAAAATTTGTGCTGTGATAGGTCGGACCACACACACAGACAGACACACACACACACACACACACACACACACACACACACACACACACACACACACACACACACACAATAGAGGACCAGACCCACATCTGCACACTGCACCAGAGAAAACCAGAAGGCAGTGTGACCTTTCAAGTGTCTCACACGCTGATCCTTTGGCCCACTGTTTGGCTTCCTGACATTGACATGGATCACATGGTGTGTATGACTTCATGTGCCCTCGGGCCAGCCTTGTCCTTCCCTCCAATGGCAGTAAGCTGACAATAATCACACGAGTGAGCTAAAGGACCGTATCAATGCCTCTTGTCACCTCGCCTGACTGAACACACAGATGGACAGTTCCAGTTGAGGGCACATTTGGTGATGTGTTTGACTGATTTACTGATTTTATGAATGGCTTGGTTGAAAACTGAATGGCATGGAACAAGTGGGATGAATGGAGCATATGAAGTCATTCTTTTTTGTCTAATACTTCATACACTGGCTGAATTAAAGGGGGATTAAAGCGGTGACCTTTGGGTTACAGAGAGGTTTCAGTGACTGGTTGGGAGCCTCCTGCCGAGAGAAGCTGCACTGCATTTAATGACTTAATCAAAGCTTTTGCAATTTTTTTTTTAAATGAGTGTAAAATATGTTTAACCTCTCTTTAATCAAAAATGACTCTCTCTCTCTTTTTTTTTAATACTGGTGAAGTTAGTTTGCCATCCTTAGAGTCATGTCGCTAAAAAAAAACAAAAAAAAAAAAACACTGCCGCATATCTCAGGAAGATTTATATTTATATATCCTGCCAGGGGCAGAAATTGTTAAAAGTGCTTAAACTTTTACAACAATATGAGAATACAGTATTTAAGATTAACTTTTTGCACAATGGATGTCAGATATATGAAAACTGTAGGAGAACTGAATTTTTAAGGTGCATTAAAGCATTTGAGGCAAGGCAGAGTTACCGTGGTCAGCACTGAGGAACTCCTGTGGCTCGATTGAGGAGGCGGGAGGCCCGCACACACACAATGCAGAGCAGGAGATATAATAATTTCTTCTGTCACTTCCTGAGGTGCTGGGAGACAGCAAACAGCTGGCAGCACAGCCCACGGTGACGCCAACAGCGCGAGGACACAAGAGAAAAGAGAAGCGCGAAAGAGGGGGAGACGGTGTATGAAAATGGAGGCGGTCCAACTGACGAGCTAAAATAAGAAAAAGACAGGAAAAGCTAAAGACTAGAGAGGAGGAGGAGGAGGAGGGGGAAGCGGTGATGACAGGGAAATGTGAAGAAATGTGCGCAATCACAATAACTTCTGCTTTGTCACCCAGTATCCACGAGGCAGCAGCTAACAAGTGGCTTCAACCCTTTTCAACCTCCCACTGATCTGCGCTATCTGTCTCTTTTCTCTTATACGTCCTCAGAGGCCCCTTCACCGAGCAGAGGTTTTTAATTAATCTTTTCTGTCCTACAAAACCAAGTCCCTGTTCTGCTGCTGATGCTCCGGAGACCCTCTGATTGGCCTGGAGAGCCGGGCCATGAGAGAGGCAGAGATACCATTCTTCTTCTTTTCTTTCGCAGGAGTGCAAACCCTGCTCTGCTCGCTTTGTTTCTCTCTTCTCTCCAATCTCAAATAGAGGAGAACAGCTTATTACATCTTGCAATTAAAATGAGCGCTAGTTTATGCTCTTCTTATCACTGCAGCTACTGCGCTGAATATGTCTGTGTGATTTCATGTCAGCACTCCGCTGCACAATAGGAGGTAATTTTGGTGTCAGTGAGAACTATTAAAGCATTTGGCGAAAATGGCAAGAACGTAAAATTCAAAAAACACGTAAGCGAGGAAAATTATCAAAGAATTGCATGAAAACGTATGAGGGCAGGTTTAAGCCAGTGAGACCTAAGTGGTGCATCACAAGCATTTGCTTTACATTTGCGTTTGGGGTTGGCTGTGGGGGCTGAGGTACCAGCTGCTCAGCCTCTCACACAGCCTGTATAGAGATGAATTGCTTCCTGGGTGTCAATAAGTCACCATGGCACACCACGGTCACCATGGAAACTATGCAAACACAGCATTTCTGAGGAAACAAGTAAAACGAGGTTGATTACATGTTCCCTTTTTTTCGTTTCAAGAGCTCCATGGAGGGTTTTTCTTGGTCAGGGGAGACTGCCAGGGCTCTTCCTCCAAAGGATATCCCTTTTGTTAGTCAGGATTCTCAATATGCATCACTTGGTTTTGCTTCTCCACCAGTCATTTTTCAAAGTGTCTGGATTGTTTCTGCATTTGGTGCATGCAAAACCACCCAGTTTTTGTATCTTGAAGCAGCAGAGCAGCTCTGTGCTGCAGCTCTGGAAGCACAAAGAAAGTGGAGACACCTGAGGAAGTGCTTCTCTGACCAGTGGTACTGAATCATAAACATGACTGATATTGAGCCAAATGTAAAAACGCTGCAATGAATACCAATGCACTCTCATATCACTGCTTCCAAGATGGAACGGTGAGCAGGATCACAATTCAGCTCTCACCCTGCAAGTAAATAAAGACCAAAATGTGGAGGGGAAGGGAAAACAGAGCAGGGAGATGAAAGGGCGCAGGAAGTCAGCGTTATAAGAGGAAACGGAGGAGTGTAGGGCGCCGGTGATAAAAAAGCAAATGTAAAGGGAGGCTATGAAAGCAGCTGGGGTGGTAAACAGGAGGTGAAGGATATTGAAAGAGAGATGGCATGGGGAGAGAGAGAGATAGCAGCGTGGCACTCACTGTGCTGTGGCACCTACAGAAAGCTGGCTCAGCAGTATTTGAAAGTGTGTGTGTGTGTGTGTGTGTGTGTGTGTGTGTGTGTGTGTGTGTGTGTGTGTGTGTGTGTGTGTGTGTGTGTGTGTGTGTGTGTGTGTGTGTGTGTGTGTGTGTGTGCAGATGGGCACGTCTTTCGTTTTTGTGCTGTAGTTACTGAGGGCATAATGTGTGCACTATTGTATGTATGTGCAGAGAAGTGGAAAACTAACTGTGAGTACATAGTGTGTGTATGTGTGCAAAGGGGGTTCAGTGAAGCACGTAATAGAGACCTGGTGTTCATGGCGTTTAGACTGATGACTCTTCTACCCCCGTCCCCACGCATATCTGATGCTTTCTGGGACGAGGGAAACAGCAAAAGACAGGGTGAGCAAACCTCACAAGAGGCGGCGGTGGAAGCAGTGTGCAGGAGGACGTGGAGGCCACGAGGAAGTCAGGAGGAGGAAGGAACACATTAGCCTCTTACCCAGAGTGTCGCTCAAACTGGCAGTGCCAGCCAGCGCTGCCGCTCGCTGCTGGTCCACAGCCACTCCCAGCCTTCAGTGGGATTTATGTCTCGCTCTGATGGTGCTCAGACCTGAGGCTTTTTGCCAGTTGACATCCTATGGACTTTTTGCATTATAGAAAGTGTGTAACAAGAAATGGTATGCTAGAGAATAAATGCAACGCTTGCTTAAAGAGGCTACAATCAATATTTTTCCAACAACAGATCACATGACAACTTGCAGGTCAGAACCCTCTCAGAGGAGGAAGTTTGCTCATAACGATGAACCCACAGAGAAAAAAAATGCCACCTCTTTGGAGCTTATGGCATCTCGTTGTTTTGGTTTTTTGGCCCACAACTGTAGTGTTTTGGATCACTCCATTTGCTCTTATCACATTGTTTTAGGCTGTAGCAGACAGCTACTTTTAGTGAAATGTTGAGTGAATACGCTACCTGCCCAACATCAAATGACAACCACATAAAGCTAGTGAGTAGCTGATGAACACAGCAGAGCATTTAGCAGCTGAAGAGCCTGGTATTTCCCTCAGGAGTAGGAGGAGACCAAAACAAAGTTAAAAGGAGCATAGCTGTTGACCATGTATGACAGGAATCATAATTTATTAATAGCTCAAGCCATTTCTCATGATAAAATTCTGAATATTCACAAGTCTGGCTTCTCAAATGAGAGGAATTGCCGCTTTTATTCTGTTTTGCATCATAATAAATGAAATGCCTTTGAGTTTTGGACCACTGGTCGGAAAAAACAAGCAATTTGAAGATCTCACCTCTGGGAAATTAACATCTTATACGCTAAACGATTTCTTGAAAAAACAGAGATGAATTGATTATGAAAATAATCCTTAGTAGCAGCCTTAGTCATAACACATTTGTTCACTTAGGAAATGTGAGGGTGTATTCTAGGGACGACAGTGGAATTACTAATGAGACGTCAGCCATCAGGCTCCTCACACCATCTGGCCACTCATTAGCCTTGGCTTGTATTAGCCATGTTGTTTATACTAGACTTGTGTTAAAGTGAGTTTTTCTTGTTCCCCTGAAACCAGTATTTCCTGTTGTTCTCTCCCTCCTCTTCCCCTAAAGTGTGCGAATAACATAGTGTATATTAGCCGTGCCTCGTAAGTCCCATTTAATGATATCTTCACTCATGAATCACTACGTGCATGGTCAAGTGCAGTAAGCCTTAAGAACGCCCGTGGGCTCTGCTGGGACACTGTTGCCACTGAGCTGCATTCAGGCTATAATTCCTCTGCATGCAAGTTCCCTCTTGTAAACATGAAAATGGAGGAAGGCAGCGGCGGGTTATTTGTGCAAAGCGAAGCGTAACGAGAAGATGGAGGTATGTTACTGCACACACAACGAAGAGTATTCCTAAAATAATTGAAAATGTACAACAGCGTGATTTCAGCTGATCAATTTTAATGGTCAGGAGCATCAATAGCTTTCTCCTCCTTCGTCTTCAACAACTTCCTTTGCCTCACTTCAAACGTCCTCTCTCAACCCTGTGGGTGAGACTCGCAGATACAACACTACAGTTAGATCAATAAAGGGCTGCAGTGTCCTAACCTCCTCTTCATTTTCTGTATGACCCTGGGATACCTCTGCTGTAAAAACAAAATGAGATCTAGTCAGCCAGTGAGAGATAATCTGACAATATTAAAAATTGCTTTTGTGTAATGAACTGCTGATTTAAGGTTTCCCTTGTGTATTATTTGCAACATACACTTTCACATCTGCACATACAGTCGTGCATAAACACTATCAGCAGAAATCAAATGCACCCCTAGCATGAGTGTAAACTCACTGAACATAATGTAAATACACGCAATGCAAAGAACTGAGCTACAACTCATGATTTCACCATTTGATATCACCACCCTGGCAAACGTGCAATGCGATTGTTATGAAAGTTGATATTTGCTGCTTAGTAACAAAACCATAAATTCAAACAGCACTAACACAACTGTGGAGAGTGGAAAGTGCCCTACGCACTGCCGAAGCCACTCCTGCAGTTGGTTGTCCATATGTGGAAGTTCGTTTAGAGAGCGTAAACAGCAGAACAAACTCGTGAGTATTCACTGTATACATATACAACAAATCGACCACTTTTCATGAAAACAACAGGAGGCACGCTTACAAATGCTTTCAACAAATGAAGAGTGAAGAAGAAAGGATTGATTAAGTTCAGAAGTGCTGCTTGTTAGTTAGCATTTCTGCGCTCTTATAAAGATTCCACAGTGTTTCTGATCTGAACCAAATCATCAGAGAACTCACTTCAATTTAAGATAATCCTTACATCGCCTGTGACTTTAACATGGAAGAGGAAGACAGCAGTGGACTGAGTTCAAATGTGTCCTGGAACATCCACATGATAAATGCTACTGCCTCTGGACATGCAGGCACTATAAGAACTCATGCCACCTATAATCTAGGAGGTTCACTCTTATCTGATTATGATTGCGGGTTAAAGAGGATTTAGGTGCTGCTGCCTAAATGCTAGGCTGTGCTGATTAGAGGCCCGGTGGAAGGCTTATGTAACTAGGAGACTACGGGGGGAGAAGGTGTGTGCTTCCTAAAAGCAGTCCTCCCCGTCATACATCCTGATAACTTCCTAAAGGCCAAATAGACGAGGTAGTACAATGCAAACTTATACAGGTTGGAGTTTTCATCAGCAACTTTTTGCAGGCATCACCATGAGAGAAATAAATGACTTAAAATCATTGAGACGAGCTTATGAATATGACTGGCGACCCACAATCACCAAAATCTGACTTCAGCAAACAAGGTCAGCATCCAGTGGTCAGGCTAAGCAAAAAGTAACTAAAATCCATTTGCCCAACAAGCTGTGTACATTTCTTCCGTACAATGCCAGTGCCTAAAGACTTAACCTTCTGAAGTCTGACCACAATCCATGCAGAGGTGAAAGGATGAGAACACAAAGTAGAGGACCTGCCGCTTGGATCCGAACCAAGGGCCCATACTGTAGAGAACATTTGACTTAATGCTGACTAAAGGCCTCTCCCTCACTTTCCCTATTCCCACCTCCCTTCATCTTTGACTCACCCACTATCAATACACACTAAAGGCCAAATGCTTACTTCAGTGCTGTAAAAGCCTGGAAGGAAACAGACAGATGGAGAGTGTGAGGCTTTCTGCAGTGATCTGAAACAACAGGCTGCTGTAGGAGTTACAGCACAACTGCATGCTAAGTGAATTTGCTCCTGTCACACTTAAAACTATTCGTATTGCCACTTAGCATTGCGTCACATATGCACGCCTCTAATCAACAAAATTGTGCCTTGGTCATATGTGGCTGCACCGCATTAAGGCAGATGAATATGACAAAACTGACATTCACAAAGATTGGCATTTGAGGTGTCTGTTACAGTAGCTTATTATGCTACAGCTTCCTCACATTGTGTCATCATCACCAACAGTGTCTGTGGCGGACTGACTTTGGCTGCTCCCAAGCGTGGGAGGACCAAACAGCACAAGTCTGCGCCCATGCAGGTCCATTGCTTAGCATTCCCCACTAGCTAGACTACATTATTAGATAAAGGAAAGAGTGATGGTGCACATCCACATTAGGAGCAAGCACAAGGCTAGACATGGTGGATGCAGGGAGGAGGGAGGTGGGAGGAGGGGTAGAAAACCCAACTTGAAATGTCTGGCAAGTAGAAACATTGATCTCTTTAAAATGCTCTGAATCCTCTGCCATTATTTTCCAGGGCTGCCCAGACCGAATGGACTCCAAAGCGAAGAAGCATAAACAGGAGAATGTTTTCTCTCTTAGAGTGATGGCTGTATTACAGCTTTAATATTTCATATGACATTGTTAATATTCTGGAAAGCTTTGCATGAACACAAATCAAAATAAAAAGATGCTGCCCTTGCAAACTATACTATAGAGACTGCATATTAAAGCTGCACTGTAGGCACCCATGTAACAGCTAATAGCATTAATTTATGATGCCAGGAGCACAGCCTGACTGGTATGTTAATGTTGAAGCACTCACTAAATCACTAGTTGTGCAGCAAATGCTTGGTGAGGTCCTGGTATTTATTACACACTTTCCGCATATTGTTGCACTCATCTGAACACAGAAGGAAACGCATCAGAGGCATCTAATCACATTTCCCGTCACGCTGACACTTCCAGCGGCAAAACACAGGCAGGTGACAAACTACATTTACAAGTTATGCGCGCCATGATCCGTCTTTGCAGGGATGATATTTGGCAAATGGTGGTACATTTACACACGCACATCAAAGGAAATTTCACTGTAATTCAGGCACCTTTCAGCAATCCAGCAGTCTGGACATGGCTTCCTCGTATGAGCCTGCACTAAGTGTATTTGCTGCACAGCAACACCCGTGACTCATTGTAAACAAAAGAGGGTCAGAGCAGCACAAATCCTTCTGGCTCAATATCAAGGATGACACGTTCTACTGGATTAATAGAAATTAGAGCCTACAGTAAGGAAACAATGGCAACACCCCATCTGATTCTTTTTTTTTTTAACATGACAACACTCTAATCTTACATACTGGAAACCACATGACTTTTACCAGTGGCTAAGATGTGGAGATATTCAAGCAGAACACCGCCCTTGAGAGAGAGGCATCAAGTTGTTGACAGATATGATCAATCAAATTCTATTTTCAATAAAGTTTCCAAAACACGCGTGATGGGACTTCCACTAAGGATGTTCCAGGTGCACGCTCCTGCAGGTGTACAGAAGCAGGCCTGCAAGGTCTTGTTGTGACATTAACTTTTCACTTTTCTCCCTGGACGCTCACCTGTGACAAGGCGAGCGCCAGATGGAATTGGACACAACTGCTGCTGCTGCTCCTCCTCCTCCTCCTCCACACGCGACGGGGCACTCAACCAAAAGTCACGCAGTAACAGAGAAGCCACTGCATTAGCCCGTGTCCTCTTTGTTTTGACCATTGCATTCATTATTCATTAGGAAAGGTTTGCAAAGATCCAGCTCAGCATCCCGAGGCGTAACTTACATGACTGCATCTCTTACATCACTCTCTCTCTCTCTCTCTCTCTCTCTCTCTCTCTCTCTCTCTCTCTCTCTCTCTCTCTCAGGGCTTTCCTCTAGCCTCACTGTCTTTTCCGCCACCTCTCTTCCTTCACTTGTGGCTCTCTCTAAACACAACTCTGCTGCTTTGTTTCACCTTTTTTTTCTTGGTGCAACCTCGGATTAGATTCCCTCTTTTGCATTCTGCAAGGGCTTGCCCGTACTCTCACAGTGTGCGCTGCCGTTATTGCTAATGAATGTAATCCTAGCTTGATTGACCCTGCTGAAAAGGTCAGTCCTCTCATGCTTAACCTTTATTTAAGGGCAGAGAGGGCCATAGGTGCCACAAAGCAGCACACTGGCCTCTAATATCTGATTAAAGCAGAGTAAGAGGAAAAAAGGGAGTGAGAGAAAAGACAGTGAGAGAGAGAGAGGGAGAGAGAAAATGTGCGTGCCAGGAGACTGTGATTGCATTTGACAAAGAGCTCAGGTTGCTTTGTATAAAAGCACACGGCTGCGTACCAGCCTAGTAATGGTGTTTCCTTGGTCAAGAGCTTTCAAGGGTTCTCAGTGCGTAGTGCGCGCCCTGTAAAAGGCTTCCCTGACCTCGAGGAGCTGCCATCTGACAGTTGAGCAGCCCTGGTAGTCTATTTCCAAATGTACTTTCAGCTGTGGATAACCTTAGCGCTATCACAGGGCTGAGTCACGTTCAAGTCCTCCTCGTACAGCACTCAGCAGAATGTCAATGCAACTTGAATTAGGGCGGGATTTCCCTTTAAGGCTCCACAGGCTTCCCCCACATCATAGTGAACAGGTCAGCAATACTGAGAGACGTGTCTGGAGAATGAGGGACCACACTGAGGAGGTAAATCACTTTACATGTCACACAGCGGATCACATTACCCCACAGCCGTCACCTGAGTTTGCCTTAAATTAGATGATGGCAACCTCCTGATAATTGATTCTTGTGTTATGCACCTTCCCAACTGGAGGCTAAATGCAATTATTAAGCTGACACGGGAAATCCTTGTCAATCACAAATCGCTGGTTGATTCAGGGAAAACAAGGCATGCAGAGTTAACAGGGAGGAATAGAGCAACAACAGCAGCCCGACAAGAGGAGCTGAATCTTACGTATTCAGTGTCATTACCATATTTTTGCCATTTTTAAAGCTGAATACTGCGCTATAAATTTTGCACAAGGCACCAGAGCTCTGAAATTGAATCTAGGATGATTTCCAGACTGTCTCAGCCAAAGGGAAATATTGTTTGCTTCAAGGGGAGAGGCCGCAACAATGCACCACACAGTATGTACAGCGTATCAGGAGCTACATTTCTCACATGAGGGGGATGATGTTGCTTCAGTCACACACACAGAGGACCCTGTTTATGATCCTCTAACATGGAATATAATCCCAGCCAGCCCTGCCCTGCACTGCCCGATGATGAGATCAGGATACTGGAGACCAGAAGTAAATTACCAGTGATTGGATTTCATCAAGGTTGACCTACCTAATTGAGGACTGAGTCAGAGCGGAGAAGGAATGAGGAGGAGGTGGGGGAGGAGCTGAAAGAGATGTCATCATTGTACCAGGGACAGCGTTGATATTGCAAGACAGGCGCTTGATTTCTGCAAGATTTATCACGTAGGAATGAAACCTGCATGTGACTGATGCAGCAGTATTCGAAACATGTGGTACGTGGGAAGGGAGCAGCGTTGATGACTACCTCACTTCGCAATCAAACCAAATAAATGTGCTCAAGGTAAATATAGTAAACGCCGCCAGAAGCAACGGCATCCATCGACACACCTGCGACAAACTTCTGACATCGTTCTGTCATTTCGCTGACTCACAGATCCAGAAGGGAGCACGTCCAATCAGTGAGTGACACTGGAAATATAATAGCATGAGAAAAGAGGCCTGCTACCTCTGAGAGATGTGGCCTGTTACAAGACGGATCTGGTCTACTCTGACATACTTTATCCCCGCACAGAAAGCAACACTAGAAGCTGACGCACTCACCAATTAGTGTGTCAAAGCAAATGGAGTCTAAATGCAGCCCCTGCAGTGATTTCACTACTCATTTATCAGTACCAGAACTATACATTTTACTTCACGGTGATGTTTGCTTACTCAGCACACGTCTACTTCCACTCCTCACCTTTTATTCTTCCATTGCACTCATGCATACTGTGACCCACAGACTGCAGCTTTCTCTATATTTAAGTCATACCTAACAACTGTTGCTACTTACAAAGATGGAGAGCAGACAGATGGAACAAGAAAACACCTGACGGGAGTACAGTACGCGCCTGTTTAAGATTCAAATTGATGATCTCATGCTTATTTTTTACAGGTGGGAGTAGGCCTTTAATAAGTGTGCTGGTAATGTGTTATGATCCAGGCAGAGTGTTGGGCTCTGAAATGTGATCAGGAAATGTGAGATGGGGGCGGTGTGATCGCACTTCCAGTTTCGGTTCCCTACCTTGGCAGCCACCGAGGAGCTGGGCTTCTCCAGGAGATCCCACAGCTTCTTCCTCTTGTCTGGGCAGCAGGTGTTATCAAACTCTCCCTCTCCCTCCCTCTCCCTCATTGTCTCTGCCTCCCTCCGCAGCTCCTCATTCATCTGCTCTTTTTTCTGGTGGTAGCGAGCCTGGCAGCAGGACTCCAGGTAGATCTCGTCAATTCCCCAGTAGTCTAACTCCTGGCCAAACGAAAGGGCACACATCTCCTCCATCATGTGTAACTTGCCTGTGCGGTAAAAGTTCAGGATGGAGGTGAAGGCCCCCGGGTGCCGGTCGAAGAAGTATTCGTTTTCATTCAGGCTGTAGTCGTCGCAGATTTCCATCAGGGACTCATGGGTGTTGCAGTCTCGAAGCTTGCCAAGCCGGGTCCTGGGGAGCCGGTCCAGGGTCCGCCACAAAACCTCGTGGTTCAGACCCCCGACGTTAAGGCGGACTCTGCGGGAGCGGGCTTTGGTGCGGATGATGTCAATGGGCTCGGGTGGCAGGGAGGGAGCGGTTCGGATGTTGGTGGGCTTAGGCCCTGCAGGTCCAAGCTTCTCAGCCATGGTGATGGAAAAGTAGGCTTACTGGGGAAGATGTGACGATGACAAGAAAAGAAAAAGGAAAATAGAAAAAAAAAAAAGCCTAAAAATTTTTAATTATGTTGGATCCTCTTTAGGGAAGTCCCTCCATGGCTGAGAAAACAACAGAGGCAGTTTGTGAGAAGTTCAGCATCAAAATTCAGATGTATTGCAGAATCTTTTTATGCTCTGTGTTAAGCATAATTCAAGAAACAAAAAATAAATCCCCTCTTTTCAAGCGACACGAGGAAAGGGTCACCTGTTCCTTCAAATTGTCTGTCAAAAATAGCCACAGCTGCACATTGTTATTGATCACATTTCTACAAGGGTGTTAGGCACAATCAATGATTTTGTTTTAACAGTCAATATGGCTGCTTTGCTTTGCACTCCACTTCAGCGCTGTTATGGCTGTAGTGAGGCACTGAACTCCTGCTCGAGCACTTCTTTCTATGCAGCCCATAGGACGAAATAGGACTCAGTGGTAGGTGAGGAATCAAATTAACTGAAAGAAGCCGTCAGTCCATTAATGTGCTCTGACTATACAGTATGGACGGAGGGGGTATGAGTTACAGCGAGTCTTATATTTAACTTGTCCTTACAATCCCATTCTCTGACTAACATAACCACCTGCACATGAAAAGAGCCACTGAATGGAATTTTTAAATTCAACAGATGGATTAAAATGCATTCACATGAATAAGTACTCAAAATTACACAAAAAGTTGTAAATAATGAGGTCTTTAATGATTAATTGACGCAGGTTTCTATTTTTAATTAGGAACAGGGCTTGTTTCTTCCAAGTGTAGGATTGAGATAAGCGGAGGTTCCTGAATGCAACAGTTTTTTAGTCACATTTGGCACTGCCTGATTATTATACCAAACCTTTGCTACAAAGCAGCCAGTTTTACCATCCAAATGGAATATTATGAGATGTGTATAGGAAGGGATGTAAAGAGGCATCACGTTTCTAATCTATATGTGTCGACTTGTTCGGCAGTGATATAAATTCAGAAACACTGCAAACCTGTTACGCTATAATCGTATCTTGTGTTCTGTAAGATTTTCATAGCCCAACACCTTCTATGTAAATCTGCCGATAAAAATCTGTACTGGCGACGCACGAATTCTGTTTTCGACTCTAAAAGTGGGATCCAAATTTTCAAAAAGTCACATAAAAACAGTTTCTCTTACCTTGCCGAGATAAACCACCTTTTGCATCCAAACTCCTCTTGTTCCTAAGGGAGTAAGAGGATGAAAAGGGAGCCGGGATCCCCCTTCAGTCAAGCGGCCACGACCGAGGAGAGCACTCCGCGGACGCCGCGCAGAGAACGCGCGTCCCACATTTTGTTGAAAACGAGTCGAGAAGAGAAGGAGTACAAGAAAAAAAAAAGCGTGAATGTCTTCTTCTACAAAGGATCACCGGAACAGAACCAGCGCTGCTTCGCCATCGGAACACAAGGAAAAGAGTCCTGCCTTCATCCAAAAGCTTGCAGCGTGCGGAGATGACGGGCTCACTGAATCACTGTGCTGCAGACGTCGTGCGCGTAAAAGGCAACGGGAAGAAACGGGATAAGCGAACTGCGGAGTGTCCCGCTGTATACTACACAAGGAGGAGCGGAGGGGTGCGCACGGGCTGCACCACATCCTAGAGGTGAAAACCTCAGTGCAACTAGGCAGCAGATGATACTCTGTAACATCATAAAATGAGAGCTGCTCGCTCCATTCCGCTGAAGTGCTGAGGCAAAGAGAGTTTTTTTTTATTGTTTCAGTTATGATGGTTTATCATTACATTAGGAAATATAGTAAAGCGCGCGCGCGCACACACAGGCCATAACCTTTATCTCATATCCCAGAAATCACATTAGTATCAGTGGCCCCACAAAGGCCGGCTTTAAAGTGTTGCTGGCAAATGATATTAGGTGCACAATTTGCCACGGGCGACTTTTAGTGAAATGGCCATGAAATGTTATGTTGATTCTGACCGTAAATGCGCAACCAAGCCTGTGCTTTTATTTTGCAGCACCGTGAAGAACCGCTTGCAAGACCTGATAGGAAATAATATTTCATTCAGCTTCTCTAAAGAGCATAAGCACAACAAAGTGCTCCCTCCACTCCTCCCACCGCCCCCTCTCACCTCCACACACACACCCATGACAAGCAAAACAGCTAAAACCTCAAAGGTAACAGCGAACAAACCATTTGAGAAGCTCCATTTGACCCATGGCAAGCAATATGATCTGCAGAAGTCAGAAGCTGCTAGTGCTTTTTCTTGACCACTTGAGTGGGCAGTCAGCTGTAAGGCAGCCTTAAACCTGGACATACACACCTTATGCAAGGTAATCAAAACCCATCTTATCTATTAGCTATCAATATGTAATGATCTCCCCAGTCCCTGGTCTTAAATGAATAAATAGTTATATTAAATTATGTAACCCTGATTATCCCTCAGGTTGTTACCCACACTGCTGGAGTGTTTGCCTCTGTCTTCTCTCCATTCCTCACTCGCAGTTCATATGGACAGTATTCAATACAGCAATGATATTTCCCTGGATAGAGCGTGGTTTAACCATTTCCCCTTAGCCAAGCATTTTTGCAGAAATTTGATTATACACTGCATATGTGTAATTGATTTCTTTGCCATGTTCCTTCCTTCCAGTGACAAGTGATCAATAATGCTGCATTGACTAAGTGGAGTCTCTGTGTGCACGTATGTCTTCACTGTGTAGGCACTGTTTAAAGGTCAAAGGCTTTGGCACTGTCCAGTCAAATACGGATCTGCACATATACAGATTCATCGCAGTTTAATCCCACATCATCTTTATGGTCATCACATATGGACCTGATTAATTATTTGAATGTCATTTCAGCACTCTGGCCGTCCAGGCTGCCTCCATCTCTTTGCCATGCAAATTTTATTTGAATACGGCATGAGGGTTGTAGGAGTCATGTGAAAAATATGCATTTAAAGAGCAAAAATTCAGCTGAAGTCAGGATTTTCCAACAACACTGTGTTTACCATGACATTCATTTGACAGTGTTCAGGGCCAGAGGAGGGAAGCATCACCCTGTACCCTAATTGACAGACGTAAATTATTCTCTTGACGACAAACCCTCTGATGACACAGTCGTTAATTACTTAGGGTACAGAGAAATGATTAAGAGCAATTGACTGTGTCCCCTTTCATTAATTATGACCAAACTGGCATTCAGTCAGCGATTCTATGAGTCATGATGTGTGAGGTAGCAGTGATACAAAATAATCAGCAGCGCAGGAATGTGCACCACAGCTTCTAAAGCAGGCAAATGTGGTGTGAGGAGTAATCTTATACTTTGTGCAGTAGAGGCTTCCGGCCCTATACTAACACCAACTGCATGCATGGGTACTCCTGGGACTTGAAGCCGGCCCGCGTCCCTCCATGTGGGCGGAATAACTCCAGTTAGCAGCTTGAGATCTGTAATTACTAACTTTCCGTATAAATCTGTTGATGCTCTGCAGATTACAAAAGACTACAAAATGCTTTTTTTCTTCTAAGAGGGTGTTCACAGAGATGAGGTTATGCAGGTTTTTTTAATTCCTGTGCACTATGTGGGCATGTGCGCTTGTGTGGGTTGTTGCCATAGCAACCCAAATTGTAGCATCATGCTGAGGAAACACTTGGAGCCAGATAGCCTTGCGAGCTAGCATGGCTGACAGTGACTTAATCAACTGTTTGGACCATTAACCTTTGCTGTCTGCATTTATCAGAATATACTGTGCACCCTCACATTAACAGCAGGATGTTATGATGGAGAATTGAAGGCCATGCAGAAGCTTTATGCAGCATATTCTGCGAGTGAAGAGATAAGAAAGTAAGTTACAAAGAAGAACTCAAAGGTGAGGAGCTAACCTACATTAACAGTCACCTCCAGCTTCTCTCTTTGTAAGCAGGTTCTCATCAATCTCACGCCAAAAAAGAGTTGACTGACTACACCGGCTGCCTCATCCCTGAGCCGTCACTGCCTGCTGTATTTTCCCTTTCCAATTTGTCATAAAATGTGTCCACTCCATCATCCAAACAACACCGTGGACACACTTGCAATCCACAGCTCCTGCTTCTGACGCTGTCAGCACAGGAGAGAGACACACCATCATCTGTTCATAACGCCTTCATTAGAGAGAGCAACACACATATCATTTACAGCGTCCCTGTAAGTAGCTGAATGTATTTGCTTATAGATAAAGAATATGCTACCATAATGAGCTCTTAAAGTATGAATATGCATGAAAATGGTACTCCAAACTGCAGATTCATGCAAACAAGCAATGCTTCTCTTGTGCAAAATGGGCCTGTGTGTGTGCGGAAGAGATAGAGAAAGAAAGAGAGGCAGAAATGTGGATGGCTGTAATTTACTGGGAGCCTCTGCGGAAAGAAGAGAGCAAAAGTCACATTCAGTTAAATTACAATAAGCATTCAATCAATGTGGGACACCTTTCTATTAATAGAAAGCTGTGATAGATTTGAATGCTTGTGAAGGGAAAAGAGACACAGGTGGACAAGGTTAAAAATGTGAGCATATGTTCTGTCCCACTCTATTTCTCTGCTGCCAGGCGCCAGAGCAAGGCTGGAATATAACATCCTTTTCAGAGGTGTCATTTATTATTCTGTGAAATTCAGAGTTGAGGACAGCCCATAACTGGCTCGATGTAAGTCTACCAAGTGTGAGTTTGAAGAATCTTTAAGTACGCCGTGGCACATTGCCGTACGCGTAAATGTGTGTGTGGCTGCATCTGTACATGCTTGTGTGTGTTTTTGTCAATAAGAGGGAGGAAACAAACCATAGCAGCAGCTTGTTTATTCTCTTTGGCTATTTTTAGCTGTTGGCCATGTCAAGGTCCACACAACCACCCACCCACAGTGGGCAGCCGCGGCCTTCAATATAATGGTCCGCTGTAGACCCGAGTCATCAATCCATGTCATCTCTTTATTCATCCCGCGAAACACACCTGTTCACCCTGATGCTGCCAACAAGAACGAACATTTCAAAAATACACACTACACAATGAGCAGGAGCATGCTCTGGTATTTCGTTGTGCAATTGACGATTACAGTACGCGGGGTGTCCCAGGGGCTCACTGGTCTAAGTCTGTACCGTGTCACCATGCGTCTACTAAATCCTGGTTCAAATCCAACCAAAGACCTTTGCAGTATGTCATCTCTCTCTATCTGCCTCTGTTTATTGCCACTCCCTAGCCATCAATCAGTGAGGCAACAATGCCTTAAAAGCAATCTTATAGAAAAATACACTGTTTTCTTAATGTGCATATGTAGTCCATGCTGCTCTGGCCACAGTGGTGCTGCTATTTGCATGGGACAAACAAACATGATTGATCACTACTCCGTCCTGCTGCTTATTTTTGCATAATACATCCAGGATCACTAATTGAATGGGAGTTGCTTTTATATTTTTATTGGTATCTCAGCGGTGACTGCTGGTCATAGCAAAGTACACCAGAGGCAGAATGAAAGGAACACACAGAGATGCTTTCCTCTGCTTTGACTCTGCACCTCAGCATCATTGTTTACCAAATACAGAATGCCACATCCTTTGCAGCACAGCTTCTCTGTAACCTCTAAATTTCAGGAGCTTGCGCCATACTCATCAGCATTCATCAGCGTGAATAATGCCGCTTTGCAGGGCAGACAAGATGCTCAGTGCTGCACCTTAACCCAAAGTGCTTGTGGCAGCATGATAATGTGAATATAATGCACTTGGTCTAATTGTTGCAAAAACACGCAGCCTGGCAATTTGGCCTACTAACTACTGTCAAGAGTTGCACTTTGAAAGTAAGTGTTTATGTAATCAGGGCAGGTGTGGCACCTCTAGCGTGTTCCAGTGATCACTGTGAGTTGTACATTGAAGTGAAAGACAGGGAGGAGAGGCCATGGTATGAATAGCAATTGAGTCACTTGTGGTGTAGCTGGCATATTAGCTGGTGTTGGGGTGGACCATTTAGTATCAGTCTGCATCTGATTTGTTGAAGCTGAAAAGTGCCATTTTTAAGTTCTGTTTCTTTCCAATACACAAACCCTGCCTGTGATTACAAGCTTTGTCAACATGCTTTTACTTTGTGCTACTCTTAAGAGAGTTTTTGTATGATAGGCGCTGGTGACATGTCTGTATCATTGCTCTCAGCTTTCACACTGTTTTGCATCTTTACCAGGAGAGACTAACCATATCAAAATACATTTTTATGCATCCACTCTAGCTTATAAATCTGCACAGATCATTCAGTAAATCACTTGCGCTGATATAGCACAAAGAGCTTGTTTTATGCTACCATAAGTCAGAGAGTTGCATTGATACTGTTGTCAGTTGTATAATTGGGTCCACAGGTAGTGTTATGGTGTTATGAGCCCCTCTGCAAAATAATGTGAAAGATTAATCATTTGGACAGGAAACCAAAACTTGCCCACTCCTGGGAGGGATATTGTGATGGGGAAATTCTTTTCTCCTCTCACAAATGAGCACAGAAGAAAGAGGAGGGAGGTCTCTTTGAATTTGTGTAATGCTGACTGTTTGTGTCTTTTCACGAGTCATCTCATCTTCAGGGCAGAATACTTGAGCTTAATTAAGAAAATTCCAAAACACAGATGAGCTTTATTCTTTGATGTTAATTTGATACTAATAGGAATAAGATGTTTTCCAACATATACAGGTAACAGTGAGATGTTTTATTAAGATACTGGCTAAATATTGCACCGAGGTGTTATGGGCCCATACTATTGATACCGTACTCAACCACTAATGTGTTAGTGTAGCGTTAAGTAGCCTTTTGGGGAAATGGTCGAATGGTTTGCCAGCTGAAAAACATTAATAGATTGCGCTCACTTTGAGTTTAGTTTACTGACAAAGAACAAAGTTAAGACTCAACATCAAAATCTTACATAAGATATGGGGCTGTCTTTATTTTCCAACCTTCATTCATTTTGCTCTTGCTTGAGCCGTATGTTATTTACTCGGGTTTTACATGTTTGTATTGTGTGTCATGCTGTGAACACACCAATGGGTGACAAATGTGTACCAATAGGGCTAACTATACAGTAGGTGTGTGTAGACATACATTGTCTGCGTGTCAAGGTAAAACAGGTGGAGTAGTTGATGTCACTCTATCTTGGTCAGCCTGTTGTTTGTCTGCTGAAGTACTGTAGGTCCGCGGTCACGTTGAGGATGTTGGCCAACAGCATTTCTGGCTCTAAGCATGGGAGATGGCATTGCACTGACATCCAATCTCCTGTCCCCTCTGCTAACTCGTCTATATGTGCGTCAGTGTGTGTATGTGCGCATGGTAACCTTGGATATTTACATTGACCAATTCATCAAGTCACTGGACGTGAAGCAATCCAGTGTACACAATTGATATATTCAATCACCATCTCCGTCCAGTGGTGATATGATATCATTTTTTCATCTCGCTTGTGTCCTTCAAGGTTACACATATCGCACTTTAAAGATAATGCTAACTGCCGGAGATGTCAAGGCTTTTGATGGACTCTGGTACATGCTCTCTGGAAGTGCCCCCTAATTTAAACCAGTCTATTTAAGAGGTCACCTGTGCTGATCTTGATTTCTGTCCTTGACAGTAGTGTCCCACAGTGATTGGCCAACACCAGTATCTTGATACAGGAAGATGGAACATTTGGGACTGGGGACCAAGCCTGGATTACCAAGCAACAGATGTACTGTATGTCAACTGGTTTGTGCTCTTTTAAGTGACAGTTTGTTTGGGAAAGTACACCACTGAAGCACAGTATCAGCTGACATGATAAGTGGCTTAATGTGTCTTTTTTCCTCGATCTTGAGGTTCTGTCTCAGAGTATCTTGAATCAAAATGTTTTAAGCTTTAATGCTGGTACATGTGTTGTGAGGCTGATGTGTACATTTGTTTTTTGTAAGGTTTGTCTTTTGGTCTGCTTGAGTGGTGCATGTCATGAGTTTTACACACAGTTATTTATGGCCCACCACTTCAATACACTTAGCCATCAGTAGAAGTCAATAGTGCTTTGCCTGCCTCTGTAAATCTGTGACAGCAACTTAAGTGTTTTCTTTCTTACTTTTTTTCCCTTTGGCTAACTACCTACCTGATAGATGAATTCTTCAGACTCTATGTTATATGGACTGCAGACTTGAGCTGGATCAAATATACAGTGTCTGGCACGAAAGGGTGCAGCTTTTGTATTGCTTAGATTTGTGTATTGTGGCTTGTGGTGAGGGGACTGTGTTTGTATATTTGTTGTATTTCCACTGTGGGATAGCTCCCGGAGTGTTATTTGTGATAGGTCTTTGTTTATGTTGTGGTTGGATGATGTTGATGTATTGTGCTGTTCAGTGATGGTGAGTTAACATGCTAGTGTAAAGTGCATTTCAACATATGGCATTGGTAGATTATTCATAATGTCTTTAGAATCTGTAAATAATGTACATAGTTGATTTTTTATCCTGTATTCTTTTTATCTGTTTTTGCCTATTTTTAATACTTGCTGCAACAACTTAATTTTACTGGCATGGGATCATGAAAATAAAATATATACTCATTTAGTCATTCATTCACCTAAGCCCACCTGGAGACAAAGACCAAATGCTGTTTGGGTAAACCTTCAACTTTGGACACAATCACGGTAAACCCCATGTTTTCACGTGCCATAGCCCCTCTAGCCTCACACTGAGCCGGGAAAAACCCTTGTAGACTGACTCCCAAAGTAGAAAAGGTCAACTGATCTGTATTGTAAGGGGTCTAGTATCTTTAAAATATCTTCAGGTTAACACGACTCTCATTGTAAGTGTTTGGACTGCAAACATCTGAGCCTTAATATGATTTTACTGCACTGAAAAATCTGACACGAGTCCTGCGCTTCCAAATCCCTGCTGGCAAGGCAAGCTCAGTGGGTCCTGTCAGGAACCAAGACTTCCTTCCCTTCATCCATCATGCGGCGTGCCAGGCGACCCTGCACAGCCCAACACGCCCTCTACCCAGAACACAGGTCCAAGCCCTTGTCCAAAAGCGGAGTCATGATGAGAAGTATCAAAATGAGTTATTGCTGTCATCGTAAAGGAGAACCCCTGAGGACAGATGGTGGTCCTTGGATCATTGCACCCACATTAACCTTCCAGTGAAGGGATCAGGCATGAGCTTACTTTCACAAGGGAGTTGGGTCATTGTTCTAAGAATACCTTCTCTGGTTTTTGGAGGGCACAGACGAAGACCCACGTTCAATAACCCCTGTGGCAGCGAAATCCCTCCGGACCCGGTAGATAGACAGAAAAGGAATGAAGCCCTCAAAAGAAACGACAGTCAGGCCTTTGGCAGCGATGGTAATGTCATCCCTCTGGTATTCTGTAACTCACACCTGGGGGAAAGGTTAGCACACAGCTCAACTCTATCCATTTGATTACCGTGACAGAGGCAGAGGTAATTAAGTTAATACAGTTTAATTATGTTGAGTAGGATTCAATGAATGTTTCATTGTGATCCCTGGTTACTGGCACCACAGAGCAGAATGATAGCCGTATCAGCAACAAGTGTTGCCTGTTGGCGATTTGGACGTGGTTCCGGACATGAACACTTCCACAGCTGCCGTACTTAGTCATTTAATATGTGCAACCAAAAGTCACTCGGGGAGCATCACCCCTTCTCCGTCCATGCGAAGTCAAACACTCATTATGCAACAGCTTGATCCTGAGCACACACTCAAACTGTAGTTTCTGAATCCATCTCAACTCCATTTCATTCAGCTTCAAGGTTAGCGGTGTGTTTACTGTCTGTTGTTGAAATCCTATTGAGTGCTGTCTTTTTTAATGACTGCATTCATCAGTGGAAGCATTCAGTCATTTGAAATACAGCTTGACTGCGTTCTATGCAAGGTGTTTAATTGTGTGCTCTCTAAGTGCCCTCTTGGTATTTTATTGAACTAATTTATTCGGAATGGAAACCCTAGAGGGTATAAAGCCATCTGTTTGACATTGCCAGCTGGACCCTGTCCGATAAGAGACATTTTTACAGCGAGGTTAAGCTTCATGGCTTAAAAATACACAATGCAGTGGTAAGCATGGACCTTCAGATTTGGAGGAGGTGTGCAAGTGATTCCAAATGAATCCCGAATGCACACTGATTAGATCATAAATTACGATCTCAATCTTGGTGTCCTAAACTAATGACAGGTTGTTTGGACAAATCAATAATCTGCAGAGTGCAGGAAGAGTTGCTTTTAAACAGCTGAGATAACAGCTGAACACCTGATAGAAAATAGAGACGATTTTGTGCAATGCCAATGAATAAATTAGTGTCTTTTTTTTACTGCAAGGTCAGCTGTGTTGCTAGGCTTCTCCAGGGAAACCTCCGCCAACACATGAGCTCACACGCCAACACACACATACACACACACACACATGAATGCAGTCCCACACACTGGTCAATCGCAGGCTCCCTACCAACTTGCATTACTGCAAATGTCTTCCTACATGCATCTTCACGTGCACTTGTAGCACACACTGCACATGCAGGCCACGTGCACCTGTGGAGGAGAGATGTATTTGTGTATAAAAACATGCATGCAGACTCCTCCTGTCTCAGAGCCCAGTGTGTTATAATGAGTTATACAAAGGGCACCTTTACAGTGGGTCTCTTGACCGGTGCATGTGGGAAGCGGTTTGCTGTGGGAGAGGAGGAGGTTCAAGGGTGAGCACGGCTCTTAGCAAATACACTGAAATTACTGCACAGAGGAGACAGCCAATAGAATTTCAGATGCAGAAACTAAAGGATTGTCCAGTGATGGCATCTACTGGCACAACATTTTAACTCTAATATACAACTTCACTGAAATCCCACAGATTTGAAGGTGACATGTGGGGTAAGATGGGGAGATGAGCCTGTGCCACGGCTCTATGTGCCTTACTGTATATATGAGCTCAGATAAATATCCCCAAAATAAATCGGAAGGATGGAGGATGATTAAACTTTTTAGGATTATTTATTGTGTGCTGAGCAGACATCCTGGGAGTTATTTATTTGCGGACCATCAAAAACATTTATGAGTCTGTTTCAGCAGTATGCTCGCAACAAGAAGCCGTAAATCTAGCAGTGTATCCTCACTCCCCTCCTCATCCTCCCCGTCGACACATCGCTATCTCTCTCTCCACCTCTTCTTCCTCTCGTGTCTCATTTTTCAGTGGCCCTCATCACCTGAGAAGTGGCTGCGCTCATGAAGATTTACCATCAATTTCAAATTCATCAGCCTTGATTGGATTTTTTGGGGGGTGGGGGGGGGGTGGGAGGAGGGGGATTCTGTTTGATTTTGTGTTTCGGAGTCCTTGATACAGCAATTCTTGGAAAAGAAGTAGGATAGACTGTGGCCCGGAGGTAAAAAGGATTAATAAGAGGTGCCACAGTTTTCAGGATGATACTGCACTCCATAAGCATTTTCGTACGTTTGTCAGATAAGCGTTTCCTCTCCAATTAAAAATGAAACTGCACTGCCTGTCTAAGCAGTGTGATGTTCCTGAATAGTCTGTCTAAACTACTCAAAGAGTTTGTCTCATTCCCTCAGCATGTGTGTTCCAGTCCGAAATCTGTGTTGTCTCCACAAGGTGGTGTCATGCTCATTAGCTAAATACTGCAGCTCATTTTTACAGCCAGTCTGACTCTTGTACACTTCCTTGAATATGTGATAACTCCTGTCTGGAGCAGAGCTGTAGTTAACTCTGATTTAACAAAAAAGTCAAGATTGAATCAGTGTGCTTTTCAGTTCAAACTGACTGCAGACACTTGTTGTCCTGTAGTTGGAAGTCCCAAATGTGACTCTGTGAAACAGTTCACAGCTGAGAGCAGTTCAGTGAAGTGCAGCCAACCACTCGTTACCACAGTTTGGAAGGTTTCGGTCTGTGGAGCTGGCTGTCTTGACCCGTCCATTGACCTTCAAAATAATGGCTCAAGTGGAGTGGAGACAGTTCATTACCCAGAATGCCTGTCAGTACACTAGCTCATACAGTCTCAATCACTAAATAAGGTCAAGAAAACAGGGCATCCTGGAGTGGTTTGAGTCTCACATCTCTCTCCTCTCTGTTATTTGTTCTATCCTCTCTGATTTCCAACTTAATCTCTTCCTCCCTCTCTCCCTGTAGTTTGTTCTCCCTCGTTATCATCTTCTACACCTGATATCGTAGAATAATCAGAAATCAGTCACTTACAGATTTCACCACCTGTAATTTCAGGCTGTGTGCAAAAAGAAACAATCAGTGCTTATGCAATACAATTATAAGTTAACCACTTTGGTCTCTTGTGACACGTTGCCCTGGTGGTCAGCTCTGGTTGCGGCTGAGTGTACCCAGGCATATCCTCCATTATGTCAGGGTTAACAAGCTTTGTCTGGGCCCAGCAAGTGGAACTAACCATGACTCATGATCAGCTAACCGATCCACAACCAGTTTGTTGGAGGACTGAGCTACTGAGTATTGTATGCAACAATATAAAATTTGCCAAAACTTCAGGAGCTGCAAAAAGATAAAAGGCATTCCTTTAGCTCGCTATCATACGCTTTAATAAATAAAGTGGCACTATTCCTCTGCAAGAACTGATGGAAAATGATGATGATCGAGAATCATGTTTTAATAAGTGTGAGCTGGTGGTGATTTACTGAGACAGGCCAGGGGCCGCTTGTACCACCTCCTAGTTCTACCAGTTTGCTACAGTAAGTAAAGATTTACATGTCACTAAATTCAAATGGGCTGCATCACACAAACAGTTACAAGAGATGAGCTGTGACTAAATATTTACATGTAGTACCTACCAGTCTTGCTCAGTTAGACATGCAACAGTTTGCTTGTCTAATTAAGCAAACTGTGATAAGCTTATAAATACACAAGCCTGACCAAGAGGTCATATGAAATGTGGTCACTGTATCCTCCATGACATCTGATGAAAATCTCGTGTAATAATGATGTAAACTGTGAAGAGCTTAAATGGATAGTTAGCCCTAAACTGCATGAACAATACTAATACTGAATCTTACATATTTCTGCAATATATACAGTAAAGGATATTTGTACTGGTAGTAGTAGCAGCACTGGCCTACTAACAACAACAACAACACCAGCGGCAGCAGCAGCAGCAGCAATAATGATAATAATAATAATCAATCATCATCATCATAATGGATGTCTAGAGGCCTTTTCATGTCCTTGGGACATCCTGCGCAAACATCCCTCAGTAACACTGCTGTAACATAAAGGCTATTTAACAGAGCTTGGAGAAGATGTTTATTGTTGGGGACGTTTTTTTCTTCACTATGTACCAACACTTAATTAGGACCCTAAAACCGTTCCTTATGTTACAGTTTATGATGGTACAGTGACTCCCACATAGTTCTGATTGTACCATGCTACTAAATGATACTTTGCAACTGATTTACGTGTCACTTTTCATTAAGTATTCACCAGCTAACGTCTTCAGTTTTATTGATGGGGTTTAAGTTTGACATCAGGCAGTGCTGACAACTTATGAAGAACTTGAGACACTCTCTAAGGAATTAGTTAACGCAGCTGAATCTAGGGCACCGTATTTTCGACAGTTGCACTAAGTTTGCTTGTAATGCTGGTTATCTCAGAATTGAGCCTTACTTTTCTGCTGCTGACACTGTAAGCTGCAGTGGATGGCAGGACCCACCAGGCCGGTGGCTGAAGAGTAAATTTAGTGTTAATGACTGGCACAGAGCCTGGCACTGACAGATGGAAGAATACTGTTAAAAGAGGATTAAGGTGGGCTCAGGGGAAGTGGTCCTCCAGGTATATGAGCGGATGGAGCAGAGAGAAGCACATGAAGTGCCAGGATTGCTTCCTGGAAGCAGCTGCGACGCACATCCTTCTCTTCCTCTGCTGTGTTTTTGCTGAGTTATTGCTGATTTGCATGACTTGAGAACTGTTCCAGTGTCATCAATTAAAAATTTTTTTGGCTTCGCTCATCATAAAGAATAATTTCAAAAAGTTTAAGGAAGACCGCGATTCATGATATGACCACGACAACTGCAGCATGTGAAAATTATGCTGTATATGAATATATCGCAAACATAGCTGCAATAGATGAGACCAATATCTAGCTGAAAATTGAACTTTTAAAGCATAAAAAGTGCACAAAAATGTCCACAGATTATAAGAAATTTGAGAAATGAAACTGGAATGCTGCAAGCACAATGCTCCAGTAACAAGTGTATGAGGGCATGGCCTAACAAACTGAGCAGATGGTGTCGCTGGGATGGGATAGAAATGATACTGTCTCTGACCCGACAAGCAGCAGCAGCAGCATGATTGTTTTTCCAATTTGACCTGTGCGAATCCACACAGATAATCACAGGCATCAGGATCAAGGATTTAGACCTCAGGGGGTTCCAGCAGTCATAACGCTCCTGGTCATAGTCTCCAGACAATGCAGTTGAGCTCACCTCAACTTAGCTCAGACCAGCTGGGGCTTGGATAGAAAAGAAAGAATAAAAAGGAAAGAGAGAGAGACAGAGTGATCCAAACAGTTTTAAGTCTCGAGGAAGGGACCACCATCTAACAGCTCTTACATTCAATACAGCTCTGACTTCCCCGCCTGTTACGCGCAAATCGTTTTAACATTATTGTGTTAAGCTGTCAGAAATAACATTTTGCACCACAAGGGAAACATTTCAAAGGATTAGGTTCAGAAATACCATTTAAAGCAGCAACAGATAAGACCAGTACAATTCCCACCCTTGAATCACTGTCAATTAGTCACATTTGCCCACATTAATTGGTTTGGGACAACTCATGGTTTGCTTGTAGGAGGCAAAAACCAAGATATAAGAGCAAACTATTTAATTTTTTTTTTTACCAAACAGACTGTTGAATCTTTCATGTTTTCTTTTCATGTTATTTTTCCTGTTCATGGAGGATAATTACTGGGAAAAACATTCTAAAACAAGGACATCTATTTTCTCCAAAACACAGTTACATGTTGAGCAATTTCTTTCATTTACATTGTCACCCCTAGGCCCCCATACACATATGATTAATGTGTAAAGAGGTCTTATAAACATTTCATAAGTTTGCAGTAAGCAAAAACAATAACAAGCCCAATAAAAAGTGCTGCTTCACGCTGGACTTGACTGAATAAAAATCTGAACAAGGGGGAAGTCAAAAACTGACGTGCTTGCAAATTCTGCACTGAAAATGATGCTAAAGTGGAGCAAAAAATTATCGTTATGAATAAGTTATTCATTACGGTGAAACAGCTAAATCTTAACATGAACACTATGCAAAGGATGTTTCTAGGTGTGCGATACATCCCTGCTAGGTGCTGCCTTTCCTGAACAGGCACATTAACATCACAAACATTTATAATTCATACTGTGTCGTGCTGAACAGTCTGAAAAATGATCATTTCACCTTTGTGCTATTATTCTTAACATCAGCCTTTCAGAGCATTTTGATTGCCCTGTGGATATATACGCAGAGAAATACAAGCATCGTACATGTGATCCTGTCAAAGGAGCAAAGCATTCAAGTGTGTTTCTCTGGACTAACTCCATATCTGTGTAAAGCCTTAAAATCATGCCTTTGAGCTCTTGATTATATGCTGAAAAAGAATAGAATCCCCAGTATGACTGAACAGATTGCCTATGAAAACATTATATTGAAATTTGCTTCCTCCTTTGCATCCCAGTAACTTGCAGTGTCTGACAGGCTCGTCATTGTCAGGCAGGAAAATCACTAAAAACAAGCTTAATCGTTACAGAAAGTTATGTGTGGTTTATGTCGGTTTAATGGACGGGAAAGTGACTTTTTGTTTGATTAGAATTCAAAGATGATAAATGTGAAAAGTCAAACATGCTGAGCGCGTTTTCAGCCGGGGACAAATAGAGTGTCAAAAAGCAGCCTGGCAGCCGGACCCGCAGCACAGTCCCCAAGGACGGGGCCACTCTTAAGAGGTAACCTCATTTATAAGTGATGGAACACCAACGCAGTCCCACATGTTACCACGAGCCCCCACCCACATGCACACACACAAAAACACCACTTAGGCCATAGAGAACTTCAGATTGACAGCTCTGCCGGTTAGGCACTCTGCATATTGCTGGTCTCAGCCACTTTTGTGTACAGTAACGCATTAACCTGTCCTTTTTACACTTGTAAACCGATAAGAGGCTTTTCTCTTGCTTAAATAGCTCTTATGAATGATATGCGTCATAAGTATTCCTCAATGTTGCATGAGGATGTTGCCAAAAAAACACTCAATATGTAAATCAGGGCAAACGTGTAAAATTGGAAATAAAGTTTTTATGTGCATTATTAATAGTGGCATCAAACGCATAGGTGAGCATGTGGGAAAGCATGTAAGAACTGACATTTTTTATGCAGTGGGGATTTTCGCAGTGTGCAGTATGCCCTCTGCATAACGGCATGAATGTATAATTTAGTCCCCAGTAGCCCTTCCAGCATCAGAGCTCAGTAACGACTCGTCAGCAGTTGAGTCATCGTTCGACAGGTGCAGTGAAGCATCCTAAGAGAGGCGCTGCATCGCTGTTAAACACACATGCCCTCTGTTTGAACGACTGAATATTCAACTGACGTGGTCATTACTTAGCCATTACGCACATGAACTCTCATAAAGGCAACCTCTGCAGCAAATTTTGTCAAAACACACAAACGTGTACATCACTTGGTCTTCCTAACCCTCTCTTCCATCTCCGCCTCTGTGCATTAAATTACTACTTACTGCAAATTAAGACAAACACAGCCATACTGTTCTGCAGGCACTACATATTTATCTAACACAACGTGATCCGGGCAATTCATCACGCTCAGCTAGAGCGATAATACTGTCTTTGTGCCAGTGCCTTCTGCTGCATGTGTGGCTTTTCCGCAAATATTGCTTGGACAAGAGCACATCTCAAAGATAGCCTAGGAGAACAATAACCGGGTAAATATTAGTTTTGAGCTTTTAGATCTATGTTAAGTCTGGACTCTGGATCTGAACAAATTATACATGGTGACGTTTAGTATAATGGGTAGTTTTGTATTATATTTTTTTGGCAAATAGAACTTAAAGATCTTTAATAAAGTTAAAAAATTATTTTGTTGTTAAAAATCATAAAAATCACACCTGTGTCAGTAAGTGCAATTCATTTTTAGTGTTTCAGTTCAGAGGTTTAATCAGGCAGACTGTGCTGAGCTCTGTGAGGCTGTACCCATAGGCACAGTAGTGCCTTGAGCTAAATGCTAACACCAGCGTGTTAACAATGACAATGCTAACATACTGATGTTTAACTGGAACAATGTCAACCATGTTCACCCTCTTTAGTTTTTTTGATCACAATCTTAGCATGTTGACATGCTAACATTTGCTAACCAGCAGTTAAATCAAAATACAGCTGAGGCTCATGGGAAAGTTAGTTTTGCACATATAGATGAAAATTTAGGGGACCGCCAAAGTGATTACAGGAACACAAATATCTGTATAAAATTTCATAGCAATCCAGCTGTCCAGACATCTGACTAAAATTCTGAAATGTCAACCTCAAGGTTGTGCTACAAAGTCAAGGGATCACCAAAATCATTTCAATCAGTCAAGGATTTATCCTCAGGGGCCCATTAATCTCTATTCAAATATTAATTGCATTCAGTAGTTGTTTTAGCCACCATCATGACCAAATAAATGTAAAAAAAATGAACTTCTCAGACTGAGTGGCTCATCCATTTGAAGTAATATTCTAAGCACAGTACAGTATTAACTTGCTTTTAAAATATCGTTTAAAATTCAGCACTGCCTTCATGGCAGCTGGAATAAATGTTTTCTGTATTCAAAGGCCAGGATACAACCTACTTAGTGTATTCCCTTGATGATAATGCCGGTAGGAATAGCAGTATGATCCTTAGTTAATGATATACCTTCTCTGATAATCCTGCCCGATAAAGATTCCCTGAGGAATATTCCTTAAACCCCCCCATCAACACGGAGGTCTTAGAGGTCGCCTTCATTGTCTCTTGTCGAGAGTGACTTGCTTGAAAAAAAAAGCAGTAGGACAGGCCCCATCCTCAAACATGTGCAGGAAAGTCAATAGTTTTCTTCTACAGAGTAACGCTTTGATAAATGGTAGTTTATGCTGCTGGGGCGGGGGCAAGTTTCTGCTTTGGTTTGTTGAAAATGTCAAGAGCCTTACCTTTCCAATAATACACAAAATAATAAGGTCAGCCCCTCGAACTTGAAATGATGACAAATGCTGTTTTGGACGTGAACACATGTTCTGGCTGCTCTCATGAAATCAGAGTGTCTAGTTTGTAAAGAGGCACGAAATGAAAGACGCTCTTTAATCAAATCACATTTTACGCAGTGGTTAAATTCTTCTATCTTTAACATCCTTTCACATTAAGTTATTGTTAGGGAGACAGCAGTATCATGTGTGCTGCTTAATGCATTCATGCCAGCCAAATTTCCTCTCGCATTACAACATGGGCTTGCCTTCTTCTCTGTGAGAACAGAGTCATTTGGTCACAAGGGGCAGCGTCTTGCCTGCATTAGGAAACAGACTGGGTAATAGCTCGTCTGTCCACACTATTGCAGTGGTGAGGAGAACATCCTGAGCTCAACGACGGCGTCACACCAACGCAGTAAGTACATGACGCCTTCAACTTCTTCTGAATGTTTAAACTTTATTTATCAGAAAGGGTAAATATTAGGGATATCTTGGATTCATGGTAGAAAGAATTTCTTAGTTTAAAGTTTTAGGCAGTGTTTCACTTAAAATGACGACTTCTCTAAATACCTTTGACGCAGCTAGATTAGAAGCAGTTCTTGTGCAGAGTTACATCAAACAAGTGTCCACATTGGTAGCAATTAATTTCCTCATTAAATATGCTTTTCATAGTGGTGGAAGAAGTATTCAGATCCTTTACGTGAGTAAAAGTACCAATTTAAGACTACTCCATTACAAGGAAAAGTACTAATTTCGTCCCTGTGACTGATATGTATAACTGATAATACTGATGGATCAGTGTGTACAGTAAGTAGCGTATTAATAATATTAATTATGATGAGAATAGATTGAATTGTAGATTGTAGCAGCTCGAGGTGGGACTAGTTTTAGCCCAGGGGACAGGCTCCTGGAAAGACTCATAAAATCATAATTTCATCCTTTTTTGGATGGATTTTTTTTTGTTTTGGAAAAAAAACAAACAGGTTAAGTTATTTAAATAACAGCATGAGAGGGGAAGTTTCTCTTTGGCAGAACTCACAGCTAAGACTTCTGAAATGTGACGAGCTGTTTTTTTGGGAGTGGTCACAAGCCAGAAAACACTGGAAACCACTGATTTAATCTTTGACTATGTGTTGTGTTTTATAAGATAATCAGAATCTTAATCTGTAGCTGTCAAATAAATGCAGTGATGCAAAAAGTTGAATATTTCATCCTGAAATGTAGTACAGCAGAAGTGTAAAGCAACATACAAGAGAAATACACTCCTTCCATTATTTTATTTTTCATTTATTTATCAATACTTGGATGACGATTTATCATTTTATTTTGAAGTTTCATGGTCATAACCTAAAAGTCCAGTATGACACTTTTTTTTGACTGTGGTTGTGTTGCCGCAAAAGAAATCTATTTTTAAACCTCGACAGGTCATCGTAGGCAATTTAAGTGAGATTTTTATCAGCTTTTTAATTAAATTCTGTCAGCAAACATCTGATACCTTGTGTGTCTGTTCTATTACTGTACACTGAATATAAACAATGGAAGACCAAACTTTCAAAGCAAGGACGTCATTGTTAAATGCTGTTCTATCTACCACCTGCTTTTCAGCTGTGTGGGAAATGTGTTTAGCAGTGGCCATTAGTGCACTTCCTGTATACTGTGTACAGATGAGTGGCAGACTCAATTATAAGAGCAATGACAGTTATTTACCGCTGCTGCTCGGAAGTGATTGGGAGGATGATACACAAAGGGTCATTATCAAATCTGCCAAATTAGAAGAAAATGAGGCTGCGTTGTTTGTTTTTGGTTTCTTTTTTTAATCTAGACTGCAGAGGAGTCGACATGTTAATTTGCACTGTGGTCCAGACAAGTATACTCAGTCCTGAAATATTGACGGATCACAGAGGAAACATTTTCTCTGGTGGAAATGTTTTGTACACTGTACTGTATTTCGGGGTCATCTGTAACCTGTGTAACAATAGTGTATAAGTGTACGTACTTCAAACTGTAATTGGTGCCAACAAGGTAAATCCTTGTGCAGTCCCCTGAAGCAAAGACCACATGTTCCAGCGAGAGCAACACTTCTGCTTTACGATTCTTTTATTTACCGATCAGATGAATCCATTGCTAATCTGCAGGGCTGCCCGAAGGGAAGTGAATTAAATTGATTGACCATAGCTCACAGAGGTTGGAGCTGATTATTGATCTCTCATGTGGAGATAGTTATTCTGCTCACCTTAAAGGAGCCGGCCCTCTTACAACCTCCATCCAGGTGATAAAACTCATCCAGTATTGCTTACTGTAAATGTTTGAAATTCACTGTAAATCAAGTGACCAATAGAAACTATAATCTCCACAAAATGTCCTCAGCAGGGTGAAACTACTGTGTTGATAAGGGAAACAACTTTGATCAGTCACAGTTTAGGCCAAAGGAGCGAGGCGGAGGAGATTCCCACTGAGAATTCTCCATAATTTGCTCACCACAAATGTCATTTGCTGTTTGGCCTTTTGATGTGACTGCGGCCTTCATACAATACAATTACAAGGTCTTTCTCAATCTCGCACACTCAGGATCACTCAAGGACACGTGGGACTGACTCAAACAAGCTGCCCCCCAACTGTGAAGGAGATAATTGCTTTCTTCAGCAGAAGGGTTCAACCTCCAAACACTCGGCGGAGCTGAATGCCCTTCCGGGTAAAGACAAAGTCATCTGTGCCCATATCCCCTCATGGCAGGAGAAGCCTATGGCTTAAGGCATTATCTGCCCTCTCAGTCACATAACACTATGTTCTCCTGGCTTGTAAAGCACACTTTATATACTCAGTTATATGGCTTGATCAAAACTATTGTTCTCTATTTCATTATTTTGTTGTTGCCTGTATACAGATATGTGCTCCCCTGTGTGTATGTGTGCTTATGCATAGACACGTGCCGTCATCCTTCATGCGGGCACCCAGGGTTTGTCCCCAGTGAGTTGAGTGATGAACTTCAGCAGGGAGGTGGCCCGACAGACCAGTTGTTATACATATGTGATAGAGGATGAGGATCCAGCCCTGGCAAGCCTTAGCATATTTGAGGTGAGGCTGTCACCAAACTGTGTGAAAGATGAGCAAATGAACATAAAAATCAACAAATATGACACCACAAATGTCTAAAAAAAAAGCAGTTTAAGATGTGGTTTCTCTCTTTGACATGTGTTTACAATATGAGGAGTGTTTATGTAACATCCCATCAGTAATCCCAACTCTGTGTAATCTTAAAGAAAAACACTGCAGAGCAGATGACAGCTCTAGTATTGTATAATAATGTTACGTGAGTTGCAGTATTTAAACTTAGATTAGTGGTCTTTAAATTGAACAATAGACATTATGTCATGCATACATGTCTTCCTACTCAAACACCTGATGAGGTCGACTGCTAATGATTGCCAAAACAGCATGTATGACTGTTACCAAACTGACATATATGGTTGTTGGAGAGTACCAGTGATAGGTACACTGGACTGATTGCCATGTGGCTGAGAAACAGTCTCAGGTTTAGACACCAGAGCTATTTGGTTAGGTTCAGGTTTGCATGCATATTATTGCAACAGAAACACTGATAGCTGTTCATGCCTATAAAAAGCATGAATTCTCTTTGTGGAAACATCGACATGGCGAACAGGTTCTTCTCTTATCGTCACTCTCCGTACATTATATCACATTCTATATTACCATCTAGTTGGCTGAGAGGGGTGACCTGGCTCTCCTGGACAACCTGGTCAAGAAGAGCCCAGAGGTCCTGAGTGAGAAAGATGAATGTGGAGCCAGTCCCCTTCATCACGCTGCCGCAGGGGGCTACATCACCCTTATCCAATTCATCACCAGTGTCATAGACTCACAGGGTAGGCACACCTCAGTCATTTATCATAAGTTGCACCCCACAATAGGTAAAATATCCATATTGTGCATCACCATAATTCTGATTGAAGCTACTGTAGAAAGGAATAAGTTACATTATGGAGTGCTGTGTCTGGTACTGATAACAGTTTACTGTATCTACATGCATCTTTATGTAATTGCATTTGCGTCTGTGTGTATTTGCATGTGCTCTCGTATCACATCCCAGAGCTGAACAGCTGTGATGACCAGGGTAATGTGGCCCTCCACTGGGCTGTGGAGAGGAACAAGGCAGAGAGCTGCAAGGCTCTTCTGGACCTGGGGGCCGACCCCAACATCCTCAACACGGCCCTCCTGTCCCCTCTGCATCTGGCCGTCAGCCTCGGACACAACAGCCTGGTGGAGGTGAGGAAGTCAACAGTG
This sequence comes from Chaetodon trifascialis, assembly GCF_039877785.1. Lineage (NCBI taxonomy): Eukaryota > Metazoa > Chordata > Actinopteri > Chaetodontiformes > Chaetodontidae > Chaetodon > Chaetodon trifascialis. Next base: position 14,026,623 of record NC_092073.1, read on the forward strand.
TCCAGCTGAAATAACAATTCATGTGAAGTGCTCCCTTGTTTTTGCATTATCTCACTGATGACAAGATGATTGCAGAGATGCTGTATTTAAATATAAGATGGTGGAGTAAATTTACATTGCAATGTTGCTACTACTCTGGTTTTACTACTTTTTGGCACCAGTGAATTATTTTTTCAAACCAAGCTTTAGTTGCTCTGATAGATCCATTATGCTAACAGGAAGTCCAGTGTAAAACCGCATCTCTGCATAACAGAAAGATTGCAGGTTCACAAACTTTTTAAAGCAAAGAAAACAGTATAGTAGACAATCATATCATCACATCACACACTTCACAGCACACGAACTCATCACTTAGAGCAGCCACTGCACCCCAAAGTCAACTGAAAACTGTCTGACAAAACCTGACTCAACTGTCTACTTGGAAAGACCTTGTCCCGTCATCCCTGTAGCGTTTGGCTGTTGTCCACAAACGGACACAGCTGCCGTATGCTGGAGGAGAAAGGACACTAGTGCATAGGCAGAGAGTTGAGGACAGGAACGGGATGGAGCTCATGTTAGGTTCTTATCTCTGCCCCCTGCAGCTGCTGCTGTCCTACTGTGCTACAGACAGCAATCTACAGGGAGACCTTGGGAACACCCCCCTGATACTGGCCTGTTCAATGAATAACTGTGAGGCTCTCAGCATGTTGGTATGTACAAGAGAGAATGATGCATTCAGCCTCATGTCTACCTGCACCAGCGCGTAAAGGATAACTGTCCAGCTGTACAGAACAGATTATGTTGCTGTTCTTTATACTGACTGTCAGCCCACTGCGGCTTTGTCTCTGACAAAGAATTCTCTGTTTGTCTCTCCCTCCATCCATTCTTCTATCTGTCAAAGCTAAAGAATAGAGCGCTGCTTTGCCAACAGAACAAGCTGGGCCATTTCCCCATCCATGCAGCTGCCTTCGCAGGTGCAAAGACGGCCATGGAGGTGATCCTGAAGTCCGGTATGACAAAAGGAACAACTCATCATCAAAAACAGAGTGCTGACAATAAGGAAAAGTTTTTCCAAGGCCGAACAGCGCATTAAATCGATAGATAACACGAGGGTTCAACTCAGCCAGCAGGGATGTTTAGCAGAAAAATGCTTGTGCTACTTTGTACAGAGGCCAGATGCTGCAGACTGTCAGTGTGTTTATCCACTGTGGGAGGTCTATTTGGTAAATCATGTGTCGTTGGAGGGGGCTTTAGTCGGATCACAAAATATTTTTAAATATTTATGATATATCTGTGATTGCTCGGCAAAGGAATTAATGTGCGTTTGGGAAATCACACAGATAGCCCACCGCAAACGGACACAATCACCCGCTTTTCCCCTTCCCTTAAAAAACAAACAGCCGACATATTAAAACCAAAGAAGGATGGTACAAGATAGAGGCTCCGTGATTGAAATTCCCTTAAAAGCTTGTCAGCAATAAAAACAAACACGCTTACACCAACAAGCCTCGAGTAAGAATCCTTCATCATGAGCCTTATATGTACTCAGTGTGTAACTCACAATTATGAAACTGTTTAATTTCCTGCTGGCAGGAGAGGAGATGGGCTACCGCACTGAATCACACATCAACTATTTAGACAAGTCCAATAGCAGTCCCCTCCATCTGGCTGTACGCGGTGGGAATATGGACGCCATCCGTCTCTGCCTCGCATATGGCGCCAAAGTTGACCAGCAACAGGTACTGACACTGAATGATTTCCTACCTCTCTGCACTGCACTGTGATAAACACTTAAACATCTGGGGGCGGCTAATTGCAGATATTGATGTTCATCTTCCACCTGTCTCTTGCATGCTTTATCAGGTTTGCCGAATTTTTGAAACTAGATCTTATTTGCGTACACCTGTGAAGCTGGCAAAGGAGCCCAGTATCTCCTGTTCAAGCACGTCAGTCTTATAATGCCCATCTGGGAGTGATCGTTATGTGTAGCCCTGGGGTAGTGGCCGGAGCTGCAGCAGGAATAGTGACTACAGTAATAGCCTCGGCTGGCTAAATTGATACAAATTACCTCCACTTACTCGGCGAAGCTGAGTGGAGCGATCACTGGCCTCCTCTTGCCAGTTCTGGTTATCTCATTAAAGTCTTGTGTTACAGACGCCTGGGTTCAGCCAGTAAGTCTGGGAGATGCTTTGCTGATGTCACACTGTGGAAGTGTGCATTGTATGTGTGTAAGTGAGCACATGTGAGAGCCTGGGAGCATGCTAATTCCTGTGTGCATGTTTACGTTCTGCTCTGTCTAGCTCAGTATGTCACGGCTTCTCTGAATGGCGCAGACATAAATCAAGCTTGAAGAGCTTGTGAATATTCATTGTATTTATTCATTATTCATCGCTCATAATGTATTTGTGTTTTGTTGCTGTCCAGAATGACAGGTCCACGCCGCTACATTTGGCCTGCACCCAGGGTGCTACTGAGGTAGTCAAGCTGATGCTGTCGTCCTTTGACCAAGTGGAAGACATCATCAACCTAACTGATGGGGCGAATCAGACCCCTCTACACAGGTGGGCTTATTCTATCCCTCCACCCTGAACTGAGAAAAAACAAATTCTCAAATATGAAATATTCACTTACATTGATTGCATGTGTTGATAATGCCAGTGGCCATGGAGGTCTGTAGATACATTCATTGACTTTCAATATGATGCTAATTTTGCTCCATCATGACCTCTTGTCAGCCATTTCAATATTCCTTTTATTCAATATTCCTTTTATTCGTCCCTCGAGGGGAAATTCCATTTAGCTGCCCGTTTGACTTGATAGCATACACTGTGATGATGTCCTTTAGCTGCTCTTTATAGCTAAGCGTTGAGCATTTAAGGATTTCAAGAAATAGTTTAACATGTTAGGAAATTTGCTTATTTGATGTATTTCCGAGCGTTAGATCGATGCCATGCATTGGGGAGGCTTGTCATTATTGTGAGGTTGCCAGGCAACCAGTGTCAATTCCACCGAGTCACTTTGGCACATGACACCACATTTCTCATCATATAGCAGTCTGTATGCTAAGCTAAGCTAAGTAGCAGCTGGCTTTCCATATATCCATACTACATTTATGACACAATAAATTAGCACTCAGGTTAGTTCTTGTCAATGGAGTTGCAGTTTATGTAAATGTGCACAATGCTTTTGTGTAGAGTTCAACCGTGGAGCATTTTGAAAAGCTCTTGGCACTTAACCACCTTGACAGGGCTGACCTTTGAGGGAACAGAGAGATCCTGAGAGTCCGTAATGGAGAAAGCTATCTTATTAGTTCTCGCCATCCAATTTAATCTGAGTCTCCACAAAAGGATGAACTTCTTCACAAAGGAGATGAGCCATGCTTTGCAGCTATTTGTGAGCGGATGGTAAAATATGGTCCCTCAAATTAACTTACAGGCCAGTTAGAGACTAAGAGCAGGAAAAGCCACGTCACCAAGCTTCCAGCATAATCTTTTTCAGTTTTCGCACATGTTCAGAAATACTTTTAATTAGTCATTTTTTGAATAGATATAGTTTTAATTAAACTATTCAGAGATAAAAACCCTTTCAAATGCACATGAATGCATTTATGTAGATGTGTAGTATCTGTGGTTACTATCCCAGCTGCTTGCTCATGCTCTGTAAAGATCAATCCATCTCTGTGATATAAACACTGTGACAAACAAGGAGAACAAAGATATAAAATCCTTGGGCATGGCCAGCAGAATAATGAGCTTTTAATTGGGGACAATAATAAAGATATGAGTACATAATAAAGATATGCTCCCCACATTGATTTTATCTTAAAGCTATTTGTGTTGGCACAGGCAGCAGCAAAGCAAGACCATATTCAAGGACAGAGGGAGGGGGGATGGATCTGTGTAACCCTTTTTACCCTCTTTTTAACATCGAAAAAGTCCTTAGCTGACATTTTTATTCTTACTCTGATATAAGTGCTGTAGTGTGTTGTAAAATACCCACATTAAACTTATAGCTGATTTGGTTCAATAAATCTAACCCATGACCTCTAACACTCAACAGCCATGCTCCCGTCTCCCCCCCAGCTATAGCATCATGTGTGGATTTTAGACTTTGAGATTTTCAAGTCTGTGAAGAACGCCATTCAGCGGCGGAAATCATCTTACCTCTACTTAAGTCTCTCTCTTGATGCAGAATGTCACCGGAATACCAGGAATTAGTGCATCATCGAAGTGAGCCATTACAACCCTGGAGATAAAACATGTAATCGCAAAGGAAAATCTGGCTGTTATATCATGCAAAGTAGAATTAGAATCAGATTGTCCTTATTCGACATCTGACAATAATGGTCAGATCTTGACTCAGTAATCACGGGTTGCATCGCTGGCTTTACAACAACTGTGTTTGCTTTTCCAGGGCTACAATATTTGACCACACAGAGCTGGCCGAGTACCTAATTTCTTTGGTAAATAAAAACACACATATATATACACACACACACACACACACACACACACACACACACACACACACACACACACACACACACACACACACACACACACAGGACATTCCCACCTTTAACATAAGGGAGTGTGTTATAAATTGCTTGCATTAAGTGCAAGAAACTGCATTAAAAACAGGAAAACTGCTTTTTTTCTGCAGTAAATACTCCAGTTGTGCGAATGAAATGGCAAATCAGCAATGTATGCTTCAATACTGCTCATTCAGTGATTGGGTCACATGTGTATTCATGTTGCCATCACTAAACAATATTTTCAATTTTACACACACCTCTTGGTGTAGTAAATGTTAAAGGTGCAGCCCCGTTGCTTGCGGACCATCTGTCACCATCTGTTGCAATAGCTTTAATGGAACTGTGTTGCTAAGAAAAAGCAGGGGGTCCAAGTTTATCTCCTGTCAACTCATTCTGTCAGCAAACACTACAACAGGAGACAAACTTGAGCATGCTGTGCATGTTTATCACACAGAGAGTGACATCGCTTGGCACCACAGACCAGCTAATTGCAGTGAATACATCTGCTTTTCAGCTGAGATTTTGCCTGAGCTTTTGGTTTTAACGCTAACAAATCGAGCCATGAGGTGGTTAGTGGTATTTCAAAAGGAGGAGGAGGAAATTGTGTCGTGTTTGAATTGCTTTTGAAAAGACAGTGCCGACCCTTCTCCTCTGTGTGGTCTTTATATATTTCTGATTTGTGTTGCTAACAGGATATATAAGTGTCTATTTTTTGGCTCAAAGGATTGACATTTTGTCAAGCCCTTCCATCCCCCATAGTCACTGCTGCTATGCCTTTCTGCACTTGCATGCAACTTCTGCACTTTAAGAAAATGGTGGCAAATTTGACACTTTTGTGTCCTTTAGTATTTAGCTAAGCATTATGGGAAACGTTTCAAGGATGATGACCAACGATAACGAAACACAGTGGTATCTAAGGTGACATTAGCAGGGGGTTGCTAAATTGTAGATGTCACAGTTGGATCAGGGATTGGACCCAAATGCAGAGGCGGAGTGATGCACTTCAATGATAACATAGATGTACAAAGGCTTACAGGATGGAGGCCAGCAAGGGTCAAAACCAGAGAAGTCCAAATAGGCAAACAAGTCCAACAAGGAGCAGGCGAGATCCAAAGCAGACAGGTAATAGGTTTCAGGTACAACAGATTAACAAGATAAAGGCTGGAGAGGAAGTCATGGAGCACATGGCTACATAACAAAATGATCAGGCAAGGAACAACGAAAGGTTGATTAGGGAGTGAGGTGCAGGTGGAGAGATGGGTGTGGTGCAGACGAGAAGTGGAAACAGGTGTGTGGATGGGTGGGGCTGTCAGGTGATGAGGAAAAGCAGGGACATTTGGTGGACAGCTTGAGGCCTGGGAGGAGAGTGGAAGTACTTGGCCTGGGAGAAGTGCAGATTGTGACTGTAAACTTCCCAAAATCCAACAATTTTGAGCAGAATAGAGCTGCTAATATTAGCCTAAGTGTCTATATTATCTGGGGCTGGCTTCCACACAGTAGTTGCACTGGTTGAAATCTGTGACCCCACAAACTGAATTAATTAAGACTGATATGCTGTCATGGAAGTAATGCTGTTACTAGCTTGTTAGCTGTTCCAAACATATTTGCTCTTGTACTTTCGTCATGCCCTAAGCTTGAAATTCTTCAGACTTTAAATCTGGAATTAATTTATTTGCCCATGTCATTACTCATGTGCCACACTACATACCTCACATTCCACACTTGATCTGAGAAACTCAGACCTGACATTAGCATAGATGTTGCTAATGCTCCCATGGTTTCATTTGTTTGCCATGATTTCATCAATGTGTGTTAAAATTAATGAGGCGCACCATGCATTCGCTCATCAGGGCGCGGACCTTAATGGCATCGATTGTAAAGGAAACTCTCCCTTGCTGCTGGCTACGAGCTGTGGAGCATGGAAAACTGTGGCTCTGCTGCTGTCAAAAGGTGAGCTACTGCACTGTATTTCACCACCAGCAATGTCCATATTGTTTTGTAAAATGCTTGATAATGCAGGTTGTGCCCACTCATGCATGTGTTTATGTCTTTTAGGGGCAAATGTAAATGTGAGGGACAGATGCGGTTGTAACTTCCTTCACCTGGCCATTCTACAGCCTAAAGGCCTGAAAAACCTCCCAGAAGAAGTCCTGCAGGTAATCCTCAATCAATGTTGCCTCTTTTTGACTCATCACATGCACTGTAATGCTGCTCAGACAAAGATGTCATTAAGATTGGAATTCACTCTGTCAGTTTCCATTGAGCCTAGCTTCACGCATTCAAGGCCAGTTGATGAAGTTCATTATAGCCTCACTAAGCCAGATGATCCTTGAAAACATTGTAAGCTTTAGCTAAAGCTACAGTGACACCTTCAAAATGAGCCACAGAGGAAGGCTGATGTTTACACTGGGAATGGGATCTCTCCGTATCTGTGCTCAAATATTATTACACTACACTATTATGCACTTAATCTCAGCATGCGTGTGCGTGGGTGTGTATGCATGTGTATAAATGTAGTCATGGTTGAAGTTATATAATATGTGCCCTTTATGCTACATGATTTGAAGTTGTTCTTTGTTTAATGCGCATATTACTGTCTATTATAAAGTATGAATACATAAGTGTGTTCATGACTTGTCTAACCGTAGCATAGCAGTGTGAAGGAGCTGCTGAGCTGCGAGGATAATGAGGGCTGCACCCCGCTCCACTACGCTTGCAGACTGGGCATCCATGACTCGGTGAAGAACATGCTGGGCCTCTCGGGGCAGGTCGGCCTCGCATGCAAGTCCAAGGACAAGAAGTCTGCCCTGCACTTTGCTGCTCAGTGAGTTCAATTGGTCCCTGAGGACATGACTTTCCATAACATCAAACGAAGCAACACTGATTTGGCCTGAATTTCACTCAAACTCACTCAAATTTGATCAAAGTACTGCCAGCAATGTCACCGCTGTTGACGTTAACCAGTGTGGGATGCAGTGAATATATCCTTTTTATATTGTTTCTGTTTCTGTGTTGTTACTGTTAAAACTCTGAAGCAATTACTCTCTACACAGAATTCCCTTGTCTTAAAATGTCTGGCTTCACAGGCAGCTTAAGATCACATCCTGACACTGTTCCTTCTAGTTACTCTCTAACAAGTGTTATGTATTGATCAATGATACCCCAAGAGTATAAAACATTAATCAAAAATGGCTCTTGGGAGGGCTTTGACTTATGATCCTCCAAAAGCCAAGACTTTTAGCTCTGTAATTCAACAGTGGTCAGATGAAAAATGAAAAAATGTGCCTACATTTAAAACAGCTACCTCACTGCTGTTTTAATCCGGTGAGCAATTTCTGCACTCCGATGTCTTTTGATGATTCATTGCTGTGACATACCTATTATACAGTGACCCAAAGGAATTACTGCAAGAATAGAATTCAATTAGCGAAGCACATGTGAAGAAATGTCACAGTGCTAACAGTGTGAAATAAGCGGACATTCAACATTATTGTTATTGATTTTTCTATCATGTACCATCTATTTCATCAGAGCTGGAGGCCAAATGAAGGCCATGCTATGATATCATACCTTAACCACTGTGGGCACCTCATTCCCTTTCACACCAGTCTCACTGCACTAACACAAAGTGCTGCTGACCTGCTTAAAAGGTTCGGAGACAAAGAAAGATCATAGCGCAAGCCAGTCTGTCACTTCTGTTTATGTCTTCTCGCGGTTTGCCGAACCATTAGTCATTAACGCTCCCGGCACTTTTTAACTATGTTTTCCCTGCAGGTTCAAGCCCTGCAACAGCAATTTTAAGTGTCTTTGAGCAAGATACTCAATTGCCAAGATGAACTGTGCTGTATGTGCCTGCGGCCTCTGGCCACAGCACAGCACAGCACAGCACAGCACAGCACAGCACAGCACAGCACAGCACAGCACAGCACAGCACAGCACAGCACAGCACAGCACAGCACAGCACGGCACAGCGTGTCCATTTCAGAGATTGACAGATCATAACAATGAAAAAAGTTCTTCCACAACCTCATGCTTCTCCTCATTCCTTTCTCCCTTTAAGGTATGGGCGCATCAATACATGTCACCGATTGCTGGAAACAATCACAGACTCTCGTTTGCTGAATGAGGGTGATGAGCGAGGCCTGACACCGCTCCATTTAGCTTCAAGAGAGGGCCACACCAAGGTGGTACAGCTGTTGTTGCGCAAAGGGGCTCTCTTTCACAGGTAAACTGAAACACAGACAAAAAATCTTCATGTACAAATATAAAAGTATATGTAAAACACGATACTATCATCTATGGCCTTGTCCACACATGCGGGTAATTTCACATGTATGCTTTTCAGTGTATTTTGGTCTTTCTTCTACTCACAAATGTAGTTTTGGGTCACTGAAAATGGAGCTTTTGGAGAACTCCTTCCAGGGTGGAAGGAGTATATATATATATATATATATATATATATATATATATATATATATATATATATATATATATATATATACAGGGATTTTTTGGTTTGTGGGTAGGCCAAAGTGGCCAAAGTAGTGTTGGTGCTACATGTCAATGCATAGGCACAGTGGTGTCACAGTGAGGTCGCTGCTACATAATCCAACACTCCCACGACACAGACCCAGCCAGCAACACGCTGCGTTTCATTAGCGGCTCCACTTTCACTCATTCTCTTGCCCTCAGCCCTCGGTATTACAAAACAGCATACGTTGCGCCGAGCCTACTTGGAGAGCAGAGGGGGAGTGGGTGGGGGATTTAAATGGAGCACACACGTCTTTGTATACTTTAAGTCCAAACTGTCCTGGATCAACTGCCGAATCATGAGAAATACCTGCAGACTCATTTCATTGAGGCGAAGGCGTCTTCTGCGAATAATTGCTGAACATCAGTGCTTCATAATTAGCTGCATCAGTGATGTAGAAGTTTCTATTTGCGATCTATATCTTGATTATCATCACTATTATAGGCTGAGCAGTGCAACAATTTAAGTAAATATTACCTCCAATTAGTTCTGACATTTTTCAGTAAAATGAACCTATACACATGTGTCCCGGTGGTAGCTCTTTTTCAGGCCTCTGATTGGCCAACGTGGCTTTAGGTCATATGACCACCCGCTTGGAATGCTCATTTGCATTTTCATATGAACAGATGTTTTCCGAAATAGCCATGCAGGTGTGAACTAGGCCTATGTCCTGTTTTTTGCCGTGGTTGCAATTTACAGTATACAGAACTGTAAACAATTTTTATTCTTGTCACCAATTCCTGTTCATTGAGTATGTCTTGTTTACAGTGATTACAAGGGCTGGACTTGTCTGCACCACGCTGCGTCTGCGGGATACACACACACTATGGACATCCTCCTGTCAGCCAATCCCAAGTTAATGGATAAAACAGATGAGGATGGGGTATGAACTATTATTGTTTCAAAAAGTCCAAAAAAACTTATTTCTGCAGTTCATGAATTGTTGCATAAAAACACTGGCACCCTAATAACGACCAACACTGAATAATAGAGATGTCCCTGTTCTATAATTAATGCAGAGCACTGTCTCCTGTTATGTATTATATATACTGTATATGCCAGAACACTGCACTCCACGTCGCAGCGAGAGGGGGACATGTGGCTGCAGTCAGGCTCATGCTGACTCGGGGAGCAGACCTCATCTTAAACAAGAATGACACGTCGTTCCTCCATGAAGCTCTGCAAAACGGGAGAAAAGATGTGGTGAACGCTATAATTGACAGTGACAGGTATATTACAAGTGCAGAGAAAAAGCTCAGCTTAAAGCACCATTTGTAAACCATACATTTATCCAGTGTTTCAGTTTTGTCCTGAGAAAACCATGTTCCTCTGAAACTTTTCTGTAGTTACAAGAAAGACAGGCCTGTTTTTGGCATTGTAGCAATGCATTTCTCTAATAGTCTGATTGGTATTAAAATCTATCTTGAGGAGAAGATTTAAAAACCACTAAAGCTACGGCTTCAAGACAAGTTTTATGTGACCGTGCTATCTTTTTGGAAAACTACCACTGGGTAGCGCCAAAATGTTTACTCCACACATTTTGCAGTGGCTTTGTGATTTATTTGTTTTTCTTCTTCCAGATGTGCTGATTCTTTGAAGCTGTTCATACCCGGCTCCAGCCAGCGATGTCCCATACTAGACATGATTGAGTTTCTTCCTGAGACCTACAAGGTTGCCAGTAGCAAAGAAAAATAACATGTGTATCTTAAATCTGGTCATATTTTCAGCGGTTCGCTGTTGTATAAACTGTTCAAATTGAATGCTGCTTATATGTCACATGTAAAGCCCTCAGATCTTCTATCACTGTTTTTCTGCTTTCTTCAATAGCACCTATTGGACAGCTGTGTGAGGGAATCTGACCACGATCACAACAGTCCTGACTACCATGTAACTCAGCTTCAAATTGCACAAAACATCATGATCTAATATTGCACTAAACAATCAGATTAAACTTTTCTTTATGTGGTGTAGATTGAATACAACTTCACATGGCTCCAAGCTCCCCTTGTAACAATGAAGTCAACTGACAAGAACCTGAGGGTTCAGCCACTGGCTGCACTCAATGTAAGCAACTTTTCAATTTAATTTACAAAATTAACATATTTGTAAATAATGTACTACAGTCACACATTTCCCTCTAATGAGGCTCTGCAGGCTCAACCATTCTCCTTCATGTATCTGTGGGCTCAAATTTTGCACATACAGGCTCATTCGATCAGTGTTAGCCAATTCATGCACAGTGGTGACACTTCCATCCACTTTTTTGCAGTGATGGTGAAAACTGCACAGCCGAAGTTTGTGGTTCTGTCATCAGAGGTTTTGCTTTCCTTGCACTGGTTATTGGGGTGCAGTTGAAAGGCTTTCCAAAACCCCGTCCCTGCGTTACACCTAGATGAGAGATGACACATTGCTTTGTTGCTTTGTCAAAACAAAATTCAGTGTGTCCCTCAATTTTTATTCCTCTTGCTTTCATGCCATCTGCCCTCTATCTTCGCCTCCAGGGAGGGAGGCCCAGGAGGTGCAGGTTTCTGCCTGGCCTCCTGGACCCCCATGAGGGGCTGGTTGGGAACAAGCTGTGAGGTCAGGCTGCTGCTCTCCTCCTGCTAACACTACCATGTGTTGGTTCTAAATGCTTATGAACAAGCTGATAAATGTGCTGTGAGTGCCACCTATTTCTCTCGTTGCTGTTTGCCGCCTTAGAGGTCAGCACCTCTTAAAGTGCACTGGTGTTGACTGCAATCGCATGTGCCATTTTGATTTTTTACGGTTGAAAACTAGCAGTGAGAGGCAAAGGTGTAAGCCATGATCCTACCAAAAAAGTCCACAGAGCTCATCTGCCTGTAAATATATTTTCATTTTGCAATTAAGTTCAAAATGGGTTCAATCTGTATGCAGATGTTCATAAATATGCTTTGGTGAGTGGCCAAGTCTGCAGGGCTCTATTAAACGGCTCTGTCAGGGCACTGAACCAGAGGTATATTGTGTAATCTTTGTTAAATAGCCATTTACACAACAACGACTATTCTTTTACTACACAGTGACATTTCATTTATTACAAAAACACAATCTCATTGACCATCAAATGTTAGAGACCCTCATAGCATGGCTCTGCCTGCTGAAGTCATCTTACATACCTGTGGAGGTCAAGATGTTTTTGGCTGCAGCTGTCAGGCTGTTCTTTATTGCTTGCAGAAAACGTGCCATTAACAGCAAGCTATTTTTCTGTTGCTCTTTGTGCAGGCGATGGTGCATTACAACCGCATTGAACTCCTCAACCACCCTGTCTGCAAAAAGTACCTTGCAATGAAGTGGTGCGTATTCGTGATTTAACCCCCACGAGTGACATTTCTCACTCTGATGTGTTGCGACTGCTGATCAGGTTGCGAGACGATTTATTGTGCTGAATGCACCAAATACCACTGCACCATTTACTTTGAATGTCATTCTTCTCATGTTGAAATGCTCTGTCTCCTTTGTTCTAATCCACAGGATTGCTTACGGGAGCAAGGCTCATTTGCTCAACATATTTTTTTACCTGTTAGGCCTGCTGCCCCTGACTCACCTGATAGTGAGTCTGAGGCCCTCTATGAACACCACGACCACGGGCGAGCACAGTATCACCATGGTGCCAGTATCTTTCTCAGAGGTACTAATGACAGTGACAATCCATATTATGTGTTTAAGAGGTGCTACTAACACCAGGTTTCTGCTGTGATCTCAGTACAGCATCTGAGAGTTTACACTGTGCAACAGTAGAGGCTTTAAAGGAACATATTTTGGTGTTGACCATGGGGAATTCTGCTTTGATGCACCTCTTTGTGAATATACTTTTTCATTCTCCAGATACACACGTAGTACACAAGCAGATTACATGTGATGAAGGGTGACAATAATCAACATTTGTCATTATGATGCAGGAATAAAAAAAAACGTCAATGTTCTTCACTCCACAGCAAAGTCCGTTATTGTCCTTCTGCATGGTGATGGTCTTGGTCATGAACATCTACGCCATAGGGAAGGAGGTGGTGCAGATATCACAACAGGTACTGTTACGCACGTGTTGTCGCCTTGCTCGAAGCATGTGCTCATAAATCTGTTCAGCGCCAGGTCTCGCCAGCAATCGGGTGTGATGGATGAGCACACTCTGATTTAGATGTGCGGGATCACAGAACGACCACAGTCAGAATGTTCCCTCTGCACTTTATCTGAGGATTCAGGAATATACACTTACAGTGCATTAAATGAAATACTGCACCTGAGTGTTGCTTATATCTACAAGGTTGTTGATTTTTGCTTACTTTTTTTTTCTTGTCTTGAAAGCGCTGGAATTACTTCAGGGATTATTCCAACCAGTCTGACTGGATTTCAGCCATCCTCTGTCTTCTGTTCGTCATTCCCCTCATGCTAAATGTAGAAGGTTCTTTACACTGGCAAGCAGGGGCCCTAGCGGTTTTAGCCTGCTGGGTTGGATTCCTCTTGTATCTCCAGAGGTACTGCTCACTCTGACTTAACTGTACTGTGTCTACATTATGTGTTCTTGTATGGTGTAGAGGCCATTAATGGGTAATCTGCTTCTCCAGGTTCGAAGGTGTTGGCATCTATGTTGTGATGTTTTGGGAGATCATGAGAACACTGGTCCGCATCGTACTGCTGTTCTTTTACCTGATGTTAGCGTTCAGCTTGGCGTTCTATGCTCTGATGCTCAATCAGGTAAGAGGAAAAAAAGAAATAGTCAAAACCAGTCAAAACGAATAACATACTAATGATTATTCCATTATCAGTGGTGGAGCTAAGATGGAGGTTGGGTAATACCAAAGGCTTTTTATTTATGAATGCAATGTAAATGCCATGGTAAACCATTAATTTTCAGGATGGTGTCATTGGCAGTCTTTGGGTTAAGCTAAGCTAACTGGATGCTGGTGGTTGGTTGCTTCATACAGATAAGAGTGGTATTCACCTTGTCAACTGCAAGACATTGAATAAGCCTGTTTCCCAAAACAGACAACGGGCAAGAAGGTCACAAAATCATCATCTGTGGAGGAAGAATATCATACCAAATGTTACAGTAATTTGGCCAGTGGTCAAGTTATCTCGGCCTGGACCACCTTTAGGCCTGGCTGTGACGGGTTAAAAACTTTTGCCATGTTTTGTCCCCACTGAAAGCACGTCACTTTGTCGTTCACTGCGTCTGTTTGTGATATGCACTTCATGCAGTTAATCTCAAGCCAAGTGCTACAGTATTTAACTCTGACAAAATTTGCCTCCCTTTTTTTGACCCTTAGAAAGAGTTTGACACCGTGCCCCTCTCAGTGATACAAACCTTTGTGATGATGGTCGGGGAGCTGAACTACCAAAATAACTTCCTGGATGCTTACCTGAAGAGGGAGCTACCTTTTGGTATCCTGACTTATTTAATCTTTGTGAACTTTGTTCTGCTCATGCCAATACTGCTGGTGAACCTGATGGTGAGTATGCACAATGGTCCCTTTTCATCGCCTCCTTATAGACATCCAGTTCTCACATAACAGCAGTTAGTTTATATTTTCAAACTGCTGAACTGATGATGTGGTTCTTATTTGTTTTTGTTTATTGTTTTAGATTGGTCTAGCAGTTGGAGACATTGCTGAAGTGCAAAGAAATGCTGCCCTAAAAAGAATAGCCATGCAGGTATGTGCAGAAATAGCTCGTCTGTTACTAGATTTCTCTTATGTATACAGCATTTCCAAAGCACAGGCGTCATTACATCTTTTATCCTGCTTGCTCCGTGCACTCCCAGCCTCCCATGCCTGCCCTGGACAAATAAACCAGACAAGTATAAAAAACACACACACACGGTAGATGATACTGTGGTGTTTTGTTCTTGAGGCCAAGTGGACTTGGAACATAGACATGTAAAATGTGATACTTGTCCAAAAATGTTGGATTATTGGCAGGAGACTACACACTGTAGATGACTGTTTAGACTTCAATACAAATGAAGAAGTGATAGATGTAGTTTAGAATCTGAGTAAAGATATTTGTCTATCTTAAGCATGTACAACCCCCTCTGACTGAAAGTCTGAATTTTCTTACCCCAGATTGAGCTCCACACCGCTCTAGAAGACAAGCTGCCTTATTGGTTTATGAAGAGAGTCGACAAGAACTCCATCACTGTCTACCCCAATCGCAAGTGCTCCCAGGTATGCGCAATACTTAAAAACCAATACTGTCCAACATATCGATTTGTTTCCGTGCCTGTGTCGGTTCCCTTTCTTAATCTGCACCACTTTTGTCAACAGCACTATGTAAGGCAATTAATCATAGGTGAAGATGACACAAATGAAGTCTGGACTCGTCTGCGTGCCAAATCACAGAAGTGCCCACTTTTGGAGAGCGAGATGAAAAAGCAGAAGGGCAGGTAAAACACACACGAGGGTGCACATGAAAATCACATGAGTCCGTTTTCTACTCCCATCATAAAACAAAGCTCCAAGTAGGCTTAGTACTGTGATGATGGAGAGTACATTGTTATCATCAATTCAAATATAATAAGCTGCCATAAGAAATGCATAAACTGTGGTCTTTCAAGCAAATTAATAGCTGTTGTTGATGCATGAGCAGCCCCTAGTGGTGACAAATCAATAAAGCCTGGGACCAGGTGACAGAAAGATGTGACTCGCTGGATTTCTTTCTATAATAAGCACATAGGACCGCTCAGCAGTATCACCCTCAAAAAGCCAGATTTTAAACGAACAAATGAAGCCCCTCACTGAGCCACATGAGCTGATGTTTTCCTCCTCAGGATGAAGGAGATGTCGAGCATGCTGGAGAAGCAGCACAACCTCCTGAAGCTCGTCATTCAGAAGATGGAGATCACCTCGGAGGCTGACGAGTACGACGGCCCCGTGAACGTCAGGACCAGGATGTGGCCGAGCCTGACTCAGGCTAAACCAAGAGGACAGCGTGTGTCCCGGTGGGTCCCGCTGATGAAGGCCATCGAATCCAAGAGAAAATGACAGAGCATCATAACACGACCACAACTAGTGAATTATAGCTACATCATAAATCTCTGGGTATAACTTGCATAATTATATGACAAATGCACAGTGTAATTCATTGTATTACAGTTTTTCTCAGTCACTTTGGTACATTTCTCAAATCATCCTTAACATTTGCAAATCAGTGCATTTCTCAAAACAGTTCAAACAGCTTTGCATAATGGATCGTCTGCAAGAGCCCATAACTTGCTCAGAATGCTGAGTTTATCTTTCCAAAGAGATATTATATCAGCAAGCATGCCAGTATAATCAGAATGACAACTTCTTGTGTCATTGTCATCACATAGTCAATCTAACAGTGTACTCTAAGTGTTTTCTGCACTCTTTCTGTACGGCATATATCAGTTTCAGCAGAACAAAGCAGCCTTCACTGTTTGTACTGTCATTTGTTGACAGGCTGTGTCATTGATATAGAAAAGAAAAAGACGGTGTTTTACAGCACTGCACAGCACAAAGAAAAAAAAAGACAAAATTAGGAGTGTAAACACAGGAAATAAGGCTAAAGCAGAACTGTGCATGCAGCACTGTATGAGGAATTACAGTGCTGGCTATCTACACCTCCTGTCTGTCAGGCAGCAGATCTCCCTTTGTAACGCAGAAAGAATCGTCTGGAGTGTCTTGTTCAGCCTCTCATCAGGATTTGTAACACCGTCTTGCTCTCTGTGTGTACACTGTGTGCATGCCAATTGACAGTTCATGAGATGCACCTGTGAGCTCCTTTGGAGAACCGACTGATCGTTGGTGGATCTAACTCTTCCCACACATCCCTTCATAATGAAAGTCATTACAAAAACCTTTACAAAAAGAAAATAAAGTCTAAGAGAATTGTAGAGAAAACTGGTTCAGCCACTTTGCATGTTATGACTTACAATGAACTAATGTCCAGATGTTAAGACTATTTAATCAGCATGACATAAGAAGAAATGCACCAAAGTGAGGAAAAACTATATGATTTAGTCCTTATATCCACTGTATCCATCCTGTATAGTGTAACAGTTAATTTAATTACATGCTCTTGAGTTGTCTTAACTGTTGTGTGGTTCAATACTGAATATTGCTGCATACTGAACTTAAACCTATGGTATTAGTGGTATCATTAACTCTTTTCCCTGTAGGCTGAAACCGTAACGTCTCTTGTCCATGACACTGCTGAGTTACACTGGTGACCCACTGATAATGTTGTGCGTTAAAGTCTTTGTGTATACTTAACTACTGCTGCTTCTGTAATGCTGTAATGAGTCTTTCTGGGAAATATGAATTATCTCTCAAATATGATGTTTCAATCCATTATTAAACATGTCAACATGTAAAAGGATTTTTTTTTGTCTTTTGTTTTTCAGTTGTAGTTAAATATATTAGTTTTCACTGAATTTCAAGTTTGTTGGGTGAGACGCAGGCAGAATTTAAAGCCGCAGTAGGAGCCGAGAGGACACCTCCCATGTGTGCATGAATTACTGTGGCATGTCAATTCAGGCAAGGATTTCCCTTGAACCTCAAAGCAAAATTATGTATTTCCTCAGTGCATGTGGGATCCATACGAATGCATCAGTTACACAGAGATCTTTTTTTTTGCAAGATAGATACTAAATACTTCATCCAACATACAGAAGTAAAACTATGAATTTTGTTGTGCACATGAATGTCTGAAAATCTGATTCTATTTATTTCCGGACTCTTTGTAGTATTGTTTGAAAATGTCTAGATCTGGTTCATATTAATGTGTGGAGTCTTGTAGGCCCTCGCAGGCTGGATATGGTCTCTTCTATGGCACAATGATAGAAAACCTTCCAAGTCCTCTCAATGGTTGATGGACTATTGCCTCTGATTTGTGCACTTCAGCAGATTGGTGCACTTGAGCTGCCTCAGCGGCGGTCCTGGGAATCAAAGGGGGCTGGGAGAGAAACAGAGGAAGGCCCCTGACATCATAAGCTTGCACCTGTCCCTCTGCTTCTCCAGCACAGGGCCCCGATAGAGGTCACAACCCCTGAAAGTCTTCGCTGATAGACAAATGCTAGCTCTCCCTTCAAGTCAACTTTTAAGTCATATTTATTACTGTTGGCCCTGAATTTAATTATTCCCTGGGCAAATGCAATAACCATGTAACCATCAATTACACTGATGTTTTGGACAATATTTTTTCATTTACTTGGGGAACTACATCTACAGAATGACTAATGAGCGACCTTGTTTTACCTCAACCTGCTTCTTGTTGACAGTGAATGAAGCAGCCGGTTGAAATATGTGTCCAATAGTCAATACCTTTTCGTGTTATGTAAAAAAAAAAAAAAAAAAAAAAAAAAAAAAAAAAAGATGACAGCTGATTAAATGGGGAGTAAATCCAACAGCAGAATCCCTTAGCTTGCTCCTTCAAGTGTGTCAGTCAGGCCGTCCACCTCGCTGACGGATGGAGTGACGGGATGAGATGGCAGCCTGCCTGAAGCTCAGACTGTCTTACCAGCACAAGTGGAACTTAATATCTCAACCTCATGACACATCCAAGGATAAGCTAAGATCCCTCCAAGGTTCCAGCTGATGTCAGGTCTTCTCGTGAAAACGTGGATGGAGGAGCGGGATTGTGGGGAGCATGTGAATGTGTCCTTGGATTAGGGAGCATTCTTGGCGTGTGAATGGGAAATCTGAGCAATGGAAAACCGCAGAACACATGAAAATCACGATGACTTGCAGTTTGATACCGAAAAATTGCACTGGAACAACATTACAAACAGCTAATGAATAAGAATAACAAGCTTTGAGAGAAAGCATGTTTTAAAAGTTTAATAAAGGGAGATTTGAGGCAGCATGTTGGAGTAAATTACACACCATTGTGGGAACTGTTGGAGTAGAGTACACCAAACAGCACAGTGCAGAGTACAGTGGTTCCCCTTTTGTGACTCTGGCATGGCCAGCCACCAAAATCAAGCGTGCATCTCAGCTGCAGTTAGGTAATTCTTGGCAGAGTCTTGCTATTGTCATAAAAAAAAAATCTTAATTTCACACATATTATGTGGAGTAATAGCTGTCGGGGACCTGGGATTTTCTATCTTGAAAAAGTGAAGGGGGGGTTCCTGTAAGTGCTGTGTGGAAACATAACCTTCCAGTTATTCAAAGCTCCCTCATCTCCAGGCTCCTTACAGCTTTCCCCAAGCTTGTTTTTAATACAGCTTGCTCACTTTACTCTCCGAAACTCTCGGATGCTTGCAAATCTCACAACAGATAATATTCTGTCTGAAGAGTAGAGTTTGGTACTTCTTTCTCAAAACCTTTCTAAGCAGTACCTCTGCAAACAATATTTCAGAGGCCTGCAGCAATTCTCTCTTCCCCCTTCTGTTAGCTCTTGATCTCAGTCCACACTAAAAATCTTCTTCCTTGTTTGATCTCCATGGATTGAAAGTTTGGAGGATACAAACCAATGCGAAAATGCTGAGAAATGTTTGTGCTACTATGGGAATGGAGATGGTGCCTCCTCGCCTCTGCCACACCCTTGTCATGCCAACGCTCCAGATGTCATGGGAACCGATAGCAGCTGGGGTTGGTGCACGCAGGCTGCGTGTGAAAGGCTCCTCCATCTGCAGAAACCCAATCCCTCTGTGAAAACAGCAAAGGATTACACACTTTTGATAAGGTCCTCAAGACATTTCTATTACCAAAACACATCTTTGGAACCGACAAACTGAGGAAATGTTTACTAAATGTGTGCCTTTATAAACGTTGCAAGAGGTTGCACGTATTATAATCAGGGAAGTTATGGCCCCTGTAATACAACACATCAGAAGGATTATCTCTCTGCTTGGAAAAATCAATCCTTCCACAGTCATTTTGCAGTTTTATTCCACCTCCCACTAGATAGACCATTAATAAGCCATTCATTTACAAGGATTATTGTAATCATCAAGTTGCAGATGAGCAACTTAAGCCTTTTACAGTTTACACAAGGAGATAGACTTGTGGTCTAACTGAGGTCATGGTGGTTTGGAGAGGAAGGGGGAGGAGAAATGCTCAGAAAAAACTGTACAGATGCCAAGTCCTGGACACTTAAATTAGAGGGGTAGCTAAGCAAGGAGGCATGTTTCAGTTTTAGAGAGAGCTGCAATTTTCAGCCTTGACCTCAAGCAGTGGGAACTGTAGCATTGTCAAGTGGTGACATTTCAGGGCGAAAGAAGTTGTAGGGTTACCAAATGGGAAGTTAAAAGTGGTGGGAGTCTGCTGACTTGCAAGCTGGTGTCGTTTCCGAAAAAAAATTACCAAGCTGAGAGTCTGGATTTCCAGTCACTGCTGTCACCAAAGTGCCTTTCCTGCCCGCCTCCGAGGCACAGGTGGAGCAGCCATGTCCACTGGCTCTGCTGCAAGTGATGCTGAGGACTACGAGACGTGTCACAGAAGGACTGCCACCGTGCGAAAGACTACCTGCTACAATCCCAGCCGCTATTCTGACGAGGAGTTGGACGATGACGGTGTGGAGGAGAGGATCCAGCATGAGCGCAGACTCTCCAAGGCGCACCAGAAGGAAGCGCGCCAGTCACAGAGGAACGCGGCCAACGCCAGGGAGAGAGCGCGGATGAGAGTGCTGAGCAAAGCTTTCTCCAGGCTAAAAACCAGCCTGCCCTGGGTACCAGCGGACACCAAGCTGTCCAAACTGGACACGCTTCGACTCGCCTCGAGCTACATCTCTCACCTGAGACAGCTCCTGCAGGATGACCGCTTCGAGAACCGCTTTGCGCACCCAGTCAATCTGGTATGAAGTTCTAACTTTCCAAACAACCGAAAATAAGTTTTAAAGTGAAAGATCTCAGAATGTACTTTTAATAAATCACATCAACAAAATGCAAAACAACTTCGAAAGTTTAGAGATTTGAATTATATAGTGACCTTATAATGTAATTAGTCACTATAACATTCTCATAATATCACTGTTATTTCTGCAGACTCATTCTAAAAATGGGGATCTCTTCATCAAAGACTTACAGTTAAAGCGTTGGATGTGTTCCTTGACTGTTAAACCTTGTGTTTTGCTTTAACAGACCTGGCCGTTTATGATGACAGGCCGATCAGAGGACAGCCAAGACATCTCATCCACTGTCAGACTATGTGGAGCAACAGCATAGGACTCCCTTCCTCATACACCACCTTTGGTTCTCGTGGAGCCTGCAGACAATAAGAAACGATGACTCCTGCTGTCCAGTGCCTATCTTTGGAAAACTATCTGTGTACCTGTGCTTCAGTCTCTCTCTGTGTGTCCTGAACTCAACCTTTAACACACCCTGGATTGTGTATTTCAGAGCATGTCAGTTAGAACAATAAAGACAGTAATCCCTGTTTGTTTTCACATATATTTTCTTGTGTGCATGTTTGCTGTAATTACTGTAGTATTATGGCATGTTTACACTGTGTGTAAGATCATTTATATTGGATTTAATGTCTGGATTGTACAAACTTCAGCCCAACTTATCGGTATAGATTCGGGTGCTTTTGACAGGTTTAAGACTGCATTTCACAAAATCGACTCACAGTTCAAAAACACTGTCTGTTTTGTTACTTTGACTTGACTGCACTGCATTCATCAAGCTAAAATGTGTAGCAGGATTCTACTACAGTTTAGAGCTACAGTATTTATTGTGTATGTGATTTGTGATGATTGTGTTTGTCCTTTAATATTTTTGCATTTCAGATAAAATTTTACTAAGAACAGCTGTCTTCTCTCCTTGTGTTGCATCAAAAAATGATAATATCTGACATATAACAGCATCTCATTGTGGGTTTATTTCATGTATTGAAACTCAGTGTTGAGACACGTAGCACAAGCTGTCATGTGACCTGCACAGTAAATGCAAATCCATGAATCCTGATGGTTTAAATGATATGTCTGTAGCAGATGAATCTATAGTGGTGGCCAGCAGCTGCAGCACTGTGAGAAGCAGATGTGTGATACTTCTGCTATTTATGCATGTAACCAAACTCCAAGTGCATTTAAGATAGTCATGAAAACTGTTCTCAGAATGATGTTTTATTTGAAAAAATGGGTTTGGTTCGATTGTATTCTGTCACAGTCAATCAACACATAGCACACTTGTCCAAATATTCCCCAAAACAATGAACATATGTTGTGTTTCTTTAGACTTTTAGACATCTTTTATTAATTTTCCTTGCTGGGAAAAATGAAATTTGATACGATGCAGATGCAACTGTACCCACCATAAAGCTTGTTCACTGGACAGTGCTCTTCCCACCACACACACCATCATGTATTCAGAACACAACTCGTATCTGCCAGCAGGACTCCAGAGATCTTGAGCCAGGTCATCAGGCAGAATGCAGTTGTTCATACTGGAGTCAAAACAAAAAGAAAAAAAAAAAAAAAAAACTTTACAAAGCATTGGTCAAAAGTTCAGGGAGAAGCAGAAGTTCACATGCTCATGCACATTCACACTTAGTCGACAGAGACAGAATGGATGACACTGATCTCTTAATCTACGGGGCCTTCAATATGCAGTTAAAACCCAAAATGATGTGAGTACAGATGGATGGAGATCCAGGGCATTCTGGTGGGACAGAATGACACGAGATGAAGAGAGAAATAAAGACAGAGGAGAAAGAGGAAGACTTTTCATCAGGTTCATGCAGAATCGCAGCTGTTGGCGTGTTGGTGAGTTTCCCAGAATTCTGAACTGCTCCCCTGGGAGAAACCAGCCACTCTTGCTGGACCCGCGCAGCTAATGAGCTGCCTTCTCACACTCAGTCTGCCTCTGTTCTTGCACCATCAACTTCAAATGTGGCACCAAGGGAAAGCCACTTGTAAATGTCCGACGTACATCTTGACTGCACTGAAAATGAGGTGCCATTAATCAAAGCATGGCATGTCAACAAAATGAGGATGCTTGGGCCCGAGCATCCTGCAGCGAGCTGATCTCAGCTCTGCGGGAGCGAGGCTTTTGTGTTTCACAAATAAAACTACTGAATGTTTGTCTTGATTTATGGCAATGCTGGCTGGAGTGACAACGGCAACGCTGCTGAGATAAAAATGTGTTGCTGTGGCAAGTTTCGTGGCAGCTCGTGTAGTTTGTGATGTTACATGAGTGGCATCTAGTGGTCACATTCAGTTGAGCAGAACAAGAAACCTGAAGCCACGATCATGTACTCACTCTGCAGAGTACAACCCTTAATGGAGAAATTGATAATGAAAATCACTTCCTTATTTTCTGAGTTACACCTACAGTCCTATCTGTGCACTACTTAGTGTATATCTGCAAATCAGCATCATTGTTTATGAAACTATTAACATCCTGGACTTCAGTTACAGTAATAATAACACAGTGTGAAAATAGAGCAGTATAAGTAAAGGTCCTGCATTCAAAACCATTCAAAAAGTAGTGATTGCAGTAAAAATTGTAATCTGTGAAGTAAGTAAAGCTGTCAGACAAGTGCAGCGTGGAGGGAAAAGTACAAGATTTGTATCTGGGATGTACTGAAGTAAAACTATAAAGCTGCATAAAATGGAAATACTCAAGTACATGTACCTCGAATTTGCGCTTAAGTGCATTACTTAAGAGTAAATGTGCTTAATTACATTCCATCACTGCACTTAGCAGAGTGTTAATCCCATAAAACATAAAGCAGCTGTCCAAAAAAATCATTGAATCCATCACTTATCAATAACTTTGCCTTAAACAAGTAACAAAAGTCCACAAATTGACTTACTAATGGACTAATCTTACACTGCTGGCAGAATATTGACTTATTTTAAGAAAATAAGTGTTCAAGTTTAAATATTAGACAGCATAAATAGTAAGATGAGCTACTAAACAAAGACATCAGTGGACATTTTGTCAGAGTAGGAAAAGCACAGGTGAAAATAATTATAAATCAGACAAAACGAATGGTGTCTGAATTCCATTTAGCTGCTTCAGCTCCAGTTGGTGCTGTCCACTGTCACACTGTCACATCCAGTTGTGACACCTGAACAGAACAGAGTCATCGTTAATGTTATCGGTAACACATGTGTTTTATTACAAGTCAGAATGTCGGCTGTTAAAACTGCACTGAGCAAAAAACTGTTGAGGTTTATAACAGGATGAACACAATGGAAAGATTTTGTTTAAAGGTAAAGTAAATTTGAGACACATGAACAGATGTGCACAAAGATTTCCTGATTCTGATCCGTCCTCGTGCAATGAAGTGTCTCTCTTTGCTGGCTCAAGCAAGTTTAAAGGACTCCAAAGATTTAAACACAAATATAGTCCTGGAGGAGACAGGACAGTATCTTCCCTTTGAAGAACCATGAGTCTTTATGTCCAGCAGAGGTCAGCATATGTTCATGATGGTCGAAACAAACTGTGACATTTCTTTGCATTGTACAGTATATTTGGATTTGAGAAGCCTCAGCTTTAAGTTCCTTTTTTTTGACATTGTCCTCCGTAGCCGATCATCAAACATCACTTTAGAGAGAAACTTTTATTTAAGGCAAATACATACAATAACAGTTCACTCGCCCTTCTGTTCCCTGTGCGCTTTCCATACAGAAATGCTGTCTGACTTAATTATCACTCTTCTTTTTTCATCTTTTTTTGAACCAGATATTAATTCAGTTCAGGCCAAGCACATTGCTTTGATATAAAACTGCATCGTCAGCCATCAAGACTCAACATAGTCGAACTTTCTGGTGCGACTGAAACATTTTTTAGGAATATTTCCATGAACAGGAAGGAACTATAGGTCCAAAGCCAACATCGGGGGTTCAGCGAGGCTGCCTTTGTAGCTGCCCCAAAAGCACTAAGTTTAGGCCTTGCAGCCTGCAGGAATCCAGCCTGGACGCTTCGAGCTTTCCAAACCCACTTTCAGCATGTTTGTTATTTAATATCCAGTCACTCAATACCACTAATGACAAAAGGGATATGTAAATCCCAAACTATTTCAATCACGTTTGCCTAATGTACACACTTTCCCATGGGGGGATCAGTTCCTCTGCTGTGTCCAGGCTTTGTTTAGAAAATACATTCTTTCCAGGTATGAAAATGTTGACCCCTGAACCTACAGCCATCATCCTAGAACAGATATTTAAGATAACAGTTGGGCTATTGCTTTTCTAAAAATTGCTGTAATTATGATTATTG
The DNA here is from genome assembly GCF_039877785.1 of Chaetodon trifascialis. Taxonomy (NCBI): domain Eukaryota; kingdom Metazoa; phylum Chordata; class Actinopteri; order Chaetodontiformes; family Chaetodontidae; genus Chaetodon; species Chaetodon trifascialis. The sequence goes on from NC_092073.1 coordinate 14,051,808, forward strand.
AAGTGGGCTTGTGGTGCAACATGGATGCGGATGTTGTTTTATGATAACCAGCTCTATCCAGACTGGATGGAACATCTCCGGGAATGTGCCCATGAACTGAGGAACCAGACGTTTAAAGAGACTTGCAACAGATCCAGAGCTGGACTTGGACTGAAGGAAGTGGTGGTTTGTCTTCTGAAGGTCACCGAATGATACTGAGACATTTCTGCGCGTGTGCGTCTGTGCAAGCATTTAGACACATTTTGTTTTTTCATTTCATCTTCTCAAGCACATACAAAGCTCTGCGAATTCTCTGAATCACTGCAATATAAATATTTGAACATTTTGCTATTATACAACAAAACTCACTCTTTTATTCAGATTCAGAAAACCTTTTTTTTATCCCCACAGTGAAATTGCTTTGTTGCAGTACTAGCTGCTCACACACAGTTAAAAAGACAGATAAATGTACTTAAAAAGGTAAAAAACTACAAAGTAGTACAAACATACCATAAATACAACATAGCCAAGGGTGATGCAAATGTGCAAATGTTAAATAAGATAATAATACATTTTAAGAGTAATGATTAAAAAAAATGTATATGTCTTCTTTCTTCTTAATACAGTAAAAATACTGCTGATAATAGTAATACAAGGTAAGTTGGAGCAACTCCAACAGGCTGCAGGCACAGTAGCACATGCACACTTATCCATTATATTAATGAAATTAGTATTCTGACTGATACAGTATACTAAATTATGTGATTTAAAAGATAAGGCCAGTCCCATTAAAAGACCGAAACTTGTCTTAACTGTCAATACTTCCAACTTCCCAAGCCTGTCTGTGACACTTACCTATAAGTCCATTCATCCCTGCTAATGATTTAAGTCTTAAAAAAAAAAACAACCTCTTGTTATTTCCTAAAACTGACATTTTGAGCAAACTTCATGGGAACAGGAGTAAATTGTGCATTTGTGGGCGACTATTTCCAGCCACAGATTTGTTGTACTAGTGAGTATTTCTGACAGCAGCATGGTGTATGTGCCCGTGTTCATTTATTGATGGAATATGGCTCTGTGTGCAACACTGTGGTCTTTTCATTGGATTTTTTGACAATGAATATCAGCCAGCCTTATTTTTAAAGAGCACATGCATGCCAATTAAAAAAAAAGTCCCCCAAATCAAATGTCATGCAGTTTTCTGCAGGATATTGAAAATTTGCTGCTAAGAGCATCCATGCATGTACAGTATGTACAATATGCATATGCCCTCTGGTGAGTAAGTGTGACTGAGACGGAGACGGAGATCTGTCTTGTGCGCAAGACTTCCTGTTCCTCTGTGGAGACGACACACTCTTCTGTTAGATAGGTGATTGGGTTACAGTGGGGGACTGGCAGCCTCCTCTCAGGAGAGACTGGAGGCTCTTTGTGGCAGGATGAGCTGGACACTCTGAAAGGGAAGGTCGAGCCAAACAGAGGGGGGAAAAAGGGGAGAGGAAGACGGGTGGGAGGATGCAGAAAGTGGTGAGGAAGGGGTAAGGAGGGCGCGAGGAGGAGAAGGTTGACAAAACGACATCCACACAACCCCCGCCGGCCTCTCTCAGCCTCGTCCTCCGCTGCCTCCCTAACTGAGGCAGACACTGCGCTGCTCTAGTGGTGTCCTGGTTTCAGCACCACTGCCAATGGGAGCCCAGAAGAAACAGATATTTGTGTTTGCCTCAAGGCATGTGGAGCTATCCCAGCCCAGTTTACAAGGACTGGGCGGTGCCCCCTGGCCTATTATCTTGTCCTCGCCTTTCTGTCTCTCACACAAAGAGATTTACACCACCAGCTTCTTTCAATGAGCTTGTTTTACGTTGACACTGACTGCATATTTCTCCCATTGTGTCCGAGTTTCTGATATGTAAGGTGCACTCTTAGATTTGCTCTTGCAGGCATGCAAACAGGCTTAAGGTGTGCACAAGCAAAGGTTAAAATCATGTCATATACTGTACAGGGGAGAAAATGAGAGGCCACAGAAAAACTTGTTTTTCTTGAATGGCCTTTTTGTTTTCAGCAATTTTATTCTAAGAATTTATTAAGGGGAAATTGTATCAATATTCAATATTCCTTTATTAGTCCCGCAAGGTGAAATTCATTAAAAATTGAAAAATCAAATCAAAGAATTTGATACCAATAAATAAATGAAAATATCAGCACAAACGTTCTTGTTATTGCTAGATTCCTTTGGGCATTTTTGGAGCAAGGTTTAATAGGGTGAAAAGTGTTCACACAGTCTGAGCTGGTTATATCGCTGCTCCAGTCCCCCTCCGGTGCCATATTCTCCCCGAGTTCATCTTCTGACAGTACAAAGACGGCCACAGCCTGACAATGGAGATAATATTTTCCCTTCACAATGGTCTCCCAGTCTCTGCTCTGGGCGAAGGCTCAGACGCAGTAAGTAGCCTGGGTTTTCCCATCCCTGTCAGACAGTGGCCCAACCCAGTGGAGAAATGAGTCCCCAGGTTGCTTAAAGGCCCAACCTGTCAGCGGTCCAGAGGGATTAGCCATTCACAGCCTCCGTATTGTTCTTCAGGCCACAATAGGCTGCATGGGGCCCGGCCCTTTGTCATCAACTCTGTTGTGAACTTCTGCTGGGGCAACAAAAGTGTAACACACCTGCAACTATGGATTAGATCCTTTTTTTACCCTCTTTTTCTTCTCTCTTGTCTTTTTCTCTTTCTTTACTGACACATTGCCCATGGCAGTGTTGGCCACATCAAAAGTGATCTTCAAGACAAAAAGAAACAGGCTTTCCTGGTCAACACCTGCAGCAATGGCGGACGAGATATGCAGCTTATTTTTCTTTTTTTATTACTGTCGTCATGTTATGTATAGATGCTTATCTGATGTAAAAAAAAGTACTTTTATTTTGGTAGTTCTTTATTAATTTATGTTGAAATGATTTATGTTGTTTTACAGGAGTTCATCCTTTGAATCAATCTAACTGCATGTAGCAAATGTTCCTACAAGTCCAAATAAATGTCAGGAAGGATTCATTTTCCAGGCATCGGTCTTATTTTGACATCCCTGCGTCACCTTTAACCTCGTGGAGAAAATATTCTGTCAAGGGTCTCTGATGGCCACATCCAAGCAACTAAATCCCAAATCCAACCTTTTTTCTAAGAGGCTTGAACTTTCCATGACCACATCAGAAATCAAAGCGATTTCATGGTCATCGTGTAGAACGTGAGGTCCTTAAAAATCTCAGGGGAAGAGAGAATTTTATTGAGGTGTGGTCTCTGTTCTTGTTTATTGCCTCGTAGTCTGCACAGGTGCAATGAAAGACGTGGGTCTTTTAAATTTTGAAAAGAAAAAAATAGTTGAAGTTCGTGTCTGGTATTTGCTTAGTTGCTTTACAAAGACTTCCTCGTGATTACAACGTTTCCCGTCCTCCCCCGTCAAACGTCTTGGATGACAGTGAGAACTAACTCATTCCCTCTCTTCATTTTAAAGTCCAACTTTTGTGCTGAGTGACGGTGGAGTTTTGTAACACAGGTGAAGCCTCATGTCTAATTTAGACAGCAGCATGAATAACTTAACACCGGCATTAAAATGTTGCTTTGACGGGGAAAACACAAAGACGTCTCACACACAGCGTCCAAATATTTTACCATTTAGATATACTGAATGCAAGAAGAGGACATTTTTCCAAATGTTTGGTGATTGGTGATGGTGATTTTGATATATTCATGTGACTTCTTTGATAGTTAAGATAAAGAAATAGTAGACTGTGTATTATATGAAAATAACTATTCTTCTTACTTGTACATCTGATGTGAATATACATATTAAAAAACTCAAAATAATTATGTAATTGTTGACGTGTGTTTGTGAGAGTGTGTGTGTCATTACATTAACAATCTCATCCACAATGCTGGTTGTGTCCCTAAACAACTAGCAAAGCGGAGCAAAGCACACCTTCAAACTACCCAAAAGGGCATTAAACAAGGCACCCATGAGTTGGTATGATTCTGGGTCAGTGGTAAAAAATTCCCTCGTTCAAACTATCCCTTTAGGGTAACTGTTAGAGACCTTCAATCAGACATCACATCTTTAGGACTAGTTTTATGGTGCATCCAATTCCAAATTGCTGAAGAGGGGATTGTCATTATGGCACATGATGGTCTCTATGGGCTAACCTCGGGGTCACCATCATACACCATGACACAGCTGACAGCAACACTCAGCCAGTTAACACTGTTTGATGGATCGCCTGTGCGTGTAAGCGTGCAAGTGTGCATGCAGGTTTGGTGTGTGTGTGTGTGCGTGAGAGATGTCTGGGTGTGTGTGTCCCCCTGGAGAGCCTCTATGGCCGGATGGTGTATCAGATGGCACGTTAATTACTCAGCCTTCAAAAGGGGGCTGTCCTGGGTTGAAGTGAGCGGAGGGCTGATGGCTGTGTGGTGGTCAGAGAGGTTGCCCGTGGGGAAAAGGCATGGGGATGAGGGATACATGTGGCGATCTACCCAGTGATCACACACACATGCAACCACTCACACAGGTGAGCCATCAGATGAGCCTCATCATAAAGTGACACAAGGCTCCTGCAAAATGCGGTATATCAGTGGCACTATCCACCAACATAGATAATCTCTGATCAGAGCATTTTTAATTCATCCGCTAAACACAAAACTTCACCAAACTAGCAAATTAAGCTAAAATCATCCTGAGCAGGAGGTAGAGCATGATGCCACAACATACTGCCTACTTTATTTTAATCACAGTTTTTGGACCACTTACAGGCTGCAGAAACAAGCTTTAAACGCAACATTATCACCTTTAAAGTTGATATGGGAAACACATGAGTTAACAGTCTATTTCCAAATTGTTTTGGTCTCTACCAGCCTCTGAGGCAAATACGATGCTCTTTAAATGCTAAGTGCTGCATTATGTTCATCAGCTGATGGCTGACTTTGTATGTTTGGTGTTGGTCAGGTAGAGTACGGTGGGTTTTTAAACCTTTTAAAATGACAGTGAGCTGAAAGATGTTATAAAATTTGCAGGGCTAATGGAAACTGCAGAGTTGTGTTCTCACTACAAGCGACACATTTTACATTATTATTATCTTTTTAAAGCAGCTTTAAACTGACCGTTGGAGCAGCTTTAATGTCTTTATGTATGTTCGCACAAGTATGAGCTAACTGTTCTTCTGTAGCCAAAAAACAGGACAGTCGAGATGGACACCGGCCTTTGACCCCACCCGACCCTGACCATCCCCCTGCCTTTCTGTCTGCTACCCCATCACACACACACATACGCAGAGCTTAGAGTTCCCAAAGCCCTCTCAGACCCCCTTCTTCTGTCCATCAGATCAAAGCTCACCGGGGGTTGAGAGGGACCTGACCCGTGGGAGAGGCGGAGGACCCTGCTGTTTGGCTAGTCGGTGGTGTGGAAAGAGACAAACAGGCAGCTCCAAGGACGGCCAGAGAGCCGGCCCACCCCGCCCCCCTTCCCCGGGGCTGATGGAGCCCTAAATCCATGGAGTATTCTCAAGGCCATGCTTGACAGAGGAGGTCGTTTGTTCTGTCATCATAGCAAGACATACTCACACACACACACTTGAAAAGACACACACGCACTGTTTCTCTCACTGTCTCTTCCTTCCTCTGGGCATCAGTAAACCACGCACTCTCCTCCTCCTCCTCCTCCTCCTCCTCTATCACGACATCGCAGATGCTCACACTCGCTCTCTTTCGTTATTTGCATCACATGGTTACCATGCAGACATTTCCATCCATCATCTTTCTCCCACTGTCTGGGCCTGTGACACTGATTAATTTGCCCCATATGATGGAGACATAACTAATATCAGGGTAAGTGTTCTGCAGTCATTTATACATTGTGAGTGGAAGTGGAAGAACATTATGAAGACATTATGTTCTCTGATCTGTCTGAAAACTCAGAAAACTAAATGCAGTTCCAAAATATTAATATGCAGTTTCCCTGGTTAACTCCTACCTACCTATTAATCATAACTGATACAATAATCAGGCATTGGGAAGAACATCAGTTGTAATAAAATACAGAGCATTTGCATTCCCTCACTGAATAAAAGCTCATATTTTGCCAAACATCAGTAACTGCTTCACCTGCTTCGAAAACAAATATAGTAATCACACCTGATCACTATTTGTTTAACTGGTATTTTTCCAGCTGTTTTGCTTTATAGTAGACAATAGTTAATAATAATGGTCAAAAAAATTCTATTTTATAGCAACAGCAATGGCATGTGTTCTTGTTTTTGACCTAGTTATGCATCTTTCTCGCAGTGTAAATATTCCAGCAGCCCGCTGCCTGAGCCTGTGGCGTTGATTAATCTGCGTGATAATGAAGACACGCCACAAACCCTGGTGGGTGTGTAATCACCATAATCATTTAATAATTACGTTGTATTCATAACGAGCGGATGTTTCATGATCTGTTTACTCACTTTATCTCCACTTGATTAGATCTAATCACTCCTCAGTAATACAAAGTTGTTTTTTATAATAATTATTTGTAGCTGTGGTGAATTTGTAATTTGCCCTTTGCACTGAAGTGCAGAACGATGGCTCATTTGCATCTATATTGCAAAAAGAAAAAAAAAACAAACGAAATAATATCTAATGTCAACAATCATTGGCTTGTATTTCACAATCTGTCTTAGCTGAGAACCATAAAATACAGGTTTGCAGCATGAAATTTCCTTTGAAATCCCAGAGACACCTGATGCTTGTTTGAGCTACTTCATGCGTCTCATACTAGCCTCCTCCGCGTTTTTATTAAGCACCGTGCAATTTCAGACCCTATGTTCCCCTCGCTGCTCCCTCTGCCTCTGGTGTGCAACAAAAAGACATACTGCAGTGCCACTCATTGACTTCCCCACACTTCTCTGTCTCTCCTCTTTCGTTTACAAGGTGACAAAGCTCGCCTCAGTGTCTCAGTGCAGCTGGCACCCCCAGTAAACGGGGGGCTCCCATGTGATCTATCTGCATGGCGCTCATGTTATCTCCAGTGAGGGCATTTAAAGCTCTATGTCTTTTCCACATGGCCCAGACTAGTTTAATTACCTTACCCTGCCTCAGCTGTGACTGTGAACACCCACAATCTGGTTCACTATGTGGGAAACAGGACGGAGGAGGACAGGGGACGGAGCCCTGCTGCATGTGGACTAAAACTGATATGAACTAATGCACATTAATGCAGAAAGAACAACAAAGTTTGAATGACAGATTTATGATCTAAGTAAATATACTCATGTCTCCATTCATATACACAATGCTACAATCTACGACCTTTTTATTGGATACTTTTTATGACTTATATTGAACTGATTTTGGCATAAACATTCACCAAAATTCTGTAATTCTCTTGCAAATAAAAGAATATATAAAGAGACATGTGTACTTATGCATACCCATGCAAGCACATATATTCCTGGGTACACACATATTTAGTTCTATGTAAACATCACTGATAGCATTAATACAATTTAAAAGATCACCTCATTTGGTCATATGATGACCAGCCCTGTGTCTCATTCTGAAATAGATAATTTCATGTGAGGGAAATTCAAATCAGATTGATTCATAAAAAGATGGTTCCTCCTTCCTTCCTTCTTCCAGCTCCTGAGCACCCCTGCCTCACAGTTATTTTGCTATATTGTGGACCAACTAATATATACAGTCCAGGATTTTAATCAGAATTATAACATAAATAATCTTAAATACATATATGGACCTTCTACTCCCTGCCTTTGTTAAAGCTTCCAATAGCTAGCACCAAAATATCCTCACAGCTGACCTGAAACTCAACCATGAATTTTAGATTTTTCGAAAATCACCAATGCTGAAATATGAGGAAATTTCGTGATTTTGACGCACTATTGAGAAGTTGAGCTTGTACCTTTAATTTGTTTGGAATGTATCATCCACTCCACTTTATTAATCTTCAATAATATGATCAATACGATAAGCCAAATCTGTTTGGCTTGTGAGCCTTTAAAACAATAAAGAGCCAAGTCATGACCCCTTAGCAAAGGTTGAACATTTCTCTGAGCTTTGAGCCCTTCACGCAAGCAAAGAGTGATTTGATCAAGTTTGATTTGATTAACTTTTGGAGGCCTGGAGAGGTAAAACTATACAGGATTTTATAAGAAGAAAGCAAAGCGAAACATCCTAAAAAGCAAACAGAATTTCATGTAGGGAAAAAAAATGTTTTGTTCTTCTTTCCTAACATGTGAATCATCTCATGACCCTTCAGATTTATCTTGTTACCCCACTGGGGAGTCCTGGCGTTCATGCTGGGAACCATTGATATAATCTATTGTATTCTGATGTGAGCACAGTAGTGCTACAAAAAAAAAAACTTTAGATTTATTTGCGAAAAAGTGGGATTTCTGCAAGATCCTGAACCACACAAAACCCCATACATACACTATATGTCCAAAAGCTGCAGAAGAAATTTCAGAAAAGAGAAAAAAATTGCTGTTTGCCCTAACAAGAACCACCCAGTGTTGTGTTCATACGATACTGCAGGCTTGGCTCTGCCTGTGTCAGGTCTTCTCTGGCTCTGAGCAGTATGAGAAGGTGAGACACTCTAATAGGATCAGCCAGTATGACCTTTTCACTCCTCGCCTCTCTCTCCTCCACTGCCCTCCCCTCGCCCCCGTCACCCCCCCCTTCATTCCCTCCTGGCACCGTTGGCGCTGGGTGGCACCCAAGAGCCACTCGGGCCCTGGCCGGGTAGGGTTACAGCAGCCAGGGCCTCGGCTCACATGTTTTAACAATTTCCTCCGTCCTCTGTGAAATTATGCAAATATTTTAGTCCAGTTTCCTTGAGTCTGGAACGCCAATTAAGATTGTCTGTTTGGTTTTCATGACAGCTGGTGAGGAGGCTTGCAGATGGTCAGGCCTCGTGCTGGAGGTGAAGCGCTCCCACCGAGCGGGCCTGGACCCAGATGTAGCATGTGCAGATGCACAGGAGGCTGCGGTGCATGTACTGTAGGGAGGCGCTACTGATGAGGTGAGATTCGGCCATAAAAAGGGATTTGCTACCAGGATAAAGAGGTTGAAAAATGAAGTCTGGGAGATGGAGAAGTGATGCTGACAAGGGAAGGAGAAAAGAAAACACTGTGATGACAACAAGGACAAAAAGAGATGGAGATAGTCAAAATGAGAGTAGCAACCGGGGGAATTGGGGGAGTGGTAGAGGAATAAATGATGTCCAAAGCTAACATAGATTATAGAAGAATAACAGACCCTTGACTTTGTGTTTATTTCATGGAAACCCCCTGTGGGTGGCTTTCAACGCGATGACAGAATGAAGGCTTATGATTCAGCCTTGATGATGTTCCAGCGTTGCTCTTCCAACAGCAGGTAAGGTCATATGTGCTATTACTGCCATGTAAAAGTACAGACAATAGCAGGAGGTCAAAAATTGAACCTGGTCTACTGCTGGGAGTACGAGCTTCTTCTGTGTTTCCAATCAGTCCCCCACCAATGCTCTGTCTGACTTATTTTTATTCTCTCTCTGCCTTTCACCTTCCTCCATCTCTGTAAAGACTAACTACTGCTCACGGCCAGCACAGGAAAGCTTGATCTAAGGTCCAAAAGGCCATCAAGTCTGCGCTCCCTCACTGGAAGTCCATCTTTGCTTTAAAGACCGACTGGCTCCAGAAATTCTCCATCATGCTGAAGAATTTGATCCAGGGATTGAGCTGTCTGGATAAATGTTCAGCATGTGAATAAGGGCAATGGACTGAGGTCACGGCACTAAAGCATCTCCCTAAGTTCAAAGGTGGGCATGAATGTGAGCCCTGAAGAGAGATTCATCTTGGTCAGGAGAAAGCCTCTTGAAAGGAGGGCATGTAATTGCAGTATGGAGCGTGACGGACCATATCGTTATTAAATGGTATTGTTAAAGGAAATAGGAGAGAGAGGTCAAATTTGATGTAAGCCGCCTTATTGTGGCATTTGAGACCTTCACTGATCCTGGTGATAGACAGAGGGCTGGCTTTGATGAGCTTATCCATCACTATAAATAATAGTTTGCAGGTAGATGTCATTTGGAGGTAAAGCTGTATTTTCTATTATTTGTGATGACTTTCCAACATTTCCTTCTCAAATTGTTAAAACCAAAACGCTGCAGATTTATTTTATCATAATTCATTATAATAGGATCTCCTAACTACATATCAATGCAATAAAAATTTTGCTGCCGTTATCTAAACTTTTGAGACTTATCTGTTAAAACTTAGATGAGTAGATCAATGCCTCTCTCATGTCTTCTGAATAGAAAGCCATACAGCCAGCAGCTGCTTAGCTTAGCTTAGCACAAAGACTGAAGAGAGGGATGAACAGCTCAGCTGGCTACAAAAATAAACATTTTTTTGTAGTTCATACAAAAAATTGAAGTGTAAAAACACCAATTATGGCTGCTCCCAGAAAAGAAATAGTCATGCACATAAACTAATTCTCATATTTAAAATTTTTGTTGACTAAACAAACAAGAGACGACGTGGTGAGCTGCAGAGGTGCTAGTCAGCTGATCTCCTTACTTTTAGATCAGCCAGGTCAGCTGTTTCCATGTTGCCATGTTTTTTCTGCTAAGCTAAGCTAACTGACTGCTAGCTGCAGCTTCTTATTTGTGAAACTAGCATGAGGGTGGTATGGATCTTCCCATTTAACTCTCAGCATTGAGGCAAATGAAGGCATTTACCAAAACTTTGCAGTTTTCAGCTAAGGTGTTATTAAGATAGCCTGCAGCTTTATCTCAGCCCAGCTCTCAGGGCCTTAATTCCTACCCTGTTTGTTTCTTCATCCTGCTCTTCACTCTGTCTATACCTCACCCCCTTCATAATTTCCTCCCTCTCATCCCCCCATCTCCAAACTCTGCTTTCTGTTGTATCTCCCAGAGATCTTAGTGTGGTCGAGCTTTTCTGCTCCAGGTGGTCTGCAGCCAGCCACCTGTGTTGTCTTTGTGGCGCTGTCATCTGTCTCCGGGCAGGCTTTGTGGGGTTGCCAGTGTGAGGACAGGCCCGGTGAGCACCGATGATGGAGATAGTGCTTTCTGCTGCAGCTTCTCCCAGACTCTCACAGGACTCCAGTGTTGCCACACACAAGCAGCAATGTTTACAACCCGAGACAGTCCCACAGAGAAATCCTGGGAAACCTGGTCTTCACTCAAACTTGGTGTTTGTATTGCCGAGTTCAAAGTGTGACGTTAAAGTCTTGCACACTTCGTTGCAAGATGCTTTTGAACTCACACTGTACTTTTATGTGAGTGTATGTCTGTGTGTTAAGAGAGTTTGAACCAGTTTGCTGACTGGTACTGCACAGAATAGCACAGAGGAGAATGAGACAGATTTGAGGGAGTAACATGGATCAACCAGTTAAAGAAACTCATCCACACATTTGTCCTGAGAGAAACCTTGACCAAGAGTGTAATGAATGTGCTGCATCACCATCATACTGTCATACTTTATACTATCGTGCCATTGCAGCAGCTGTATAAGTTTTGTCTTTCTCTACAAAATAACAATAAATGACCTAAATTAAGTATAAAACCTGACAAATAAGCTCTTTGAGTTCTTGTTTGTCCAGAACAATCTGTTGTACACATCCACTACATTTGTACGGTAAATAGTTAGAGGCACACAGAGTGTCACACAGCCCCAAACTAATGCATTTTTCCTAATCTCCACTTGAGGGAAACATTTTGCAGCTATGGCACCAATTTGTTTGTCTACCACACAGCCTGGAGTGAAGACACATCTGATGAGGCGAGGATGCCACATGTATGCAGGGCTTTATTGATTCATCTGTTGATTATCTCCTTGGTTACTCAATTAATGGATTTGTTCAAAAATGTCAGAGGACAGTGAAAATATAGCAAGGTGACATTTTCAATCTAGAAGCTTGATCTGCTTAGTGTTTGATATTCTTGCTGGAGAAAATGTCTTAAATGCTCAATTCATGGTGATGAGGGCTGGCGATGAATTTTGTGCCAATTAACAAAGCCATTAATCAAATGATCATTTCAGACCCTTACATATTTCAGTTTTTAGGGAGGACCTGTTGGTCAAATTATCACATATATAATGGTGCATTGGTATAATATTATGTTATGTTAGGGATTGAAAAATACATTCAAATAGGCTCCAGAGAGGATCTGGTGTTAAATGCTGAATAATCTAATCTTGGTTGTTTTAATGTGCCATAGATTAAGCAAATTTACTGTATAGTCTTCATAAAAGTGTTATAATACCACCATGATGTGAGATATTTTAAAGGAAGCGCTGATCAGTCAGTAAATAAACAAATTAAAGTGCTCACTGCTTGGAGACCATAGTTGAGTCATTTCTTTATTTACCATTACACCAGTGCATATGCTCAATATCCCGGGACACCAACCCCTCCTCTCGCCTCCGTTACATATTCAGAGTTTTATTTACTCCTCATCTGAGGGGAGCGTGTTGATAGATGACGGCGCTGCGCCCTGGGACTCTCCTGTTTAAGGAGCGGCCAGGCGATTTATGAGCGCGCTCTCGCAGGCTTCACAGTGATTAATCGACGCCGTCCTGCGCGGCCACAGGCGGGGCAGGGGCAGCCGGCCGACCCTCCACTGTTTGGATAGGGAGATAACATCAAAGCAGCCTGCTGCTTGTGTTAAGAAAATACTGCATTCTGGGTCAGCGCAAATGAATCCAGGAGGGGCTTGAAACTGTTTTTAATGGCGTTCCCATAGATATATTATCACTCTGCAGAATTTGAGCGTGGAGGTCACAAATGACATTTGCAAATGTCTTTGTTCTGTAAGCCCAGAGCTTCCTCGAGGCTGTGGTGGACTTTGATGATGAAGCTGTTTATGTTGGGCTGCATTCATGGATGGAGGGGGGATCACTGGGTGGGTGTGCTGTCAGTCAGAGGTAACATTAAAAACTGCTGCAGCAATATTAATTACCTTTAATGACTTACTGGAAATAAGGGTTTTCCAGGCTTAAACTCTGCACGGCTGAAAGTTTGGACCTCAAAGTTGACACAAATTTGTACCTAATGAGTAGCTCAAGGTGTTAGCCTCTGAGATATTTACCTGGCCAGGTTTTCTCCTCCACACCTGCTCCACTGATCACAGGTCACACTGATGAGCTGTTTGCTTCAGGGCTGACACTGCTGCTCTTTTGATCTGTCTTCAGAATGAGCTGCTCATCACCAGGCCCAAAACATCAGACTAAAAAAAACTCTTGATTGATTGTTTTGTTCATGAAGCAAATTCCAAAACTCCACTTTTGATTCATTGATTTTATTTAAATCCATGTTTAATATAGTCAGTTTGTTTTTTTCTGTGAAAGCAACCAGGTAAAGCAGTCCTGGCCAAAGCTCCTTCTTTTTTCTTATCTCATTTACACATCAAAATAGTTTCTCTCCTTTCCCATTGTGAGAGCACCGTACTCCTCAAGCCAACTGGGAATCGCTGGGCGAATTTCCGCTCTTTATTTTCGAGCTCCAACTGCTTCCCGTGGTTCCTAAAAGGATACCAATTTAGCTGAATTCAGGCTGAGTTGAAAGGCGCACTGTTACCTGTCCGCTGGGGTAGAACCTCTGCGGTGGCTGCCCTTTCCCATGCTTCCACCACGGGACCTCGACCAGGCAGACAGAGGGGACACCTGTTCCCTCAGAGAGGTTGGCCAGCATCTGAAATCTTAGCGGCGGCCCTGCCTATTGAGAGTGGGCAGCACTATAAGGCCCCCGCACTGTGATGGGGTGGAGGAAACCCAAGGAGAGAGCAGGAAAGGGGATGCCTATAGCCTGATGAATCTGATGCAATTTGCCAAAACACAGTGCCTCCCTCCACAAGACGATTACCCACACTTGCAATAGAAAAGCCATTGTCTGGTACGAGTCTCCACTTATCTGTGTATTCTTCATCGTAATGCAGAGATACAATGGTGTGCCTGTGTTGAGGGAAAGGACAAAGTTTAGCGCTGAAGGGAGGAGGTGAAATTTAATGTTTCTGTAGCCAGTGGTGTAAATCAGCACAATTATAGTCTGGTAGGAAAAACATTGGCCGCTCCTGGAAATACCTTTGACTCAAAATCATAAATTGCTGGTGCAAAAACCCCATCAAACTTTACACTCTTTGAAGTATTTGTGTGTTTTTAGCTCTGCTCCGCCACCATTCATCTCCTAAAGAAGCAGAAGAGCAGGGGAGTTTATTTGGGACGCAAGAAGGAGTGCACACCCCATTGAATGTGATAACTTTTTAAATATGTGGTTAAGACGGTGGAAGATGAACGTGTTTCCTATCCCTCATGCTCACAGTATAAACCAAGGCCATTGCCACTGCCTGAATACAGCTTCTGAACATCGTCTGAAAGTAATAATATTTCCCCTCTCCTGACCAAATGCTGTCAGGAACAAGGGTCACAAGGGCAAACACGGTGCAGTGAGAGTTTGTCCAAGATGTTTCCACATGAGCCCCTCACTGAGCCTCATACTGTCTCCCTCCTCACGCCATATATCAGTCTTCCCTGCTGTGGGTGAGTCACCTTCCCCATACCACCTTTGATGTCCTGAAAAACCCGAAACACAATTTGTGATCACCACTAGACAAAGCTGTGCAGGCCCCGCTTGACTGTGATCTATAAGATTGTTTTAATCCTTCCAACTTTTTATGGTTCTCTCTCCCTCACTATCTCGCAAGTGCACCCTCGCCGATGTGGTTGAGTCGCATAAGTTACGGCATAAAAACGTCAAGGGCCTCAGCACTCAGAGATGGTGAAGATGGACATCGCAAGGCAGGATGGCCACCAAGGGGCCGTTACTGAGGCCTAGGTCAATGTCTTTGTGCTGCCTTCAGAAGCCATGGGGAAATAACTAGCAGCTCTGGTGCGGGGAGAGAACAGGCCAGATGCACACTCCTGAAATCTTCAAAGATTCCCTCCTTTGACTTTCACTATCAAACATATGTGCAGTAAGAATGCTTTATATGACAGTCAGATCTGTGAAGGAGGAAAACCTGGAGGCCGTGTGATTTACACAACAGCAGGGTTACATTTGAAACAACAGGATGCCATGTGGATTATGCTGTACCAGTAGTGATTTTTTTAAAAGGGGGTGGTTTTGTTGTTTCCTGTGGTGCAGGCTTTCCAGTGGCTGTGGTTGATGTTAGCATAGATGTTAGAACAATATACAATTGGGCAATGACAAAAAGCCCATTAAAGTAAAACATTTTCTGAGGCTTCTTTCTCAAATAATCTTAAAAATCCCGCTCTGCTATTATTTTTTGACTGCTTTTTATTTCTGAGTATGGCTTCAAGCTGGCCCAGCTACTCAGTGTGGTTTCTGAAAAGCACCATCAAGGTTGAAAAGCTGGTGTTGTTCAGAGTCCTGGGTGACAGCTTAATGTGGCTTCCTAATTTATTCCCCCACCCATCCATTGACTCAGGACCAAAGAGAAAAACAATCTCTTTTGGAAGTAATAGCATGTTATTGGGGACAGTCCGTTAAGCTGTCCTCACCTTTCCACCTGACCTGTGCTTGCTGGAGATGTTTTCTAGCTGAGGCATCCTTCCTGCCGGGAGAAGCAGAGGGGTGATTTATGGCCCAACATGTTGAGAGGGAAATGTAAGGGCGCCCACAGAGAACAATCGATCCCGGGAATCAGCAGTGAGGAAGAGGAGGTGGAGAGGCCAAGGAAGAGAGGTAAGCGAGAGGCAGAGACAAGAGCCAATGAGGCAGGAGACTGATACAGGAGGAGAGGAGAGGGCTGGACTGGCATAATAATCAAGACCAGGAATCTAATGTCAGCCCGGCCAAACTCCACACATCACTGCCTTCTTTAAATATTACTATTCATGGCAGTGACACATTTCTCAGTTTTATTACTACATACAAAAAAAATGGTTCATAAAGAAACAGTTAGAAACAGCCAAGACTTAGTCCATTGCACTTACATAATTAAGGCAACAGGAATAAAACTTCATATATATAATTTTTGTGTACTTTTACATTGTTTGTTCAGCACCTGCCATTTCCTCAGAGCTCTGACGGGACTCGTGTGGGTCATTGTTAAGCTCTGGTGGCTCAGAGTCGTTGAAGCTAGGTCTTTATTTTCAATATTGTCTCCATGCATACAAATCTCCTGCTTCCCCACATATTAAGCATTGCCATTTATTAGCTGTTTTTTTAGAATCAAGTTGTTGGTGGAGGAAGTATTCAATTCCTTTTTAATTTTATATTTTAAAATACATTACAATTAAAAGTGCAAAAACTACAACATTTCCCTGTGACTGATATGCCATTATACTGTATATTATATTGGTCTTTTATTCCTGATGCATTTATGTGTATTGTATGTGCATTTCAATCTATAGTCATCCATTATATTTTATGAGCTCCGTCTTAATATGTAAAGTAACTAAAGCTGTTAAACAGCTGCAGTGGAGTGAAAAGTGCATTATTTCCCTCTGAGTTTTAGTTGAGTAGCAGAACATGGAAATAAAGACCTCAGATTTGTATTTAAGTACAGTACTTCCAGTCCAGGCCTGGATCTACTGTGCGCAGCAGAGGCCATTAGCCTCTTCCCCTTTCAGGAGAGACCAAGCACTGATGGGTGCTCTCCAGCAGACAGCGGGGGAGTGGAGCAGAGGAGGGGCTCTAATACGATAACTCCCCCATTAACCCAGGGGAGCTGCCTTTCAGAGATGCTATCAACCCGAGCACACGTCTCCATCATGCCTGCCGCACTGTCGCCATGCAGCTGCAGTACACAAACCCCAGGAAAGGCAGCATCTGTCTCTCATCCAGCGAGACAATATGTAAGTCAAAACTGCTGGAGAGAACACGTATGATGGAATAAAATCAGCTTTTTTGTTAATCTTGAGCATTATAAATTAAGAGGCAGAGGTGGGAACAGACTGCAGACCCTCTGGGTTTACATCATTCTAATATTCCTCACATGTTTACACTACAAACATCTGCACAGAGCCGCTGAGCACTTAAGGAATTGTGCCTCTAACAGGCAAAACGTACACTTGTTTTCTTAAAGTAAACATCATCTCCATGGTGAGTGTATTTAAAAGGTAACTGACAGTGCCTATAAAACTTCATGTGATGCCATTCTAGCCCCCGATTCAAAATATGATGTAATCAGTGTCTAATTTAGTGTGTTTACTCTTCGCTCGCATACAGTATAGCTCCTTTTTGCCAGATGTTTAACTGCTAAAAGGGGGGATATTTTGATTGCAGAGAAAAGAGACTCCAATTGTCAAATGCAACTTACTGTAATAGTATAACATTACCTTTTTAAATGCCAGATTATGAGCCAAATAATACTTAAAGATATATATTTTTTTTATTTTACTGAGGCAGACAGGTTCTTTGCTTCTTCAATGTAGTACCACTTTGATTGAATAAGCCCCTTACTCTATTGTTTATTGGAAATGTATTAAGAACGAGTGCCTCTGGACACCTTGAGTGGATAACCATATGCTGTCACAGTAGACCAGACGCGCCTCATATTGAGAGCTCTGTTGACCTGGGAATTGTGTGGGAGGTGCAGAGCGGGGGTGGAGGGGCAACGGGGACTTGTGAGAGTTTCGAGAGGTACAAATCAAGGATTTAACTACTCCAGCCCTCTCTCCTACTCACTAGGCATGGGCCAGTGTTTACATATATAGCGCAGAAGAGAAGAGAGTAATCACAAAGTACTGAGTCGTGCGGTGGCGGTGATGATGCCTTTTGAATCGTGTGTGAGCGAAAGAGTGAGAAATAGTGTGAGAGACAGACAAATCCAACAATAGACAGAGAGAAAGACAGATATTGCACCAGTGCCATGGCTCTTTATTGGGCCACGCATTAAATCAAAGGCAGATGTTCCCATTCCCTTTGACCAAACCACATCAGCTGTCGCTACCCTTGTTTCCTTCAGCCTCCCCAATTATTTCTCAAAAGGGACAAACCAAAACCAACTATCAGTAAACATGCAGACTCCTCAAATTCCATAAACGTCAAGCTGCAGAGACAACAAGCCAGCCTGCCTCTGTTTGTATAACTGGGAAACCCCTCTCTGGTTCTAACACTGAGCTACAGCTAGCACGCTAGTTTGGGGGAAGTGTTATTATGGTTTAACATGCCAGCAGTTCTCCCTCATCATGAAACAAACCCACCGGCCTGTCAAACAACTGCTGCCTTCTTGGGGAAGTACATTGTCATTTGCTCTGCTGAAGTCTTGCTTGTGGTCGAACGTTATGTACCGCAGTTTGTGAATTAGCAATGCGATGGAGCAAAATACAGACGCTCCTTTGTGATTCAAAGTGAACTTGGAGCACGCAGCAGATGCACATGCGCCCTCGCTGTGATCAAACATTCGTAACTTGGAGATATGTCACTCTAAATAAGGCAAGTGTGAGGCGGTAGTGCTCTTGTGTATTTGGCAGGAGACTGAAGCTCACAGGTCAGAGGTGAACCTAAAAATCATACAGAAAAACCTTCACAAATCCATTTCTACTTAAGTTTTCATGGGAGATAGACCTTGTTCCCTTCCATTACTTTGATTGCGTCTCTGGCTGTATGAAAATGTAACATTTTGAGTGCGCTGCATATTTAGCTCTTGCTTGCCCTAATGGTGCCCAATCAGTTCCACCAGGTCCGTTCCAATGGGGTAGGCGGCCTCTACCCTGATTACACTGAATTGTGGGTATTTCCTGCCTTTAAGCCTCGCATATGGATTGAGTAAGGCAGTGGCTGAGGGACTACCGTTTCTCTCCACTACATCTTCATTTCTTTCTAACCTCGTTTTTTTTTTTTTTTTTTCAACGGAAAAGCAAAACACTTTTGTTTTTTCTGGCTCTGCTGTCAAAATACTGAGCTGGGCTTTGGCTCAGTGTCTGCTTGCATGTAGCCAAGGAAAATCCCATGAGACAAGTGTGGCTAAATGCAGTTTAATCCACATGATCACTATCCGTCTGCGGACTCAACCACACCTATTGCTGACCTATTGCTATGAGGCAAACACATTTTCATTCAATGTGTGTTTCCCCCTTCATGAATAGAGATGTTTTCAATACTGGTGAAGGTATATGTGTTATGATTAAGTCAGTTCCACCATATGGACTATGGCCTGTTTTATGGCAGAGGTTACTTTGTCTTCATTAAAAAACAGCAGGGTGGATGCTTTACAAATCCAATAAGTCTTCTCTCCCCTGAAAAGAAAATTATTACATCATTGTGAAATACAACCTCCTGGTAGAAAATGCCACGATAATGCAGCACATGTACATAAGTGACAGTGCGCAAATAAATGCTTTTAAAGCAAGTACCTAGCTCACAGCACCATTTTTTATATGTATAATGTTTTTAAAAGTGCATCTACCAGTTATTGTATTATTATATAAAACCACATATATAAGGCAAACCTGGCAGAAAATGGTGTCCGAATAAAGAAGAACATCAGTGGAATGATATTATATCTGAGAGGAGCCAATAAGGTAACCCTTCTCTGGTGCGTTTTTAACCTTCACACACATTATTTCCCCCCCAAAGCAATTTTCTATTACAAGCCAAAAGGAATCTGCTTTGGTGATGATTCAAAAAAGGTAACATATCTCCCTGTAATGGCAAAAAAAAAAAAAAAAAACACTCTATGATAAAAAAAAAAACCTTTGGTGAAGTTTAGAAGATGCCTGTTATATTTTAAAAAGTATGTCCCATAAAGCATTGTGACTGAGAAAAAGGCAAAGAAGAGGTCTTGCGCTCAGTGCCAGTTTTCTTCATGACATATTAAAAAGAATCCACACATACCGAGTAATTGTACTGAGCAGTTTTGGAGGACTTCACCCCGCTACAAATTTCCCATACTTTATGCTATCCCGCTGGACCGGGGCTTCATTGGCTCTTTTTGTGGGAGATTTTGGCATTTGATGCTGGTGCTTGTATGTTTGTATTAAACATTTCTTGGAATGGGCGGCTCATTATTTTGCGCTCCACTCTCAAACATTGGCCATACTTCCTCTCCAATATAACCGCTGATAGAGGACAGATTGAGCCACATTTTTCAGGGTTTTACATACCTGCAGGGGTATTTGATTTGGCAACTGGACAGCCATCACCTCAAGGCCATATACCACCAGGGCAATGAATTAAAGTGTCTCGGTTGTTATTGTATTTGTATATTTGGGCAGATGTCTAGCAAATCGAAGACATAAATGACCACAGATGGCAATTAATTTTCAAAGGACACACAGTGCTGTATTGTGTGATATAAGGAAATTAATATATTGTGTAGTTTATTAAACACATGTAGCTGGATCTACACTGCAACTATAATTATATATAATACATTACATTATTTGTTTTTTTTTCACTGATATCAGGGTGTGTGAGGGATTGTTTTGCAGGGCAGTCTTATGGTTAAAAAGCCTCTGCTTTAAAGGAACAATCTGTGATCTGACTATAAATAAAAGGCTACTCCCCACACCAAAACACTTAAAGCTATAATTCCCTAACCTATAAGCAAAACAGCCATTATTTTTGGCTACAGCCAGCCAAGGAGCACAAAAGTGATTATTTTCAATCTAGAAATCAAACTGTCAAAAAGCTAAATTAGAGATTAGACCTTTAACTGACAGATTGGTTTTAATGTCGCCTTAAACCCTGCTGATGTGTTGCTAACCGCTCCTTGAGTCTGGGGCACAAACCTTAGGCATGCTTTCTACAGGGGTCAATAAAGCATCAAATTTCAATCATATAAAAGATGTATCAAATTCCTGTCTTTAATTCAGTGCATAAAAAATGTGTCACTGTCTTAAATTGTGCTTGACTGCAGTTCAGTGATTCATATAAACCACATGAAAATGTTGCATAATGTGATTTTGGGAGGGAGTTCTTGTTGCGTTTTATGTGTCCTCGACGGCTTGAAAAGCATTTTGTTGTCTTGCTTCCTTCTCTCACTCCCACTGCTGTCCTGTGGCTAACAAAAGAGATAGTGTGACACCTACTAAATTACTGGTGTACAGAATGTGATTGATTGACTTGTTGTTGGCCTGCCATGACCACTGGAATGCACCTCGTGTGAAAGGTGCCTCCAACAAACACGCTGGCGCATATCTCCTCAGGTTACCTGGGCGGCACTCCAGGTATTATAAATCACTTTGTGTGATACAAAAAAAGAGGGTCAAGAAGGAATATTTGAATACAAAAATGTCCTCATCCCTTTAATGTATCAAAGAAAATATGTACTTTTCTCCAGGTGTGGGTTGCTTCACTTTGCTTGTAATGTGATAGGAGACTAATACAAAACACCTGACCTCAAAATGAAATGCAGCATATAATGTAATAAAGTGCATTGTCTGATTGGTTATGGTAATTCTTCATTTAGCCACAATAACCTTAAGCTCAGTGCCTCAAATCCAGTAAAATCACCTAAAACAGATGTGGCTCTGAGGTTCCAGATAGATCTATGAAAAATGTGCCTCACGGCGGAGGTACCACCAAAAACCTGGTCCTCCAATGTGCAGGAGTGTCCTCATGCAGGGAAAGCATTGGTGCATTGTTATATTTTACTGTATGGCATAAATCAAAAAATATAGAGGTGCTGAGAATAAAAAGCATCTGACATTTTTAGCGTGACAGTTCCGCAGTTCCCGTGTTTAAGTGGCGGTGGGAGCTTTGTGGCGCTAGGCCGAGATCTCCTCCTGTTAAGCACACATCCTGTAGGCTTTGTCCCCTGGCAGTGACCTGATCCAGCAGGAGGAAGCAACCAATCAGGAAAATATTAGATCAGCTCCGGGAAAAATTAATAAAATTCTCTCAAGTCGGCCTCACCTACTGTGCTGAACCTTGAGATTCATACACAAGAGTAAAGGCGTGCACTTTATATGCTTTCATCAGAGCAACTCCATTATACACCCCCCCCCCCCCCCCCACACACACACACACACACACACACACACACACACTCCAGGTTCAAATGATCTATGAGCATCATGATACGCTTGTGGAAGGTGTTGTGTTCCTCACTGCTGATGTCCAGACAAGGGTGGTCTGTGCAACCGGATCCTTTGACATCACAGAGAACATGAAAACATGAAACATAGTTATTGATCACTGAGTCCACACTAATCAAATAGCACCCTGGTTTGTTTGAAGTTAAAAATGGTTACAGTGGGTGTTTACCGTTGCACTTCAGGACCCTCCAGCCGCACCCCTCTTAAACATACACAGACAGAAGTGTTATTTGTATTGTTAGATTTACATTAAGTCCATTTTAATTGCATCAAGCCACTAAACAGATCTCACAATAATGGGCCTGACAGAGAAAATTGCAATCATCTGTGAAAAGCCTGCGGCGGTGTAATGGACAAACCTGATTAATTTAATCTTGTTGCACTCCATTATGGCTGCACTTTATCATTTCAACAGATGGAGCACCAAGAAATTAAAAAATGCTCTCAAGGATATGTGGCACTTTCCATCCACTCGAATCCCTTTATCTGAAGGTGTGTGGGCTGCTGTGTTGAAATGAAGGCCTGGACTGGAACCTTTGGATGAGTGCATTTTCCAGCCCAAATGAGATTACGTGAACAGTCAATTGATGCAACAAATCATCAGAATTGTCTTGTGATGTATTGCTGAAGGCTGTTAAGGGCTGTCCATCCAATCATCGAGTCCAGTGAGTTGATATTATCAAAGGAGTAGAATGACAATGGCTTTACTATATCGAGGCTATTCATGAAAGCAACGTTGCAGTCATTCATCTGTCAAGAAACTCTCTTTACAATGCAGGAAGTACGCTTTCCTGAAACATCCTGTTGTGTGCTCCAAAGTGTTCTGTAATTGTATAATCAAATTCCAGCAACTCTTATAGGAAAAGTTTTTTTTTTTATACTTTAAATGTTTTTTTCCCCCCTTCTGCATGTACCTTGGAAGCATATGAAGCTATAAGATATCCCTATCGTAATAGTCGATTTGTACAATAATTAAAGCAATGGTTCCCAAGTTTTTTTTTGCATGTGACCCCTGGATATGAAGACTATCTCTTTATGACCCCTTGTCATAGGTTACATGTCCCCTGGCAGATTCATTTGAATAGTTTTCAGAGCCCTGATATTTTGCAGTATTTCTCAACAAACTGAAGTAAATAAATGGGAAATAAATATATATTTCTGCATCAGAATTTTGTTGTTTTCTTATTTCATCCTTTGGGAAATTATTTCACGACCCTTTAGAGCACTAAACATCTCATGTTTTGATGGACACTCCTAAAGAAGCTCTCATTCACGCTGAAAATCATTCAACAATATACATGGTTATACGGTGAACTATGGGTGGCGCTCTAGTTCATATCCATAGAGAGCGGGAGGGATGTAGTTTACAGTATACAAGCCCCATAAAACGGTTTAACACAGTAATTTTAATATTTGGGCATCCTCAAAGACTTGTAAGTGGATTTTAGTGACTGATCAAAGTACATATTAAAGCTGTATTATATCTAGAACAAATGGAAAGCTTTTTCTAAACATGCCCACGTGTGTAGAGTTTAAAAATATTCTCAAATTATATGTCACTGACAAGTAAAAACAACATGTGTAGGATAATGTGAGCGTAAAGTTTTCCTCGTGCCTGCCTGCTGTATTAGACACCAGCTGCCAGCGCGCGCTCTGACGCACGCGGATCTATCTTGTCAATTCACTGTAACCTTCCGACTCCGCTGCCGTTGAAACTTTGTAGCTTTTATGTCGTACATTTATGCGGTTTATATGCGGGTTTTCCCCCTCTTCCCTCACGTTTGAGTTCGTCGCGGACACATTTTCCAGTCAGCGGGGAGAGAAGGAGTCGCTGCCCGGTCGGAAGACAAAATTCACGGTTATGGACAGAGGGACTTGTTGCATGTGGTGACAGCGGTGATACAGTAAGGTAGGCAGCAATGTTTGCGTTTTGGCAACTTTTCTGTCACTTTCCTCACAGTTTTTACCGATTTGTTTGCCTTGTGTGGCGAATTGACAGCGTGGTGTTGAGCCATGTCCAACATGGGCGGGGACAGCAGCAGCATTAATTTTGAGTAAGACTGCTGTAGCTCTATGAATCATAGCTGTAGTATTAGCTGTGTCAGAGGGATCAATCCGCAGTCAGATATTAGACCTGGGTAAGTTAGGGCTTTCATACAACTTAACTGTAGCTCAACTTTATTTTATGTAATTATTATATATTTTAATTGTAGTTTAGTTTGTAAAACCTTCTTTTAATTCAGTGTTTACCCATCCTGCAAGACATAAAATAATTTGGTGGGTTGCGCGCATCCCTTTACAGCCCCTGTTTCACAATAGTGACTTTCTTTTTTAACTGCATAATTAGGTTGCCATTAAAAAAAAAGCCTCTTTCCCAAGCTTCAGATGAGTGAGTGCACTGCATTGTACAGTGTTTTACTATGTGTTGTCTCACATTTTCCCTCAATAGCACATATTGTAAGAATAACATGCTTTCACTCCCAGAAATAGGGCGATGCAGGTAGTGCAAGTTGCAGTCATTTATCAAAATACCATTTGCCTTAAGTTAACAGTGTTGTACCTAGGTTTTACTCTCATTCATTCTGCCCCGGGCTGCAGTCATTTTTCTGTCTAATTATTTCCTTTTTTACTCTGCACCACACTTGACAGTGATGGATAACAGGTTAAAAATGGACATTTTCTCCTCAGTTAGTGTATGTTGGATTGACTCAAGCACGCATGGTGTTCTTCCCTCAGACCAAAGGACCTTGGAAAGATTGTGTTCCCCTCTGCTTTTCCCATTCCAAAATGATACAGTTTGTCTTCATTTTCTTCTGACTCGGACTCATTTTCATGATGTATGGCTGAAGCACATCGTCAAGACAGAAGTGTAGGTTATGTCAAAGTTATGCCATCATGATTACGGTCGAGGTTGCAGAAGCAGGTCTTCTACCAGTGCAGCAGTACTGAATAAGCACCGCTGGATCAGCTGTGTAAAGATGGTGGTTCCCTGATTGGGTGTTTTTCCTTGTCTTAGAGCAAAGTTGTCAAATATCAGTGGTTCTTCCATGTCTACACGTCAGCTGAAGGAGCTGCCATATTTTTGCACCTGGTTAAATGTTATGATGAGTATTGGCTCTCTTCTGAGTAGAGGTCATCCATGGGTTCATGGTTGCACAAACTATGTGGTTCTGTAATTACAGTGGCGGAGAAGTGAACGGGGTACACGGATGATGTTTGCTTTGTCTGTCTATCTCATCTGGTCCCCATCTTTTTAATGTGATCTCAAACATTAATGATGTGTCAGGTTTACAGACTCTTGATGTTAGTAATCAGACTGCTTTTCATTAAACAAAGGCCAAATTTGGTATTGTTCATTGTATTTGAGCCCTCAGTGTGCAGACATGCAACATGCATGATGAAGGGACGGGATTATCTTCAAAGTTAGCCTTTTCCCCACTTAAAGGTCCAGTGTGTAAGATTTAGGGGGATCTGTTGGAAAAATGTGGCAGAAATGGAATATAATATTTCTAAGTATATTTTCATTAGAGTATAATCACCTCAATATGTAGAAGTCTGCTTTTTCTTCACCTTAGAATTAGCTTTTTATAGCTACAGGAAGGGGGTCGTCCTCCATGGAGTCCGCCATGTTGCACAACTGTGTTTCTACACAAGCCCAGAGTGGACAAACCTTTAACATTTTTTGTGTTTCACAGCCATTGTAGGTTCTCCTACACATTTACAACGGGAGGATGAGGAGTTCAGTTGGTTGTAATCTGCAACCTCACCACTAGATGTCACTAAATCCTACACACTGAACCTTTATTATAGAATAGTTCAACTAATTAGAGCTGCAACTAGTGATTATTGACATTGCTGATTAATCTACTTATTATTTGTCTATAACCCCAATTCCCCAAAATTTGTGACGCTGTGTAAAACGTAAATAAAAACAGAGAGCGATCATTTGCAAATGAACGGTGTTTAATGACATCGGTTTTACGAAGAGTTCCCAAACCAATGTAGTAATATCCTTTACACAATCATGTGTTCACAAAGCGGTGAACCTCCCTCCATCCTTACATGCGAGCGACTCAGCCTTCGAGGATGCCTCTTTCATACCCAATCGTAATACGTGATACACACAACAGGTGTTTTTGGAGCATCAAATTCAGAATAAACATATTAAACAGCGTCCCAACTGTGTTGGAAGCAGGGTTGTATTGATTGTTGGTTTTGTAATCAGAAAATAGTGAAAAATTTCCATCAGAGTTTACCAAAACCCAAGGTGGTGCCTTCACTTTGCCTGTTTTAACCGACCAATAGTCAAAGTAATTCAGTTTAAGATGACATACAACAAAGAAAAGCAACAAGTCCTCGCATTTGAAAGGCTGTAACAAGGGAATGTTAACATTTTTTGCTTTAACAATGATTGAAAACAATTAATTGATTATCAATAGTTGCCATTTGACTTATCATTTCAGCCATACTAATACTTCATTGCTTCTCTCATATTGTGTTTAAATCATCATCTGAAAAGGCCACAGTTTAACTTTCCAGCCCCTGAACAGAAATATCATCCATTTTATGAAATATAGGGAACACAGCGAAAAGCCACAACTCTATAAATGACACATCTATTGTGACTTATGGTCATTTCGTTTTAAAGCCTTTTCTGTTTCTTCGGGTGATCTCACATCCTCTGAATGATATATTTTATGGACGTCTTTATTGACATCGTGGAATAACTTGTTTTGTTTTGACCCAATTTCTCTTTGCTGTATTTTGTATTCTCTGATGCTGACCTGAGATGTAACAGCTGTGACCTAAAGATTCAAAGTCTGGATTCATCCCCTTTTAAAAGTGTGGTAGCGCAGCAGGAGTACTGCAATGTATCATGTCTGCACCAATGAATAGTCCAATTTTCATTCACACATGTACCAGATTCCCTACTGTACTGTACATGTGCTTCACGTTTTCTTTAAGACTCAACTTCAGAGGAAAGTTCTCCAGTCTGTTCTCCTTACTTTTGAAGTTACATGCTCCTCCAATTACTGGGGCCATGCAGTCTCCCCTATGGTGTCCTTGGACAGCTCTTTGAGTGCCTGAAAATGTTGCGGACCATTAATTCTGGATTGTCTTCATCTGTTTGCATAATTTTCCCTCCGTAACTGTTTTCCTCCCCCGTTTCACAGTCTGTGCTCTCAGGTTTATTTTTTTCTCTTTTATAAATGTTTGAATCTTCAGGAGATTTCAGTTTTATATTTTTTTTTTTCCAATACCACTGACAGTTGTTAAACTTTTACATCAGCCTGTTTTATGGTACGCAGCCTGTCAGGTGTGTACTGTACACAGCCTTTGTGTTTTACAGCCTGTGTGCTTGTATTGAAACTCTTCACCTGCCAGCATATAGGTTTACAGATTTATTCAACTCTATTTTTTATTCTCTTATAAAAGTTTCAGAAAATATCCAAAATCATAAACAGCAGAGCAGTCAATAAACAGAAGATCAATTTTGTGTAAAAGAAAAAAATAATGTGTTTTCCTTAACCTTATGAATTTTGTGGGTTTTTCAGTTAGACTAATTTGCTGTCAGGCAGGCGGTTGTTTTTGCAACTCAGGCAGACTCCAGAAATTAATTTATCCAAATAACCAAGTCCTCCTGGGCCATGGAGGTTGGGACACTGAAATGGTCCTGGTAGGCAAAGCTGCCTTTTGAAGTCTGGAATGTTTTGGCTGACTAAGAGCAGGCGACTGGAGTGGAGGGATCATTTTCACTGACCCATGGGATTTTTAACCATTTTCATATACTGAGAACAAAACAAAGTGAGGAAAAATGCCTGAGCTGATTTGCATCGACTTTGCTATCAAAAACTGAGGGGAAAAAATGAAGCCAGACTGATTTACGGGATCTTTTTTGAGGACATATCAGGACAAAAAGTGTTGGGACATCATGTATTCTTGAGTTTCTAAATGGTTGCCAGTAGGCTTGGCTCTTTGGCCTATGTTAAAAAAAATCAGCCATGTAATAGAAATTTATTAATGCACACTGAGTGCTAATTAGGTGGTCATTTGGACTGCAGGCAAAGTAAATAGAAGCCCCATCCTAATAATACAAACACGTTGATTGTACACTTACGTGGTATAAAAGCCCTCATTAGGCGCGCTCACTGTTAGTGTATAATTTGTTATATCCACTATTAAAAAATCACCACAGCAGTTAGATTAATAAATGCAATTCCTATTAATATATTGGATCCTCTTAAAGGCTTTAATTACAACAAGCAAATGCTATGCTTTTATTAAACAAGCGCAAGGAAAGGGAAGTGCAGGAAACCAGGCGGTCTTGAGTAACGGGGCACTTGAGTTTCCAGCGTAATAAATAATTCACAGGTCCTGTGTGATGAGCTGCTGAGGACAGAAATCCCTAATGACAGCTTTTTATAACCTATGACTCAGCTGGCCATTATGCATCTGACATCCCTACACAGACCACATTCCCTCTGCATGCTCAGTGCTCACTCTCCTCTCACTCCGCACTGCTTCACCTACCGCATTGACGAAAAGGAGTTGTGTTACAAAGTACTATATGCAGCCACTTAATGAAAGAAATTGAATGGAAAACATATTAAAATTAAATTATCACATGTTAAATGACTTCTTTTGATACAGCACTTCTGTGCTAAAGTTGTTCCTTGACTAAATCTTTCTGTGCAAACTTAAAAAGGCATTTCAGTGTTATTTTATTTTGCAGGTCTCTTTTTTTGATGATATCTTGTTTTGCAACCTGTAAAAAAAATTGTTCGTTAACAAATGACCCAATTCACTCTGTGTACACATTGTGCCACTGTCTTTGTACTTGTCATCTCTTAGTTTGTACCTGAAAATTCCTCTTTATACACAATTAAATTATCATCATCAGTCTCTGTCTTTGTGTGCGTGCAGTGAAAATGGTGACTCTGCTTGGAAGCAAGTGAAAGCTTTGCTCTCAAAAACGTCATAAGTGTCATAAATTAAGCTGTGGTTATTAACTTCTCTCCGTTGTCATTTCCTGCGTTAGGTCCATGCGGGAGGGACTGGGCTCACCTTAACGTCTGCTGCTACTGCTGTGTGTGTGTGTGTGTGAGGTAAGAGACTGAATAATTGAGTTTCTCCAGTCCGCTGTAGGCCTGTGACTGATCAAGTGTTACAGTGTGTGATTGGCATAATGGCACCATACCCCCCCAGGTAAGGTCAGTGCGAGCAACATCTGGCTCTATTACGCATTATGCAGCTCCCAGTATGAAAGGCTGAAGGCTTCATATGGTATTGGTTGATATCATTATTGTTATCATTTCCAAACCCCCAGCTCTCACTAAGAATAGGTGGTTAATTTTAGATGCAAAAAAAGATCCAATTACTCAGGCCTCTGCTTGTGGTTGTCCCCAGAGTTAGTGCGAGGAAATAAATCTGGTGGTCTTGATTAAGTACCTGACAATAGAGTTAGCACAGCGCTAGTGGTTTATAGTAATACGGCGGACATGGACAATTAGGCCCACCAAGTAATTTACAGTACTGCTTGCAGGTGGTGACCTGGTATGAGCTTGGGACCACCTCAGTAACAAATTAGATCATATAGGCAAGCAATGCAGCAGCTCTGTAGGACTTCCAAATAAAGCAAAGTAATCAAAGATTATAAAAAGCTTGACGCATATTTCAAATTTGTTATGATTTTGTTCTTGTGAAAGGAATAACATATGGCACTGGGTTTTTCATCCGTAATTTTCTCGGGAGTGAATGATCACTTTTATACGTTGTTGATCTTTTTACGTCAGTGTGGACCATTCTCCTCTCACTGCTACCTATTAATTATGAAATACTGTAGGTCTTGCCCATTTCGTTTTACTGCTTCTTCCTGCTGAACTTGGTGTGAAAGGCTGCTGTTCTTAAATAGGTGTATAAAAGTAAGAGTGGGGAAAGTTCCCCCAGCACCTACCCTCTCCAGCATTATGTCATCAGAGTCAAAAAGGCACGGCTGAAGAAAAATAGCTTGTTTAACACATGATAGACACCTTAACACATGGAGCAAATGGAGCGGGGTATGTTGCTACTTCTCTTTACTGTAGCAGGACAGACAGCACCGGCCCTCATACACAGAAATCCATACATCCACACAGTAGATGTACTAAAATTGAATGGACCTAATATAGTATTTAACATTTTAGAGAGATTTGTCTCTTATTCTTTTGAAAAATGTGTTGCTGTTTGCTGTATTATCCTCCTTTCATGCAGCCTTTCATACACACCAAGATCCTCTTTTAGCATCTTTTAAGCGTATTTCAATGCATTTTATCAGACAGTACTTTCATCACTGTACAGTGACAGTGAAGAAAAACAGTGCCCTCTTCTGCCTGCATGCCTGTGTCAGTATTGTCGCTCAAAGATTGAAACATTACTTCTGGTTTTGTCGAGGTTTACGGTGTGGAGACTGGCGCTTAGTGTCTGTGGCTTATCAGCCTCTCGTACAGGTCAGACACTGGGCTGAGTGGCAGGACCCCTGAAATAACTCTGACCGGCTTGATCCCCACTGTCAGCACATTGGCCTTAGTGTGAGCTGATTTCATCAAGGCCACCACAGTATGGTGATTGCCCTGCTCCCCATGCCGGACCACTGCTGGGCTGGTTTCCTCAGCAAGCCTGTTTCATTTAACAGGAACATGTTCTGTGTAGTCAATGCAGTTTCCCCCTGTGGAGCTCCTGGTAGCTGTTTGACACTTTTTCAGGCACAGAAATGCAAAAATTAAAACATTGAAAAATGCAAATCTCACTCATTACAAATCCTTAAGTTTGATAAATTGTTCCCATCCTTTAAACATTGTTATGTTTGCTCTTTTATTGCCAGTCAGAGTGAGCACACTGCAACACAGCTGTGGAGGCAACTACATCTATTTTCATATGTGTCATTCATTCATGACGAACGCCCTGCAAACAGGGAGGAAAGCTAATTGGCATAAACTCCAATGATGTAAGCGGCACCACACCAGTAACAGCTATGTGTGGTCCACCAGTGCATGCACAGCTATTTTAGAGCTCCAGTCCAAAAGACATATGCTGTGTACTTGTGCTACACCTGCAATGCAACTTGCTCCTGCAGACAGAGTGTAAGCAGCAGAACATGTTGTGTTTTCCCTTGATAGAGAAAGGATTCGCTATTATTTCCATCAGAACTTATTTATGAGTAATTATTAATGTTTGTAGCCCGTCTTCCTGAGATGATTTAATTTTTCATTTTTGAAGTGAACATTACTTAGAATAATTATTACATGTGTCTTTTTTTTAATGAAATTGCTTCTAACTATGACCACCATTTCCATTCACCCAATAAGGAAATGTTCCCTGGGTTTATTTCCACAAGTGTGAACTCTCTGCTGGTCTACTGGAACAATATTTAGCATATCTGCTACTGATGTTCAATCTCTCATTAGCCTTTAAGTGACATGAAACAGCATCAGCCTCAGTCTTGTATTTGCCAATCAGCGGCAGGTTGAGTGACAGGCACAGAGCAGCACATCTCTTATGTAAACCTTTCCTCTGCCGCCACGAAATTAGAGTGGCTGTTGCTACACGCTGCCACCTCCTGCTTCTACACAAATGAGAAAGTAAGCACTCCGGTTCAGAAGTTCACATTTTGGATGCGTGCCGGAACTACTTAAGGCCAGTGACGTTTTTCAGAGGAACAGGTGGTCAGGGTGACATAATTCTGGCTCACTGTTAAGATCCTTAAAAATTAGGCTCGGCTGCTTTGCCAGAAGGGTTATTACTCTGTCAGTGTGTGCAAGTGTGAGCTTATCTGACTTGTTACCATTGGAAATGGATAAAAAGGTAAAGACAAAAAGAAGACACTGACATGAACACTTCTTCACAGCGTATAGACTTGATATATATTTCTACAAACAAATCACGTACATATGCAGCCATCTTCGACATGTCTCAAGGCTTGGCTGAGAAAGCTATTTATTCTCATACACTGTTAACTACTGGCACGTATGCGTTAGAGAGGAATGCCATTCAGAATGCAGAAAATATATTTAGTTCTCGCCAACAGACAGCAAAAGGCACCAGTGGGTCTAGCCCCTGTGTGAGAACAGTTATTTCTGTCACAGTATGGACTTTCAATTACTGTAATCCACTGCTTGACTCCTTTAAGAACATCAGGACCGATTAGCTATCTAGA
The DNA here is from genome assembly GCF_039877785.1 of Chaetodon trifascialis. Classification (NCBI taxonomy): domain Eukaryota; kingdom Metazoa; phylum Chordata; class Actinopteri; order Chaetodontiformes; family Chaetodontidae; genus Chaetodon; species Chaetodon trifascialis. Next base: position 14,084,006 of record NC_092073.1, read on the forward strand.
TAAACACAATATAACATCCACAGTAGATTTCAGAAGTGGACATAGCTTTATTTTTGATGTAAAAATAATTTATTTTTCTTATATTTTTGTTTTTTGTCTCAAAAAGTGTCAAACAAGTGTGTTAGTTTGGAAATATCTTACAGATTTTCTCGTTTTATGTCCTGTTCCTTTCATCCATAGCTCAGCTCAACTATGCCTGATACTGTATATAGAAGCACAGATATAATGTGAAATATGTGCTTGCCTTAAAAAAAAGTTGTTGCATCTTACACGTGTAAATATGCAGTAGCTGTTTGACAAATTTGAGTTATTACGAGTTGCTTTAAGCCCATTAATAGGTAGGTGCTTATGGACAGTGGAAATACCCCACAGCTGCAGTCTGGCTGTTGCTCCATATGTGATCCTCCTGTCAGACCCTCAGAAAACACTCAAACCTCACTACCATGCAGACTTAGTCTCAGTTTCAGCCATGCAGACATGTGTCCAACAAACCTTACGGGTGTATAATAGATTTACAGATGTTCTGTTTTTACTCACAGTTTGTTGAATATAAAACACTGCTCAGTGCATCAGGCCTCACCATGCAGTGATGCACTGTGTGGACTATGCCTTTCTTTAAGCTATTTCTTTTATTATTGACATTTAGGATCACTCAGCATTCTGTGTGGTTTTATTTTGGGAAACTCTGTGAGGTCTGTGCTTTTATTTGGTGGAGGTTTTACCTAAAGCTGAGCAAATCTCATGCCAAAGCCATGTGATTGAACAGGGATGAACAGAGAACAATGCCCAGATAAGTGAATTAACCTGCCTGGTAGGAACACACAGGGGTTGTGTCCTGAAGCTAGGCAACTGCTGGGGCCTGTGTTTGTATTAGGAAGCAGTTGAGCAGCTCCTGCAAACACAACTTATCCTGTTTAATTGGTGCGTAATTCCTGCAAAGTTGTCATACATGTCTGTTTTTCTTGACTTGTACAAACAATAGAGGGTAGCGTGAATGGCCATTGAGTGGTTAAGTGGAGGCTTCTCTGCAGCGGCGAATAATTGATGGCATGAATTGTGCAAACACTTCTGAACCTTTATGTTGACAAAGCTGCATTTTTCATCTTAGAGCAATCTGAATGACAGGAGTTAGACTCACATAAAATAAATTGCCTGCTGAATTGTGTTATGTAAATTTAGTTCCGATTGCTTCAATTGTAAAATCTTACTCTAACAACTTATTTGCTGCAAGTCAGACAGCTTGTATGGTTGTCAGCTGGAGCGTTGCTGAACTTAATGACACTTCATCAACTGTAAAAACCAATTAAACAAGTGAATATCGGTTGTATGTTTGACAATACTGTCATCATTTTTTTATATTGAGATCATCTGATTAGTTATTAAGTATTTTATGATTATATTTGAAGTTCATTATGCTTAAGAAAATGAAATAAAAACTTAAATTAACTTAGATAAACTAAACATTAAGTGTATAAAAGAAATTGTATACACTTAATGCATCAGACTTTCGTTCATTTAATTTGCTGTATTGAATAACTTTCAGTGAGACACCACATTGCAGACGCTGCATTTATGAACCGATTCGCTGCAGATATTTAATCTAAGTGAGCTTTCTGCTTTTTCAGAAATTGTACATTGACTTGCCTGGAGCGTATTAAGCACAACTGGATTTCAAATTCAATACAAATATGGATTAAAACAATGAAATTTCACACATACAGCATTTGTTTCTCATATCAGTTATTGCAAAATCCATCTGTTTTGACTAAAATAATGAAAAATAGATTTCTTAGTCACATCTCTGATCTGCTAGCGTGAGCGAACAATACTTTTACCTTCTCTCAGTGCTCAAACTTTTTAAATGTCCTGGAGGACTTCTAGTTCGAGTCCCAAGCCTACTGAGATCTCTAATGAAGGCTTTACCTTCCAGGCAAGCATATTTCTCCAAATGACAGTAATTTACATATGATGCATTTAGAGAAGAAGAGGGCAGGCTAATTCTATTTAGAGATTTTCCTTTGTTTTAGGAGTCATTAGCAGCTAGCTCAAATCTAATTTTTACAATTTCATCAGGCCATCTTGGAAAGCCTCTGTGAGCTCATCAGAGAGGAGCATTTATTGCTAAGTGTTCTCTATTGCATTAGCACACAATAAAGCGGCCAGGGACTGCTACAGACGTTTATGTGGAATCCAGTTAACACTCCGCCAATTCGTTTTTTATTGGGACACAATCAATTTTTATTCATTTTAAAGCCAGAATGCTTTCTTTCATTGTGTGCCTACCCCAGCTTATTATGGCCTAAACTAATTACTCAGTTGTTTTCACAAAATGCTAATGTTTATGTTAAAGATTTCCTCTTTGAAACGCAGGTCTGACGTGCATATACATAATGTGAGATTTTCTATCACATATGTTCTTCATTATCGCACGCCTCCCACAGTGTTTTTTAGGCCTAATAATTGCATTTATTTAATTTGTAGATGTCTGGCAGTAACAATTAAGTCTGAGTAATGACACACAGTGTGGCACATTGATTTTGAAGAATTTAAATATGAGTTAAGAGAACAGAGAGAGCAGAATAAAAGTCCATTTACGTCCTGAAGTAATCACATGGAGAGCAAAATGGGCCTCCGTTTATGTTATGAACAAAGCTTTTTAGTGGACACACCATCAACCAGCATTTCTTTAATTCTAACATTAAAAGTCTTATTTGACCAAAAGCAATGTCAGTTGTTTGCAAAGAAGACTCACTGACAACAAGAAGGGAAAGAAGGGCTAAACATAATGCAGCCGCTATTTATTGTGATGCTTGTGTGAACAGCCGGGAACTCAATCTATGTGTGGCGGAAAACCGGGTCAAGGCGTCTCAGTGTGGGCTAGATGTGTGCATCTTCACTGCTGTGTGATAATTAGAGCACTTAAGTGCTCCTGGAGACGAGACAAACCCAGATACCCTCTTCCTCTCCAGCCCCTCCTCTCATTCACCAAGAAGGTCTTTAATGGCTCCCATTTGACTCTGATATCGTTTATTGTTTGGTATCAGATGTACACCTTGTACCCTTCACCATTTGCACGTTTGACCTGAACTGTAATGTAGGCAACAGATGTCAAGTCCCACTCTTTTCCCCTCATCCTCCAACCTCCAGGCCTCCGCTGCTTTCCCATCAGTAAAACGCACTTGCATCCTCTATTTGGTATTGCATTTCAATATGCACGAACAGAGAATATTCATAGCTGCAGCCTCAGATGACAGTCAGTGACATTGCTCAGTAAATGTGTGTGTGTGGGTTTCCGTATGTGCGTGCTGATTCCAGTTTTGGGATTTGTCCTGCGGTGGGCTCTGGAATGCTTTCAACACATTGATGAGATGATAACTTATCATTGATCTGTCCTTACTTAGTGGGATCCATTAAATAATGTATGGGCTGCTGTGCATTACCAATGCACTCTCCTGTCCTCGACCCATTAGAGGAGTAGGGCATGGGGCCCTAGTGGCTCCAGGCCCTCAGAGGTCCTTGGGCTTTCATTTAATTAAATTATCCTATAATGAAAACTCCCATAATGAGATTAATTTTAATTATTTATCAGCGGACGATTTGAGGGAGAGGCTGCATTAATAATGCATGAGAGGGCTAAACATTTTTCAATTCATCACCTTTTCCTTTTGTTAAAGGTGCAATTTATTAAGTGCTCTGCAGCTGCTAGAGGTGACGGTGGTGGAGATATGGACGACCAGGCCCAGAGGTCAGTCAGAAGGGCTGCTGAAGAGCTTGACTGTCATTTGATAATGTGCATTTTATGTCACCACAATACATGTAACATAACATAACATCACTCACACTTAAGTCGACTCGTGGCAGTTTTCTCATTCCTCAAATATTCAGTGATTTTCTCTGCAGTTTCTTAAAGCTTAATGGATTTTATATTAATACCTAAAGGCAGAGAAGTAATCAAAATTATGCCTGTAATTCTCTGCTGATGTTTGTATACCTCCATCAGGTTGGCATGTTGATTCCCCTCGTGTGAGCACATTAGAAGACTTTGGTGGCTGGCCAACAGAATAGGGGAAGATTGTCGACTGTCACACAGTGTGAAACTGTAATTAGCTGGCATGGAAGTGTGCTTATTTGAGTTCCCGGGCAAGAGAGAGAACAGTTGAGATCTGTAAGCTGATACATTGTTGAAAACAATTACCTTTTGTTATTTAAACGAGCACTTTTCATATCTTTGTAACTTCTGTATCAGCTGACAGAAGCATATAGGCGGGCAGAGCGGCAGAAGTGGCCCAGGGCAGGAGACAAGAATGTCATTGGGATGGTGAGCCGAGTGCATTTATCAGGCCTTCATCAATAGTTGATTAATAATTCAGGCAGAGTCTGGGGCTTCTTTAGGGCAGGGTTTCAGCTAGCTTGTAATTTTGTAAATTGCATAGTCATCATGCAATGGATGGGCCAGGCGGCTCTGAATGTAGTTTGGCCATTGGGGTTTTAGTAACAGGTACAGGAAGAGTTCAAACCAGATGTGGTAGAGTTGTAGCGTTGCAGCGCAGAAACAAAAGGCTTCCAAAGATTCCTGCAGAGAAACAATATGAAGACAGTTGGAAGCACCTTGCTTGCCAAAACACAAAATATTAAAGCTTCTGATACGCACAATCAATCTAAAGCAGACGCAGAGGAAGAGATACACATAAATGGCTGTTATATAACATGAAAGGCGACGTGTTTCCAGCTCAGCGCTCTGGACACAATTGTAGCCAGAGCAGCTCCACTGCTTTCCTCTTTACGTTGGCTACAGGCAGAACAATATTACCCAAGTCAAAATGGAAATCAGTATTCAGATGGTGGCTTTTTGTTAAACCACCAGTCCCGTCCTTTGACAGATTTGCACCAGATACTTCCCCTGGCTTCCAGAAAACAAACAGGCATTTCTTTCCGTTGTGAGTTGTTCAAGGTGCCTTGGCCCAGGTGCAGCCTGAGCAGAGCAGTGAATGAGCAAACCCTTCAATTACCCCAAGCCAGCTCTCTGATAACTCCCATTCAACAAAATGGGCCCTCTAATTGCCCTGACCAGTATTACCTGTTCTGCGTCCAAAAGTGCACTATTTTTCCACATCGTTTCCTAGGCAACTGGAAGTTTTTGTGACCTATAAAAAGTTGCTACTCCTGAAACTGATCCGAGGCCAGGCGGTTGTTTGTTTCCATGGCAGGCTGCTGAGCTATTTATAGGTCTATCTAGCTGGTACTAGTAGGCATCGAAATGTTACCAACAATTTTATTCATTCGTCTGCCAGAGAGAAATTTTCTTGTGCTTTTGATAGACTGGAAGTCAACTAGAGAGTTAACTGGATGTTTTGAGAACAAAAAACACCTGGGGCTTCGGAAATTGAGTCACAAAGTGGAGAGGAAGAAGGTTTCACACTCTTCTCCTCTGTTTTCCCACTGTCTGCTTCAACGCCCCCCCTCCTCAACGTCGAAGCGGATCCTTGTAACAAAACGTAATGTTTATTTTGGAGTCAGAGGCAATGCCCCAGATGGCCGGAATTTCTTTGTTGTGGTTTCATTTGTGTTTTTAGCAAAGACGTGCAGAGCTGCTGGTATTGATGATTCATATGTTCATCATCAGAGGTCCTTGGCAGTTCATCACGTCTCGACTCGCTGTGTGCATCTTTAGCGAAAGGTTAATCAGGCAACCCTTCCTATTAAAAGTGATAATTTATCTCTGATTCACAAGGTTGAAAAGGTATAGTAATTACCAAAGGTGTCATGTACAGAGTTCAAGAAGAGATCTCCCTTAAGGCATTTGGCAGCTGCAGCAAACTTAACTCCAATTTCAAAATCTGTCTCTAACTTTTAGTTCTAGCCTTCACACACATCAAATATATTGTAATATCACTGCTTCTATTTACTCTGTTCCACAGCTGTCTTTATATACATGCTGCTGCAAATGTTCCTGAAAGCACTGTCAAGATTCAGCTCAAGACCTGCAGAATTTAAAAACAATGTAAAAATGTAAAAAAGTGTTGCTCCTTGATAATCAAATGTAGACACAGGAGGAAACTTTGGAGTCCACAGAGAAGATTTAAAGAGGCTGAACAATGATGGAATGAGATGGACTTTTGAAAGAGGTGAGATATCAATAGGAATCCGTTTAGCTTATGGACTAGATACATTAACTTAAATAACAATCAATCATTCCCCTCTTTAAAGCTTTTTAATGCAGGTAAATGAAACCTGCCAATACGTTTTCAGCATCATGCTCACTCTGAAGTCCATTGTTGCGGTTAGTCCGTTTGTTTCTCCACCCTTGAAATGCACCAGTTATTGTGCAGTCTTCCTCATTTTGCTTTGCAACTAATACAAATGCACAGTCAAAGAAGATGAAAAGTTTACGAGAAAAACCTCTGGCAGTGGACTAACGTGGAAAGAACACAAGCAGGCAGCGTAATCGTTCTTGCACTTAGGCTGTACTCTCTAATGGAGATAAACAGACTTTTCTGTGTCCTGCCTGGAGGTCATGTGACGTTCTTGTCTCTCACATTTTGCTTTTGTTGTTTTTATTTTTTACTGCATCTTTAAAGCACATTTGTGTGTAATTGTTCAACCATGCATTAAGCTGTTACTATAAAATGCATGTATTGTAGCATAAGTTCTCTGTACACTAATATGCGGTTTACTGCTAAAGAAAACTGTGAGACAGGAGAGTGCTCTCCTTCAAATCAATTGTAAGCAGTTCTAGCTAGATGAGATACAACATATTTTCACACAAGTACAAAGGGAGAGTGTGCTGAAAGGAGTGCATTGCAAATTCCACTTCCTCAAAGAGGAAGTCACCTTTTCGCAGGGCCGCTGCTGCTCCAAACACATCAAGAGGAAACAAACATGGAAAGTTGGCACATCATTTAGTGCAGTCGGTTCGACTGATGTTTTTCACAATGATATGTTTGTCCAAATGAACTGCGTTAGGTCTCAAGAAAGTGGACCAGCGTTACAAAGAGACTGGATCGGACAGAGTGAATTGATGTTTACTTTGAATGAATTACTGCTGTATTTGTTATTTCCTCCTGGTGTGTAAGCCTCTGTTAGTGTCTCCTCACTAGGCTGATGCAGTCTTTGTTTTTTAATTCGTGAAGTAATTTGGACAGCTCTTCCTGTTCCCTGGATATTGATAGTGTAGCACTTGCGCTTTAGTAAAAACAATAAATGAAAGGCTGTCTCCCTTACTCACGATGACGGCAGCGACAAGTACCAGACATGCACAGAAGTCACCGAGAGGTACTTTGGGGTAAGGTATTAGCATATACGTCAGCACTCCTCTCGCATACTCTTAAACTGTGATTATCCCATTGGTTATTTTAGAACTTCTTGTCATGCTTCGAGTCCCTCTGACACCAGCATGATTTGAGACACCCACTAGTTCGGCAAGCCGCTAATAGTTCACACTGTCCTCAAGGCTGTAAAAAATTGTGCAACTCAGCATGTGTCCCGCTGTTCTATAAAACGAATGACATTTGGTGCCTGGATAACCCGAGCTTCGGCTTTTTTGAGTGCACACGTGCAGAAGGAGGCCGGGTATACAGATAAGCCCAGCTGTTAAGTCTGTCCAGGAGTTAAAAATTCCTGAAAACTGGTGTCCAGTGGGAATGCTCATTCATCATTGCAACTAACCCCTGCTGTGCTCGCATGCACTTGCTTCTTAGAGAACAAATGTGGTTGTAGGTTAAATATAAGTTATTTTCCGGTCTGTAGTATATCTGTTTTATTTGTGTATGATAGATAGCTGATTGGTAATACCCCAGGCTTAAATGGCTTTGTCCCAGCTCTCGTGTCGTCTCTCTGCACACACGGGTACCAGAACTTGAATGTGGTAGCATATTCTGTCAGTGAGACAAACCACTGGCTCGCATAGCACTGCCTCTTTTGTAACTGTATTTAGTTGCTAAGCAGAATGGCACAGACCCAATCTAAGTGGCTTTCATCTGGCCAATTCAAACAGACGTTTGACCCCAGACATTTGCCTAATGTGTTTTTGTTATGTGGACTCCTGGCTTCACAAATGTCACAGTGGCTGGATGAGTGGGGGTTTGGTGAATGACTCAGTGGGTTTGGAGTTGGGGGGGAACAGGAACGGGGAGTAAGCTTGAGGGAATGGGGTCGCAAGGCAGAAGTTAAGTCTCTAACCTCTGCATTTTGTACTCAAACCCACTGGGAGTTGATTGGTGTGGTGAACATAAGTTCCCAGCGATGACCAGCCCCTCCTTCCTCATGAGCCAGACCCACTGCAAGCCTGCTGCTGACCTGGGCCCAACTGGGCAGGCAGCTGTGGAGGAGACGGGGAGTGCCACATTTCTGGCCGCCCGGGTTGCGCAAGTCAGAAGTAGTCCCAGACAGTTGGGGCAGCCCTGACAAATGCCGCCATTAGAGGGGTGCTGAAAATTTATTACCAAACATATTGGTATTTTAGGGTGCAGCTGACTTAGATTTAGTGGCTTTGCTGATGAGGCTCTGTCTTCAAACAAGACTACCAGTTTAACACCAGAAAGTCATAACATCCACTTACTGCCCTTTGACCACCTACTACATTAGTAATCACTGATATCAGCTGAACTAGTTACAGTATCAGATTCCTCAGCAGTTGTATTTGCAGTCAAAAGTTTGCAGCCATCAAATTAGGTCATGGAGGCAGAAAATGGCTTGTTTCAATTCACAGGGATCAAATGCAACTGTGTTTTAAACCTAAATGTTTTCTCTAAGGTGACTGCCCTGTGAATTTGTCCAAATGGTGTTATATTAATGATCATGTTTGGTATAAATCCTTTAGAATAGTGCAGTGATGCTGATTGTAATAAGCAAAGCTCCAGTCTGGACTATTTAGTGAATTAAATATAACTTTTAATCTTTGCCTCACAAAGCAAAAGCAAGCAAGTATTTAAACTAGGTGTTAAAACACATCTAAAATTAAGGTTAGTCAGCAGTTTTGTCTTATAGGCTTTGATGGAGAATTTAGGAGAAATGTCTCGGTTCCAGACTCCACTGCCAATGACAGCTTAGCATGTGATGTGGCGCTTCACTGGAGGAAAGGTTTGTGTTCATTTACAAATGCTGCCTGTCCCCACCAAAATGCAAATTGTGAGTTTTTTGTTGATATATGACATAAATCTCAAAATATATGGAACAAACTTTATTTATGTGCTTTATTAGGCTGCATTTAGTCTTAATATTCCCTTTATCTTTTAACAGGCTATATATTTTAAGCGTAATGCCCGCGGTGATACTTCCAGCCATAGTGATGTCTCATTCTGAGTAATAGGTCTCTAAAGTGTGCTTGTTTGGCTTTTTTGGGGCCATTGGAGAGCAATAAAGTGTCTGTCTGAGGATTTTCGGGGTCCTCGTAGACTTTCCCCAGGTGTGCCTCACTGGTCATAAAGTATAACTTGTCTCTCATGGTATATGCAAGGATAAATGTGTCCGCAGAGTGTTCTTTAACCAAATACTATTTATTATGCACTGGGATTTTTAACACAACAGCCACAAAATTTAGCAGTTATAAGGAGCCTGCCTGAGCTAAAGTGCGCTCGCAAACGGGTATTTGATTTAATTCAAAGCATTTTCTCCTGGTTTTGTTTGGAACCAGGATGGCTACAACAATAAGGTCACTCGGTTAATTTAAGTTTGTGACGTCCACTGAGGTTAACCATTTCCTTTGTTCCTCACTTTTCGTGGAGGAAAGCTGCAATGTATTTTCATGTTGAGGTATGCCGTGTTTGCTTTTATCACTGCTGCTCGGTGAGGCAGGCCAACCTGATGTTTGTTTATAAGGAATTCGGGCTTCACTCATAACTTTCATTCACCACTTGAAAGCACTTGACTTGCTACTAATTTACCTCGAGGGACTTCAAAATTATCTGTCTGCGCTGTCAAAATCTTTTTTGTGGTGGCAACTCATCATCATCAAAGTTTCTCTTTCGAGTTTAATGAAAGCCTGGCAGATAGATGGGTTAATGCTATACACTTGAATACTGCATGCAGAAAGACATCTTAAACAAGGTAACATGTTTTTGGGGCGTCAATATGATGCTGGTTGCGTTTTGTTTTTGCTTTGATTGCTTTAGCTGTCATTGTTGCCGCGCAAGTTGCTTTTAAGTTAGTATTACAGAGTTCACATGAAAACACAAGCAGCGGGAGCAGAGAAGGAATGGAATAGTGTTGAAAATGATCTTGAATTTCCCTTGGTCATCAGTGCTGCTTTGCTTTATCAAGGATATGTCGCTCTGTGCAGCTCTGTTATTTTCAACAGGAAACTATGCACATTGAATAACTCAGGAATAGCCTGTACCTTGCACTTACAGAGCTCTTTGACAAATTGCCATCCAGCAAACTTAATGTCCCACTTGTGTCAGGGGCAAGGCTGGAGGGTGGGAGGTTTGTGTAGTTAAGGGTTTTTTTTTATTTTGTATTTTTTCCTTAGTCAATAGATGACCTAGTAATGCCTGTATAAATATATAAAAACTGTTATTTTATCCAAAGTTATCCCAAGTTCAGATTTCCCTTTCTTGGGGGAAGGTTTGGAGCGTAATGCTCTGCTGAGACTTATGTCAAAAAAGGAACTTGATCCCCCCAATGTGTGACATTGTATAAACACTGTAGTAGTTCTAACCAAACAAATTTGCAGCATATGCATATGAAAATATTGCAACTGTGTCACCAGGGTGTTAGCATTTCGTTTCATCTGTTCCATTTGATCCCATGTCACACCGTTCCTGCACCTTTCACACTGTTTATGTATTCTTCGTCAAGATAAGTAAACTTGCTCTGCCGAGATGTTCCCTTTTGTGGAACAACAGAGGAAAAAACTCGCCACAGCTCAGGATCCAAAACTTTCCGAGCACTAGGATTCCAGTTAGATGTACATTAACTCTCCATTCCTTATCTCCAAAACAGAATCAGCCATTTGGAAGTGGGTCTATTTTCATGTGTGTGAGAAGCTGAGTGGATAACCTGTTGGCAGCGGAGGACAGTGCAGATCTCTCTTCACTCTAAATTGCAGGCAGGCATCCCTGCAACCCCACATGAAGACCATTGAGGCCCATCAAGATAATCCTTAATAAAGAACGGCTTCACATTTAATCTTAGCTCACTTCTCCTATTTCTTACTTGATATAGTTTTTGGCAAGTGGCGTTTTAGCGCTGATGTCAGTCGAGCAGTATCAGTACATCTTTTGTTAAGCTCCCAGTTGGCAGATGTAGAACTTCTATCAGGCTAGGTTTTTCTGGTTGCAGGAAAAATTATTAGATTGTTCTAATTCATGCCTTTGATGAAGTTTTCTTACGTTGAAAAAGTTTTAGTGCCTCTTCATATTATATATTTTATATACGTGAATATTTTTCATCAGAAGGTAGACGAACACAGCTTGATGACATGCATCATTCTCAACTCAACAACTCAACGTGTTGACAGTTTAATTCAGACTTTAATCTACTTTTTGTATTAGGCTGTTTTCATTTAACAGCCTTTTATTCAATACTGCGCAACATGAACAAAGCAATCACCGAACATCACCAGCAAAACTGCTAGCTTGATTGGAGCCTTGATTCAAAACATACCGTACAGCGCTGCATGCAGTGAGAGTACAAGGAAAATCTGAGTTTGGTCTTTGAGACATAAACAAGTCTGGATAATTATACTGTGCAATTTGAAAATAACTCACTTGCAAAATTACATCTCAAGCTAATTTTATACAGCTGCTTATTGAAATAGAGAGCGACAGAGTAAATGCAGTAACTCAATTGGCATGTGTACCCCTCCGCTATTAGAAATAGTTACTTGAGAGTCCCCAAGCATCTATTAGTCAATCGAGTTATCAAGAACCTGTTCAATGTGCAATATATTTCATGCTGCGATATTGAAACGTGAGCCTATGGATTTACCTGTGGGCAGCCGGTTTGGAGCAGGAGGTAGCACTTGCATTTCCAGCACGTCCACATCATTGCTGCAGTGTATTTAAATCAGGAGCAGATCTATTTCTGTCAACTACTCGCTGACTACCACTTCAGTGGTTGGTTGGTGTTGACTTGCTTTCAGTATGGGTTGTATAGCTGATGAAATAGAAATTGACTAATATATCAGTTCTGTTCCTGATTAAAACAGCATTTCATGCCAAAAAAGTGTGCTCTTTTAGCGAGACATTTATTTCTTATCATCCTCCACTGGCTGGTAGGTACAAGCTTACACCCGCTAACACAGGATACTATTCTTCCAGCTGTGGGTGTTCTTCTTCTCTCACCACCTCTTTACCATAGTAAATGTATCGTTTCCTCTTTCTTGGTAATCATTTTTCAGTATTACAGTTGGTATTCCACCCACAGTTTTATTATGTGGAAATTAAACAAATTTTAAACGGTTCATTGACCTCTCAGCCATTCATTACACAGAATTGATATTCTCTGAGAAAAAAAAAAAATGGCACGACATATTGAAGCTGTGCAAGCCTCATCAGCAGCTTGAATAAATCACCAGATTGAGCTCATCAGTAGCAGCGTGGCCTTGTGTAGTAGCTTCGCACAGTTGAAATAATAACCTGGAGCAGACAGAAGGCAGTCATTACCTTGCACACAGACGCGGTGTGTATGTGTTGACGGAGGACTTCCACTAGACTGCTGTGGAGACGGACAGACCCGAGCCGCTCAGCCCGCTGTTAAACCCCCGGCTCCCCATCACCTAAGCTAAACCCTTGTTTACCCTCTGAAGGTCCCTCTGTGTCGAAGAGAAAATCCAGCAGCGACCTAAGACTCACAAGAGAGAGCGAAAAACAAAAGTGGTTTGTGGTGAAAAAAAAGAGCATAACAAACACAAGAGAGAAATGGGGGAGAAGAAAAGTGTGGGCCCTTGGGGTGTGTGAGCGGAGCCTGGTGTTCCAGTGGACAGGCAGGCCGGTGGAGGGATCTGCCATTTCATTGTCTCGGTCTCCACTGATACAATCTGGAGAGGGCTCTATTGCTTAAAGCTGTGAGTGAATGACATATGGGGAGCTGGTGTGAGGCACAACTCCCCCGTGCCTCCTCCAGACCCAAAGTCTTCCTGTGAGAGAGCACCGAGCAACTTTTCTGCTTTTTCAAACGGCAGCAGCCTCCCTCTCCCTCCCTCATTCACTGCCTTTCTCCCTCCCTCCCTCCCTCGCTCTCTCACTCTCTCTCTTTTTTTCCCCCTCTTCCTCAGACACTCGCTAGTCACTGCCTGAAGCAGTAATCGGACAACTCTCTTTCTCACTAGGACTGGGTCTCCTGAGATACCGCGCGGGGCTCCATGGGTTCCAGCACCTAAAATGAAAAAGAAAAAAGTAGTCTTGTAGTTTACGCTTATTGTGCTACAGATCGTACCAGCGCCCGAAGAGCAGTTTTAGAAAGCTTGCTGTCTGTTTTGCTGGACTGAGCGATCTTTCTGCAGAAGATTTTTTTTTTTAAAAGAAGGGATAAACACACAGGGATTCAATCATAATTGTAGTGAGTATGACTTTAATTTCTACTTAACGTTTGATATGTTACCTGTCTTCTCTTACCTTGTCTAATTTTTGAGTTTTTCAGTGTGTGTGTGGAATTGTCTCCTTTTATTTGATTTATTTGAACATTTAATACAGCATATAATTCTCTTTTAAAGCATTTATTTCAAAAGAGAGGTGGAAGTAACAATTAAATTTCAGCAATAACCTTGTCATTAATTATGGTGTTAAAACAGCATCTGCTACATCTTTGATACTATAAGAACTGTAATAAAGAGCTATTGAAAAATGTACATAATGGTAATAATATCAACCACATAGGAAGGCTTTAATCTTCACAGGCCAGCTGTAGTTCATGGATGATGACAGATAAGTAAGAAAACAATTGTCCTGGATGAATGTTTAGTTACAGTTTGAGTGAAAGTAAATGCAGCTCACATCCTGATAAAGAAGTCCATTTAAATATGCATCAGGATATTTAAATAACAATTAATAGCATATTACAGGACACTTGATAATTGCTAAAAATCTTACTATACATTCTGTCTTTATAGTACATCATATATTTTTAGTTTTTAGTTTTAAGTTTAACGGTCTAATTTGTCTTAAATTAAAAAATTAACTAAAATTTTCCTTCTTAAAAATTATGACCTAAAAATTTTCTCTACTCAGAATAAAAAAAAAAATAAATAAAAAAAAAAAGATGCAAAAGAAGTCTGTGCTATCAGCATGAAAGAGTAATATCCTAGTTAGCAAATACATCTCAAATCCCCCCCTATTTGAGTATGGGATCCTCCTCTGCCTGGCCCCGTTTACATTTTTGATCAGGCAAGGAAAACATGCTGGTCCCTGCAGGAGTCCCTTTTTGACTGGCAGAACAAACAAAACCAATACAGTTAAAGCAGTTGACATCTAATGCCATCTGCTGAGGCCAGGAATGCTGCGAGGAGACCTGAGAGCCTCTCAGCGTCTGACCAAGACAACAGGCCTCGGCTCCCGGCCGCGCCGCGTCTCCGCTCGCCAGTATTTCGCGTGTAGTACAGATGACTCACCCGCTGTAATCACTGGCCTCTCTAATTGAAGGATGTTCTGGTTTAATGTTCTGTGTATGATCACAGGCTTCCATCACAAGTCAGGGAATTATTCTGTGTTGTGTGTTTATGTGTGTGAAGAGCATTTCATCTCTCAAATTGTGCTTTTTCTCTCTTTCCTTTTACACCCTCTAATTCCTGTCATTTTCAAACGCCTGCCTCTTTTTCAGTGTTTAGAAAGGTGTGTGTTAGTAGATGAAAGGCAGGAAACGGAGAGGTTAGGATAGGATAGTGAGCCAGACTGCTTGCAGAGTGGCCTCCGCTCCGTGTACACAAACATGACAGTGTGTGTGACCGCCTGCTGCAACCATTCACTCTCACAATAACCTTATTTATCCAATTAACAGATAATGAGCAGGCTGATTTGGGGCTGTTTACACTGTGTATTTGCTTTACGCAGGGAGAGGTCTGTGTCTCTCTGCCTGGCTGCGGAGACACATGCATGTGCAGCAGCAGTGTGTACAAGCAGGAGTGGTTGGCGGTGACGGTGGCATTGTTTGCCCAAGGCCTGATGCCTTCCGTGTAGACGTGTCTACTCAGGCCGAGCCCTTCTCCCCTTCTCTCAGAGAGGAGATTGAAAATGGTGAAAGACACAGAGGGCTAATTGATCCAGCCTCACTGATCCAGCTGAGGAAGAGGGAGAAGGGGGAGAGAGACCGCAAGAAGAAGGAAATAAGGGACCTCCTATTAAGTAGTTGGGTGATTAGTGGGCAGGGGTTGTTTACTAAATACCGTGGGGTGTTATTTTGTTAACAGGCCGCTGTTTGGATCTGTAATATGTGACTGAGAGAAGAGGAAATGAGCTTTAAGGATTGCTGTTGATCGCAGGTCCTCAGTCGCTACTACCCACTCGTGTGTTTGTTTGTAAATGGCAATATGTTTACGTTGCGCGTGATAACAAGGAAGCTGCTGAATTGAGAGTCTAAACAGAAATTGTATTCAAATGTGCTGCAAACATGCCCTGTTTGCGTTTTAATTTTTTAGAAACTGCAGCTTTATCACCGTCTGCAGCGTTGATAAAAGCTAAGCAACATTAAAAAATCCTCTGCGTCCTATCCTGTGTAAGAAATAATTTCATTAACGTTCAACCGTCTCAGATTTGAGAGAGTGAAAACAACAAGCCACAGGCGTTTAAGTGATATAATCATTAAGATTTGTCTCCGGACTTCTTTCTTTCATCTTTGTGTGTAAAGCCTCTCTCGTTCTGCGGTGGTCACGGTGGTGGGCAGGTCGTGATAAAATGTGCACCTTAAATCTTGTTTGATGGCCCCTCAAAGGCGAACTGGCCTTCTGGAAATAATTTTGAAGGTTGAAGAGCACAGTATTAACAGATTTAATGTAGCTATTGAGTGAATTGCTGGAGCACCGTGTCAGATTGAACCAAACGAGAGAGACAAATTGCACATCAACAAACAGCACGTGTGAATAATTGTGGTTTTAATTACAGACAAGTGCAAAATTTGAAGCACCGTGTGCTTTTTTTAATTTGTCTAATTTGTTACCAAATACAGATCTGTGCAGCGAATATAGAAAATAACAAGGAATATTTCACGTTACTTCACGTGTATTTTCATTAAGATTTCTGCTGCTGTAATAATAAATTAAACAAATGTTCTTCTGTCATTCAGAAAACAGGTTTAGAAAAGTGCCCGCATTGTTCAAAATTACACCGGCGTATGATTTCAAATGTCCATCAGTTTTATCAGAAATGTGCGACGCTTATCTTATCTAACACACTGCATGAAAAAACAACAAGCTATTTAACATTGCATTTGTTGGCAGCCGTCATTTTTTTCGTCCACATATAGAGACGCAAGTGAAGTGTAGCATTTTGTAAACTGTGCCTAATTCCACTCACATCTGTGTCCAATTGTTGTCTGCATCTACATTCTTTGAGAGTGGATTTATTTTTCCTGGGCCACCATGTGGATTCAGCTGACCAGCTTAAGTGGGGATTAGTTGTTTTAAAGTTAGATTTTGATTAAAGCATTGTTTTTCAAAAGTTGTAACTCACAACACATGGCTTACATAGACTGTAAAATTCAAAGGACTGTGCACTGTGCCCTATGAAATTAATATCTATTAATGGTGACACAGGGAGTGGAGGACGGAAATAAACAAAGCATATTCACTCATATTTCATCCTCTTTGGCCTCCATTGGTTTGATTATTTTTATTTGCAATAGTAAAACTTAATATCTGTAAATACTTTTAAACAAATCTGTTCAGAGTTAGCAGGTGATATAACATCCTCCATGTGAAACTCTTGGCTGAACAGTGACAAAACGTGAAGCAAAGGTGAAGAAACGAGCTGTGCCGGGGTCAGACAACCTGCATGCTGAGATGATCTACGCTAAAAGCTCGGCTGTGGCTGTGTTTACCTTTGGAAACGCAGGTCTTGGAATAAGTAAAGCGAAACAAAAGGGCCAGCAAGAAACCATGAGTGAAGCGTGTTGTGGCACTTCTTCTTTTTTTCCCCTCTCTTGATGACACTTGCAGCGCTTCATCTAGCCTGGCTTTGTTCTTGTTACCTTCAAAGACCTGGCAGTTCAGGTTGAACTAAGAAGCACATCAAAGATGCTGAATGCAGCCCCCCTTTTTTTTAAACAATAAATATTTAGCGGCACAGAAGAAAGGCTTGTTTTTTTGCTTTTAAATCCCTGCCCCCCCCTACTCTTTACCTCTCCCATCTTCCTCCCCCCTTCTCCTCTCGCTCTCTTCACCTGGCCGGTTTCACCTGCTGGCAATGGCTGAGACACCAGCATGGTAATGGCTTCACTGGCCTGCACTGCTGAACAGAGAAACCAGCCACCACACACACACACACACACACACACACACACACACACACACACACACGCACACACACACATGCACACACGCACACACCACATCTCACCACCACTTCCCCCCAACTCTGTGATCACTGTTAATGTGCTGTGGCAAAATGTGTTTCTCTTTCGCCTTTATTGCTTTTACCTCTGTCGACTTTCTCTTCCATTGATATTTTTGGATTTTTTTTTTTTTACACCCCCTCTGCATGTTTTAGTGTTGGGAAATGCCAGGAGGAGGCACTGCTGTTGTCCGTAGCTGCGAAAGCGAGAATGAAAGAAATATAACGTTGTGTTTTTTTGGTTTTTTTTTGCTGTTGATGTTGTTGCTGTACCATAAGCAGTGGGAGAGAAGGCAAAATGTAAAGCTGAAATGGTATTCATGAAGGCTTTGCCTTGGTGTGAAGAGCAAAGCCTGTTGAAAAAAAGAAGAAAAAAACTTAAGACCATGCAGCTCAGGTTACCCTGGCTCATGTAAACAGTCAGCCATTAAAAAATCATGCCAGCATTTTTGAAAAAGGACTTTATTCGTCTTTTTCCGTTTTCCTGACCAGTTGAATACCTTTGACCTGTTTTGGACCCTGTATTCCCATGGTGGGCCGGAGTCAGGTCTAATATAGTGTTATAGCCATGCAAGTATACGGCTCTGCTTGATGTTTGGAGAGAGACGAGCAGAGCAGGAGTGGACAGCAAAATGTAACTGTCAGCTAAAGGAGAGTAATAGAGGCATTCGCAGCGTCATAGGAAACATATGTGGCTCCATATGCTCTCCGTGTTCTTGTTTCCAGTCTCGTTCATTGTCTGAGATGCACCACTGATCTGGGGGCCTCTAAAGTGCCCTGCGTTTGTGAGTGTGTGTGTGTGTGTGTGTGTGTGTGTGTGTGTGTGTGTGTGTGTGTGTGTGTGTGTGTGTGTGTGTGTGTGTGTGTGTGTGTGTGTGTGTGTGCATTTGCACCACTGATCTGGGGGCCTCCGAAGTGCCCTGTGCATATGTGTGTGTGTGTGTGTGTGTACACATGCAGACATTCAGACATGAGTTATGTTTGCTTAAAGAAAAAGACATTAAAAAAAGGCGGAAAAAGACATAAGCACAAGCATTTTTGCGTTGCACAGAAAAAGACAAGATTTATATGACGTGTGTGTGAGTTTATACATTGTTCTCCCTCTGCCTCTCTGTCCATTGTGAATAGGCTGTGAAGTTAGGAAGTTGTGTGTTTCTGCGCCGCTCCGTGGCCCCAGGCTGGGGCAGGCCCGCTGACGGTCATTAGGACCTGTCAGTATGCCGGGAGGGGGAGTGCTGATAAATTTCAGATAGTGTCAATTGCAGATGAAAGATCTGCTGAGGATGCTAGGGGTGTCACGCTTGACTTGCCTCTGCTCAACAAGTCCCATCTTCCTTCCAGCAGCAGGCTACCTCAAGCAGGAAAGCGGGCAGGCTCTCCCACCCTCTGCAGCCCCTCAACCCCTGCTCTCCCCAACCCTTCACCCCTCTGCCTACCTTCACCCCCGCACAGCCCCCCCCACCCCTTCCTGCTTACCTTGGCTAAACCCCTTTGCATGTTGATTGGGGGAGGGCTAATCCAGTTTGCAGCTGTCGTAGACCAATGATGAATCACCTTTCCGTCATTTGGCTGTGCTCCCCTTGCTCAGGGAGGAGGGAGGACCTGGAGGAGGAAACAACAGTGGAGTAGGGCTGCGGCTCGGAGAGAGACAATGTGCGCCTCTGTTCCTCCCGCGAGCCCTCTCTTCCAATTCTGCTCCAGAACAACAATAATGTTTTCTCAGACAAACCTTTTTTGTGTCACGGATGGCTCTGGACTGTGACATCGAGCTGCAATAACAAGGAGCGACTTTGTTTCTGCTTAGGGCAGGTGGAGGCAGAATACAAGGGAGTGTGGTTTGTGAGGACTCAAAGCTATCTAGGTGCAGGTAAGAGTACAGTTGAGCCACTGCCAGCAGCATCAGAGCTCTCTGCGTGGCATCAGAGATTGCTTTAGACACTCTGCTAAACAACTGTCAACTTCTCTCAGCTTTACTGTGTTGTCTCATCGGAGATAGCGAAGGCTTTTTAGCCATCAGCTAATAAAAAAAATGGGGCAGAGAACAGGATTAAGCTGCGTGTGTGAAACATAGAAACAGGATTAGTTTATTCTGGACGATCCTTAATGTGCTTATATTTGTACCTCTGTGTTGTTGTATGCTTGGAGGGCGTGATATTTTTAGGAGGGAAGTAAATTAATATACTTCAGGGAAAAGGACAACGCAGCTTCCATTATTGGGGTATGTGTGAGGAAGAGTGGCTTAGCCTTTTGTGTCAACGTGCTTTATGGTCACTGTTTTTTTTATCACTTGTGTGTTAGTGTTTTTGGTTTGTAATATGATGCTTAAAAATATATTGTTTATCAGTTAATAATTAAATTGGACTTGAACTGCAAGAAGGGACTGTATTTGCCAAGCTATGCTGCAAAGTATCATAATATCATAACATTATAATATCGTCTTAAATAGAGTAAATGCATATCATAATTTAATCGTTTTATCTCATAATTCTGGTTTCTTTGTGCCATCTGATAGCACTCAGACTACTCAAGAGTTACTTGAGCATTTATCTTTGTGGCCTTGTGTAAAAGGCTGATGTGCGTCGATAGCAGAGATACCCTGAGCCCTGCAACATAATTGGAAATGGCAGAATAATGTACAAAACATTTTGTCCTAA
Organism: Chaetodon trifascialis; assembly: GCF_039877785.1. NCBI lineage: Eukaryota > Metazoa > Chordata > Actinopteri > Chaetodontiformes > Chaetodontidae > Chaetodon > Chaetodon trifascialis. The sequence continues at coordinate 14,104,137 of NC_092073.1, forward strand.
TTTCATTTGCAGTGGGAACAGTGGCAGAGACAAATGGGGTCTTGAGTTTGTGGCCGTACTTTTCAAATCACTCGTGCCTTCTTTCTACTCTATTGTCTTTACTCGATCAAATCCTTTGAGCGCACAAATGAGAAGATAGAATAATGTTTTCAGTGGCGTGGTCTTTTGTATAAACACAGAAACAATTAAGGAGCTTGCCAGAGCAAACACATGCCTCATGAGCTTCTCATCTGCCCATCACTGAGGCATGGGCTCTTATAATCAAGCAGAGTGCTGCACGTTTAACAGGCACATTAACCGTTGCCTCAAACCAGCAAACATCTGTTAACAGTCTTCGATACCACACAAAACAATATACACTTAAGGCCATCTTTGCTTTAAGATACAGCAGAGCAAATTGACAGTAAACACATTGCGTCCACGTCGCGTCAAACAATGACTTGCAGTGAGACTGTTGTAATGCGAGAAATCAGATACGCCACGTCAAAATGTTTAGTATTCATTTCATAGTTCGCAGTTTCACTCCTTTTCGTTTGTCCATGTGTGTGCGTGCGTGTGTATTTCTTCCTTCTTCGTGTGTTAATTTTGCCTTTGTCAAAATTGCAGTGAATTACAGATTTTAAAGAGATTTTTAGATTTTTTTACTCAGTAAATCATAGAATTATTACTTTATTTTTACTTTAAATTCTGATCACTCTTCTATTTATCTAAATGTGGACCACCGGATTATGCATATTTTGTGCACTGCATTGTGTATCAGAGCTGTGTGTCTTCCCTGAAACCAGAGTGATATGGGTAATTTGATTTGGTGTGTGCCTGCGTGTGTGTCTCGTCAGGTCTATGGAAATGCAGGATCTAGCCAGTCCTCACAGCCGAGTAAGTGGAAGCAGTGAATCTCCTAATGGTCCCAACCTCGACAACTCCCACATCAATAACAATTCCATGACACCCAATGGCACTGAAGGTATGTGTGCGGTGCTGTTCCTCTTTGGTTGCTTTCTGTCTCCTGTGAATATTCTAAAATTTTAGAAGTGCTCAGTGGTGATAGAAACCGTACTGTATCATTAAATGTGACTTTTATTTTGAAAGTAATTCAGTGTAGCTAGCAGTAAAGCTAAGGGTTGTTGCATCGACTTTTTTAATAATAATTTTTTCATGGTGAATTACCAGTACTTTTAGTACTGGTGCCACCAGTAGTTGTTTTCCAGCGACTATTAGCTGTTTATTTAAGTAACCATGTAATTATTCAAAGCCCACAGCATGGAAATGATGGAGTTTTGCATGAGGTCTCTACTGTACATAGTTATTTACTCAGGTGATTCACCTGTGCATAAATCTGAGCCTTTGTTTAGTGAAGCAGTCATGCACATGAGTTATTAAAAACATCTCCCCTGTCACGTAATCTCCAGGTTAGTCTGTGCTTTGAGCTCAGGACTTATTTTTTTGTGCCTTCACCACGCAGGAAGTGTAACATGGTGCAGACTGTCATGTGTCCCTTTGCCATTCTTTCTTTCCCATAGGTGATAACATCACAATGCTTACCACTGCAGACTGGTTGTTAGGTTCTAACTCACAGTCCGCTGCAGGTTTGTCTACTCTTAGTGACACAATGAAAGGACAATACTTGGTGTTTTCCCCACTTTCAGAATGAAAGCGCTCTTTGTTGTTTATCTTTTTGAATCAGTGATTTTACTCATGAAGAAATACAATTTGTCTCAAAAATACACAATTTGTCAGCAGCAAAATTCCAATGTTGCCTCAATTATTGTGCCTTTCATTCAGAAACTCCTTGGTATTTGCTGTAATTGTTGTGGTTATCTGTCTCGAGCATGGTTTGACACCAACTGGAGTCCATTGTTAATGAATGGTCAGATTGTGAACTTGCATACTGTGCATTTTGTTTTCATATGGACGTTCCCTGCTGTTTCCTGGATACAGTGATTATTGTGTGCTCTGTGACCTGAGTGTGTGCTAGTTTATGCATGCACCCTATCACTATTTTTTCATCGGTGTGCTGTTCAGAAGAATTGCCCCTCGTCAACATGTGTTTCTGCATTGAACGAGCATAGCGGAAACATGTAAAACATGACAGCAAATGGCTTCTTCAACCATGAGGGATTCCACTGAGCATGACGCCCTTGCCCACATTGTCAATTTGTTTTGCCAAAAAAGAAAAAAAAGAAAAAGTTCCTCCAGCTCGCCTAAAGAGAAATGGATTGATTTCAAAGATTCCTGAGCTGTCAGAAAGCTGTGAAATTGTCTTTGCAGATCTATCACTCAGCTGTAAAATGGAGCCAAGGTCAAACAGCGTTCGCTACACTCTTAAAAAGATTTTATACACCATACATTTCCTTGACATTTCAATTGTGCTTGTGCGTCTCTGCTGAGCTCTTTTTTATGTGATTCATGTCACGCATAAGTGCTGATAAGCCAGTAATTTAAAATTAAATGTAACTGATAATGTCAGACCTATTTTTTGATAAGTGGAATGTATGAAATTTCAGTTTGATTTATGTCACTCTTGTGAAGTAGTTAAAATGCTTTTTTAAAATCATGAGCTTTGGAAACAGAAATGACTGAACAAAAAATTGCTTTTTTTCCAGGTTGAACAAAAAGGATCAGTGATAAACTTTCTTGTACCAGCTGATATTAAATTAAAAAAATATATCTAGAAGCCTTTTGAACTGAAACAGATGCAATAACTAATAATGCATTTAAATGACTGTGAATTCTGTGGGGATGTTGTTTGACGCCCTCCTTCCCGCCAAGTTCTGCTTTTAATTTAGTAACTTTTTGCTGTATTTTCAAAACATAATTTGCTGAATGTCAAAATCTGAAAAGCCTGAAGTAGTTAGACATTAATCTGATCTTTTGTTATTTTTCTTTTTTTTCCAGACTTGATTTGGTGCATTTGGTGACAATGTGGCTTCTTTGTTTGCAGTTAAAACCGAGCCAATGAGCAGCAGCGAAATCGCCACCTCGGTAGCAGACACCTCTCTAGACAGCTTCTCAGGATCAGGTGAGGTTAGAGGAGGGAGTCTGTGTGTGTGCGTGCGTGTGTGTGTGTGCGTCCATGCGTGCGTGCGTGTGTGTATGCACTCATGTGTCTCGCTGCCTCTCAGACACACACACACAGCTGCAGAACTGATTAGTGAGAGATGAGCCTGGAGATGGGTGACTGATAAGCCGGGCCCCAGGAAGTGTCCCTGCAGCTAAAACACCAATATAGTGTGTGTGAGTGTGTGTGTGTGTGTGTGTGTGTGTGTGTGTGTGTGTGTGTGTGTGTGTGTGTGTGTGTGTGTGTGTGTGAGTGTTTAAGAACAAGCGACTCTTACCTTACCTTTGTCAGCACATTTATATGCTGTGCTTGCTTGCACACGTGTGTGTTGTGTTTTGTGTGTGTGTTAGCACCGCTGGTTCCCATGCCAGTGAGGACTGAGTTATGACCTGTAATGCACCGAGCCTGCCTGTCCAGTGGAGTGACATGGCGTCCCTGTGGCCCTCGCTCTCCACGGGCTGTTACCCTATCGCCCTGTCAGAGCCTGGGTTTTCACACCCTTCCCTCAGCATGGGAAGATCACACACACACTTAAACACACACGCACACACACACACACTCCAGAGCATTGCTAAATAAAACCAAGCCCTCAGAATATAATGAGCATTGTAGGAATTGCAAAAGAAATAACCACTAATGTGATAATTTTCCAGCTTATTTCTTTTTTCCACCCTCACCAGTATCTATGTCAAGCTGCAGCACTCTCTTATATTTTCTGTAAACATGTATTAATAATACTGCATCCAACTTATCTTGCTGCTAATTTTCCTGTATTTCCATAACTGTTGAACTAAGTACTTGATACTTTATGCTAGAAGCGCATAAATCACTGCTCTGACTTTTGTCTCTGACAATATTAATGAAATTTAGAAATCTTATACCCCATATCCTCCACGGGGAAACCCAAAGCTCCACTCAGAAGAGCAGGTTTTGTCCAGTGGCAGGTGCTGCTGATGTGGGAAAAGTGTTCAATATTAATAACGTGTGTAAGGGGTTACAGCATACAGTTACATACAGTTAGCGCTCCCCCGCAACAAAATCCCATATTTTACATGTCACGACCAATTAGACAGATGTTTCAGAACTGTGCAGTTTAATGCGGTAATGCGGCAGACTTGTGATTGTGGCTTGAATTGTTTAGATTTTTAACTGAATCGGATCAAATTTAGATTAAACTTTCATTTATTAATTGTTCCAATTAAGATATTAATTTGCAAGAAATTATTTCTGCTATATCAAAAAAGATTGAGTCAATTAAAACCAATAATGATGCTTTTTTTAGTGCAGCTGTCAAGTTGGTAATTGAAGTGTTGCAGGTTGAATTTCCTGTGTATTAAGAAATTTTAATTTTGTTCAGATTTTATTCATTCTACTTTTTTTCCAAAATTCATATTTCGAATTTTGGAACCAAAGCTGGTCGGTAACATTTACCACAACACTGATAGAAACATTTTCACATTTTCTCGTAAATAAGAGTCTATTTGAGGTGTTACTTTTTAAAAAAAGCCAAGTGTGTGTCTTCTTTAAATCTTACTGCAGATTCAAAACAAGTGTGCCTCTGTGAGTTATTTGTGGCTGACCTCTCACATGTTAACTGCAGCGTGGAACCACATGGTGAGACGCTTAATGAAGGAATGATTATGCAGTAGCACTCATTACCTGCAATCAGTGGTGTCGCTTCCAATGTGCTTGTGGCTTGAAAAGCCCAAGGCAACTGAAGCTGCAGGCCGAGACTGATTCAGACCATCCTGTGTGTGTTTACACCAGCGGTCGTCATAGTAGCCCAGAAGTATCTCAGAGATACGTGGGTCAGCAGAAAAACCTGATGTTCTTACCTGATTATTTTGCTTCATTATTGCTCTCCGGTTTTCAACCTTAAATAAGGTTACCGAAATAAATAGAGTAATGCTGTGTAATTACTGTTTCCTTGGAATCCAGAAGTTCTATTGGCAAAAGATAATATTTACCTTATTTCTTAATGTTTAAATATGTGCTTGCCTCTTTTCTTTTTAACTCTCCTCAGCTATTGGAACCAGTGGCTTCAGCCCAAGACAAACTCACCAGTTCTCTCCACAGATTTACCCTTCCAAGTAAGGCTTCTTTTATTTTTCTTTAAAAAATAAGCAGCATCCAACTTCATTTGGATCTTTAATTAGATCCTTCTGCTAGATCGGGGGTTTTCGGCCGACTTTGTTTGCCTGGATGTCTGCAGCTTGCGCACTCTGAAATCTGTTGTAATTATTATCTTGCAAAGATTTCCTTTGCCATTTATTGTTCTTTCACTATGTATATGAGCTGTGTGATGCTATCTGCCTTACAGCTTGGCTCAGTGTTTAAAATGAAGTAGCACAATCACAAGGAATTGGTCAGTTAGCAAAGTTTGTGTTATGGTTTTAGGGGTAAAACATGGCCCTCTTTCCTCCTGCCTTCCTTTCTCACATTTGTCTTTTGTTTCTTTTCTCAAATAGCAGAACATATCCGCATATTCTTCCTACTCCTTCATCCCAAAATATGGCTGCGTATGGGCAGACGCAGTACACCACAGGAATGCAGCAGGCCGCAGCTTATGCTAGCTACCCCCAGCCTGGCCAGCACTATGGCATCCCAGCCTATGGTAAGATTCCTCTAATGCACTTCATAACCTCTTGTCTTGCTAAAGAATGTATGTCAATAATGTTGTCACTCTTTACATTGTTTACATGCACAGGAGGAGAAAACTACGACTCAATATTTTTTTCCTTGTCAGTGTTCAGGAGCAAGGCCTTGCTCATGACAAGCCATGTTCCCACAACTCCTCCAGTAAAGCACGAGCAGCAGAGATGCTGAGCTGTTGTTTAGTGCCTGCATATTCTCCTTCATTGCAGTAAAACAGAACTTGCTTGTCAAGCTGTTCAGATAGATCTGAAAGATTAGTGATAAACATCTGAAAACAAAAACTGGTTTCCTCTGGCATTGCAAGAGAAAGCACAGAGTATGTGGCTCACTGAAGGCTTTATTTGTCCAAAGTCTTTAGAGTGTTTTGACCCCGAAAGACTCTCCAATATGCGGAGGAATTTACACTGTTTATTTGAATGGAGTCCTGCAACCTACCGCTGCATAGAAACTGCATCAAGACTGAGTCAGCGTGAGCAGTGACCAGTTTAACTCACAAACACACGCAGAATGTTTTATTACTTGTGCATCTCTTCACAGATGACCTATCCCAGAGACGATAATAACAACAATACTAATGATGGCATGAAAATCAAACCATCGTAGTCCTAACATGCTTTTTGGTGTTACAGCCAACTCCTTTGCAGCGAGACAGAAGCCAGTGTGAGATAATATTTCAAAACAACTGATGATAGCAAAAATCTTTAATCAGATAATCGTTGCTCGTTCATTGTGACTAGCGTGTTATGCTAACAAACAGAGGCCGTGTTCCTTTGCTTCGTCCAGTGAAATTTAAACCTGTGTGTTGACTGTTGTCTGTGCATCAAACCGATCTGGTGTCACTAACTGATTTAGGTCCATTGTGGGCAGGCATAAAGACAGAGGGGGGTCTGAGCCAGTCCCAGTCCCCGGGACAGGCAGGCTTCCTAAGCTACAGCTCCGGATTCACCACACCACAGACGGGACAGGCCCCCTACAGCTACCAGATGCAGGGTGAGGACATCTTTGTGAATCCTTCATCTTTTTCTCTGTACACACAAACCAGTTTGGGTGTTGCTATGGTTTCGAAATGCAGCACGAGATGCCATCACCCTCTCTTTAAAGCTGACAGCATGTCCACTTTTACAATTATGACATGTTTGCAGTAAACCAGCGGACATGGCGGGCATCATGAAAGGTTTACAAAAATACAAAGCAGATTTTGATTCACCAACAATCTAAAAATACAGTGGGCATCTGGTTGCTGGTGTCTTTTTTCCCCTTGTTCTCTCTGTGTATCTGTTTCTGTCCTTTGAACGTCACTGTCAGAGTACTCCTCTGCTTGGGCCTCTCTCCAACATTATTTTGCCATTCATCACTTATCACTTTTTCCCCTTCTGCCTTCTTTGTTACTTTGTCTCATTTCAGTTTTTCGGCCAAGTGTTCCCGCTGCTCAGCCCAACCAAATAAGGTTTATTGTACTCCTTTTCAAAAAGATTAGAGAAAAAGGTCTCTGTCCCTGGTTTAATAGCATGTAGAGCCAGACTGATTCACAACACGGCCCTCTCCCTCACCCCAAAAGATGGTTGCATCCCGCCGGTCGTTATGTGCAGCCTCGACGGCTGCCTCCCTCTCCTTTCCTCTTAAAAGAATCAGCACAGATGGAAAAATGGCAGGCACTTAGGAGGCACCAGCCATGTCGCTCCTCACTCCCCAGCCTTTGTTTTTCTCTCCCTGTGATCATATTTGTATTTGTTTAAGAGCTGAGACCATAGAGATTTATGGCCTTGAGGCTGATAAAGATGAGTTGTTGCACCCAGCACTCCCCCTCTTGTGCTCTCTCTGTGCCCTCGTGCAGTCTGTTTAAATGTAGATCAGGCCTTCTGCCATGTAGTGCTTCTATTACTCTCTGGTTGCATTGGTTCAAAAAACCCTCTGCTCCACCTGCACGATGCAAGGACAGTTAACCAACAGCGTAGTCTTTGTGTTCTCTCCTGCAATATCTAATGTGTGACAGTAGAAACATCTCCACATGTTGTTGAAAAGCCTCCAGAGCATCTCACAATAAATAACGCCAGCTCAGCAGCAGATGTGGCACGGGGAAGCCTCTTTTCCACGCCTCTTAACCAAATACAGTCGGCCACAGCCGGAGTTTTGCAGAGCGCGGCTGAGCGCCTGAAAAAGGAGAGGCAGACAGAGAGAAAGGGAGCAAGAGACGAAGCATGTGCGGCCGAATGAAGAAGCCGCTATCCTGCCCTTAGTGGTTTAACTCTCGATGACAGTATTATGTGCCCATTCATCTTCCAAGTATTATGCCCTAACTCTGACTTTCTGTTTCCCTCCGTCCGTTTCTGTCTCTCCCTTGCTGTCTCTTACTATCTCTGGCTATCAGATGCCCCATGTAGTGTTAAGTGCGTTAGTAATTGGCAGCCATCTTAGATGACAGATTGACCACTATTCTGGCCTTGGGTTCTCTAACTGTGGCTCTGGCCGTTGGCCACACCATCATCGCTGCTCTCTCTGGCCTATTGATTTGCCTGGGCAAGGTGCCTCAGGCCTGGATGTCCCAACCAAAGACTCTTTTTTCCACATCTGATACTCCCCCTTTCTGTCAGTGTCCCTGCCACCAGCCTGTGGCCAGCTGTCAAGGCGGAGGACGATTAGATTAATGCTTTTGCTCCTTGCTTGCATGTCCGATGCCATGGAGCTTTGTGTGGGCGCTAAAGTCATGGCACCGAATTGTAAAGGGGGCAGGCGTTCTTTTATGCGCCTCAGTTTTGCAGCCCCTCGTGGCTGTTTATGTGGTGCATCTCATGTATTGTCACAAAAAGCCTAATCCTTCAAAGGTGTGTGAGGAGATGGAGAGATTGTGCTGATGGTGGGACTGAGCAGATGCTAATTAGGTGAATAATTGGATTCCAGCTTTCTGTCCCAGTGGCAGTGCGAGCTGAAGGAGATGAAGCCTCGGTTGCCTTTTTAAAAGGAGAGCCCCATCTGGACTTGATAGCCTATTCCCAAGTGGGGCATACAAACTTCTGCTACAAATATTGTGCACTGATGATAGACATAGCCCGTGGCAAGGAGACTGATCAAGCAAAGCAAATGGACTTCCAATTGTGGAGCCAGAAGGCAGGAGGGAAGGAGGAGAGGAGGGAGGGATGATGTCTGGTCTTGAGTGAGTGAACTAACTGGAGCAGGACAGGGGGAGGGAGAGAAAACATGCCCCCTGGAGAACCACAAGACCCCCTCTTTCTCCCCCCTGCTATAACCAGCACCACCACTCCCAACAGCATGGGCTCATTCTCGCTGGGCTAGCGGGGGTCCCGTCGGCTTTTATGTGGCTCCTTGTTCTCCACAGAGCAACCCTCAAACCCTGCCAGAGAGAGCTTTTATGACTGTTTGAACTGTGTGTTAGGCTAATTTGTTGTCCTTCGCAGACCCCTCCTCGTCTCTGCCTTATTGTTCTGTCGGACTTTCACTTGATGTTGAACTTTCTGCGGGAAAGACAAAAGTTTTAAAATTCCCCCCGCAGGCCTTGAAATATCAAGCAAAACAGCACAGAGAGAGAACAGTTCTGATGAAAATAACCAGTAGAGGCCAGGATGAGGAGCACAGTGAAAATCTGCTGTGTGTGTGTAATTGCTGGAAGGCGAGAGTGAGAAACTGCACAAATAATTAGTGGATCCTGGTAATCTTGGGAGCTTGGGGTGTATTTGTTTCTCTTTTTTGGCCACTGTGCTGGGTCCTTAGCTAACTAACACGGCTAAACACTGCACTACGTCTTCTGTTTTGCATGCCTTCCTCCATACGGTACCCTTCACGCCCCCCCCCGGCCCACTTCCCTGATCCTTCCCCCTGTGCTGAAAGCTGCTTCACGTTTGTCACGGTGTGGGAGGGCCCTCCTGATGGGGCCAATGACCAGAGGATGAAAGGAACTCCCTCTGTTTGTCTCAGGGAACAAAGGTGTAATTACGCCCCATTTAGGAACAGTGAATTTATCTCCCCCTTCGTTTTCACTGAAGCTACGGGATATTTTTTTTTCTGCCATGGGAGAATCACTGTGGTAATAAGTGAAGGAGCTTTTTTAAGGAATGCAGCGGTAGTGCAATTTGTATGAAGAGAGATGCAAAATAAAGTCCAGGGGTCGTACTCGTAAAGGTTGGAAAAACTGTCATGGCAGTTTGGTGCCAAGACTTTTTTAACAGATGACTTGTAATGAAATCTTTGAGTGCCTACTCTAATGCATCAAATCAGACGTTCCCTGCTCACAGCTACACTCTCTGACTGGGTTTTGCCTTGAGCACTTTGTGATTAAACATGGCTGTTTCACTTTTATCAGTTTCATTTTGCGGTGGCATTATAGGTTTGATAATCAAAGTCTTTTCTACGGGAAGGTTTGTCAAACTTCAGAAGGTGTGTTATTTGAGTTTTGCAAATTTGAAGCAACCTTTATTCATAGATTTATAGAACTCAGTATACAAATTAAGCCAAATTACGTGCAATTTAAAGTGCAAATTTAAGCTTTTTTGTTCTTAAAAGATCCTGATGATTTTGATCTCAGGAATGAGCTAAAGGTTTGGGATCATTTTAGCTTTGAAAGACACAGCTCTCTCATGCTCCCTTGTCACTTTGCTGTCTCTCTACCAGTCTGTGATCCCCTTTAAGCTGCTTCTCCCGCTGTTCTCTTGCCTGACATGACAGTACAGGTGGACGGCCATTGAAGAGAGAAGTCGTGCCCCCGGGGGCCGCCGCTGCTCCTCTCCTCTATAACTCATGTCATGTATATTATAAAGCCATTAGATGGTATCAGCCCCTTTGAATGACTTAATTACCCAGGAGGACCATCCTTTGAGCAAGTGCAAAGAGGGACATACATATTCATTGGGGCTGGATGTCAGCAGCAAACCCCCCTCCAGTGCTACTCACTCCGACCTCAACCCTTCGTCGGCATACATCTCTGTCTCACTACACTGCCCATGCACAGCCCCTCTGGCACCCTGATGATCCGTCCCAGTGCATCCACCGTTTCCAACCCCTCCTTCCCCTGCTTCACCCCACGCCACCCTTCAGTAGCTCACACACAGCAGCCTCTTGTCTTCCTCACATTGTGCGGGCTCGGACGGCTTTGGAAGCAGATTCGGTCCACCCCTCACCCTTCTCTACCCCCCCCCGTCATTCATCAGGCCTGATCCAATCACTGATAAGGAAAGAAGAGGAGAAAGATAAGGCCACTGTTGGGAGCGTTCCCTCAGGCCTCCCTCTGTTCACCACCTCAAATAGTTGTTTCACAAAAGACTAACTTTTCCCCCCCTAACAATATGCCATTTCATATCTGTCACTGCACTGCTTGCACTTCTACAGCTTTAATAATGTTTATTTGTTGGAATATGGTGTATACATAACTCAAAAGATCATTTCTTTTTCCCTAAAGGTGGTACTTTCACAACAACGTCAGGACTGTATGCAGGAAACAACTCCCTGACAAACTCCACTGGCTTCAACAGCACACAGCAGGTATCTGTGCCCTTCCTTCAGCTCATTCCCTTTCTGTGATGTGGTATCAGTATGCAGCTATCAGTTTATCTAAGTTTGAATTGCAGACTTCTTCCCAACCTGGAAATCTTTATGAAACATGCATACTCAATATGTTACATTTCATCCATGACATATTCAGACATAAATCACTCAGGATGTCTAAAGCTTTGTACGCAGGATTATCTACTGTACCTCCCCCAATACAAATGTCTTATGCCACAGAGGAAAAGGAGAGGGGAAAAAAAACAAGACAGATCGTTGTCCAGATGTAGGACAGAACAGACATGTGTTTGCATTTATGTTTTGGAATCTGCGCCGTAAAGTAGCAACACTGGTGCAGGGCATATCTCACATTACTCTGCCAAACCTCCTGCTTCTTCCTCAGCTCTGCTACCTTTTGTCTCTCTCTGCCTCCACCCTTTTGATCCAAATCTCCCCTCTTGCACCACATTATACATATCTTTCATTATCTCTCAGTTGTTTCTCCACTTGACGTATCTTTATCCCAACGTAACTTATCTTTTTACCATTTCCCTACTTTGTCTGTCTTTCTCAACAGGACTATCCCACTTATCCAGCCTTTGGCCAGGGGCAGTATGCTCAGTATTACAACAGCTCACCCTACACTTCACCCTACATGACAAGTAACAACACCAGCCCCAGCACGCCCTCCACCACCACCACATACACCCTCCAGGAGCCACCCACCGGCATTACCAGCCAGGCCCTCACAGAGAACCCTGCAGGTAAGAGTCAAACTGCAGGCAGCAGGGTTGCCTTGTGTAACCTGAATATCAGGAATTTGATCCTGGACTGGAAGTTGTTCCTGATAAGAGAGCATGAGCTAAATGCTGAAAATCTCTATTCGTGCTAATCCAAATGCACAATATGAGTAAGAGATGGTTTCAGTCAGTATGTTGCAGTGTGGCGAGCAAGAAAAAAAAGTTAAAACTGGAATCAGATGTAGAGTTTACTATAATTTGATGTGACATTAATGCATTATTTGGCAATCAAGCGCTGACTCTATCTTTATAAGTCAGTCAACATTTTATGACTGTGTTTGCAGTTGTCATCAATCAACACCAAAGACATCAGGCTTTGACTAAATGTAATTTCATACACAGTCATCTAATTTAGATAAATGGCATCTTTGCTATTTCTAGTTGGCATGTTCTCTGTTACCTCTTGTTTATTAAATCAGTATGGAGCACAGCAGCTTTTATTATGTATTTTTCTTACCTGTATGCCTGCATAATCACTAAAAATGTCCCCAGGAAGCTGTCTGTCCTTCATCAAGACAAATGGATAATCACACTTCTGTGCTAAAAGCAAATAATAGCTCATCTTTGATACACTCTTTTTATACTCTCCTTCTTCCTTCTTTCCTTCCTTTCAGCAGAGTACAGTACCATCCACAGTCCATCAACCCCCATTAAAGATTCAGATTCGGATCGATTGCGGCGGGCCTCGGATGGAAAGTCACGTGGCCGGGGAAGAAGGAACAACAACCCATCACCGCCGCCTGACTCCGACCTTGAGGTAGGGTGAGCCCGCTACCTTGGCGACAGACAGCCTCGCCCTGTCTGAGGCACACGGGCACTAATCCACTTACTATATGGCTGCCACACCAGCTTTAACACTTGATGGACATTAATTCTTAAAGATTTGATTCTTTAACTATAAAAGCATTATTTATGCATTGTGGAATATATGACATCACTAAACGCATATCTTGTATAAAGTTCTCATGTATACCTCGTGAATAAACAATAAGGCGTGTGATTAGGTGAGTCATCACTTGAGTGAATAATACATATATATATTCTCGTCATCAAAGAGTGGATGCCAGCTGTGACAAACCATTGCATCAAGAGCCATACGACGCTTTGATAGTGACCATGCATCAAAATAAACTCTTGGTAATTCAGAGGGCTCTTCATTAGTATGATATGTATTTGAACAAGGTTAATAGCGCCCATTATAGCACTGACATCATGGCGTGTTAACATATCTAGTTAATTAGTTTGTCACTATTGATTACTCTAATGTACAGGGCAGGGGATGGAAAGCATGTGGTGGGGTGATGGGAGGAGTGTTGCGGTGACCAACCCAAGCAAATGGATCCTGGTCCCTGTGGCGCACAAATACACACTCCTGGCCTATTGACCAGGAGGATCACCTTGCAGCCCTACAGAGTGCACCATTGATTTTGCCTCTTTTCTCTCTGTTTTTCTTTGTTTCTTTCTTCCCCCTCCGCACCCCATCTCTCCAGCGAGTTTTCATCTGGGACCTGGATGAAACAATCATCGTTTTCCATTCCTTGCTTACGGGTTCTTATGCCAACAGATATGGACGGGTGAGTGACATCAGACTGTGGCAGTAGCGGTGCACTTTATCAGCAAAACACATAAATATTAAAAGGAGAAAAAAGGGATCAGACGGTGAAGGAGGGGGGTGGCCACAGAGAAGAGGATAGATTTCACTATTCCTTGAGTCTATAGTGAAAAGACAGAGAAGAACTCAATGTACAGATAATTGTTTCTTTTTTTTAATAGGTCCAATGAGGCTTGGCAAGTATTTGAGTGCTCTTTGCAGCTGTTGGAGCTATGCATGGCTGGTCGGGGCTCAGCTGTAGGGGCTCACAACAGTTGCACTCTGGATGTCTATTGACACATCTTAAGTGTTCCTTTCTCCTTCAGAAATGCCACATTGTTAGTTTAATTAAGTGTCTCACAATCCATCCTTTTCAGGCAGGGATCTCCCAGGAGACCCTGGCAGGAGATGTAGTCCACCAAATGCGGTTCAGTCAGAACTCAAACTGGAGCACAGAGTTTCCCTTAAACCTGCTTTCAAATATATTACGTATGTATATGTAAATATCAACAAACATATACTATTATAATACTGGAACTACCATCTCATGTCACTGTGTGTGCTTATGAGATGATGAGTTTACTTTTCCAGGCTTTGCTATTTGTTGTTCCATGTAAATTGCTTCTCTAAATTTAAACTTTCAAAACAAACAATTTGGGAAATAAGGCAGTATCCTATTCTCATGGTTTCATTGAGGTCATACGTTCTATATAGCTTTCAAAGTGTATCATCCGCTCTTATTTTCCCATTTAGATACAGGACACTCGATTAAAAGCAACAGCAGAATCTTGAAGAATTTGCATTTTATTTTGTCTGAGAGCAGCGTTTCTAATCGCCGGTTGTTTTGGCGATGGAGGTGTCTGGTTTTGAAGTCAAAAATGACATATTGCTCCTCATATGTCAGAGAGCTTAGCGTCTGCGACCCGTGCTCTGTGTCTTTGTTCTGGTATGAGGGGGTGTTTGATGGGGGCACTGTTTTGTTTTTGGGGTGAAAGAGGGCTGCCCCACGACCCTCCACTGTTTATTTACTTTATTCTCGGCCCTGCATGCTGGGTAAAGAGAGAGCCGAGGCTTATGGAGCTGTGGCTCAATGATGAGGGACTCTCCAACCACACACACATGCATACACAGGGTCTCCAGTGTGCTCCTCTGAAACAGGAAACACTCCTGACTCCATAAGGGCCCGTTCCATCAGAGCTCATATAGGATGTGACAGCCGCTAGAGTCCCTCTCACTCTCTGCTCTCCCTTTTGTTCCCTCTTTGCCTCCTCCTACTCTCCTGTCGGCCCCCTTTTTCTAACCAAAGTTTATCTTCCTGCCATGCTCCAACCTGCTGACACTATCACATTAAAGCAATGTCATGAGAGGGAGACGTGCTTACTCACAGCAACCTCAAAGCATATCAGAAACGCAGATCTGTAAACGAGCTCAGAAAAGAAAGTGAAGCAGACCAACATCCCCCACAACCACACATCCACCACAACAACCGCCCTCCCGCCTCCTCCCTCCTGTCTGCCATTCATGTCATCTCTATCTTAGTGGCATAAACAGAAAAGTTACTAAACAGTTTTCCCTCCGAGCTGCTCTGAGCTTACTATAAATAGATGTGTATCTGAGTGAGTGCACATCCACACTTTCTCTCACTCACTGTGACCTCCCACCCACTCTCTTGGACTTTTTTTCTCCCTCTCATACACACATAAACACACTGCTGTTCTTATCAGCTCTTTTAATTGGCATCAAGGCAGCTCACCCCCATAAAGCTGATGGCTGAGGCCAGCTGTGCTGCTATTGGGCTGGACAGAGCTGGAGAGCTTAAAGTGGGTGGGGATGGGGGGGGGGGGGGTTGTTATTGGTAAGGGGCTCAGAGGGAGAAGGAGGGTGGTGGTGGGGGGACTTGGCGCCCCTGTGGATGGCACTGATATCTTGGGACAGGTGGTGCTGAAGCAATGACAGCAGCAGCACTTTGGCCTTCTGGCCTGCTTGTATTCTTAACTCCCTCACTGACTGATTGTTTAGATTTAATTGGAGAGGATTCACTTGCACCGGCCTTTTCCCACCAAACCAGCCCATAACGCTAAATCGCCCAACAGCGCCAGAGGCTGGGGAGAGGGAGCTGGTGGCATGCTGATGTGGGAGGCTAATTATTTTTGATGAATTCTGACTGAAAGATTGATTCGAACTGGGAGGTTAAGAGGAAGGAGAAAGCCCCGAGAAGTGGGGATTTAGTTCTACTTGTGTGGTTTGTCCTCTGTCATTTTAGTGAAAACATAAGCATTGTGGGCAGTGACAGCTAATCAGTAGAAAGCTCAGGTGTGTCTTCAGGTGGTTTAACTCTATAATCCCAGCTTCTGGTCCTGCCTGGCCTGTCTTAAATGCAGTCTCACCCAGCTGCAGCCTGCTATTGTCCCTCTTCATCCTTTGCTTGCTAAAGACAATCTGCTGATCAGAAATTTAAGATAAAGTGTGTTCAGCAGCAAAAAGAATGGGAGCACTTTTATCCAATAAGTTAATTAATCATAATGAAAATGAAAAATAATTACACAAGGCTTATATCTTTATAAATGTTTATGAGAAAATGCATTGAGGTATTTTTGCCTATTCATTATCTTTTTAAAGGGAAAACCGCATGCATTGTCACAGGCTCATTAACTATTTACAGTGTAGTTCACTCCTCTCTAGGTGTTATCTTACCGACAGTGCAACCCTATCACCATTACAGCACATCTCATATTACTGACAGAGATCAAGATTTAAGGAAAAATTGCAGCTGCACCCACATGCAGGGAAACGTCAGTATTTATTTTTGCATTTGAATTCTTTTTAATATCAATAAGCAGCTCAAAGTGTTTGCTTCAGGGGGGGAATTTTGTTGATCTATCACCTAGAGAGCAATCAGACGATGCATCAGCACAACTATGTGGAGAATGGGCTATTTACGATGAGACTGCGACCCCAGCTCCTCTAAATCGACCACCCCTCCTGAGAAGAGACATGCTTTTACTGCATTCATTCAAGTCTGTGGCATTTCTGATGACTATTCTGGTCCCTTTCGGAGGGGTCGTAAACAGAGGCTGAAACTTTCAAGTCCGCCTAATGTCTTCTTTTATGAGAACGGCCTGCTGAGGAATTTAAAGGGAATCTGTGTTAATTGAGTGACTCAGAGGGAGCAGCGTTATTTATTGTTTCACATTAACTCCTTCAAAATGGAACATTACTTGAATATTCAGATTTTTATTTGATCTGTTTTTCTGTCTATTCTACAGGATCCGCCGACATCTGTATCACTAGGCCTGAGGATGGAAGAAATGATCTTCAACTTGGCCGACACACACTTATTCTTCAACGACTTAGAGGTGCGTCTGTGTGTGCGCTCGCCATCTTCTTTAAGCTTTCTTTCCCCCTGCACAAATGCCTTTTGTTCGCATTGTGATCATTTTAATGGCGTAAGACCAGTCCATTAAGATTTTAGTAAAAACAGCAACAACTGACTCATAGCATGGAGCCTGTGTCCCAGTTATCAGTCTCATAGTGGTGAAGTATTACCTCGGAGCTCAGGGGACACCATGAATTTTACATGTGCTGTCAGTCTCCGTCATTCCTGGGTCACCAGCCCTGCCCCCAGCCCCCACCTCCTTCCCACTCCCATAGCGGCCAGCTCAATTTGTCAGGCTCTAGTGTTTCTGTGGCCGCTCTGTCTGTCTGAGTGTCATGCTGTGTGCTTGGTGTCGCTGTCCACCTACACCACAGACCTCTCCGTCACAGCTTGAAATCCCCCGCCGTCGTCTCCCCTCCCACACCTCTTTGCCCCTGTGATTCATGTACAGCTAGTGTAAAATTTGCCCCTGGGGCACAGGAATAGAGGGATCAAGGGTAGGGAGGTGTGTGGGTGTGTGTGGTGGGGTGTCTTGAGTGTCTGCTCCTCTCTGGGGAGCGGTGAAAGACCATAGGCTCCGACTGTATGTACAGAACAGTGCGTGCCACATTTGGTCATACATATACACACATGCATAGACATGAAGTGCACCCGCTACCCTCTTTCCAGATCCAGATGTTGAAACTATCAGTGCTCATCACATTTAGCAATAAACAAAGCAATTTAACTCAGTGTTATTTCTCTCAGCTCTACCTCTGTCCAATTCTCTGTCTGCAATTTTATTGCATTTTTATCTTTGCAATTTTTGTCCTTGCCTCATCCTCTCAGTCTCCGTCTCCCAGTGAATCTGATCCCCCTGACCCAGCTCTTTTCCTCAGTGTCCTGCTTTATGCTGACCTCACAGTAGAGGAAATGTTTTGTTTGATACTTAAGTGTGAAGAGATCTGTGGCCGGTCTGCCAAGTCTCATTACTCACCACCGTGTTCGGCTGTGTTACACGAAGCAAACCCAAGAAGGAGGAAAAAACGGGGGAGAGGGAGACACAGGAGGAAAATGTTCATACTCTTCCAGACAGACGAGTGACTGAGATCCCAAACACAGTCATCGTGATCAAAGTTAATTGGCTGCAATTGGCTGGTTAAATCTTTCCGTATGCCTCGAACCATGTAGAATCCATTGTAGCTGCACTTTATTTAATAGATGTGCCCCAATCATTTGAAAAAATGGCAGTTTGTGACAACGCTTATATGTGGTTTCGCTCAACATCTGTCCTGTGTTTTGATTTCTTTTCATGTGTGATCAAACTGTTCACAGATGAATTGGCAGCTCAGACTGCTTATAAAATTATTTAAAAATGCAACGCCTATACTTCTCCTGCTTTAGCTCAGTAGCGAAATTAAAAGATTTTGTTTTGACACTTTAAAGCTTCAGATTTTTTTTTTCAGCTAAAACTAGAGTAACGTTATGACTGAAACAGCAATTTGTGGTCGTCTGCAAGGTTGCCTTTTAAAAATGTCCAATGTAAAGACCTCTCTGCAGACGCTGCGACTATTGTCATTAACAATCATACCAGAGGAGGAGTGACATTCTCTTGAAGGCGTATTGATCTCTCCTCTTAAACTGAGCTGGGTCAGCCAGAGTGTTAAGTTCTCAGCAATGCCTAACCAGTTGTGTTTCCTCTCTGCTGATTAACAGTCCTCCATCTCAGATAGAGCTAAATAGAGTCCAACTATAAATACCGCAGCCAGCAGCAGTTATGTATTTAAGCATGTGCAGAAATGCATATGGTCCATCTAATTTAGTCTAAGCCATAAAGGGAGACCCCAGAGGCTGTGCAGAAACACAGGTGCAGGGTTAGTGGCCTGTGTGTGTGTGTGTGTGTGTGTGTGTGTGTGTGTGTGTGTGTGTGTGTGTGTGTGTGTGTGTGTGTGTGTGTGTGTGTGTGTGTGTGTGTGAGAGAGAGAGAGAGTATGAGGGGTCCATTTAAGTCTTAGCACTGTTGTCCTGCCAGCCTCCACACAAGTGCATTAAATATGGACTCAGTGTCCGTACAACGTCTCTGTGTGCAGTCTCAGATTATTTTGCTTGTATTAAAATGTTAGTTTTTAAAGCAAATTAATTAGTTTTAAATGTTATAAATGCACAAGGGTTGTTTACGTGCCTCCAAACATCACAAGTAAGCATAATATTGTGCTCGGCCTGGCAAAGCCAGAGCAAAGGCTCTCGTATTGTGTATAATGTGTTCAAGTGTGTGTGTGTGAGAGAGTGTGTGTGTGTGAATGGAGGCTGGGCCGCGTTGATAGAGCTGGTGAGTGACGATTCAGAGGAAAGTCATAAAAAGAAAGAGGGCATGCCGAAGAGGTCAACAGGGATCAGTTTCACCCTTACGTCTCTCTCTCCCTCTTTCTCCTCTAACCTTTTTCTGGATCAGCGCTCTTTTTTCATTCGCCGTCAGATAGTATTGAAGGTGCGTCTCAGAAATACTGCACCTCCCCAAAAGACTTCCCCTCCCGGCTCACACACACAAATCTCTTTATCGATCGTCCCGCACAAACCTTTTGCTGCTCAGCCCTTTAAAGGACGGCTGTAGTATTGTATGAACAGCACAATCTGTTTTTATCGTCAAAAATGCTCACTGAGGGAAGTATTAGGAAAGTAATTCAAGGCAATATGAGCCCCGTTGATGTGATCTGCTCTGTATTCATTTTCCATATAGAAGAAGTTGTATTTCATTGGTAGATTGACAGATAAACATACAATCAATGTTATATCTACAACAGAACTTGATACAAAATCAATCATTTTTGTTATTTTGTAAACACACAACGGAAATGTAATATCAATAATTGTTTGGGGGTTTTTTTTAATTGTATTTTCAGAATTATTCTCTGTCAAAGTGAAAAATAACCTTTAATTGTTTTTCAGAATAACACTTTTATGAGTAAATTACCAAGATGTTGTTCATATGTCTTATTTATGAAATATAGTAAATTTGCTTCAGTTGATGCCATTTTCTCGGTAGTCCTGTGGTGCGCTGGGGTTGAATGTGGAGTTAATTGATGGTCTGAACTGATGTGTATAATGAAGCCCACTGAGGCTGAGCTCACTGGGAAGACTGACAGCTCTGCTGTGACTCAGGGTGTGAGTTTACTGTAGGTGCACTGCTGCAGCCCAAATGCTAACACTAAGCGGTATGTGGGAACCAGGGGCCTCTCTCTCACTGGCCGAGCCCCCTGTGTTCCCCTCTCAGTGGGGTACAGGGGCTGCCGTCTCCCCCTTCCCTGGGTGAGAAAACAACCCTCCCAGTCTGGAGGATAAAGGGCATGGGGGCAAACCACTCATGGGGAGAGAGAGGGGGAGAGGTCTCTAAAGGTGGGAACACTTTAAATTAGACCACTGATGCCTCCATGCTGTGTGCAATGCCTTCTCACACACCTACCATGCACGTGCACTCTAAACATGTTGTGCTGAAAACACACACACACACACACACACACACACAGACACACACACACACACACGCACATGCAAACACATACAAACTGTATGAACACTACCTACAGACTCTTACATACCTGTGGAGCAACTGTGACACTGTGAGTGGAGTGCCTTTTATGGCTCCCAGCCTGTAGTCACAGGGTTGAAACCTCCTCTGTCACTCTCACCCAGGGGCTGACTGTTAATGAGAGATGCTGTGAAACGCATGGTTACCTTTTCCTAGTGGCTGAAATGGCTCTCCAGAGCCTCTTAGTGTGGAGCCATTCTGTTGGTTTTATGTCTCACTGTACAGTCAGATCCTGTACTCGCCATTCCATATGATTGGTAGCTTTATGGTGTTTTCCTTGATAGGGTTTTGTTTTTTTTTGTGGTTTTATTTCCAGTAAGGAGGAACATAATGCTAACTGTGCTTTTCATTGAGTCATGAAATTAAGTCAGTCAGTTGATCGGTTACCGATTTACACTGTAGCTTTGTGGCACATATTTTTATTTATATATCAATAATGCAAACGCAACACAGAAACCTTGACAGCCCATCAAGATATGCACTGGTGAAAAACTATGAAACCATTTATTAGGAGGTCCAAATGAACTGAAAAGGGGCATTTTTTATACACAGAGTTTGTTTTGTCAGATGGGCTTCTTTAGGTCTGTGCACTGATGTGGGTATTTCATCATTTGCATGGCCTCTGACGCAGCAGTTCTGTCATGCTCCTCGACATAACTCCATCACATCTCAAGGCAGGGCCACTGATGTGTTTTGGAGGGACTACAGAGAGAAAGTAGAGGTTTCAAAGCCACCCTGTCAATCTTCGCTCCACAGAGCTCCACCTCACCCCCGCCCTTTACCCGCTATCCTAACACAGCCGATTCATGCACCAGTAGAGGTTGAGGGTGCACGGAAAATATAGCTTTGCTGCCTGGTGACAAATGATGATATTTAAGAAGAGATTCCTTGTCCTAAATTATGGAGGGACACACAACACCTGCCCAACATGGTCTGTGAACGAAGAGAACAGACACTTTGTCCAAACAACAGTCCAGTTGGCAAGAATAAACTCTCTATGGATACGTTTGTTGCAGAGGGAAAATGCTGAAACAACTGAGATTTGATATTGCATTTAATGTCGCTCTCCTTGAGGTGTGGTTTGGACTTGTAATGCCAAAAATAGGAAATAATGAGAAGCAGCTCATCCATCACACATAACTAATTTATACTTTTCACTGCCTACCGGTGGGGTGTTTCTTTCCTTTCCAACTTTTCCAGTTCCTACAAGCTTTATAGACCACTTTGTTCAAGTTCAGTCTGCTTCTAAGCAAAGTATGCTTGTGCTCCCTCCAGATCCCTTCTCCCCGATCGTGTGAATTTTTGCAAAACCAGCATGCACTGCTCCATACCTGTGCTTTGTTTGGCGCCGCTGTTTGAATTCCGTGGCTGTTCAAGCACAGATTGTGGATTGGAATGAAGTGGGTTCGAAGAACTCTCCCTTTGTTACCCACATCCTGTGTTTGACCCCCAGGTAATCACAGCCCCCCTCCCTTCTACACCCTCCTCCTTTCCCCCCAGACAGGGGTGCCTGTGGTGGGAACGGAGAAGGAAGTTGCTGGGGGTCACAGACCACGGGGGGGATGACAGCCACTGCCGGTGGAGTGGCGGTATTGAGAACCTGCGAACCATGGATGAGTCTTTTTCACATGGCATTTGCGTGTAGGGTCACGAGGAATGCTGTGATGACGGCTGTTATCGCTCACACTGTGGTTTTGACCACCCACCCCCACCCCAACAGCTCACCTGAGTGAGAGGGGGAGTGAGGTGGACAGCTAACATCCAATAATGGACACCGTTTGTATGGCGGACACCGAGACCTTTATGGGAAAAATAGGTCCAAGAGTTGGTTTGGACAGCACGGACCTTTCTGTGTTTAGGTAGCATGTATTTCAGACTCATCCCGTCTTTCTTCTCCCTGCCTCTGACTGTTGCAGTCACCACTCTGAGCTCTTTCCAGGACTACAGGAAGACTCAGGCCGTCATCGCTGATTGCTTAATGACAGATGCCAAGGGAACAAAGAGGGCTCTGATAACTTCCTCCACAGTGAGGAGTTTTCAGCAGACGAGTGAGACAAGGAGAGGAAGGGAGAGTGAATGATGTAGAGATGAGGCATCCTGAGGCAGAAGCATCCTGTCTTCTATTGTCCTGCACCTGAATGAACTCAGTTAAATGAAAAGAATGGCTGCTGATGAATTTTACAGAAAGATGTAGTGTTTGCATAAGGAGTAATTGCAATGGCTTCTGGTGGCGGGTCTTCACTCCTGAGTACAGTAGGAACATCTGGTGTGAGTTAGCGGTGATTGTAGATTTTAGAGAGACCACTGTTTGCTTGGTGAGGGGAGATTGGGGGGGTTTGATGGAAAAGAGATGTTCAAAAGGTTCTAAGAAATTCTCAGACTGCCCCTCAATGTGCCACCATCTTGAAGCCCTGTCATTCTATTGTTAGTGTTATACTGTACAAACAAAATAATAGCAGCAGGTTTTTGTTTTTAAAGCTTTCAGTCAGTAACTTTAAGTCCTTCTGAATTCCTGTGTCCATATAAATGAGCAACTTTATCACAAGGTGATGCTAATTATACTGACTTTCTGTATACTCTGTCCTGTATATTTGGCATTTCATAATCCATCCATCCAACAATACTGGAATAAGTCCGTCAGCAAGTCCCTCAGTCCATAAAATTCACCGGCCCATGGTGAATTTCCATCCTATCCACTTTGACTATACGACTGTACCTAACTGACTTGAACCTGCACCATCCGTGGCTGTGTGGTGTTTACGAGGCCTTCAGAAGTGGCTCCTAATGAGTATGTGTAAGGGTTACTGTACGACATTACCCGCAGCCGCCTTCTCTATTAGCTCTCCCAGTCCTCCCAGGAAGCCAGTGCAGAGGTTTATGCTGGCCCCAGCTGGGAACAGTAATTGTTGGAGTCTGCGCATTCTGCCAGCAGCCCCCTCCCTTCACACTTCTCTGTGGAGGTCTCAAGCCAAGTTCAGCTGTTAATTAAGCATCATAATATCTACAAAATTTAAAAAAAAAAAAAAAACTGTGGATATTTAACCTTTTGCGTTTGTTGTGGTTTGACGTGTCTATGAGCTTTGAGGATTTGTCCATGAAAAATCATTCATAATCAGGCAGCAGTGACGAAGACTCCAGCTTGGCCTAATTACTGAGACATATTTATGTGTTTTGGTTCATGTTTGGCACCTAAAATAGACCCATAATTATCTTGCTGGGGAATATTGTTCTCAAATAGCTGTTTTGATTCATGCTGGCTGTCTGACTCTGAAAGAAACACATTACAGGGGAAGAACAAATATGTGCCACTATTGTCATCCAGCAGACAGCGTACAATTAGGTGGTGATATACCAAACGAGTGGAACTGAATGGTCCTGTACCAAAGTGAAAGAGGGGGTAGGAGCTTTGGCAGTCGGCTGATTGTGCCTGATTCATCAGCAGGTAATTACTGGATAATAGAAGCATTCCACTCATTTGCACCAGAATGGGAGGTCTTTGAAAGAAAGCTTTATGAGGTGCTTAACCCAGGCTGCTTTTTTTGTTGTCCTAAACAAACAGACATGCCTCTACTACTTAAAGAATTAAACACACCAATACTTCTGGCCTGTTCTGAGAAATATTTGGGGATAATTTCTGAGCATAAATTATCCACAAGTTTGTTGGCAGCAGGCTTTCACGCTGGGACAAATTGTTGCTTTCTTCAGCTACTAAAGATCTGCTGGTGAGTGTCTGGAAACAGATTAAGCCAGCAGAGCCCCCGCCTGCACCCCATCTCCAATTGGCAGTGCATCTTCTGGAACGTGGGGCTCAGAGCTCGCTCCATGTGAGGTCACTTTGGACCCTCTCCCCCAGCCTTTACTTGCTGCTCCCCTCCATCTCCACCTCTCTACCCTTCCACCCCCTTATCGGGGTGCCAGAGCCCCGGAGAGGAGGGGAGAGGGGTCACGGGGTCAAAGTCTTTTCCTCTTTGGATCTCGGGGCTTGCTGGGAGAGGCTTGGCGAGAGAATGGCTGCATTAGAGCAGGGGTTGGGGGTCAAGATTTTAATTCTGTTAAAGAACAGCTGGTTTGAGTTTCTCCTCACGTCGCGCTCCCCTCCCTCTCCCCACAAATCCAGGGAGATGAAAAATTTGTTCAGAGGGGAACCAGTAAAATAAAAAAGGTTTACAGTCCAAAGCCCTTACCCTTACCCTGCTCTAGCATTAGAGAGGAATGCAATAACGTCAGCATTTGGCCTCAGTTAGATTGACTTAAAACAAGGAAGTCCTTTCTGTGTTTTGGTGTCTTAACAGCCGGATGAAACTTAATTAAAAAGCTTAAAAAAATGGGGAGGGATTCTTCGTGCTTGAGACCGGAGGAATTCTCTTCCTCAAGTTTCAATTTCCATGAGAAATTATTATTTCTCACATAACTTTAAACAGGTGAGACTAACCTTTTTGGCAACCAACTGAAAACCTGTAGCTTTCCAGAGAAATTCTTCAAACTACTTCAGAGAGATATCGAATGCTCTCTCTGTTTTTCATTCCAGATAAGGGCTGAGTGAAACAAATTGAGAGTTTGACATCATATTCATTTCCTTTTCAGCCCTTTTTCTCTTAGCATGGCTGTTCCACCTTCCGTGTTAGCCACCTCAAGTTTTCGCAAAAAGACACCCAGCTCGTCTCTCTCTGCTCTGCCCCATGTGAAATGTGTTGATCTGAATGCCAAGGCAGGACTCCCTCACATTTCAAGCTGGCTGAGGAGGCGGAGAGAGGGGGGGAGGGGGAGGCACTAGATCTCTCCTATAAATGGAAAACTAATAACAGATTTCTGCTTTCTCCTGCGCTCCTTTGCCGGCTGCCTGGCCGACTGGCCCCGGGGCTGTGTTGGTGTGTGGCGCAGCAGCAATCAGAGGTCATAATTTCATTGGCGGTTAGCATCAGGTTCAATTTTTCTAGTAGGTTACATTTACCAGAAAGTCTGGATTGTGTTACTGTGTACCAGTGGAATCAGTGCAGAGCTGCAGAATCCCTCTACCTTTCCAAGAAGAGCCAGGCACCCCCAGAGGGGAAGAGGAGCGCGCACATATGTTTAGAGATGCACACACTCATATACAGGCACACACACATGCACAGACCATTAATGCCAAGGCTCTTTGTACACTCATCCAGCCTGCATACACCCTTCTACTGTATGTATATATATCAGTACTCGCAGACGTAGTGTTCAAATGCCAACCTGGGCAGTGTTTAGAGTTGCTGCATTGAGACGTAATTGGTTATGTCTGTGGGTGTGCATATCTTTAGACCCCTCTAGTGGCAGCAGTCCATTCTGACTGATAATGAGGTTAGTTTTTGTGTTCAGAGCCGGTGAGGGCACAAAGGAGGAAAAATGTGGAGAACAGTTTCGAAAGGATGCAAAGAAAAAGTCAAGGCGAAGGGGATTAAGACCGAGGTGTTCAGCCAAAGCACAAATTCCTGAATAAAGATGTTGTTTCTGGTGGAAAATGACCTGGAACATGTGTCCTTCCCCAAAACCTCTCTAAAGTGTAAAAGTGCATTTTTTGTGAGTGTGAGAATCCTACATTACTCAAAGTGTATGTTTTGTGTGTTCCAGGAATGTGACCAGGTACATATCGACGACGTGTCCTCTGACGACAACGGCCAGGACCTGAGGTACAACGCTGAACGGTCAAATAAACTCCTGCCACCAAGTTTGGCACAGCGTGCGCTGACAGATCTTTTCTTTGTCTTTATCTCAGTACGTACAACTTCGGCGCTGACGGTTTCCACGCAGCAGCGACCAGTGCCAACCTGTGTCTGGCCACAGGCGTGCGGGGAGGCGTGGACTGGATGAGAAAACTGGCCTTCCGCTACAGACGAGTAAAAGAAATCTACACCACCTACAAAAATAACGTTGGAGGTAATCCCCAACAAGCAGCGCTGCTTTGTACAGATCTGTCGCGGAGGAATGAGTTTGCAGATGTACGTGCCCTCATTATGTGGGTGTTTGTGTGAGTGCGCGTGTTCACGTGTGTGTTCTCAAAGTGCACATGCCACACCACTTGGTCAGGGTAAATTTTGAAATTTCAGTGGTATTCGGAGGTCTGGTCCAACGCAAACAATGTTACCCTGCATTTCAGGTCTGCTGGGCCCAGCCAAAAGGGAAGCCTGGTTGCAATTGCGAGCAGAAATTGAAGCCTTGACGGACTCCTGGTTAACACTGGCACTGAAAGCACTAACATTAATCCACTCAAGGTAGGACTCCAGTGAGGAAAATTGTACCCAGTCCCACACCGCACATATATAAACTCGCATGTGGTGTAAATAAGTCATCTCCATACTCCCAAGCTATTAAAGAAAACACCAATGCACCATTTTGTCTTTTGGACAAACATTT
Organism: Chaetodon trifascialis; assembly: GCF_039877785.1. Taxonomy (NCBI): domain Eukaryota; kingdom Metazoa; phylum Chordata; class Actinopteri; order Chaetodontiformes; family Chaetodontidae; genus Chaetodon; species Chaetodon trifascialis. Next base: position 14,131,053 of record NC_092073.1, read on the forward strand.
TGAAAGACATTGAGAGGTCCAATGCATCATTACAGGACATGTTTTAAACAGCTGATCCACTGCGCTGTCTTTATGTGTTTTCTTTTGTCCTCCCTCAGAGTGATTTAGAATAATTTCATCACTTTGCTCTCCTCTACCTCAGGTCAAACTGTGTGAATATCCTGGTGACCACCACGCAGCTCATCCCTGCCCTGGCGAAGGTCCTGCTCTACGGCTTGGGAATAGTCTTTCCTATCGAGAATATTTATAGTGCAACCAAAATAGGTAAATAGTGCGTCTGAAATGTGTGATTTGAATCCTCTTGTGTTCTGTCCACTGTAATGATTTGGTCACTCTGGGACATGGATGCTTATTATTTTAGCTTGTTGAGGGTAAGAAGTTAAGACACACAGGCTACCTAAATGAGGGGACAGAGGCGTGGATGGTGTGGGAGAGTCATCGGAGACGGTTGATGTTCTTCTATGAAGGAATAGGCCTAATCAGCCTGGGATTATTTTCCTGGAGCTGGGCCTGTGTTGGGCCTCCCCAGGCCTCTCCTGTTCAGTCTCTGCATATGAAACCACTTCTGCACATTTATGTCATTCCACAGCAACAGGACCCCCCCCTTCCCCCTTCGCTTCCTCCCCCATGTCTCCCCCCTTTCCTCCAGTCCTTCTCCTTCTTCACTGTTTCAAATGCAAAATAAACATCAAGCTTCACTCCTGCACCTTTTTCAGGCCCGCCTGCGCAGAGTTGGAGCCGAGTGTAGCTCAAGGTTCCTCGGAGCGTTAAGCACACTGGTCCCCCTAACCAGACCCTGTAGCATGCAAGAGTGATTTAGCTGAGTCCATTTGTCCCATGTTTGCAGAGGAGAAGGGCAGAGTTAATGCTTTTCAGATTGTCTTTATCTGAGGCCTGATCTTATCACATCTCCTCGCTGAGCTCAAACTGTTTACACTCTGCCTTATTTTGTGTGTGTGGTGTTTTTAAAGGGGCTCTTGTCGCCCTGTGCCTTTGAATCAACTTGATGGTGTTTAGTTTGGGTTCTCTGCAAGTGTCTATGTGTCTGTGTATCTGTTTGCATCCACGCAACGCTCCACTAACGTCCCGCTGTCGACTCCTCCGCAGGGAAGGAGAGCTGCTTTGAGAGAGTAATTCAAAGGTTCGGGAGGAAAGTTGTTTACATTGTTGTTGGAGATGGTGTGGAAGAGGAGCAAGGCTCAAAAAAGGTAAGAAGAATACACATCAAGTCGTCTGATGAAAACACTGATCTCAAATGCACGAGAAAAGATAATGTGAATGTGATAGCCGTCCGTAAGGTCAGGAGTTCATCATGAATGCTCACAGAACACAAAACATACCTGCCATACCTTTCAAAAGAAAGGAATCAGCACTCCAGCTCCCAACAGTCTTACTTTCATTCGTTTATCCTCTTAAAGGGCATCTGAGTACAAGAGAGAAAGTCTGTAGTGTGTAATCAGCGCTCTTCCTCTCTTCCTCCGCCATCTCAGGTTTACAGAGCAGGGGAGGGGAGAGATGGCATAATTATACACTCCTGCTCGGTGCCCTGAGCAGCATGAATGCTGTATGCGTAATGCTAGGCAAGCCCTTTCAGGCACGCTGAGGGCACATCGTAAATAGAGCACGCATAAAGGAGACTTAAATCATTGTTGGTGAAATTAAAATATCTACTGCAAAGACAGGCCTGTTAGCACGGCACGCATGAAGAAAGGCTCGAAGCCGACGTCCCCGTGCTCTCCCAGGAAACATGACGGTATCTGTTCTGCTGAATCTGACATCTGACATTGCCCTTTTTATGTTACCTGTTGGCTCTTGCTCCGCAGGCTGTGTATTCAGCGTTTTCTGCCAAGTTTGGATGTAAACCAAGCACCGCATGCAAGCCACACACAGCAAACATATTCATTAGCAAATTAATCGGCGGCCCAAGAGCATATTTCACTGACAGTTTCGGTGAGCCGCAGTGTCAGCGTGAAGACACCGAGCTTCCCTTTGAACAGCCTCCAGCTCCTTTTTCACCTGTTTCTCAGTAAACAATGAGTAGAAGCGTGAGGACAGATGAAGAGTGATTAGGCAGCGATTAGGAAGAAGTAACAACCTTTACCCTGGATAAGTGTGTAAAGCAATAGCTCTGTATTATGAAAAGCGAACACACCCTGGGAATATGGTCCCGAGGGATGATTGTGGAAAAAGATGCAAATATTTTTACTCAGTCTTGAGTTGTTGGAGAGTGACACTGATGGAAGGGTAAGGCTTTTTTCTCCCCCTGTCTGAGTGGTGCGAGTCCCACGACACGCCATGCGGTAAAAGGTTTCTGTGTCAACATCAGAGAGGACGTGAAATAACACAACAATTTCACCCGTCAGGAGGCACATATCAGACGTGACACTGTGTGGAACTACAAAAGCAAATGTCTAAAAGTTCTCTCTGCCCTCATTCCTTCATCCTAAAAAAAAAAAAAAAAAAAAATCCACAATCCCTGAAACAGTTCTGCCTTCAGTTATTACCGTCGCCTGGGAGCGAAGGCACAGATAACATCTCCAGCTTTTAAACTTAAAAGCAAAGACAATTTACAAAACAAAAAGCAAAGAGCTTTCTAAGGGTCAGTGCAGGCTCTCCTAAGCGGAACATATGCCTGGGAGAGGCCATACCTTTGATAAGGGAAGGGTAATGGGCTCCACACACTGAGGAGCTGAGGACTCTACCTGACAAGCTCCTTTCATTCTCTGCGACTCGGGTTTCTCCCCCGTCCTCTGCTTGGGAACAACAGCTCATTTGCACTGTCCTAAACACACACTGGCAGGCAGGAGGTTCATTCAAAAGACACTGTGGGGAGTTCATTTCTGCTGAGCTTGAAGACAGCTACTGGATTCGTTTGGTGGTATAAAACTGCAGGTTGCTGCAGAAGAGAAATTAGTTAGAGGTACAAATGTATTATTAGGCTGCACAGACGTATGCACCAGGGAGCAAGAGGAGCAGTCGGGGTGTGTTATTGATATGATTGCTTTTCCTGGTGAATGGACCAGGCGTGCTCCATTCAATGAATGCATTAGCTGCAGTGTGAAGAATAAAATCTTATGCTACTATGTGCCGCAACTGTTGATTCATTTGTCCGTTATTTTTTTCTATTCATTTATCTGATTAAATGTCGGAAAGCAGTGAAAATGGCCAGCACACTTTCCCAAGATCACAACTTGAAATAGCTTTTTTTGTCCAACCAACTATGCAAAATTCACAGATATTCAATTTACAATGATAAAAAACAGAAAAAGACCTCAAATCTTCCTTTGATAAATGATATTGAAATTTAAATGCATTGTACAATTATTGACCCATTGTTTCAGCTCTAAAAATGTATAGAATTTAGATTTTTGATTTATTTTTTTTTAGCATTTTAACTGAAATGTCTCACACAATATGATGCTTTCCTTCCTCCCACAGCACAACATGCCCTTCTGGAGGATCTCCAGCCATTCAGACCTCATGGCCCTCCACCACGCTCTAGACCTGGAGTACTTGTAGCACTACACCACCATCGCACACCCAGCTCCGCCTCAGCACACCCTGCAACCTTTCACCTTCGCCCTCCAACCCCGTCCCATGCTTGCCGCAGACCCTGCAGCTCAGAAGAACGCCCCCCCCCCCCCCCCCCTGCACTGCCTGGCGTCTGTCTTCCACGACACAGGAAGAAAAGAAGAGGAGAGTGGAAAAAAAGAAGGCTGAGCGCACGGTTAATGTGCTGACATACGGTCACACTTCGTCTTAACCCTAAACTTTTTTTTTTCTTTCTGGAAGCGAAGGAGAGAGGTGAATTTATGGCGCTGCAGCTGCTTGCCCTGGTTACTGTGAATTGGCCGCTTTCTGAAGCTGTCAAAGTGTTTTACGGCCCCCTGTTTGTGCCGGGACTCTGTCAGGGTTCACACCTGTGAGGAGAGCAGAGCTACTGATGGCCTCGCCTGCCTCGCCTCACCTCGCCACAGAACTCAGCTACAGTAAACCCACAGGCCCACGACTACTGGTGGTGGCATTTCTCCGTCCCTCTAGCTCTTCCCCCTCTGCTCTTCACCTCACGTCTCGGCCCGGTCCTTATCTGTCCACCTACTCTTTAGCCTCTCCCCCGCCGTGGGACAGACAGACAAAACGACTGCTCCTCTGTTAACTGTCGGCCCGGGAGTCCTGTGCTTCTTATTTATGAACGGAGACTTTGTGAGTGGCACCGCGCCACTGAGAAGGTACCTCGACGACAAAAGACTCGTGCCTTTTACAAAGTACTGTTGATTTCCACCACAGCGAGAGGAAGACGTTTATGGAAGAGACGAGAAAAAAAGGGGTTTTCTAATAATTTAAGAAAATGACAAAAAACTTTATTTACAATGCTGAGACAATCGTGTATAGAGGAAATCTTTTTTTTGTGTGTGTAAGTTTGTAATCACTGGACTATTCCTTCCTATATTCATTTAGGTACGTGCTCTTGAAAGGTGGCAATGCTTTTTCATTGAAGTAAAAAAAAAAAATTCAAGGCATCCCATCGCACATAAGCTTGTGCGACGCCTGAAAGTGTTGATGTGTTCAAGTTTTGTTCAGTACACAAATATGTAGATAATGGGATTTTGTGATAAATTGTTTTGTCAAGACCAAAAGCATGGATGTCAAGTGTCAACGACCTTTCATTTGATTCTGTGATGTTTCTCGTCCGAACAGGAAACTTCAGTCACATCTTCATTCAGCGGAACAGGCCTCCTCTACTGCAAGTCCTTTTTAGAGTCATGTTTTAAAGGGAAAGAGGTGTCTGGTTTTTAGTTATTCAAAAAGGTAGCTCACAACTTGTGTCCTTATGGCATTTCACCAGCTTGCAGCCCTGACCCCGTATATTTGGAAGCAAATTTAATTCTCGAAGTGAGAAAACCTCGGTGTTAACAACAAATTTGAATAAATCTGAGATTGAAAAAAAAAGCAGGCTTGAATAGGTTTTATTATCTTTTATACAAGCGCTATAACAACTCTTGTACAGCAGGCGTAATTTTGTATGATGTAGTGTTTTTATTTTGACTTTGAAAATACACTCTGTGCCCCTCTTTGAGATAGTTGGAACACATGAAGCCCTTTTCATAATGCTTCTACATCTGTGGATGGGGAAACCATGATTAACATGGAGAGAAAAGCCACTAACTTTGAGGGGTTTGTGAACACAGGACATGTGCTATCGACTGTGAATTTCTTAAACAGAAACCAACTCGTTGCGTTTCTAATGTTTCCCTCCTTTGCACATGATCACTGTTGGCCTTTACATTTCAATTTGGATCCCTCTCTCCCCTAACGTACCCCCCCATACCCCCGTCCTCTCAAAACAACTTCTTCCCCCACACTTCGGGGGTATCTACATATTGCTGCTAGATCAAGGTAATGGTAGGTAAATAGAGGAAATGTTTTATAGATTCATACAGCACGCTTTTTTTTAATTATGTTGCAATCATAAATGCAAACTGGAAATACTTTACACTACATGGGCCTCATTGTGAAACGCAAAAGATTGTTGTGTCTGCAAAATATGTGTACAGATGTTTTTGACATTATTATTTGATTGTGTTTAAATTAATAAAACTGATTTGTGAACTGTTACATGCTGCCCTTTTTTGTTTTATTTAAAAATGTAAAAAGCACAATTAACACTGACATTAAAATTACTTTTTGTCTGTGGACAAAATTGTTAGGCCTGATTTAACTTTTTTAAACTGTGTTAATATCAGTGGAATAACATAACTATCCGCCCCCATTATCCAAAGACAGACACTGATGTCACAGGCCTCAGCCTCTAATCCTACCAGGAAGCAAACAGAAACTAGAGCCGGTGCAAGTTTAGACCAAACAACGTGTCAGGCCCAGATGCTAATCACATCCTTTAAATCTGCACAATAGCTGCTATGAAATACTTTTTACAAGACTTTTTATATCTTTTTAGTTGCATTTCAATCAAATCCATTTTTTCCTGATTCCCATGAGACAGTGCTACGCGTCATACGTTCTTGAGGCTCCTGAAGCCAAGCCAATGCTTAGCCCCATATTTGTAATAGTTCTATCCTTATAGCAAATGTCTGTTGGAGCGTCCATGCATAATTAACATATATCAGAACACTCCAAGCCATAGAGCGCTGAGTTAGTTTCAATAACACATGAAAAATATTTATGAGCCTGATTTTATGAGGTGGTCACAGCTAAGACAGTCCAGCATGTAACACTAGCCTGGATAGGGAAGAAAGTGTCCGGCCTCCAAAACCACGTTGGAGAATTAAGCATGCGTGGAATTTTATTTAGAGCCGCAAGGCTCGTTTAATATCCAGATCAATTATGTTTTCAGATGGAGAGCGACTGATGGCCGGGGTGAGGCACGTACGTCTGCCAGGCTGGACAAATCAAGCCGGGCTGCTACCAGAGGAATGCACCAGCACGATCACCCCGAATGTGCTTTTCCCACTTCCGAACAGCTGAAAGACTGAGTAGTGTCTGAGGGCCTGACTGGCTGTCTTTCGAGGAGAGGAGTGCTGCTCTCTCTCTGCAGCACAGAATAGACGTCTGTTCTCTTTGATAAGTTTTCCTGATGCTCAGGGACCTGGCAGTGAAACTCAGACACAACCAGACCAGACATTCAGAGAAAGAAAAAGTGGGTGTTGTGGCACGTCGGCCAGCCGCTCTGGCTGCTCGGACGAAACGGAGGGGAATAAAAATAAAAGCTGGATTGTGTCTGTTTGGCTTGTTTCATTCACCTGACTCACAATCCTCGACCAGATCTTGGAGACTGATCATCCTTAGATGTGTTGTAGATCCGATGGCTGCTCAGTGAACAGGCCATGTGCTTGCTTTTGTTAGATATAGGTGTTCCTGTTCTTTAATCAGGCTTTACAGTAACCATGTAATTCTCCAGAGACCCGATCTTCACTGAACTTCCATCAACCCCCTTGTGGAAATAAAGGAGCCATTACATAGCAGGTCCTCTGTTGGGCATTCCTCTCCAGGACGTCCCAGCAAAGCGGCCGCCCTCCATAAAACTGTACTGCAATAATAAACAACGCCGTAGGTGATTTACGACCTTGCCCAGACAGTGATTTCATGCAGATTTCCATAGAGGGGGCCTCTGACGGTGCATCACAATTGAACTAATATTGTATTACATGCATATCAAACTCCCCCCAAAAAACCTGATCTGCCACATCTCTTTTATGAGCAGGAAGCCTATTAATAGGCCTGTGTTCTCCTCTTGGTGGCTAGTCTGTCTCAAGCTAGGGGAATTTGTCTCTGTAGCGAGCAGATGTGCACAGATTGAGACAATAAGAGAGAGAGAAGGGGGGGGGGATCAGACACAAAGCCTCCATCCTTAGCAGAGCTGCAAGGAGTTTCTGCTCAATCTGAGAATCAAGAAGACACACTATTAGGTTGCTTTCAGTCTGCGTTTCTTTATTCTTGGTTTGGCTGATGCTGTTTGTCTTGAGGCAGGAGAGACAAACATGCTGTCACTGATTGCAGCTCCTCCTCCGGTGGTTTGAAGATGAAGAGAAGCTTCTCTCCATAGTGCAAGGCTCAGTTAGCCTTGGCAGGCAGCTAGAGTGACAAACCTGTTGTCATGCTGGTGCTAAACTAGGCCCTTTGTTTACTGTTTGTTTATTTCTCAGTTACTGGGATTTGACAGGCAAGAGTGGGGTAGGGACAGCTGGTAATCAGGAAGCTGGGGATGCCAGGGATCCCAGCCAGGAGTGTCAACTCCGACGGGGCCAGGCGTCCACAACTATGCCTGTCCCATACAGACGTCGAATTCCCAAGTGAGTGGAGACTGTGACAAAACATGCATGAGCTGGTGGAGAGTTGGAGTCTGAAAAAGATTTGGTCATGCATCTTAATGGATTTGCAGAGTTGGTTGTGACTGGTTAGCAAGGGTTAGCCACATACACACATCTATACACACATTCAGGCACCCACAAGATGAGGAAAGGGTTGATTGCATTTGCAATATTTAGTATTAGGGTTTTCAGGAATCCAGCATTGCAAATTATGTTATTTTACCACAAGTAGTTGTTTTGACAAAGCCCATGCTGTTTCAATAAAACATGGAGGTACAGTGGTAGCCATTGGAGTCTCTCATCATGCATCTCTCCTACACCAGCTCAGCAGTAGCTGCGGCAACTCATTCATGATTAAATATCATAGTAGCAGAAACATGTTGAAGCTGAAGCCTCATGTCTGCCAGTCATCAATATACGATGTTAGTCTTTTGTCTTCTGATGCAGTTTTTCCTTAATTTTCTCTGGAAGTTGAAGCAGTGACTCCCTGCTCCTGCCAAAAAGAATTACTCGCACAGCAACTGCTGCAGCTCAGCAGGTACCGAGGCTCCTTCGCTGAGCAAATTCAGCAACAAAGGCACACTTTCACATAACCTCTCACCACGGCTCATAACCACCATGAGGTTGTTGTGTTTGAGCGGCGTTGCCAGGGCCGGACCTGGAACGATGCTCACTGTCTGCCCAGCCACACCGCAGCTCCACCTGCCTCTGAGGTCAAACACACACACACACACACACACACTCCCTCATATTTACTGGGCCCACCGCAACACTCCATTTGAAGGCGAGTGGCACAGATTTATATGGCAAGCTAAGGCCACCCTACAACTATGTGTATGTGTGTGCGTGCATATGCATGGCTTCTCAGCTATGATCCCAGGTCCCTGAGGGTTTATTTGCCCGCTGCCGCCCCTTCAGACCTCCCTGTGCGTTCTGCGTGTTAGCATGCGCAACGTGTTTACGTGTGCGCGTGTGCTCAGAAAGTGTATGTGTGTGTTTGCAAGGACCTCCCTCTCTGGTGTTAATTGGGCCGGCTCTCCCAAGTTGGGTCTCGGAGCCGGGCCAAGCTCCCTCTCGTCTGGCAGCAGAAGGAGCCTCTCAGCCAGTTTAATAAACTCAATGTCATCCGGTTAATAAAACAGCCTTGCGTCCCACCTTGGCTTGTTTTTGCTCGATAAGTCATGGGTGATGTTGTTTTTTCTATAAGTAGAAATGAACGAAAGGTGAGCTGTGCTTGGTAGGTAGCCTGTGTGTTCTTGCCCATTGGATTTTTTCCCCTCCTAGTGCTGAAACTCTGCTGCTTTATGCCCTGAAATACTAGAGCGGACATAATTCATTTGATTATTTTATACTTGAAAGAAGAGATGGTAATCATGGCTGAACACTATAACTGCTGAATGCTACCACCACATACAGTACTGGAGAATTTGAATGTTATAAATCTATAACCTGGCTGAGGGAGCAGCATACAATGAGAGGAAAGAAAGATTTTAATATTGTGTAAGATGTACTGGAACTGAAGGTGTTGGCAGTGAGCTTCATCAAAAAGAGGAGGAAGATGCTTTCTGCCAACTCCTGATGAAGCTGATGAGGACTGGACTTCTGGAATGATGTGCACAGCCACTGAAGCTAATGCTAAGCTAGCTGTTGATGGTCAGGAAATCCCTGCAAACCCTAAGCTGGCTGCTTGCTAAACCATAATGTCTGTTTTCTGTTTCTACACCTATTAAAGACCATAAAGGTTTTGGAGTTGTGTCGATGGAGCTGGGAGCTGAGTACTGATAGTAAAGTACAAGTAATTTAATACTTTTGCTGGTGACTATTCAGTAAGGTAATGCCATTACTTACTCAGTGAGCAGTCTCCAGTAATTAAGTACATTTTTCAAATAACTTTTAAGTAAAAAGTCAACAACATCTCTTCCCAAAAATTATCCAAAGTGACCCGACAAGTGGTTGCTGAAATTGCAAAATGTGCTTTAAAATCTGTAAGCTGCATAAATGAAATTCCATTTATTTCTTTTGCATTGTGGAGACAGAAATCTCAAAAATAAGTATCTCAGATCCTGCAGGCAGATACAACCAAAGCTATTTGCACATCTGCGTGGACAGATGAGGGTCAGTTAGAAAAATTTGTGTTTTATGCCACATTTCTCTTTCTTGGCATCTTGGTCTGTCTCTTTCTCCTGAGCCCACTCTGCCCCAGCAGGAATGTTAATGTCTCGTTCCAGTTGGCTGAAATGGGTTCTTTGCTCTGCCTCTGTCTGGGCAGGGCACATACGGGATGGAGGGGGCAGCACTGGTGGAAGGAGCCACTGGGACAGGAGAAAATATTCTATATCCTGGGTGACTCTGCTCTTCTGGGGGATTACAAAGGGTTTAACTGGCGGATGAAGTAGAGCAAAGTGGTAAGTGACATTTCTGGTCTGGGAATATGGCAATCAGCAGCGTGGAGCCTCGCCAAGTCTCCCGGCCCGGCCAGAAAATGCTAAAAAGGCTTGGGAGAGTGTAAACAAACGGGGCACTGGCTAACAGTGCAGGAGGGGAAAGGAGGGAAGGGTGGGGGGGGTGTCCAGGGGGACAGATCTGTTAACCATCAGTGGCTACGTTTCATCCTGCCGCCCCTCTCCAAACCCTTCAAGGGAGGCTTTGTGTACCTGCTCTGCAGACAGGAGCTGGGAATTTGGGGAACAGGAAACCAAGGCCCCCACCCCCCTTCCCTTCTTCCCCACACCTCACCCATTCCCCTTCCCCTGTGCACCCAGTTGCCCACTAACACACACACCGCACATTCACCCCCTGCTATGCCCTCTCTTGCCACGCCACCCCTGCTTACTCTCTGCCCCCGATCGCTCATACCTCTGGCTTGAATAGGCGTGTTGTACACACTCATTCACACTGGCAGGTAAAGTTGAAAAGGGGACACTGGCTTGTCCCACTGCTCCCTGTATCAAAAGATGGCTGAATATGTCCAAGGGAAAGCCTTGAGGTACGCCTCAGCCCACAGCCGTCGCTCAACTCTGGTATGAATGCACAAAGATTCCCATGCTTAATCTATATTCCTGCATCCTGTGGGTCGATTAAAACAGGGTTGGGGGGTAAAACTTAATCCATAATTCATGATTCTTCCTCTGAACCCCCAGCTAAGAGAACCAGAGAACTGACAGAGTTCACTATGTTAATTGTTTCTGTTAGTTCATGAGCTGTTCATGGACTGTTCAGCCACTCAGCCTACGCCAGTTCACATCAGCGCTTAGCCTACCAGAGGGATATTATTCCTGACAAAAAGCTGCTAGGCCTATTAGGCTTACATCATAAAGGTTAGCATGGGAGAGTGAAAGAAAGTTGGGTTTCTTTGCCTTTGCAAAAACCCAAAACATAAGAACAAATGCCGAAGGAATGGATTAAACTGTGTTTGTCTGCTCTGAGGTAAGGCACAAATGTTATTCCCGGCTAACTATAGCAGTAAAGCTAACATACTGTTTCAATGATAATAAGGTCGTTAGCTATTACGTAGGGCTACGTTAGAGCATAGCAGCTAACCTGTGTCACCTATCCCCAAGTTTGTTTTCCTGTCAATGTCCAACATTTGAATTAGATTTTTTTTTCCGAAACACTGTATAGTACTAGAGCTAACTGCCTCTACCTACAGTACAAGATAATGCTCCTTTATCTCCATGTCTTCTATGTGGATTAATAACTAGGAATGACTGCCGCAGACACGCTAAATGCAGTTTTTTCCATATTAACCTATATCAAGTGTGCAGCCAACATGTGCATATTTACAACACGTTAATGTGGTTCTCATTTTAAAATGATTCAGCTGGAAACATTATAAATTCAGCTTGAAAAGAAGTTTTCACTACGCTGCTGTTAGCTAATTATGTATGCTAGCTAACAGTGTCTGATAGAATCTGCTAGCAACAGTTTTCACTTTAGAAGCCTGCTTTTGTTTTTATATGAAATCAAGCACCCATTGTACCCATTGCTTCAAACATTACTATGTATTCTGAGCAGTAAGTTACCATTAAAAACTGCGTAGACTAATGTGCTGTGCAAGAATGTAAAGCGTATCAACTGCGCTCAATTGCCCTGAAATATCAAGAAATCTTAATATGTTGAATAAATCTGTATTGCGTATAATGCGCATAATCACAAATCACAGATTTGCAACTTACAAGTTAAATCAACATCCTACTCACACATTCCCTTAACAGCATTAATAGCTTTAAAAATATAATTGCAATAATATAAACAGATTAGTGAAAGCCGAAGGAGTCAGCCTGCTGTCTGTTCGTTAATACGCATACGAGTGATGAGGAGAAATACTCATCCCTGGCACTGAGTTGACACAGATCATAAAGGCCTCATTGTGAATGCTGACTTGTCTCCCAGTATGCTAAATTAAAAAATGGATGTAACCTAATACGGGATGGTAGCGGTGATAAGATCTTGAGTCAGCCCGTGTCCCTGCAGGCCCTTCTCCTCCTCGCTGCACCACAAGGGAAGGCAGCGCGGTGACAAGAGGTGTTCAGGAAGCAGCGAACACCCCGCAGATCAACAGATAATAGTTTTTTGGCAAATAAATTCATTCCTGAACCTTAAATTACATTTTCACCTCCCAAAAAATGTCTGCTCTTGAAGCCTGAGGTGGTGTCTGTCTGACAGGCAGGGAGGGGGAAGGAGGAAGTGCGAGGTGTTAGCTGACGGTGGTCCCAGGTGTCTTCATGCATGTGTATGTGAGCATCTGTGATGGCGTTTTGTATATAACTAAGGAGATTGCAAATGTGCGTCTTTCATGCACTGTATTGCGAACTTATTCGTGCACGTGTGTGTATACATGTGTGTAGAGGGAGAGAGAGTCACTCCGCAGCACCATGACAACAGCGTGGTCTGATCCTCTCTCTCTCTAATTGTCTGTGACCTCGTAACTGGAGACGCACTCTCAAGGCAGGAGGAGGGCCTTTCACACGGCAATCACTTTTGGATTTGTCCTCTGTGCAACTCCTGAATACCACTGCCAAAAAGAGGTGTGTGTGTGCCTGTGTGTGTGTGAGAGAGAGGGAGAGAGTGAGCGTATGTATATGCAGGTGTGATTTGCTTCTTTACATCCAAACCCCCTGATGAGGGGCACTGAGGTGCAATAAATGTGAGTGGGACAGGTATGCGTGCATTAGACACCTGTTAAGTCACATGATTGTTTGGCATCCTTTGATGAATGCAATGTAATGCGTTTTTATAGCAGCAAATAAATCTTTCTCATGCACTTCAGTCCTTACGCTGCTGGGTATTTAAAAGGCTTTTGTTTGTCTTCATGTTTGGATCTGAGTACATGCAGTTCATCCACCGGCCTGATTGAAACTGCGTTACTTCTTTGTCAACGCTCCAGCTTTAACTATAGTGTAATTGATTCTTACATTATGTTTTACATGCTGTCCAGAGACACCTCTCTGCTCCGTCTCTGCGCTGTCTGTCTGTCTGTCTTTCCCTCCATCTGTCTGCGCTGGCCGAGCTGTTCTGATGTCTCTGTTTTGTTCCACCATAAAGGGGCCTCAGTAATGGCCCCTGTCACACACAAAGGTATTAAGGCCCAAAGCCTCTCTCTCTCTGACGCCACTGGCAGCTGGGCCAGGGGAATAATTTGATTTGGTATTTTATGCTGGAAAAGAGCCTTTCTTCCCAAGCCACATTTGCGCTTGGCTTCTCCTCGGCTCTGCAGCCCCCTGAAAGACTTTACATGACATTAACACATTTCAGAGAGCATTACGGCCTGAAAAGAGATTTGTCTAGACAAAGACATGGTTTATTTGTAGTTAAAGCTTCATTTCCTGTCCGTTCCTTCTCCTGCACTCTCTCCCTGCACCTTTACCCCCCCAACCCCGCTCCCATCACCGCCCCTCCCCCCCGCACGACTCCTGCCGGGCGCACAATGGTTGGCGCCCTGACAGGTAAGAGGATTTCAATTAGTTTACCTCGGAATGGGCCCAGCAAAACGTGATTAATGAAAGCAATTAGTCTCTGTCATGTCTTCAGCACACTCCTGCTAAATCACCGGACTGCTCCTCACTGACGCTAAGAGCAAATTACATCACCCGGATCCTCTCTCTCTCTCTCTCTCAGCCTCTTTATGAGCTCCCCACGTCTCAATGAAGAGAGTAGCGGAAAGGAGAAAAAAGAGGAATGAAACCCAGCTGATACCCGTGTGTGTGTGTGTGTGTGTGTGTGTGTGTGTGTGTGTGTGTGTGTGTGTGTGTGTGTGTGTGTGTCTGTGCATGTCTTTTCCTTTTTACTCTTTAAGAGTGTATCCCATAAACATCCACAGTTTCTTAAGACTCATAATAAAAAAGAGTTAATACTCGTCTTTTTTCCAAACTCTGTTCAAAGAGATTTAGGACACTGCTGCTTAAATATTTATGTTACAGTGAGGAAAAAAACATTTATGAATTAGGATAAATGCTGTGTGTGTGTGTGTGTGTGTGTGTGTGTGTGTGTGTGTGTGTGTGTGTGTGTGTGTGTGTGTGTGTGTGTGAGACAGACACTAACAATGTGCAGCCAGTGAGCAGTGTGTGTTTGTTAACAAGCAGTAAATTAATCAGGGGCCTGGGTTTTGCTCGCCTGATTACAGCACGGATGATCTACAGCGTCACACACATGTTTACACTTCGTAAATGTACATTCCCCCCGATAACATCACACAATACATACAAACTTCTAAACCATGCTGTGATTTATGAAGCTAGTTTTAAACTTTTAGGCTTCAAAGTGTGCATGCGTCGTGGGATTCTGTCACGGAGCCGCAGAAACTCTCAACCTGGAAAAAAACAATGAAATCAAATAAAAGGGAATTTACCGAGCCATAGATAATGTTTTGCTAGCTGCAGGCTGGGTGGACCTCAGCCAACAGTAATCACTGCCCACTAGGTGGGAAACAGCCCCACCTGCTCCAAAAGCATTGCATGCAAGCTTCCTCTTCTCACAGTTTTTGCTCATGTTATGTATTTATGCCACCATCCCACCGCTCCCCACCCACCATCTCTTACACTCTTCCTCCCAGTGGTTTCTGAAATCTCTACCCTGATGGCACATTTGTTCCGACTGAAGGTGTAAATCTTTAAAAACAGGTCACAAATCTGTCATTTCATTTTTTATAAAGGCCAAGTAATATCCTAAAACAGCAGGGCACTGTCAGCTTTAGCAGATAGGAGATAATGTATATTTGCTGGGGACTACTTTCCACCGTGCATTAATACATCTTTGATGCACCGATGAGGATTTAATGCACCATTATTGTAATGAAGGAATATGTCACCCTGTGTGGTAGTGATATAATTTCCTGTTTTCACCCGTAGCCTTTAAGCTTAGCCGTACGCCAGTGCCGCACATTGCTAAAACCACCAAAAACAGTGATTAGTGTTTGTTCTTCTTCGGTTTGTTTAATTATCGCTTCTTAATCTCTTTTTGGGGAAGTGTTGTATTGCTTGGCCAGTCTCTAAACGCTTGGTTTATTTTACCGTCGTCATCAGGGCATTTTTTTTTTTGCTCATCGCTAAAACACACTTCTTAATAAACTCCATAGAATTGTTTCATCTGGCAAAAGGTTAATCTCCTAAATCCTACGCTGGCTTGTCTGTGGCCTTTGGAAAGGTGTGTTCGGGATGATAGGGCTTGCATATTTTGATGTGATCCTATTTCTTCATTTCCTGCTTTGGCTGGGAACAGGGGAGCAGCACAGGCTGTAGCTAGACCAGACGTTCTTCCTTTCTCGCTCTCTTCCTCTCCCATTCGTTCTCTTCCTCTCTCGCTCCGTCCGTCAGATGGAGGATACCAATTTGACAGGTTCCTATTGGAAATGGGATGATTGGAGGTCTTTGGCATCCACCCTGGCCTGGCTTGTCGATGGGCTGAGTCCACCTCCTTCCAGTGTTTTTCAGACACACATTCCTGAGCGTGTCTATATGTGTGCGGTGGTGGCGTGTGTGTGTCTATATTGCATGTTTGCATGTGTATCTGAAGCAGTTCACTCATGTGCCAAGGCTTGTGAGTGCCTCGCTCCTTCCTGCAACGCTTCAAATGGAGGCTACCTTGTCAAGCTGTCATCCTTCAGGACAGTAATATCCGAGGGTCCCCCCCCCTCTGCTCCTCGCCCCATCAGTCAGAAAATGGGAAAGCCAAAATCACAGCACACACTCTCCAGTCTCACTCTCTCTATCTGTCACTTTCTTTCTTTCTCACTCCATCTCTCTCCCCTGTTGTCTAAGGTTTTCCTGTCACCGAGCCAAAATCTAATTGTTCAAAGCTCTGTCAGCCTCCGACACTTTGATATTTTTCCCAGGCTTCAAAAGAGCACGACAACAATAGGCTTGTGACTACAGGGCACGCCGAGGTAGCCAAGGCTATATTAGTTATCACGTCTTTATGTCTTTATGTTCGCTGGCATGGCTCACAGACTTTTACTGGAGGGAAGGAGGGTGTTTTTCGGAAGGAAGCAGACTTGTTAGTGGTTTCTCAGGCAGCTTGTTCGATGCCCCGGGATATTTTTTGGTTGGTGACTGACTTTCCAACACCAGCTCAGATAAATATCAGGGCGTGTACGGTGTCAGAGCTCAAAATGGTGGCGTGTCTGTTCTATGTTAATAGCAATGTTGAGGTTTCTGTCATTGACACTGTCTTAATGCATGTAATTTTTACACATTGTTACTCACCTAACCACAGGGCCCAGTCTGTATTTAAGGGTCCGAGATGATTAGGCCTGTAAAGGAAAGACGGGATCAGATAATTTGTTACAGATTTAAGCTTGGCAACACTTTAGTGAAACTGTAAGATAAGATCAGAGAGACGTTAACAACGCAGTTTCTTTTAGCAAACCTCCAGTCAAATTCTAATCTTTAAAGCGAGACTATGTAACTTGTGGCAGAGCAAATAACACAATCTTCCTCTGAGAATTAAAAAGTTGAATTCCAGGTAATAAAACACACTCTTGCTCCATTCAATGCACTGAGAGGTTTTGCTCTACTTTTAGCTGCTCTGACCAGTAGCTTATGATGGCCGCGGCGAAAGCTACTAAAGCTAAATGTTAGCATCTGGACTGTTTAGTTTTGTTATTTCCTGTTTTATTTTGTAGCCATCCCTCGTGTGTCAAAGTTTACTTCACTTCCTGTGTTTTCCCAGCCTTGTGATAGTCTGATTGTGTCCACCTGTGTGTAATTAGTTCTCCTCCCTTGTCTATTTAAGCGAGTGTGCTTCCATTTGTCTTTGTCGCGTCATCCCTTCTGTGCGACTTTCCGGTTGGCTGTGAGTTTCCTTTTTTTTTGTAAATCAGCTGGATTTTGTTAAATAAATCATTTGAATGGTTTCCCTGCCTTTTGTTTAAGTCTGCATCACTTTCTTGTTTTTCGATGTAACAGTAAATCCTTAAGCAGCATCTTTGCTAAATGTCTTAGCAGCACTTAGCAGAACAATATAGCATTTAGCCATGGCTGTTATTCAGCAAAAGTCTGCCCCCACTTTAAGGTAAACTACCACAACCCAATAACAACATTTTTGCTGCACAGCTGCAAGATAGCGTCCCAAATTGTGCCAAATTTGAATAGTGTTTTTATTTTTTTCACATCAAACTGAAATTGACACTCAAAGTAAGAAAAATATTTTACTCTACATATTTAAATTTGTGTTGAACATTACTCAGGTTGAGAATTTTACATGAATTTTAATCAGACATACCACACGATACAGACTAAGGACATCCTTGTTGTTATTCAATGACTTGTAACGTAATTCTGTCAAGGGAACTAGCACTTGACAACAATAAGCCTTAGATTGCATTACACTTTCTTGTGTTTTACTCCACATAACATTAGTTCACTTTTCACACAACAGTGATCCAATTTCTGTGTTTCTCTGTAACAAGTATTGTTTAGTGTGGAGGTTGCCAGCAGCAGGTTAGCACCTACTCAGCCCCGCTAACATGATATGCATTCACCTCCATGGGGGATATGCTCCGCACATTCTATTTATGGATGCTGAGTAAAATGACACTTCACCCTCAAACCCCTCTGTCTGAAAGGAAGAAAAGACAGAGACCTATCTCATATGTTACATGCAGGACAGATTAGGACAAAAGATGGACAAGCAGGAGTCAGACATACCGAAGTCATGTCTGATGTAACAACATGATGTTGCTCCTCCTTTTCTGATTCAGATTTCATTCAGGAAAATCAATGAAGCATGATGCAATAAACGGTGATCTGAAATATACACGTTGTTTTAATGGCCCATTGTTTTAATCTATTTGGCACTGAGCAGTCTACTGTAAGCACTGCACCACCTGTACTCCTCTATGATGTCTTCTTACCTTGGATTTTCCTCTGACTGAGGTTGAGTTTATGTAAATGTCCGTATGCTAGCACGGACTCTAATTAATAAGGCTAACCAATATGTTTGGATGCTCAGCAAAACAGTCATTCAAATGAATAGCTTGATTGATAGCCAGGCCCAGTGACTTCTCTTTGCCTTGTCCTCAGGGTGATGACATTATTCCAGGAAGTCCCTGCACGCAACCCAGAAATGGTCCCAGCATGTGCAGGTAAAGAAACCCTTACCTTCATTACATTTCTGCTTGGTACAGATTAAACAAACAAGATACAATGTGTGAGCTTCAGGGGTGCTGGTGGGTGGATTTTTTCAAACTTTGCAAAGAGCTACAGTATGTGAGCTATTTCCTTCTGCTTCCAGTTTTTATGCTAAGCTAAGATAACCATTTCCTGGCTTTGGTCTCATTCTTAATATGCAAACATGAGAATTTTGTCATTTAGGCCCAAAATGCAATAAACTGGAATTTTCCTTGGATGTAAAACACATCAAACTAACTTTACCCCCCCTCCAGCCAACCATGTAATAAGTAAAGTGACTGCAACCACCTTTACCAGGTAGAACAATGTGTGAAAATGGTTGTGGTCTCAGGCCCTGACAGCAGCCTTTGTTTTGACTGAGTCTCTTTTCAACTCTGTGGGATTTCCTCCAACATCCCAGCGCTCCCGTTGAACGAGGAGCGGGTAAAGGCAGAGCTGCCTTAACAAGCTGCCTCCTCCGTCTGAAACCAGACTTTCACTCACTCTTGCAGAAAATGGCACTTTCCGCTGGGACAGGGGAGGTTTGGCCCAGGCTTCAGACGCGGTGAGCGGTGAGCTTGCTGGCAGTAGCAGCCAGTCAGTCCCCAGCTCCTCTTCCCCGCCTCGGCAGCTGGGAACGGTGGGAGTTACGGGCTGTGATTACTGGCCCGGACAGAGCCGAGGTGAGCTCAGACTGGCTGCTTTTCACTCACTCACCGGGAGCTCTGTTTTTACAAGTCTCCAAACGTGACAGGAAATGGGTAGCAAATGAGCTATGATGTCCTTCATCAAAACACACTACATTTGAATGCTGTTTTCCTGTAAATAAATCATACAATTATCCTTTTATTCCAGGCTATTATAGAGCCGACATTTGATAGAGACGTAAATCTGTCTATATTTGTCAGGTATCAAATGTCAAATCTGCATTTATGTTCAAGAAACAGTAGAGACAGTATTTACACAATAGCTGGCCTTCACACACATTACCATAAAATCAGCTGTACATGCTACAGGAAACAGTATGCATCGTTCCCCTTTCTGTAGAGGCGCAACTCTTCCTTTGTCTATTGCTTTTTGGGTCTGGAGGTGAGAGAACAAAAGGTGTTTTATGTTTGCGTGTTTTCAGACAACAAATGTATTTCTCATACGCTTGTATTTCAAGCAGGCTAAAGCAATAGAGAAAAACATATGCATCATTTACCATGCCGGGCAATTTCCTCTGATAAGCAATCAGTGTCTGGTATATGTATTACGGGATCTGACATTGCTTCAGCGCAGATTCGCTCCCAAATGCAAACGGATCTTTTCATCATGTCAGTGAAAACACAAAGGAAAACAAAGAGAGACCTCTCCCTTGCGGCGCAAATATCTCACAACAGCGAAGTTCATCCCAGTTCCCCAAACTGAGAAAAGTATGTTTTGACAGATAC
Organism: Chaetodon trifascialis; assembly: GCF_039877785.1. NCBI lineage: Eukaryota > Metazoa > Chordata > Actinopteri > Chaetodontiformes > Chaetodontidae > Chaetodon > Chaetodon trifascialis. The sequence continues at coordinate 14,150,916 of NC_092073.1, forward strand.
ATACCACTCATCGCTAAACAAAGTCTAGATCAAGAAGGGAAGAAATTAATTGTGATTCCAGAAGTTTCTCATTTCTCCTTGTATATTTTTGCAGAAGCTGCGGTCGATATTTCCCTTTTTTCTCCTTAAAAAGAAGTCGAATATCACCTGGTGATTCTTGTGCTTTCATGTGCTGCAATAAAAGCGCGCAGACTGTGCTGTAAATTGTGGCTGTCATGTAAAAAAAAAAAAAAAACTGGGTGTAAAATTTGATGATTTTCATGCTTTTGTTCATGGTGTTCTTTTATACTTTCAGGAGGTTTATGGCCCTACAGTACATGAAACTATCAGCAGAGGCCTTTACAGCTTCAGAAATCTTCGACTGTCATTGTTAAAAAGGCTGTTTTTTCTTTTGAATGCACAAGGTTTGTCCCGGTGCCACGCTCTCACTGTGCCATTTCCTCTCATCCTCTTACTCTGGTGACAGCCAGTGGATTTATGTGTATGTGGTTGCCCAGAAGACCCTCTACTGTACCCTCCCTGCAGAGCCTGTCACACAGGCTGATGTATTCCCCTCCACCCCCTCTCCCTCGCCAAGCTTTATGATGGAAACTGATACAAACACTGTGATAGGGTTTCGGGATAAATTATTCACGCTTCCAATGCTCTCTGCTGCTGTTTCGCTTCTTAGAGGACGTCCATTCTACAAATGGCCCCTTTTTTTAGACCTCATCCTTTTAATTGATCCGTGGCAAAGACAATACATGTGTGATTGAGAGAGCGGAGGATTGCACGGTAAAAGTTCAGAGCGCCGCGAAACGCTTTGGCTGGGATGGTGCGTGTTGTCGGCCGCTGGCGGCCTGTGCTGCGGGGCATTAGGTGCCTTAAGATTTACTGCCTGGTAAATGAAATGGCTGTCCATCGGCTGCAGGGGCGGCACATCAACAGAGCACTGGCCTAATGTCTCTACCATCTGGTAGGATAGGCCTTTAATTGAAAAGAATTTCTGGACTGAAGGGGAAGAGCTGGACCAAGTCTCCCAGTCCCCCAAGAGAGAGAAGTAATGAAAAGAAAATAACTTCTCTCCTCTTTAGTGCCTATGGAAGCCATAAAGAATAACAGGACATGGTGATATAACAGACGCACTGCCGTAGTGAGTGGGTGAATAACTTTCATATTACAGCCTACCATCTGCTAAGACGGTTTTGGAGCTTGGAAGCCAATTGGATTAAACGTTATGGCCACTTTGCTCACCGTGGCTTTTAGGACTGCCTTCAGGTGGCAGTTCATAAAGCATTTCTTTGTCAGATTTATTTAGACATGAAAGATGTGTTTTTACTTTTTTGTCCGTCGCGCCCACTCCGTACTCCCACTTTGAGAGTGGGATTTTTCTTAAAACAAACAGGAGGGAGGGAGGGGATGGCAGACATCCTGGAGGCCATAGAGGATAACTGATGAGTCTAGCAGGACTGAAGGCAGAATAACAACGCTCACCTTTAATGTGGCTTTTACCGTTGGGATTCAGGCACAGCCCGTGTGCGAGTCTGTGTGTGTTTGTGTGCCGATCACACATGGACTGGAATCATACGGAACTATTTCACGCGTTAAACGAATCATGGATCTGACTGAATGTCATTTGTAGAGAAGATCACGGGTGAAATGTACATCACGGCTTTGGTATGCTCATGTGGCACACAGACACCCTTCCACTTGACAGTCTTACCTTCTGTGATGAGCGCGCTGCCAGCATGCATGTCTCCCAGCAGGGCCAGCTGAGCTGAGCTGGCTACCTCTGTGAAAACCCTCCCGACTCCCAGACTATTCAAATATGTGAGAAAATATATCATTTACATCCACTTTCAGAAAAAAGAAACCTCCACCGATATGTTCTGTATGAACTACTTCCACGCTTACTTCAGCTGACAAGTGTGTATACTTGATGAGGTCATCGGCTAAATCATTTCAAGCACCCAGAGGAATCACCCACACCCAAGGTAAACAGATATAGATACTAAAGGTAAACAATAAAGAAAGTCAGATGGAGGCAACATCAATGGCAGATACTGTGCTGCAGCAGGATGAAATAAAAACAAGCGGTAATAATGATGATTTTTAACATCTATTTTTCCACGTCGGCGGTGTTGAAATTAGGCAGACAGGCCCTCTTTGAGCACACATCTAATGTCTCTTGTGTGTTTTGGCATTTGTTTTACAGTACAGGCAGCGCAGCGGTGTCCACACATGTGCACTCATAAATGAAAATGCACGCAGCCATACAGGGCGTGGACGCACACACGCAGATTTTAATTTTACTCCAGCGTTCCAAGACAGATCATTGCTTTACAAGTTGCTCTAAAGACAGCCGGAGGACAGACTGACGAGGCCGCTGTACATTTCTCTTTCTGGCCTTGACTTTGAGTTGACAGAATAAGCACGCTGTCACTGAATCTGCAAATATGAAGGAAAACGCTCCTGTCAACAGAGCTAGAGCGCCCAAGTCTGCCGCAGTCTTATGGCAAGGAAGAATGTAATCAGATACATCTCCAGTCACAAATACAGCATTGAACAAATTGCGCATGGGTAAACCATTTTGTTAAAACAATAGCCAGGAATAGGCAGGGTGACACAGGCTCTGTCCCTATGTGTGTGTGTGTGTGTGTGTGTGTGTGTGTGTGTGTGTGTGTGTGTGTGTGCGCAGGCATGGGTCACAGCTTGTCCACTGACATGGACCCCATTAGATCAGATGACAGCACTTCATAATATTGACACATTCACAGCATGAGGTGCGCTATTCAGGAGGTCACTGCACTGATGATATACTGTACGCACCTGACGCGTCACAGGCTAATTTTGAATCGGTAAACTACCTCGGCCGGCGGACCAAATGAGAGACAGCCGAGCCGCATGGAAATATAATATTGTAATGTAACTGTAAGAGATGACACACATGCACACATACAGTATGTGCATGCACACTGGTGTGTGTTACACACTGTAGTTTTATAAAGCTTTTAAAGCATGAGTTAAACACATAGGCCTGCATGCGTACTGTAAAAAATACTTGCCTGGATTCATGTGTTTATTTGCATGAGTGTGCTTTAATACAGTCTGGTCAGATAAGTGAGAGTTTCCTTAAAAATGTTTGGAAAAAAGCAGCATAAAAAGTCATATTTGGCGGGAGCACATTTATTTTTAGCTGACAGATTTTTTATCCAAACCACATGTTTTTAAACCGAATTTAATCATTATTTCTCTCAGCCCACAGTGATGTTCCTGTGCATGTGCAATCCAGCCGTTACGCTCATGGTCTCATCCAAAGAAACTCACTGTAAGAAAGTAAATATCGTCAAAGTTATGCTGATTTTTTTATTATCAGCGGAAAATAAAATCATGCGAACAGTCATTTAGAGAGACTGTTAGCATGTGATCGTTCTTAACTATTTAAAGGATTCAAGCTCATTTTCTTATTTTCTTTTTGCTATTTTGCAATTATTATTTTCTCTCCCTCTAAGTATTCGAATTCACTGAATCAACTGTATTTGCCCTTTCAGAAAAGGTCAGATTACCTCAGAATAATTTGTCAGCGTTTGGAGGGCAAATGGGGTAATTATGATGTTGACGGCTTAGAGATGATTCAAACTCATGCTGAAGCCTCCCCAATTATGTGTGTGAGGTAAAGTGGCCTCAGCCAAAGCCAATGAGAGCGTCTGTGGCTCTCCTCGCCTCTTTGCTCTTAAACAAACACACCAGTCAGACATCAATAGGAAGCGTCTCTGTTTTAGCACGCCTGACCTTTAGCCGCTGTCCCAGGCTGTGCCCACCAAGAACAGACCCGCACGTCCCAGACATTTAGCAGTAATCATTAACACCCACGTCGCTGGCCCACACGAATTACATCGTAAACCTGGTGTGACCCTCCTCCCGCCGTCGGTGGCTGGACTCAGCTGATCGGCAAAGCGTTATGGACAGATGCATTGCTTCAGAGAATGGCAGAAGACTAAAATAAATAAAACAGTGCTGCTGGATGACAGCGTTGGGCTTTAAATGGTGGGTGATGGAAGGTGGGAAAGGGGGAAGAGAGGAAACGTGGTGAGAAGGCATGATTGAGAGAGTGTGTATGTGAGTGTGAAAGACAGCATAGGCGGGGGCCCTTGTGGGGCTAACATAGTCTGTGTTATGCCATGCCACGGGGCCAGCTGGCAGGGCCCAAAGCTGGCATGACAGAATGTGACAGAGGATCCGCAGTGCAGGGACTCGGGGAATCCCGACACAATAATGCTGATGGCAGGGGCTAAAGCCCAGATTTAATCACAGCCATCACCCACCTGCCAATAGAAAATTACACAACGGATATCAATGGCAGCCTCCCCATAGTGTTGAGCCCCCAACAGAGTTTCCAGGCCGGGCACAGCTGTCAATCACCGGCCTTTAATGGTGGAGTTCATAGCTCCCAGACAACACAATGGCAATGCTATGTAGTGAGCACCATAAAGCCACAGCTGAAGGCTGTAACCTCTCACAGGAAATATTTTGGCCATCTGAGTGAGATTTCAAGATTTCAGATCTGTGGAGCTGAGATAAAAAACTGTATTAATTTCCAGCATCAGAACACTGTTTAATGTTAATATTACAACAGACAGCCGTCTGTGTCGAAAATTTTTTATCTTTGGTACAAAAGAAAATTACTGATGAATGTGTAATTTTCACTCATTTCAATTTGTCATTTAGAAAATGTAAAAAAAAAGAGAGAGAGAGAGAGAGGCTAATGTCTTAAGCATCCAAAGTTACATCTTCAATGAAAAAGAAGAAGAGAAAATAAGGAACAGTTTTTCGACATGTGTGTTTTATATTAAAAAAATGGGGAAGAAAAATCAAGTCAAAGCCACCCAAAACCAAACCAATAATTGTTATCGATTACTTAAATACCCTGTGTGTCACTGATTCATTCTCAGTGGTTTCAGTGGTTTGTGAGGTTCAAACTTAACAATACACACATGCAGATATCCATTTAAAGAGATTTACCAACATGCACTTGGACATTTCAGTATCAGAAGTTTTTATATTTTTCATCTGCGCCTAAAAATATATTTACAGTTCCAGTTTCAGATGTTAACTGCCAGCTTTTGGCCATCATGTAATCTCGGATAAGCATTCGTCTGCTTCGTTGAGGTCGGCTCTCTCTGCCAGTTTACCTTTTTTTTCCCCTTGTTTTGTCAGAAACCAACTGAATGTAGATGATTTGATGGCACTGTCAGTCTGGAGCGGAGCAGACCCTCTGATTTTAACCAGAGCTTTTTCAGTGTCTCGAGCAGGCCTGGGTTTCAATCATACATAATCATGTAGGTACACGCAAATTTACACACAAACACACACACACGCACATCTCATCAAGTTTGTGAGCGCTGCTCGGACTTGACAGGTAACGGTCCTGTGGTTTGGATACCAATCAGCCTCCGAAAAATGTTTACATTCGGGCTGCGCTGCATGTTTTGACTCTCAGGTGCCCCTATATAGATTGCTCGACCACAATTAAGATCTATCAAAATGAGAGCAATTTTACAAACAGGACACACACACACACACACACACACACACACACACACACACGTACAGTATTCCATTTTTGTTAGCAAAGCCAGTTTTTTCAGTTACATGGAATATTTTTAGTGAGATGCACAAAAAAAAACATATTTTTATTGTTAGAAGTTTATTATTTGTTTTTTCATTTGATAATTTGACTTTTCAAAATTGTGCCATTGTTCCCGTCACTCTTTGCAGCATTTTCGTCAGATTAGAGCGACCAAAAAGTGACTCAGCCTTAACCAGTCACATACACTTGATTTCAGTCTTTCTTTTATGTCGGTTTGGTTGGACTGCATGTGTTTATGTGTGTGTGTGCGTGTTTATGCTTCTGTGTGTTGGATCCTGACAGCTATCACTTCTGACACAAAGTGGTTGTTTTCTGAAGGCTTTGCTCCGTTTCATGTTGTAATAGCTTCCCTGTGATGGCAGAGAGGACCTCTGCTCCACGCTGCTCTCAGCCATGACTCCTGCAATATTTACATGTTTACGCTCACAATTTCCATCTGTTGTTTCTGGAACAATCAGCAGCAGGGGCCTGGAGAGAAGCACGGGGAACTGCTGTAAGTCGCACTCAACTTGGGTTTCATGATTGGGAGGCTGGGCCTGATTATGCTCAGCTCGGCGGAGAGGAGGGCGGATGGGGAGGGGGGGGTTCGCTTTCTTTCCTTCAAGGCCCTCTGAAGGTTTCTGACAGAGGGCTGGAAGAAAGCGAGGGCTCTGGGGATGTGTGTGAGTTCGCCCTTATAGTGAAGCTTCACCAGGGTGAGATCAGTCATTGCGGGCCCCGTAACCCCGCTCACCCCGATCCAACTGGCCGGGGCCAAATTCACTAATGGATTTCAGATACGTTACAGAATCAATTGCAAGGTTCAAATGTGGTCAGAAACACTTTAATGCGGCCGATTATGATCGAAATTGGGATGTTTATCCGCCATGAAGTTACAACAACAATTTCAAAAGGGGCCGAATAAATTCAGTCGTGCTTAATGGTGGTTTGTCTGCAGATATTCCTTTTCAACGTTTACCTTTCCAAAAAAAAGAAAAGATTTAGATCAGTCTTAAAGTGTTTCATAGATAAAATTTAAGCTATTTAGGAAGATGACTGGCATCACGCGCTTTGGAAAATAGTTAAATAGCAACGAGATGTTATCAGAGTAGCAGCACCACTGTTATGTGTCACAAAATGGAATGCTAAATAATCATTTAGGAGTCAAAAGAAAACTATTACTACTGAGAAGTAAAGTTAAACCCCCCGAGGACAAATGGGAGCTCTCAAAGAAAGGGTGATACTGATGACTGTGTGGATAGAGGGAGAAAGAAAGCAAAGAAACACAGGCAGGATGAAAGGGTGTGTTGGTCCCTTGTGATGTGGCTGCAGACGTAGTGGGTCCCAGCGTCAGCCTGGCCCAGCGTCGGGTTTCCCCATGCCGGAAGTGGCGCGTTTCCCCTGGCGACAAGCTCTTCCTGCAAAATAAAGAAATCATTAGAAAGATGACAGCTGGGCTGGCCAGCAGAAAGCCCAGGGGGCCCGGCCTCAGAGAGCTGCCACCCAGCATTAGCTCGCTGCGCTTGGCTTCACCATCACCTCCTTCAGAAGGTAAACAACGCCGCTGCAACGCGGCTCTCAGCGAGATCACTGCTCACTATGTCACTCTCTATCTCATTCTTAATTTTTCTTCTTCTATCTCTGATCTGAATGTGCTTATCTGACACTCTCCTCCCGACTTCCCTGAGGATGATAGGTGGAGGAACAACGTGGGGGCTGGCCAGCAAACCGAGAAAAATTCCGACACGTGAACCCCAAATCATGCGTAGTGAGCACGGGGCCGAAGGGTCCGGGCTCGAGTGGCGACCCCTGGCAATCACGGCGTGTGGCAGCCACACTGGGGCCTCTGCAGCACGGCCCTCTGGGAGCGCACCGCGCCACATTCCAGCCTGAAGTCCTCCACAAGCATTTCCTCCACAAGCCATCGCCTACGTCTGTCTGCCAGACGAACGTAGCCAAAGAGCCAGAGGACTTAAGGGTGCATTAAGAGAGCTCTCCCGAAAACCATCAGTACTTGACCTCAGCTGAAATGATTACACTGTAAGGAAGATATTTTGAGGTTGATCCCAAAAGATAGTCTCATCTTGTGCTTAAGGGCCTCGAGCGGATGAATTGATGCTGCCATTGGAGCAAATCGTGCTGTTCTTGCGTTTAGTTGCTTATTATTTCAGGAAATGACTCAATCATTAAGAAAAAGTTTTACTTCTTTTCTTTTTATTTTATTTCCTTAATGAATGCCATTGAAACAAGCAATAAACACAGAATAATGAAAATATGACCATTGGAGAAGTAGTTCAAGGTTGAGAGCTTTGAAGATCGACACTAGGATATTTGTCTGCACAATATGAAGCTAGAGCTAGGAGGTTAGCTTAGCTTAGCATGAAAAACAAAAGCAAGCCGCAAGACTGGCTCTCAGCCTGGCTACAATGTGCCTTCCAGCACCTAAAACCAGAAGGAAGTCACTGCTACCAGCTAAGAAAGAGCAATAAGTGCCTATAAAATCACAACTTGACATTTTCACACACTGGTTTTTGTACACACTAAACAATAGTAAAGATATTAAGTCTTAATTGTGCCCTTCAGAGGTGCTGGTAGGCTCATTTTGATACCTCTGTATAGAGCCAGACTAGCTGTTGTCCCCTGTATCCAGTCCTAATGCTAAGCTAAACTGCTGCTAGCCTTAGCCTCATTTTGAAAAACAGACACAAGAGCACAACTATGTGTGATGAGCAGGATGTATTATTCCTTTCATGTCACTCAAATTGGATCTTTATGTTGGACTTTAATGTGTGTGAATGTGTGTTAGTCACACTGTGAGGACATACATTTGTTTACACAGTCACATTGTGGGGACTCGTCTTCCTTGTAGAGACAAAACACAGGTCCCCATAAAGCATATCACTGAGTTTTAGGGTGAGGACTTGGTTTAAAGTTACAGTAAGTTTAGGCAAGTAGTGCTTATGGTTAGTCAAGGTAATGTCCCCAAGAGCGATGGAAACACAACTGTTTCTGTGTGTGTGTGTGTGTGTGTGTGTGTGTGTGTGTATTGGGAGCGAGGGTGACGATCAAAACATGACACAGCCTCACAGACACCTCCAGGTGCCACGACTCTGTTGCCGTGGCGATTAGGGTTGACATGGGTTAACACCTGCTAGCGCTCACTCATGGAGATTAATGTGGCTGCTCAAGCAAGACACACACACATGCACACAGAGACACAAACGCAGGCACACACCCACACTGGACCCCTGTCCCCTCTAATGGGGACTGATAAAAGACAGGCTCCATCTCTCACAAACAGGACTGACTGGGCAGCTCTCGGCCAGCTCCACTGCAGCCACTTCCACGTGCTGCTGCATTTAGGCATACTGGCCCATGACTAGGAAGCAGGACACCATTTCTCTGGACTCACTTGGCTTCTCGACACTCGCTGCGACACTGTGACAGAAGGTGGTTGCTGCATAAGGTCACCACGTTTATTGCGTGATATTAAGTTACGAAAACTGATGTCGGCAGGTCACTGCGGCTGACAGGTAGACAGATGTTGGCTGTTCCATCTCTACTGTCTCCCTTTAAGCTACGCTAGTCGTCAAGTCAACATTGTGGCAGCAAATCCCAAATGAAGTAGGATGAGCAAGCTGATCCAAACTGCTTTGAGGCTGTTGACACACCGTGGCTCATTTCCATTGCTGATGCCCGAGCCAGAGCCCAGTGTGGCCGTGGCTCGGCCTTATTTACACACACAAATGAGGCCGACGGTAAAGGCAGACGTTGCCCTGATGGGAAGATTGCCAGGATCTGCATTTGAGAGTACAGTCATTCTTTTGGGTGCCCTGTCTAGTCTGAAATGTCTCACTCACCTCTAGTGGCATCTAAACAGCAGACAGTAGGGGTTTTATGTGTCCATGCAAGGAGTTTTGTTTTCTCTTTTTCTTAAACCATTTTGCCCTTACCATTTTTGCCTCGGTCCAGCAGAGGTGAATGGAATTTGGCTTGTGGTGCTCGCAGTGCTGCGAAATGACATTGAAAACTTCTCCTTTTCCAGAAACAGTTCAGACAGACAGAAAAGCTATTTTGAGAGACAGCGTCCCTGTTATCCTGGATGATCCACAGACCTCCCTGTCAACGGACTTAAAGGGACTATTTTTTCAAACATTGTTTTTGGAAAATCATATTTCTTTTGAATGTTAAGCCTTGACATTTTGTACAATGCTGTGAGCATCACAAACAAAACTCCATTCACCTCCACTGTGTTTAGTGGTAGAAATCTCAGAAAGAGTTGTCTCAAAATCTTGCAACACAAAACCTTTGCACTCTATGCACCTCGATACCAGCTAGGATAAAATTTGTAATTTGGATGACTCTTATAATTTGTGCTGCCACCTTTTTCAAGTCATAATGATGTAATGCTGTTGCCCTTCATTGAATAGTCCACCTCTGACTCCACAAGTTGTTTTCATTGGGCTGTGCGCCTCGAGCAGCTCCTAGCCTCCATGTGTCCCAGAGCAGCGACTGTAAAATCCATTTGGGACACTAAGCCCTTAATGATGAGGGGATGCTGAGGTAAGGCAGGTACCCTGACTTCCCTCCTAAACTCTGATGGTTTTTGGACAACTCTAACTCCACTGGACTCAGGTGTCCATCTGGGCCAAATCACTCACATGGTACTATTTATTTGGCCTGTTAGAGACTCAGGGATAATCGGACCTCCCTGTTTTTTTTGTTTTTTTTTTGTTTTTTTCTCTTCTTTTTCCCCTGGTCCTAATAGCAATTGATATGCGCTATTAGAGGGTATTCACTGTGTAGTTTGTGCTCACATGAAAGCAGTGGTCTGTTTACAGGATTCTAAATGATTGGGATTTGGAAAGCACTGTCATCACGGTTAAGACCAGGGAAAGGATACAAGGCACTTAATAACAATGAGGAGAAAAATCCACAGGCACGCTTCACTGGCGGGGCAGAATGTTAGAAAGGAGCGCCAAATTCATATACTCACACATAACCAGTAAACTGTGGACTGGCACGTTTTTCTGTAGCATTTATTATATTCATTGGAGAATTTAAGGAGGTACATTATTTTCTGATGACTTGAGGTTGGTAGTTAAACAAAGTCCATCAGCCCGAGTGTTCTTGGTTTACTGTGACACAGTTGTATGTTTTTGTAGGAAACTGACTTGAACTCAACACACTGTAAAAGACCTTCCAAAACCGCTCCCACCATAATTATAAAACAAGCTCATTCTGGTTAAAATGGACAGTAATACTTCATTTTTGAGGAGGGTGCTTCCCATCAACTAATTCAAACACTGTAGAAACGATAGTCATAATAAGAGTGTTTTTTCCATATAACGTATGCCAACTGCAGCGCTCTCTAATACAAGCAGCATGGAGGATCTCAATCTGGTCGTGATTATCAACAATACGTCACTCTGCATTAAATCTGAAAGGAGCTGTTGTCACAGTGCTGTCACGCTATGGGCTGCCACCATAATGGCACACAACAACAATAAGGCCTTCAGTCTTTTGTTCAACGGCCCTGTGGGCCACATGCACTTATTCCAAAGTTCCCAAAATATTTTTTCGCAATTGATCGGCCCTGTCATTTTGTGAATTTCACAAAAACAGGGAGGAGGGAGGACAACAAAGCTCAGAGGTGTAAAAATAGCCTTCAGGTTTTTGGATGCATTGTGTGGTCTCTCAATACAAAAGGGAGGAGTGAGAGGAGCTGAGGCTGGGAATCACCCCTAGGGGTGAGGGTGGGGAGGCGGAGGCATGCTAAGAAACAAAGTCCAGGTGACATCTCAGTGTCAGTGTCACCCATTTAGGGGACGGTGCAGCCGTATCAGTGACAAAAACCCTGCGGGCTGTAAGCTCCGTCAATGCTGCCGTGATCCGGACAGGGAGGAGAGGAGCCAGAGATTTCAACACAGACCTTAAGAAGACAATGTGCGTCTTAGATAAGGCTCCACTTACTGTACCTTAAATGTTGTCCTCTTTTACCTGATGATGGGTGTCTTTATCCTGGCTGATTGTCCTTTAAAAGCACTTATAGATGGGAAGAGAATTATTGTTGTCCATCTTCTAAATGTCAGAGTCATGTGGTTTCTGATAATACACACAAACACTGTCCACCATGCACTACACCACTGCTCCTTTGGTGTGGAAATAAGCACATTTGGGATTGTTCAAGCATCTGATTAGGATGCCTCCATGCAGGCATGTCATCCAACTTGGAAAAGACCCCGCTGCAAAACCCCCTGTAGGGTTTGCATATTTCATTTGGTCCAGTTACATCTCAGGAAGTGTTGGAGGACATGGCTAGGAAGAAGGACATCACAGCTACTTTACTTAGCCTGCAGCCACCTTGCCCGGACCCATAAAAGCAGCAGAAACCTGAATGTGGAGCTGCAGTTCTGCTTCTGTCTCTCTCAGGTGCGAGTCTTTTCTGTTCTGAGATCCAGGCTGGGCCTCCGTCCAGTCACTCTGGTGGTCGGGCATTTTCCTATGACGAAGTAGGGTCTAGAGTAATGGATCTATTTAGCAGTGATATTCCTTAATGGAAACAGCCTAATTACAACCGCGAATAACCACAAGCCTTCACAAAGGATTTAAATATACAATAGCAGAAAAAAGGCAGGTATACGTTTTCCAAATGATGAAAAAGTGAAACATCTGCTGCTCTTAGCAGGTTAAAAAAAAGTCTCGGAGAGAGAGAGAGAAAAATGCTTTGTCACTTTAGATTTCACAGCACCGGTTTGAGCTACGTGGCGGCTGGTTTGGATTTCAAAGCCCGCTACTTCCAGGGAGAAAACAAAAACAAATATTTGTTTTGTGGTCTATTGTGTTTTAATATGGCAGCGAGACGAGACGCAAATTGAATGCAGAAGATGCAGCTGCTGAAATCAAGGAGAAGGATCTGTCTCTTCCTCCAAGGAAGATTTGCGATTTTGATTACTGCCCAGTTTGATTATTTGAGTTTTAATCTTTCTGATTATGTTACTCAGATGCAGATTTCAAAGGAAATACGAGCTTTTTTTCACTTTCTCAAAGGCTTTGCTTGATTTAGCTTGTCCTGTCCTCTCAGCTATGCTCTAATTTCCATTGTTACTGGTGAGATGATCTCAGATATGAAGGCACAGATGGCGCAAACTTCTTGAGAACCTCTGAGCCTCAAAGGATATAAAACAAAAACTACCTCTCCCAAACAAATAACAGGATAATCCCCTCTGCTGTGTGGATGATTTCAAATAAGGCCTGAATAGACAACCAAATCCAAATATCCAGGGTTATTAATAGTGTCAGGCCACAGTAAGTGGCAGGTATAGTGAAATGAGGCCACCAGAGACTGCTGGTTGTGAGTGAAGGCCTGTGATCATCACTCATCACCAGTCGTTAGCCCCACTGGCTGCTAAAATTGAATCTCAAGTTGTGTCCTATTTTGGTTTGAGGAACAGGTGATGTGCTTGGCCCGACATGTTCCCCTTGCCTCCACACCACCCCCTCGGGGCTGTTAGTGAATGCAATGACAACATAGTTTTCCAAGAAAAGGAGCGGCGGCGAAGAGGGCCCTCCGTCCTACGACACAGATCGATACCTGATTAGCCGAGCCAAAGTGCTGCAGAGCCGTGGCACGCATGCTTGTGTTTAACGTGGGAAAAAAGGCATGTTTCCCAAGAGCACCTCAATAAAAGACATTTGTCTCTGCTTTTGTTTGGTAAAACAAATCCATGTTGGACAGCAAGCGGCAATCAGTCCAGTACTGTTTAATTTGCTGTCAGCTCGCGTAGCGCAGAGCTGTCTGTCTCGCTTTGTTGGCCTTTGTTGACAAACGCTTGACTGACTTGAAAATATCCACCCAAATTAGGCAAATCCTTTGTTCATCGTGTGCTCTGACAGAGAGTCGCACAGGCTATAAAGCTGAAAGTATCGCTGCAATGAGCAGAGTAAGTGATACTTAATTTAACCAAGTTGTTTTCTAGAAGGCTAAATGACATATTCCTCTGGTTTGTAGCTGGAAGACAAACAGCAACACACACAGTGGATCTGTGTCATTGTCAGCGGCTGCACACCTGGACTCTCCTGTCCTCTGCACCTGCCTGCCTGCTCTCAGTGTAAACTTCTCCCAACCCACCATTTACATGCAGGTCAAATCCCATTCAAATGGCTCCATCTGAACAGAGGAGCATTTCAAAACAGACTACCTCAACTGACTTGTGATTATGCGTCAATTTGTATAAGGTCTCCACAAAATTGGAAATAATCAAATTAATGCTGCAGACTGATCTCTAATTGTTTATACGGTCATAATAGAGCCTTGAGTATGTCTCTTTAATTAGTCTGCAGGTCAATTTGTTCCTCTTGGTCATCTTAATCTATTTCTGGCAGCTGTAAACATAAATATCTTCCCTGTTACTCACAGCAGGGGTGGGATTGAGAGAAATAATGCTGCCCTGCTGTGACAAAACAGTTGTTATTTGCCTGGCATTATACCTAAAACTTTCCTACAATCTTACAATTATTTCTACCATGTGGATGATTATGGGGAGAGCAATAGATATGCACAGGCAAATTATAGTCCAATCTGGGATGCTTAAGATTTGAATACCAGCATGCTTAACTACAAAGGCCATGCTCGAGAACTGCATGAATCACATAAGAGGGGGAAATAAGAGGAAGAGAGCATGCAGCCAAAAGTTCCACATCCCTGGTTTCAGGGGTACAGAGTGGTCCATGGGTGGAGTATTAGTGTGGAGTTATGTATTATGTGTAATTATGAGGCTAACTTTAAAAGGTTTCAAGGTAAAAGTTCTGCAGGATGCCAAGAAATTACATCCTGGGGGGATATACCCCGATGCTGCAACTTCATTTAAAGAAATGAAGCGTTTATATTAACCACAATGAAGACAAACTAGTACAGTGGCTGCTCTTTCCTGTGAAAGTGATCACATCTTTATGGCTCCCGTCACTGCTCTTTACAGATCTGTTTCCCAGAGGTATTTGATGGGGAGAGCCAAAGAGGGAGGAAGTGTGGGTCTGCAGCCCCCGTGTTAACAATGGCTCTCCTCAGACCCCCGGCCCAGGCCCAGCCAGTCATGAGACACCATGGAGATGTTATTGACCTCGAGGTTAACTCTCCTCAGGTAAGCCTGGGAGATAATGGACAAAGAGCAGTTCTTTTACAGGTGGAGTGACACGGCATATCCGCGCAGCGCAGCTCCTCTCGCATTGACAGATTTTCTAATTCACTGCAGATTCCCATATAACTGGGTGGCCAGGGCCAGCTCTGCCCAACAGAGGGCCCATTCATGCTGGGTGGGATAGAGGACCCGGCCAAATTAACCTGGATTAATTTAAAAGAGCAAAGGGCCTTTACATCCGAATAAAATGAAGATCAATAAATTAAATGTCCGGGTCAGGATGTCAAGTTGCAGCGATGATGGACTGACATACAGAAAGCTACGTTCTTTGGCTGAGAGCGGGAGAAAAAAATGTGGCGCAAGATCCTTAATTACTTTATTCCGAGGAGGACAAGTGCTTCCATACGTCTCTCTTTACATGCTAGAGTTGTGCTCCTATAAACACACTCATGTCAGAAAAGAATGCTCATTACTTCTCTCATTTGGCTCCGGGATGAGTTACTGCAACAGAAAAGTCATCAGAGAAACCACTCGGAGATTTTTAAACTTGTTTGCATTCCACAGTAAGAATTATTATTTAATGTGTGATTTATGTCCCTCAGGATTTTACATTAACTTCTGTTTTTTTTCTCCATTCATGCCTTGATCGTTGCACAGGAAATGAACAAGATTCCCGCCTTAATGTTTATCAAATTGTCAACCAATGTCCACATTAATTTGTCCACCTCAGTCTATGAAGGTTTGCCCTAAAAAAAAAAAAAAAAAAGCTGATCATGTCACTGTGGTGGAGCAGCAAGACCTAAACCTGAACCACATCCTGTCATTCACTACATGATCAATTATCCAGTAAGGGCAGCCTTGTAAGGAGGCCATCTCATCATGCAGCATTAATATCTAAACAGTGTCTGCCTGGAGATGACATATAGGACAATGGAAAGAGGGCCAAAGAAATGACCGAGTGGCCCCGGCCCGTGCTGTTAGCAGATTAAAGTGACTTAAAGATGCAGGGACCCGAATTCTCCATGACAAAAGGTAAGGCAGGTGACACAAAGATTTTGGCAAGGTCGTTTGAAGGGTTTTCTCTGCCTTTCCTCATGTGTTAGAGTTGTCTTGAGTCACTAACACAAATGTATCACAAATATCTATACATTTTCAGCTATAATATCCACATTTCACTTATTATTTTACTTTATTATATTAGCACAAGAGTAATGTGTGGAAAAAATGCATTCAAAAGATGTTTTTAGTTGTTTTTCGGTTCTCATGTGATGGTTTGATTTTTTTGTTTTGTTTGGTTCTTTTGGAAAAAACAAAATAGTAAAACTACATTAGCTGAATTTCCCTCTTGAACTGTCAGTCTTGTGATGCCCACGACGGCTTTCTAAATGAAATACCAAACCTGTCGCAGAGGCAGGCTTCACAAATATGCCAACAGGATACTTCCTCAGATTAGCAGGGCTGTTTACACAGTCCCCTGGTAATCTGGGCCACAGGGGACATACCTGTACTGTGTCAGAGACAGAGCTAGAGTTACACAGTGGGACCAACCAGCCACAACGGCCCACACCAGAATACGATCCTGAGGGTCCAGCGGGACTGGCCCAGCTCCAGAGGGGTTGGCACTGGGTACAGCTGGCCCCGTCTTGCCCTGCCAGACAAGGGGAGGAGTGGTGTGTGTATGCTTGTGTGTGTGTGCTTGTATAAGGTGGTACCAGCTGCCACCTCCACATCCTTCCTTCCTGTTCCTGTTTTTTTGGGGACATACTTTAGTAATTGGCTTGTCTACGGGTCCATAAGCAGTGCTGTTGGTACACACCGGCGCACACACAAAGAGGAAGCTTTCCGTTAGGTAAAAAAAAAGAAAAGAGGAGGGCAACTGTGCCTTGTGGGCCTGGACAATGCCAGCACACAGAGAATACTGGTGTTATTGTGCACTGAGGGGAGGGCAGTTTTAATGGAGCCTAAAGCTGATGGAAAGATAATGGGAGAGAGTTGCCCTGTTTGAGCTGCATGCATTATAATCAGACACGCACGCACACACACACACAAATACATGACTGTGTGCTCATGCATCCATGTGTGTGAGTGAGTACGGTCCTTCCTCCAAGTCACTCACTCTTCACCCTTCAGCTGCTTCTCCACACAAACAGATGTCTGAGCACAAAAGACGCTCACCAAGGAAAGATCCAGTAAAACGTTATATCTCTTGACCAATCATAACAGCACCTGAGCAGACTCCACCCTGATGTGTGTGCACCTCTCTTGCGAGGGACGACAGAACAGGTCTGGTGAGCTGGACCGGTTCAACATTGTTTTATCCATGTAGCCGTCAGTCTGTCCATCCGTCCGTCCATCCATCCCTTGCCCAGTGGGATAGGGCACCAGCAAGCAGCAGTGCACCACACAAAGGCTTCCTTTATCACGATAGGGCTTCAAACCCAGAGTTCAGTTTTCACAGGCTTATCAAAGTCTTCTGCAAGTGTGCTGAAAAGCCACTGATGCCCCTGGGATTTCACAAATCAACCCCACACATATGCTACACATGAGGCAGACTGTGTGTGTACACAACAGACAGGAAAGCGTTCAGTTCTTGTTTGTATCATGTTCAGGTTGGAACATTCATCGAGGCATCTATTGCACAGGAGCAGTTAAACAGAAGTAAAAGACGAGATGAGAGGTGCATAACAATGCTGCTAACGACAATGATAATGATGCCATTATGCTGCCCCACCCCCCCAGCCGCTCTTCCAAAAGGGAGAGTAGCTACAGGGTGTGTTCAACAAGCCAGTGAGGCAGGAGGATGATTCTGGAGTAAATCATTTGTGGAAAGGTGAAATGTGGCCAGCACGAGTCGGCCTAATCCATGCCAGACATGTGCAGAACACCAGAGGAGCAGGTGCAAACAATTGAAGCAGCTGTCAGTGAGCTGCCGTGATCTCTTTTGATATCTTAATTGTTAGCCAATCCAAGAGCAATTTTGGCAACATTGCTGTCAGCCCCAGGACTTGCCCCGTTCAGCTCCCATCTGTCAGGAGCTTGCTGGGCTCTGGTGCTGCTCTCCCTCCCTGACTGAGGGCCCATGTCTCTGGGATGTGTGTGTCCAGCCCATCCAGCATCTCTGAGGGAAATCGGGCCTGATTGCTGCCATTTCCGCTCACTTTGGCGGTTTGGGTCGGGGGGTGCAGGCTAATGCTGATAATTGCCATGTTTCAAAACTACTGGAATTTGTCAGGCCTCCCACCCAAACCCTGTCCAGCCCCGTCCCGACCCCCCTTGTCGGTTCAATGTTCCTAAACATTGTGATTAGCATAAGAGCAGAGTGTGTGTCAGTCTAGATTCAGGTCCGGGATCTGAGACTCTCCAGATACTCCCGCTGTGGAGTCGTTAGGACAGGGGTGATCAGGAGCTACATGGCTGGGGCTCCACTGATGTGAGCCCAAGCAATCAGACAGTAAACAGCACCACAAAGAGCTCAGTGAGCTAATGCAACTCTCAGCCAAAACTAGCAAAAACAATTCTTCTAATTTGACTCAGTGGCCAAACGTAAAGCTGACGAGTTCTTATAAAAAAATCACTTTTTCACACATGCGCGCTTTACACACATTCACAGACAGCCAAGAGGCGTCATTATAAAGAGATAATTCACAGTGCAATGACAGTGAGTGACCTGCCTCCTCCCATTCAGTACGAGGTGAGGCCTGACTCTAGGCCCAGCCTGACCCTTCCGGTGATTTATGTGGCCCCAGTAAGCCGGGTCTATTTGAGGGCCCAGCGAGGAATGAAAGTGTTAAGAGTGAGTGTTGGGGAAGGTGGGCGCTGAGGGGAGAGTTATGAGTTTTCTCAGCTGAGCGCCCAGCTTTGGGTTTCTGACATTGTTTTCATCCGAGAGGGAGGAGAGAGTCGGAGTAGTAAAAGGTGGTGGGGGGAGGCAGAGGGATGGGGTGTGTTGGGGGGGACCCATGGAGCCCGCAGGCTTGAACTCCACAGCTGAACCACTGACCCCAACCATCCATCAGTAGAGGGGTGTGACAAGGCAGAGGCAGGGGTATGTGACAGGAGGCAAGGGGGGGAGGCAGAAGTTGGGAGAGCTGGTGACGGGGGAAACAGACTGAGGGGCTATAATGGGCTTTGGGACATGGGAGGGGCTAATCATTGGTGGGGGGCAAGTTAAGGAAAGGGCAGTGTACTGTAGAAGGATGGGGTGGGTTAATGGGCTGGGTGGGATGTCTGCCTGCTGAATGAAACAATGAACCAGGTCAGAAAAGTTGAATATCTAAGAGGTTCAAACCAAAAACAACTGGAGTCAACCCAGAAATGTTCACAGAACCTGATGCTTCTATTCATAGATGCATATAAACTGACCAGATCTGCAATTTTTATACACGATTAATCAAAAATGAGCTAAAAGAGTTTATCATCAGGACATTTGAGTAATGGCGGCTAAAAATGGGGCTTTGCAGTTTCATGAGAATGATGAATTATAGATCATTTCCTGCCGCAACATGAATAATGTCTTGGCTCTATTGAAATCAATTTAATGCCACCTTGGTGTAAAAAAAAGTACACATTTTTATCCAAAATATTGCATTTTTGTTTGCTTCCAAACTTTTTAACAGTAATGTGTACACGGAGAGGAGAAAGCTCAGTGAATCCAGGTACTTTACTAACCTGGAAGATCCAAAGTGGAACAAAACTATTGGTACTAAAAACTCAACTTCTGCTCCAGCCAGCGGCTACATTTTTTGTGTTTCCACTTATGTGAGATTTAGGCAGAGCTCAAAGCCAGATTGAACCCTCCCCCCATCTAGACTGCCAGCGTCTTTCAGCTGTTGCCCAAGACTCACTGTCACTTGGCTCCACACAATGCATGGCCAATGGGTAGACTGGATCCCAGCATCCGTCCTCAGAGGGGCATTGGCCCTCAGCCAGACAAGGCCGAGCTGGGGCCCCTGTCGCACTGAAAGACTAGAGCAACACTAATGGTTAAGTCTGAATCGAGCCATGAGGAAGAGTCTGGGGCAGACAGGGGAGGGTCGCTTTAATACGATCCAGTTTGGAACTCCATAACACATATTCCGATTTCATTAGGGGCCAAAGATGGAGCCTTATGTCGGCGGCATTAGCAGTTAAAGGGGTGACTGTGTTTGTCTGCTTGACACTGTGTAAAAGAGGGTTAAGGCGCAGAGGATGAAGACGGAGGAGGGGGTGGAGGAGACGGGAGATAGAGAAAGAGAGAGTTCATGGCCCTCCCAGTTAGGTTATGGCACTGCAGCATGGACAAATCCATGAGCAAGCGAAACCACTGTTTTAAATAGCAGGTATCTGGTGTCAGCGTGCCCTGAGAGAGGCCCTCTCCATCAATATGTTCCTTTGCCCTTGTCTGCTCCTGATATCTTTATCTTGTCAGAACCTCTCCTGTACGTTCCACCTCAATGGCTTCCGTCTGTGCTGTCCCGTACAGATGGACCGCTGCTGGTCGCTCCGCTGTAGGCCCTGGAGGCTGGATGGGGCGAGAGCACGGGGGGGTTAAGGTGCAGCGGGAGAGAGCTGAAGGCAGTCTTATGTCAACCTGTAGTCTACAGGGGCCTCATTACACAGACGCCAATGGAGAGGCTTTTAGAGGGTAATTAGACCATTACAGATAGCCGGGGGAATAAATGAGCGCTCCCTGTATCCTCTGAATAAATGAGATGTTAAAATGTGCAGCTACTTTTTTTTCAATTAGTGATGCATTTGGGAAGGTTCCCTTTTCTTGTCAAAAATAGTAGAATATTGCACAAATACACAACATTACATGCTGAGTAAAGACGTTAATTCAGAATGTGTTTCTTTGCAAGAATCAAAAGTAAAAATAAGTAAAACCTGGAAAAATTCAACGCAAATGAACATTCTTATCAAAAGTAAGCACAGTGCATATTTACAGTCCTTTCCTATCACACATCCACTGTGCTGAAACTGGCTGGACTCAGATTGTGCTGCAGTCCGGTGGCAAGAGGAAGCTTCCACTGTTCTTTCCTGTAATTTCGAGCTTACCCTGAGATGAAAATGGGAGCGGGATTGTGGGGAATGACAGATGCGGCTCGGGAGGGCCATTGAAGAGGTCATATGTCATCACGGGGTCGCACACGCCCTTTGAGCAAGGGCCGGAGGGAGGGTGCGGGGTGGCAGCTGGGGGGGGGGGTCGCCTTCCCACACTACCTGCAGAGATGAGGCCTGGGAATGCAGCTAACCTGGACCCGACTGACTCCACTCACCTGTCAGCCTGGTCGTGAGCGTGTCCTGGATTTATGTTGGCTAGTCTGACCGGCTCTGTCCTCCTATATGAGCATCTGTCTGTCTTCCCAGCGCCTGCACTATATTTCAGCTCTGTCTTTCTTCCTCTGTGTCTCTTGCAGCAACTTGAAAGGTGTGTGTGTGTGTGTGAGAGAGAGAGAGAGAGAGAGAGAGAGAGAGAGAGAGAGAGAGAGAGAGAGAGAGACGAGTTCAGGACCAAGTGTGTGTGATCTTAATAGCCGTCGGTTACCTGCTCACATATGATACCCCTCCAGCCTGCTTGGGCAGATGGCTATTACTTTCCAGTTGTGAAAATCAAGCTTATACAAACACAGGCAAGACTGAGACGCGCTGGACCAAGTGCAGTATCCCTCTGATAGACAGCATTGGTGTGTGCGTGTGTTGTGATGAGGGCTGATTCTCTGGCGTCTGTCATGCGCAGCCTATCCTGTGGAAATCATTAAGTAGGAGCACTAGGCCGTCACTTCCTGGCACAGCATACAAGTGAGATGAAGAGCTTTATCAATTTCCAGGACAGGTGGGAACATTAGCGAAGGCCAGACAGCGGTGGTGTCAGACCTGAATCAAAAGTGGAAAGTCGTTTTTACTTTTGATTTTCGGGTGAAAGCTGTTTGGGGCTTTTCATTTCTGCGCATTCGTGAGCATTTTAAATTTTAATACAATCAGACAGTGGCTATTTAAAAAATAATTTAAAAAAAAAGAGAAAACATTAAAATGTGCCTGTTCAGACTTTTAAAATGACATATCTTGCCAAAACAAATTCCAATATAGCTGATTTGTAGTCAACCAACAACCAACTGATTTTCCGGTTTCATTAATTGTGGCCACTTCGTTGTAAGTATGAAACCTGAACTTCTCGCTGTCTTGAAACTCAATAGTCCTTTTAGTGTCAAGGTTGGCCCTGTCCTGCTGCCCCTCTCATGGAATCTGATGTCATGTGACTTGCCCCCACTGTCCCGATACGCCGGGATTATTGATCCCTCGCTGCTGTGAGTGAGACGTTTACTGTAGCCCATAGTGCTGCACACCGGAGAGCTGCGCACGGATCACCTCCTCTCTGCAGCCGATCGATAGATAATATTGTGGTAAATTATTCAGCCGCTTCGGCATGTCGACAGTGTCATGCTTAAATAATAAGAATGATAATAATAACAATAATTCTCTAAAAAAAATAAATAAATAAACGACAGCATCGTGATGTTGCATGTTAAATTGCTTAATTAGATGCGGCCTTGAATTATAATGATGCGAAAATTACTTTAATTGCTCTAATAGGGGCGAGTCTTAATAAAAGTCAATCATTTAGAAATGATTTAAATATAAATAAAACAGCACATTGAGCAGTTTAAACGCTTTCAGATTTAAGGTGGAACTTTTTATATTATACAATGCAAATTTCAACAACAAGAATCTGACATTTTTTTGATATTTTACCTTATATTATAGCATTACAATCAATAACTATTCTGTATTAATTACAAGAATTAACCAAGCTGATACCTATTTATTATTAATTTAAAAAAAAATCGGCATTGTAATATTACTGTCAGAAAAATGTTAATTGTAAATTTCTCTCTAATCATCTCTATATTTTTAAGTTACACATGACATTTAATTTTGCTGTCCGTTTTGTAGTGTGATATCTAAACGATGCATTTCCAATTCTGGTTATTTGCAAAAGAAAAACGAAATGTTCAAACAAACTATTTGCACATCGAAGTAACATGAGTCAGAGGGTTATTCGCGCAAGCTAAAATGTATTCATTAAAAAGTTAATTAGGCAAAGGACAGTTTGCTTGAGTCCAAGCGAGGAGTTGGCCGCAGGGCTAATTAGTGCGGAGTGCTGATGGAGGTCATGAGGCCGGATCAGGTGTCTCTGTGGCCGCTGGCCTCTGCTCACACTGCGGCAGCCAGTGACTGGAAGCAGTGGAAGGCCTGGGCCTCAAAGCTCATAGGTGGACGGCACTTCCATGTACATATACCGCCATCTACTGGCCAAGGATCAGGCAGTGACACGCACTTAATAGTCTCTAACTATATAAAATGACACATGCATTGCCTCGGAACACGTTCAGAATAGTATGTGCACACAACTGAATTTTAAAGAATAAAGCAAAAGTGTTTGTGGCAATGAAAGCAAACATAACTCTAACTCCCAAAGCCTCTTCTCTTTTACACTAATAGAGTTTTCCTGCTTTATCGTCAGCATAGGGATGGACGTGAAGGTGCACATTGTGATTTTACAGAATCTGATACAGTGAAAATGGTCAAACCTCATCTCTATTTGTGACAGATGTTTCCCTTTTGGACCGCATTGTGCTTTAAGGTATTCTCATTATTTTCTCTAACTCTTGTATACATGTATAAAAGTCTGATTTGTGGTCCATCAGAGCAATTTTGAAATTTGAACAGTAAAATTGTTCAGATATGTTTTTCTCAAGTGCCATTGAGATATTGGCCTGTTGCCTACTTCTGCTGATGAAGGGAATAAATATATCATAACAGTCCTTAATAGTCTTCAAGCATTGTTCAGATTAATCAGAAATTTGCTTTCTGTTTTTGAACAAACTTGAAAAATTTAAAAAACAATGCAGGTACAGATCTCACCTGAAGGGTCCGTTCAGAGCTGCCTGCTGGGCCATATTCTCAAAACTAAACCTCTACTTCTACTTCACCCTGTGGGTCACGAAAGCAGCAAAGGGCCTTATGAGCGACACACAGCCAAAAATCCTGAACAAGGCCTGAACTTAGAGTCCTCTGTGGGTACATATGGCTGAGCCCGGCCTGGACAGGACCCTTGGGTGGCATAAAGTACACTTTTGCTTCACACGGTTCATAAAATGATCAATAATAATCATAAGTCAAAGTTAGAGCTCCTATCACAGAATAATTTGTTAATATTGGGACGCAGGGGAGTGTTTGTGTGAGTTCCCCACTGGCCTTTTAAGAAAAGGGCATGCACTCCTTCTCCGCTTCTTTGCTCTTTCGTATGTTCCTTGAACTTGCAAACTCCCTTGAATCCTGTCCAGCTCCAGTGGATGTTCAGTGTAAAACGGCACTTGCATCATTACCACTTTACTGGTCAGCTTTCACCCAGCATCACCTCTGACCGCCCTCCTCTATCGCAGACCTTCATAAACTTTCCGCAGATTTCTCCAAAAACATAAACTCTTAAACATCTTTGGCGCAAATTATAGTCTGTGATTCCTCTGGCATGGGCAGAATACAAAGTAAACTGCCTCTAATTGTGATGCTTTGACCATCTTCCCCCTGACTGTTATTTAGCTTGGCTGCTGCCTGGGGCTTTGTGGTTTCAACTCCAATAGTTCAGTCGGTGCGAGAGGGAGAACACATTATTATTCCCACTGCCCGCTACACTGCACATGCTAATAAGGGAAGGCCACTGGGATGGTTTTTAAAAGAAAAAAAAAATGGGGGAGACGGTGATGTCATCAGTGTGCTTTATCTGAGTTGGGATCTGAAGGGGGGGGTTGCAAGTTTCCTCTGGTAGAGACTGTGGGGCCCAGGAGTGAACCCGTGGCTTTGCCAGGGAGCCTGTTTAAGGAGATTAGTCAGTCACCACACCTTTGTTGCATTATGGGCCAAAGTGAAAGGCCGTGCACTGTGGACATCCCAAAGAGACACCAGGCTGACGGCTTTTTGACACCCAAATGAACGTGGACAGACACCAGCACTCCTGCAAGCCCAATCTGTGTCTCTTTCTTCTCGGATGAACGAAGATTCTTAATTATTATCCCCTTTAATACGTTAAGAAAAGGTTTTTCCCACATAGGCAAGACTTTCCTTGATGGCAAATACTTGCATATGTCAAGACTTAGTTAATCATCTTCTTGATTCTCAATCAATCAGCAAATGTTTGATCATACACAATATGGCATCGTTAGTGCAACATTATACGACATTAACTGTTCATGGCAGGCTCATGAAATCAGATAAAGACTCATACAGTACATTGCTGGTGGTCTCATACAGTATATGTTACCTGATCCAATGCACTGAACAAATTACAATTACAAAATGAGAAAGACACACCTCGGGATACCTTCTCGGAAATTATTGTGAACCCACAATTAAATTAAGTAATTTCCTCATGGTCTGGTAAAGAGATGGTTAAAGTCCTCAGTTACACTCTGCATCCTCAACCCTCATCCTCCTGTTAGAGGTACGAAGTGATGACGCTAGCGCACAATCATTGTGCTATCATGTCTAGGCTACAATATATTAACATTAAGAGCAGAATCTGAATTTCTGACATTTGTTTTTCTATATAAGGCACAAATTACATCATTTTAGATGTTTTTGAACTAGCCTTGGCTTGGCTTAGCTAAAGCCAAAACTACATTTACATAATGATTTTTCCTTTTCGTTAGTTGTTATCTGTAAAGGAAAAATATCAATTTAGATGAATCAGTGTCTTGATATTCAATTAGACATTGGACATAGTAAAATGAGGTCGAGACTAAATCATGTCAAGTCGAGGAACCGCTAAAGCTAGCTAGCTAACTAGCCGTGGGCCAACAAATCTCAGTAACGATGCCTGCTTGATACTAGAGTAATCAATTTGATTTGATAAAGTGAACTTCAGTATATATTTAAATGTGTGAAAAATTTTCAATAAAAATAAGAGTGACACCTTCTATAACAGAGGTACATTTCATTTCTATATGAGCTTTAAATAATTAAAACATTATTTTTCATTGACAAATTAGTCAAAATGTACAAATAATTTTTCTACATTTTGTCGGTGGTTGTATTTTTAGGTATTTTGGTAGGTTCTATGGGATTTTTGGAGTTAAAATAATCAGCCTAAAAAATGCATAAAACGAATATTGAACAGCTTAAAAACTTTAAACACTTTCTCCTCAGTTTCACTGCATTAAAGGCAAACTTGGGCTCAACTTAACCCTTATTTCCCATGGTGAAAGAGGAGTGAGGTGACAGTCTGAGACTCTGAGGCAGGGGAGTTCCACAATGTACTCCAGCCACACAGAGCCTGATTTTATTGCCCTGATAAAACGCCCTCCAGGGTAATCGTGACAGGCAGTTGCCCCTTTTCATGCCCACGCTGCAAAGGCACTGCAAGAGACCGGAGAGAAAAATCACACATCTCATTTCTCACACCGGCCTGTCCCTCTTACTCTGGCCCAAAATGCGTTTTATGGACATTTCACCCCGTTTGCTGCAGATGGGTTAAATATTACATCAAAGCGTCTTTAATGTTTCACAGTACCTCTCACATTTCTCCTCAGTATCGACTTCAAAACTAGTGGAGGCTGCATTTTTACAGTAGATTTAATGGATCAATGTCCATAATCACATTAGCACTGGCTTAACATATAACAAATTTCACCGTACAAGCATCAAAGGCCTGACCTCTTGCTATAATCAGGCATAGCATCTTTTCCTCCACTCAAGGTCTGTGAGCCTTCTGATAGTGGGAGAAAACAGAAAATTGTCAAGGGGGTGATAAGCTGTATTGTACGCAGCTCAGAGAGTAGCTGTATGTGAGAAAAACATTTGTCCCTCGTAGTCGCAGTCACAGATGCTTGGAGCAGCTCCTCTGTTTTCATGGATCATGCTGATAAGCCTCTCCTTCTGCAACTCTAAAGCATTTTTCATGTAAGACTTCAAAACGCAGAAACTTTCATTCTTAAAGGCAAAGGGCAGACGAGGGCGGTCCAACTGAGGGAGGCATTTTTTTTTTTTTGCAAAAGAAAAAGAAAGCATGATGTATGATGTCTGAGTGAAATAAATACCACGACAGTCTTCACTCAGCACTTCCTGCACGAGGCCAACAGGCCATCAGTGAATAATACAGATTAGCAAAAAATTCAAACAGACAAACTGCAGACAAACTAGAATTGATGGCTTCCACTGAGCCAGTCAGGGAACGGGCCATGACGTAAAAGGAAAAACATGTCGGGTTCCCCCGGCCAGGTTAATCAAGACAAGCTTCCCTCGCAAAAAGACGAGTGTATGTATGTGTGTTTGATTGCAGCCCGGTGCTTTTCATGCTCATGTATGTGTGAACCCATTTCTCATTCATAATATGCAATCGTATTTTACGGCTGATTGTGTTTGCCGTACATAGGCTGTATGCATGAGGTCTTCGCCCATATTCCTCTACCCAGCACAGCATAAATAAACAGGAACACTCTATAATCCATCATCCTGCATGCTGTGGGAGCGTGCCCAACACAAACATGGCTTCTGTTTTCTATCTGTGTGTACGTCTGTGTGAAAGACTGCGTGTGAGGGCTAGGATGGGTAGCACTGTTATGTTAGCGCTGAGTCCATGACTGTGAAATATAAACCGGCTGCACTAAATGAGGATTATACAAATGAGCTTCCTCTTTGCTCTTTGTTTCTCTATCCCGCTGTCTGGACATGACGCAGAGTAGAGAGTACACTTAGTTTAATCACTGCAACAATTCTTTGAAGCCCTTTTAAGACGGCTCTCATCTGACTTGTTAAGATAGCATGTTGGAAACAAACTGTCATGTTTTTGTCTAGCATGTATTTTACATTGGTTTCATGAAAAAGAACTGTTTGTGAATTCATTTGATCCTTTACAGTCAAACAGTCAGTGTATTTTAATAGGCTGGTGAGTCCCAAGCTGAATCCATGGACTGGCTGGGAAAATCTGGAAGCAGGAGGTGATTAACTGCGCACTTTCTTCCCCCAGCAACTATTGTTACATTCCCAAACAGCACTAAACACCAACTGTCCCAGTGGAGCTGCTCTGAGGACAACAGCATGAGACCGAGGCTGCGGCTGTTTCAGACAGCTCCCAGGTGTGAGTGTTCTCCACTGACATGTAAGGGTAATAAAAACAGTAGAGGCTTTTTCTCATCACAAAACTTGTGCAGATACTGCACATCTTAGCAGCGCTGGTTAGTCCGGTTACCTGTTTCGTGCTTTTAATGCACACGGAGTAGTTCCAGTACGCTCTTTCACGGACATTTGTTGGCTGACTCAGTCTCTTGGTCAGTCCACCACATTGGTCAAGACTGAAATGCCTGGATGGAAAGTCATGCAGTTTTGAGCAGACATTTGTGGTTCCCGAAGGAAGATGTGCTTCCTTTTATTGAAACATACTTGCAAAACTAATTACATCCGCATCAGCCTCAGCTGTACTTAGTATTCATCTATGACATGACACTCTTTGTAAAGAAATATGTATTTCAGTGAAAGTGTTCTTTTAAAGCCTGAGAGAATAAAGATCTTTACTACCTAAAGTTAATTCTCTATATATGTTTAGTTACTGTAGCTAATTGGTGCCCTTGGTGCAGATTTATGGTAAAAACTGCTCTCATCCACAACATTTTCTGCTTAAGCCTAGACTGACCTCCTTGTTGCAGTTCTTGTTATACTACACCAACTGCTACTCTGGAGCAGGAACCCAAATTGTAACAATGGTGGGGCTATTGTACCCAGCATAATGCATTTTACAATATCCTCATTCATTGCATGAGGACTTTATTTACAGAACCCTCTGGGTAATGCAATGCCATGCTCTGATCACACACCAGCCCACTGCATGTAATTATCCTCAGCCTGCTCTCCAATCTGTCACTGCCCAAACTCATTTGTAAGTGTGCATGTGCAGTGATTAAAGAAACTTCTGTGCCATTGCAAAAAAAAGGGTGGGGGCTTCTATCACTCCCCTCCCGCTCTCCTCCACATTCGGGAAATTCTCCAAGAATGAGGCGAAGCTGCCATGTCAGAACGAGCCAGGCAGATGTGTACAGATCGCCAACACTGCTAATGCATCCGCGGCACTGGTGTAGCAGTCAAGTCATAATAATTAAAGACATACAACATCTCAGGACTTCATTAATCATAGTTTATATGGACTTTGAAGCCCTAATGAAAAACAGCCTGCCTCTCTGGGTTTATTGTGTCTGTACAAATTGTGGGGATGGCGTACGCCAGGAATGCCCCCCTCCTGACCGGCTGTTACAGGATGTGGTGATGGAAAACAAAAAGATAAGATTTGGTGAAAAGCTAGTGATGGTTATAGAGAGGTCAGCGGTCAAGGTTGTTTATGTTGACGCTGAGCGCCATTCAATCAGACAAAAATGGAGCTGCTGACAGTGAGGGCAGTGTGAGTTTACAAGTCTCTGTGTTTGCACATTTTCCCTCTTCAGTGGTCAATGCTTTGCACAAGATTTCGTGTCCTTGGCTGAGCAGAATGAAGGCCTACGGTGCTCCGGAGATTCATCTTGCACTGTCATGTATCATCATCTTTGATTCGCCATTAGTTTCTCAGATTCTCACCATGCTCTCCAGCCCTTCTGGAGGTGCATTACAGTGAGATCAGAGTGAGAGATTACTGGGTATTAAGCTCTCGGTGCCAGAAGTGGAAATTACAGAGAGGTTGTCAACGCCAGAGTTCTCTCTGCTTGTTTTCTCCTAGGGAGAGAGGTAATGCTTTACTCAACACGTTTCTTCCCAATGGCTTGTGACTGGTCCCTGGCAGTGCTATCAGTGGTGAGTCACAGCCAAAAGCATGTGTGTAGCTCAACAAAAGCAAAGGAAGACAGAGAGGGAGAGACTGCGTAGGACTTCAGTCTGGGACACATGCATCTTCTCTCAATAAAAGTCCCTTTGGCAGGTTTACATCGCATTAGTCCACTGAATCCAAGGATATATTCAGTGGAAGGGAGAGCGAGGGGAGCATCCATCATCTGAAATGCAAAGGATGAAGTCATTTTATTATCTCCCTAATGATGCCTACAGGTGCAGTGTCCTCCTTTGGGTTGCAAAGGTAAGCTATCAGCATCATTTTGGGATTCTGTCCATCCGATTACTGTATATTAACACTGTATATCTAATACTCCTAGAGAGATATATATACTCTATAGTTATTTATGTAGAACAAATGCCTTTGCTCAGTCTAAATGCATAGAAAGAACAAACATTTCAGAGTCAAAGAGTTAAAGTCTGTCCGCTGCAGCTCCACCGTCAAACTGAATTCTGTGTGGTAACTACCTGGCACTGATTCATTTCCTCCCCAACACAAGTTCCTCACTTAAATTTGTCATTTTATGGAGTGCCTCTGACAGAGCACAACTGACAGATGAAAGTTAAAGTGGCCCCTTGGAGTAAACAAGTCAAAAAGTCTCAGAGTTTGGCTGAATTAAAGTAAGGGGGGGGGGGGTTGCTGAGTGTATTTGAGCGCCAACAAGCGCTGTGCACTCTGGACTCGGCGGTTTGTCAGCGTTCCTCCCAGGTGAGCTCACACTGGGCCAGTCGAGCACCCCCACCTCCCCCCTGCCCTGGCCGGGAAGAAACGACGTCCTCAGTTCTCCGGCTTGACTCACACAATATTTTGCTGGTAGTCAAAACAAAATTAGCACAGGTTTGTTGTTTCTAGTTAGCTCATCTGTGACCCCTGTGTTCATCATTTCTGAGGAGAGGGAAAGGTTAGCTGCCACCTTTGAGTTTCTAGGGGATCGGGATGAGAAAGATCAGAGTCGCAGCTGACATTTATAATTTATACAAGGTCAGCGGGATGAGTTCTAACGGACTGTCACTGAGAAAGAGTTTGAATGCTTTCCAGGCCTTATTGAACTTAACTGTGGGCATCAATTAAGCATGTTATCATTTTTCATCATTATTAAGCTAAAGAGACGATCTGTGGGGGTAATTAATGGGTTAAAAGAGGTAGAAAAAGAACAGGAATATAATGTGCTTGCATAAGCAATGTTCAGCATAGTTCAAACAAAGGACTGAATAATTAAAATAAGGAATCTCATGAATCACACAGTAACAGTGTAGAATTTAAAGATTAACATGCACTTTTATTATGAGGTTATACCTGACTGGAAATATTAAAGAAGGCATTAATGTAATTAGAAAAGGTTTGTTGGGCCTGAAATATTGTTGCATGTTTTCTATCTAAAAATAGTAGTTTGTCCCTGTGAATCCAGCAGCAAGGGACCTCACCTTTAAAGTCAACCTAGACAATAACACCACCTAGTGGCTGACGCATGTGTTACAGGCTGACGAGTAAAAAAAAAAAAAAATAGCTTAGAAGAATACCATATAACAATAAGGCTTATTATTGTGTGTCAAAATTAGAGAAACCAAATGATTTGAGCATGATATAAGTTTTTCATTTGGCTACAATACATTTTTAGAGGATTGCCTCAATCGCAGTGATATATAATATCTTCAAGCGATCTAAAGAGAGAGTGTTCATTATGATTAGCAAATATGTCATCTTCTATGGATATGATAAGAATAAATATAGCATACATCGAAGAGTTCATGAAAACCAGAATAAATAAAATGTAACCTATATTGCACTTGATTGCAAACAATATCAAGATGACGTCTGCACATGCTCTGTGTTTCCCTTCCTCTTCCATTACCAGGTTTGATAACAGATTTTAAAAAAATAAAACCCTCATTACGACTGTAAAAAGTTCCTTATTCTCTTTGTGGCCTCTGTTTCTTTTCCCAGGCCGTCCACTTCATCTGCCTCTCGCCACATCTCCCTGGGATGCAGGAGGAGGTAATAGAGCACGAGACACACCAGCCCCAGCATGGAAAATCCAAAGATTAAACCGCTGACTGTCAGCAAAAACGTGGCTATCTGCAACTCTGGCTTCAAGAAAGCCAGCAGCAAAGGAGCCATGGTGTTTATTAAAGAATAGAAGAAGTAGTAGATGATCATGGCTACTCTGGTGTCCTGTCCTTTGACGTTGAAAAAGGTGAACGTGAGGATGACTCCGATGACCGCTCGGTACAGAAACTCGAGGCCTCGGGATGAGCAGAAGTTGGTCTGAAGTAAGTGTGTCCAGGTTGTCGCCATCAGCCACAGGATGGTGAGGGCTACTGTGGTGTAGATGCTCAGTATGAGGAGGAGGGTGTAGCTGAGGATCTGGCTGGTGATGGTACACAGTTTATAAAGGAGGTAGATTGCTGTGGGGAGTCCAGAGGGCATCTCCCTGGTCTGGGGTAGGGATCTGCGCAGGCAGCGGCGATAGTCCACCAGGGCCCAGGCAATGTTAAAGAAGGAGAACGCCATAGATAAATCTGAAAGAAACAGACAGGTGGTATAGATAACAGTACTGCTAATATGCAGAAGATGTGACTTCCTGCCTCTACTTACACTGCATCACTGAGCACTCTTCATGGCCCAGCGCTATGTACAGCTGTAGAAGCAGTTGGGGAACACTCTCCAGGAAAGACTCGAACAGTTTGAGCATGCTCAGATCAGTCGCCAGGCAAAACAGGTTGTGGTGCGCGTCTCTCCTCTCTTCCAGCGTGTAGGGATCTTTTGTCGTCCAAATCACTCTGAAGCCTCGTTTCAGCAGGTGATAATACCTACAGCAACGGGTCAAACACATGACAGAGTCAGACAGGTTATTGGCACCATGCATCACATTTGTTACTCATTCATCTTTTACTGCTGCACAGACGATGATGCATTTGCACTTTCTTTTTCCTGCAGCTTAAATGTGGTAAGTCCACTTTGCACATTCCATCATGCCACAGCACTGCTGTTAACATACTGCACATTCTGATCCCCAGTGTGCAGGGTACATGAGCAGTCCCTGTTATTTTGCAGATTTAATTAGTGCCTTCTTAAGCTGGAGCACTTTCATAGCAGTCAACACCATTCGTCATCATCCCATACCTGGTGAAGATGCCAAAACCAAATAGGTGCAGGGCAGCGAGTCCACCTTTGGACATGCCTGATATGGTTGCCCTTCCCTCAGGATTTATCCAAACATCATTCATGTCATCCTTGTACCAGGCATAGCTGAAGATCTGCGTCACCAGCAGCCCAGCCAGAACAAACACCAGAGTCAGTCCAGTCCACACAAAGTGTTTCTCTTGAAAGTATTTCAGGGCCAGTCCAATGTCTGTCCAAATGTCCACCACATACAGGAAGAGTCCAGCAATAGTTAATAACCATCGCACTTTAGTGTATTGAATGTCTGACTGAAGCATTTTGTTCAACCAAAGGTTTCACTCGGCGATGAGGGTGGAAATGTTTCTTTTTCAAGGTTCTGAAGAAAAGCTGATGTGGACAGTTTGGTGCAGGACTCCAGCAGTTCAGGTGCCATTTTGGTCAGTCTGTGAAAGCATTACAGCGTGTTAAAAACCATGAGAATGATGAAACGGACAATGCTCTT
Source organism: Chaetodon trifascialis (assembly GCF_039877785.1). Classification (NCBI taxonomy): domain Eukaryota; kingdom Metazoa; phylum Chordata; class Actinopteri; order Chaetodontiformes; family Chaetodontidae; genus Chaetodon; species Chaetodon trifascialis. The sequence goes on from NC_092073.1 coordinate 14,184,128, forward strand.
GACACACATAGAACTGTTGTTACAGTTATGTGCAGATATATCACAATGCAAACAAATGATTGCTTTAGACTGTTAACGTCCTGAAAAACACATGACTGCAGTCAGCTGTTGTGTCACAGCCTGCTGCACTTTGACCTCTATCATAAACAAATGGAGTCCTAATGAATGGTACACTTATATAATTAAATAATATATAATTAACAGCATTATCAGCAGGAGTCCAGAATGATAACAAAGCCTGCTTGGCTCCTAATGAACTCTTGCATAACACACACTGCTTTTCTTACACCTTATACAGAGTGGCATTTTAAAATCTCTTTAACCTAAATGCACCTTCACCATAATGTTAAACTGTTTAATGAGATGCCATTGGTAATTGACAAAGGGCAAATCTAAGGGCAAACAAATTCAAGCCAGCACACTATCAAAACGGCATTCATATTCTCCTTCCTTCAAAAAAAGCCACACTTGTGTTCATTTATAATATTTCATGAAGTTTCTTTATTCTGAGCTCATATATAAATCCCAATTTGACCACATCTTGCTTTATATTACATACAGTTATTAGTGATTCTCATCCTACAAAGATCACAGTTACACACAAACACACACAGATAAAAAAAAAACAGTAATTGAACTCACCAGTATATTTTGCCCATGGCAGACAGCAGCGTTTAGTCACAGAAGCAGAACACTTCTGTGTGTGTGAGCTCTCTTTCTCTTCCCTTGAAATTCATGAGAAGCTCCACCTCAGCGACAGCAATCTGCACTCACACAGTCAAGCCGGAAAAATGTGATTGCGTAATAGATCCTGTGCCTGTGCGTGTGTGTGTGTGTGTGTGTGTGTGTGTGTGTGTGTGTGTGTGTGTGTGTGTGTGTGTGTGTGTGTGTGTGTGTGTGTGTGTGTGTGTGTGTGTGTGTGTGTGTGTGTGTCTCCCAGATATGTTATTTTGTTTTACAAGCAGAAGTGTCAGCATGGGAACATGTGTCACCTTTTGATTAGTGTGAACAGAAAGAGTGACGGCACACCTCACACAGTAGTTTTCCTGTACTTACTTACAAGTACTTACAGTAAATGTGGGAATATCTTTGTCTGAGACCAGAAACGCTGCAATGCAATTCATATTTTCAATCACGTGATGATGCAAACTTGACATACACTAATAAATGAATTATTGTAGCTATATTTTGACCAAGGCAATGAAATGTAAATTTAATTTATCTAACCTTTGAAAGAATACATAACACATTTTCACCCTTGATCAATTCAGCAGGCTTTGCTGCTCCAGCCTTATTTGGTCTGGTATGACCTGTAGCTTACGAGTAGCTAATATTAGTGAACTTTAGCTATTGTTGCTGTGTAACTGACATTAGTGAGTCGGCATACTGACTCTTTTTTATGCATTCAAATAAATGAAAGCAGCCCTTAATGCAAAGTAATGAGATCATGAAGTTTAAGCACCAACTGGATCAGAGATTCAGGTTTAAAGATCTGTTAATTTGTTTATAATTTGTGCACAGTCTGCTGGATTAACCTCCAGAGGCAGTAGGTAGGTCAAGATTATAGGAAATATGTTTATAGGATTTTTTGCACATGGTTAGATGAGAATATAGATACCACTCTTAACTCTGTAAGGAGGATATGAAGCATATAAAACAAACAACAACTATTTCTTGGAATGGTGCAGCAACTTCCTGGAATCTTGTCATAACTTTGAGTTTGACAGGCAGCCAGCAGCCAAGAAATCCCCCGTGAATAACCCCCTGTAAAACACAATGTGTCATTTTTACACTTTCGCTTTTGTATGGATTAAACAAAAGAGGTATAACAAGTACTGGTATGTAGATTTTGCTGACTTTGGGCAAAGCCAGGCTATATGTTTTCCCGTTTCCAGGCTTTATGCTATGCTAAGATAACCAGCTTCTGGCTGTAGCTTCATATAAAGAGCTGCAAGGATGACGCATTTTTTATTTTCAATGTCACTGCAACTAAACTCATTTCACTTGACACACACACACTATAAATTGGTAAGTCTACAAGTTGGAAAGTTTGAGTTAGAATAGCAAGAGCATGAAAAACAAGGTTTTAAAGGCAGACTAGTAGAGAGTAGATGACTTTCATGTGAAAGCTTCAAAATTCATGAAACTCAACATATTCTATGTTGTAGAACAAAATGTGAACATCTCTTCAGCTTCTTCTTCTTCCTCTTTGAGGTTTTACAGAAGTTTGCAGGCGTGATGTTACATTACCGCCACTTTCAGGTTTTACTCTCACACATTTTCCATTTTAAGGGGAGTCCCCGCAGTTTCCCCTTAAAGCCTCTCGAGTGCAGTCATCCTTAACAAACTGAATAACCATTTCCCTCATTGTACAAGATCTCCACATTCTCATATGAATAACTCACATTGTCCTCTACCCGACTGATCTCTCAAACTTGTGTCAACCACAGATCTTATTACCCACTGTTGAGACGTTCAGATGAGGGAACCAGAAGTGAAAAAATACTTACTCATTTCCCTCTTTGTTTAGGTGTCATTCTTGCACTAGTCCAACAGACAGATATGACAGTATACATATATACATTATCTACTGCAGTGAGTGTCAAAGGTGGGCAAGCCTGGAGACGGACTACATGTAACTTAGACCAGTAACTCAGAAAAAGAAATCTCTTTAACACATACAGCTAGTGAGAGAAACAACAGTATCTATTGGCGAATGGGCCGTAGTCGTTCTGTAGGCTTAAAAGCTGTCATACTCCACGCCTCTGGGGGGCGATAGAGAGCCCGAGCGCTTTCTCTCCTGTGCGTAAAGGGTCTCGTTGGTCAGGCGCAGCGGCTCTCTCTCCGTGGACCCTCCCACCAGCAGAAGAGTGACACGCCAGATTCAACTGCTGCCTGGCCCTTTGCTTGTAGGAAGCAGGAGGAAGCTTTGAGCGTCCTCGCACAGAAAGATAACAGTAATACCTGACAGAAACCGACTACATCTGCGCTGCGCCGAGCAAAAGTTGGGCCGAGTCGTGTCGACATGGGGATCCGAAAAAAGACCAACAAGAACCCGCCGGTGCTGAGCCATGAGTTTGTCATCCAGAACCATGCAGACATTGTTTCCTGTGTTGCTATGGTGTTCCTCCTCGGGCTGATGTTTGAGGTAAGTCCGGTCCACATGTTGAATGGGTTTTAATCGCGGGTCGTGCGGGGATGCTCGCCCGGTACAGCGGACCGGCTGCTGGTAGACAAGATGCCGAATGCTCCCCATCTGTTCCCCCTAGAAACTGACATGGCTGTCTGATCTATTCTTCACTCTACTTCCTCTTGTGATCGAAAGTTTTATGTGCACGATGGCCTCGCTTTTGCTTTCAGGCTGCGAGATCACCAACTCATCCAGGTAGTCTGGCACTAGGTTTGCGCACATCCCAGTTTTGTGTGGATGAAAGCGACGTGGGAACAAGCGTCTACTTTCCATCTGGCCGCTTCCCGTGCTGAAAACGCTCTTTCAAATCACTCGTCCACAGGCCCGCGGTTTCATCATAAAAAACAAAGTTTTTATGTGCAGCAGAATAAACAGAAACGTCTCATCATGTTGCAGATCTGCAGTTTTGTGTCAGTCTCGCTGTTTGCAGTATTGTGCAACCTTCTGGACTTGGGTTAGTTTATGCGTAGATGTGTTACGTGGCAATCATACAACGACTGAGAGGGCTGTCATCACAGAAACCCGCTTGCACCAAAAACTGGAAGTTGTCCTTGGAGCTCAGCGGCGTTTAAAATGTAACTCGACGCCGCGGGCCCATAAAGCAGACTCCGTTGATAAAGTCCGTCTTTGTGCTCCGCGCTGCTCTACTTTCACACATATTTATGCTCCATTTCAAACATGTTTCATCCTCAGTAAAAAGCAGCGCCATTAGCGCCACCGGGGCCATAGTTTCGACCACTTCCGGTTTTTGTTTTACAAAATAAAATGCCTTAATAACAGTTTTTGCGATGTGTGTGTGTTGTATCATAATGGTAGCATAAACAGGCTCACATGACAAGTATTTATGGCAATTTAGCTAAGCTCTGAATATCTTCGGTGTATTTGATATCAATTTGTTGTCCATGCAGGCCTTTTGTTCTGAAGGAGGAGTAGGCAACTTCCCATTTTAACCGTCCAATTCGGCTAACTTGATCTAGTCGCCGTAGTACGTTTAATGGCTGGATCACATTGGATTGCCCGTCACACATCAGTCATTTTACCCCTATACAATAATAATAATACTAATAATAATTAATTTTAATCTCAAAAGGTTATTTCCTATGCGAGTCATGTATTCTTAAATCCATTCCATTCAATTATTGTATTTATTCTATTCTTAAGACCCCCTAAAGAAGGAGTTGGCAGTGCTTTATCACACCTTTCACTGGCAACAAACAATAGTGCATAATTCCCACCTTGTCTGATACTTTTGGCTTATCTTTGTCTGCCATCGGCCTAAAATTGCTGTAATATAATCAGTATTCATATATAAGTCACAGCTGCAATCACTGCATTTTCAGTCTTGCAGGGAATCCTTGTTTTAAAAATGCAGCACACCAAGTTTCGGTGAGCATAAAGACAAGGAGCTCTAGAAACCTGTTTGATAAAAAAGTAAAAATGCGTGTGGTGTGAATCTTTTTTAAATGTGCATGTGCGCAGGCTCTCATCACTTATCCCCTTTTTACATCCACAGGTCACCTCGAAGTTTGCAGTGTTATTCATAACTGTCCAGTACAATGTCACCATATCAACAAACGGTAAGTTAAGCAATAAATTGTCATCTTAAGCCCTATAATGAAAACAGATGATGATGATGACTTAACAATGAATACAGCAAATTTAGGCTTTAACATACACTGCAGTGTTTCTGTAGAGTTGTCTGGCTGGAAGCCTCTCATTTGGATTCTGGAGCGGTACTTGCGTGGCCTTACACAAACCCATTTGAGAGCCCTTTTTTTCCCTTTGCAGCTAAATTTAGTCTGCCTGATTTATAAAGTTCTCTTGTGGCAAGGTTGTGCCGGGTGAATTTGGGCTAAGGTGTAATATAGGCCTCTCAATTCAAGTCCCGCTCATTCCAAGGTTAACAGTTTCTTTGCCAACTTCAGACACTGTTGAAGGAATGTTCGACCTCAGAGCTTTTTGTGCTGGAAGCTGCCATCTGTTGATTCACTTCTTATCTGAGGGACCTTGCCACTCATTGAGCACTGTAACGTATTTACAGCGTTTGTATAAATTAGGCAAATAGCACTCAGCGCCTAAATCTCTCTGTGGTGGAGCAAATTCAATAAGGCCATTGTATTTTTTTCTTTGTCTGTGTGCCTTTTACAGGTGATTAGATTGATTTCCTTATGAGGTACCACTCGAACTGTGTTCATGTTGCATCGTCTCTCTCTCTCTGCTGCAGCTCATCTCAGTGTTCACAGTGTTTCACAATTCACAGATGCCAAATTTGAGGCTGTATAGATGATATGAAACTCTAGAAAGACAGAGGAGGCTTTGTGCTGAGACAGTCAGTGACTGGTTTTTCAAAGTGGAGTAATTCTGCACAGTCAAGACTCTCTAATCCAAACACCTCACCGCAGGCATTAAGGTTATTAAGCATATGAATCACTTGTCTGAATTGAGTTTGGCGGTTCATGCATCAAAACCTCCATTAACTGGGCACAGCCGATGTTTTAGAAGTGAACAATTGTCGGATAAAAGTACATATATTTTTTAATCACTCTCTTTGTGACGACTGTCTGACCTCTACGCATGCTACAAAGGCCCAGATGAGACGGCTGTGAACCACTTCCACCATGGCATCAAGGACATGGCCACTGTTTTCTTCTACATGCTGGTGGCCATCATCATGCACGCCATCATCCAGGAGTACGTGCTGGATGTAAGTCAGACACACGTGAGCGCACGGGCTCCCACCTGGCACAGTTCTGCATTGTTTATTGTTGTTCGTCTTTGCAGAAAATCAACAGGAAGAAGCACTTCTCCAAAACTAAGCACAGCAAGTTCAACGAGTCGGGCCAGCTCAGCGCCTTCTACCTATTCTCCTTCAGCTGGGGCGCGAGCATCCTGCTTTCTGTGCGTACAGTAGCCAAGCTGTTCTTCTTGACATATGTGTTAAGCCCATAAACTGCCCGTGAGTGTAATTTGCATGCTCTTTGTTCTTAGGAAAACTTCCTGTCCAATCCGGTCACCCTGTGGGAGGGTTATCCCCATACACTGATGCCGTAAGTTATCGCGTTGCATGTGAAGGTCATGTGATGCTGTCCTTTGTGGTTTAATTGGACAAGAAAACCTGCCGCATACACACTACTTTATTGGTTATTTTATAAGAATCTGAATTATGAAAACTTTTTATTTATAACTCCTGATTTCCTCCAGATTCCAGATGAAATTCTACTTCATTTGTCAGCTGGGATACTGGTTACACGCCCTCCCAGAACTGTATTTCCAGAAGACAAAGAAGGTAAGAGCGTGCGTGCCTGCGTGCCTGCGTGCGTGCGTGCGTGCGTGCCTGCGTGCGTGCGTGCGTGCGTGCGTGCGTGCCTGCGTGCGTGCATGTGCGCGTGGTGGGCCCATCGTTTTGGAATAGTATGACGTACAGTAGCTTGTGTTTGGACCCTGAGGCTATATCCTGTTTGACTTCCTTGGCCGCGTTGCATTGTTTCTAAGAATCACACTGTCTTAATTCTACGTGCTGAGCCACGCTGCTGTAAATATTTTGACCGTTTTTGGGCCTCCCCTCCTTTGTGTTTACTGTTTAGGAGGATATTCCACGCCAGCTTGTGTACATCTTCCTGTACCTGGTCCACATTGCAGGCGCCTACGTTCTCAAGTAAGAACTGCCACTTAAGAAAGCCTGAAATTATGTGTGTGTGATTGTGTGTTTGTACACTAGCGGTGCACCCCCTCGTGTTGTTCCCGTCAGTTGTAATAAAGGGGAATCATGTTTCCTTGTCTTCCAGTCTGAACCGTCTAGGTCTGGTGCTGCTTGTGTTGCACTACTTTGTCGAGTTCCTGTTCCACGTTTCCCGCCTGATCTACTTCAGCAACGAGAACAGACAGACGGGGTGAGTTCTCACGTGCAGCGCTGATGATTTCAGAGTTTTAATGGCCTGTGTTAGGAATGACTCACCTCCAATCACGGTCATCCTCCCATCTTCCAGTTTCACCATATGGGCTGTCTTGTTTGTCCTTGGACGGCTGCTCACCCTGTCCCTGTCTGTCCTCACCGTGGGCTTTGGCCTCGCCACAGCTGAGAACCAAGGCTTTGATTTGGCTGCAGGAAACTTTAATGTTCTTTTTGTTCGGTAAGTGCCTAAAATTATGTTTTAAAACTTTCAGCATATTTGAAGCGGATTTGTTCTGGGTTCTCTGGGTCAAAAAGTAAATGATGTTGAGATATCCGCTGCACAGCCGCAGCCGAGCATTTTAAGCCATTATAAAGATCATCCATCAGCTAAGGAGCAGGAGTTTGTTTCTAGACTCACCATGTAGCACCAAGTTTCAGCAATCGAACAGGAAGGGCTTTGTTGTAGAAGAGGAGGAGAGTTGTTCACCAGCACCAGCTTCAATAAATTCAAATGAAATGTGCCAAACACATCCATTTTTATTGACTTTAATGACTGACTGTTTCCCTCCTCTCCATTAGGATAACTGTCCTGGCCGCCATCTGCCTCACTCAGGCCTTCATGATGTGGAAATTTATCAACTTTCAGCTGCGCCGGTGGAGAGAGCATGCCCAGACTCAGACCTTGAAAAAGAAACAAGTTCCCCCCAAGAGCAAATCAAAGAAAGACAAAGGTGAGCGACGAGCGCAAAGTTCTGCACTGAACATTTCCCCAAGCCAGAAAATGCACATCACAGCACCTTCATGTTGCATTTCTCTTCCTGACATGCTTTATTGGGTTACCATTAATGAGTGAAATGTAAAAAAAATTTGGATGTGTCCTCTGTTTTTAGCCAATGGAGTAAATGGAGTGAACTCCCACGGAGCTGACTCACCAAGACCACGGAAAGAGAAGTCCTCATAAATACATTCCCCTCAGCCCCCTCTATCGCCCCCCTCTCAAAAAAACGATCTTCCCCTGTGTGGCTGCGTCCAACCAACACCTCCTCCAGCTCCTCCACCACGACACCACACAGGACTGACCTCCCAGCTGGACACCCCCAGGACCAGAATGCATTATTCAGCTTTACCCGTCGCCAGTCGTCCAGGGCGCCTTGATTTAAGAGTCATTGCCCTGCTGTGCCATTTTGAATGAAAAAGATTCAAATTCAGAAATAAACTACAAAAAAAAAGACCTTATTTAAGAAGTGCCTATTGATGCAGATTGTTTTGTACAGGGTGTGTAATTTTAAAATTTCAGGAATGATGATTTCAGTGTTTAATGTTCCTCCAGAGTCAGGTCATTTCATGCTTTTCTCCTAAATACTGTGTATTCCAGCTTGTTTTATTTCCCTTTTTTTTTTTCCTGTAACTGCTACCCCGGCTCCTCTTTCAGTGACTCCTGCCTCTCTTTCAAGGGTTTTGTAAACATTGTATGGAGTTTTTTGAATTTCCTTATAATATCTTCTATTTTTCCATGAGTGAAGTCTTGTTATGAGCTCCATCCTTAGGACATGGCTAGGTTCGCACCCCAGACTGTTCAGACTTACACAGCAAGACATCATTAGAGCGTTTCCACCGTCGATGACCAAAACATGGGAAGCAAAATAGAATATGAGCATTTTCGATATATATCCTCAAATGGACTGACAAGGGAAGTGTATGAAAGCAACCGAGGACAACAGGAGACATCCAGTACTGCAGTACTGTGAGTGGATTCATCGTTCAGTATTGTGCAAAACTGCGATCTGATGTAGCATTTAATCATGGAAGTTCAGAGCAGCGTTGCAGCCACAGCAGAACACATTCCTTGCCATGAAGCTGATCTTTTCTAGCTGTGTCTAAATGAACACGCCTCATCTGGTAGTTTTGAGTGATATGAGAGAACTTTTGGAAAAGGACAAAATCAGGCCAAACATCCCTTTAGTGAGCTTGACTGAATCAGTGTCTTGTATGGTCCCTCTTCATTTGATGTTTAAGCAGAATGGGGTTTCTGTATTTGTTTTGGCCTTGCATATGATTAAAAATGTCTGTGCGACTTGTTGTAAAAGCACAGACTGGAAATGAGAAATATTTTGTTTGGTTGTTTTCCCCCCTACCCTCTATTAACTGTGCCAAATGAGCCTGACTGACTGCTGATACATGCCATAAAATGAATCTGCAAAGCTTTGGAGCGCAGTCAGCTATTATTATTATTATTATTATTATTATTATTATTATTATTATTGTAAGAATCAACCGCCGAGCACTGGCTTAAACTACAGAATAAACTCATTAACTAATTTTAGGAACACAGTAGTGAGTCATGGTTGTCCTCTGGCAGTATATCAGCAGTGCTCATGGTTTTCTCAAATTGTCCTGAGGCTTTATCCTACAAAAGAATAAAGTGTGCTTTCAGAATTGTTGTTTTGTGGTGATGATAATACTCTATTTTAATTTATAGCCCAATATTACAATTTTCCTCAGAGGGCTTTACCATCTGTGCAGTGTATGACATCCTCCATCCTTTGAATCTGAAGAGGAAAAACAAAAGAAACCATGGTGGGATCCCTCCTCTGTTTTCTGTTCTCATTTTCACTTGCGGCTGAAGAAATAAGCTCCCAGTAATGAACTAAAACATAAAATAACATGTAAACTGAGTGTTGAAGCAGCGACAGACGAGGCCATTTCAGTGGAGTGGCTCCCAAACTAGGTGACAGATATCATATTGGTAGGAACTCCATGCAAAAACATAAATTAATGCCCTTGAAGCAAAGCAGTAGCCACGATTTTAGAAGTACTGAAGTCACAAGTCCCCCAAACCCATTCCTCACCACTCTCAGAAAAGAAATATCCAAAAAGAAGGTGTCTAAAATGTGATAATTGCTGGGTTTGTCAAATTTATTGAGGTAACTATACAATTAGGCCTACTACGTACATTTTATATCCTAACATTGAGGTGTAAATGGTGCCCCTCTGCATACTGCCATGAATTAAATTAAGAGCTGAAGCCTTTAGTTATTTATTGTTTGTTTGTCTCATAATAAAATGTAAACATAATGAGTAAGAAAAACCACTGAAATTATCCAACGGAACAAAAACCTTGTGTACGTGTCTAATTTTGGGGCGTAAACTCCCTCCAGATTGCTAAAAAAATAAAAATAAATAAATAAAAATAAAAAAATGATATTTTTGAGAGGAAATATTTTCTCTATACTATGTAAAGCACCGTCCTGAACAAAAGCTGCCCTCAGGTAAACAAAGTACAGTAAAGTCCCCATCCAACGGGAGCAAGAGCGAGAAAAAAAAAAAACGAATCAAATGGCGGATTGTGTGGTTCAACGTGTCCGCATGGAGTTTCTGTTCTTCTTCGCTCGCGCTCATGACAGCACGTGAAAGCACCCTGCCGCTGCTGTTCGGCCTGTCCGCCGCTTGGTGGCGGTGTAGCACAAGTTTTAATTGAAAGAACAATCGCTTGTGTGATCTATGGATAGTTGACCACAGTAAATCAAGGTGGCTACATAAGTAGGACACACTCATTGATGATATATCTAAAGCTTGTAGTGCTAGTTTGTCTTTTAATACATTTCAGCCATTTCTTAAAACAGCTAATACACAGCATGGCGTTTGCTGAAAAATCGTGCATATTTTCCCCATCGCTGTCTACTTACTGCCAGTGATAAGTGTTATAGCAAGTGTAGTATTGGAAAATTAACTAGGCTTGACCGGAATAGAAGTTTTAGATCTGTGATTAAGGGAAACACAAACAATATTCCTTTTACCAGCCTTTTTTATTTGCGACACAGTTCATACACACATAATTTTATTGGCTGGCATAATTTTTTATGGCCTTTAATGATCTTGATTTAGCAGTAGTCCCTCGTGTGTAAGTGTACAGGTGTAACGTGTAAAACACTTCTTTTCTACACTGAGAAACCTGAGTTGGGATGGGGGTCTTACTATAGTTTGTCCACCTTTTGAACCACGATCATAACGTATATTTAAATATTAGCTAATGACATTCGTGACACGGTGGTGCCTTCAAGTGACGGTCAGTGACTCTCCGCTTAAATGTAGACAAATGTATGCTATTTAATCATATAGCAAGTCCCTTGTCATCTTTACAGGTAAATCGTGTTGCTTACGAACCACGGTGGTAACTGAGCGGATACTGCTGGAGCCCCGTGATGTGGTTTGGTGTGGGGGAGGATAGCAGCTACCAGCCAGATAAACACTCAGCATTGGTTTGCACAGCAGGAGTAACATGGCGGCACAGTTAGCCAGCAGAAATGTTGTTTCACTACCGCGAAGGTCAGAGCTGCGCCTCGTAAACGGAATTTAACAGCGGGGACACAGCCGAAAGTATTAAATTGTAAGTAGCCACATGTGTTGGTGCTCCTTGACGAGACGGGACGTGGTGTTTTCCGTGTGAAATCCATGGTCCAATGCGAGGTCTTCAATCTCGGTTGTATGTCTGTCTGGCACAGGCTTTCGCTTCGGCGTTAGCTTGTTAGCAAGCGTTAGCTTCTTGGCTAAGCCCGCTGCCCGTGTCAATAGCGTTTTCTGCAGCAAACTCAATTAGACGGCTCGGAGCGGGCTTGCAAGCGAGTTATTGCAATGTTTGTCAGCCGTTGTTATCTGATAGTAGTGTGTTGACACATACGTTTGGTGTAAAGTAGAACAAAGCGTGCACGATACTTTCATATGTCATTGTTTGTTTGTTTTTTTCTTTTTGTGCTGAGTGAGCGGGTGACCGTGCATACAACACCGGACTAAGTTCGCCAGTACAGCAGGAACGTAGTTAGCATGCTAACCGTTTAGCTGCAGGCTAGCCTGGTTGAACGTCGTTGTCAGAATACGGGAGAGTCGGGACAGTTCTCGCCACCATGTGTTTGAGCGGGTTGTTAATCATGTTTGTTGTGGTGTTAACCATGCCTGCTTACGACTTGCTGCTTTAGGTAAGTTGACGGAATTTCTTCGATTGTTCGGGGTGCAGGGACCGCTCTCATTTTTTTTTTTTTTTTTTTGCTGAACTAATGTTTCTCCTCTCTGTGGCGTTGCTGTGCATTGTCGATGTGCTCTACTTAAATGCTAGTTAGCAGCCAAGCTATGATGTGAGCACTTTGGGAACTTAAACCAGCCGTTTCAAATGCTTAAAAAAATGTATTCAGGAAGTTGTCCGTGGACTTAGCTTCACACCAGACTGAGGCTCCTCACTCGAGATCGGAAGAGGAAAAGTCTGCACAGGGGGTTGCAGCTTGCTGTGGCATTGCTTTCCAAATAACTTAAAATCGCACTGAAAACATTTACGTGGAAACACGATTTTGAGCGGTTCACGCAGGCTTCGTTTGTAAACAGAGGCAGGACTACATTGAACAGATGCATTCTGAAAATAAGAGGCGTCCATGCAGTATGGAGCTTGTGTGTTGCTGTTGTGCCTGTGTTGAGAGTACACTGCACTCCTTTTAAGGGCTCTCCTGCTTGACTGATTCAGGACTATACAGGCAGACAGCTTGTGCCATTTCGATGATTGTCAACGCTCCTCTCACTAATGCAGGAGGAACGCATCCTGTGGAACCAGTTGAGCAGTTTCTGTTGCATCACTCGGCCCACCTGGTGGTGCACAGTGCTCGGGTCACGTCACCGATAGGAGATTTAACATGGCATGTTGTCCAGCTGCGGTTCGGCTGCGACTTCAGGGCTCCTGTGCAGATGTGATGTGATGGGTTTCAGTCAGAAGAAGGACCGGTAGTCATATGTAAAGTAAGCTCCGGGGAAGCTGAGAATAAATGTTTGCATGTGGTTCATATTTGCTTTTAACAGCAGCACATTGGAACAAGGCTGGGGCATATAAATTAATGAGTTTAAAGACCTGTGTGCGTGTGTAGTGTGTTAACCACTTAAAAAAAAAATACTCCTCCTGCCAGCCCTGAGCAGCATTATAGCTCCAAGGCACAGTGCCTGAAGTTATTGACTTTTTCATTTTCTAGGGAAACAAAACTCCCGACAAGAATTCATTTTTGCGTATAAGTGTTTGTCCTTGGAAGACATGACAAGTCAAGAAGTAAAATATCCTCCTGAACTGATCAGATTCTGATTTTGAGTGTGTGCGTTAAGGTTATGACACGTGCGAGCCTGTGACAACCCTCTCCTCCTTCCTAAAGAATGCAGTCCTGCACAGATGCATTCCTACCATATGCAGTGTTGCTTCTGTTGTTTGTTTTATGTTATACTAGTCTGCATGAGCACTCACAAAACAGGGCTTTTGCCTTTGGCTGGTACACTGAAACATTAGTAAGTTAGACTTAACCGTGCAGAAGAATGAGTGTGTTGGGATGATGACAGTCCAGGAATCCATGCGAGTGTGTATGCAACTATGTGGATGTTTACACAAGGATAACTGACTGGAGGTTTTCTCACACTGCCTTGGCAGAGTTTGCGTAATGGGTGTTACCTCGAAGTCGTTCTCTGCCTGAACACATTGAAAACTATAGCAACAGGTGTGCGACAGTGATGCCCAGCTTGTCACGTGACTCGAAAACGATCTCTATGTCCATCCCTCTCTTGCTTGTCTTCTCTCAGTCTGGGCTCCACTCGACACTGTAATTTCCTTCACACAAACCCATCTTTTGCTATTGCTGTTTGGCTGTTTTTGCTTGCCTATCCCATGTTTTGGTGTGTGTTCATAATTCCAGAAAACAAAGCAGTATTTTCCAGTGGACTTGAAGACAAAGCTCTCATCTTGTAATCACCAACTTTTGCCCTGTGATAGGTTGCTCTGTTGCGTCACCTGAATGATACAGTAATCATTTGACCCTTGCTCTGCAGTATACGCTGCCAGTTCTTGGGTTGTTGTCTCTCACTTTTGGCCTGAAGTGATAGTTCGGGAATGTGTTTTTTCTACTGCAGCCCCACTATAATTTAACTTTTAATGACATTTTTGTATTGATGCCAGATATAAGCTTTGTGATTTATGCAGACTTTTATGTCTTGTGAGACAATCCTCACAAATAATAATATAACAATTGAAATGAACAACACTGTGGAATTATGTAATTGCCTTGAACCCTATATTGGGGTCTTCCTGCAACGTGTAATGTAGTAGTAAGGGAAATTACTGGGAGTGGGATTGACTTTTAGAAGAATTTAGAACACCTTCACAGCTCACCTCTATCCTTTTAAACTCATTCAGAGCTGGAACGATTAGTCGGTTAATCAACTAGTCTATCAATAGAACTATAATGAGAAACCATTTTGATGGTGATTAATAACTTGCGTCAGATTTGAAGTTTCCAATTTTTAATATTTGCTTGCTTTCTATGATAGTGAATTATTGAAATTGAATGTCTTTGTCATTTGGGCTGTTGGTTGGCCAACTTTGAATATGCCAACAGATTTATTGATAGTTAAAATAATCATTAGTTGCTTTCATAAAGTCATTACTGGGTCTGTTTTATTTAGATATTCTTAACAAAATACAAATTAAAATTTCAAATCTCAATGTAAGAAGTGCCATGTTGGAGAAATCTGGCTAAACTGTGTTAAAGATGATAAATGTGTGACACCTAAGCAATCCAGGGACCACTGTTTAAATTGACGTTAGTCCCTTTTTGAACATGTCACATTTTACTAGTCCACGACATCGTTCCTCATTTCCACACACTTCTCTTTGCTAACGACGTTATGTTGACTCATTTGACCCGGGCTGGAAAATGACATCCCTGTTTCTGCCGCTTAGTGCGCCCAGCTTCTGAACAGCACCGTACCCTGCTGTCTCACGCAGACTCTTTCATGCGTACTCCGGAGCTCCTGTTGAAAAGCGCCATCAAATGGCTACGTCCAGTACCGAGAGAGGCTGGCAGGAGTTTGGGCGTTCATAAGGATGTTGCAAAGTATCACTGCTCCTTCTCAGATCTTCATATTTCATCCACGTCCCGTTGTCAGGAGAAACTACATGGACCTCTCTGAACAGACCAGTTAAACAGCACTGCAATTACGAGCATTTTCTCTTCTTCATATATATTTTTAAATGTAAAAAAAACAACCCAAAATGATTTAGACGAAACTGGGATAGATAGACTTTGGCTGCGCTATAAGACAAGTCCAACAAACACACGAGAATCCATGTGGCTTCCAGTCAAGTTTAGATGTAACAGATCAGACTACATTGTGTTATCTGTCCATCACATGCTCTATATGGTCCACAGTGTATTCTTGACATGATGCACCGCTCCCCTGGTATCTGTTTGCCTTGTCTCGCTGGGCATCTCACCCTGCTGTCTCTGCGTTTGTGTTGTCATGGAAACAGCAGTGTGACAGGTCCTGGGTGGGCGTGAGGGATGAGCTGTGGGGAAATGGCCAGGTTTTTACAGCACTGGGGGGTGGGGGGGGGGGGGGGCAGCGGAGAGGCATCTAAAGTGAGGCAGAGATGGTTGATGGAAAGCGGAGAGGGCTTTGACATGGAAGAGGAGGAGCGGATGTATTTACTCCCCTCTCTGCTTCGAGGCATGTTGTTCTTGTGTTGTTTAGCTGACCTCAAATCAGCCAACCCATCTATCTGTGCTGAGAGTAGGTCCTGTCTTGTTAACAACAGCCTGGACAGGACCTTTTTTTTTCTGTTTAACTGATTCTTTGTTATCCAGATTCAGCCAAGCTAAAGCTAAATAACAGTGTTTTCTCGGCTCGCTGTTAGTGCTGCAGTGACGCGGCTATTTATTTGAATCTGTAATGTTTTTAAAACTGAGGTTTGTAACATCACACTGTGGGCCGCCTCGTGCTCTCTCCCATGGAGACCCCACCGGGAGCTCCAGGGATCTTGAGGCTCACAGACAATCCAATGATTTCGACAGTCCACGCTCCTCCACTTATGTAGGTCAGCTGCTGCAAAGTGCATATTGATCTCCCAAGCTAAATGATATTGTGGTGTCTACTGCTCATTGCTGAGAAGGTGCCCTCAGCCAGTTAGGTTTGTACAGAGGAGGCAACAGAGGTCACCTGACTGTGTGACAGTGCTTCTGCAGCTGTTCTCCCTTGTGTTGTGTGGTTGGTATTGCTTAGCTGTTACAATGTAGTAGCTCTGATAACCGATGCTGTTTTTAATATGTACTGCAAGCACGTCATTTTCCTTGTAGAGGCTTCTGATGCTCTTTCCACAGTCATCACTGATCTGATTATGGTGATAAAATATGCTATTTGAAAATATAAAGGTATAAAAACAGTGACAAAGGTAGATCATAATGGTATTTTCTGAATCGATGCATGACAGGATGGAGCTGATAAAGGTTAGGGAGTGTGCTTTGAAGTCTCAATTTGTGTGAGTGAATTGCATTTCCCTCCGCCGCAGTGTGCTTGTGGCACTGGGTGCTAGCATGTGGTTGGCACCTATCCCACTGCCCAGGGTGGAATCCTTGGCACCGAGGGAGGGAGAGAAAACTTGGATTGAGCAAGCTGCCTGCTGGAGTTGGGTGGGTGGTCCAAAAATATGCAGCGTGAATCAGCCCTGAGAAAATCTCGTATACGGTTTTAGTCTGCAATGGAGGTAAACAGCGCTCGTTCACCACCAGCAGGCTGGGGTAAGGTAGCACGGAACGACATGTGCAGAGCAGCAGCATTTCTCACTCGCTTGTCATAAAGCCAGAGGAATGTGGGGATTCAGTTTCAGGCTTTTCATTTCTGTACACATTGTGAGGGTCAAACTGTGACCGGCATGATTTCTCTTTCCCTCTCTCCCTCTCATTCTCTCTCTCTCTCTCTCTCTCTCTCTCTCTCTCTCTCTCTCTCTCTCTCTCTCTCTCTCTCTCTCTTGCTCTCTGCTGACTCAGCAGTGTTCCTTTAGTGTCCTATAATATGGTTTTGCTTGCTTTATCTTTACTGATTTCAGCGGGGTAGGGGATCTCCTTAGCTGACCTGTGTTTTCCATCCATGCTGTACAGTCCAGGTATGCTGTAGGTAATAACGGCTAAATTAAGCACAAAGCCATCAGCCGAAGTACTTGTTTTCTTTTTATTAATCGCTGGGAACATAAAATGTTGCACAGGTTCATGAGCCTCGTATCACGCCCCGTTAACTCCCACATTGAACCATAAATGGTGAGTGAAATGACCAATATGAGTAGGTGAACATGGTGTGCATGTGAATCAGCTCTTCATTAGGTATTATACGGTGGCATAGAACAGAGTGTACCATCTATTTCCCCTCGTTTGAGAAGATGCAATGTGATGGTTAGCAGTTTTTATATGATAAGTGGTTGCGTGTTAGCATCTATGCTCACTTTAAATTGAAGATTGAAGGGTTTTCTGAAACTGAGAGATGTGTTGAGTACAGGGTGACGCAAAGTTTGCACCGGGATGCCGCGGTAGGAAAATTGACTGGTATCAAACCATGTACATATGGTATATAAATGTACTGTATAAGTGTTACTAAAAATACATTGGATGTAATATTTTGTGAAATTATATAAAAAAAAAAAAAAACATTTGTTTGGTGGAAAAAAAACATTATGTTTTCATGCCTTTCATTGTAACTAGTAATAACAATAATAATAATAATAATAATATGATTGTGATTGTGTAATTCTGTGAAATCAATATTTTCTTTGTCTGGGGTGTTTATTCATACCGTTGCAGTCCTAGTCAACACCAAACTAGAGAGAATTTGAGTGACAGTAAAAAACGTCAGCGTTGCAAAATGCAGTCATCAAGTGTTTTCCTTCACACGTCAGATAAAATTAGACAGTTGGGACTCAAGATTCATTTGTCCAGAACCCAGTTGTTTGTTTGTTTTTCAGATTTAAGATGCTTACATCATGCAAGCATGAAGGTTCTGCATTAGAGCTGATAGAAATACTCTGGACCTGCTGTGTTGATTCTAATGAAATATGTCACCCGAATGCATCAGTGTGGCTCTTTCACGTGTTTTTGGGTGCAGTGGAGATTTACAGCATGGACTGGAGGCAGAAGCGCTGTCAGACTTTGACCTACCAGACAACGCTTGTTAGTAGGTTAAATGTATTGTTGGGGTTTAGTTTTTATGGGATCTGTTGATAGTTAGTACATTAAAAAAAGGCAGGAAGAGAAAGAAAGCATTTCCCACAGTCCCTCTGTACAATTGTTAACAGACATGCACTACTCCTACACTGTTCCTGGCGCGCAAGTTCCTGAGTTTTTAGAAAGATTTTGTCCTTTCTTTGAAACATTTTTTTCCTAATTATGCGAAAACAATAATCCATACACGCAAGTGCTTAAATTCTACATAATTTAATTACACCGCCCTCTCAACAGAGCAGCCAAATCACCCGTATTTGTCCCACATGGAATAAGTGTGTGCACCTGTTTGTTTGCATGTTAAAGTGCTACCATTCATACCTTTTACTCCAGAGGTTTGTGGTTTTGGCACCTGAAGATGTGAGCCGTCAAAACAAAACTGCCTTCCATCTCATCTGGCAGTGGAGTGCATAACAAAGGCGCTCATTGGAGAGGAGATTACACAAGAGAGGCAGAGCCATGATGTTACACTGATGCTCCCTCTACAGAAGCTGACAGACAATATCTTCATTTAAAAGCAGCTCAGTGTACGAGTGGAGGTCTTTGACCTTTAGTAGAAATGACAACTGGCGATGAAGGAATTATCACCAGTGTTTGCCAAGTTGCCCAACACTAATCGGGACACTTTCAGTCACATAAACACAGCTGTGAACTTTTGCGATTACGCTCTTTCCACGTACTCTGCGCGCTGGTGGCTATACCAGCATGTAATAGATGCACCACTGTGTCTGAAATGAGGACCAGAGGGCTTCAGCTGTGATCAGCGGTTACTTCAGATGGAAATTCATCATTTCTATAATACCTCGCTGGTGATTCTCAGTGTAGCTGTTATTGCCAAGGGTAGGCGTTGACAAACACTAGCTCTTTTTTTTTTTTCTAAATTTTAGACGTTTCAACTGATTAACTTGCAGTGCTATAATCAGTTATCTCACAGCAAACCCAACATAAAAAAAACATCATTTTCGCTCTTTTTAGTCACTCTCTGCCAGCGACCTGCTTTGCTAAATAGCTAAATAAAGGTTAAATAGCCAAAGTTGTAGGGTCTACCTGACCTGGCTGTCACCGAGTGTTGCAGCAGGGGACTGTAAATGGAGAGAATGACCGAGAGAGAGAGGAGGGGGGCGGAGGAAGGCTGCTTCACTTTGCTCTTTGCTCTGTCTGGTCCAATTACATGTTCCACTGTCAGAGCAGCAGCGCTCTTAATCAGGTAATGCTGAGGTTTAAAGGCATCCCCCTAAACGCGCTCCGCAGATTATTACCCTGCTCACACGCTGGTTCACCAGAGCAGACTCTGAACCTCGTCCTCCGTCCTGTCTGCTCCCCCACCTAATTCAACTCCACATCGGGGCTGCTTTTGCTAAGTTGTGTTTTGCAGCTTCGTCAGACGCTGTATGTGCATTTGCCATGAGTCTGAGCATTGGCCTGTCACATTGTCTCAAGTCTTTGGCTGATAAAGTGACATAGTTGTGTCAGCTGATCTCCTCTTCCCCTGCCCTCCGCACTAACAAGGCACCTCCTTATCCTGAGTGTGCTCCCACTGAACAGCCTCAGGCCTCCGCGGGAACTAATTCCCTACAAACTGTGACAAGCAGTAAAAGATGGTGGACTAACATATACGCGGGCACAATAGATACTGTATGCAGTTGACATGCAGAGCAGTCACAAGATGAGCTCCGAATCATCTCAAAAGCATGATGCAATCAGCTCTTCACGCCAGTTGTTCTTTCTGCCCACACCCTCTTTTTCGCACCCCCAACTCTGCTTTTCCATGGCTGTTAAAGCTACACACATTTGCTTTCTGCTGTCATTTTGACTCACCTTTTACATCTCTTCTTATCAGTCTCATTATGTTGCTTACACGTTTGGGTTTACTGTCCCCGAGGTCACAGTTGAAGGAGCTGGCTGTTGCTGTTTGCGCAACAGATGTAAGGGCACCTGGCACTGGCTTGCATCTGCACATTGAAGTCCGCTGGCGTGGTGCCACGGTGTATTATAAGAATTTTATGTGAGGATCTCTGATGTCACAAATACTACAGGAATTTCAGTCAAATCTACAAATCTTTAGCAGCCCCTATCTTTATTTTGATAGTGAAAAGAGACATTCAAATTGAGGATTATTTTCAGATTTTGTGAGCGGTGATTGTGTTTAAATCGTGTTTGGATTGAAAACTGTTTACTACAGTTGACTTTTCGCTTGCCTAGTGTTAAACTCTGATTTTGTCATTGTGTCATATTGTCATATTGTTTTGTGAACTGTCTTGAGGATTTGAAGTTAATGTATTTGTATATTGTTGAAATATGTTAAAAAGATATAGATTCAAAAGCCGAAAGACCAGTTGTGTGCTTTTTGTACTCATGGTGTTTGCTGATGGAAATCATCATGCCCTGAGTACAGGGACCACCATTTTTATCTACTGCAGAGCTATGAATAATATAAATGTGTTGTTCGAGTTTGTATTTCTGAGTATGTCCTTCTTGAACCATGAATGTGGTATTGTTTATGTAGATCCCTTCGCTTGTTGCCTTGGTAAAAAGTCTTGCACACAGAACGATGATGCGTTTGCCTTGTAGGGTCGGCTCTACAGTTAAAACTGGAGAAACCCAGTACAACCACATTCCTGCAATGTTTGCTGGAAAGTGTCTCCACTGACATAAATGGGTATCAAGTGCCTTGTTCTGGGGCATCCCAACACACGGCAGAGGCGGTGAAGTTCTAGTTTCTAGTTCTAGTTTTTCCAAAGTCCCATGGCCAGTCCGTGGGTTAAAACCTGCCACCGTGAGCTTATAAAACAATACTTCTTAACCTTTAAGCTGTCACAAGCCCCATTTGTGACGAAACATACACACATTTGTCGTCGTCGTCCCCCCCCCGCCTTATACATATAACAAAATCTTTGTTTGGCTGAATAATCTCATTGTGTGGTTTACCACAGTTCCTCCTTTGCAGCTCCACCAAGGTTTAACAAAATCAATTGATTATTGGTTAGCACCAAGACGATCTTGGCCAAACCTTGGCGTTGAGTAGAGCTAAAAGGCCAGGTGTTTTCATTAATGTTGACATCAGCTTCGATTCTTATTGAATTGAAAGCCATTAGTGGGCCATTCAGAAGGCACCCAGTAGGGGCTCCATTGGTGTTTAGCCTTTCTGTGACCTGGTCATTATGGTCAGTTTCTAGCACATGAACTATCTACCCTTTGTCCTATCTGAACCTGATTAGCCGCCTCATTAGCATTGTTAGCCCAGCCTGGGTGACAAAGCTTTTCGCTCACAAGCAGCCCATTGCCAGCTCTGAGAGAAGGAAGGGTTACAGATTACTCCCGAGTCTTGGCTTTAGGCAACATTTCTGCTCACCTCCCGTGATCAGTCTTGGCCTGTCAAAAGACGTGCCAATTGCCTTGACGAGAGAATACCTCTGTCATGGCTGGGTGAACTTGAAGGTGAAACCTGTGGTCGTCATTCAGTCACTTTCATTTTTTTTCTGTGCACTTTAAAAACATAACAGTTTTTTTTTTTGTTTTCACTTTTAGTAGCCTGAGATCATTTTATTTTGTTGCAAGCATCAAAAATAATATGAGGATTTGTACTGCGCAGTGAAACTGCCCATTACCAGTTATGGTTTAATTGGCTGTAGACTGTTTAAGGGGAGCTTGAACTTTTAACCCGATGATCTCTGACCTCCCCTTAAATACCAACAGATGGTTGGACTGTTGGCGTATGGGGCAAATGAGATACTCAGGTTTTAGAGAAGGTGTGACCTTTCCTGTCTTGGTGTACGTCTGTAGTGCGTGTATATGTCTCTGGCTTCATCTATCTTTGTCACTTTTCATATTTGTATTAAGCCTTTCTATTTTTTCAAACAGGCTCCATCATTAACTTACAAGTAGCTTTATCGATTGTGTCGTGCCAGTATTCAGGGTAACATGAAACTCAATTAATGTTGCTGCTAAGGCTCAGTGGCACTCTTGGCAGGGTTGTGTGTTTTTGTTTAGGTCACACCATGTGTCATTCAACACTCCTGTGCCAAGTAGAACAGCGCTTCAAGGATCGAAAGCTCCTCCGCTCTGAAGGAGCACAGTCTTTTTTCCTGAGGAGGTCTCTGCTCCAGTGTGCCGAGATCATTTGCACACTTGCATGTACGCATACTTGTGGTGTGACTTGCCACTGGTCTTCTTGGCCAGTGGGTCCCACCACCCCTAATATCAGAGGAAGCACTGCCACGACTCTGTTGCTCTAATATGCAAGAGGAGTGGTTTGGTGCAATCTTACACAGTGAATATTGCCTGTACTGACTCGCATGGGGCATTACACTCACAAATCAAGGTATCTGAATTGATGGCGCAGACTACCACACCAGGGTCCTGGATGACAGCAGTCTGTTAAAGTGATGGATGTTGCTGGATGTACAGATGCTTCAGTATTTCTCGTAAAACAACATATGTCTGTGCTGCAGGACAACAGCTCGCCGTGATTCATTTCCTCCTGTTGTACTGCTGATTGATTTTCTGAGAGCAAATCACCATCATTAAGTGCACCTTCTAAGCAACTGACTTACATTTCTAAACAAAGAAAAGACTAATTTCATTATAAGAATTCCTCACTTGGAAGTTCTCTGGTCCAGTTTGGCCATCTTCAAAATGAAAACTAGTTCAGTAGAGTGTTTTCACACTCTGCCTTATTCTGTCACTCAGTCCAGTGATCAAGGGCCGGACTGAGACTGAGCATGTGACAGCATTAAAGCTCAGAGGAAATTCCTCCAGAGGATGAGAACTAAGAGCCGTGCAGGAAAGGGAAAAGGAAAAGAGAAAGGTTGAAAAATGTGGTGATTTCATTCAAAATATGAGATCGACTGTAACATTCAAGACACATCAGCTATTTATACTTTCCCTATACTTGATGTTTAGTCCTGTGCAGATGCAAAAGAGGAGTTTTTGTCAGGATTTCATGTTTAAGCTGTACGTTTGTCCACCGTCCCTCACTCATCACAGATTTCGGCTGTTTGGGGGTTTCAGTTTCAGAGCTCTGAATATCACCTTTCCCCGTGGCTTCTAGCTGTGGACTTGTGAAGGGTTCAAAAGGGGAATCGGTTTACTCTCCAGTTATGTCAGCACATGACATCATGTGAGTGCATTCCTCAGCTGGCTCACTTGGCAGGTATTTGGGAGAAATCACCCAGGCCCTGGAGGAGGCTGCCTGGCTCTGCCTTCGCCAGGCTCCGTGCATTGCAAGACGAGCTCTTCCTCAGAAAACCTTCACTGGGAGCTTTTTTCAGCATTGCCAAATAGCCTAGCACTGTCCTTTTTTTTTCCAGTTACCAGTTGCATTTTCTAATTATCCAAATGGGAATATGATTTAAAATTGAAACTTTTCTCTTTTCTAATTAATTGTGTGCCATGATTAAAAAGGCACACTGTTCCACGATGTAATGGGCTTTGAGGTCCCCGAGGAGGTGGAAAGACCCTGTGGGCACTGAACCTGCAGCTCCATGTTAACTTGATGCAAACAGTTAGCACTTGATGAGATGACTTGTTGTGAGTGAAAAGCACGTTAGCAGTTAACCGACTAGGTGTGACTTTTAAAACCATGTAAGTTAGCAAGTTGAAAAAGGGCTTGACCGTACTTAAGGTTTGTGTTCTGTGGACTGATTACAATCACACCTATAATACACCTACAATGCAAAAGTACCGCATTTTGTGTTGAAGGACCTGTTTTCTTTCTAAGTAGCAGTTTTCAACTGTGTATTGAAACTCATGAGTCATGGGTTTACTCAGTGGGGCTTGGCTGTGAGAACTCGCAGTATGATTTGTAATGCGCATGCTGCTGTATGGCATTACTTTGTTTTTCTCATTTTTCTGTGTACATCTTGTGCAGTTTCACGACAGGAGCTTACAGTAATTTAGCTTTTTTGTGTAATGATAAAAAATGGACAGCGTTTCCTCAGGAAACCTCAGATTTCCATGGGAGCTCAGCTCTCCGTGTCCTCAGTCAAGGGTGTGTGTGTGAGTGAGGATCACTGTGGTCTTTTGACGCATTGTTATGCTGTTACAGTGCATTAAAGCAACGCAAGGAAAAAAGATCGAAAGTGTCTTTAATATATCTATTAGGTGACCGACTAATTAATCAGCTAATCAACTGTTTTGATAATCTGTTGGTCCTAAAAGTAATTTTTCATGCAAAATTGACAAAAATTCTGCTTGATTTTCAGCTTTTCTTTCACTCATGTGATAGTAAACTGACTTAGAAGACAATATTATAAGAAATTTCCTCTTCCCTTTTTTTTGGACATTTTATATACCAAATAATTCATCAAGACAGAAGTCAGTAGATTAATCGATAATGAAAAATTGTTTCAGCCCTAAAAACCTTAAATATCATTACATCTATTACAACTTTTCATCATGTAACAATTGTAGCCTAAAAATGGCACAGTACATTGCTGCCACAGTCTTAAAGCCTTCCCTTCCTCTACACTGTTATTCCTTCGTGATGAGGGTTGCGCTAATTCACTGTATGTACTGTACATCCCAATTTGCTGTTATTTCTTTCAGCAGGAAGAAGTGGATGATGCGTAAAGGTTTCCTAGTGTTACCGTCTTGCAGCAATGGCCTGAGGGACTCTCTGGACTGAAACCAAGGTGAGAAGCAAAGCCTCAGCCAACTCTGCTTTTACGCAACTGCACTGTGCAATGTGGCAAATAGACACTTCAGTCCGAACACAGAACGAGCAACTGCGCAGATGATGCAAACATCAGAACTAAAAGAAAAAAAAAAAAAAAGATTACTTTTTATTTTTCTGTTTTATTTTACTACACTCGGCCTCCTGCAGCATTAGTTTGATTGGTTTGTTTCTCGATCAATGCTCATAGTAAGTGCTCCCTGTGCATGCTTTGTATTCCGGTCTGTTTTGTAGTTTTGATGGTGGTTTTGATATGAAAACGTTGACTTGCTCTGCTTTTTTTTTTTTTTTTTTTTTACTCTTTTCACCCAATAGTGTCCAGATCCAGCCGTTTTGTAAAAGCGAGGACTGCATCCAATAGTGCCGTTGGTCTGCAGTATTCATCCATCTTAAATGGAAAAAACACCATTCCTTCTGTGAGGTTCTGTTACTTTACAGGTTACAGTTCAGATGGTGTTTGGCCAGAACGTGTCTTTTGAGATTACTGTGTTGCCAGCAGTTCTTACAACACCATTTTTTTTTCTGAGTGGATTTATCCTCAAACTAATAGTTTGTATTAGCTGACATGACTTTGGTTGCAGGGCTTTCTTTTTCCTAATGCACTCAGCTTTTGTGCAGCTCTATAAGAACATGCGTGAAATACTTTTTCTTGAGTCATCTAATGCAGAGTGTGTGTGTGTGTGTGTGTGTGTGTGTGTGTGTGTGTGTGTGTGTGTGTGTGTGTGTGTGTGTGTGTGTGTGTGTGTGTGTGTGTGTGTGTGTGTGTGTGTGTGTGTGTGTGTGTGTGTGTGTGTGTGTGTTCAGAGTTTAAATCCAATATTTATACTTTCCTACATAATATAGCTGACACGCGTAGCTTAAAGACCTGCAGTAAAAAAAACGGTGAAGCTAGTTCAGTTTCCAATAGCGTCCTGCAGAGTTTGGTATGTCTTTGGAGAGCCGAGTGTCATGAATAAAATACAAACATTTAAATGTGTTCTGATGTCAGCAGCAACACTTTAGAGGCATAGTGAAAAATGCTATTTTTAGACTAAGTTCATTTTCTTAAAGCAGCTGTGCGCTGTCAGAGCGCTGGCATCGTTCATTGACAGTGCCGCCTGGTTTGTGCCGCTCCACAGTTCACTCGTTCCAGTGTTTTAGCAGAGCACAATGAGGTGTTTTTGACAGCCAGGATTACCCAGAGCACAATGTGTTACAACAAGCGAAGGATCACAGATGGATGTGTGGCAAAATTTATGAATAATTATTAATAAGAAATACCTTGATTGACCCTAATACGGATCATACATAGAGATCAGCTCAGGATGTCCCTATATTTAACCTTTTACAATAATCTGATTTCCACAGTGACATCTGAATCTCCCCTCAGGCAGTGCTCTCAGCCACAGATGAATTGTTGACTAGATTGTTGTGGAGAGGTGCTTATTTATACCAGTTAATCAATTTTTGCGATCCCCTGACTCTGTGTCTCTCTTCCCCTCCTTGATTCCGGCTCTCCTCTCCCCTCGGCGTTTCTCCCCAACAGCCAGAGCGTTCGGTGCTTATTGTACAGAAAGCCCTCCCCTTCCTATCCTGCGACATCCTGAAGTGACTGCCACCGTTAAAGATTCATGAGCCTGATCAGCTTTCAGTAAATGGGGGGGGTGGGGAGAGGGCCTGGCTCTTAGTTGCACTCTGGCGCTTCAGAGCCATTACCTTGCAGTGATTCTAGAGTGGACAGGCTCTTGAGTGGGACTGTGCAGCAGGAAAGGTGCATATCTCTCTTTGTGTTACGTCAACAGTGGTCTCTTTGTGTGATTATGTCATTTGAATTAAGTAGATTTGTGTACTTTGTAACCAGATAAGTGGGGTCGTTAAGCTGACTTTGAAGTGCACAAAAGAAGGCAAGTGATAGAGAGCGAGCTGAGAACTGAGAGTTCACTATATGCACTTATATAATGTAATTCAGTGCTTTAGCAGTGATGTATATGGAAATAGAGTCTCTGACAGAGAAGCCCATGGTCTGCTGAACACAACGTCATACACTCAGTGAACCTTCTCTGTGAAAAAGGCCAATGACCTATTTTTGTTCCCTTTGTTTCCTCCTCTTCCTCTCACTCTCTTCACTCTCTGATTTCCCGTTTTCTCCATCGCCTCGCTCTCTGTCATCGATCTCATTCTTCTATATGTTTTTGGAGCGACGTCACTCAAGTCTCGTTAAATTCACCCAAGATTCAAGGTTACCAATTCACGATGCTCTTAATCTCTTTCAGTCCATCGTCTCATTCCTCCCTATCCCTTGCCCCAAAACCTAATATCACAACATCTGGTTCAAGGTAACAGCAGCTGTCAGCAAGGCCAGAGTTCACTGTGGAGACCCCCACCCAAGTTGCGTTCAGTTGAAATTGATACTGTTTTTAACTGCGTTTGTCTTTAATACCATCTGACATGGTTCCAACATGTTTCTGTGTGTTTTGGCTCTCTCAGCACTTCTTCGCACCCTTGCAAATATTGAGATGTAAAATGAGAAGACACGAGTCCTCTGGGCCCCTCCCCTGTCATGATTTCCTCCTCAGTTTGGGGGAAATAAATGGCCCATGCTGCAGACCTCCAGAAGCACTCTTCATGGGTGCACTCGTGTTCTCCAGTTCTCTCTGGGGGCCTGTTGTGCCAAGAAGCCATGTGAGGACAGATTACACACCAGCAAGACATTGTTCAGTGCCCCACAGTGGTTTTGCACTTTCTGGAAGGGCCCTCGTTTTTGTAGTGCAGCAGACTTCAAACACTCACCCAATAGCTTTTCATGCAGTTTAATGCACAGTCATGCCCTGCACTCTCTGAGATCCAGAAGCACTGGGTGTGTCTTTATAATCAAAGCCCTGCTAACCCACATGATTACAGGAATGGCACACTGGCACATGCCCTCTCCCCTTGGCAATCAGACACAGATCCCACCCCCCACCCCCTCCATTATACTATGACTGGAATTGGTGATTCAGTGTTTTTGAAGCCCCCCCAGTGGTGATGTGCATTCAGCCTGGCCCACTCTGTGTGGTCATGGCAGCTGAATTTTGTTGAGGAAAAATGGTCTGGTAGTAGTAATTAGACGTAACTGAAGGCAGCCTCAAAGCTGTGCAGTGTTGTTTTTTTTTTTCTTTTTGTTTTGGTTGTAGGATCACTTATACACTTATAAATACATACATACATACATACATACATACATACATACATACATGCAGATGCATTTAATGTGGAAGAAACATTTTGATTTTCTGGGGTTTGGTTAAGATTTTTTTTTTTGTCAATGTACACTCATTGATCACGTAATCAGGTACACCTATAAAATCTAATGCAATCCAATGCAACAACTTGGCCATTAATTATAGTACTGTTTCATTTTGATGTACGCTTTCAGAGATCTTGAATTGGACTACATTATATTGAGAGTGTTTGTAATGTTTTGCCCAGGCCATTTACAAAAATGAGAAGGGAGGAATATTAGAAGTATAATGCAGTCCAGTATAGTACTACTAGTAACTACCACCTCAATAATACACATAGTTTTATAGTTGTAACTGAATTAACACCTCTTGGAAATTTTTCACCAAAACAAGTGAAGGATTGCATTAGATTTTATCGGAGTACCTAATAAAGTGGCCAGGGAGTGTATATTGCAATATGAAAAATGTATGCAAAATCATATATCAAATAATAATGGCATTTTGCATTTATCAAATTTTGAAAAAGTACAGCAAAAGTGACACTCAGGAGGTGATATCACAGTGCTGCAGCTCAACTTTTGCAGTTTAAAAACAGATGCTGGAGTCTTGCCTCACTGGACGTATGAATAGCAGCGTCCTGACTGGTTTGGAGTGAGGGGGTTCCTGACGACTAGTTTACCTGATGCTTCAATAGATTTTTATTCTTTGATGAGTCTAAAAGTAAAAAAAAAAAAGAAAACAGGCAGAAAACCGTCAGAATTTAGCTCAGTTTATTCTATAAGGTTAAACATTGTCTGAAAAAAAAAAAAAACTGCATATATTCTAAGAGCCACCATTAATCACACTGTAACGCTTATGGTTGGTGCCGTTGCTCGTGTCCTGGGAGATTCAGTGTCCAGGACAAATGAGAGAAATTCGGTCAAATGTCACCTGTGTTCATGGACCCTATTTCTCGTGTGTTTGTGTGCAAGTGACTAATGGGGACACTAATCTTCGAAACTGGTCCAGTATTAAAGGAGAGCGCTGCAGCAGGCAGCCATGAACAATGTCCGTCTACTGAAAGTGCTCGTTTTTGCCGCTGACGAGCTCAGATGGTTGTTCTAAGTATGTGACCACATCATGAAAAACTAACCATATCTCCTGGCAGCCCTGATTTTAGCCCAATGCAACAGTTGGAAAGTAATTTTTTT
The DNA here is from genome assembly GCF_039877785.1 of Chaetodon trifascialis. Classification (NCBI taxonomy): domain Eukaryota; kingdom Metazoa; phylum Chordata; class Actinopteri; order Chaetodontiformes; family Chaetodontidae; genus Chaetodon; species Chaetodon trifascialis. The sequence continues at coordinate 14,213,330 of NC_092073.1, forward strand.
CACTCTGTGTGTCTTCACATAAAATGTTTTGTATCCTGTCGTTCACATTGCCTCGCTGGAGCACTTCAGGGTTTAGTTTGTTGTGCTTTTCAGGTGTTTATTGCAGCCTGACACAGAATTTCATGTCCAGGTTGTACAAGCTAAGTTTGACAGGAGGAAACATGGCCTCAGCAGCAGCAGCAGCAGCAGCAGCTCCAGCAGTAGCCCCTTGTTGTCTCTGCATTCCTCCCCTCGCCAGACTGGTTGGCTCCAGCTCAGTCCTGGAAAGTCTGCTCTTGTGACACCTAAGACATAAGCAATGACACACACCTATGATCACCTCCCTCAAGTGCACCTAGTGCTTTCAAAGTCAATTGATTTTTCAAACTTGAACTTGTGCCTTTGTCTGTGTGTATTCTTCTTGTTTGCTCAAATGAGCTGTTTGTTACTTCAGCACAGTTGTTATATATACACCTAAAAGTAAATATATTTTATATATTTCTGCATATTATGGAGGTATTAAAATCAGGGTCAAATATTGGAAAATGTTGTTGTTATGTTATGTTGCCGAGGCAGTCTTTGTGGTTGTTTAATAACCCAGCCCTTCATTTAGCCCTGTGAGTCAGCCACACAGATAGAAGATGAAAACCTGTAATGAAGTGTTGAGTTCACAGTGGCAGGGCTGACCTGTCAGCACACAAATATACAATTATGGTCGCCGTCTTATAAGAGTGTGTTTGTGTGTCAGAGATGGAAAGAGGGGGGTGGTGTTTACTGCATCTATGTAAGAGGAAACCTAAGCTCATCACAACTTCAAAGCAGCGAAACAACTACACGGAAGGCTATCTGCTCCAATAAACCTCGTGACCCCGGCATCGCTTCCAGTCAGATCTCGAAGCTGTACTTCCCCCAGTGATCGTCAGCCTGCCAGCGCTTTGCCAGCAACAGCAATCAGTCGGCCAAACAAACTGTAGCAGCTCATACCTCAAGTGTAAAATGCAACCCACCTTTAGCAAATGGCCAAACTGGCTCATGTTTGCAGATCTGAGAAACTGTACGTCAATCTAAAAGCAGGTGCCACATTTTCTCTTTACCCTTTCTTGCTCTAAAGGACACAAGACCATCGGTTGATTTCACACCGCCTATGACTAACATAAGGTAGCTTGCAGTGCCTGATGGGCCATATGTCTCAACTTACAATACTGATGAACTAAATGAGCTGACAGCTTGATGAACTGCAAAGTTGATAGATGCCTTCCAGAATATGCCAATCAGTCAGTGCATAATGAGGTTCCTTACAGAACCCTGATTTAACCTACATTGCTCTGAGTCAATGACATCTGCACACAGCACAGCTGGATGGATGGAGCCGTCTCATGCATGCATGGATCTACGGTCAGCCTTATTGGCTATGTTAACACAGCTTTTTATAAGACCTTGTGGAAGTAATATTCATTTAGTCTCTTTAAAATGTTTTTCATTTTATTCTCTTCAACACCCCTTCCTTTGTTTTATTGTGTAGTAGGCAGTGAAGAGGAGTCAGCAGATGATAAATGTTTGTCAACCACAGTTTAGTCTGAAATGGTGGAAATCAGTTGAGGTTCTCCCTACTTGTTTAAAAAGACTGTTTAAATTCAGTTGTGGGAGGGTTAAAGAGCTGCTGTCCAGGCAGCATGGAGCTCGTGATTGAGCTGTGTTGTCCTATCGTCTTCACAGCCTCTTAGTCGTGTCAGACATGGCTTCTTGTTGCCCTCGGCTTTCCTTTAAATTACTTCGTTTAACGAGGCGAAATCGGTTGTTGTGCTTGTCTTTTTCAATCGTTGAGCGACAGAAGTTGCACATGAATAATTTATGCGTGTCATACTGAAGGTAGATTGTTAGGCGTCATCGTGGACTAAGCTACGAGCTGCATGCGCATTCACAGCCATAAACGGGATTGTCTGTATCGTCATCAACAACTCCATTATCATCATCATCCTGAACATCGCTGCCTCGGCGTCTGCGATGACTCAGTGCGCTGTGTGTGGTCGAGTGTGTAACAGGCAGGTGCACAGACCTGCAGTTTTATTGGACATATTTCTTTACGTTGTTAGATTTAATCCCAGCAACAAAGTATGTTATGTTTTTGAGAGGAAAAGGATGAGATGAGAGTTTATGTCTGAGACATAAAAACATCGATGCAACATGCTGCCATTCACTCAGTGCCATCCTGACTGTAGTCTGCCAGCCTTGGTAAGAAAGAGGAACTCTCCCTTTGTGGCCCATGCTGACAATTAGCTCAGTGACACAGCTCTGCACAGTCAGTGCTAACACCAGTGCCCAGCTGTTTATAGCTGCCCAGAGATCCGGGGCATTCTCTAGGACTAGAAATCCCTCGTTAGTCTGCGCATGTGAGTATCGGACCCGCCCCCAGCAACAAAGCACAGCCTGCTGGCCGAGCTGTCTGGCTGTCTGCGTTGGTGTCATTGAGACGTGCCTGGTACTTCCAGTGTCTCTTGTTCAACGTACACTGACCCATCATTACTGCCATGTCAAGGAGACATAGGCAACCAATCATATCCGTCCCGGCGGGATGAGGACAACCAATCAGGTCTAGAATCCCCATGGTAACTTGGAAAGCCCAGGCACAGCCAATAGGAACAGAGAGTGCCACTTAGCCATGAGAGTTTAATGGCCTGTTTCTGTTGTCATTAATAAAAGCGCATAACCTTTGCTATAGAGACTGTTATAATTTCAGTGGACAGCACAGTGCCACGGCGTAAAGACGGCATTCAAAAGAGCATATATGCAAGGACACATGCACCGCGATGCGTGTGTTCATTACCTGTCCAACAGGCCAGTAGAGCTCAAGTCACTTGTCAGCTGAACTGTGGAAATGGGTTTTACCCTTCAGAGTCTCCTCTGCCGCACTCTGGCCAATCACCAGTGCTTTGACTTCATCCATTTGAGCACAGAACCCACCATTAGCTTAAAGTAGGTCACTCCAGGCCAGGAGGGAGCCAGACTCAAGTTTGCATGGTCACCAGCTCCCTTTTTAGTTTAGCCTGCTTCTGCTAAGCTATGCTATCCCACTCTGCTCTACATTGTGCTGTGCTGTACTCTGTTATGCCTTATGTAACGGCTGAGCAGCGAGCGGTGTGTGTCACAGCCGTTTCCATGGTTAGAGTGGCTGAGAGCGTATCACAACACAGCGCGCCTCAACCTTGTAGACTATGCTGGGGGGGGAAAAAACTTTCTTTTTCTCTCTCTAGGTCACTTTTTCTGTCCGTGTGTCTTTCTCTTCTCCTCCATAACCCTCTCGAAGCAAACCACTGCAGATCACCCATCTTCCATGCACCAAGAAGAAATTGTTTCCATGCATACATTTTTTAAATGTCATTTGCTTTGTAGGCCGGCAAGTGTTCACATTGCCTATGCAGCAGATATCATCCGATATTGACATCCAAGTCCATTAGCCGCCATCAAATTTTGGTGCAGACGATGGTGGTAATTAATAAGACATTACTTTGATCAATAATTGATTGTCTTTCATTTAGTGGCATGAAGTTCAGTAAGAGGAGGAACAGGGTAAAAGACCTGCAGTATAGATGCCGCACATCTGCAGAGTGACAACTTTCCCGAGTCTTCGAAGGCTCTCAAGTTGTTTGGAAAGATTTAGATTAAGAACGCAGCATGAACCCATGCCACAACCTAATGGTATTTCATCTTGCATTGCGGAGAAAACCCAAGATAGCAGTGTGTGGGGTGTTGGTAACAGAAACAGCCCTCAGCCGGCTTGTCACTTTGGATAGCATAAAACAGTCACAACATGAATTCTTACTTACTGAGACCTCTGCTCCAGAGCTTGAATTTAAAAAGAGCAGACAAGAGATTATTCTTGCATTTAATTTTTGAGTGACACTTACAAACCACTGCAGGTAAAGCATCCTCGGAGGCTCTCGGTAAACACGCGCAAACACATGTTGTGATTATGAACCTGCTCGGCTCTCGCTGCGAGTTGGCTTTGCTCGGTATCGTGTAACGAATGGGTTTTTCTTGGTACATGGTTGAGCGCGCAGTCTGGTGCTGTGGGCAAAGCGCCGTGTTCTCATTTCAGCCTCTCTGGGGAGGGCTGCACCATCAGAGAGAAATGATTGAATCTCTTTCTCCGCTCCATTTTCACTCATTTCTCCTGGAGTGGATCAACCTGTGCCTCCAGCGCTGGATTGTGTGTGTGTGTGTGCGTGTGTGTGCGAGAATATGTGCGCTGTATGCAGATGCCCATGTCGGCATGCTCACACACACCTACTGTATGTTATAAGTGGTTTCACATAATTCTGCATGCAGAGATCGTTGTCGGTCCCTCAAATGTTGTCGTACACTTATATTTCTTGTGTCTGCCTGTTCGTTTTCCAGACGCTGATATGCATTGAGGATGAGTGGAGTCGGGGAAAACTCATCTGACCCTGCCAGGGCAGAGTCGCGAAAACGCAAAGAATGTTCTGCCGAACTTCTAGGACCCAGGTAAGACTTGCACCTCCGGCCAAAAGACGGATCCTCCTCCCTCCAGAAAAGGCCTCACACTTGTAGACGCTGCTCCTCCATTTAATTGGATACTCTCGAAAGTGATGATAAAGTGTGTGGTTAGCAACTTTTCCCATATATTACCCACTGCAAGGCAGTGACAGCTGCTTATATACTGGAATACTGTGTGTGCAGCAGCATCGCAGCAGTTGCAGCAGTGGTTGTGTGTCATTCTAGCAGCTAACCCTGGAGCACTGTTGAACTCTGAACAATAAATCTGCACAATTCCTCTGTAGATAAGCACTCAAGAATGAGGCTTTTCTTTATTGATGCTGTGCTCCATGTTGGCACAATGACGAGGCCTAGAGATGCATTTCAAGCCATATGGAGAATAATTGACCCTGGCTGCATCCTGCATCCCCTCCATGGCAAGGTTTTCACTAGATGTTGTGCACTTATGCCCACTAGATAATATCAATGCTCTGCAGTCGTCCAATCCCTGGTGTCGTTTTGTAGATGGATCCTCTTTTCTGTCCTGCTCCAGGGTCTTTCTTTGCTGCCCATTCATTCTGTTACTGTGGTAGAATTGCTTTTGTTATACATACATTTACCCACACTTGAACGTCCTTTTCTTCCCTCCATGCCTTTTAGCCGTCCCGCTGTCACCCTCGTCCTTGCTTTCGTTTTCTCACCCCGTTGTTCTCTTTCTCCCTGTAGTCCAAAGCGGAGCAACGAGAAGCGCAACCGCGAGCACGAGAACAAATACATTGAAGAGCTCGCCGAGCTGATCTTCGCCAACTTCAACGACATCGACAACTTCAACGTCAAGCCTGACAAATGTGCAATCCTGAAGGAAACTGTGAAACAGATCAGACAAATAAAGGAGCAAGGTACGACCTGTAATGTCTTTTGATACTTTTGGTAGAAAGAGCTCCTGCGTTACCTTTCAGCTGTTTTTTTTCTGAAGCATTTAATTCACATTATCTGTACATCTTTCCCTTCAGCGTCCAATGACATACAGCCTAGTTAGACACCAAGACTAGCCTTACTGAATATGTTCAAATCGATCTAACACTGGTTTGATTTGGAGCCGTTTACTCTGTGAATAAGGTGCTACAATATCATGAATATGCTTTGGATGTTGTTGTGGTTTTTTCGGGCTCCAATATTAACCACAAGTGCCACAGGTGGCACTCTGCTGGCGGAAGCATCTGGTTTGATTGCATAAATATTATGTTTTGGGATCTGCTCCACACGCGATAATTGATGTTGTTATTAAAGAGCAGCACAGTTGATTTAATGTTCCCTCCATCCCTTCATCATATCATATGGATGCACCAGAGCAGTTTTTGCTTTGGCTGCCGAACTTTCCCACTCCCATCCTGAGCCAGAACATCAGGCGAATGGATCAGCCTGCGCGGTTGTACTTCTGTACTTGCCAGCTTTTCCTTTTTAGTAGTCTTTAGCAGTTAGTTGAGGTCTTCTTGCAAGTCCAAGCATAGGTTAAGAAAAGTAAACATTGTAGCTTTCTTCATGTGGATAAAAAGGCAAATACTAAACAGTGAATAAGCTTGGATGATGATGATGATGATGATGATGATGATGATGATGATGATGCATTCATGAATATCAGCCGGCTGACTGGTAGTCAAAGAGTGGCCCACTCCAGGTATAGGTTAATCATGCTGGCTGATGATGTCATCTTGTTTTAGTTGACTCACAGAGCTAAGCGTTATGTAATTGGTGAGCAGTGTGATGCTAAAAACTCTGGCTACTGTCTGTCCGTCCTCCTCCCTCTCTACCATCCTCCCCTCCTATCCTCTGGTTTTTTTTTCCCCTTCCCAACACGAGGCTAGAGTGACATCCCCTGCCTGCCTCTGAAGGCATAATTGTGTTTGTACAGCAACCACTGAGGAAAGGGCTGAGCAGTCCTTCCTTCTCTGCTTTGTTCAACAGAACTCAGCGGCTACCTTTTCTAGAGAACTGCTGCACCTCGTCTTGCACAGTCCTGGGGGGCAGCATCTACAGCAGCCATTCATTTCTCTCGCTACACTTATACACTTGCACACCTACCTCTCCCCCAGTTTATGGTATAAAAACTATAGTATGATATTCTCAGTTTATGGTAACATTACTGAATGTATTAAATTCTACTAATGTGACTTAATAACTCTCACTGATTGCTGTCACAGCCCTGCAGAGAAGTGCAGTGCAGCGATGACGGCCTCCTACCAAAAGCTTTTAATTCATCTCTGTTTGTTCTTCTCATGCTCTCTGCATGCGTTTTGCTAATTAAAGTAAGGGTGGAGTTGTTTGCTTAACACAAGTTTAGGCTCTTTTTTTTCTGTTTCCACCTTTTTCCATCTTAATAGACAATATGTTGTGTAACGATATCTTTATAGTGCCTATAAAGTAATGGCATAACCAGGAGTTTTACAGCTTTCGCTTCCCTCTTAACTGCTCGCTCTTGCCAGCACAGCAAAGCCCAGCTCGCATTGGCTGGAGGCTGAAATATACAGTAGCTGCTTAGCTGGAGCCAGTATATAGTCGAGTACATTTTTATTCATTATACATGTGTGAATATGGCAAGTGTCTTGCCAGTTACAGATTAAGTCGCAGTTATTACCAGACGCAGCCCTTATGAATAATCAGCTCCTCCCTCTATCTGTGGCACCGCTCTGCAGACGGACAGAGAGCCAGTGAGGGCTGCACTGACATTGAGTGATGGGTCTGTACCCAGGGCAGCTGTGCTGGTATACTGGGCCCCGCTGGGCCTGGAGAGGTCCTGCTGATGCACACATCATTAATGCTGAAAGAGATGAATGTGGGTCTGTGCGGCGTTGCGCGAGCCCACAGAGCATTTGTGTCAGCTTTCACACGTCTACACCCAAAAGAAAAAAAAAAAAAGAGAGAGAGAAGGACATGATTTTGTTTGCTTTTCACCACAACATTCTCTCACCATATGGTCAGCCCTCTTCTTGGCATGGTGCGACAGTTAAAAGTGTCCCCCCCAACAGCCCACTCATATTCCGCCTCTCATCATCATCTCCAAAAGTAGGGCAGCCTACGCTCTGAACATACGGCTTCTCTGCATGGTTATTAACCCAATCAGTCACATGGACAAATGCACAGCACCATAGCACAGGTACAGGAGCTTACAGGATGATTGAACTCCTCAGCACACTAAACACATAATCATTGCATTCAAATTTTTGTGGCAGAAATTATTTCAGCAGTCGATTCAGTGTTATGACACTGTGTGTTGTTTTCTGATCGTGTTTCGTCAAGGTCCAGTGTGGTAGCGTGACAAACCATACGTACCTGAATGTGCAACCAGCCATGTATCCACACTTGGAAATCCAACAGGCACATGAGCTCACAAGGAGACACCGCCAGCTCCAGTTATTTGAGAAAGGCTGCCCATATGTAAAGGGAGGCTGCCCCTGGCTAAAGAGTGTGGTTCTGTAGGAACAGTTTAAAATAAAGACATCAGACCAGCTTTAAGATATAACCCGTGTTTTGTTGAGAAATGTATTGTCTCTTTGTGTTTCAACTATGCTATCTTAATTTATCCCTCATGGAAGTTTGTCCTTTCTGTTAAATACACAACAGACTTCAAAATAGTTTTGCCTTCAAAGCTCAGTGAATGTACATTGATTAAAACATAGGGAAAGCTTTCTGGCCAGCTTTTTGAGTAAACATTTCAAAGGTCTGCCTTCGCTGCTTGACCACATAGTAACAACTTGCTGCTCTATTGGGAGCATGAGTTGTTTACACACTGTCAGTGTTTCCATAAGAGTTTTTTTTTTTTTTTTTTTTTTTTTTTCTTGCACATGACAATGCAATCCATCCAGCGGCTGCCACCAGCGTGGCAGCTGCATGCACTGACACAGTCCTTTACAACAACCTTTCACTCTGCGCGCTGCTCAGTGCCTGGGTTTGAGCCATGGCAGCATGTTTTGACAAAGGGACAAAATGTGTTTTCTTTATAGCCGGAAAGATACTTGTTAAAAGTCTTGTCAGTGAGTGACCTTTTTTAAAAATATGTGGGTCAGTTTCAGGGGGAAAGCAAAGCAGTTTTTCCCTTGTCTTTTTTTCTCTTTTGACATGCATGTTTTGGTGTGTTCTCTCTCTTCTAGCCTCTAAAGTTTTGTCACTGATTCTCCTCTAAACAGAAAAAGCCGCAGCAGCAAATGAGGAGGAGGTACAAAAGGCTGATGTCTCATCAACAGGCCAAAGTGTGATTGACAAAGATGCCTTGGGACCAATGATGCTGGAGGTGGGTAGTGGGCCTTCTCTTGCTTATTCATAGTGCCGTATTGAAATGCCACACACTGAACACTCATACGTACCCTCACATAGGATGCGCTATTCTCTTGAAATCATGATTAGTGCGTAATGAAGAGCGCTATCCACAGAGAACAATCACAAATGAGCCAGTAGTGGTTGTGTGTGAGTGTGGCTGTGTGGTGTAAAAGCTGCCAGCATCTTGTATCTGCCCTGGATTGGCTGTAAATCACCGAGCAGAGCAATGGCCTCGTTGTCCTGTGGAGGGCCACTGAAGTGCTTACGTATAATGGGAAAGAAAGCAACAGCCTGGCGAATGAATCAGTCCATTGAGCCCATCCTCTCACTCACTTCCTCCCTCCCTTTCTCTCGCTTACTTGTTCGGTTCTCTTTTCTCTCTCCCTCCTCGTCTTCTCTTCGTTCGCCTCTAGATCTGTCCTGTCATGGAATATTTATAGCTCTCCTGGTCCAGCGTCACTGAATCGACATACTAACTTGCGGCTAAATATAGCCCCGGTGCAGCCTGTATGCTTTCCCATCTGTCAGCAGCCCCCAAAACACAGCAATCGGCCATTCACACCCGCTCCGCTCTCGCCGCGGATCCCGCCAGCCAGCCTAGGCTCATTACGGGATGCTCTGAGAAGAATGGCCAGGAAATGCGCCCACGTGCCCCATGACCCTCCTCCAAGGCTCCCTGCCATCCACTCTCACGCGAGCGCAGGAGGACAGGACAGGAGAGCGAAAGCCGTGAAAAACATTAAGGCGCTGTTGTTTTAACCTCCTGGGACCAAGTCTTTTTCAGTCACGTGTCCATTGTGGCATATATTTTGCATTCCTGGTAGACTGCTCCATATGGTCATGTTGTGCAGTATGACAGCACTAGAGATTAGGGCTGAGTATGTTAGCAGTCTTTCATATGAGTGCATATATAACAGCAATATGTATTTTGATTACTTACTTTAAGAAATGCAAACATTTTTCTTTCACTTAACAAAAGAAGCCAAAGCTCTCAGATGTTAAACATAATTACAAGCAGCGGTATAAAAACTTTGCCCTGAAAATCCCGTCTAAAATTGGCCCAATTATTATTATTAAGAAAGTATTTAGATTCAGTACTGAGCCCCCTGAGAAACCTGTTTGGCTGTAACCCTTTGTCATGCAGCATGTTCAGCAAGAATTTATGTGAAGAGAGACCCTGTTTGCGAAGCATCAGTATCCTGTCGTAAATAATACTAACACCAAGAGAGGAGAGGGGAGTCAACCTGACCCGCCTCCCTACAATATAACAGTTCACTACCTACTGTACATTTCTGTGGGAGGTTAAGCAATAGAGAGTCATATATCAAGACAATAGGCGCAAAATGGAACATGAGCACGGAGAGTACGGTCTCTCAGAGCGTATTTACTGAGAGTATATTCATTTGTATGTGATTTGGTCACCTCGACAGTGTCTGTTTAATCAGAGCATTGTAAATTAAGGTATTGGCCAATGGCATTATGCAAGAGTGTCTGGAAGAAGGCAAGAGTTGGCAGCGAAGAGTGTTTGCTCTGTTTCTGTTTGCCCTACTTGTCCAGTACATGGCCTTTCTTCACACAGGGTGGACTTACACAACCGTGTTGCATTTTGGAAGCACTCCGCTTCATGCAGTGATAGATGAGATCTCCTTAAATCTGTGTTCAGCTCGTGCTGCGTTAATGCAGGCAAGGGACTACTTTTATCCCGATGTGATCATCTGTAACCTGGGATGTATGAGGCTGCTCCACCCCAAAATTTAGCCTGCTGCTTGATAGCAGGCATTTGCTATAAATGCATGTGTGTAGGTTATGTTTATTTAAGCGAGAGAGAGCCGAGGAGGAGACACCTTGGCAGAGTCTCTTGACTTTATCTTGACTCTCGACTTTATAGCTTTAGAAGCACCAGAATTCCCTTTTTTAAAGGCTCTGGGTGATTTGATGGCCTAATTGACACCATCTTGTGTGTAATGGCTGACCTGGGGCTGTGTTCTTTCAATTAAGTGCTCCACCTCCTTCACATCCTCCAATCTCTGCAGGCACATGCTTTTATCCCGCTTTGTATCAGACACTGATGCTGAGTGTCTGCAGGAGTGATGGAAGTACCCAGAACACAGTGTACTAATTACCTATTTTTATATCAAGTGTAGATGTGCTGCATATTACACAGTTAGATAAGACTCATGCCAAAAATTCAGTGCTGTATGTGCATGTTTGCTGATACACAGTAACCTTGAAACAGGCACTAAAGATAATATGCTGACAGTAAGGAAATCAAGGAATTAATTGAGCAGTAAGTTTTATCCTACAACTTTAAAATTAGCCTCTTTTGACCTCATGTGACCAAAGATACACATACAGTGGCAGTGTGCAGACCTGAAACCCTCATCTGCATCTATAACTGGCCGTTTGGCTTCGTACACAGCCCTAGAAAGCCTGTTCATGAACCAAATTTAGCTTGTTTCAAAGAGTTTCAAACAGGAACAGTAAAACTGTCCCAGTGTATGTGTGCGAGAAGCACATCATGGTTGGATTCCACTTTTATTAAGCACTCAGCTGCAGTGTTATTTCTATTAGCAGCTACTTATCAGCCAGTATTAGTGTGAAATCCAGGTGGCCAAACATATTTTTCCTCTCCTACTTTTGCTTCACTTTCACTCTCAGATATTTGTTCTGTACCAGTGTAAAAAAACCAATAAACAAACTGAAACTTATTTTCTCTCCTCCGCTCCTCCAGGCCCTGGACGGCTTCTTCTTCGTGGTGAACATGGAGGGCAACATTGTGTTTGTGTCTGAGAATGTGACCCAGTACCTGCGCTACAACCAGGAGGAGCTGATGAACACCAGTGTCTACAGCGTGCTGCACGTCGGGGATCACGCTGAGTTCATCAAGAACCTGCTGCCCAAATCCCTCGGTTAGCCTCGAGCTCATTTTCCCTGCCAGCATTCGCTTCCCTCTCCTGCTTTTTCTACTTGTCGGTTTTTTGTCTCGCTGTGTCACTTGTGTCCCACGTTTCCACGTGCATGTCCCCCATGCTGCACCACCCTCCACCACTGCGTATAATTTGGCAGGCTCTCGTTTGCACCCTGGCCTCATATCCTGCTTTTTACATAGTGTCTGTTAACACCCTTGTGGTCCTCCTCTCCCTGCTCAGACAGGTATGTCGTAGGTGGCTGTTTGATAGTGATGTCAGTTTAATTACAACGCTAAAATGTTTATGGTTAACCTGCTCGGGAGAGGATGCGAGAAAGCTGGATAATGCAGTGTTTTGTAAGTGTCATATACAGGATTGGCACAGTGTGTAAAACCTATAGGCTCTTCATTTTCTCTTTTGCTGATGCTCAGCCCAGACATTTGCTCTTGCTCCTCTCTTCTTCCTCCCTCCCTCCCTTTTCAGCTAATTAACTTCCTTTTTCGGCGCCTCTCCCCTGTCAGCAGCATCGCTCCCTTCCTATATTCTCATCTCATGCCCTTCCTTCCCCTTCTCTTCACTTTGTGTGTTATTCGCACCCTCACCAAGTTCCCATTTTCATGTTCTCGCTTTCCCATTTCCTAGCCTCCCTGAAAAGCTTTTTTTTTTCTTTCTCCCATCTCATGAAAACAGGCCATTCATTTCCATAAGACAGATATTCGCTTTTTCCTTTCTCTCTTCTAGTTTTGCCCTCTTCTTTTCCCTCCCGTCTCCTCCATCTTCGTTCATATCTTAGCTCCATTCCTTCTCCACATTCTGCTTCTCCATCTCCTCTCCACGAGAAGCCATTGTAATGTATGTCAGTGCAGCCCATCAGGAGCTCTTTCTAAGTCCCTTCTCCCCTTTCCTCTCCTCTCCACTCCTCTCCTGGTGCTCCGGATTGAGGTCTGAGTGCCCAGCCATCTGGGTGGGGGAGCAGCACAGAGCGGAGTACCCTGGAAACGATCAGTGGGGCTGTGTCCCAGATACTGGGAGATTATCAATGCACTGAATGAGATCACAAACCAGATGGAGTGTGATGGGAGTTTGAGTTAAATGAGTTTGTGTGTGTGACTGTACATCTCTCCTTTTTCTTTCTTTTCTTTTTTTTTATAATGTGTGTGTGCGTGCGTCCGCTTGCACATGCGTGTACGCGCATGTTTGCTCACGCCTGTGCAAGTGTTGGAGAGCAGAAGAAAGATTGGCAATGATGTTTTAGAGGACATGCATATGGAGGCCTGGCTGTGATGCATGGCTGTGGATGGATGGCACAGGGCTCAGGGTTCCAACTGCTCATTATGACTGATCTCTACCCAGCAACCGCTCTCTCCTTTTTGCACTTTTTCCAGCTTCATTCTCTCTGTCTTGCTCTCATTATGTCTTTCACTTGCATTGTGGTAGCCCCTCTTGGCTCGCTCGCCGCAGCTCACCGATCTCCCAGTTTTGTTGTTCAGTTTTTGGCTGCGGTAAAATTCATCAAATAAAATCCCCAGGAGGCCACCTTGTAACTCTCGCTTGCTTCTCCTTCTTGCCTCCCCTGCAGTGAACGGCGTCCCGTGGTCCAGCGAGGGTCCAAGGAGGAACAGTCACACGTTCAACTGCCGGATGCTGGTCAACCCCCACAGCGAGCACCAGGACGAGCCGCACGAGCACGAGCCTCAGCAGCAGAAATACGAGACCATGCAGTGTTTCGCTGTTTCCGAGCCCAAGTCTATCAAGGAGGAAGGAGACGGTACGCAAGCAGATAGTGTGGGAAAAGAGTCTGAGGCTCATTTAACATGTAGTAGTGACAAAACAACCATGGGCAAGATTATATTTTGGGATCTGCTGAAATTGCCCCCTGCCGTGTGATGTGTAGCACCAGTCATGACTTTGACCATCTCAGATTTGAATCTTTTTGACTAAATCTAAAATTAAAAGAATCAAACAGTTCAATGTTCCAGCTTTAGAGATTAGGATCTCAAAGCTTGCAAAACAAATATGCACTGAAATCATTCAGAATTGGTGGAAGTTTCTAAAATACTCTGCCGTCATGGGAGCCGAAGGCAGTTCACAACAGACAAAAGGCAAACTATTATGACTAAGGAATGAAAGATTGCTTAAGAGAGAAAATTATTCTGAAACGATCTTTTAGTGCTGGTGTATACACCAAATAGACATGTAGAAAATGGGAAAAGCTCAAGGTCGTCTGGCAGACAGAGATCAGAAAACAAATTCATAAGCGTCCCCAGACTGACTGCTGCCATCTTCAATGGATGAATGGAAGTTAACAGAATGAGAAATCCTTGAACAGTGTAAAGAATATGTCTGCCAGCAGAGGTGATTGCTCATGTTGTAGCTCTGAAGCCTTGATTAGGACAAAAGACAGCCGAGGGGCTTGCTCGGGTCTAAGAAAGACCCGAACACGACTGCTGCAGAATGGAAAATGGTTTTAGATATCCAAGTTGCTTCCATTTACATTTATTATGAGTTGATGATTGAGGTTTAGACATATGTATAAGTAGCGCTGTATGTGAAAAGCTGGAGAGTAACTGATGAGGAGCAGCGCTGGTGCCACTCAACTTAGATCCATGAAAAGTTAAGTGACACGAGGGAGACGCGAGGCTGGGCAGCTGTCATTAAAGCCCATCTATAATTCATGGACATCCCTCACAAACCTGGGCTTATGGCTCAGAGGAAAGGATGTGGCTCTTTTAATCACACGTGTTGCATCAATACAGCGGCCTTCTGATAACCTTGAAATCATTCTTAAAATATCAGCACTGTGTTTTGAAGCATATGCGAGCAGAGAAAGGGAGAAGCTGTGTTTGCACTGGTCACCAGTATAAACATCTGCCCTTCAAGGGAAATGATTTAGTAAATTGTATGTTGCCTCTGCTCTCCTTACAGTGTTCAGTCACTGAGAGGTCACTGGGCTTTTCCTGTGGTTTTCATGGCTTTAGACAGGAACTTGAGATCCCATAGTTTGAGTAATTTTCCATCACAAGAACTGACTGTCCTTTATCCAAAAAATGTAAGCACTTTGTAAAGCATTGATCCGTTATGCTCTCTAAACAATTATATTCTACATGTTAACAAGCTAAATCCTATTTGTGGCTCCGTGGCTTTAATGAGCAGCCATAATTCCCCACCACCAAACTAAAACTAAGTAGTTAATTAAAACAATAAGTGGAAATGCAAATGTTTCACTCCGAGTCTAGTCTCAACCTGTCTTCTCCCCTCTCTGGCTTCCTTTGTGCACCAGCTGCTTGCCAACCATACTTTGGCAAATAGACTGACTAGGACCCAGGCCAGAGGTGTGTGTGTGTGCGCATGTGTGTGTGTGGCCAGGCAGGATCAGTAGTTACAGTTGCAGGAATTTGTCCAGCCGTAGACAGAGGAAGGAAGGAGAGACAGAGAGAGAGAGACAGACAGACAGGCACAGAGAGAGACAATTTAGAGGGATTCACAGATCTAAGGGCTAGACCACCCAAGAGGCTCTGTTTACAAGTCAAAATGAGGAATGTGTGTGTGTGTGTGTGTGTGTGTGTGTGTGTGTGTGTGTGTGTGTGTGTGTGTGTGTGTGTGTGTGTGTGTGTGTGTGTGTGTGTGTGTGTGTGTGTGTGTGTGTGTGTGTGTCAGCCCTGGCATGCAGTTCTTTGCCAGAGACATGTGTGGGATTGAGGATATTACTGACACGGGAAAGTTAGACGGCAGACTTTTTGGGGTCACCCCAGTCCTGGACTTGGCGATGTCATTCCATGTGTCCGCGCGCGCGTGTGTGTTAGAGGCAACTGCCATGATTGAGCGATGGCAATCTTTAATGTTGGGCCAGGGGAGGTGTCATCTGTGTGAGATGCCACTGTAGGTGAGACCAGCCGGAGAGGCACACACTCGAGCGCACACGCGCACACACCTTCAAAGGTCACACTTCATCATTTCCCTTGCCAGCGATAGCTGCTCCTCCTCATGAAAGGAGCGGAGCCCTGATCCCCATGCTCATTAATAACTGTATTAATTATGCTGCCTGGGAATAACATGCATTTCATTTTCTTTCCCTCCCTCTGTCTCTATCATTCACGCCCCCTTCCTCCCCTCTCTCCCCTCCTCTCCCATCCCCCTTCATCCCTTCTCTTTCTGCTCTATCCTCTTTGTTACATCCTCCACCTGATCTTCGCTTCACTCCCTGTCCTCTCTCTCTCTCCTCCTCTGTCTTTTAGACTTCCAGTCATGCCTGATCTGTGTGGCTCGCAGGGTGCCAATGAAGGAAAGACCTATGCTTCCCACGCATGAGAGTTTCACCACACGCCAGGACCTGCAAGGTACACAAACCAGTCACACACATTCATAGCAAACTCACAGAACCACCTTAACCCACAGAAAAGGACTGTCCATAAATTCTAATAGGTCATGCCAATTATATGACCATTTTAGATTCCCTACTCATACAGCTGTTCCAATAACACTTTTCCCTGCGTTGCAAAAAATAATATAGTGCCTATACCCCAGCACATGCCCAGCACCACCTCATCCCATGTCGCCAGCCCATAAATCACCTCACACAACAGTTTAAGTATTTAAAGATTATTATATCCTTGGTAAAAGGCCCTCAGGACTGAACGCGTTAGTTGAACCTGCTGCCCACCTCTGTCTGCACTCTGGGAGGTAAACTATCTGTCTGAACACCGGCACATCGATGCAGACAGTCGTCTGCGTTTCACCTGGTATTTGATGTACTTGTACCATTTGTGTGTGTGTGTGTAGTGTAGACACAGACACAATCCACAAAGGCATACTCATAGTTTCTCACTGGCATGTAGTAATTTAGTGTAGTTCCCCACCTAGACTTCTGTAGGTGTGCATGTATACATGCCTGCTGTTTGTCAGGGCTGCACAATTATGGATAAAAAGTATCATGACTTTCTTTTTCAAGATTGACAGAATTTTTTTCTCCTGATTGAAAAAAAAATAGATATTTCCTCTGCAGTCATCTTTTGCCAGTGAGAACTTGTTGGATATAGTGTTGTGCCATATCTAGAGCCAAGTGACAAGTCTTAAGTCAGTCCCTATGACTGTCACTCAAGCAGCAGTCTGCTTGTCAGCCCCTGAAATGCATCACTGCCTCCATTTAAATTCCAACCCGGCCAGGGACAAGTGTTACACTGCTACGAGAGAGTGCGCCTGTATGTGTGTGTGTGGTGTGTGTGTGTGGTGTGTGTGTGTGTGTGTGTGTGTGTGTGTGGTGTGTGTGTGTGTGTTTACACACGTAGGCAGCATGGGTGTGTTTTTTGAGCTCTAAAGATAGTTGAGCTTAAGCTGCTCCGGTGATGAAATGAATCCTTCTGTTGTATTGAGCGTCTAAATGTCTAAATTACACTGACCGTGTTTGTACTTATTTTTGCATTTCTGCTCTTGATTTAAACTTGATCCCAGTGCCGTACTAGCACAGGAGAGACTTCCAGTAAATCTTCAATATTTCTTCAACTGTGATCAAACTGCAGAACTGTTGTGCAGCAGAGTAGCCAAGGAAAGCTCATCAAGCTGCTCTACATGTTTATGTTCGCAAGAGGTGTTGAAACCTGATCAGCTCACCTGATGTTGGTTTGCGCACATGTACAGAAATCCTTACTTCCATGTGTGACTCAGGCCACCCTAATGCGGTCCTCTGTGTTTAGGTAAGATAACATCCCTTGATACCAGTCTCCTGCGGGCGTCTATGAAGCCGGGATGGGAGGATCTGGTCAGGCGCTGCATCCAGAGGTTCCACCTGCAGAATGACGGAGAGATGTCTTTTGCCAAGAGACATCAGCAGGAAGGTAACGCCACTCGCACATTCTCACAGTCAGTCATCCATTATTTGTATACAAATTAAACATCGAAGTTACAAAAATGTGTTTGCATCTACTGATATAAGCTCATATGTGCGTTCAGTGCTCCGCCATGGCCAGGCGTTCAGCCCCATCTACCGTTTCTCCCTCTCTGATGGAACCATCGTGTCTGCCCACACTAAAAGTAAACTTGTGCGCTCTCCCGCCACCAACGAACCCCAGCTCTACATGTCCCTGCACATTCTTCAGAGGTATGTCTCACTAACTACACCTGTGTCAGGAAGATGGGGAGAAATCTGCCGCTTGAACTTGATGACATGTCTTAGCTTGTTGGTGCCCTGCAGCGTGGCCTGTCGGCTTCATGTGTTCTGCTCAGATAGCTTAATATGTAAAGTAATGCTTGCTAGTGGTCTGTGTCTCACAGTAAAATAAAATGTATTTAATTGAAAAGAAAAGTAAAAAAATATTTTCCCCTCATGGTAGATAATTTTGGCTGCATTTGCCTAGTCACTACTTAGATTTATACCACCAATTCAATGTAGATTTTAAACAACCTTGGGGCCAAAAAACAGCAAAATAATATTTGGAAAGATCAGCAGCATTAGCCCTTCTCCAAAAACAGTGCTTACACATACACCTCAAGACCATGAAATAGTAAATTTTCTCTATTTTCTACATCTTCTACAGAGAATTTGTGGTAAGTAAAACTGTGACTTAATCAATTGTATATCTGTGTGTTTGTGTTTAACATCCAGGGAGCAGACAGTATGTGGAATGGGCCAGGACATGGGTCCTGGCAGTCAGGCTACAGGGATGGCTCCCAAACCAATGAACTCCTCCACTCCCTCCATGACTCCTCCAACCCCAGGCAGTTTGCCAGGTTCAGGGCCTCAGGGCCAAGACACTACCATCAGCAGCAACAGCACGCCTTTTTCCCCTCCAGGCCCTGCTGGCCCCAGAGAGCCAGCAGCCATGGGGGGCCATATGCAGGGCTACCGTTTTGGCTGTCCCCCACCACACAACCACACTGGGGGCATGCAGCCACCACAGCAGGGCTCTAATTGGAGGATGAACAGCCCTTCTCGTGCTAGCCCCAGCCCAGCCGGTGGGCCCCATCCACCTCAACAGAACTCTATGCTGTCGCCCAGGCACCGAGGTAGTCCTGGGGGTGCGGGTAGCCCCCGTGTAGCAGGCGGCCTGCACTCGCCCTCCCCAGTGGGCATGTGTGGTGGGGGGCCTGGAGGTGCAGGTAGTAGTAGCACGACTAGCACTCATGCTAACAGCTACACTAGCAGTTCTCTGTCAGCTCTGCAGGCCCTTAGTGAGTGCCACGGTGTCGGACATGGCCATGGGCCCCCTCATGCGCATACACTGGGGTCTCCAGAGCGGAAAATAGGCTCCCCAGCTGGGGTCACACAAGGGTCAGGAGTTAACACTCATCTAATGTCAAAACTTGGAGGAGGCAGTGGCACTACTGGTGGCACAGGAGACTCGTTTGGACCTCACACAGAGGTGGGTCAGGCGCACCCCCAGGGGCAGACAGAGAGCAACCTAGCTGAGCCCAAAGAGGAGAGGGAGGGGCCCTCTGAGGGCCATGATGCTCACAACCGTCTTCATGACAACAAGGGCCACACAAAGCTACTGCAACTGCTCACCACCAAGCCAGAGCCTCTGGAGACACCCCTCTCCCCTGGTGCAGGAGGTGAGGGCAAGGACCAGGCTGGGGCAGGGGTCCGGGGTGGCCACACTGGAGGGAACACTCATGCTACATCGCTTAAAGAAAAACACAAGATCCTCCACCAGCTGCTTCAGAACAGTACGTCTCCTGTAGATCTGGCCAAACTCACTGCAGAGGCTACAGGCAAAGAGCTTCAAGACCAGGGCCAGGGTGCTGGTAGTACAGCTTCTGGGGCAGACATTGCTCCCAAGCAGGAGCCCCTGAGCCCCAAGAAGAAAGACAATGCCCTCCTACGCTACCTACTGGATAAAGACGATACTGTACTGAAGGACAAGGTCCCTAAGTTGGAGCCTGGGGAGGTGAAGGTTGAAGGGGGCAAACACCCCCTTGTCAAGGCGGAGAAACAAGACACAGGATACGACCGGGCTGAACAGGTCAGTCTTTACAAAAAGCTGTACTCCTCCTCTGTAAGTGCACATTAAAGGAACGTTTTGTCCTTATGTCTGAGGAGCAGCTTGTTTATGTGGTGAAAGAACTAGAGCTGCCCTAAAACTGATTTTGTAACCTCCTTCTCCGTAGCCCATTGCACAAACCAAAACTTTTTTGCCCTGTACTGCTCCACTTGCCTCAGTCTGAATGTTAATCTGGGTTAGGTAGCAGATGTTGGCTCCTCCAAGTCCCATGTCCACACCAGGATGCTACAGCTAAACTCACAAACGGTCTGGCAGCGTAGAGGTCAGACAGCATTTGTGGCAGTCTCATTCAGATTTACAATTTTGTCATATGCACTTAAGACATCATGCATTTTTTTTAATTCACATATATAAACACATCTGGTCCTTTCACTGCCAGTGTGTTGGCAGCACAAGCAGAGGGAAGCTGTCCGCCAGCTTCAAACAACTGTGACATTTGGAAGGAGCCCCTGTGGTTCTCCAGCCATTTGATCCTGGTCGCACTTGGCCAGGATCCTCAGGTTTGGCACCGAGCTCTGGTCAGGCCTGGCGCTGAAAGAGAGAAGAGTAGAAAAGAGTAAAAGGACGTGAGCGGGGAAAGTGTTCGCTGGTGAAACTCAAACTTTCAGTGTAGCAGAGGTCTCAGCTTGCAGATTCTGTAATGCAGGAAAGACCTGTTACGCATGAAACTGTTGTACGATGCATTCCCCTGAACACGCGGTATACACACGAGTCTAGCAGATGTAGTTCTAACACACACATCACTGCTAAACCATAGAATTACACAAAATTATATGACAGCTGCACGCTTTGCTGTCTCCATTTCTCTCATTACCTCCATCTTCTTAGACCAGTCATTAGTGTAGGTGACACTTACACCATTTGAATGTTAATAACATGAAACAAAACTCACATTTTTTTGTAGAAATGGGTGCTCATCCTTTCATAAAACAGCATAGGAGTGTCCGAGATGCATGTGATCCTGGTTTGAAGAAAAAGGTTAAACCAGCGTCAGTGTGTCGGTCTTAAAGGGGAATTGCTTTCTTATTGCTTCCTGTCTGATTTCTGGCACATTTCTGCAGAAACGGTGTGGTTTTTCCCGTGCAGACAGTCCCCCTCAGACAGCATGTCCGCTAGCTACGCACGCTAGCTATGTATGTACAGTATGCATGCTGCCACTTGGGTACATATGAAGAAAGAGGAAAAGGTGATTGGACAGATAATAAGAGCTGCTGTTGAACTGAACAAAGAAGGAGAGATGAGAGAGGTGTAGATACCCCCAGGAGAGCCCAGCCTCGGCAGGCAGAGTGAAAATGATGAGCCATATGCTCCTGCATGTCCTCTCTGCTACCATGGAGATAGAGGGGAGAGGGAGTGGTGTGTTTATAGAACAAGCAACGTAAGAGAAACAATAGAGGGGGGGGGATAGAAATTGAGAAAAATGGAGGTTTAATATGTATGTCTTGATGCTCGGGGTAGTCTGTAACTGTTTTGACTGTACAGATGCAAGTGGTGAAATCTGAGATTCACAGTTAGATGGAGATTAAAGCACCCGTAGCTTCGCACAGTGATGCCGGTGGCTCGTTCCTGCTCAACATATTTCACCGACTACGGTTTCCAACTCCAAACAAGAGCATTTGTCAGATGAACCAAGCCATGACTTCATTAGCGCCA
Source organism: Chaetodon trifascialis (assembly GCF_039877785.1). Taxonomy (NCBI): domain Eukaryota; kingdom Metazoa; phylum Chordata; class Actinopteri; order Chaetodontiformes; family Chaetodontidae; genus Chaetodon; species Chaetodon trifascialis. The sequence continues at coordinate 14,234,673 of NC_092073.1, forward strand.
TTACATGCGTGTGCGAGTGGGTTTCAGTTCCTCGCTGGCAAATTGCTGCTTGGCCATGTGTGAAAGCTGACTGTACTAGTTAAAACGTCCACTCATCCTTCTCTCTGCTAACCTCACCCACTGTTTTCTTTGCTGTATCTCCCTCCCTCCCTCTGCCTCACTCCTCCTCATGGTTGTTTGAGGGTTGAATTATTGATGGCTGGAGCAGAGCTAAATGAGAAATCAGAGCAGAGCTCGGTAGTAGCGGCTTGATGGCTGAAGAAAGTATAGTTATGGTCATCTAGTCGTCGCCTGTGTGTTTTCTGTGTGTGTTCCCATGGTTATTGCAAACACTGTCATGTAAACACATTGTCTTCTGAAGCTGAATTGAATTGAATTAACCTGTACTGAATTAACTAGATACAGCAGTTCTCCTCTTGACTTTTATATAAAAGATGGTGTAACAGGGTTTTCCTTAGCTTTCACTCCCCCCAAGAAAAATTCAATGTGATTTGACTTCAAAAATATGCATTTTTACTTGACTTCAGATGATTGTCATTAAGGTATTCGTTAAAAAATGACACACAGGTTGCGGTTTTTCACGTTACACTCAGGCATTAGCAGGAGAAGAATTAAACAAATATGCTCACTGATGAAATAAGTGCAATGTCCTGAAGTAATCCCTCACATGCGCTGTAAAAAATATTAACAATGGTTAAAAAAGGCTGACAGTGAAATGATTTGAACTGCAATTTACTCATCCTCCCAAAGTCAGGGTGAAGGGACTGAACAGCTGTCGAGGTGGGTGTGGTTTGGATTTTATCTTCACCTCAGCATAAGAAATTCAGAACAGGTTTAGAGTTGATGTGCATTTTAAATGTAATGACAGCAACAGGAAAGTTATCTTAACAAGCGTGCAGGGGTGGTGTAAAACAACAACTGTGGACAAAGCAGGTGGATGTGGTAAAGAGCTCTCTTTCTTTGGTTATCCAGCTAAGGTGCTGTGCCTAAGTATTACAACGGCAGGGACATTACACTCTGTAATGTCAAGCTGCAGGCCAAAACATGTCATTTGGATGCTCATTCACAGGCACATATACCTAATGCATTACACATCACGCAGGAACTTTTGTGTGGTATATGTCAAGAGTTTTCAACAAGTGGTGAACCAGTAATCCTCTAAAGCAAAAGGGAGGGAGTTTTTCAATGGCTGTCAGAAGTATTGTTCATTACTTGAAGAGTTGGCACTCAGTGAGAGCGTGTTACACTGGTGAATGTGAACATTTAACAATCAAATTTCTTAAAATTTGCCTTAAGTAGTCCTGCCTTTAAAAATAATCCTTGAGTGTGTTACAAATCAGTGTTTAACTTCCCTTTTTGGTGGCGTTCAAAGCCCCAAGATGTCACACAGAGAAGAAATCTATTACAAATGACTTCAAATTATGCAATGTTAATAAACACCAGCAGCAGTGACACTCCTGACATAGAAGTTAATCGTCATTGCATTAAATGAGGATTGCAGTTATTGCAGCCATTCTTGCGACTCTAAAAATTGTCATTTCAGCTCTTTCAGGCGGCAAATCGGGTAGTTGTTTTTGTTAAATTATTTTAGCTGACAAAAAGGGCCGCATGATTCTGGGGTGGAATGACTTTTCCTTTTGCCTTACTTGACAGTGGCAGTTCTGCTTTACCCACCCTGTTTCTCACTTCCCTTTCCTATGAAATTGCATGGGTTAGGTCAGAGAGACGCAAGGGTCCTACTGCCTTTAACTCCACGCTGACATTAGGGCATGTACTGTATGGGAAAACAGATTCAGGGTGTGCACTCCATAATAAGTAAAACATGCTCATTTACAGACTGTTCGGTTTAAGTTGAGTCCCAGGTGGATTCAGGTCAGTTTGTAAAAATACACATTTGGCAGAGCCATGTCACCAACCTGCTGTGAGACAGTCAGCCTCTGCTGTTCCTAAACATGCAACTGTATAAGTCTGCAACACATTAAATGAAAGTGTGGGAGATAATTGTTTGTTTTTTTTTTCAGACAGAATCAAATTCTTATTTGTCTATTGGGTGTAAGAGAGAGGGCCTGAGGAGAAAAACAGGGATTAAGCATTTTGAAATACGCACGTGTATCCTTAAACAAACTGCATGTTGTGTTGTACAGGACGTGTCCTCAGCTGCTCTCCCAGCCCGAGCTCCGCTCTGGCGTGAAGAACTTAAATAATGATCTTGCAAATGGGATGTAGCTTAAAACTGAATATTTGATAATGGTCCTTTGGCCTCACAAATCTTTGCAGTTTCAACCAAATACAGTACGGCAGCCCGAGGTGCAGAAAAGACAGACGCGGATTGCATTACATGCGCTGACATGCATTGAAAGAAGACGGTAACTGGGATTGATAGAAATAGGACCCATTAAGGGGAAAAGCAACTGGAGAAGACGAGAGAATAGAAAGTGGGAGGAGAGAGAATTGGAGAGGAGGAGGAGGAAAAGAGCAAACTGAGAGCAGCGTACAGGAGCATTACATCATTCCTGACCTCATTAGGGCTTTTCTCTCTCCCACCACCACCACCACCCCACCCCTCACTCTGCTACTCTCTCTGGCTCTCCCACATATCCTGTATGCTTGTCGGCCGCTTACAGTGATTAGCGCTGTGTGGCTATCTGTCTGTTGTTGATGTTTTTAAAACATATCTTCAAGGGTGGAGGATCCAAAAAGTCTTACATGCAGGCTTTAGTCCCAGTCTTAAGAGAAGCATTCTATCAGCCTTTTCGTGCCTAACAGACACATGTCAGTGCCTAGAACAGTGAAGTACAACATGGAAACAGTGGCTGGTGTGCTGTTTTCCTGCTGTACAGTATGTCACGATCAGAGCTGTCAGTGATTCCAAGCGTGCTGCACTCTCGTGGCCAGTTCCAGCCACTGCATCTTATTTACCTTAAGTCCCTCAGGCCTCCACTGTAGTTGCCTATGTGGATATTCCTGTTCAATTCTGACTGTAGCCCAGAGTGAAATGAAATCCAGTATGGTAACGCTGCAGCTAATGTTGCCTCTTATAAAGTTAATAGCATTCCACTTTTCTGTGAAATTTTGTCTCATTGGTGTTGTATTGGACGGCATTATTTAGGTGTTCCTGTTATTTTGTCCACCCCTCGTGGCTCATAGAGAGGAAGTGTCCTGAAACCAGAAAAAAAAAAAAGAAACGATTCCAAGAAATTCATCTTTCATAGTTGGAGCAGTTCTTCCTCTCAGCAAGTGAAAGCAGAGCCCGGTATGGCCTGGTCTTTGTTTAAGATAGTTGTGTGAAAAACTAAACAAAAACTGTCGCGAAGAGTCCAAAGCCCAGCTGTGTATGAGAATGCAGCCTTGGGCTGTTTTGGGCAGGCTCAGTCCAGCTGTTTGCAGTAGGGGGGCACAGAGCAATTCCAAATTTGGCACCAACCATACTCCTGCCGCCTCCTGCTGCTCTCCCATGTTACTCAGCAGAAAGCAGATTCAGCAGCCTCATCGTTTCTGTCTTTGCTGTTTTTAACTCGATGAGGACAGACAATGATGCTCAAATTGATGTGGCATGTTTTAATCATGTGCGTGACAAACTGTGGATTTTGAAACGGGGACCAGACGCAGTTGTGCGTTTTGAAAACACGAACCGGTAAGCGAAGATTTGTACGTGTCTTATAAGCTAAGTCGAAGAGAAGTGTGGCCTAGATTTGATGGAAAGTGGTCCACTTTATCCCGGGGTTACTGCTGTATTATAAACAAGGCCAAACCTGCTGTTCCCATCTCCCAGATAAAGACTCCTCACCCAAGTGTTGTGGTGTTTACAGACGCGGTTTGCTCCGGTGAAACGTGTACACCTGTCACATGTATATTTTTGTTTTAGTGTCCGCAGGTGAAGCAACAATTGCTTTGTAAATAGAGGCCTAAGTGGTTCATTGGTTTCTTTTTTTTCCATTCTTCCCCCTCTCCGCTCTCTCTCCAGTCGTCAGAGCTGGACGACATCCTGAATGACCTGCAGAATGCTCAGCCGCAGCTCTTCTGTGAGCCGCGGCCCGTCTCGTTGCCCAGTCCCATGGACAAACAGAACATCATCAATGACATCCTGCAGATGTCGGAGACCAATCCTGCCATGGCGGCGCAGCAGCAGCAGCACCGGGGCATCGGGACTGGCATGGGCCCAACGAGTGAGTGCCACATTTGCTCAGAGGGGGAAAAAGTGCACAACATGATGTAGACCACATTATATTCAAATTATTAAAGATACTCTCACCATGAGGTCCTAAGCTTTTCCATTGCTGCATGTGTGGCTAAAATCCATTTATTCCTGTCTGCAGACTTCGGAGGTGTCCGACCAAGCCAGCCAGGCAGGGGTCTGCCTGTGAGGAGCGTGTCTCTGGACATGAACGTGTCCCCCCAGCAGCCCTCATTACAGTACCCCATAAGGGCCACAAGCCCATACACTCTCATACAGCAACAACAGCAGCAAGGCATTGTGGGAAGTCACGGCATGATAGCTAACCAGGCCGGTATGGTCAGCACAGGTGGGTGTGATGGCTACGCTTTTGTGGTCACTGTTTATATTGTCGCCGTCTGTTTGTGAGCGCTGGTACTGCCATTGCTCAGTGTGCCCTGATTAAAAGAAAACAATGAAACGTTGCACCAGCGTCTGTTCAAACAATGATGCAAGCCACGACCAGCCCACAGACTTCTTTATAGGTGTTGTCTCGACATCATATTATCAAGATTAATACACTTCCTACATAGGATTGTGTAAGCACCAATAGTAGAAGACATAGAATAACCACATGAAGAGCTTGTGATAAAGCATTTTATCCATGAAGCAATCACACACTTCAACAGAAAAATCTGTTTCTTTTGCCATTTTACACTTTAGAGTAGGCATCAAACTAAAAGCACTAATATTCAGTTAAGATTGCGTTAATTTTTTACTAATATCACAGTTGTTTCACAGTTCTTTCAGTTCCAGCTCACTATTAAATGTAAATCTCTTGTGAAATCTCTTTAAACCCACTGGTTTATCTCACTATGGCAAAACCAGTTGATGAAGCGCAATGACATCCTCTTGCATGATTTCTGTTCACACTTGTTGCTTCTTTCTGAGGAAAGACCTTTTTTCCCTTAATCTGTGTCGTTCTGAGCCTGTGACATGTCATGTCGTGGCACGGTGACTCACTTCCTGTGACAGGAAGTATTTAGTCACCCGCACTGGCACAAAGTTTCTCTCATTGTCACTCCCACATATTAGCAGCCCTCAAACATCCCCCACTTATACATCGATGGATTTTCTCTTCATATCACACCACTCATGGTGGACGCTGGACTTCCACCGAGGTCTGTCTTCAGGTCTCTCACCGTTTCTCATCTCCCTGTGTGTGTGCTTGCTCCTCTAGGGCTGATGGCACCAGGTGGTCCACGGCCGGGCATGCAGCAGCAGGAGGGCTGGGTGGGATCAGCCTCCGCCCCTCCTCTAGGAGCGTCTGGCCCTGGGCAGCAAGGTGCCATGCAGGCCAGGATGGGGCCGAACAGTGCTCCCATGAGGCCCAACAGCCAGCCAGGGCCCCGACAGATGCTCCAGGCCCCAATGATGGCCAATGGTGAGAGCTCACTGTACCTAAACACACAGAATACATAGAGTTTACATGACAGGATGACAGATTCCAGATTGACCAATAAGCCCAAGCTAAAGCATTTTAAGACAGAAACCTGATTTAAGTGTTTGTTTTTTGTTTTTTTTTTTACCAGCCCACAGTCGTTAAAAGAGTTTGGTGCAGGGACACTGATGAAGCATTATGTGTAAAGTTGAGACGCTGTGTAAAATGAAAATAAAAACAGAATTATTTGCAGTCAACAGCTTTATGAAGTGTTCCTGATCCCATGTAGTAATATCCTTAATAAATTGAAATAATCCTGCTATATAAATAAAGTTGAAGTTGAATCAGTCTAGTGTTCACAAAGTGCTGAACCTCGCTTGTGAACGATTGAGTCTTTCCTGTATGCCCCTTTCATAGCCACTCATGACACCATCACCTGTTACCAGTTAACCTGTTTACCTGTGAAATGATCCAAACAGGTGTTTTTGGAGCATTCCACAGCTTTCCCAGTCTTCTGCTGCTCCTGTTTGTGTGAAACATGTTGCTGCATCAAATTCACAATAAACATATTTATTAAATCAATGAAGCTGATGAGGTCAAACATTAAATATATTGTATATGTCAAAAACCATTTTCCATTTTATTCATGTGTTCCACACTGTCACAACTTTGTTTTAATCAGTGTTGTTATATTGCTGCTCAGTGTTAAAAGGTTCCACCCAGTGGCTGATTGTAGTACTGCACTGAAGAATGAATAATATCAAGGTGAAGCTGTGTGCTGGTTGTTCAGGGTTTAAGAGAATATTTACCTTTATATAGGTTACCAGATTGTTTTCCTCATGAAGCCAAAATGAAAGAACTGACTTTGGATAAGTCTACAACCCTGTCTTAATCTGTTTTTCTCCCTATTTAGCCCAACCTGATATGGATATTGGCATGGCCGGACACCATTTCTCCCAGCAACAGGCTCCACCCAACCAGACTGCCCCTTGGCCAGACAGCATGATGCCCATTGACCAGACAGCGTTTGTAAACCAGAACAGGTAAGCTACTGACTTGCAAATTACCAGTACATGTTGTTAAGAGTGCAAAATGCATCTTACTGGCTTCTTTAATCAAGGACACTGGACATCATTTTCTCATTGAGAAAACATGAATTTCCTTTCCTGCCTGCTCTCTGCTCAGGCCGGTGCACGCAGCACAGCAGGATGATTTGCTCTGTAGTACGGGGCTCAGTTCTGGTGAGGGCAGTGCAGTAGACGAGGGGGCCCTCATGTCCCAGTTGTACACCGCACTAAAAGACTTTGATGGCCTGGAGGAGATCGATCGTGCTCTGGGGATCCCTGCTCTGGTAGAACAGGTGAGCTCCGCCCTTCCTAATCTACATTATCTCCATTAATACACATGTATTATTGTTAGTTACTTTTTGTAATGCTGTGTTCTGTGCCTGCCTGTTTCAGAGCCAGTCACTGGAGCCAGAGCAGTTCCCCCAGGATCCCTCCATGATGATAGACCAAAAGCCCCCCATGTACACCCAGCAGTTTGGTCCCCCACCATCCCACATGGCCCAAAGGGGCTACCCCGGTGCCGCCATGCAAGAGCAAGGCTTCCACCCCATGTCTGGACAGATGGGTCCACGGCCTGGTTACTCCATGATGAGGATGCAGGCCCGGCCCGGACTCAGGCCCACCGGGGTCGTCCCCAACCAGCCCAACACGCTACGACTGCAGCTCCAGCACCGGCTACAGTCACAGCAGGTACATGTGCGGCTGCTGTCCTGACATTCGTAGCAGACACACTGTCCATTGATCCTTTAATCTGTCTGATGCAACCACACTGTTTGATCAGTGGCTGTGTGACTGGACTCGCAGACAGGAGTTGTGTAATTATCCTTGAGGCTGACATTTTGGCAGCTCCTCTGTGCACACAAGGAATAGTTGGGACATTTAGATCTACCTGCCACCTGCTGGACTTTCATGATATTTACTGGAATGATATTCATGAGGGTGCACTGTAGTTCTTCCGCAGAGAGGGTGATTTATATCCATGAATGTAACCATCATTTTCAGAAAATCTAATATAATTTCAATCCAAATTGTCTCATGTGGGACACTAATTGCATTGATAGCTTATTGTTTGTGTGTCTCAAACATTTGCAGGAATTAGGGATGAAAGATCGGTCAGTTCAGCAGATGTTCTTTGTGTAACCTCTTCTTCTGTTTCTTTTCCCACCAGAACCGTCAACCAATGATGACTCAGATGAGTAGTGTGTCAAATGTGAACCTACCTCTTCGGGCCAGTGCTCCAAACCAGGTAGGTCACTGCTGCCATCGCATAATCTGTCTGCACAGACATGTCCTAATGACTGTGTTTAACTTGTTGATGACTTGCAGTAAATTTAAGGCTTTTAATTCTAGTGTTTGTTATGTTGTAGATTTACTAAATATAAATCTATGACACTTTTTCCGCTGTGTTCCTCTATTCTTACACTTCGCCCTCCTTCCTCTTCCAGGGGACCATCAACGCTCAGATGTTGGCACAGCGTCAGCGGGAGCTGCTGAGTAACCACTTGAGACAGAGGCAGCAGCAGCAGCAGGCCCAGCAGGTCCAGCAGCAGCGGAGCATGGCCATGAGGGCCCAAGGTCTCAACCTGCCTCCCAACATGGCCGCCGGAGGCATGAGTAACCCCCGGATCCCCCAGGCCAACCCCCAGCAGTTCCCCTACCCGCCCAGCTACGGTACCAGTACAGGCCTGGCCTCGCCACCTCCCTCTACCAGCCCCTTCTCCTCCCCTCTCTCCCCCAGCCTGCCCTCTCTCCCCCCCAACCCCCAGCTCCACCTGCATGGCACCTCCTCCTCTTCCTCCACCTCCTCCTCCTCCTCACAGATGATGATGGGAAACACAAACATGATGGGCGGACAGTACGGGGCCGTACTCAGCCCCCAAATGCAGCACAGTGCCTTTCAGTTTCCCAACTCAGGTACTGCTCCCACACCCCAGCCTACCACACACTTCACTCTGCAGCCCGTGCGTGTGCGTGCGTGTGTGCGTGCCATTGCGTCTGTGTGTTGATGTGACTCTAGTTGCACAACATCACATGCTTTTTAGTAGCGGCAACCATCAGATTTATAATGTTATGCACTGATCAGCTGCCACCGAATGATTCAGATCATACTAAGCCATATTTCACTCTTCAGGGTGATAACGTGAGTTGTTGTCAGGAAGTGTTACAGTATACTCTCGTTGTTCTGTGCACTGTCCAAAATGGTGTCCTGGTTATACACTGATGCTCCACCAGAGGGCGCCACGAGTACAATAATCAAAGCTCAACTCACACACTGACACCTGACTCTTTGTTGATTGTGAGCAGGCAGAGCAATAATCAAGGCTGTGCCTGTCAGTCTGAACAGAGTGTTGTGTAATCTGGACATAATCTGATAATCTCATGTAATACTGATTTGTATAATGACATGTTTGATTTATCCTCCACTCCTTAATCTGATTCTGGCCCGTGGGTTCGTACAGAGCAGTAACTTCCACTAGACATTACTCCTCTCTTTCCCTTTTCTCCTAAGTCATCTCCTTATTCCCTTTCTTCCTAGTTCCTTGCCTGCTTTATGTGCATGTAGGAAATAGTGACTGCCTGTCAATAATCCAGCATGCAGACTGGAATGAACAGTCTTCAGTCAATCATCATGCTTGCTCAGTTGCTCATTCTCTGCCAAAACGTTGGTTTTTATGTGGCATGACTGTGCGAGTTACGAGGAACGCTAACATTTAGTCCACTCAGTACATTGGCTTGTAGCTGAGGCTCTGCAGGTCCAGTCTGGTTGACCTGTCTTGATGCGTCCACCTCAGGTATGAGCCAGCAGGCAGACGGAGGCTTTGGGGGTCCCGGCACACCACAGAGCCCGCTGCTCTCACCCCGCATGGCCCACACGCAGTCCCCAATGATGCAGCAAGGCCAAGGAAATGCTGCTTTCCAGGGCTCCCCTGACATGAACGGCTGGCCGCAGGGCAACATGGGAGGCAACAGGTAAACATGGATGGAACTTACTCCTGACTCTGATTTAGATGCTTAGATTCAGCGTGGCTTACACTTTCCAGTGATATCAGTAAAATCAGTGAATGTTTTTTGCTTTTCCTCCCCTCTCTCCAGTATGTTCTCACAGCAGCAGGCGTCACCGCAGTTCACCCAGCAGAATAACAGCAACATGTACAACGGCAATGGCATGAACCTCAACAATGTCTCCATGGCCACCAACATGGCAACCAGCAGCATGAGCAGCATGGGCCAGATGGCCGGACAGATGAGCGTCACGTCCATGGCCTCAGGGCCCTCACCCGGCTTGCCCTCCATGGGGCAAGAACAGGTAAATACCAGGCTGATCCTGACACATTTGTTCTCTAAATGGGCTAAAAAATACACTTTTAGAGCAGGTAGCAGCAGGAAGACTTTGGGTGTTTTCAAGCATTTCATGTTCGGGTATCATGAAGCATGGGCAGACCAAATTCAAGGTTTTGGAGTGTCCCTTTAATTGTATGAGTATGAGTCAGACGTTTGCAGGGTTCAAGCCTCCTAGGGTAACAAACTGGACCCCTTAGAGTTTTCCACAATAAGCGAGGGACCAAGAAAAACTAAGAGGTTTGTCTTTCTTCCTCACCACTCCAGGCTGTTTATGTGTGTCTCTGTCTTATCATAAGACCCTAAGTGTTTGTGTACACTTATTGAACAGCCATGCTAGTGAATAATTTACTCCATAGTTTACGTAACTCCTCCAGCTGCAGTTCTGATGCTTCATGTGAACTTAGAGGACAATGATGTAATTAGCAGCGGGCACTTTAGAGCCAGACCATTTAGACTGTATAGCCTGTCTGGACTTTGGACTAATCAACTGGTTCGCTTATCATGGGGAACTTGACTCCTTATGGCAGAGATGTGTCAAAGTCTACAAACGAACGCAAGCAGAATAAATTAGATTTGACCACATCAGAAGTCACTCGTTCTCTTGCATGTAGACAGTAGACCTCGCTTGGGCAAAGGGGTAAATTTACAAATATTTTCACTTTGTCAGCTCTCCAGTTCAGGTGATTATTTAATGTCAACCAAGTTAATCCTTCTTCCTTTGTCTCCCTGGTACTGTTAGATTGGTATGTGGAATGCACTGTTGTTGTCCGTGATGCTTTTAAGCCCAATAAAGGCCCATGAATATTTAATCAAGGTGCTGCTGTTTGATTGTCTGCACTTCAGACCGTTGTAACATACCAGTATATCTGTCATTTGATTTATCCTCCTTCCAGGATTATAGAAATATATTGGCACTTAGATAATTTCAATTATTTACCGTTTGGCCATTAGTGCTTTTGTGATTTACGGACTTGTTTTGGGCTTGATGGTGTGTTCCAGCATGGTTTCTAATTGTTTATAGCCTTTTGCACCATGTGGCTGATTCACTCCAGACAAGTTCAAGTTGTGCAAGTTAACCAAGCCCTTCTGCTGTTGCTCTGTGTATTTATTAAATGCTTTCCAAGTGGTGACTCAACATGTGTTGTTTCCCTGCAGAAATACTGTTGACCCTCATGGAGTTCTTAACCTGAACCTCAGTGATCAGCTGGCGCAAGGAGCACGTCGGCCCTTTAAAAATTGTACAAACATGTAACCAACCGACTGCCCCTTGGACCAGCCAGGCCGTGCCCTGACCCCGTCTCCCCAGCCCGCGTTTGCCGGTCTGTCCCAGCTGGGCCTCTTCGGCCGCCCCGGAGGAGCCCGGGCCCCGAACAGACGCCGGAGCGCGAACAGGGCTGGGGAAGGATTGTGGATCTCTGTACAACATGCCTAACCCTCCTGGAGGAGAGCCTTGTGATGAGCCAGTCTGTCTGCCTGTCCAGCTGCATTCACCGTAGTGTGACTTACTGTAGGCCACCTGGTGGGGGACACTGACCTAAGGGGGCAGCATTGGGTGGGATCCCTTGTTCTGATGAATGTATTCCTCTCAGTGGACAGCGGCCATTTACAATCTCATCTCAAAACATGACGTACACTGATTTCTCTTTTCTGTCCTCCCTTTCTCCCACATTTGTGACATTTCCACATAGTTCCAAAAATGGCAGCAAGGACTCCAAATTATGTTCAAAGTCACGGATGGAGCTCAAACACTTAGCCGGTTTTGCCTTTTTGCTGTTCTTTATTTTATTCTCATTTTAGTTGTTTTGTTTTTTTGTTGTTGTTGTTGTTGTTGTCGTGAGAATTAAGATGTAGAATGAAGATATGGTTGAAAAAAACTGATCTTGAAAAACACTGCAGAAGAATGGTTTGAGTGGAATGGATTTGTATGATTAGACTAATTTAGTCAAGAGGTTTATATAGTGTATTAAATTAAGTTTTATTTTTCTGTATAGATTCATTTTAATTATTGTAGATGATTCTTTATCCTAGTAGCAACAAGAAAAAATATTTCTAAAAGTGTGAAAGAGGCACTTTTTTTTTTATAATTTTAACAGTAATGGTTGTATTCTTTCTGAGAAGATTCTTCTATTAACCTGAATAATGGATTATGCTTTGGTCCAGTAGTTTCAGAAGATGTCAAAATCATATATGGTTTAAAAATGAATTACAGAGATTGTACATAACAATAAGTAAAACGTTTTCTTTCCTATTTATTTTATTCCTTAGGGTTTGGTTCCCCGTCTGGTCAGAACTGCCTCTTGAAGCAGAGCAGGGTTTGTTTGTTGTTGTTTTGTTTTCTTTTTATCTTTTTTTTGTTTTTGGGAAGTGGATCGGGAGCCTTCGCGGTCTGATGCTCTGGTACGATGCGGACAGGGGGTGGGGGTGGGAGGTCGGGATGGGTTGTAAGGGGGTGTGCTGTGTATACAGTGTACAGATTATCGCTTGCTTCTCTGCCTTTAGCATAGAACACCACAAAAAAAGGAAAAAAAAAAAAAGAACACAACAACTTCAACACAGCCATACAATAACTCAAAAAATAACAGAAGTGTGCTTTCTATGTTGTCTGGAGTGAAAAATGCTTCATACAAGCTGCTAGGTGCAAACTGTTCCGGTGTGATGTAAACAAGCAATAACGATACTTGATAAACTCTTGGGGTTTTTTTGTGTTTTTGTTTTTGTAATTTTTGTACAGTTTCCTGAATAAAACGGACACATTTTTGCTCCACGTTTGGATGCAGTATTAAACACAGTTTTTTATTGCAGTTTGTACCAAGAAAGTCTACATCCACACGCAGCGTTCCTGTTAGATTATGCAGCATCGGCTGAGGCTTGGAGAGGGAGGCCGTTTGTGGTCCCCTTGTTGACACACGCCCTCTCTGCCTCCAGCCGCTCTTCTATAGCAGAGGTCAGAGTTAAGACTGCACGGTTCATGAGACCTGCTCTGACAGACACTTAGCCATATTTTATGACCTCAGGCAGTTCGTTCAACTATAAAGTGTTCGGTAATGACATGCTGTTCTTGTGCCCCTGTATGGGTTTGGGTTTGACCTTCACAAGAACTAAAGCACGTCATCCTCTCTAACCTCAAAAGTACATTTTCCTCAAAAAGAAAAAAAACTTTTTATATCAGCTGTTTTAACCCAGGACAGACTTGGAGCAAGCCAAATAATCCTCACCTTTCAATTGGATTTCTGAATTCTACCAGCTTTTATTTCCATAGTGAGAGGCGGCCTGTTGGTTCGCATGCTTTGGGGCCCACCGAAAAGAAGAAATTTATGATGATGTCACTTAACAGGGTCTATAATGTAGATGTTGCAGCATAAGACAGGAAGAGAATCATTCTGAATGTATTGTCATTGAAGGCCTAAGGTTGACAACATGGTGTTGTACTGTCACACCGTGCTCTTCTCAGCATTGAGGTAGGGAGATGCCCATTGTCGCTTTTTCTTTTTCTTTTTAAATGGAGTTCTACATGAAATTTGAAGCTGTAGCAAGTCAACTTTGGGACAAAGGAAGTTTGCATTAATGTTTTGGTTGTCATCGTTGCAGATGCCCTGCAGCCGTGTGGCTGCAGGCCTCCAGGAGATCACACTTTGTGTTTAAATAAGTGCTGTTTTGATTGTATCATACAGTCGTGCAGAACAAGCCTTTTTGAGCCATTGAGACGAATGATTCACAGCCCTTTGCAAATTTCCAAAGATTGTCAACATTTTGAAAAAGATTTAAAGCCATGTGGTAGCAATGCATTTTTTTTAGCATTTATAATGAGGACAGGTGCAAATAAGTGATTTTGCCCCTTACAAGTATCCAGGCTTTGGACCCACTAAACGAAAATATTTTTCCTTTTCTCTCTTTAACTTATGGTTTTGAAGAACTTTAAATGCCCTTTTGTATTGTCTGCCAATTTCTTAGAGCTAAGATGCAACCTTGAAATGCTAAAAACCCTAGCATAATGCCTTAGATTTCGTCCGTTCTCGTTCTTGTACATTACACCGCTGTCTGTATAAATTTGTATAATGACTTGTGTACAATATTGAGTGGGTGCATCATGGTTCACCTCTGCAGCGGCTGGACACTCAGTCCCAGCTGGACTGCCCCTCATCATTGCTCTCTGTTCTGTGTTGGGTTGAAGACTCTGTTACTTCATTTCCCCCTCTCACTGTTTGTATGGAAAAGATGATACATAGGGATATTGAAGCAATATGTAATATACTATATGGACTTTCTGAAGAAAGCTTACTGTTGTGTTCTCCCGAGATATTTTTTTTCTGCATTGTTCACAGGAATCACACCGTATACCCGCATCCATCTTTGTATCCCTAGTGTGTGTGAGCGTTTTATGCAAAATTAGATATACAAGAGAAGTTAAAACCACAGTTATGCAAGTTGTGAACTAATATGGCTTCGCTGATGCTATTTGCCTTGTAAATAAAGAATTCTGTTATTGCAGTATTTCTTCGAGTGGCTCTTATTTCATGAGGTTTAAAGTGAGAAGAAGCAGGTGTGATCTTGGGCCTCCATGTAGCTTTTTATTCTATTTTCCAAGTGAAAGAAAAATCAATATGATTAAACCAAAACGGAGGTTTTTATTGAATTTCTATTGAAACTCCAAATTTTTGTAAGGAACACCATAATGATACTAATGTCAATTTTATAGTAAATACAATTTAACAGTAAAATAATTAATTTTACAAAAACAGTAAGGAAATGTAATAAATAAGCGCTACAAATTCCGCTTGGGGCACTCGCTGCTTTAACTGACTTATAGCGAACAGCCAAAAATTTATTGTTATAAATACCTTAAGTAGCGTATAAACTTATTAATGCATATATATGATGTTTATAGGGACATGTAGACCAGTGACATACCAGCATTTTGCCTATAGCCCAGCATGTAAGCCGAACCTCAATACAAATAAAACTCAAAACTTGGTAAGAAAATACTTACAAAACACCACAAAAGACAAACAAATTAGCTCAAAATAGCACAAAACGCGAACAATGATTCAATAAAGCTACTGTAAAAGTCAATGACAATCACCAGATCTGTATAACGCGCGGCCTAAACTGTGAAGTTTGGCCCAATAAATGCTTATTTCTGCCTATTCTTTTCTCTCTTCCTAATTCACCACATCCAAATCACAACAACGCATGTTTATACCCCACAGATGGGTCCCTCAGATAAAATCCTATCAGGTGTGTGTGTGTTGGGGCGGGGGGGGGGGGGGGGGGGGGGGTCCTCGTATGGAAATGCTCGGTAACCCCTCCATCAGCCTCATTGTGCGGCAGAGAAAGCGGACTGGTGTGGAGAAGTTAAAGGGGTGGGTCGTCCCTGAGAAAATCTATTCCACCGGGGGGGCTTTGAGATGCATGAGGCTGAGCTGACTCCTGGCCAATAGGAGCGAGGTGCCGGGCAGCATCTTCAGCAGACCTGACTGAGTGCAGTGTAGGTGCCCTCAGATGACCACCGACCCACATGAAGACAGACAGAGCGGGTCCCGCAGCACGCGCGCGCACGCACTCTGAAGATCACCTGCAGATTCTGGACATTTGTCTGCTGAGGCTGATCTGAAACGCGGGAGGTTGTTAAAAGTGAGACCTGTGGACATGACAGAGACTGTGAAACATCTTTAATTCATCGAACAAGGTAAGCCTCTTTTCCTGCCAATTAAAAATCATTTCTGTATGATTGGGAAATCAGTCTGTGGTACTCACTGAGTTACTCATTTTCTTTATATTATAGGCCTATCTGTGTGTGCTTTTGATATTCTTTTCAAATTGCACATGACGCTCTCATGTTAAATCCCCAAATCCTGCTTTATTTGTCTTCACTACAATAATTTCCTTTCGCTGACCTCTTCTTTTCCATGAATTGTGCGGTAACTGTAAAGTCCATAAAAAGCTTCATTAATGTTGACCTCTGCTCTGGCCGACTGTTCTTTAATTAGTGTCATGACCCTGATTTGTCTCTCTATTTACTGGCTGACTGGTAAACGGCTCCTAAAAAGACCGCACCGTCTTCCAGCCGCTCATTTCAAGCCGCTGATGAACATTTGATGTGTGTCCGGCGTGTGTCCTCTCAGCTGGAAATATTGCAAAATCGGCGGTCCAATTTCACTGAGGGTTGCTTTTTCCTATCGTGCAGCAGCTTTTGTTCAATATTTGCATGTGCAGTGTATATTCAATAGGTGAAGTTTTCAGTTTAAAATGGAAATTTCTGGATATATTTTGCAATTTTAGATTCATTAACATACAAATTTAGGGGAAAATCACGCGCATGTTGTTCTGTTCATGGTATTTCTATCTCTTCATTCATTTCCTCTCAGGATCTATAATTTAGCCTACAGGACACACACAAGTTTACTACTTTGTTTTAGCTTTATTTCGTTAAGCGAAGGATGTCGTGTTTCCTTATTTAGCTTTCTTGCATTAAACTTTTATAACTCACCCCCACTTCCTCTCCCTCTCCTCTCTTCTCTCTCATCCACTGAAGGATACACGACCCTCTCCATTTGAACCTCAGCTTCACCCCCCTGCTGTCATGTCGGTGTCCCTGTCCAGCATCCCTGTAGTGCTGAAGGATAAGAGCTACCCAGTCGGCATGCTGAAGGGCAGTCCCGCTCGGGGCTTCTACCCCGGCCCCCACCCGTACATGGACTTCTTCCCGCGGACCCACAACCTGCTCCACCCGCTCAAGTCCCTCGGTCGTCTTGTGTCGGACACTCAGGCGTCGCTGCCGCTCGGCCTGCGCGGCGGAGCCCCTCCGTACCTCGGCCACCACGCTTCGGTCCTGCACGAACACATGTTGAGCGCCTCCGGCCTCCCGTACCTGAGCCAGATGCTGCCCGGACAGCCGCTCTACTCCAAACCGGAGGAGCTGGCCGCTGTGGTGACCGAGCACGCCGCCGGTCCGCTGTCCTCGGACTTCAGCAGCCCGTCCAGCGAGACGTCCTCCTCCGCCTCTTCTTCCGCCACCTCGCCGCCTAAGGAGAGCTTATTTCGCCTCCGGAGTGCGGACCTGTCCCCGGACTCAACGCGCACTTCTTATAATTTCAGCGAGGATGACTTGTTCATGGTGCTTTACGGCTACTCCGGCAGCCAGGAGCGAAACGTGGGTCACGCTATATCCGGACTGGCCCTGCCCGAAAAGTCAGGTGAGACTTCTGCTGAAGTTTTTTATGTGATACGAGATAAAACGACGTGCTGGCCTTGGTTTCTGCAGAAATGTCCGAAAATATATGGACATGCATCTGACTGTTGCACATAGTGTCATATTGCACATCACTTTTAGCAATTAATAAAAATTCTTTGCTTATCAGTGTCCTCAGTCGCTCATTCGTGTTTGTTTTCTGTCTCAGTTTCAGACCCTCACATCCTCCCACTGGACAGAGACACACTTGATCTTCCAGAGGGTAAGATCTGCCAACTTTCTGCTCACGAATCAGCTTTCGTTTTGCGCATTTGCACTGAGATTTGACGCTGTTTTCGACGCTGTGCTGCAGGCTTGACCATCCTCCAGTCCGCCTGGGGAAACGTCTCCCACCGCGGGGTGTTCACCGATAAGAGCAGCATCCCTAAAGGCACGCGCTTCGGACCCTTCCAGGGAAAACTGGTCAACACCAGCGAGATTAAAACATACGACGACAACACCCTGATGTGGGAGGTAATGTGCTGAAATTGTTCTCTAAGTCTTTTACATCAAGAAAGAAATCTGATCGTTTTACCTCTAATGTAAAAACACATTTTTTTTTCCTCTCTCAGGTGTTTGAAAACGGCCGGCTGAGTCACTTCGTGGACGGCAGGGGAGGCTCGGGGAACTGGATGTCTTTAGTGAAGTGTGCCCGTTTCCCAGACGAGCAGAACCTAATTGCTGTGCAGGTCCAGGGTCAGATCTTCTACGAGGCCTGCAAAGAGATCCGGCCAGGACAGGAGCTGCTGGTGTGGTATGGCGACTGCTACATGCAGTTCCTCGGCATCCCTCTCACCCTGAAAGACCCCGCAGAGGAAAACAACATGGTGCCTCTGACTGAAGGTCAGAATCTAACCCTCTGTTCATTTAATCTCTTTTTGTTTGTCCTACCACCATTGCTTAACTTTTTTTCTATACATCCTCCAGATGCTGGTGAGGGCTTCAAGTGCGACAGATGCGGGAAGGTGTTTGCGTACAAGTACTACAGAGACAAGCATCTGAAGTACACGCGCTGCGTGGACCAGGGCGACAGGAAGTTCCCGTGTCACCTGTGCAACAGATCCTTCGAGAAGAGAGACAGATTGAGGATTCACATTTTACACGTTCACGAGAAGCACAGGCCTCACAAGGTACAGAGACAGTGCGCGTGCACGTGCTTGACACCCCCCACACTGCGGACCATTACGTCTTTGCGTCATTACATCACGCGCTGAAGCTGTTAGGTGCACGCTGATGTTAGTGTGGTGCTGAAAGAACAGCTCCCTGCAGCGTCACTTAGAAACGGATGCTTCAGGTTTTTATTAGGGCTCGTAAAAAAGCAAATTACTGTAAGGCTTCTGGTTCGTGGTAGCCATGTAGCCCGAAGCATCCCAAGTAAACATAAATAAGCTGTAGCAAAAAGGGAAAAAAAAAGAAAAACAAGGATTCAGGATTTTTCCCAATAGAAACTCACAATTATTATACTTAATATCCTGCTGTAATTATGAGGATCTAAATCAGTCTTACATGTTGATAAACTTTTTTAAAAATGTGTTCAGGATAACTTAACCCCTCAGCAAGATTGTGACAAATTTAAATGCCTTTTCCTTCATACTGACGTCTTATATGTGTCCGATCCGCAGTGCTCAGTGTGTGGAAAGAGTTTCTCCCAGTCGTCCAGTCTCAACAAACACATGCGCGTGCACTCTGGAGAGCGGCCATACAAGTGTGTCTACTGCAATAAGGTAAGAAGCCTTTCTTTGCCTCTCCTTCTCCAAAGCCGAGTCGCTCTATTCGGCTCTAGCTCTGCAGACTCGGTGCAGATACCGTAGATTCAAATGCATTAAAAGTGATCACCAGACTGCCTTAAAAGTAAATGTCTTCAAATATTCAGCAAGAACTTAAATGTGTGGTGGTTACATTGAAAACAAAAAAGATGACAACAAAACCATTTAAGAAACAAAAAAAAAGATCCGGTTGTATCCCCTTGTGGAATTAAGCTGTTATAAAGGTTTTTATCTTCCAGGAGAGTAACGATTTTTAGTTCCGCTGGTTCAGCACAGGACCTGCAGGCCTTGTTGTACTCCTCCTCTGACTCACTCTTCTTCTACGTCTTTTTAACTCGCACCATTTTGGGTCCATTTACCACTTCCTCGTTTCATGGTGCATTTGGCACGAGCCCCTCGTCATTGTTTCTCTGGACGGGCACGCTCCGCGGAGACACTTACATGCTAATTATCGCCAGATGTACACCCACCCTTTTGTCTGCCGAGATTATACTTTTGATTTACGGCCCTGGAATGAGCAGAAGTGGTTTTTGTCCTTTTTTTTCCCCTCGATATCCTCCCCTTTTTATGCACCCGGAGAAGGTTTTGTTTAACCTAATCCCCGCTCTCCTTATCCTGTTTTAGCAATACGCCACGAAACCAGAGGCTTACAGTCATTTTAAAAGAGCTAACATTAGGAGGCGTTGCTTTCATTAAAAAACAACGAAAATTAAAATAAAACGGCAATTAAAATGTTGGACAAATTCTCAGTAATCGCCCCGTAAAGTCTTCAACCGGTAAAATGCTATAAATGTGACATTTAGGCTGAGCTTTAGCCAAATTAGCTTAGTTAAATAGCCAAAGATCCGGGCCTGCGCTCTCTATTTTATAAACTGCGTAAAACCTCACTTGTAAAAATGTATTTACCATGCCGCCATTACTGTTGCCAAAACTGTCTAAAACTAATATCACTTGTGTTTTCTCCTCCAGGCCTTCACCGCCTCCAGTATTCTGCGAACACACATCCGGCAGCACTCCGGAGAGCGGCCCTTCAAGTGCAAGCACTGCGGGAAGGCCTTCGCCTCGCACGCCGCCCACGACAGCCACGTCCGGCGGACCCACGCCAGGGACAAGCCGCATGCCTGCGACCTGTGCGGGGCTGCTTTTCAAGACGAACAGGAGCTTAATTACCACATGAAAAGTCACAAAAGTAAGATTTATTTATTTAAGTTAAAGGCCTGACAGGCGATGCATCCTCTCGTTGAATTTAGCACAAAAAAGGCAGACTCACCTTAAGTCTCTTTTTCCTTTTTGTTTTGTCGATAAAAGTCAAATAACGCAATAATCGAATATTTAGTAAAATTTAACGTCTGTTAAATACAATTCATTATTATCCCATAATGAGGTAATTCCGTAGCAAATTCATTGCAATATATTTGGGAATTGTGTCACTGAATGACAGCGTGTGTATGAATAAATGCATTTTAGGCTGACTGCTCAATAATTTACAGGCCCATTTTTGTTTTTGAATGATAATTTCGTAAGAATAAATATTGTAAACTGCAGAAGGAAAACGTTGCATTGCTCCCGCCTTGAAAACTGGTTATTTATTGAGCTTTATTTTTCTCGCCCTGCAGAGGTCTTGGACAGCACAGTTCTTCCGTCTTCTCCGGGGAACGGATCACTGAAGGACTCCGTGTTTGCAGCGAAGGACAATTCAAAAATACAGAAAAACACCGGACAAAACTTTCCTTACACCGGGTTAACAGTTTTAAATCCAGAATATCGACCCTGGAACTAACCAAATATGGCCTGAGATCCTTCTGAATCCTGAGATCCGTTCTGGTTGTGTGTAATATTTTTAGGACTTTAGCCGATAAATACAACACTAAATCCACACAGGAACATTACGCCATAAGAGATAAATAAATATGGCCTGTAAGGTAGGATCTCGTGGTTTTTCTTATGTAAATGCTGCTTAAGAAAATATGTTGTTCTGTAATAGGCCTAATTAAATAGGCTAATCATAATTTAAATTGTTGCAAAAAAATGTCTAAATCTATTTATATTATGTTAAAATATGCTGTCTGTTGTTTTGTGGCTTAAAGCTTTCACTCTGCAATGGTTTGGTGAAACCATTTCGATTCCATAATAATAATAAAAATGGTTATTATTATTATTATTATTATCACGTTGGGTTTTCTTGCATTGACTAAGCTTGAAAAGCATAGCTATTTTTATTGTTGCGGATTTGAGCTTATTTGTGTACAAAATCAATGTTATACCCTCTCCTAATTTATAATGTATGATAATATTTTTTACTGTAATGTAAGGCTGCATAAGCAATCGAAAGTGTCCTCGTTTGTTCTCTATGAGCGCCTGCTTTTTCATGATTAACAAATAAAAAAAATCAGCGCATGGAAACAACATTGCTGGCTTGGGTTTGTGTCCAAAGTGAGCAGGTCATGCATTAAAATGTCATTTTAGAACAAATAAATCGGTTAAAAGTTGATTAATACAGCACAGACTTTCCCTGTGGGCTTTTAGTATAGCCATTAAATATTTGTACATGTTTGATTTTTGAATGAAATTCAATAATAGAAACAAAAATGGGAGATTTTATTCACGGAACAGTTAAATGAAACAAGCTACAGGCTGTAAAGCTGCAAAAAGCAATGTCTTGGTTAACATTTTGCAGACATCTGCACGCATATCCGCCCGTGTGTGCAGGCCCTGTTGTCACCTATGTGTCAGTCCAGTCAGTGCATGTGTCCCTTTGTATGCATCCGCTGTACAGAGTGTTTATACGTAGCTGAGTGTTGAATTGGAGACTGTGCACTCACCGTAAAAATGAACAAACCCCACTGGACCCAATGAATGACAATAGAGTGCAGCAGTAAGGTGGTCTATTGCTCCACGCACAAAGGAGCTCACCATGACTGACATCTGCCGTCACGCTGTCTCCAACTGTCCCACATGTGTTGTCCTGAGATAGATAGATAGATAGATAGATAGATAGATAGATAGATAGATAGATAGATAGATAGATAGATAGATAGATAGATAGATAGATAGATAGATAGATAACAGGCCGTGTGTCTGTATGTGTGTCGGGGTTAATTTGAGGAAAGCCCCAGTTGTTACTGGTGGTGTCAGCAGCATGGGGTCTGACAGATGACACAGTGTCCAGCCTTTGTTTCAGTGCTCTGTTATGTCACCTCTAACCTCTGGGTCACCATACCTCACACTGAGGGCATGCAGTCAAACATCACAACGCTGCGACAGCGCTAAGTGAGTGTAGCAACACAGATTCAAACAGTCGGAGAAGAAGAAATAAACACATAAACTGAAAAACATGACTGGTGTGTTTCTTGAAAGCATAAAAGATAAATCAGATTTTTCAGCTTCCATGATGTAGATCTGAAATCCTCCTGTTTGGCCATGAGATCAGAGTGATAAAGAGCTGAAGATTAGCCTTCTAGCTCCTCTTTTCTGCACATCTTTCTAAGCTGTCTGCAAGGAGAGGAGCAGTGAAGTCACTCTGCCAAGCCTCTCTGTTTGTTTTCTGTAACGGATGGACAGCAGCCTTCAGGGTCGAGGGTCACCTCCTTACTGAATGTTTGACAGCCTCCCTCTCCCTTCAAATAGCCAAAATATGGCTACTTGAACAAGTCTAGATCACCCTTCATTGGACCTGCACCTCCCATGTATACAACCCCCGAGCCGACACGAGGGGCCTGCTGTAAAAAGAGAGCACACTCCCCTTTGTGGCCTTCCAGGAGCAGAGGGGTGGAGGAGAGGGATGGAACAAGAGACAAAGACAAAAAGAAAGACAGAAGGACAAAAAAGGAGAATGAGCTGCCAGGGCTGAAATAGTGAGATTGTTAGCGAGCTGTGCTAAAAGACTGGTTTTACTAGCACCTCTTTGATTGGCTGGTTCAGGACTCGACGCTCCAGCATGGAAGAATTTTTATCCAGGTCGTTTATATGGATTGATTTCACACTTAAGCTCCTGGCAAGTTAACAGGGCCTCCGGAGGGCTATCCGTCCAATTAATCTCTATATTAATGTGATATTAATGATAGGAACATTGGAGTTTGATGGCTTGTAGGTTTGCACTGGGTAATTCCCTCTGAGGTTGAAGCAGATGGCCATAACTCTCTGCAAAAGAATGTGAGATGTTTTATAACACTCATCCCATAACTGCAGCCACAACTGAAATTGATGCCGTGATCAATTAGTAATGTCCACTGGTATAAAGAGGAGATTGCCGTCGCAGGGGTAATCTTACACTTGGGGTCACCTGTGTGCTTTCATGCTTTGTTAAATGCATTTCGTCATACAGCGTGATTAATAGATCTTCTCTTCTCTTCTCTTCTCTTCTCTTCTCTTCTCTTCTCTTCTCTTCTCTTCTCTTCTCTTCTCTTCTCTTCTCTTCTCTTTGCTAAGCTGGTGGAGCTGAGTGGTCAAATGCTCTGATGTATTAGCTTCTATTGATTGCCTAATAGCTGCCAGTGGACTGTGTGTGTGTGTGTGTGTGTGTGTGTGTGTGTGTGTGTGTGTGTGTGTGTGTGTGTGTGTGTGTGTGTGTGTGTAGTCTGGCTGATGTTGAGGCTAGCCCCTCTTTCCAGACAAGCCTCAGACTCTCAGCTGAGTGGACTCATAAACTATAACCACACCAGCTCTTTGTCCATCTGTGCCTCATGTCTGCGTCAAACCGCCTGAAAACCCAGTGACAATGAAGATGAAGGAGAATACTCCTCTCTTTGCGTAGATAAGGACACTTGTACAGTTTCAGACTTCATTCTCTGCAAAGACACACTCTTGTCATGCTGTTTTTGGGCTTTCGGGTTCATGCTCAGAGGTTGGATCCACGCCCAGGCTTTCTCCCTGCAATTCATCATCCCATCTCTTTCTATTTTTGTGTGTTCTTGTAAGAAAATATGTCAAAAAATACCATCTTTACATGAGTGGTCTGGTATAGTTGGACATTTGCTTTTTGTTTCTCTTGCAGTAACTGTACTTATTTTTCCTTTATTGGATTTGGAGCTACTTATTACTGCACTGAAACAGCAGTTTAACTGGATTTCTGGTGTATTATTTTATGACAAATTTTGTTTTGTCTCATTTTATATCGCTTGAATTGACTTTTTTCCCCTTTTCATCATGTTTTTAAAGATTTCTTCCCCTAATTGAAGCCTCTGTTTGAAAGGTGCTACACAAATAAATTTTGCCTTGATTTAACTGATTTCATTTGGCATGAGAGAATAAATGCTGTTTTGTTTCTGTTACTATTAAGTTTTTTTCATCTGTTTTTTGTCTCCCCCGCATTTTTAATGCCTGTCTTTACTTTGAATTTTACTTTTAACTCTCTCACGTCACAGCAGCATGTTATCTGTGTGACTTCTGCCTTTAAAGAAACATTTGACTTAAGTCATTTAAGTTTGAATGGATCCACTGAGCTGTGCCCTCCCTGTGCTCCCTCTGTGAGGAGATGAGGCCGATCGGCTTGTGTCCTGCCATTCATGCCTCAGGTTGGAGCTGTTGTTATCGGCTGGTGATTTCCACTGGGACAGTGGACGGTACAGCAGGAGACACACTGAGAGGCTCAGCGGCCTGCATGCAGCTGACTGGATGAAAGGCGGATCAAACACTGTCTGCAAAGCCTCTCCATATTGCTGCCCAGCACTCAGTGTGTGCGTGTGTCTTCTAGGTGGGATTGATGCATGAGGAGGGCAGATGGCCTTATCCTGCTCTGTGGGGGCTGGTGTGAGGTTCCACTGGGGTCCCACGGGGCAACATATTTTGGCCTACCTCCCCCCAACACACACACACACACACACACACACACACACACACACACACACACACACACACACACACACACACACACACACACTCACACAAACCCATACCCCAAAGTAACCCCCAAAGTAACCTTTCATAAAAACTACTGTATACCTAGATAAATTCTCTATCTATCTATCTATCTATCTATCTATCTATCTATCTATCTATCTATCTATCTATCTATCTATCTATCTATCTATCTATCTATCTATCTATCTATCTATCTATGCTTGTAAAAAAAAACTTTAAAAAAAACTTCTTTGCTTGCTCCTCTTTGAACTATTAAACCCCTGATGGACTGACAGGCTCTTCTTTTAGGCCGATTCATATGCAACAGTGCTGAAAGGAGTAAATCTGCTTGTAGGTTGACATCTGGCATTGTTATTCGGGATGTTAGAAAGTGTTATGGGGTTCTTCTCCCCATGCATTGCGCTTTACAATAGTTCTCGGTGTGCTATTTGTGGGCCTTTAAGCACAAGGCTATTGTATGTGCTCAACTGTTATTCCTATGGGTGATGAAGCTCACAGTTTGGTGGCGAGGAGAGGAGCTACTGTTACAGTACTCCCTACCTCCATCCCTCCCTCTCTCCCTCACACTGGATCACCCAGCTTTTTTTGTTCCCCTCTGCCGAGTGTTTGTGTGTGCCCATGTCCTCATATCTGTGCAGAAACAGAATAAATTGCCAGAAACTGCAGCCTGATGCTGCCTTTCCAACAACAACACATGCAAATTTTGCATATGTTGTCCTCTAATAGACTGTGACCACGTAATTCCCGCATGACAGCTACATCATGCTTTTGGCTGCCCCTGTTGTGCCGGGGTCTATTCTCAGGCGAATGTTTCTCTCGGTGGGGTCGTGGCGTTGAAAGGCCCCGGCATGTTCTAAACTGATACTTAAGGACAGTTGGACCTCATGCTGCTACGACACTATTGGCCGGAGGAAAGACACACACTGGTGCATGCCAGTGTAAGTGTGAAAGTTCAGCAGAGTATCCTGAATGCATATAAACCATTATACTTTTACTGATTATGTGTTTCCGATATGTTTTTTTCACAGTAAAGTTCTATCTATCTATTCTAAAAATCCTGAATCTGTGACTATGCAAATATGTCTAATTCAAAAGTTGAACTACTTCATAGGACATGTCTCCTGGTTTACTGAAAAGTCTATTCGCAGTGTTGGTGCACTGGAGCATCAGTTAAATATTGGACCAGGACTGGCTTTCAAACTATTTGTGATGTCACAAATCATACTTGTAAGCCCACCTCTTTAAAATAAGATTTTCAATGAGCACTAAAGAAACTTTCCACTTTCAGCAGATGGACATGAAAACATCCTTCTACTGTCAAGCTCTGCTTATACATCATTCTGCACAGTGAAGCTCCGATATTCAACTGCAGAAACAAGAAGAAAAAATACTGAATTTAGACATTTCAAGTCTTGTTTGAGGTGCAAGTGATATGACAAAAGGTAGCTTGGGTTTTCAGAGATCAGAGAGGGGGGTTTAATGCTAAAACGCCTAGGAGTGTGTACTTTCTACCAGAAGAAGAAGTGCCTGTGTTGTCCCTAAGGGAAGGATTTACAACATATGGACACTGTACTCCTGCCACATGCGCATCCATGCACAGACGAGGAGACCTCCCTGCCTCTGAAGATGTTTGCTGTTAGTCCAGCTAATCCCAACTAAGCTCTCCATTTAGACGAACACATAGAGGGCAACACTGACGTATGGCAGACATAGACTCTGCACCATCCTGCCAAATAGAGATGTTTGCTTTCTCTCTGTTACTGTCGGAGAGGGGGAGGAAGGGGGATACGGAGTGTGCTTTATATATATGTTTGGAGCTGTGCTATGAACTGACAGACAGCAAGAGATAGTGAAGGAAGTGGGAAGATTTCAACCCTCTTGAAGTGGATTAGCTAATAAGCACTTTTGCCTTTTCCTCACCTTCCTTGTTCCCTTCATCTCTTCTTCTTGGAGAGTGCAGTCTCCAGCCACACAGGACAGCTGATGATTGATTTCCCTGTGGGCCATCATGAGAGTACAGGAGTGAGCCACACAGTGCACTACAACCCTGCAAAACCAAGCCCTCTTACGCACACACACTGCAGTGCACGGGTATGTGTGCGCGGATGAGCAAACGCATAAGAATCTGCACATCTGAAGATTTACTCATGCTGCATAAAAACACATGTGCGCATGAAATGAAGGATGAGGGGGGAGGCCGGTGGGCTACATATCCATCAATAGCTGTCAGTCACATTTAACAAAAGCTAACAGCACAGAAACAAGGGAGGACAACTGCTTTATCAGCTGGTTAGCTCCCTCCTCCTCTCATCATCTCCTCTGCTCCACCTCACCTTCTCCTATCACTATAATACTGTTGCTCCATCAGCTTACAGTCTGATTTGGGAGCCAATGGCGTAGTAAAAAGAAGTTGGGGTGTGAGACAGCAAAGGATTAAACTCAGGGGATGTTTTAAAGTCTGAAGTCACGGGATGGAACTTTTCAGATCAACACCAGCAACCTCCTATGTGCTACTTATGTATATGTGGTGTGACCAGTGGTGCTTCTGACGATATCCGCAGTGTCTTGCAGGTAATCTTGTGCCACCATCATCTGATTTGTGGCACCTGGTGAGGTTAATGAAGCCTCTACATTGTCTCCATTGAGGCAGGGCCATCACAAACTGTCTTACAGAAGCGTGAATCCAGATTTTTCTGGATTTCTTCAAAGTTGCGTGTTTCGCTGTGTCCAGAATGAAAATGTAACTCCTGCTGTGCATGCACCGTCCAGGAACATGCCTCTAACTCATGTAGATGCCAGCAGTAGACGCTTTTGATGATAAAACATTGATGTCAGGGTCGATATCCTCCTCTTTCAGGGTCTTCCTTCCACTGCAATTTCAAAACACAGCTTACCAACCAGGTTATATAGTCTCTGTTGCTATCACAGCTCTTCTATTGTTCACAGGACAATTGACCGTGACCCCAGGCAGCTCCCAAAGGTCCCCCAGGGTCAAAGGGGAGAAGAAGCTAAAACGCCCCGTGGTGTGAGTGCTTAGCAGTGATCTCAGGGTTGGAATGACTGTTTAAGCACCTGATGCTTTGCGATGGTGCCAAACATTAGCAAGTGGAAAAGCTGAAAGGTCTTAAACCTGCTCATCCAAGAGACGAGAGGCAATGATTCAACAGTGAGTGTGTTGACAGTGATGGAGATGAAGACCATGAAGGATGAGGCGGGCACTGAGTGCACTACCACAGCTAAGAGTGTATGTGCTGGTGTTGGTTCCTCAGTGCATTCTGTCTTCATATCTGCCTTGGCTCTGGAGCCGCAACCCACCCCCCCACCCCCCCTACTGAGTCATGATGGCTTTTTGACAGTGGAGCTGGAAGACAAATACCCCCCGCCCTGCTGAAACATTCATGAAACCTTATGACCCTCTCCTCCACCTAATGTACCCTAACAAGCCTTTATGGCTTCTCTCTAGCCTAGCGCCACCTTAGTGCTGCTTCCCGGCATCTAACTTCTTAACACCCGGCGGCCACCACTGTTTTTTTACGCTCGTTCAGCAGTTTGTTGGAGAGGCCTCGCCCCGGTAAGTTTGTCTGAGCAGACAAACAATGGCTGCAGCGCAATTACCTCAAGATGTCTATGAAATCATGCTGCAGGTGAGTATGCACACTGTGCTCCATATCTTTGGTTCCCTTTACACAGAGATGCTTGCCAGCAGGAAATGTTCCTGAACATTTCAGGGATAACGGCGCGATATTCTCGCCTTGAACAGGCTGTGTAAAAGCAGCTTTTCTCGTACGCTTCCAGTGTCATGTTGTTCCCCTTCTTTTTTCTCCTCTCCTTCACGTGTGGTCATTGACGGTCTTTGTAATCGGACTCCTGACGGGTGCATTGATCTGTTAAGATTGTCACTTTAAAAAAGCCCCATTAGGGTTTTAAGGTTTGACAGCTGATATCAACATCCTTTCGTGTTGTGACACACCAGAGAGAGAGAGGGGGAAAAAGGGTTTTAGAGGCACAGGGAGGGCCTGTGGATGAGAAACTTTAAGACAGGGTGTGGAGAAAGTAAGAAAGGTGCACACTGAAAAAGCGACCAGATTAAAGACACAGAGAAAAGCGGATATAGCCTCTGAAAGTGAGCAGAGTGACCTCAGCTTGTCATTGGGGCTGGACACTGTGTCCTCTGTGTGTGTCCACCCTGTGTGGGTCCACAGGGAGATCTGGCCTGAGCAGTGTGTTTTACTGTTCTCCTGGCCTCCCCACTGTGTTTACCTCTCCGTGGTAAAAAATGCCATATGCTAAATGGGCTTGTGTTACGGCTCCGGTTACCAGGCGGACGGTCGGCCCCACACACACACTCCAACATCAAGCAGAGCGGATATCTAAGCCATATCCAAGCCTATAAAGTGGAGCTCCATTGATCTGTTTATGCTTTTTTAACAATCTCCAGCACATGAGATTCATCTCGGCCACAGACAATCTTCTGATGGTCATTGATTCATCTGGTAACACCAGAGCAATTAATTAGTGGTGGCAATCACTACTGCTTTCAGTAGTCGATCATTATCAAAGCATTATCAGTTACCCTGTTTCAATAATGCAACAATGCAGCTCCATAAATACTGTTTGATAGTGTAGACCAGTTTGTTTTATTTGGACTAAATATCCAATACTTGAAAAAGACACAAACCCTCACTTAATACAAACTCTACATGCCAGACCACTTTATTGACAGTGTTCATATTGACTGAGGTAATAGAAGTCACAGAAGATGGCTCAGACTCAAGATACGGTAAGAGTCAGTCTATATTTCTGATAATGTGCATTCATCAGAGGAAAACTGCAGAGCTCTGCAAGTATTTTCTTCACTTCAGGATTTATCGGTGCCTGCTGAGTGTCCGGAGTCTGGCTATAAAATGTATCCTTGGCTTTTTTTAATGGATTTTGTGAAATAGATTCCTCTACATGTCAGCCTCTTTAATTAATTCAATTACATGCTTAGTCTTTCTATACACACTGAAACCAAGAGGATTTCAAAACTGCTACCACATAGCAAAGACACACAGGTTTGAATGCAGCAAAGATTCCTCAAAGATATGTAAACTATTTCAAGTTTTTAGTGCACAATGGTTTAACACACCTTCCACATACACACATACATATACACACAGTATATACTTACATGCATACAGTCTGTTTTTTCTGTACTGTGGTTTTTCTTTCATCCTGAATCTGTTCATACATTTCTATTTTTCTTTCAGTCAGGACACCATTTATTGCAACAGTATGCATTTTATCAAATATATCTAACCTTAATTTGCTCTTGTGATGCTCTGGAACATACGAAGATGAGATGAACTTTAATAAACATCAACATATTTACAAGAAACATTCAAAATTCAGGTACCATTAAAGGCTAATACAGGAGGAGGCTGAGGAGGTGGAGGGAGGTACGTTTCTGAAAGCAGCCGGCTGTGCTGCAGCGAGGATGCAGAGCTCAGCGTTGTTGTTATTGTCAGTCGTGGACAACCACAAGGGTCCATTTGTTTTAAGCTGAATTTAGAAACCTAACCAGGGACGGGGGCTACTAATCAGCTTTAGCTGGGCCTATATTCGTCTGTTGCATAACTTCTTTACATGTGACATCCA
The DNA here is from genome assembly GCF_039877785.1 of Chaetodon trifascialis. Classification (NCBI taxonomy): domain Eukaryota; kingdom Metazoa; phylum Chordata; class Actinopteri; order Chaetodontiformes; family Chaetodontidae; genus Chaetodon; species Chaetodon trifascialis. The sequence goes on from NC_092073.1 coordinate 14,265,166, forward strand.
TAAAAAAAGCAATGCTATCACTTTAATAATCCATATTAAACAACATATTAAACAAAACTCTTTGTTCTTTAAAGCAAGCAGACAGCAGGTCAAAGTCACGAAACACAGTGAAACGGAGAGGACCCACAGTACTCCTGCATTAGCACCCCTCATTACGTCATTTTTAGATCCACCTCCGGCCCTTCCCTCCAACCTCTCGGGCTCCGACTCAGCTCTGCTGCCACGCCGCTCTGTGAGCTCCAGCAGCAGATCAATGCCTCTGAAATGGAGCCGGCCTACAGTCACATTAATGGCGCACATCATCTTAAAGGGGTCTTCCCAGAAGACCCTCACGCTCTCACACGAGCTCCGAACACAGCAGCCAGCAAAGGGGAAACAAAGGTCAATACAGGCTATCCTGCACCACGTCTTGTTTAGCCTAGCCAGGCCTGCTTGCAGTTAATGGCTTACATTACCAAGTGTTGTTCATTAAAGACCCCGACAAAACAAGAGGTAGTTCTCAGACATGGGGGGATATCGTATGATCTGCATCTTCTCTGCTGCAGGAAGCTTCTGCTTTCTGGACATGAAAAATGAATCAAACACCTTTCAGCTCTCTTATGTGTGTGTATGGGCTTGCTGTGTGTATCACTGACCACAATACATCGATACTGGCACCTCTTACCATAAAAGATTCAATCTGCAGCACAAAAAAATGATCAATATCGGAATGTGAAGAGTGGAAAGCATCTTTTTTGGTCCTGTGGCTCCAGGGTGCAGACAGACAGACAGACACATGGCACCTGCAGTCATAATCTCCTGTTGCAAGGATTACCAGTGAAGATGTCACCTTCGAACAGTATCTGCTCACCGCTGTAAAGGCTGCACACACGCTGACTGCTTCCATTGGAGGTCAAATTAGCCTCAATGATGAGCCTCTCGTTTCTAAAGGCCCTAGTGGAGCTGAAAGGCCTCCTCGGGGGAATAGGGTTTAGATGTAACTCCTCTTCATCTGCCGCCTCCTGGATGCTGTCAGAAGGCCTCCCGAGTATAAATCTGGACTCTGTAACAGTATTCTCTGCAGGTGAGATGAACAGTAACATTTTTAATGAAATCATCTAAACAAATCTATTTAAGAATATAAGTATACTTAATGATATTTCTAATTTCTAATTTGTTCTCTGCAATTAGAAGCAGAAATCTTAACAGATAACTCAACTAACTGTCTGATGTGTTGTTAGCAAGGATGCCAAAGATATTAAGTGCTATATTCAGGGTCAGATTGACTCCAAAACTCAATCTTTTTTGTTTTTTACTCAGTGATTGAGTATAAGACAGTGCTACCATTCAAATTCCCTAAATGTCATGCTCCTTTTAAAATCAATGTTCTGAAGGGTAAGCCTTAAAATAGACACTTTATGATCAGTTTCAACCTAAACAATTTAATAAGTTTGCCAAAGCAGGGATATTTATCATGCCAGTCATGTGAGGAAAGCTCTAAATTCTCCGCAACTGAAAGTAATCCAGAAAATCAATTCACCTGCGCTCCTGTCTCCACAGAGCAGCCGGATTGGTTACACAGGCTAATCATGTGTGATGATTTGATCCATGCTGCCAGCGTGGAGGGCAGCAGCACAGCAGTTTCCTCTCTGTCCTTGCAGTGTTCAAGCCCAGCGCCTTATTGATCAGAATGAGTAAGTTAATAAGCTTTAGACTCATTCATCAGCAGGGTAGAGACTGGAACTGCACACGGCAGGCTTAATCAAGTCATCAGCGGCCGTCAAGCATGAACACAGTAATTAAAGGAAGAGGGAACATGGAGATGAGGAGAGAGGAGAAGAGCAGCTCGACGTGGACATGAGATAGAGAACTTCAGAGCTCCATTTATAAAGCACCGATTTATAAGACAGCGATAGACAGTGGATGAGGAACAACACGCTTGGATTAATCACTCTTTCTTTTTTGCTGCACAGCTTTCACATTAATCCACCCTGAGTTAATCAGCAGCTGAAATACAATCAGCCAGGTGATCCAAACAGTGACCCGAGGACAGACAATTCATCCCGCCTCGAGTGGGCCCTTCCACACATAAACAAGACAAAGAGCAACAACCCCCTCCTCCCCTTCATGACACACACAGCCCAGGAAATCACCAATAATCGCCATCATCATCCTCGATATTTCACCACTGCAACGGAGGAGCCACGTGAGGCCGACAGGATGAGCTCATTTGGTTGTCTTGGCGGATGGTTGAGGCTGGCCAGATTCACAGCAGCAGCAGCAGCTGTGAGCGATGATGCACCTCTGCAAACAAAAGCCATCAGTCCTGTCTGGAGCAGAGGAGGAGGAGGAGGAGGAGGAGGCAGGCTGGGAAAACTCTGATGGGCTACAGGCCCTGATTTAGAGGCCGAGATGTGGATCCACAGAGATAACTGTGTGAGCTACTCTTTAAGGTCAGGGTCAGGCAGCTGCAACAGGCATCCTGCTTTGCGCTGTGTCTGAAAGGACAGGTTTACATTGACCCTTATTAAGATTTCAGTGATTTCAGTCTGGATAAAAAGCTCTTTACTTGTGCAATAAAACATCAAATCTGGGAATAAAAATTGAAAAAGTGCAGATGTTGGTTACTACTGACAGAGTTAAAACAATGCAGAAAACCTCAGCTGAGCAGCCCACAACAGTTTTTTCTCCTCATTAGAGTTTAAAGGGCCAGTTCACATTAAATTACAATAAGGCCAATTTTTCCCTTTCTGGTTGCATCAGCTGATGTTTTCAGGTATCCGTCGCTGAGGATGTTGCCATCAAAATGCATGAATATCCTTAGCGGTGCTCAGAGCAGCAGCAGCCACCCAGATATGAACCCTGATAATCCACAAAACTCTGGGGTAACTTTTTTTATTGGTGCTACTTTCTACTGAAATCAGTAACAATGGGACATCTCCTTTTCGAGTTCTCCTGCTCCCTGACCTTTTCGAGGGGAAAACTCCTCTTCTACAACATAGTGTGTATTTGTAATATGCAGGCAGCAGGCCTCAATCAGGTGTTCCTATCCCCTCGTGCCCTATTAGCCTTAAACCTGACCATTAGACTGCCCCTTCAACTCCTGCGGTAAAAGAATACACACCTAATGAAGGCAGCTCGCAGACAGTCACTTAATTGTGACTGTTGTTGTCCAGTAACCCATCTCCTGCTGGATGATGGTGTTGTGCGTGTGTGTGTGTGTGTGTGTGTGTGTGTGTGTGTGTGTGTGTGCGCGCATCTGTGTACACTATGTCGCCTGTATGGCTGCTGTGGTGAGGGAGCTGACAGGTAACATTAGCGTCAGGTGGTCACAGAAGCATGGAAGTGCCATGCGCATACACACACACACGCACACACAAACACACGCACACACAAACACACACACACATATATACGCACAAGAGTGACAACACTGTCAGACACTCTGCAGTGTGGCAATATCGCTAGTTTTGTATCCCCTCTGAAGAGTAATATTAGTGGTGATCATATCAGAGTTATGACCTGAAACCACCTCATGATTATCTTTCCTTTATCAGTGTCACTACTTTCCCTTTTTCTTCATTTGCTTTTCTTCCTTTTGATGGATTAATTTTCATAAAATGTTCAGATTAAATGCAAGTTACAAAACAATAGAAAATGGAGCAAACAGCTGCTATGAAGCACTCAGACATGTCAATATATACACACTCATGTCCACTTATTCCATTACTTGTTCAGCATCTTATATCATATAAATGGTAAATCATCTCAAAACATCCTTAACTCTCAAAAGTTTTGTCAGTTTTCCATTGAATACATTTCCTGAATAACATCAAGCCATTACTTTTCTTCAGATGTGGAACTTAACACCAGTGTTTTGTAGCTTTTTTGCAGCTTACAAGCAACATTTGAGTCAAATGTCTGTGTATTTGTGTACACTTTGTTCATATAAGACTGCATTGTCTCAAAAAGGGTTCAGTTTTGTGCATCTCAATAAAACACTTTTCATCTTTTTCATACTTCATTGCAGAAATCAGATGAAAATTAGAATGATCAGACTAGTCAGACTGATATCTCGGTCTTTGCATTATTTGCATTTCAACCTCGGCTTCACCCTCCTCCTCCTCTCCCGATCTCTCTAATCAAACAGCACAGTGGACAGACTGAATACTGATCCCCCTCTGGGACTCAAACCAACAACCACAATCACAACCAGCTTTACAACTCATAATTAGCACAGGGAGCACATCTCCCAGTTGGGTCGACAGTGTGAAACACACACACAAAAAAGCAACACGATGTGCCGAAAGTGTGTGATAATCCTCCAGGAGCATACTTTGTGCTTGTAAACACATACGGTCTAACAGGAACGCTGGCACCCCACGCACACACACACACACACACACACACACACACACACACACACACTCCCAAAGAGCAACTCAATTACAGCACGAGTCCTTCATAGATCTGTTAGCTTATCTGATAGCCAGATCACCTGATCGATAAGAACAACCACAACGGGTTTATTTAAGTCTGCCGATCATTAATGTGGGTCCTGCAGGGCAGTGGAAACCTGTTGAAGTGCTCCAACGCAGCTTAGCAGCACAAACAAGGGCAGTGTGTGTGTGTGTGTGTGTGTGTGTGTGTGTGTGTGTGTGTGTGTGTGTGTGTGTGTGTGTGTGTGTGTGTGTGTGTGTGATTCTGGGCTCTAAGAGTGTATAAGAGGTCTTGCAGGATGCACTGGCAGAGCTGTGTGTGCCCTACCGTAAAAGAAAAAAACTGGGAGCTCACCACATCTCACATACCAATCGCCCTCACTGCATTGATCCCCTTATAATCATTGACAGAGCAACCTCTGAATGGCTAGCATGGGATTCAATTAAAGGCTCGGCCGCTGATGATTTCTTTTTTTCAAACCAGCCTGTGTAACACCATCGCCCCCTTTGCATCAATGGCAATGCTGTACCTCCCCAAATAATGGCTAACCAATAAATGAAATGAATGACCGCTTGTCTCTCAGTCACAAAGGCCCGTGATGAGAGCGGCCAGGCTCTGAACAGCGAGGCACGAGGCAGCACACTCCAGTGTTTGCATTAAAGTGTCGTATAAAAGTTTGCCCCATTGTGCGGCATGCTTCCTGGCCCACGCCGGGGCTTACTGTCACAGGGCTAATTGTGCCTCTTTTTATCCCCTTTGTGGTGCAGCACACTTCTCTTGTGTGTGGGGGCGGAGAGGGTGAAAGAGACACAGCCTTTTGGAGGGGTTTGGGGGGTGGTTTGAGGGATGAGGAGGAGGGCGAGTATTGGTAATAATGAAGGAGTAGGCACGTATGACCAACAATGGATCTCCCGGATTATGGTCCAGACAAAGACAGTGTTGCAGTAATTACAGTGCAAACATGGGTGTATTGTGTGTGTGTGTGTGTGTGTGTGTGTACTGACATGTGGATCGGGGGCAGGAGGTATTGCTCTATTAGCAGCTGTGTCTCAAGAACCTGACTACTGTAAGAGGAGGATGTGTGTGTGGGGCCTTTAGGATGATCCAGAGGAGTCAAAGAGAGACGTGCAGCTTTTCTTCTTATGCTTCCTCAAAATGGTCACTGTGGTTTTTTGCTAAATATTACTTAAAGTCTTAAAGGAGAACAGGGATTTGGTGCACAAGTGAGTTTTCATGCCATGTGGATGATGTTTGTGGGTTTGACTCAAATAAACTGCAGCACCCATGATAAACGTACTGAAGGAGCATGTCGCCCTGTGCAACAATGTGGTTTACTTAAGTTTTGATAGTTAATAGCTTTATGGCACAGAAGAATAAGCTAAATTGGAGTTTGTTACACAGTTAAAATGTGTTATTAGAATCAATTCATTGTAGGTTTTCATGGGATCTATTGAACACATGAAAAGTAAGGAATATCACCAGACTTATCTCACACCTACTGGCTCCTGCAGCCAAATATGTTCAGTAGGAATGTGATGTCCTCTGACCACAGTTTGTTGGCTCCAGGATCAAGATGAAAGGAGACTGTGTTTTTGAGGTTTTAGCTCCTAAACTTTGGAACTTTCTCCCATTGGACAGCTCTAGACCCATTTGTTCAGACTCGCTTTTGTTAAATTAGTTTTTTCTCATTTTTGTTTTTAGCCGGTTGACTGCATTTAATGTCTGTTGCTAAATCTCTTATTTGTCTCTTCGATTGTGAGGCTCTTTGTTCCGTGCTCTCTCAATAAAATGACAGTGATGAGTATAATTATAATTACTATCCCTTAAACAAAGTTCAATGCTCTCACGTTTAAACCATGTCTCACGCGTGCAGACTTTCCCAATTCTGTAGGCAGTAACACACTAAAGAAAAAGAAATCAATCAGCTGTTCAGTTGGGGGTTGAGCTTAAGCCACTGTAGCATCAGGGATGACATCATCAAAACTTTACAGGTTGTTAAATTGAGGCTTTAGGCCCAGGCTAATCAGTTTCATTGAAACACCCCCATTCCTTTCATCCCCTATCTATCCCTGTGTCCCTCTGCCTGCACTTCCATGCAGCCTTCCTCCCAGCTTAGGCTGATTATCAGGAGTGGCCCATTTACAGTATGGCTAGAAGGTAATTAGTGGGATGAGCCGGGCAGAAGGACCCTCTTCAGGGGTTAAGAAGGCACAAGCACAAGTATCTTCTGGCTTCTGAGGAGCTGATGTGTGTCAGGGTGGTATGACAACAATAGGAAAGGGATTTCCCTTTAGGTTCATCCAAGCAGGACCCACCCTGTTCAGAGGAAAAGAGGTACACCACAGCATAATGGTTTTCAGTGACAGACATGTTTTTAATAGCAACAGCTGTCCCAAAAATGTAATTTTGGCTGGTGCTGCCATTTTTTAAATATTTCATTCAGCAATATATCACGAACATTTTTTGTTTTGCAAAAAAGTTTCAACAGACAGATGAGTTCCTTTAATTTCAAAGCCCTGCGCCGTAAAACTATTTGCTGCTGCTGTAATTTAAGTCCTTTACTGCTATCTTTGGCCACCATGCTTCCTTTTCACAACAAAAACAAACAAAAGATATGATCACTTTAAAGCTGGGCATTTCTTGTCAGCTGATAGACAATCAGATAAACACTGGTAAGGCAATCCTCGACGAACACGCACAGACACACACATGCACACACTGTACATCATACTGGGACCTCTGTGACTCACATGTGAGCCGAGGCTGACACAGCGGTCAAACGTACCTTCCCTAAAGCAGACGATAGAGCACACCCTCTGCTTAGATGGCTGATCACCTTAGCCCAAGGGCCAGAAAAAGGTACACATACTTCAGCTGGGGGCTTAAGCCTCTAAAGAGCAATTATTCCATTCATATGGAGGTAATTGTGGCCCATGAATATGAAATGTTTGCCAGTCCCTCCTTTAACATTTTGAGGGCTGTGCGGATGCTCTTGGAGGAGGACAAAGCCCCAAAGGTATGGCCCATTTCCATATGTGTGTGTGGGGAGTTGAGGAGGGCTTGAAACAGCCCCCCTGTTTACAGTAAACTCAGGGTCTCTTCTAGGAGGACAGACATGCTGAGTATGCAGCTGAACTGCTTTTATTCCACAACTCATCCCAGCAGCCCAGTCCCCCACATTCATCATCATCGTCAGGTGATGTCTATTAAACAGCATGTGTTCAGTTTATTTACTCTCATGCGTTGTCCTGTTTTCCAATTCAAATCCATGACTGACACTTGCTATCTGTGTTTCTGAGGCATTCATAGTCAAAATAATGTGTTTTTTTGGAAATAATTCTAGCAAAACGGTGATTTGATTCATGAGGAGCAGTAATTATTGCTTACTGTAAAATGAGCTAACATTGCTATTTTTAATGCTGAATTGATAGCAAACCACTAAAATAATGTTACAGACAATACTACAACATTGGTGAAACATAACATCTAAATTCACACCCATTTACATTTAGTCAAATTATATGTATTGAATTGAAGTGAGAGTGCAGGTGTGTGTAACTGACTACTGATATTCTCTTCAATATATACGAGAAACTGAAATGAAATCACCACAAGAAGAATTCATTTCAGTTATGTTAAACATAACACACAAACAGAGGCTTGACTTGAAAATGAGCTTTATAGTGATCCATAATCAGGCAAATGTTTTCCAATGCTCCGCTCAGTGGGGGGGGGGGGGGGGGGGTCTTTGCTAATCCAAGGCGTTATCAGTGTTAAAGATCCAAACGTGGAAGCTCTTCTTAGCAGAGGACCATATTTGTTAATGTCCTCGTGATTTATTAGGAAAGGGACATTCAGCCAGCCTTTGTCATGGAGGAGCTGTGTGTGAGTCCACTCATTTGTTAACCTGGCCTACCAATCAGGCCTCTGGAGGTGATGGTAGGGTTGAGGGTAATGGGTCTGGAGGGGAGGGGTGAGGGACTTTTGCATAAGCATGGGGCCCAATCTGCTGGGATTGCTCTGCACAGTAAGGGGGCCTCCGCAGGTTTACCGGGGGTCTTTATTTTGGGGCCCTTGCACTTTTTAACACAATTACTACACCACCCTTCTGTCCTGATCTGCTCGCCTTATTCATATGTATCAGTCGCTCTCAGGGTTGCACAGTTTCCAGTTGGAAGCCCCTCTGAATGGGTAACCTCATTCGGGGAGTAGTCCTGGCTACAGACCAGGGAGTCTGTCCACAAGAACACAAGAATGTTGACCTTAGAAAGCAGCACCAAGAGGACGCCTAATTTAAAAGGATGCCTTTTCCGGTAAACAGAATGTGGTAAAACAGTACCACAGAGGGTAACAGTTCAAGCATAGAGTCCTCCTATATCTTTGAGTGCTGCTGTAAAGCCATTAGCTGATGAAGCCGTGCAACAGTCGGAGATGATTGGATTGTTTGCTTCACCTCTTTTCAGGAGGCAAAACCAGCCAGACAATGAAGAGGCCGCTGAAAAAAGGACTAATTATGCTTCCCTCTGAGGCAGGTATCCTGGAATTCCCTGCAGCGCCTCTGACTTCCAGTTACAGATGCACGCACCTCAGCGTCGGCCATTATTGCATTTTCCCGTACGTTACCTGGTGGATGTGACAGCCAAGGCTACAGACGTGAAGCGTGGGGGGATGGGGGTGTATAGTATACTTATGAACACACATGTCCGTGTAAGTTTGAGCGTGATTCCCCTAAAGAGCGAGCTGAGAAACAGATGATGTTTCATTAGTGATTCCTGTAATGTCAATAACGTCGGGACGGTTAACAGGAAGAGTGTGGGATGGAGCAGGGGGAGACCGGCCCAAGGCCATGGGAAGTGTTGAGGCAGGCTGCACATGATGATGATGATGATGATGATGATGATGATGATGATGATGATGATGATGATGATGACATGAATCATGAACTGACAGGGGAAGATCTCACCGGCACAATATCTTTGTAATAAACACTTTGATCAGACATTGAATAGACTGGACAGTCTAGAAAAAGAAGAAAAAATAAATACCAAAATCAAAGGCATATTGAATATTACTGGCTGTCAGATAATCAGCAGCAGAATGTAACTCAAGTACTGTACTTAAGTACAAATTTGAGGTACTTGTAGTTTTCTTTTCATGCCACTTTGTACGTCTTCTACACATTTTTCCATCACTACGATTATCTGGAAGCTTTAGTTACTTTACAGATGAAGATTTTTGCACACAAAACAAACGAAGGGCTTATAAAATATGATGGTTTGTTATGAATTAAAATACTCAACAGTACAACACAAGTACAGCTGAGATGATTAATCAGTTAGTTGGTTGACAGAAAATTAATTGGCAACAATTTCAAGTAAAAAAATGTCATGGTTTGAGCTTCACAAACTTTTCCTTTTACTAATTTCATCATGTCGTCTTTGGCCTTTGGATAATTGTGGCAACATTTCTCACTGTTTTCAGAATTTTTGAGAACCAAACAATCAATGGATCAATGGAGAAAATAATCAGCAGATGAATCTATAATGAAAATATCATTAGTCATCATTATTAGTCCTGAACAAAATAGCTCAAAACAAGCTAAACCACCTCAAGCAATACAATGTTAAAATCCTGTTTTTACATTAATGCGTGAATATGATAATCTAATCATATATTACTCTAACAGTCACTTGAGTACATTTACTTTTAATACTTTAAGTACATATTCCTTATTATACATGCATACTTTTCTTGAGTAACATTTTCCAGTGCAAAAAATTTACTTGTAACAATTTATTTTTACACTGTGTTATTAGTACATTTTACTTTAGTAAAGGTTGTGAGTACTTCATTCTCTAATGTGAATAATATATAAAGCTAAAATAAATAAAAATACCTTTAGATAGTTAGTTTTATATTTTGCCAGTTTAAAAAACTCATTGTCAAACCTTTAAAGCTTTTTAAAGGGCTATTACATCAACTTATTATTGCCCCTTAACCAAACTGAGTAACTTGTGAGAGACAGATGCTCCTTTAACAAAAATAGCTTCTCACGTGTACATGTACTCCATTAAGCGGCCCAGCGCCTCAACAATCCTGAGGGCTAAGCGCCATCTACTGGTCATGTTCAGAAACACAAGCAGTCTGCAGCACCTGGCCTCATTGAGCTGGATTGCGCAGCAGAGGGTGCTGTTGTATTTCTCTGCTTAGTGCTCAGGTTTGAAAACAGAGCATTACACCATCACATTTTAAGTATGTTATTAACAAGGTGGCGTCCTCGATAGTCTATTTATTTGAGTTTACAGTTTCATTGAATTTTACACAGTTAACAGGGAATGATCAATCACCGGTCTGAATGCTGCCCACAAATATTGATATTTTAAGTAGGTTTGATTTCTGACCCCCTATGAGCGATAAACTGTTTTTACAGTTGTTCGAATAAGAGGCTGTATATTTTACTGCTGGGTATTTGAGCAATGCAATACAGCAATAACTGCTGGCAATGGCTGTGGGAAACTTTTCGATATGAAGGAAAGCTTTGTCGCGACCCCCCCTCCCTCTTTAAAAATGCAGGCATGCTTGTTCAGTCTCTGTTGTACTGGTGCACTTGTTCGCATGGGAAGTTTTCTGTTTGTGTTTCTGCACCAAAAACAGACACGTTTTGTTCTGCTGCTGTGGGCCATTCAAGCCAAATTCTTCTCAGGCTACTCTGTTCTCCATTAAAAACTATTTCTGAGAAGGCAAGAACATATTAACCTTTGGAGAAAGGCTTGCTCCTGTCATCTGTGAAGTCTGCAGTCAGGCTCGCTCTCTGTTTTAAGAAAGGTCACGGGCTAACTAAATGTCCCTGGGCTAATCGTGCAACTTCTCTAAATCGATGACATTTGGCGGGCATAAAATCTGCTGTGGACAATGAATTTATATAGCATATTGCATGCTCATGTTCGTCTTCTACTCAAAACTTCCTCAACTCCTCCTGCTTATATACAGAGAATTAGGGCTACAGAACTGAGCTGGATGTGCCCTGTGGCTTTGACAGACATGTTAAAGATGAGGCAAACGCAGTGACAATTGGTGAAGTCAAGCTTTTACTCTCAGTGATAACTCAAAACAAGGTGGGAGAAAACTGTGCTGCACAATCTATGTTCAGTTTTGTGGACTTTTCTCTAATCTAAACGTTGGCAACCACTGACTCACCAGTAACAACAAATAATTGTGGACTGCAGAGCTGCTTTGTGAAAGAGAGAACATAAAGAAAAACCTTGCTACAAGCTGCAAAGCATTTGATAGAAGTCAGCAGATATGGTATATTGGCGATAGGTGAAAGCACGAGCACTTCACAAGCAAATCACACGTTTTGCCTCTATAATAGATTAATTACTGCGGCTGTACTGGCAGAAGTACTGCAGAGATGAAGCCACTCTGCTAAATAATTCCTCTTATCCCTTTGCTTTGTGTATTCATGGTGGTTTGTGGTACTGATTAGCCTGCCGGGTGCTGATAGCTAGAGAGAGGAATGAAAATCTCAGGCCACAGAGGCCTCTATGATGGACCATGATGCCTCTCATTGATTGCTCTGATTGACTGTTGAAAGACAATTATTCTCTCTCAGATGCACAAGAAGATGGTGGACCGCATGAGCCTGCACACTGTGGGGGATAATAAAAAAAAAAAGATCTTGTGCTTCACTTTGGATTAAAAAGAAAGCGTTTTTAATGCCAGGAGACATCACAAAAATATTAGTCATTTGCTTCCACACGTTGTGGGAAGTGATGCAGAGATTTGACATTTGGGCTTTGTTTAAATGCTATGGAGGAAAAGAAAGAAGAGCGTCAGAATGAGGAGCGGAGGAGGAGGAAGAAGAGGAGGAGGAGGAATGGGATTGATCACCCAGCCTACCTAGTCCAGGAAATGAATTAATGACCTTGGGGAAAGTCATCCATCCCTTTGACAGGCGCTGGGAGTCAACTGTCTTTCCAAAAATATAAGGTACATCTTATTCTCTGTCACAAAGATGTTTTCTGTCTAAACTCCAATAGGTCAAAATTTACTTTTCAAACATAAAACATTGTGTCAAATGCTTATTAATTTATTCACAAGTGCCTGATATACATACAGAGTGATGTCGCAATGGCAATCAGAAAAAGGAGAAGCGATCATAAGACTATTACTGTCCTCTTGAACAGATAAGCCTTCATATAATTTACATTAAAATGATTTTATCTCGTTGAATATGAATGTGTTTCATTAAGATTAGCTTTAAAAAAAGGTGTGTAAACGCCATTCCGCTGAGATAGGGAGCGTTTTTCATTGTGATGTGTCAATACTCTTCATCAGTGACTGAGTGGGAGTGTTGTCCGAAGAAATAAAACGCCTCCGGCAGACATTTTTGTTTACAATTTATTGCGTCAGAGACACTGCCAGGCACAGAGCCCACTGTCTATACGAGTCTGTGACCAGTCAATCACTGCTGGGTCAGCAAGGGTCCCAGCTGTCCACATGACGTAGTGTACTAAACAAGCTACCATATGGAGCCGAGAAGCATGCCGGTATATGAAGTCCAAGAGTTAATGTATTCAGAATTAACAGAATGAAAATATGAACGCATTAATATTCCCTGAAGCATTCAGTGTTGCTTGTATATTAGAGAGCAGCTTTGTCTAATCTCAGCTTTACATGGAGTCAGAGAGCGAGCTGAATGTACTTACGACTCACGAAAGAAACTACATGTCCCAACGTGACTGACGTGAAAACAATTTACCCCACGATTGGTTGCGTTCAAGTTGCCTTCACCTCGTTGGGTTTTACCTAACGACTTGAAATGTGTAGGTAGAACTTGTCGTATTCTTGCGTGTCTGGTGAAAATACCGAAAAAGAAGACCAATATATCTTTATTGGTGATTGTTTTTACATTTTATACCTCTCATATATATGTATCTACCTTGAGTTTAGATGTATATAGATTGTGGATAAGTCTTCATGGGTAAAATCATTGATGAATAAATCTGTCGACTAAATTCGCCATTTAAGCGTCATTTATTTGACTTATTTTATCGTATGAGTGGCTGTAAAGCAAATCAGACATATTTAAGCGTATTTCCCCCACTTTATTGCCGCTCCGAACTCTGAATTGTACCATTTCCGACAGTCAGTTAAAGCAGCATTTGCCCACCACCAGCAGCAGTAGCAGCAGCCATCCGCATCAAACAGACTTCATTCAGTGAGTGGCCGCTCCGTGGAGAACAACAGGCTACCTCCCGCTGTCCTGTGTGAGTATTACAGCCTTCCGTACCTCCAGCCTTTCCTAGAAGTTATGTCAGATAATATTTGTCGTCGAGGCCGACACTTATTGTGGCTGTTTCACAAATGTCTCGTGCTGAATCCGGCTTTTATTTCTTTTCAAAGTCATGAATGAGACGTTTGCGGACAGCGTGCTCTTTTGTTCTCTTGGTATATTTGTCGTTTTTGACAAAGGGAAGCTGGGTGTAATGTACCCGCTGCGACAGTTTGCCACCAATGCGACTGTTTATTCGTGTTATTTTTGTTTTTCGGTGGGATATTATCAGGTGTTTAGCAATTTCGAGCAGTTTAATCCAGGCTGGACATATGACCGTACAGCCAGAAGTGAAAAAGGTTAGGTTTTGTAGGTATATAAATGTGTCCACTTTGGAAGTAGCAACCTTTTTTTTTTTTTTTTTTTGATATTTGCTAATGTTTTAATTACCTGTTTCTACATTTCTTTCTTTTTTTTCTAGGATGCTGCACAGCTATGGGACAAAGGAAACAAAAAACCTTATGAATCAAGGCTGCTATCTAACAAAGAGCCATAAAATCAATATCAACGTGAGATCATAAACTAGGGACACATTGTAAAAACAGCACCTTTTTGTTATTGGCCCTGCTTTTTAAAAAAATATTTTAAGGTATTTGTTGTAAACAAAAAATCTATGTCACTCCATAGACATTTTCAAGTGTTGAAGGAAGGTGATGTTCGTCTGTATTCAGTCTAGATACCACTATCACTTGTGCCTTGTGAGGCACTGATGTTGAGTACTGAGAGGCTTCTTGTGACAGAGCAGAGTTGCTGTAAATAGCTATGTGGAATAAAGAATGCACATAACTCGAGGGGTCCAGTCCGTCCCAGTCCTCCTGGCAGGGCAGCCTTCGCTCCAGCACCCAGCTCTGCAGCAGCTCCACGGCGTCCTCATGTGGCACTACTGACGGACAGGAGTCCACGGAAGCCACATCTCCAGTTGCACCATGACTTCATCGGACAATGACGAAATGGGGAGCGACCTGTCTGAGTCTCTGGAGATCCACGAGCTCCAGGACCAGTACATGGACCCTGAAAACTGCTTCAAGTCCAAAAGCTTACCCATTCTGAATGGACCCTGTCGCCTGGACCGAAAGGCCGCCGAGCCTCCGCTGGTCAACACCACCCACACCTGCGTGGCCGTGGAGGAGAGCAGCGAGCTCCAGCCCAAAACCCCAGACTCCAGCCAGGCTGAGTCTCCCTCCTCCAGGACAGACTTCTCCCCCTCTGCCTCCAGCATGGTGGGGCTCAGCAGCTCGTTACCTGTGGAGGGCCACAGGGCCGCTGGCTCTGGGGGTAAAAAGCTTGGTTTCTCTCTCACCCGCCTTATCCGCATCCCAGCCAGGAAGTATGTGCGGGTCATCCTTAGAGACTCCCGCTGCTTCCTGTTCTGCATGTGCTACCTGACCTTCATTCAGTCCCTGATGGTTTCGGGCTACCTGAGCAGTGTCATCACCACCATCGAGAAGCGTTACAGTCTGCGCAGCTCTGAGTCCGGCCTGCTGGTCAGCTGCTTCGACATCGGCAGCTTGCTGGTGGTGGTCTTCATCTCCTACTTCGGCGGCAGAGGTCAGAGGCCGCGCTGGCTGGCTGTGGGTGGTGTGGTCATTGCTGTAGGGGCAGCGTTGTTTTCCCTGCCCCACTTCATCTCACCACCTTACCAGATCCAGGAGATGAACTCCTCAGCAGGCCACGAAGGCCTCTGCCAGAGCGGAAACGGCAGCGGGCGCGAGCTGCTCGACGTGGCATCGTGCCCTCGCGACCAGGAGGGCAACGAGCACAACCTGTATGTGACTCTGTTCATCTGCGCTCAGATCCTGGTGGGCATGGGGTCGACGCCAATCTACACCCTGGGGCCCACCTACCTGGACGACAATGTGAAGAAGGAAAATGCATCTCTCTACCTGGGTAAGACAATCCAGATGTGCTAGTAGCTGAATGGGAGGCTAGATTAATGGCATGTGTAACCACTGTGAAACATTTTATTTTCCTTGTTTATGACCCACATTTACTAAAAGTAAAGGAATTATGTTGCAGTTAGGTGGCTGCTTTTTCAAATTGGCCGGTTTCACTAGTCTTGCTCCACAGCTCTGGCGTGTGACTGCATTAGTGGTCTCTAACACAATCAGTGTCAAGTATCCCAGCTGATTTTGTTTCCTTCAGAAATGGATTAGATGTTCACATTTTGATGGCCTTAGAGGATGGCTTGGGTCTTGCTGATGTTTACCGGGAAGGGTATGTGCATGGACCGGGGTGAGTTCAACAATGCACTCATGCCCTCGCCAACCCATGTCCTTTTGATTTAATCTTCACGGCATGCAACCTCTGCACCACACCGAGGTAAATACAGAGACTGCAAAGTCAACCTTGGAGCACATGAGAGGAGTGTGGGATGAGAAGCAGAACTGGGTTGCTTATGATTAATGGTCCTGTACTCTGTGTGTGTGTGTGTGTGTGTGTGTGTGTGTGTGTGTGTGTGTGTGTGTGTGTGTGTTTGCGCGCGCATGCACGTGCAAGATAGTACTGCTGTATCCTCAGGCTTGTGTATGTGTGTGTGTGTGTGTGCTCTCACATTTAACCAGAAAAGACGAGTTTCTGTTGCGTTAGCAGATTGTCACTTGTATTCCAAGTTATTCGTACATTTCTGCGCAGGTATCCTGTGATTTGTCGGATATGCTGGGGCTTTGCTGCCCTTAATAGTTTTGCTCAGAATGATTGACTGTACACAATAGCACATACTCTACGTAAGTCATAGAAGAGTGCATGATTGCAGAAATAATCCCCCTGTCTGTGCTGTAGATGGGTTATTAGGACATGGGGCACCCCTCAGTCTGGTGCACTGTTTTACACAGATGGTCACAGTCTGACTGACCAGTGTGTAGGGCTGCAAATAATGATTATGTTCATTACTTAATCTATTGGTTATATTTTGAGAAATTGTTTACACTGTAAATGGCCTTCAGAGATTCACAAAGACAAGGACAGTGTCTTCAATTTGCTTGTTTTGCCCAGCTAACAGTCCAAAATGATCCACTCTGCAGTCAACGTTTGCATTATATCTTGATAAATAACCTCAACCATTAATCCATTGGAAGTATCATCGATTTAACTTTTGGTTGATCTGCTAACAGATTAACGGACTAATTCTTGTTGTGTGAGTTGTGTGCGGGCTTTCGTCCGTCTGTCTGTCTGTGTGTCTTCATGAAAACACGACGAAAACAGCGCTGAGATGGCTGCGCAGCATTAGCGTGATCGCAACATTACGCAGCCTATGGAGCACATTGGCTGGAGTCCTTTCGCTGCCTGCTCCGCTGCCCTCGAGACCCGGTATTGATCACATCCCTGCGTCGCAGGGAGCCACTGCAGCATAGCTATTGAAAAACAACCTCAAACACAGACTCGCCGTGCCCTCACCTTGGCAAGCACTCCAGAGCGAATGCATCAGGGCTCGTAAGGCTCATTGAGTCCTCACAGTCAAGACATCCTCCTCGCGCAGATATCCGTCAAAAGCAGCACTTGCTCCGGTGACCTTGATGGCTATTTCCAGAGGACTCGCGGAGCGATAAACTGTTTCGCGCCAGGAAAGCATTGTTTGGGTAAACGAGAGACATGCTCTGACATGTCAGAGGGAGCAGATAAGCGGTGGGAAGATGTTCTTGATTTGTGTTTCAGATACTCACAATAACCATGGTAACCGGCTGGCCTTCGGTTCCTCTGTCTCGGTCGGTTTTTATCTGTGACATTCTCTGAGGCATGTTTCAGGTATTTGGTGCATGAATCAGCCACAGGTGAACGAGTCCAGGTGGTGCTGCCTTGAATAGAATCCACCCTCAGACATAAAATATCCTTTTCACCTTTTCCAAGCTCAGAAAAACACATTGTAGGGCAAGTGTGAGGATGAACATTGAAATGTTCTCCCTGCACGTAGGAAAATAGAGTACCGTTGAAGCCATTTCCACGTTTTCCCAATGTAGGCTACGCACATCTAGAGGAGGCTTCCCCCACGTTTACCTTGAGGTGGTTTTCTCCCCAAACCCATTAATGTGAAACCCCATCGCAATTTACACTGGCTCAGAGGGGAGGAGTCGCTCGCGTTTGTAGGACAGCAGGGTTTGCACTGTGCGGTACTTGTGGTGCCCTTGGAGGGAAAGCGAGTGTGTGTGTGTCTTTTTGTCAGGATTTATCCTTGTGTATGCATGCATACACAGCAGGGCAATCCCACTGACCTGTTGCCCCATTTCCCAGCTCTGGCTCTGCATCACTATGGTAATATAACGGGCATGGCATTTGAACTTTTACTCTACTTTCTGAGGAAACGGTGAAATCAGGGTACAGCTAATTTGGCTTTGTAGCTCTCTCTTCTTTTTTGGGGAGTTTGTGTTTTTATAGTACTCCTCTAGAGAGAATATAAAGACAAGAACTGCCGGCTTGAGTGTGGAAGTAGCCACCGTGTGCACATTTCTGCCTCTTTCCTCAGGCTTTTCCCTCTTTCTGCTCTGACAGATTTACAGCACCCCATTCTTGGCGTCACTATGGTGAACGTCCGGCCCCTCTCTGAGGAGGTGCTCCATCTTGTGTGAAGGTAGCTCGTTGCACTCGGCGAGGGTTCTGTTCAACTGGAAGCGAACCTGTTTGAAACGCTGCCCGGCTTTTGTTCTTGTTTGTTGTCGCTGCTGTTTCTGAACGTCTCCAATCTGTCATCATCTTTGTCTGATTTGGCAGCATAATGAGCCGCAGAGCCAAATGATCAATAATCTAGATTCTCCTCATTGAATTGTTGATCCATTCCAAGCTTTGGACAGCGGCCGTGTTTGCTGCTTATGAGAGGGGCCAGGGGGGTTTTTCCCCCCACTGATGGCCTCTGTGATTTACAAGCTAATGATGCTGAGAAGCTGTTATTGATGTGGGACGAATGGAGAGGTCAGCTCTGATTAGATTGGCGTCTGTGTGTCCACAAATCCTTTCAGTCACGCAAGAAATTGAAAGTTTAAGTCAGAGTGAGCACATTAGTAGGGAAAGCCCACATCAACTGTAATTATGACCCTTTGTTTATGCACTATTGCGCCAGTGGAAGAGGTCCAGTCCGTCCCCTGGCAATTAGCCAAATAGCCTGTAATTCATAGTTCACCCGTTCTCCAATACCATCCTTTCTGCTCTGTGGGGCCACCATCAAACTGCTGCCTCACAGGCTGCTCATTCCCTGGAGCCGACAGCAGCGCACCGGTCGGACTACGGCAGGTGACTCCAGAGATGTCGGGCAATCACTAAGATTGTCTGTTAAACGGAAGAGACGCCACTGAGGTTTCTTCTCTTTGGCCAACTGTTGTATTGAGTCTCAAACTGATTAGTTTTGTTTGCTTCCCGGGATCCTGAAGGGAGTCATTTGTTGCGATAAGGAGTCTTTCATTGGTGGTTGAACTGTGGGTTTTGAGTTGAGCACTGACTGCCTCCTTGTTTGAAGTCTGAGGGTGTTTTCAAGTTAAGTATGTAATTGTTATGAGTTTTTTAAAATCAGTATTTATATAATAGGCTAATTAGGCCTAAATAAATAGTCTCGTCCCAACAGTGTCTGCTTAGAGAAATTCTGGCCCTTAGACAGATGTAGTTGAGGAACGTTGGTCTAGGCTCGGAGCCTCTTTGCATATAAATGTATGTGTGTATCCAGGCTACATGCAGGATAAGGTTAATTGATTCCTCCTGGCCTCATGGCCTCCTCATTAACTGTTTTTCAGTGCAGATGGCTCTGAAACTAAAGCCCCTTTCACACATGTAATGTGTCCCTGAAATGTTCAGGAACATTTCCTGCATGGGCTCATGTGTGAACGGGAGCAGGGATCGATATTCAGGGAAATCTGTACTTTTCCGCCTCAAGGCTTAGAGACACTTCAGATGCCAGTGCGGCTGTGTCGCGTACAAAAGCAGTAACATTGCAGGGACGGGCAGGAAAAAGGTTATGTCAGTGTGATGAAAGACGCCTTCACTTGGAGTGAGCGAACTGATCACAAGACTCCGCTCACGACCTATGTGAATCTGTGACTACAGTTTGTAGATCACAAACATTTCTTGCCTTGTAAACTTGTTGAATATTGAATTCATTACAAGAGCACCAGACAGTTTTGTTCTTCTGCTGAGTTTTGTGGTGGTAGACATCCATGAGCCTTGCAGTACCACCATCTGCTGGGCTGTCGCTTGCCCCCTCTCTTCTGAACTTCATGCATGAAAAGGTGCAAGATGGAAATCACTCGCGGGGATCCCAGTAATCCACCAGGAACTATGTGTGAGAAAGGGCTGGTGTGTGTGTTATTGGTGCTCATCTATTATTAATGTTTTGTTTGAAAAACCAAGGACGTCTGACGTAGCCCCGGCCTGACACAGTGGGACTGTAGAGGCCTGTTTATTTGCTAAAGAGGAGGAGGAAAAGAGGTGGTGCCCGGTTTAGGAAGAGAGGAGCTCCAACACCCTGCAGGGACAGCTTGAACACTGGTCCTGTCTGCACTCCCTGATACATACAGACACACACTCTCATGCTCACATAAGCACAAGGGGTGTGTTCCCTGCTCTCTCCCCCTGACAAATTTAGAAAGAACAGTTGCTCTCAGTCTCTCTCCCGACTTGTGTTTTGTGTAATATCTGTCCCCACCGATCAGAGGAAAATGGAGTAAACAGTTATTTTACGGTCAAACCTCACTGTGCTTTTGTTTTTTGTGACTGAGGATTATCAATCAAGGCCCTTTATCTGTTCGCTCATTCAATTTCATTAAATTGTGTGCCCTGCTCTGCTTAGCAGCCAAAGCAAATCCAGATTGTGCACACACACAGAGAAAGCAAACGCACACGTCCCCAGAGTATCTGGCCCTCTCCCCGTCACTCTCCGTCCGTCCCGGCCGACAGATCACATTTCAGGATTGGTTAGGGTACACGTTTGGCCCCGTCAGAGCCTGGCACACATATAGAGAGGAGCCCGCTCCTGTTTCATCACTGTCCCTTTGGCTTGTTCTCAAGGAGGTTTTAAATATCTCATCCACCCTCCCCTCAGTCCTGCTGGACACACAGGCCCTCAGGGTTACTCAGCAGCAGGCGACCTTTTTAGACTACCAGGCTGCCAGCACTGACTACTACTACTACTGCAACCCCCCTGTGACCCGCTGACCCCTCTGAGGCCCGTCCGATGCCACTGACTGCTCTGTCTGGGCTTCATAATCTTCATTCTGTTGTTTTTCTCTCCCACCACCTTCTGCACAGACAATTTTCTCTTTAATCAGTGCGCAGGAAGAGTAGGAGTTGATGGAATAAGCCAGAGACGGTTCAGGCAAGTGTGGGAGTCAGTTTGTTTCCAGAGGCAGGGGTCTCAACCACAACAAGTGCAGCGCGGTCATCGCTCAGCCTCATTGCCCGATGACTTCTGGCCGTTTTTCAGTGTTGTGGCCGTGTTGTTTTGACAGTGTGGGAAGGTTCCTGGGGAAATGCCACAAGAGTTTTTTTGTGATCGCAGGAACGCTGAGAAACCTTTTGTGTGAAGCTATGCGGGAAAGAAATGGACATTTTTTTTCTTTGTTCTTGCTGGCCCTTTGGTCCATGTTGTTCCTCCAAATCCTCCTTGATCCCTGGCTCGGGTTAAAATTGAATAATGCTCAAAATAGCTTTTGAAGTGGTTTGTCACTGCGCAGAAACGCTGTAGGGGATTGTTCCTTCTCAGACATTTTGGGACATTTACACAGAAATCGGCTTGGAAAACAGAATATCATTCAGATTTTCAGACTGATTAATGCACGGCTGAGTGGTTTATACGTGGGGCCAGATGTTACATCATAACTGCAAAAAGCTCAGGACGCCAGACACTTCCACCCCCACAAATCCTAATTATTTAACACCTTGAGGGATTTCATGATTACCTGAACAGCGTCTGTCAATTTGGAGAATTAATCTGTTTCACATCCAACTGATAGCACATCTTAATGCGACATCTGTACTTGCAAACGGGGTCACACAGGGCTGAATAATATGCAAAAAAATAATCATAATGTTTTGATGATCATAGTGGTAATGGTAGCTGGGCTCTGTACTAAACAAGCACACTCCCTTACATCTGGAGAAGCCCAGACGTCTCTGTAGCACCACGGTGCTTAATTTATAATGCCATGATGTGACACATTTCACCTTCATTCACCTCAAAGCTTGCAGTTTTGGTAATATTTCAATGAATTGTTCAGCCCCACCGTCACATCTGATTCTTCCCTGAAAATGTTTTATGACCAGTAACAATAAAAACAAGAGGCCACTTGACTTCAGAGGCCTTTTGCCTTTTCATCTCTGGTGCCTGAAAGCACTCAGAAACCTGCCGCCTCCCTGTGTATTTTCTCTGATTAAGATAATCACCACTGTGAATAGAAACATGTCCTTCCTCTGTTTGTTTTGTCTAGTCAGGAAATGAGCTGTGGTCAATAATTACCAGATGTACCAGATGTTTTATCTGCTTCCATGGGGTACTGTATGTCCTGTGATGCCTATCAGCACACAGGGTACAGTTGCTATCAAGCACCGGCTTCCCTAAAAAGACCAAACCTCTTGCCTGAGCTTCGTTGGGATTCGACTTATCTGACCTGCGCCAGCGCTCTCTCAATCAAATCGTTACATATGCTGAACAGAGACAGCCTGTGCATCCATGTCAAGCTGAGTCACATTCCCCTCGGTCCCTCATGTGCGTCTTATCTGCTCAGCTCAGTCCGCCCTCCAAGTTGATTCAGTCCTCAGGGTGTAGTCAGGAGGGTTGTTTTGCTGTAGAGATGAAAAAAATCTTCCTCCGTTCGAGTGTTATGCCCTCAGAGTAGTGGACCGGCCATTGTTCTCCTTGACCCCCGTGCTGCAAAGATGGAGATGAGGGCGAGAGGCCTGCTGGAGGGGAAATGTGTTAATGGCATTTACATAAGTGTAAGAACATGTGGAGCACAAAAGCCGCGGTATCTGTGAACAAAGATCTATTCTTCACAAATATGTGGATAATGTCAGCAAACACTGATCTCCATGTGAACATCCAAACAGATTTTCAGTATAGAGCAACATTGGTGAGAAAATGAAAGCACTTTGTTTACAATATGTGTTAATTTATCGATTTATTTTTACACACTGGGCATCCTCTTTAGATTTTCTCCACTTAGATTGTCGTTTGTCCCTTGCTGACCTTCAGCTGTTATTCTACTGTGCTGGCTTCACATAGTAGACCCATGTGTTGAGCCTCCTCGAGGGGCAGCAGCCCACTCTGAGGGAGATGGATGGCACTAAACGTTTTCTGACCTCACCCTGTGGGATCACTGCAGCGCAGCCCCACACATACACACACAGATGTGCTGAAAAATAATGCACTAAGACCAAAAATGCGGTCCGACAGGCGTACAGACCGGGGCGAATTTCGCTGTGCACATTCATCCGTCTGCCTTAGCGGCTCTGCCAGGCTCTGTTATGCCACTAAATGTAGCGTTAAGCTGGTTGTGCATTATATAACGCAGGCTAATAGGCTAACGTGTAACCGTGATACAGCTCATTGGAGAGACAGTGTTTTGACAAGAGTCGTCCTATGATGTTAGTGAAGTTTGCTCATTGTTGTGGGATGTTCGGGGGAAAAAGGCCACCTAACAGCTTAAGAACAGCAGGATTCTTTTAACCAAACACTTCATAATAATTTCCCAAAGCTTGCTACTCTAATGCAAATTTTTTCCCAGGTTTTTGTTCATCTAGCTGTGCGTTTTACATTTTGGGGGTGGGGGGACTGGTTGTTGTTAGACCGTTTAGGGACGTGAATGGTGAGAGCAGCTGTTAAGAGCTGGCAGGGCACTTGCACAGGGGGTGTGCAAGGGGTGCACATACACTGTGTGTGTGCACCTGCAGTTGGGGGTGGGTGAGGTTTGGGGCTTTGGGGGTTGTGTTTGCAGGAGGCAGGGTTTTGTGTTGCAGATTGTACACTTCTTACAAGCATCCTCGTGGTATTTGTGCCTGTGTGACGAGACTGCAGAGAAGTGTGACCCATCAACATCAAGACGGGCTTCATGCACTCCTGTAGCAGCGTGTAGGAGGCAACTCTGCTGCACAACAGCGCTTCTTCTCTCACCTGATGTGAATGAAAGCAGCTGTGTAGTCTAGTAATTATATTCTCGTATATATCGCAGATTCATGGTTAAGATGACATAAGCGTAGCTGCTTATTCATTTGTTCAGCCTCTTGTCAGTCCATCCAAATTTCTCGCTGTTGCCAACTGGAACTCATGCAGGACACAGATTTTTAAAAAACACGCCTGCAGGCATCAAGTGGTAAATATGACTGAGAGTATGCCTTCATATCCTGGTATGTTTCCTTGAAGACAAGGCGTGAGCTGATGTAGACTATCAGAAATGGTGCCTTGCGCGCAAACGTTTTCCCTGTTGTTTGAGCGAGATCTGCAGATTTGCAAAGCATTCTTTCTTGTTTACTTTCCTCTTGAGGAGTAGCCGGTGCAGAAATTGGAAAGGGGGAGGAGAAACTGATGAATCGGCCAAATTCTTTGGCCAGTTGGAGACGAGGGAGGGTACAGCTCTTAGATTCGCTGTGCCACGTCTGTCAGTGAGAGGGGCTGAAAAGCTGCTGCTGAAAGCTTGTGGCAAACTTACACCTAAGCCCCTCGTACTCGCTACTATAATGTGGTTATACCCCCGGCCCAGATGCCCCCTTCATGGCTGTTCATCAGCTCAAAGATTATCTGCCACCCTCTCAAATGCCGGAGCATTATCTATGCAGACAAAGACGCAGAGTGGACAGGTTTGGTGTGTTTGACGCTGCATTTGGGAGCACTCCACTAGTGTGTGTGTGTGTGTGTGTTTTAGAAAGAAGAAGTGAAAGGGGGTAATGTAAGGGTTTCCTCAGGTTGGCTGGATGGTGTATAGTTTCCATCAGAGTTATAGGCATAATAACTGCATATGTCAGTTAATGGAGGTGAATGCCCAGTCTTCCTCCCCACAATGACTCTGTTTGACAAAGCTGTAAAATTACAGTGTGGTCAATCCTCACCTAGAAAAGCCTTTATAAACCATAATAGTATCACTCATCTCACATATTTGAAGACTAACCCTAATCTACAATAGCAGGTTGTTGAAGAGAGAAGAGAAGAGAAGCATGTGCATCACGTTTTGTAGGAACATACAGACCTGAACTTGTCTGAAGAGGAGCTTTCTGCTTAAGACTGTTCAGTTAACCAGTCTATAAACAGTCCAGGATGAACTAAAACTTGTGCAGGTCCTCAAATTAAAGTTGGGATGCTGTGCAAAAAAAAAAAAAAAATCTAAATGTGATAATTTGCTAATATTTCTTGATCACAAACAGTTCTGTTTTTATTTATGTTTTACGCAGCATCCCACCTTTTCGGGAATCGAGGATGTAAAAGGAAGGGGAGTAAAGGTCGCCAAGAAAGATGAATTTAGAGGAGAATCCACAGAAGATGATGGATTGGACAATTAAGTGGAGAGCAAAAGGATTCGCCCTATGTGGCAGCGTGTGAAAGACATCCGAGAAATCTTCGGAAGTGAAGTAATATGAAAGAGAGGAGGCACAAAGGAATTATCACATTTCTCTTAGGCTGTGCCTCTGAATGACATCCCATCACTAAACCAGTTAGAGAGAAGTGTGTTGGTTTGATTGGCTTGTCTCAACGGGAGATTGTGAAGAAGAGAGAGTGAAATAGGTTTCCAACTATCTAATAAATAACGCTTTATAACGCTGGCTGGCATAGATGGTGAGAAATCCTTTCCTTTCCACCAAACTCTTGACTGACAACAAAGTTGGATTGCTTTGTGCTCGGCACTCACAGAAAATACCTTTTGTGACTGCTGCTGAAAACAGAATTTAATATGACGGTAACATCAAAAGTGAATCATCACTCACTCGTATCAACAGTCTTCAGTGGTTCGTGTTTATGAAATAACAAGTGCAGCTGCGCACAGGGCTGCTTGCCACAGGCTTTATCAGGTTTGCCTTACAATAGACTTTCAACAATAAACGAGCCTCAGTTGAGTTTACAACCACATCAATCAGAGAGGAGTGCCTTCAGTTTACAGCAGCTGTGTCGTTGGGCAAAAAGGTTTCAATTTTAATGTCCATCCCAAAAGCCTATGCGCCATACAGTCTAAGTGTGTAGACATATATTAAAATATGTACAAAAAATATACAAAAAGAACAAGTGGAACACAAAATCCAACAAAAACAGTGTTTCATTCAACATAAACCACCAAAGTTTTAAAAACGGAACCTCACCCTATCAAATCTGATTTGATTTGTTCCCCAAACTCTTCAAAGACTTGAAACCTTTTGTCCCAAACAGACAGATTTTCTGACAGTGATGGATTTAGAGGCCCTCTCACATGTTTCAGTGCAGCACAGAAGCGTGAGCAGCTGAGGACCGGCCCGATGTGCATCGCCGGCTGGGTTCTCCTGCCGTCACCATTCTCCTCGTTCATTTTTGCGACTTAACCATTTACATTTCTTTGCGTTCAGCAGAACTCCCCCAGCCCCTTAACTGTATTCTGGTGGACATCGTCACAAGCAGATTTGTGCTCTTTTGCTGTCTTTGCAAGTCCAGAAGCCTTAGGCCAGCATCAGAATCAGCAGAAAATGGTCGTTTGGTGTCAGAGTCAAGACCCGTGACCCCTCTGAGGCTCGCAAAAGTTGCATTGCAAAAGATGTGGGTCCATCAGGAAAGCCTTGCATGCTAGAAACTAAGGTGATGGAGGTCACTGCTGCATCATTTTCCTTCTTTCTGGACTGAATTATGCCCGGATGTCCTGAAGCCTGTGCCATAGCCTCACTCCTGCAGCTGGAGCGCAGCTAGAAATAGAGATTCACTTTACTCTCATTTTCTAAATATTTGATTTGAGCAAAGTGAGCTTGAGGGACCCCTGCAAGGAAAGTATAACAGCTTGCATGAAAATTTTATTACAGGGTATTGTTTGGGCTTTTCCTGCACTGTGACAAAGATTTAGGCATTACTATCCTGCAGTGAGGAGCAGAAGAGGACACTGTTTCTTACACTGTCAAAAAGCACTCCGGTGGGGAAAGCAAGGTGGATTTATGAACTGGATCTTCATCTGCCCTTACTGTGTCTGACCTCTGCACCGTCAATCATGCGCCAAACCACCACATGACCTGCATCTGGATCAAAGACAAGGTCACAGGGTCAGAGTTTGCTGTAGAGAAAAATACCGTATCTGGGGGAAGGGATTGGAGAGGCAGATCTAAGATGCTGATCAGGTTCTTCGCGCCCCTTGTGACCAGTCATGTCTTTGCTTAAGGGGCTTATAACAGTAATGCCTGGAGGTGAAATGGTACAAAAGCCTGATGGGTGGCTTTGGAAGTTGATTTCCAAGTGAGACGGGCTTTGATGTTGATTTTTGTGTGGTTCCAAGAAATCACGTCTGGCTGATAAAGTCCTGACTCGGTCTGTACCAGCCTGCACTGACTGCACCCCACGATCAAAGTTCTTTTCTGAGCTTGATCCATTAAAATATTCTACAAGGCGTGAGCTGAACTTCATACTGATCTTAGCCTTTTACCACCCACTGCTCTGCCTGCGGGATGCCACCAGTGTGTGTAGATCCATTGACTGCTAGTGCTATTAAATGTTACACAGTGCCACATACATGTGAGTAGAGTGGATTTTCAGCTGTTAAAACCTAAATGATGTTACTTTCAATGAAGCTGGTTGTCCAACAGTGAAGTAAATGCTCGAAAATTTTTATGTCCAGCTTCATTTAGCAGCATTAAAGGAGCAACCAACCAAACCAAGCCAAACCATATTACAGTTAAAGGGACCAGGTTTTTCCAGAATAGAAAAATATTTAGTTTTTTGCAGTGTCACATTCATGCTGTTTGCTGCTAATTGGATGCACAAATGTGCAGTGGCATATTTACGGACCTGCTGAGGCTCACTCTGTTTGGGTGCCCAGACAGACTGGTATCGCCACTGCAAACATAAATCTGCACGTTATTATCACAGCGACTATCTGCCCGCTTAACACATGGCGGAAAATGGCTTCTCGACCTGATTGTATCCTATTGGAGCTGCGCAGCTGCCGTTTTTGTCTGGTTTTCATGAGTCTGTGTCTATTTTTGTACAGTACGTACTTAAGTGGTATTCAGATTTACTTGTTTGTGAGCTTGTGTGAGGGTGGCTGACTGGAAGGCACTGGCAGGATCTGGATTATAATTCCACATTACCAATCCCACCCATCTAATCACTCCTCTCATTCCAGCAGGCCACTATAATGCCTGCATGTATGTGTTTCTCTGCTCACGCCTGAATATCTGACTTAGAGAGAATTAGTGTACGTGGTTTATCTCTCTGACTTGATGGATCACATTCTTTACCTCCACCTCCACCTGTACCTCTGCTTTAACTCTCCCTGCCCTCTTGTTCTGTTGATGAACCCTCACATCCTCTCTCCTGATTTCCATCTTATTCCCTCCTTGAGTTTTCTTATTCTATAGGAAGCAGTGCCACAGAAGCACATATAGACCTTATTTTCCATTATTCACCTGACGCTTAATGCAGGAACATGCACAGTCATGCAAAGACGGCTCCTCTTCCAAGGCTATGAGCGATTGCGACTCGGATCCCAAAGAAGTCGGGGCACTTTGTAAAACATAAATAAAACAGAATGGCCTCATTTGCTAATCCTTTTTGACATTTATTCAATTAAAAACAGTACAAAGACAGTATATTTAATGTTTTACCTCAGTGACTTCATTGATTTTTGAAGTGCTTATTCTGAATCTGATGCCAGCAACACATTTCAGACAAGTTGGGACAGGGGCAGCAGAAGGCTTACAGTATCTGTTGTTCACATCTGCTTTGGACTGCATAAAAAGCTTCTCACTGAGTTCATTAATTCCCTGCCAGCACCTGAAGGCAGCAGGACGGATATGTTGATGCATCTGCAGCTTCTGATTTGAGATGCTCCGTTCCATTATGCACGGCCATCCGCTGTGTTTACCTTCATTAAGTCACATGCAAATGACGCCAGGCCTCTACACAATATTAATCCACACACACTTCTACACACACACACACACACACACACACACACAGCAGGCCGGTCAGTGTTCTGCCTGTTTATGCGAGAAACATCAGATCACTGGAACTCATTAATCCTGTGTGTCACAGCTTCCGTTCCAAAAAGTCATTTCAGTTTTCTTATTGAAATGCAATACAGTACAGTAGAGTAATGAATACGACCTGCTTCAAACTAAGTCTTCATTTTCTGTTTCAATCGAAATTTGTTGTTGGAAAAACCCAACACCATCTCCCCGCGGGTTCAGAACATGATGCAACATTAAAGAGAGGATCACCGCTCTGTTTGCTTTCCACAGCAGATGGGCTTAGAGAAAACACGCCGTTTGATATATAGCATTGCGTTCTGTTTGTGTGTGTGTGTCTCGTCTACATAACTCATGTATGCTAATGCAGTTTGTCCCACTGCCGTTACTCTGTGTGTGTGTGTGTGTGTGTGTGTGTGTGTGTGTGTGTGTGTGTGTGTGTGTGTGTGTGTGTGTGTGTGTGTGTGTGTGTGTGTGTGTGTGTGTGTGTGTGTGTGTGTGTGTGTGTGTGTGTGTGTGTGTGTGTGTGTGTGTGTGTGAGAGAGAGGCCACAGTCCCCGTGCATGCCCTCTGGGTACAACTGTAAGGGTAGGACTTGTAAGAAGACACTGCTATGTCAGCAAGTCGCCATGACAATGCCGTCGTTCCCCTTTTTCATTGTCTTTTTCCTCCTCTTGTCTCTCGGCTGGGGGAAGGTCACATGACTGAATTGATCCCCATAGCACAGGGATACATAGTGCTGTCCCTCTCTTTTCGTTCCCTCTCCCAGCAGCAGCAGCAGCTGCATTGATCATCTATCATACAGCTTTCACCTGCAGCTCCACTTTCCAAAGAGCGTCACTGAGCTGGACTGAACTGTGCAGCATATCAGAATTCTGAGGTGCGGGCTGTCATCAAGTAGATGTTATTAAAAAAAGCAGAGTAGCTCATTTAGTTTTGTTTCGTGTCATGCAGCAGGTGTCTCAGGTCAGAGTGAATAGGTAATGTGCGACGCATAATGCTCCATAAATCAACATGACACGGCTCTTGAGTAATGTGGAGAAGACGATGTGATTGCATCCTTCAGAGATTAGACAGCTCCGGCGTTACGCGCTGAATACAAATCCAAGGCTGCTGAGTTTCTGCTGCCTGCCATCCATTCCTGGTCTTGTTTTGGAGGCTGAGCTTTGTAGGCTAATAGCCAGGTGGAGCGCTACATAATTCAGTTTCCAGCCAGAGAGCGGGGACAGATTACAGAGGGAGGCTCATACCTCAGCAGCCTTTATTGCAGGAGAGAGAAACAAGTGAGACTTACTGCACATGGCCTGCATGTAAACATCAACACACATTGCAGTCAGTTTCATGCGATATAAACCACAGATCGTTCTTCCGTTCTGTGAATTGTAGCCTCAACCTTTTAACCCTGCGGCGTTTTGACAAGGCAGTCCAAGTCCCGTCCTCTTATTTTGTCCACGTAATTAAATCAAATCATTAATCTGTGGTAATGAGTTTGGCCACCGGAGAGCTGCTTCATCGGGTGCAACGTGCTTCCTCATCAGGTCCACGGAGCGCTCTCCTCCTTCCTTCACCGCCGCTCTGGCTGTGTCTCAAGGGTGAGGGGTGAGGAGAACAGAAGGTCAGGAGAGGCTGAGTGGGGGAGGGGAGGGGGGAACACTGCAGACACCATTTTATTGTTATGCCTGAAATTCCATTCACAGCCAAGGAAACCGTGGAAGCAGCTGGGTGCCGTATATCCCAGAATTCTTTGCATTTCTTGCAGAAGCTGCAATCTTTCAGGGAAGGCAGGTTGCAAGTTGAGCTGTCCGACATTTAAAAATGTGCTGTCAAGGATGCAAATAGTCATTTAAACAGGAAGTCCAGCAAATGAAGATGTATTCAACAATATTGACCAATGATTGAAGTCATTTATTGAACCAGGAAGCACCATTTCTCCTCCATCTTGAACTGAATTTTGAAGTCTTTCACTATTTTCTGGAATTAATCGTAAATATAAAGCGATCAGTTGCAGCCCTGTGTGGCTGCAGAGGGTGGGCCAGAACAGAAACACCTTAAGATGCAACGCTGGAGTTCGCCAGCGATAATTTCACCAATTCAAAGGCATCGGCAGCCACCTGGGCTTTTACCATCTTGCAATCATGCTTCTAATTCACACCTCTCCTGCTCTTTGCTGCCATTCTCCTCTTCCTGCTTCACCCTCATTCATTCTACGAGCTGTGAATGAGTCAGTGCCGCTCATGAATGCAGAGGGTCGGGAGGAGCACAGCTCTTACACAGTGTGGGGGAGGCAGAGTGGAGACAACAGAGCAACGCTGGTCCCTGAAGGTTAGATGTGAGGGGATGTTGCTGAGCAAGCTTTATCACTCTGTTACACAGCAGGATCAGTCACCACAGACTGCAGCCCAGCTCCTCTCCTCTGTTTCTTTATGTTCCATCACTCTCGCTCCCGCTCTCAGATGCTACTCTTGTTTCTTCATTCCTCACCTTTTGTCTGTGTCTCTGCTTTCTCTCCCTGCCGCACTGAAGTTATCTGTTTTTATTTCCTTCTGTATCCCACTATATTGCCTTTCTCTTTCCGGATTGTTGTACCACCGTGTCCATCCATCTCAAACACTGGAGCTGAAACACTAAAGTGGGGTCAATGGTGCACTATAAAGCTCTCTAACCTTCACTCTTAGTCCTGATGCACCTCCTCTGCCACGTGTCCATGTGCATGCATGTTCATGTGCATATTTAAGATGCAGGGAGAGTCTGACCTTGGCTGACGTTAGTCATGATGTTTTTTGCTGCTTGAGGAGTTCTTTACATTGCTCACGTGTGTGTTTGCTTTCTGCAGGCCTGTGCGATAAACACATTCTCAAACCTCATTAATATCATGTTGCTGATGCTTGATTCTGCCTGTAATATGTTAACTTCCATGCTCTGTGACTTCATCCTCAATTTCTATCTGTTCATGCATGTCTAATGCATATAACAAAGTCAGCGCGAAATTACCACAACATATTGAAAGTCAGGCCGGACGGTCACGTAGATGGTTGAAATGCTGACGCTGTATAACTCAAGAGTGGAAAGCCAATCGCTGCAATTGAGAGCTCCTAATCCATTACCTCCACACGTGTAGAAAGCAATATGAGGCCTATAATGCATTGTCCTTCACGTGCTGCTGGTAAAGGTCTATTGCGTAATCGTATTGAGTAAAGTGAGCCTGTGGTGCACCAGTGCATTCTGCATTGGCATGCACCCCCTGCACTCCACTGGTGTATGCCAGTGCAGCATGTGTGTTTGTGTGTGATGGAGTGCTGCTGCTGTGCCAGAGGCACTCTGCCCTGGCTGCCCTTCAGCCCAGCCGCAGCCCTCCAATCCCTTCATCCCCAAATACCCCGGCTCAGTGCCAAGCAGGCAGGGTTAGGGCAACGAGTCAGGCACGGTTTATGACCCCCTCTGTCCTCCAATCGTGCAGAACACTGTTAAAGTGATGGATGGAGTGGCAGGGCAAGCGCTCACACAATCACCCAAGGGGGATGAAATATGGCTGCCCCTGCCAGGGTGCCCGAGAGCTGGGAGGATGGAGACTGGAGGGCAACCAGAGACCATACTTAGTGCTCAACCCTTTGCCTGACCAGTGAACGGCTGGGTGCACCCTTGTGTCTGGCTCAAGCCAGAGTGTGTTTCAGTGATGGTGTGTTATATTTGGGGCACAGGAAGGGTCAGCAGTCTGCAAGGTGAGGTGATGCCAATAAATAATCGATGGACTTTTCTTTATGCCCCACTCCACTGCAGAAATATCCATCTTTACTTGTCGTTTAGTCTTATTCAGGCTTTAAATCCTGTTTTGTTTAAAGCAAATCCATTATTAACAGCTCAAAGCTACAGGATTGCCTTCAGATTGTCCAAATTTACATTTCATTTTGTACAATCGGGCTGGTCTGAAGTTCAGTCAAGAGGCAAGAGATTTGAATCTGCAATCTACAAAATGATGTGCACTCAGTCCCTAAGGTCTCGGCAGCATTATAACAAGCCTTTATTATTGCGGACTATGTTCTGTACTTTATAAATTGGTGTTATTTTGCTGTACCAGAAAAGCTTGATTCACTGTCTTTTGTGAGACATTTTTAATTTCAGGATGGAGATGATAAGATAAGACCTCTTGCTGTCCTTGCCAACTATAATTAATTGTTTATTGTCTCCGTGCGGTAATTTATCCAGTTACATTGTGTAACGGTTTGACTGCCGCAGTGAATTGACTCTCCAGCCAGCAGGATATGAGAAATTGCACGGTGAAAGGAGCAAAAAAGATGAAATATGATATGCGAGCGGGAAAGAGAAAAAGAGGCAGGAGAAGCGAAAGAGGGACAGATGCAAGCTTTCGGTGTTTAGAGCAGTGATTCATGCCTGCTCATATAGATTTATAGGAATGAAATTGCCACAGACCTTGAGGCCTCACGCAGCGCACTTACACGTGTTTTATATATATATTTTAAAACGTATACGCTGTGAATGACTGCTACCTTTTCTCTCTCACATGCACATAGTGTCTGTTTGCAGACACTGGCATTAAATCACCAGCGTCTTTGGAGCCAAAGGACCTGACCATTGTTGCCTTGCATTTTGTTTTCATATGTGTAAGCATCTGTGTGTGCGTGTATGTGTGTGTCTGCTTTAGGCTGATAAGAGGATTTGTTGGAGGGCGTTTTGTTCTGTAAGTGGCGTTTTCCTGTCTTTCTCTTTTCCCCAATAGTTTTTGTTTAAGGAAGCCATGATTTAATTAAGTCTAGATAAGCATTTGGGCTTTGGGACACACTGTTGGAACCACACTGCAGGAGTTAACATGCAAATTTTTGCTCTGTTAGCCGCGTCCAGCCTGGAGATGATGGCCAAAAGTGCTCAAAGTGTTGGGATGAACATGTGAGAGCGGTGAAAGATGCGAGCCTCTTGGGATGTAGGAACGCTGTATGCGAATGTTGGCGGGGCAGATGAAACATTTGGGGAAACAGACTGGGATGATATGGCTTCTGAGCTTCCATTCTGACAAAAACAAAACTTTGTGTGATGGAGGAGAGGGGTGTGTGTCTTTGTGTGTGTGTGTGTGTGCACGTGCATTTGTTATGTAATCTGGCAGAGAGGAGGTGTTCCTCTGGTCTCAGGGGAGAGATTAGACATTTGAGTGTTGCTCTGCACACACACCACACCTGCTCCTAAAAATGGACACGTGTGCACGAACACACACGCGTTACTTGCAGTTTTGAGCTTTTGTGACATTTTTAAAAATTGCTTCTGCTGCTTATCGTTCCACCTAAACCGGATTCTTAAATTGGCGTTTGAGAGGCACAAATAGAGGAACAGGAGCATTTCGCTTGGCGTCTGCTTGTGGGTGAGAATTTTGTCATTTTAATGCACATTCGGAAACACACAGCCGTCATAAAAAAGCTAATCCCTCCGTTCAGACACACACACACACACACACACACACACACACACACGCACACACCCTCTCACACCAGCAGCAGTGTTCCAGGTGTAATTATAGAAAGTTTTGCCCCCTGATTACAGCTGGTAAATGGCTTTTACGCACGTCTCTGCTGCACATCCGCAGGAGGTTTTTCCACTTGTCCAACTAAGGTTATCTAAGTTTAATGAGTTTTTTCCTTCCTGCGGCAAAGTGATGGAGTGTGATTGGTTCACCTCAGTTACGGTCTGAGCGCCCCAGAGGGTTAATGTTTCGCCCCCGCTCGCTCTGAGGCTTGCTGGCGTTGGAGAGCTGCAGGCGTACCCTCAGGTCAGCTCGAGACCTCAGGAGCTCTCAGGTCGGCTGTTAGGGACGCTTCAAAAGCTGTGAGAAATGACCTCAGGGCTGGTGGCGAGTTCCCACTGATTTCAGGACAGGTGTTCAGGATACGGTGGACAATGCATCAGGGGTAATGAACAGCTCCCAGGTCTGATTTAAACGCTCACAGTTAACAGCGGGTCATCAATGAAGAAAGTGGAAACACTCGTAGGCCTGGAAACAAAGTGCACTTCCTGTTTTAATAGTGAGAGTTCAGTCTCATCAAAGTCGTTCCAGTTAGGAAACCAGTTTAAAGAGTTGTTGGTGTTTCTGATTGGCTCTGTCTTTGTTTCTTCTAGCCATCATGTATGTGATGGGAGCCCTGGGGCCTGCAGCTGGCTACCTCCTTGGAGGCGTCCTCATCGGCTTCTACGTCGACCCCAAAACTGTAGTCAACATCGACCAGAGCGACCCCCGCTTTGTTGGCAACTGGTAAATATGCATATGCATCTGTATGACTGCCCCGAGCGCATATGTGTGTTTGCTGCATGATCTGTTGCCTTTAACAACCCATCTGCTGTTTCTTCCTTTCAGGTGGAGCGGCTTCCTCTTGTGCGCCGCAGCCATGCTCTTGGTCATCTTTCCAATGTTTGCCTTCCCCAAAAAGCTGCCTCCACGCCACAAAAAGAGGAAGAAGAAAAAGATCGGCTCGCCCGGCGACGTGTCCAGTGACGACGACGTGATGAAGGAAAAGTCCAGCAGCAAAGGCCAGAACGTCTCCTCCTCCATGGGCTTTGGGAAGGACATTAAAGGTGAGGAACAGATAATATCAGCCTTCCTTTTTCCACCTCTGGACTCCTTGGTGTATCTTACATGAAGGGAACGGTGAGCTATTGATGTACAAATGGCCTATAATCTAATCAATGGCCAGGATTAGTCATTAGTCATCTTATCTAATAGTGGGAGCTCCATTGAGATCTCCTGTAAAGATGTTATTGATTTCTGATGGAGGAGGTTGTCCACACAGTTGACCAATGAAGCTGGTGATTCACTGTCATCATGGGCAGTTTTAGTGGACACTGGGTTCTATTTACTTCACTAAATTAATAGTGAACAAGGCTTAAAGACAGACAAGATTTCAGGTTTATTTTAGCCATCTTGAGTTCAAGTGAAGGACATTTTGACGTTGTACTTCGCTTGTCGTGTCTTCTCTGAGCCACATATCTCCTGTGTTTTCCTGGGAGAGCCCCCTGGTTAAAGCTGAATTCTGCTCTGGTGTTTCCCAGTTTCTTCTTGTTTAATTCTTCCTCTCTCAGCCAGTCTCTCTCTCTCGTAAATGAGCTCTCAGGGGACCTCAGTCACGTTTCCACACACAGCAGTCGACAGACTCGGCAGCAGAGCAAAACTGTAGCGTGCGCGTTCGCATTCTTTAGTTCATGCAGAATAACAATGAAGTGAACCCTTAACTTGCATTTAAATGGGTGCATTCTCATTGATTCATGCTCATGTGCATTCTGCAGAGCGGTCCAGACAGGATTTCGCCTCAGAGAGCAGATAACACACATTGTAAGCATGAATGCCTTATAGCCTCCTCAGCCCAGCGTTAGCTCTCCTGCTGCTTTACTTGTCCCAGCAGGACGTTTTGAGCTGTTGTGCAAACTGTGTCTGATTCTGCAGAGTCAGGCACTCTAATGTTTGGATCTGTAATGTATTTTGATGCTGTGTGTGTCCTTCTGTTGAGGC
This sequence comes from Chaetodon trifascialis, assembly GCF_039877785.1. NCBI lineage: Eukaryota > Metazoa > Chordata > Actinopteri > Chaetodontiformes > Chaetodontidae > Chaetodon > Chaetodon trifascialis. The sequence goes on from NC_092073.1 coordinate 14,301,513, forward strand.
TTGTGTTTGTCTATAGCACAAATTCAGCATTTTCTCGCCCTTCAGATCACCAACAGAGGCTGAAAAATGCTGAGTATTTTCAGTAATGCACGTCAGTGGGATGCACTTCTGATTCCGGAGTGTTTGCAAGCAATTCTCAACATGTCAGATTTTGCATTTCATGGAATTTTAGGTAGTATAGATGAATAACTGCAGCCGCATACTGTAGTATATGTATCAATCATATGTCATAAGGTGATTACAGCTTGATAAAATCGCATGTCAAGGCTCAAATTGGTCCTTTAAGGCCTCCGTGCAGGAGTCATTCACACTGTCACTGCCAAGTATTTGTCCTTCTATCAGATCCACTGCTTAGGCTTCACAGGCTTCATGGGTTGAAACCACTTGTATGAGCCACAGTGCATATTACAAATAATGTGCTATTATTACCTGTCTCCACTCAGAGAAATGAGTTGCAAAAAAGTAGGTGGATGGAACAATGTGAGAGAGTCATCAAATGAATTCTTGCAAAAAAAAAAAAGCAAGTGTGGCAACTATTGCGAGCCAGTGGTCTGTCTGATTGAGAGAGCAGCTGCTGTACACGTCAACAGGACCTCGCCATCTGTCCCCTTCATGACAAGATTACAGCCCGGCTCCACGGGAATGAAATAATTAGCGTCACTATTCTCGTCGCACTTTTTCGGATAACACTGACAGATGCTAACCTTTCCCCACCTACAACAAGATCATTTGATTGGTGCTGAGGCGGCTATCCCCAAATCAAAGCCCCGTGCCGCCCAGTTAGCCTCGTAATAACCTCGCCAATAAAAAGGCAACAATAATCTACTTCGCTTTGAGGCTTCTGTGTGTGAAGCACGAGACAGAAAAAGCCCCCATGATGGCCGTATGACTGTAAAGTCATAGTATTTGGCCTCAGCCAAAGGATTAAAACACTGCGGACACACACGCAGAACAGAAATGGGGAATGCAATTGTGTGCTCAGTTAGACAAAGCCAAATGTTTGGAAGTGTGACCTTTTGCTCCCAAACGTGGCCTTCGACAGAGAAAAGACCGCACAGACAGAGCACAGGCGAAATGACAAAACCTTTAAAAACATCGTATTTTAATTTGAAAGGCTCTCTTAAATGCTCCTTTGGATGGCGTCCTCCCTCATCTTTCACCCCACAGATGGTTAAGGTCGAGGGTAGACAACGCCGCACTTCTCTGACTGGAATCAGCCCCCAAAGTTCACATTCGTTTGCACAGAGAAGCTTTTTGTGCACATCGGCGACCTCATTTCTTTAACATACTGATCATTACTTTTGATGGAGGGACCTTTCGTGGCCTTTTGGACTCTCTTTTTGGCTTCCTGTCTCTTTCAGTTGACTTTGGGTTTTTTCATGTGGCCTTTCTTTGAATAATTGGATATTTCATTCTTATGCTTTTTTTTGCCATTGGGGCGATGGTCATGGATGTAAGAGAGGCAAGAAAAGAAGCCAGACATCCGCCTTAAACAGCAGCTCAGGGCCGTGTAGTCCCTTCAGCATGTCCTGGGTCTTCTTCAGGACAACCTAACCAGGTGAAGAGGAGCAGCAGCTCCAGTCTGAGGTCCCTGTGGATTGCAAGATTGCAACGATCCCCATTTTGTCAAACCTGCTCCTGAAGCCTTTTATCTCAGTCTTGTCGAGATTAAGGAGCTCCAGTGTGCTCCAGTGACCCAGAGAACAGGGTTTTACTGCAACCTTGCGTTTCTGGCAAGGACATTGAAAACAAACTTCAAATTCATGACTTCAAACACTTCGCTGATCAAGAAACCCATCATAGTGGCCTTAAAATGACATTTTCCAACCAAATACAAGTACTTCAGTTTGGGTACTTGCTGATACCAAATACTACTGCGAGCACTTACAATGTTGACAGTTCTACCTTTGAAAACATGTTTTATTTTCATCAGGTGAACAGATTAAATATACAATGTGATGCTGTTGCTGGCATTTTAACATTCAACACATGGCTCTGCCACACATTTCAATTAAATGTAGCCTGTAACACACACACACACAGTGGATTTCAGTGCCGCACACACAACATACAGCTGTAGCAGAACAGCTGAAATGTTGTCACGCCATGCTGTCTGAGGACTAAGCCGTTTTCAGACAAGTGACAGGCAGATGAAAAGAAGCTTCTCTGCATTATCAGCCATGAGCCTGTTTCTGTTTTCATCTACAGAATGTGACACTGAGCTAATCAGCCTTTCACTGTCCACACGTTTTCTCTCGATTCTCCAGCGTTTGCTGCAACGTCGGTTGCTGCTAGCATTAGCAAACTCCTTGAACTCTGCGTTGTCGGTTCCATGGATGTTTTGTCAAATTGCTCGTTAAAGGAGCTGCTTTTCACCCCTCCTCCTGACAGTTTAGCAGAGTGTAGCTTACAGTCTGCTCTACTTTTATCCTAAATTATCTCCTAACTGCTGACGTTGCTCCTCCTCCACCTTCCTGCTCCGCTGATGAGAGGTTAACAGCAGAGTATCGGAGTAGTTTTATAATTAAGAGTACATGAGCACAGCATCAGACCGTTACCTGATACTGATGTCTGTACATCCTTAGTTAATACTGATGCGGTTGTGCTAATTAGCTTGGCAGACCTGCAGGTTTTACATAAGCAGTTTCTCCCAAAATTACATTGAATTGGATGCACACTTGTGTACAAGCAGAGCTCATGTAGATGTAGATATAATCTACCCAAAAATGGCTTTTTTACGTAATTGCCATTGTACATTGATGCCATGCATATCCTCAGGGTCACACACAGGCTCTTCAAAGACAATTTATGGACTTATGGATGAGATGTTGGAGACCCATATTAGCTCCTGTGTCGTTGTGCCATCCACTGCAAACAAAGTGTACAGTGTGTTAAAAGTCAAGAGAAAGTTATAACGGTCCCATTCTGCCTAGTAACAATAATGTACATACAGTCTGACCACATGACTTTTGAGTGGCAGGATGAGAGGGCATTCTGCATCATGTCACCCAAATCACATGGACACCGTCCTCAAGCAAGCCAGAAAGGACATGTTTGCCCTTGTTCTGATGAACCAAGGATGACGGCATTCAGGCTGCATTTGCAGAGCTTGGTCTGTTTTCAGGCTCGCAGCAGAGATGCACATGATCTGCATACTTGCTGCTGGCTGTATGAGTTTCTTGAAGCGTGACAGGTTTTCAGGCTACAACGAGCATCTGTGTGTTTATGTATCAGTGTATGCCTCTGCAGCGTTGCATGAAACAAGGATACTTATCCAGCTGTAATGAGACGTGGCTGAATGCATGTTTGAATGGTATTTGTGAGTGTGTGTCAGAGACATTTAAAGATGGTGTTAAGTCCACTCTGTTATAACCTGAGGTCATCATTACATAAGGTTTTTTGGGTTACAGACCCAGCCTTTTCTGTCCTTTCTTAATTACTGCTCTCCAGTAATGATTGTTCTTGTGATGATTCCGTCGGGTTCGGTTTGTGTAGGAGTGAGAGGCAAATTAAGAGGCTGATTGTGTGTTAATTACAGCACCACCGGTAATGAAGTGCTCCGTCTTGTCTCCCGTCCCTCCCCAGACCTCCCCAAGGCAGCACTGAGGATCCTCAGCAACATGACCTTCCTGTTCGTCAGCCTGTCGTACACGGCAGAGTGCGCCATCGTCACCGCCTTCATCACCTTCATTCCCAAGTTTATTGAGTCACAGTTCGGTATCCCCGCCTCCAACGCCAGCATATACACTGGTAAGTGTTTCTGTGGACAGCATCTGTTATTCTTTCTCATTCACACATCAGTCAGACATATTCTCGAGTTGTCTTGTGAGTCACAGCAGTCAGTGTCCCCCGTGGGCCGTCCTCAAGGATGTGTGGGAGCCTGTAATGAGGGATTTATTTTGCAGTATGTTCTGAGCAATAAAAGTAAAATCAAACGCTGCACTGAAACAGATGCAGCAGAGCATGATGGCACCATATAGCAGAAAGAGTTGAGGCAAATTAAATGAAAAATCTAACTAAGTACATTCGCAATTAATCTTTCTCTTTTTTTCCTCTTGTTTTTGGTATTATTTCAGTTTGTAATATATGGGAAAATAGTACAAGTTGTGCTTTTCCAAAGCCAAAGGTGCATCATCAGAGTGCTTGTATTGTCTGACTGACTGCCCAAAACCCAGATACTCAATTTCCAATGAAATGAAATGGAAGGAAGTGCAAGTTCTCACATTTCAGAAGCATCAGCGTTTTCGCTCAAAGAACGACTTCACCATCATTAAAACTGCTGCTGATTTATTGTCCATAAAGAGACTAATTGATTAATCAGATAGTTGTTTCATCACTTAGATTCAGCACAGATATGATAAGATAATCCCAATCGATGAGGGTAAATGGAGCAGTTGAGGACAAGAGAAGCTCTGCAGCTGTGAGAAAGAAAAGTGGGACATATTTAGGAGAAATTGTGTGTATGAAGCAGCCGTTTCATAGGTTAATTGAACTGTCCCTGACAAGATCTGAAACAACACAGACTATCAGATCAATGAGGCACAACTGCCCTTCATTGCTTTTCAGTGCAGTGAAACAGTTTATTCCATATTATGAGTTTCTGTGCGTTTATTCTGGACAGGATGACAAACGATGCATCATCACATACTATATGCTGTTCGTCTGCACCAGTTTAAGCACACATTTGTTCTCACCTCGCCACGTGCGCACGGTGATTCAGTCGGAGGGCAGCGCTATGAGTCATGGACTTTCAGTCAGTGATAAGCTTCCATTATATCCCCTGACTGCAACGCACAAGTCTCCAGTGACTGCGGGAGACGCATTCATCATAATGTGATCACGCGCGTGCACACACGCACGCTCTGCTTGTAATTTGGGCGCCACACATGTAGAGTGTGCGACGCACCAGTCGAGTCCTTCAGCCTGATATACGAGTAATCTGCTGTCAGGATTATTATAGCAAGGAGTGACTGAAAACTCAATGACATCAGTGAAGGCAAAAAGGTGTGTGTGTTTGTGTGTGTGTCCAAGTATTCTGCTGGCTAACATATGGTCATCTCTCTACACACAAACACACACACACAATACCATTGCCTCATCTCATCTGCCTGTTGCCAGGATACAAGGGGTAAGGGCAAACGGGTGGTGTGGTTGTCATGGCTACCCATACGATGCCAAGCTGCTGGGATGTGATGATGGTTGGAGAGGAGCAGGAGGAGCGCGCTCCTGTTGACGGGAGCACAGCGCTTCCTCAGGCGGCCAGATGGACTGACCAACTGTGACGTTTCCCCCGACGACTGTGAGAGATTGTTTTCAAAGAATGACCAGAAGACCAGAGCGGCGTTTCCGCATGTTTACTAACGATAGAGTTAGTCTTTGTTTTTAGGATTAGCTTTCAACAATGTAAAACAACAGAAGTTGATATTTAACAAACAAAAAATTAAACGTTGAGGTTCAGTGAACTAAAAAAAATTACTTTGCCGGAGAAAATATTTTTACAATCTAAAATATTTGCAGTTTAGCTGAGCAAGCGGCTACTTTTACTCACATATACATTACTTTTCTACTTAAAAAAGCGCAAAGATAAACAAGACTAAGTCTACAGCCATGCTAGCACTGCTAATGAGATCATAATGAAACTGTTAGTTTAGCAGGTATATCGTGTTCACCACCTTAGTTTAGCGTGTTTGCATGCTAACATTTGCTAATTAGCAGAACGTTAGGCCACAGACAGACAGAGTTAGCAGCTAACACAGTTGAGCATTTCGCAGTTAAAAAGCCAGATACTGCGTTTCCCTGAGGGGTTTATAAAGAGACAAAGAGAGCTAAAAAGAAAGTTAATATTGGACTTGTTGATGTTTCTGGTAGCACCAACACTGCTGTGCTAGAAATGACTAGAATTAGGTGTCTAAAATTAGCAGCTATAGCCACAATGGCTAACAATACCAAAGAAGGGTGTGTACAAAGAAAAACATCATAGCTTTGTCTCAGTGACGCGATCTGTAGGAAGTGAACCATAAAAAAAAAACCACGACGTCAAAGTGAGATAAATGGAAGTCTTGCAAATTACCACCTTGATGAGTGTGTATCATGCCCGGTTAAAGAGCCGCCACTGCTACATGCTCATTAGATGTAGCTACAGAAATAGCAGTGTAACATATCACACACGCCTCCTTCAGCTGCAGTTTCCCCCATGCTGCTGTATCTGCTCTCCACCAGTTTCTCCGACTTTTGTTTTTTTCTGTCTTCATCTCAGCCGCTGTTCCTGTCAAACACTTTCTTCTATCTCTGCTGTACAAGCGGCAGTTAGCGAACGTTTGTCACAAGAGTCGCCGCTCCTTCGATGCAGGATCTCAACAGTAGATTAGCACGGACGCGCACACTTTTATCAAACGACTGCGCTCACATTCATGCCAGCAAAGCCGTTAATCCAGATAAATAATGTGTAGATCATTCAGGTGGCATTTAATGCTACAGCATAGTGCGTGTGCACCTTTATGTCTCTGTGATATAATATCTGCTTCGGCTATGTACATGTTTAATCCTGCAGAAAGCTCAAGGTTTTAGCACAGAAACATGCACTTACAGGATAATATTCTGCTCTGAGCATGCTCACAGAGGCGCTCTCTTCCCCTCTCTGTCTTTCTCTTGGTCTCTGTGTGACACTCACATACATAGAAGGAGAAGCCAGATGACATTTCTGTGTACTTGGATCACTTCTGTGTTGATCCTCTCTCTTTGACGACCCTCCGCCCCCGCTGACTGACCCCGTCTTGCTCGTTACCCGGCCGCGTGCGCCTGTGGCTGGGCTCGCGGGCTGCCATGTGCAGCCTCCCCGGGCCTTAACCCCTGCACGATGACACTTTCCACCCGGTCCATCCTGCCAGCAGCCAGCTCTGGCTTTCTTCATGCTGTCAATTAAAGCAGCTCTCATGGACTGAGAGCACGTGCCACAGCCTGAAATGACTCACTGGTGGCCCGTAGCATAGCCTGGTCACATTGATAGCAAAGCCTTTCTGCTCTCTTTTTCTTTGAAGTTATTTATTCTTGGTTCAATGGGGGAAGTCACACTGAGATTTCTTTTTCAAGCCTCTGTGTCCATGAAGACGTCATACAGTCTTTCATATAAAAGCACGACATGTTCACATGATGTTGGTGTGCCTGATTAAAACACTGTAATGAATTCAGTGCCAACACTTTTTCATGGCACAAATTACCTGCTCTATTTATGTGCCATTTGCAACACTTGTGAAGTTTTCCGTCCGTCTCACCTGCTCTTTCTTTTCTCCGGTCTCTCTCACAGGTGTGATCATCGTACCCAGCGCTGGAGTGGGCATCGTGCTTGGGGGCTACATCATCAAGAAGCTGAAGCTCGGCGCCAGAGAGTCAGCCAAGCTGGCCATGATCTGCAGCGGGGTGTCTCTGCTCTGCTTCTCCACGCTCTTCATAGTGGGCTGTGAGAGCATCAATCTAGGAGGCATCAACATACCCTACACCACTGGGTAAGGAGCTCCTGTGTGAGCGCATGCAGCTGTTTGCTTCTTGCTTTAGCATGTGGTACTCTGGAGCCAGGTATGCATTTGTGTCTAAACTGCTCGTTAAAAAAACTTTTGTTTGGATAGGAAATCGTATCTGATATACACACATACTGGAGGAGGTTTGTGGGCCCGGGACGCTGTCACCGCTGCCATCATCCTCATGTGTTGCGGCGCTGTGTTGGAGTGCGAATGACTAATTAGCAACACTGGCATCTGCTCTCGTGGCTCCAGTGAATCACTCTGCCACCTCTATTTCTGAAGCTGCCGCTCGACACCACATCAGCAGCCAGGCTGCAGAGCTAGCAGTCATCCCGTAGTGGCAGGCCCTGCAGACAGAAGCACGAAGCAGATGTCTTTTGGCACACAGGGTTATGAACACACTCGTACAGACGGACGCATAGAGGCTCCATGCGTGGAGTCACCTTGGATGATGCCCTGCATAATGAATTAATATCCCATCTCATGATTCTGTGCTCTGCTTGCAATCTTGTCAACTTCTGAATCTGAAATTCAGGCATTAATTCTGAGAGCACGCAGTCCTAAGTATTAGATACATAAAACTATACTTTGCTGATGGACCTCATCAGTATGGACCAGCCAACTGCACCACCTCCACTGACCACACAAAGGTGAAACTGCTAAACCTCTGTGAAATTTGCTTTTCACATAACTGTGTTAATCAAAGTGATTATTTGCCAAATAGTCCATGTGCCCTTTAAAGCCCCACAGATGACCCATTAATAACTGCAGTCTTTGTCTAAGCCGGTGTTTATAGAGGGGTGAACAAGACGTGTGAGCCGGTGGGGCTCCTCATTATGAACAGCGCCGGTCACCAGTCACTGCTAGCACCCACATGAGGAATGTTCAGCCCAGGCGCACCCTTTGTGTCCCCTGTCTGTGCTCCCACATTAGTCTAGACATAGCTGGAGACTATGTGGCGAGAAAGGTGCCACGGTGCACATCAAGTAATATGTCAGCAAATGTGATGCGTGATTAGGAGTCGGGCCTGTGTGCTTAATGAAAAGCTGCAGTGTAGTCAAAATAAAGCTGTCCAATGATCAGAATCCTTATTTCCTGTTTACAAAATAAGACCTCAGAATTGGTTTCCCATCATTCTCTGTGTTCGTTGCCTGCGGTGCTAAACCACATTAAGCCTCTGGCTGTCTTTGGCTCCCCGTTTGGGTTCTTATGCAGTGCCGCCTGCACACAGCGACGCAACATCTGGAGGGTTCAGCGAAGGCCGGGGCTTAGTCTGGAAAAAAGGACGCGCATTGAGTGCAGTGAGCCTGCGACTTTCTACGTGCATGCAGATACACACACATGCATGCACGCAGACAGACCGACACACACTCCCTGTCTGCCTCACACGCTGTCTGGAATGTGACACTGTTATGTCAGGACAGGCCCAAATGTGCTTCCCCTCTTACGACCGACATGAAAATGAGTATCACTTTATGGTCTTGTGAAAAATGATGGTCCACTGATTTTAAGAAGTAGCATAATATAAAATGATCAAAAAGTAAAATGATTTAAGCTTTACCCTGGTTGGAAGGTTTTCATTTGTTGTCGTAAAATGTCTTTTGGCAAATGCAAAATAGTCATCTTCAATACGCGATCAAAATACACGCGTTCAGAAAGAGATGTCGGTCAGTGTTGGTTTTGTTTGTGTGTGTGAGTCTGTGTGTGTGTGTGTGTGTGTGTGTGTGTGTGTGTGTGTGTGTGTGTGTGTGTGTGTGTGTGTGTGTGTGTGTGTGTGTGTGTGTGTGTGTGTGTGTGTGTGTGTGTGTGTGTGTGTGTGTGTGTGTGTGTGTGTGTGTGTTCGCGTCACTCCCAGGCTGCCGTGTTGTTAGGGCCCGTCCGCGGCTGTTCCGCAGGGCTCAGAGCGAAAGCCTCCCAGAGAAAACCCAGGACTCGCTTCACTGCTCCTGGCTCAGACGCAGCCAAAGTCCTGTTTGGCTTAGAGCGACCGTTCCCACACTGCCTGTCGAGTCGCTGGAGGTGTCACTTCCTCAACCCCCTCACCTCCGTCCTCCTATCATCACACATCACACAAGCTGCTGGACGGCAGGATTAAAGCTAATTAAAAGGATTATGTGCAGCAGATTAATAAAGAGACGCAGAGACTACAGTAAACACTGTCAAGAAGATTGGCAGCCTCTTCATTTTGCTTCATTTTCTGCTGTTGCAACACTGTTTGGCTCTTTTTCCTGCTGAAACAAAACTTCATGGAGGCAGACCATGCAGGGGACACAATGTATTATCCTCTTTGCAGCCAGATGCATTGGGTTTTATGGGAGTTGTGATGTAATAATGCAACACACAGCACCATAAATTTGATTTTCCAGGCTAAATGTTGTGCTGTTATCCCAGCAGGACCACACTTGCAAGAGAGGTTGCGCTGACGCTAACCTGGATAAATTAATGTAGAAAATGAATAAATGCTCCTACAGATAGTTCAGGTCCCCCGCCTCTGGCCCTCGCTGATACAGCATGAATGTGAAAACACATCACCAGAGTGTGAGATAAACTACCTTGTTAATGCATTTTAACATCTAAAATGTTCTGAGAGGTTCGTAAAGCAGGAGTTATGAAGAAGCATGTAGCCGCTGCACTGGAATGAATTTCAAGTGAGATAAGTGGCCTTTACAGTGGAGTCTTTCAATAAAAGACTGCATGGAGTATAAATGGCACTAAGAATCCAGCTTCAAAGCTCAGTTTTGTGGCAAACGGATGTGATGGGCCCCCTTTTTCTGTGTCTGCAGTCCGACCCTGACGATGACCCACAGGAACCTGACGGGCAGTTGCAACGTGAACTGTGGCTGCAGGATCCACGAGTACGCTCCGGTCTGCGGCTCGGACGGCATTACCTATTTCAACCCCTGCCTGGCTGGATGCAGCACCGTGGGCAATGACAGCACCGGGGTGAGTGCGCACACACACATGCACACCAAGCAGCAGCCTCCAGGGCTGAAAAATGAAGCCAACATGGTTGTGCCAAAAACTGCAGTTTTGCAACAATTTTGGTCTCTAAAGCTAACTTCATGACAACTATACAGGGTCGAGTTTTTACATAATTCACTCATTTAAGATATATTAAAGCTTAAGGTTATGCATAAATGTGACAGCTAGCCGCTAGGTTGCAACAACCAGGTACATTCAGTCCACCTTATACAGTCTGACACACACCCACACACACACTCATGCACTCATAGCTTCTTTGTTTTCCTGCCTCACAAATAATTGTTTTGTCGCCATTTATTCAACAAGTCGAATAGAAAAGGATTGATGAGAATGATTTCAAAGACGTTTCTGCTCAAGGACACATCCATCAAAATGAATACACAAAGACATTCTCCCGTAGCTCTGAAAGCACCGGAAGTGTCAGACTCTGCAACAATGTCAGATAGGAAATTGTAACAACACAAGGAAAGTAAACATCTCGACTGTTTGTCCGGATCTCTGATCACGCCGCTGGTGCCGCCCGGTCTGCCTGCATGTGTCTCAATTTACAGGAGAGTTTTCAATACGGTGACTATGTTGTATTTGAATGGAATGGAGTTAGCTGCAGAGTAACTGGTAGGATGTGCACCATCTGTTTTTGACTGCAGGTCAGGAACTACACGGACTGCGGCTGCGTGCAGAGCAGGCAGGTCATCACTCCGTCGTCCGGCGGCCAGGTCAACCAGCTGCAGCTGGTCATCGTTAAAACCTACCTGAACGAAAACGGCTACGCTGTGTCGGGGAAGTGCGACCGCACCTGCAACACCCTCATCCCTTTCCTCATCTTCCTCTTCATCGTCACGCTCATCACCGCCTGTGCCCAGCCCTCCGCCATCATCGTCACGCTCAGGTAAGGGAGCTGACGCTGATCCTTTCCCAGCTCTCTCCCTGCAGGGCCAGGTTGGGTGGTGGTATCGGTTTGTGTGCACGCTGCTTAAAACGCTCTTTTTTTGTGAATCAGCATCACATCTGTGCTGTTTCTCTTCTCTCAGGTCGGTTGATGAGCAGGAGAGGCCTTTCGCTCTCGGGATGCAGTTCGTCCTGCTCCGAACTCTCGGTAAGCTCTCTGTATTTGCACTCTGATGGCTGGTAAACATGTTGGAGCCAGCCGCTGTATGTTTCTATCTGCTTTTTGTCAGAAAGCGCAGAAGTTAAAGGTTAATGGATCCTCAGGATTTGGCACAAAATGTGCAGCCAGTCACGTCTCATCTAATTTCCACCGTTGAGGCTTTTCCAGCTGGTCTGTAATCCACTTTTCTAACGCTCTGCTTTCTCCGGCTCTAATTCTCTCTCTTGTCCTTGATGACGCCCTCCAATTTTAACGAGAGCAGGGATGCAGCACTGTACTGGACCTCTGTGAGCTCATGTGCAGAGAAGTGTAGAAAAGCCCTCAGGGTTCGTAAGCACTGCCCCAACATGCCTCTGATCCGCTCGGTGCGGCCGTGTGAACGTAAAGCTGTCGCATCGCTTCTCTTAAACCATCTCGACGTGTGTTTGCAGGGCAGGAGAGAGCCTGGATTTGTGTGGTTATACACTTGGATCCTGAAATCTGAGTTATCTGCTAATTATACAATCTGATGCAATCCCAAACAACAGCTGCGCAATACATTTTGCATTCAGAAAGTTACCAATGTGGCCTTTTTGTGTCCAAAAAGCTGCTGATTCAGCACTTAAAAGTCTTAATTTTTAGGCTGTAGTTAATGATGATGTTGTGTTGGATTCATTATCTTAAAAGGTGTTTCTAATATTTTGTCCACTTCCATTAATGCACACAAAGGGATCAGTGCTGCTCTTGATCTGCATGAATTGGTGCCACCAAGTGGTAGAAAGGTGGTGCTGCAATACAGTTAATCACATATCTTGCGCTGCATCCCAAAACCATGACACTGTATAAAGAGTATACTGTATGCTAGTTTTTGCATAGTACTCATGAAATTTATGTCCTTCAGTGTGTTGTGATAATGATGCATGTGCAGGAAGGTTTTCATATGTACTTTATGCACTGTATTGCAATACAATAGTACAATGTACAACAAAAAAAAGGCAAGCATTGTTTAGTATCCCTTAATCTTAATCTGTCTCTGTAAGATTATTTGTGACTGAATAAGAACAAAGCTAAAGTGAAGAAAAAGAAAACACTAATTGAACTCTGATTGGTTCATGGAAACACATGACATCACCTTTTTCCAACTGAGCTTTGCCCACTTTCAGATTTTTTGAAGTTCAGAAACACAAACAGAGAATCTGGTGAAAAAACCAGAACTGTTGTAAACCTGTTAGAATTGACAACAGTTCTGCTTAAATTGATGGAGAAAAAAGGTTTTCAGGCCCATTAAATCAGTTTCTAGTCCAAACAAGCAGAGAAGGAGTAGTTTGGAGCTGGGAGTCAGCAGAGCTCATTAAGGTTACTGATCACGTCTCTCCTCTTCCTCAGCCTACATCCCCACGCCCATCTACTTCGGTGCTGTGATCGACACCACCTGCATGCTGTGGCAGCAGGACTGCGGCGTGCACGGCTCCTGCTGGGAGTACGACGTCACCTCGTTCCGCTTCGTCTACTTCGGCCTGGCCGCCAGCCTCAAGTTCGTCGGCTTCATCTTCATCTTCCTCACCTGGTACTCAATCAAGCACAAGGAGGAGCGGGCCGAGCGCTGGCGCCAGCACCTGCCTCCGCTGGGCACCGTCAGCGAGCTCATCTGCCACGCCGGCGGCCACAAAAGCCACGCGCGCACCCGCTCCTGCCCCGTGTTCATCCCGCCGCGGCCCGACCCGCCCGCCGCCCTGCTGCTCAACCGCGGCCACAGCAGCCTCAGCTGCCCCGGCAATGCCCTCAAAGCAATAACTCCGCCCATCATGTTGCCGCATCACCACAGAGGCTCCGCCCATGTCTGAGAGCGCACCAAGCCTCCCTCGCGGAGGTTTCATTGTGACACGTGCCTTCCTGTTTGTGTCTCTGCGCCAGGCAGTGTCTGCTTTACACCAACCAGACACCAGGCGGGGCTCCACAGCTGCTGTGGGACTGACGGGCAGAGACACAGGCGTGCCCACCATCCTCAAAGGGCTGCTCGTTGTTGTTTAGAAGAACAGGAGGCTGACAGATGTTCTTTTATTCTGAGCATATCATCGGCTGCAGCCACACACAGCATCCACGCAGACGTTCGGACGCCGTAAAGACATCACATGGTGCTACTGTTCAAAGGCAGGGCATTAAAATCTCTGTACAGACAGTCGTCATCAACACAGCATCTAAAGCACAACTGACAAACCTGTACTATGCAAGATCCAATGTACAGCTCCCTGTGTTCTACATCTGTACCTCTTTCTTCTTCCCTGCTCACGTCATTCCACCACGTTGTCGGATCATCCATGATCCCATTTTCCCTTCAGTCTGTGAACATATCAGCGATCTGTCTTGCGTTTGAGCCATTCCACCCTGTTCTCTTGTCTATTCAACATCATTTTGCATCTTCACAATCGACAAAAGTGGGAGGTCTTTTCTTCTTCTTTTGATATTTTAAAATTCTCTCACGGCTTTTATTTTTCCCTTCCTTTTTTCGTAACAGTGCCTCTCAGGCTGTCTCGGCCAGTCCAATACACAAAGCTAGCTACCAGGGTAAACGCTAGCTCCTGAAAACGCCAGTCACTGTCCCCTCAGTTGAGCGACAGTATTCTGCTTCGTTGCGTTTGTGTTTGGCGACAGCTGCCACCGAGCTCGAGTCGCCACGCTCGGAGGTCAGAGTGTCTCGTCTCGGCAAGATAACCATGTAGCTTAAAGCCGACAAGCACCAGTGGTACAATGTTTTCAATGACTTCTATGAAACGTCGAGTCTTGTCAGGGAGCAAGAGATCCATGTTTCATAACACATCACACCACTTTATTATTACAATGTGTAATAATTAGCCAAGTGGCAAACATGAGAAAGGCGCAAGAAAGGTTTCTCCTCTCTGACCATGTGCTAAAGCTACTGTGAGTCCGAAAGATGTGATTGTACTTGAGGCTGGAGATGCAACGGAGGTTCAAGAAAATGTGGCAAAACTGCAGTTTTCTTTCCAAATTTGACCCATTTCGAACTTCTCAAAGTAAATTTTCTCTCTAATCTACGGCAACAATCAGCTACTAATGACAGGATGCTTCATCTTGGCTCTGCATTGCAATGGCTTCTCCATTCTAATGGTCATCAGATGTACATAGTAGTTATCTAGTAGTTGAGGCTTTTTAAAAAACAAGTAGTGCGGCAGGCGTGTAAAACAGTCAACCTCCTTTTATCAGCAAGAGGGATCTGAGTGTTCAGTTCCTGGTGTTTGGGGCCCTCTAGTGGACAGAGAGACGATTGCAAGAAGGCCAGTGAATGTTGCCGTTGTCTGTACTATGACATTCTTGGTTAAAAGGTTAATTATTAAACTTAATCACTGCACTGAATTTAGCTCTCCAGGTTTCCCAAAGATAAACCCGAGCAAAAGATGGCCCACAGGTCATGTGACTAAATTTAGTTTGGTGAAGTCCACACATTGGGTGTACGGCAGGAGTCGGATGAATGTGTCTGAACAGAAGCAATTCAATAGAATTGTGTAATTTTCTTTTAGCTTGAGCTCATGTTATTGTTTAAGGATCTATTGTGTGGCAAAAGGTGGTAATCTGGCCTTTTCATGTTAAAAAAAGAAGCTTTGTTCAGTATCAGGTGGATACAAAAAAGACAAATCTGTGGCACGTTGTTTTACCACATTTTATGTATTTTTTCTTTTCTGAGGGGGGTAAAAGTCTAATAAAGTTAATGTATTTTATATTCTGATCAGCTCGACTTCATTTTAGCTATGAAAAGTTTGGGTGGAGTGAAAGGAAACTCCGATGCAGTGAATACATTTTAAAAGTTAACGTTTTTGGCCAAGATTGGTAGTTTTCTGCCAGGTGAAGATTATCCAGTGCTAATGAGTGACTGATTTTAGTAGTATTGTAACTTAGTACCTCAAATTACACACTCATACGTGATCATCGTGTAAATATCGACAAAGCAAGTGAAGCGTATTATAGAGCTCACACATAGTTAGGAGCATATTTATGAACTAATCCATGACATTGTAGTAAAAAGAGGAAAAAAAATTAAGATTAAAGCTACAAAAAAAAAATGAACAAAAAATGGTGGATTTGTCTCGCGGTGCCTGAGCAGTATTATTCACACGGGAAGGGTTGAGATTGCTTTACGTCGCGTGTGTGGGGGGGCGGTGGTGGGTTATTGCGATGTTTGTTTTTCTGTCGACTACACAATTGAATTCATATAAATGCTGAAGTGATGTTACCCAGAATGCCCTTCTCTCTATCTGTAATGATTCTGTAGCCTTCCTCTGTGTTCATGGTCACCTGCTAATGTGACTGGAGGGCCAGACGCAGCCTTCGCTGCGTCATCCTATAATTAAACATTTATTGTTCTGATTAGACGCCAAACAAACAGTAAAAAAACAAGCCAGGCAAACAGTGCGTGCTCTGCAGGGAAGGGTAGAGAATGAGCCAGTAACACCACAGCGAGCACTGACACAGCAAACGCGGGGGTGTCTGCCTTTGCCGTTCACACCTGGACGGCTTCAGGTTGATTGTAGATTTGCTTTTAACGCCTTTTTCCTTTCATCAGCGTTTGAACTGAAAGTGAGTTTCCTGGACAGAGGAGAGGCAGTATTCTGAAAGTCGAGCTCTTATTGCTTTTGTTCCTCAGGAGCAGAAGTCTAATTGATGTTTGTGAACACTTGGTTTACAAATGCCTTGAATACTTGATATTTGTCATTAAAAAAAAAATGGAAAAAAACTCAATTTGGCTTGATTGAATCATTGCAAAGTGTCGCTCACAGAGCCGTGCGGTGGGAAGCACTTGAGGCCGAGACACCACTGGGAAGGTTGAAAGGGTTTATTTCTTAACAGCTTCATGGCTTTCCTGAAACCAGACGTGTTCTAACACTTCTACACACACACTGTCAAGAAAAGAGGACAGCGTCGGGTTGTTGCAGAACCAGTTTTCTAACATCTCGGTCGCACCAACACTACAACCGTCAGCAGAGATGAACTACTGACTACGCTGTCAGACAAAGCTGTAACAGAGTGTGCTGTCAAAAACCAGATTTAAGGGAATACGCGGTTACATTTGAAATGAATTGGCCATGTGCAACACAATACTCTGGATTATCAAAGCACTACATCGTACACCATGTGATTAATTGGGGACATTTCTTAAAAAAAAGTGACACAATGAACATTTTCACCCCCCAGTGATTGTGATACTTGTGACATTAAAGGCTGTGAATGGTGACAAGCCGGTGCAGTGAACCGTGAGCTCAGATGCGTTTGCTGCAGCTGGATCATTCAGATGACGCCAGCTGCTGAAACTGTCCCATGATTGTCTGAACTCTCCGATGTGTTGATGACAAATGGCAAGGGGGTAAAAATATTCTCATATACTGGAATTACAAACTATTTGGAGAACATATTCTGCATTTATGTTAAATCTAACTTTCCTTTTCATAAAAATTGGATTTCACAGTGGACACAAATTTCAATGAGGGGCCAAAGTCAAAACAGGGAAAAGTTCAAAAGTGCATTTGGGGTCAAATGTTGCTTTAGTGTATATAATGAGGGGACAGTGTCCTGATGAGGCGTCCTGTGATGTGAGCGTGCCTTTGGCCGACTGATGCTACTCGTTCAGCTGCTGAAATGGTTTCACCACTCACGTGTTTTTCATAAAAACATACATTAAAAACATCAATGATGTCATCCGTAAGGAATTCATCATTTTTAATCCCAACACTTAAGCTTAGCTGCATTAAGGCCTTTTTCTTCTCTAAATATATATTTGAAAAAAACCAAAACAACATAACACTGTTTACTAATAAATGTAGGCACCTGTAAAAAAATAAACAATAACTTTAATACTCATTATACAACTCTGACTGACTGAGGTGGCATCACTCGCCATTGCTCTTGGCAAGCTCATCTCCCAATCACTGTGTCTCTGTGTCTCTATGGCGACCAGCAGCTCATCGGCTGGCTGGCCAGCGCATGCGTCTGCCTCAGAGGGTCTGATTGGAGGGTTGAGGCAGAGAGCCGCTGCCCTCGTAGTCCAAGGTGAGGGGCAGCGCCGACTGAGGCAGCACCTGTAGTACCAACCCGACACTCTGTGGGGTTCTAGTCTGTGTGGTTGGGGGGCTCCCGCTGGTGCTGGCCTGCACCTTGGGCCTCAGTGTCCGTGAGGAGAGAGGGAGGTAGCCTTGGGCCTGGAATATGTCCTCTTCTTCAAGGTCCAGGCCCAGGTCAAGACCCTGAGGGCCGGTCTGCTCTCCGTGGCCCAGGCCAGGCTCCAGCTGGGCCTGCAGGCTGTTGTGAGTACGCAGCAGGTTGTCGTGTCGCGTCTCCAGCTCCGTTAGTCCGTTCCCACTGAACGTCTCTCCTTCGATCTCCTCCAGCTGCGCCCACGTGTCGCTCCGGGAGATAACCCCGTCTCCTCTTGGACCTGATGATGATGCCGTCACCGGGGACGCAACAGACCCCCAAGGTCTGTCTATAAGCCTCTCAGGAAGGTCGTTGACAACAGATTCCAGTTTCCTCTCCAGTGTGGGCCTGGGTGTGGCTGGTGCTGGCATTTTGCTGGGGGCGGGGGTGGTGAGGCGAGCCTCCGCGGCCAGGCCCGGCCAGACTTGGCTGGCCGGGCCCAACTCTTCTCCGCTGCCCTCTTCAAGGCCTCCACCCCCGGCCCCGGAGCCCAGCTCTGGCAGGGTGGCGTCGTCGAGCTCATGGGTTCGGTTGAATTTGTTTAAAACGTGTCGCAGTGCAAATATATTATCTACATCCTTCTGGAAGTTGGCCCAGTCGTCCGGGCTGGGGCTGTAGTCAGGCCTACATTCATAAAGGCTTTCGTTTATGCTATACAGATCCTCCAGTCCCTGCCAGTTCACCTCCTCGTCTGTCAAGTTGGGTAGTTTAACTCTGTCGTCCGTCCCATATTGGCTGTGTGCTGCCAAAAACAAAACCAGAAGACTGTAAGAACATGGAAGAAAGAAGAGTTTACTCACACACCATGCAGTCATGCCCAGCCTCCAGCTCTCTCTAAAGCAGCCAGCTCCATGGGGTTTGAGACCCCAAGCAACATCCATCCACACACACACACACACACACACACACACACACACACACACACACACACACACACACACACACACACACACACACACACACACACACACACACACACACACACACACACACACACACACACACACACACACACACACCTCAGAGCTGCATTCGATAAACTAAATAAACACAGCACCCACACTAAGCTCAAGCCATGAGTAGTGCAAACACATGCTGCCTTAGAAATTCACATTAGACAGACAGACTGAAAAGAAAAACATTTAATGATCCATGGTTACAGACTAACACACTGAGCTGCACGAGAAAAATGCAACGGCTTATTAACAAAAGGCCTGCACGGGTGTGAAATGCAAAGTCAGGCAACCTGGAATAAAAGAACTTAAAAGCAGAGGAAACAAAAACAACAAAACAAGAAGATGCTCAGGGGAAAAAAAAAGAAGAAAATGAGCTGCTGAATGGTGTATCCCCAGAAAAAAAAAATCCAAAAGCTATCAGAAACAGAGGCAAACAACAGAAGATGGCAGTGAAAGGCTAAATCAGAGTCGGGCTCAGTTTGATGTCTGCAGGTAAAAACTGAGGAAAAAGAAGCATCAGTGGCGCTTTAGGCCGGCTGTCCTTGTGAGATCAGCTTTCTTGTAACTACTGCAGCTAGAGAATGGAGATGGCTTTGACGTAGGCTTAGGCACTCACAGGAAGGAGAGGCTCGGTCTCCTCTTTGACCACTTTCGATGCTGCTGTTGCCTGGTAAGCAGGTGCCAGAAACACAGGTCAAGAGGGGCAGAGGTCAGTGGGGGGACAGAGAGGTCACAGCAACTCAAACGTCCACTCTACCACAAGCTAATGGCCATGAGCAGAATGAGAATGTACACTAGTGCGATGATGGCTGTTGTGGACATGACTGATATGGCATGGAGGGTGATATTAAAGGAGTAGCTCCACATTTTTGGAGGGAAATTTGCGTATTTTTCCAAGAGTGAGATGAGAAGATTGATGCTACTCTTATGTCTGTGCGGTAAATATGAAGCTGCAGCCATGAGGCAGTTAGCGTAGCTCAGCATAAAGACTGGAGGCGAGTGCACACAGCTAAACTAATACTAATTGTCGTATTTGCGCTCCAGTTTTCTTAACGAATTGGCTTTCGAGGTTCTGCAGAGCCAGGCTAAGCTAAGCAGCTCTTGACTTAAGCTTCATATTCAGCGCACGGACAGACACAAGAGAGGAGCTGCTCTTCTTGTCCGACTCTCGCGCTAATTTCCCAAAACGTCGATCTCCTCCTTTAAGCTTTCATGTAGAATGTGATGCATGGGGGGGATGGTACAGTATCATGCATTGTCATTCACGTGCACTTGATGCTTCGGTGGGTCTCAGGTAGAAGCACATATTCAGCCCCTCCCTACATGACTTCTTAATTCTCATTGAGCCATGCTATCGTAGGAGAGCTTTAAAAAAAAAAAAAAAGGATCTAGTTTGAGGCTAAGTTTGAACAGCTGCTATAAATCTTGCGCTCTCAAGCAAAAGGTTTGGAAATATGCAAAATATTCCATGTTGAAATAGCTGCAGGCTGACGTTACGCGGCAGATTAAAGTGAAGACAGGTGGTGTGCACAGAGGTGACAACAAATGAAGCTGCTTTAATGAGAAAAAAAATGATTTGTTAGCGTGTCCCCAGCATGCAGCCACAGATTAAGCGCCAGCACTCCATGGACGGATGTATTAGTGGGAATGAGGCAAATTCGGCCCATGCAGGTGTTAAAGAAAAAGCCACTGAAGAGAAACAAAAATTGGTGGATACCTGTGTGGCTCATAGCTTCCTCCATCTTTACCTCCTGATCGGAAAAATAAAAGCAATCGATTGTTAATGCTTTGATTCAAGGAGATACGGGAGGGAGATAAATAGATCATTCACACTGAAGATTCCTTCATGCACAGCTGCTACTCCCTAGGGAGAAATGCAATTATTGGATGATCAGAACGAGGACGGGAGCAATCAGAGAGAGGAGAGGTCTCGGATTTGAAAACAGGGAGGGAAAATTCGAAAGGTCGTACGATCGGGCTGGATGGAGAGATGAGGGCTGAGCAGGATTGAGTGGTTCTGTGAGGTTTAGAGTTCAGCTGGGTTTCCCCTTCAAAGCGAAAAACACACAAGGTTATCCAGTGATAATGACGGTTAAGTCACACTCCGTAAATAAGTGCAAGTAGCTGCTAGATCCATTTCACCACACCAGTTTAGCTTTAATAATCTCCCCCTCCAACAAAAACATCACTTGATGTAACCGCAACAGCAATTTTCATTGGTTCACGGCGCTGGCACCGCACCCCGGCGAGGGCGGCCAGCACAAGTAAGAGATTTTAGGCTGCTATGTGACATGTGTTGGCATGGCTTTGACAAGTTCGGCATGCCAGCGCTGAAACACAATCAGTTTTCTCAGAGCAGCTTGGCCGCCCCAGTGCTCCACTCTCCAGCTGGTAATTACACACATTAACTTTTTATCCGAGGGACATAAACAATGCAGCCAGTTGATGCCACACACCAACCGTACAGGCTTTGGTCATCGCCGCATTACTTATTAACTGCCTCCGTCGCTGGGATCGTCTGCTCTGCGAGGGTGCCTGGGCCGCCCGGTGGTCGTAAAAAAACATATTGTGGCTGATTATAGCGGTGATGCATGACGGGCTCAAATAAAATGACAGCCTCAATTGCTGTGATGACAGCATCCTCCAAATAATATCTCTAACGCTGGGTGAGTCACAGAGGGGATAATAGCCAGAGCGGACAACTTATTTTTATTCTAAAATACTAATCAAAAGGCTAGAGCTCAGTATATGTGAAGGGGGGAAATATCCCGGCAGAGTGGAAGGTCCTGGGCTGAGAGAGAGGGGTCGGAGTGTGTGTGCGTGTGACACACACACACACACACACACACACACACGTGAACACACATCAACAAACAACACATAACACTTGGTGATGATTCCTTGACTTCCACCTGAAATTTCAGCATACGTCACTGAGTGGATTGTCCCCAAACACATGCAGCATGCAGATATGTGCAAACACACACACACATACACCACAGAGACTGAAGCAGACTCAAAAAAACCCACAGAAGACTGGCCTGAAATACAACCATGCAGTCGCTCATATGCATCAAGGGTTCTTTCAACTCAAGCTAATTCAGATTTAATCGCCTGTTTACTTCTTCTGTGTGTGAACTCTGTTTCAGTCATTGTTGGCAACAAAACTACCACTACACCCAGTGTGACAGGCCAGATGTCCAAACAGTTCAGGACAGGTAAGTAGGAACAATAAACAGGCTGAAAATCAGCTTTTTTTTTTCTTTTTTTTTACCTGCATCCAATCCTTTTGGACGAGGGTTACACTGCTTGTAACCTTGACAACTCCTCATCTCCATCAGCTGGGCGTGGAGAGAGTTCAGCACCTCCCGATCCACTGCATACACCGCGTTGGTCAGCTGCACGGGTGGAACAAACACACAAAAAATGTTGTTTTAGTGCCGCGATATATTTTCACGTTTGTCCGTCTCCAACATAATTACTAGTTTTAGGATACAGGGCCCAATGAAAACAGTTCAGGAGACACAGACAGGAAGCAGGACGGTCATTAACAGCTTGAATGACTGTAGACAGATGTTCACCCACCTGGTAGGGGTCACTGTTGAGGTCAAAGTACTCCAGGAAGCCAGTGGAGAACTCGCAGAACAGCGTGTTGTGTGTCTCGTTGATGGTTCTCAGGCACCAGTAGGTGTTGTTGTTGGAACTGGTGCATGCACAGAATCCACCCACTGGACAGTAAAAACAGATTTGTTGCGGTCAATTCTACTGCAGCTGCTAACAAATATCTTAATAAGAGCTTACAGATAACAGGCTGACGCCAATATACATACAGGACCAGAGGGGAGCGGTCTGCCAGTGGTCATTGTTGTGTGTGAAGCAGGTGAGGCCCGGCAGGCTGCAGTCGTCTCCTTTCCTCTGCCGCTTCTTCTCCTTCCGTTCCTTCTTCCTCCTCCGGATCTCGTTGTACAACTGAGCCTTCACGTCCATTTCCTGCGCGGCTTCCCTGTTGGGAAGAAACGCGAGGAAATTACAAACCGGCGGGATGCAGAGATGACATCAGCCCCCCGCCCTCTTTAATGCCAGCAACCACAATGATGGAAGATGTGGAGGGGGACTTCCAGAGAGGCACCGCCGATGCCAGGATGCGACAGTCTGTTTACTTTCATGTTTAAGCTCTCGCTATGTCCAATTTTCTCCGGGATGACATTCTAGCCACTGTCCCCCTCTTCCTCCCTGCATGGACACGGAAAAAAGCAGCTGCTTTGTATTGGCACAATTTGTTCCCGATGTTTCCTGGTGCAAGTTGATCACTGTGTTTGAGGGATTGACTGATTTCCTCCTCTGTTGAGTCATTCTATCTTTCCATGCGACTCAATCACTTCCAGACACACACAAAATAGGTCCCTGGCCATACATCTGCTTTGTCATTTAAGCTCAACCCAGGGACCAAACACTGAATGAAAATGCCTACATGACATTCTTGCTTAAGGAACCCATTTGTTTTTTTGGACCACAGACCTCACAGAACACATACAAAACACACACACATGCTGGACTGGTCATGTGGGAACTACCATGATATCTAAATGAGGGTGAGCTGTATGTCTAAACTTGACATGCAGAGACAATGCAGATATTCAGCAATGAGGACAGAAATGTGAAGTCAAACAGCATCATTAGACACAATATTTTCAAGTCATGGTCAGTATCAGTAAATGAGGACAGGGGTGACACTAAATGGGGCAAACCGATAATTAAAGGGGAAGAGAAACTCACTTAAACGGATGGAGTTGATCTTTCCTGCTCTTCAACCTCTCTGCCTTGTTTCTGTCTCCTTTGCTATAATAGCTGGTTTTATAAACAGAGAAAGAGACTAAGGACCAGACAGAACACTTCTTTTAGGCGTGGACTCCAATAGGGTTTTGCATGAGGCCTTAAACAACTACTGGCATTGTGCATGGGAATAACATGAAAGAGAGAAATGTATTTTGGAGGTGAGATTTAAATGACTGACCTCCTCCTGCCGCAGTCGCACTCGTCTGGTCGCGTCCTCTTCAGGTGGCCTCTTACCTCCCGGAGGTTTTTGATTTTGTCTTGAAGTGCTTCAATCTGGAATTAAATATGGAATAAATCTTTTATCTATTATGACAGATCCCAGACTGCTGAGAAAATGAGTGACCTGAGGCCCGGTGCCTCGCTTACGTCTCCTCGCACACTCACCTCCTGGTCCACGTAGCTCTTATGGTCTTTCCAGGCTCTGGAGGACTGGTAGATTTCTCTTTCACAGTGCACGCTGTCATTCATCAAGATAAAACACCTGAAACAGACGCAAGAACACACCTGTCATACACCTCTCTTCTGACAGCCATATATGCATGTGAGAAGCGAGGTCATTATAAGGGAGGCCGCCTCCTTACTTGTGGGTGACCTTCACAGAGTTTGGGTATCCGACAGCATTGGTATCATCCGCCAGCATTTCCTCTGAACCGTCATCCGAGCCCAAGTCAAACTCTGGGTCCTCGGGGTTGAAGTGACGCTTCGAGATGACGCGGCGGCGGACAGCTGACTGATCGTCTGCTTGAAGGTCAACGTCATATATCTGACCCTCAAACTCCACAGACAGAGACCTCGTTGGGCGGGTGTGGACGAAACGTGGCTGATAACCTATTAAATTTAAAAAAAAAAAAAAAGTAGAGTTTAGTATCTGTGTACTTACTCAACTGACGATAACTCCTTATTTCAGTGCTCCTGATGAATTTAAAACCCCATTAGAAGTATTAATTTTGGGACATTTCTGGAGCGCATCTTTAAGGATCATCAAAGTTCATATTTCAGTTGCACCTTTTCTACACAACACTAGAGGGCATCAAACCACTCAAAACTGACAATCTCAACAGCGCACACACGAGGCAGCATCCACAGGACTAATTGCAGGACTTGTTGCAGGATGTTTGCTTTTTCTGTGCATCTGTCTCCCTTTACAGCATGAATAATCCACGACAGGGAATCAAGACTTGAGCCTTTGCAGACTTCTTCTTCTCCGGTACTGAGAGACAGACATCAATACGATGTGAGTTAAGAAAAAGCTGCACGTCAACTTAAGTAGCCTGCCCGATGCCAGATCCCCGACTGAAATTACCACAATAATCCTACACACGTGTACATCCAATCCTCCATCACTTCATATTCTTATACCATACTGGATGAAGAAACAAAAGGTTTATGTGCACTCACGCTGGCCAGATGAGAGCTGGCGGTGGGAGCGGCGGTCCGTTCTGGACGGTTTGATGGCAGCGTCCCCACAGTCGCAGCCCCTCTCTCTGTTGTCGTAACTGCTGCGGGGCTTCAGGCTGCGGGCCCTCTTCCTGGAGCCTTCTTTCGAGCTGCCTTTACACTTCTGTATCCTCCACTTGCCTGTGATCTCCTCCACACAGTGCCATTTCTGTCAGGAACAATGGAGAAAAAACAGAAATGAAACGGGAGAAATAATAATCCCTTCATGTAGTTTTCTCAGTCCTAACTTAATTAGTCTGTCTGGATTTTGAGAAATCAGAACAATCCAAAGTGAACAGAAGATGTGTGTTTTTAAGAAACCTCCACGTGTTATTTAAGCAATGAAGAGATTTTCTGACACAGCTAATAAACACTATAGATGTTAAGAATATGAACAACTCAATCTCAGACAATGCCTCTGTTTTGCTGTGGTTTGAGAAACTCCTTGTGACAGATCAGGCAAATCTAAGCCTGTGGGACAGAATGACTTTGAAAAGCAGCAGGAAAGATAAACCAAAACGACCACATGAGATGAACTGGGCCTGTCTGGTGTCTAGAAAATAAAGCGGAAACCCCTATCACTCTCACAGTTGCTACATCTGCGCCAAGTGCGTCAGCAGTCGACTTGTGTAAATACATATCCACGCATTTGTCTACATCCTCTGTGCCTTTCTCAACATCCATTCCCATGAGGAAATGAAAGCGGAGGCTAATTTCTGTGGGTAGCACCGCCGGTTAGGTCTCATATAAATGGAAGAGACACATCTGCAGGGCACGGCGCAGATGATCAGTGGTGAGTGTGGGAACGTGGATCCAAACAAAGAGCCATAAGGCAGATCAGGTTTCTTCTGGAAGGCTCGTATAGTGACGGAGAGCTTACGGGCCCAACGGAGCTGTTATATCAGCATCAGACAAGACGCGAGGGAGAGGGTGAGAGATGTATCGTCACTCAGGGATGAAAATGATCTGTCTTTCTTTATCCCTCTCCCTCGCCCTCCCTCCTGTGAGCGCTTTTAAAGCACAACAGTGCCGCTGCAGCAGCAGGAGAGCAGAGATGGATGAGAAACAGACAAAGAGGAGAGGTAGGAGAAAGTTATGTACCCCCAAAAAATGCAGTAACAGAGGTTCTACATCCCTGGTGAATAAATTTAGCATACTCACAACAGACCCATACAGTTATCACATGATCAATTCCGAAGGACCGCAACAGCTCAGCGACAAAAACACAAGACGGGCTATGCTCTTAGAAAAATCTTGTCTGTCTGAACCCGAGATGGTGTGGTCATATTCAAAAGGGGGGCTTTCAAAAACAAAAATTCTCTCATTCTAACCTAAATCAGGGTCAAGGCTGAGGTTTAATGTCCTCATCGAAGATACATTTAGCTGTCTCAGTAGAATGATTCAGTTTGAGGCAAGGTTTATGTGACAGGGAGGTGAGTTGATTTACGTTCTTTATTACACTTTTCCTCTGTGTATGTAACCAACAGAGGATGAGGAGCTGGAATGAGACAGATTAGATAATAAAATGTATTTGTATCTGTGTTTAAGTGCCATTCCACCCTAAGAAACACTCAACGATTCGCACATTTCAGGCTGCTCACAGGGATGTTAAATCATGCCAGATGAGCCATTTATACATCTTATCCTTCATGCTATGCAGCTACATATTATGACGTATACTGTAAATGACTACATTTCTGCACCTTTTGTACTATTACAGGCATGCGCACATACTGCACCCACAGTCTCACATGCATTCACACGACACACGCTGCTGAGCTCCATCAGAATCGCTCCATTGCTGTCTTTAACAACTGATTGTTACACACACACATTTATGCGACCATAAACTGGATCTGGACTACATTAGTCAGCTCCTCAGAAACTCTGCCCGTCATTTAACGCTACCTGAAACTTGTAACAATTTGTATTGTTCTGGTCTGTGTGCTCCAAGGCCACATACTGTAGCACTTGGCTGTTGGTCTGCCAGAGAATTAATGGGCACAGATGAAAGGGAAGTACCAATGCACCACAAAGCAGCGCAAAAGGGTCCAGTTATGAACCAACTGATGTGCTGTCAATGACTAATTCACTTGTGGCTCTGCGGAATAGTTCAAGAGGCAGCACGGAGGTCACCGCAGGAGTGGTACTCATTACTGTTAGAACAGAACTGAAGGAACTTTAATCGGTGGATATCAGGGGAAATCATTTCTGCTCAAAAAAGGTTTGCAGAGTGCACATGGGTGTGTTTGTTTTACCTGTCCTGGCTGTTCGCAGGGTGTCTGGTATTCGGCCTGCTGGCAAGTCTCTCTGACCTTCTTGTACTTTGGAAGGCTGTTGGTGTGCTGAGTGTTCACAGAGTCATCCTTCTTTCTCAGGATCTTCCTGCACAACAACACAAGTAAACAAAATTAAGAGGGAATCAGCATCAACAAAAGGACTTATTCAGGGGAGTCAATAAACTATTAAACTATTAAAGTATTACTCAACGTAAGTGCGCTGAATTAAAGTTTTATTCACTTTGAGAGTTTCCTGTTTTTTACTTTCTGCCAGGGCCAGTCCTGTGTGCTACTCATGGTCATGGCCAGTGAATGGATAAGTTATTTAGCGTCTGTGCTGTGCCAGAGGGTCTGGGCATGGAGCTCAGCACAGCCTCACACCACTGCTCAGCTCCAGGCCAAGCTGTTTGACCTTGGCTTGGCATCACGTTCTACTGCACTGCCCCCTTCTCCTCTGCTACCACCACAAGTCCTGGCTGAGTCTTTGCTCAGGCCATGCCAACCCCCCCCTTACCCCATCCCCTGCTCTATCCCTAATGCTGCCAACACGGACTGGCTGCTCACAACACACAGACAGAATGACGGCGACAACGCAGCAGAACAACCTGTCCCCTTTAAGAGTAGGCCCGTTGTTGTGTTGTCCGATCCCGTCCTGTTCCAGGGGAAGACAGCCAATGTTCACACACTGACTTGGCTATGGTCTTTAGCCTTTAGCCAAGAGTGATTAAAGAGCTAACAGTTGTTGTCGATGTCACACCCCGATGGCTGCATTACGTAGATGATTGGATTCCCAAACAACGTAGTCAGTCCCAGCTGTCAATCAGCATTTCACAGGCTCAGTGGTACAGTACTGTAAGGTCATGTGAGGATATTAAATCACAGAGCGTATCACATGACCGGTGTGAGGACTGTACAAAAAAACATTAGCTACTGTGTATGCGCTGCTACATCTGTGCCTGAGGAACAGAGTGAAAGGACTGTGGAGGCTAATCTCAGCATTTAGAGACAAGCGCACAAGCAGACAGCCTCTCTAAACAGTGTGGATTAATGGAGGGATGGATTAAAAGAGCTAAAGCCGCTATGGGTCAGAGGTCTCACTCCTTTCATTTCATACACAGCGGCCCCACAGACCGGGTTAGTTCTTCTGTCACACAAACGTATGCCAGCAGGAGACTTGTCTGCGTGTGCGGCAGCAGAGCTAACCAGCGCTTCTTTTATACTCTTGGAGACGTGTCTGCAGATGTTGACACGCTGCTGGCAAATGAGCAAATTAGTGGAAAGGAGATAGGAAGGCCAAGCCAGCTATTTGGAAAAAAATAGGGATTGTGAGGAAATGACAGTGGGGGAAAACAGCAGCTGTACGGGAGAACATGACATACTGTAATATACAGTATCATTACACATGCTGCCAGCACAATCTGGCCTCAACCAGTGTAACTGCTCTCTCCCTCTTCATTTTCCTACCACTGCCCAATGTCTTTCCTTTCTTATTTACTTCATATTAACCTTTTTTCTTTTGCTCGGCTGCCTGTGTCATGTGAAGACAAGCTTGATGGGATTATTTCTCTCCAAGATGTCAGGTTTCTGTCAGTGTACCCCTGGCATTACCACAGCTTAACATGTTAGGTGAACAAAAGCCGGCTGTCAGATTGGAGGTATCGTTTTCTGCAACATGTATCTGGCAGCAGAGGAGAGGTTAAATAAAGACCTCACAGCGTTTGCGAGAGAGCATGTGCTGTATGCGATACATATCACAAAGGAAAAGTCTAGGGGAAGCAGTCGAGCCTTGGCTGTAGCGCGGCTGCAGCATTCCACGGTGAGGGAGCTGGTGACATGTCCTCTGAGTGGACTGAGCATGAGCCCGCTAGCCATTCCTAAGGTAACATCATCCTGAGCCTGGCTAGCCTTTGTTTATTTTGCGCGTGTCTGGCTCTACCATCTCTACTGAAATGTATCTTCCGTCTGTCTCCGCTAGTGCAGGAACAGCAGGCTGATTCAGGTCTAGCGCCCCGATCATGTGCTCAATATATGCAAGGCTCCTTCATAAGACAAAGACTCTGCCTGTTTTTCTTGTAACTGATCAAATGGCCTGGTTACACATGTGTCAGCGCCTTTTGCGTGAACTGTCATAATTTGCCAGCCGCTTATAGCTTTACCAAACAACTTTGAATATTTCAACCTCTTCCACCGCCACTGCCTTCCAAGCCGACTGTGGTCAGGAAATGTCTGTCAGATAACAAATAACTGAGGAAGGCGGCTGTGTTGCTGGATGAGGGAGCGTGCTTTGAGACTTGCACATTTCGGGTTCACTGAAATGTTTTGTCAGGTTTGTGTGACACACAATGTTCTGCAACGACACGGATGTGCCTGTGGTGTGGAAAGGGAATAAAGAACCCCAGTTTACCCTCGCTCCACCAGGAATGTGTCCCTCCAGACTTTGGGTTTCCGGTTGGGTTTGAATCTGGAAAAAACAGAACGCACAAGGTTTGTAGAATTCATAGGGCCTATGCACTCACCCTCAGCGACAGTATGTCAGGTATGCAGCTAGCCAACATTATGTTGATCATAGCAAGCTTGAAACCTCGTGGGTACAAGGGAATGGT
Source organism: Chaetodon trifascialis (assembly GCF_039877785.1). Lineage (NCBI taxonomy): Eukaryota > Metazoa > Chordata > Actinopteri > Chaetodontiformes > Chaetodontidae > Chaetodon > Chaetodon trifascialis. Next base: position 14,331,411 of record NC_092073.1, read on the forward strand.
GTAAATGCTCTTTGGGCATTAAATAGGTTATCCCAGTTCAGCCTGTTGCTCTGGAAATGTTTCCCAGTGTTACTGATTTTCTTCTGTAATAATGGAGATATAATACCAATAACTGTTTGAGCTGTTTTAAATGGCGAGCAAGGGACAATGATTTTGCATTTATATTGGACATTGTTTGTGTGGTGGGTTTTGCCGGGGAAACAAATGATTCAACTTGCAAACAAATTCAACAGGAAACTTCATAAGAAGAACCTCAGCGAATCTCAGCCAAAGTCCCACAGCCAAGGAAAATCCACCAAATTGCCCTGAACCCACTTTGTGTTCAGCTGGAGCAAAAGCAATTATTTTGGCCCTGGAAATTTGCATTTGCCCAATAAGGGCAAACGAATAGGACTGTTGCACATATCATGCACACTGTGCAATTACTGTACATAATATCCATTACCAGCATGGCTTGATGTATCCATACAGACCTGTTGCCAGTCCTCTCCTGTTCCAGCAACTTAAGGATGGACTTTCCATCCATGTCTGGAGGAGTGTCAAGCCCAGCGATGTGGAGGATCGTGGGAGCAAGGTCAATGTTCAGCACCAGATGAGGGTTTCTGAAGAAGCACATAAAGTTCACTTAATCTTCTGAAACACATACGGTGATATAAAATAACCACACAAAGGAAGTTAAAACTTCAGACACCTTCTACAATGTGGAGGCAACATAATCTGTACGATAAGAAACACTGATAATGATTCTGGTTGCTGCGTGGACTTACACTGCCCCTGGCTCTACGTTAGGTCCTCTCAGGAAGAACGGCACACGGATGTCAAAGTCATAAGGCATTGACTTGCCCTTCACCAATCCAAACTGACCAATGTGGTAGCCATGGTCTGCTGTGTAGATGATGTAAGTGTTATCCAGCTCTCCAGTTTCTTCAAGCATGTCATAAACCTGAGAAATAAAATGGGCGATGATGGGAAGATAGACAGTGGACTATGCAGATGCTAAAAATCCTAATAAAGTTTATTCATAGTTACACTTACCTTCTGCACCGAGTCGTCCACAGACATGAGTGTCTGCAGCCTCTTCCGATGGAGGAAGTTGGTGAACTCCATGTGGATGGGTCTCATGGGGCCTGTGTACTGCATGATCCAATGTTTGTCCATATTTGGGGCATAGTTATAGCTGGGGGTGCTAGGAGGGAAAGATGAGATAGACATGAATTTGGGGGGGGGGGGGGGGTTGTTTGTATTTACAATTGATAGAACATACATGTATATTGTATGCCTGATGAAGAAAATCTTTATGGATGTTTGTCAAGATGTGAGTTATCAGAGCACGTAACAGCTATGAAGATGCCAAAAAACACCTGTCTGCTACATTTCACAAACTACTGCTCAGTAACAGGTGCCACAGTTGTCTACTGCTCTTGACATGCATCAATAGCTGCTCTGTTTGTTGAAGGAAACGTCTTAATAGTCAGCAGCCAGCACCTTAGCTGTTTTTCCACACCTCTCTCAGGCCATCTCTCCCCTCACACAGAGACGAGAGTCTCCTTGCTCCACTGCACTCTTGGCACGGACAAGTCATTTGAGGGTTGGCACATGCTTATGAAAATAAAAGGCCCCAAAGTCAAGTTTGCAACAACTTCTGGAGCAAAAACTCAATAAGTCATGGTCATTTGAAATAGGGGAATAACAAGAGTGGATAAAGAGGAAGGGGGAGGCTGTCTTGTTTGTGGAATTATAGCTGAGAAGAGCTGTTCACCTGTCTGAGGTATTAGCTGTGAAGCAAAGATATACAGCAGACTAATGTTTGAACGTGACTTTGTGTCTGCAAAATTTCTGCAGATCAAAGCAAAATAGTTTCTGAATAACATACTGCATGCACATGTAGTTAGCTTGAGATTCTAAGTCTGCTCTGTAGTGTTGGAATGTAATGTGAGAATAACCAATAACTTCCCTTCTTCTTCTACTCTCTCCATAAATAAACTATGAAGGAAGAGGCTGTGCCCCTGATTAAGCAGCCGCTGGACAAAGAATCCAGATTTGGGTACTAAATGAAGACCTGCTATGGGAGCTGCTTTGCTCTGATTGAGTGAGCTGCCTTCTGCCCTCGTCTCCTCAGGCCTGCTTTGTGAAAAGGATGAACTCTTCACCCACCTAGCCAGGCGGTCTAATAAGCACCACAAAGGGACCTGTCTCTGGGCAATGGGCCACCAAGGTATGGGGCCCTGGGCACCAGGAAACCAGGAATGCAGAGGTCAGTGGAATGAAGCCAGTCCATAGGAGAGGTCACACCTGCCACCTGTCGCATATAGGTCGTTTTTGTGGTATTAGCCCTGGATTACAGCAGCCCAGGGCACGCTGTTTACCCCGGAATGCCTCCTGACCTTACAAAACTTAACACAGACACATCCCACGTGAGGATTAGTGACATTCCCTAAAGCAACTTGTTGAGCGACGACCAGAATAACTTCTATTCACTCCCAGCTATAGACAGACACGCCATTGAGAAACCGCAGCACATCTATAGTATTTAAAATAAGTCGGGAGCTTGTCTTACTTCTAAGAGACAGGGTAAAAACACCTTCAGAGAGGAATGTTAATGACATTAACATCAAACCCTCCCCTGCTATTGTTGCTGTCAAAAGTACAGACGCTCATTTGATTTATGAGGCGGCTCCTCCCCTACCGCCACGCAGACTCTTTCCAGCTCCGTGCATCACCAAGTAGAGGTACAGTATGTAAGACAGAAAGTGGTAGACCAGACATATCTTTCCATTAGTGGATGACCTTAACAGGGACATACTGGCTTATGCAGAGAATTGCCAGAGCTTCTTAAAAGAAAGACAACCTTTATTGTCACAATTCACACACCATGCAGACGTACAGTTTGAGTTAAACCAACTCAAATTCAAAATGGAACAGTGTCAAAATCATATTTATGAAGGAATTTGTTACACAACATCTGTCAGTGAAAATATCGGTTATGGGAGCGTGTGTGTGTGTGTGTGTGTGTGTGTGTGCGCATCAACAAACACCCCCTCATACCAACCACTCCGCATATTCCACACATGCTGCACCTACACACAATCACTGGGGCAACCCCTTCAGTCACCCACGGGCCCCAGTCCCACCCCCTTCACCCGGAGGCTCGAGCTAAAAATAAATTAATAATGTCACAAAGGGTGTTCCGAGGCGCACAATGCATTCCTCTCGTCCCGAGAGCCCCGGGGAGAAACTACTGATTGATATGGACAGGATCAGGAAGTCCTTTATGTGAATTTCACAGGCAAGAGATGAGAAAAACGAGACAAGACAGTGGGAGACACAGAGGGAGAGATAAACTGAGACACAGACACGAGCAGAGATATGCCGATAGAGAGCGGGAGAGCAAACAGACCGAGGGGAATGTTAAGTGGATAGAAAGTGAGAGGAAGGAAGTGGGAAACACTAACAGTGCTGGGAAACCCAAAGAAAGAGGAATAGTGAGCAGAAATGGCAGCTTTCAAGCCAACAGCTGCATCTCTAAAACGCCATCCCTCCCCCCAACCCAGTGGAGCGCTGCATCCCGGGAGCCGGTTTGAGGGCCCACCAAGAGATGGCAAGTCATGTTGCCATGGAACGACCAAGACTATTGCAGCGCTGCCTCAACTGATGAAGAGTTGTGGGAGGCCAATGTGGGCTTGGCATGAGCTCATAAAAAGCATAAAAAAGCCATCTCTGATCCTTCTTAATGGCATGTGCCCCAGCTATTCTTGGATGATAAATCATTTTGATTTTACGCTTGCCGAGTCGTCGGCCCTCGAAGCTTCTAAGCAACCTGTCATCACTTTGGATTGAGGGGCGTGAGCACTGTAATAATGTTAGGTACACCAAATCATAAAAACTCAAATTGGATGTTAACAAAAACTCGGCATATAAGGTGGCAGATGGAAGCTGCCTGAATGTCTGTGTATATTACCACAAAACATAAATTCACAAACATCCATTTTTCATTATTTAACCTACCCTTTGTCTGAACCCTGATGCTTGCATGTGTTTGAGCGCATGTGATAATGTGAGTCTGAGTGTAACTTACATGTGCTGCGAAGCATTTGGGAAGTGCTCAGCGTACTGCGGAGCCGAGTCCTCCGGGCCATGAGGAGCAGCGTGACTGATGACCATCATGACAGGACGGTGAGGGTACATCCGCTTGGACATGCGGAAAAAGTTGACGCTGTCATTGGTGATCAGATCTGTGAAATAATCCTGGAAAAAAGGAGCAAATACCATGAATGAATAGGAATTATTAGGTGCTGCAGGGCTAAAATCCCATCCTGACGAGGCTGAAAGAGGAGGTGGAATTGGGGAAAGATGCAAAACAACACGAGCTTTGATAAAACTCAGTCCAATCAGCATGACATGTTGCTTTCCTTCGTCCAGTCATTTTCAAATAAATGGCGAGGGGCCAGTGGGGATATGAACTGGGGGCATTGAGTACACTACACTACCAATCTGTCGAGTCAACAGCTGGCCGCTGGCCTGCGTGTGTGTGTCTAAATGTGAGTGTGTGCTTGAATCTGTGTGTATGTGTATACAGTATATGGGCTGTTGCCTCATCAGTGAATCTCTGCACTATTGAATGTGACAACACTTGATGGTGAGAGGAGCCTGGCGCTCTCAAATGGTATGTTGTTATGACAGCTCCAACCCCTCTACTCCTCTCCAGGCTATCCATTCCCTTTCTCCTATTTAGCTTCATTTTATTCTAACCCTTTTCTCTTAACATGTGTTTTCTTTCCTTCTCACGAATTCACTGTGGGAGATAATGGAACACACAAATCAGGCACAATAACCTCCAAAGATACAAGCCTCAGGCATTACAAGAGAAATTAGCTGGAGTGATGACTTGTGTGCAGGAGATGGGAAAGACAGTTCCCTAAGACCCTGAGTGCTCTATTCTTCAAGTTTCAGAGAGGACAACTGAAGGAATAAAAAATGGAACTTCCTACAAAGAGCTTAGACTCAGGAAATGTGAAAGTGTCACATCAAACAACCCACAGGCGTGACGATTTATCAAAACCTTTATTCCATTTTTTTAAAGTACGGTAGGTCACACCCCGAACTAAAATCACAATAGCATTTGCCAAGTTTCCAACTGTAGATTAACCATCCTACCTGCAGCTTTGGCGTGCCGCTGTCTGGCGTACAGCATGCGGAAGGGAGTGCCAGGTTCAGAATGAAAGGGTAAAGGGTGATTTCCCTGAAATGTCAGAAGTGGGTTTGGCTGATTCATCCTGTCTCTATTAATAGTCTTTATAGCCAGGCCAGCCTTAATGGCCTGGCGGCTGCACATGCCCGTTGAGGCTGGTGATTGCGTGCACATGGCAAAGCATTGCCATACTTGTTTCCTCTGTGTTACCAGCTCTCCAAATTCTGAGCCACTGTTGCTAAGGCCTCTGGCAGGTCAAAAGGAAGTGACAGTGTCATGGGGAATGCCTGGCCAACAGCTATAAAATGGTCAGGGAAGTGAAGAGTATCACTTTTCCCAGAACCATTTGGAGATGATCAGCACTGAGTGGCAGTCACGTAATACAAACTCATTCACACATGGTTTAATTCCCTTCTGACACTCATCGATTTAAATTGAAATCCTGACATCTTAAGTTTCACCGACATGATTTGATTCTCAATGCAGCAGGGTGTTGTGGCTTTGATTTTACAAGATTTGTACACGGAGAGTTTTAAGAGTTTGAATTTCAAGCTGCTTGATGTCTGATCAGTGGAAATTTCTGTTAGCAGTGATGACACCAACATATCCCGTCTGGCTTGCAACACAGGCTGCTTTGTATCTCCTGACAGCTGAGTTCTATCATGGAATTTGAAGGAAAAAAGTGTATGAATCATATTCTCGTACTAAATCTTACATAAAAGGTCTTTGAGAAAAGGCCTTAACCTCAGTGAACTTTTGCTCTCACAGTTGGAAAATCAAATGGGATCAAATTGAATGAAATCACTGGTGCCTCGTTTAATCACGATGATTTGGTGTGCTAGCTGCGCTCTGTGTGGAATACCATGACCTCCTCACCCAGTGTGAATCTAAAAAGAGGGAGTTGTGTTTGTCCCAGTGGTAGCAGGTTAATGATTTTTGGCAGCAAATAGCAAATAGTGTGTCCATTTGGTTTAAAACCACAATCTGCTGACCAAGCCCATGTCATGTAAACACCTTGGCCTCAGCTTGTGGGTAACTTTACACCTCAGTCCAAGTTGGCAGAGGAACAGCAGTCCAAACATCTGTTTGCCCATCTTTTGGGCAGGCCATCTCCAAACTTGACATGCATCCAAACTAAAAACCCTCCTCATGGATTCCTCATGTACCCAGGACTGTGCTACCTGGGAAGGTATTTGCATGGAGCTGCGAAAACAAGCTGACAGCTCTTATAAAAACATTCCGGGAAGATTGATGACCGATGCCATCCAGAGTTACAAAAAGACTGTAACCACAGCGTTCATCTCCAGAGTCTAACAGCAGTCAAATGAAATTTCCCTTCCTCTTTTATTGTGGTATTAGAGCACGAAAATCATTCTGCACAACTTCACAGTGAGACAAAAAGAAGTAGAAAGAGGCAGACAGACTGAAAGAGACAAAAACAAGTGCAGGGTGGTATTTATCACAGGCAACGGTGGCTTCTCATAAATATGCTGCAATTTTACAGTGTCTAAATGTTGAGGTAAGGTGCGTCATAATAAAAGGATGCTGCAGAAAAGGAGACGCCACCTCTAGTCAGCTCATTCCCTTTAATTCTCGAATGAAAATTCCTGTCAGCCTGGATCACAACACCATGATAAATGAAGTGCTACACTGCCTGTATTTATAAGTGGAGTGGAACCTGCAATTTGTCGGGCAAAGCCTTTATATTAGGTCATAAAGGGAAAACAAATGAGTGATTGAGTTAATGGTGCCTTTTTAGAAATTATGGGAACACATACCTTGGCGTAATCGGCACCATGTTTCTCCTTGTAACCATTCCGACAGACAGTGTAATTATAGAAGCGGGAATTTTTTATCAATCCAACCCATTCGCGCCACCCAGGTGGGATGTAGCTGCCATTGTACTCATTGAGGTACTTGCCGAAGAAGGCTGCAGAAGAGAAGGAGGGAGAAAGGAGGGTTGTTTGAATACGCAGTCACAGGCCATAAATGCATGTTTTCTTTGTTTGCGTAAGCCTGTGAAAATCTCAGTTCTGTGCGTCTGTGTGACTTTATCTGTGTGTGCACGAGTATGAGACGCCTAACTCTTCTGCTCGCCTCTTTTTCCCTGGCTTCGCTGCACAGCATTCTCGGATAGGCTGGGCAGGGAGCCAGTCTGTCCCAGAGAAGGCTAATTGCAGACTAACGCATCAGCTCGAAAACCGCAGGCCGTGCTGCAGCCCACAGGACCCCACTGAGCTGCCCAGTCCAACGCCTGCCCATCACTTACACAGACACTGTCTGATGAGACATGACAGCGACCTGGCACACTCACAGTGTTTGCATTTCTCACAGCAGACAGCCGGGCAGGGCAGAGGAGTCTAGCTTACTATAAAAATTTGCATTGAGTGAAAATAGAAAGGTCAGAAGGCAAAAAGTGATTTGGTACCCAGTCACTTTCACACAAGGGCCTGCTGTGTGGTGGACACACAGCAGGCCCTTAATGCTGATCATCTTATATGAAAGTCTCTACATGTGTGAGTGTGTGTCATGGTTCACCAACCTGTCCTGTAGCCGGTGTTGTTGAGATAGACGGCGAATGAGCGTGGTTCGTGCTGAGCTTGCCAGGAAGGTGAGGAGCAGTTCTCATTGTTGGTGTAGGTGTTATGGTTGTGGACGTACTTGCCCGTCAACATGGAGGACCGCGACGGGCAGCACATGGGCGTGGTGACAAAGGCATTGGTGAAAGTTGTGCCTCCATCCTCCATGATCTTACGGGTTTTATTCATTACCTGCAGAGAACCTAGAGGACAAGGTGTGGAGGTCAGAGCTAGAGTTTCGCTGTTACATGCATCACGTAGATTGTGAGAGTACACCCCATGGCAATTGTTTTTGTTTAATTCTCAATAAATGTTCATGTGGATAAACACAGTTGAGTCTAATCACCAGTCATTTGACCTTTTCCCACTCTGAGTGGCAAATAATTATAATTCAGCTGTTAATAGGCCAGATGGCCATTCGGCACGGGCTTATGGTTGCTATTTAATATTTAATGTGTGGAGACCACATAAATCCTGATGCAAATACCCACAAAGACAAAGAAATTGGTTAAAAACAGCATAGACAGAAAAATAGCAAAAATCACAGATGCGAATGGAAGACATGCTGTGAAAGAGTATTTGTAAGGAAATAAATAGCAAATAAATGAAAAGTAAATGGGGCCTGTATAATTCTGCGAGGACCACGAAGTGTGCTAACCTTACCCAACTCAACGTCCTGGTCGTCAGTCATGATGAGGATAATGTTGGGCCGGATGTTTCTGCGGTCTCTCTGGATGCGACCCCTGAGGCCCTGAGCTCTGGTGGTGATAAAGGCACAGCTGCCTGGAGCCCAGTCCAGAGACAGCAGGGCCAACCAAGCCAGCCACTGCATCAGCATGGTGCCTGAGACGACCAGAGATGGGATGGGTAGATGGAAGGATTAATGGAGAGATGAAGGGAGGGAGAGGAGGTCCAGCCAGGCCACTCACTCACACCCGTGCTGCTCTTGCAGCTGTGGTCGACTGTGAAGAGACAGAAGGAGAAAATGTATGGAGCCATTACAAGAAGGAACATGGGGAAAAGAAAAATAAAGTGGGCAATTTTAAAGCTGTAGAAAAGAAAATTGCATCATATTTCCTGAGAGGGAGAAGGAGAGTGGGTCTCTCAAGGAATATTTAAGCATATTCAATTCAATACATTATGTGAATCTGCCTGATCACAAATCAACAATAGAAGTCAAAAATTTATCCAGAAACACAGAGGCCACATCAGTTTCTTCCAGGCCTTGATTGTCCATCATAGGAGAGTTAGCCAACAGTTCCAACACATGTTGCATCCTGACTGAGACCCCATCAATACTGAAATGCCTCAAAATCAACTCTCCTGTCCAAAACTGAAAACAACAAAATCAAAGTAACCCATGTCAACACTTTGAATGACAAAAGAGCAGCGAAGATCTAGAAACACAGATCTCACCTCAAAGAATCCTACAGGTCTCATGTTGTCTGGTCTCGTCTCATGTTCTCCTTCTACTTTTTCTTGTGTTTTTTTCTCTCTCTCTCTCCTTCTGTGTCAGATAACACACACACTCACACATGGAAACTCTCTATCACTACTGGAGAGCTGTTGTTCAGCTAACTGTGCAGAGACTGCGCCATTGGCTGTCTACACTCAAAACACCCACAGCCACTCTCCCTCGTCAGCCAATCACGGCCTACTTTCCACCTGTCACTCAAAAGTCACCCCCTGGTGAGTCAAGCGTGACAGAGGGCTGGTGGGGAGGATGGGACCACACTAGGGTGGAGGGGGTTAGGGGGCACGGGGGTGGAGAGAGGGTTCCGCTACATTAACCTCAGTGCCACTGTCGCCAATCACAGATTACCCCTGAGTCATCATAGCAGTTTGCAGCCTCTAGCTCACTTACAATGTCATGGTTGGACATGAAAAGTTTGAATATCCTCCTCAGTGTAAAATGAAGATAGATATAACCGCATCACCAAAAGATGTTTAAATAAAGTTTGTCTATAAATCCCCCGCATCATTATGGATAAAAATATAAAGATGGTTTAAATTAGCAGGCATCTTTCAGAAAAAAAGGTATGTGTGAAAGAACAGCTTGTGGCTGTGAGGTGAACTATGACGGTGCTGCGGTGAGCACTTCATCACTGCTGGTCAAAAAGTGCCTTATGGAAGAGATCCCACTGAGTGGCACCATACCGCTCACTATTCTGAGTTAATGACTTGAGAACAAATGGCAGGTTTTGGACACCTGAGCCTTGTCAGACCCCACTGGCTGGCTCCGCCCTTACCCTCATTTCCACAAAGGGCCCGTCTCCATTGGCAAACAGTATAAACTGTGACCAAAAATAAGTCATCACTCATGGTGTTTGACTCATAATGGGAGGCAGTCTGGATAAGTGCATCACAATTTTTTTAAAGGGTGAAATGTTAATTATTTTTGTCATGGATGCACTATGCTGACACGTGGCTTCAGTCTTTTCATGAATATTGCATATGGGTTTTGTTCAAATCAGCAAAGATGGCGGGATGATGGTAGAAGATGAAATAATGGAAAGATGGATGAGGGCTCGCATAATATACACTAAGATTGCCAGAGATCAGCCCATACATACATACTATATCATACATCCACAAACACGTGCTCTTAATGGTGTGCTGAACAGAAAATAACACCACTAAAAATGATCTACTCCTACCACTGCATCAGAGGGGTGAATAGGTGAGTCTTGCCCTTTCCTTGCACTGCACTGGGTATCTGTTTTTTCCCCTCAAGTTAGATGTCGTGTGCGATAAGCAGAGCTTCAGACAGAGCTTTAAGAGGTCTGTCCTGCATTTTAGATGAGCAGTATCAGGGCCAGCCAGCCCAGCCATCGTGACAGGCCCTGTGCAAACATTGGCGCCGTTTGGACAAACACCCCTCCAGCGTAGGGTGGCAGAGTGCACAGAACCTCACAGTGAATTACACACACAATACAAACTACTGTACAAACACATGGCGACACGCAGAAACTCATAAGACACTCACACACAAGGCATCCTCCCACAAAAACCAATTCTCGCGCTGCAAGGGTCCAAGTCCTCCTACATAAATGGGAAAGCTTCCCAGAAACAATAGACGTAAGCCCAAGTCTGACAAAATTCAAGTCTCTATTTCTGTCAAGCTGTGGAAGACTTAAAATTAACTGTAAGTCAGTCAGCCAACTAGTGTAATGTTAGCACCCAGTGAGAATTCAATTTTACATGCCAATGGTTCCCAGCAATAGCCTCTTCATGCGAGTCAGAGAAGTGAGAAAACAGACAAGAAGGTTCATTGTGGAATCTGATACAGACCTTGTGGTGCTGATGTGGTTCGTTATAGTGGTATCAATAGCTACACTGTCTGAAACGACTCAGAGGGCAGGGCTAATAAAGTGCCATGCATAACGACCAACGGGATGCAGCCCATAGTTAGGCAGGCAAAACGATACAGCTGCTGTCCTTTGGGCTACCTCTCATCCTAACTCGATTTCACCTGATCCACTTTCCTCACTAGGTCATCTGAAGCGCACTTATAACCCAATGGATTCCTAGCAGCTCTGCGCCAAACGTAGAACTGGATCATCCGACAGCTGTCCATCTCAAAGTCACCCCTCATCAAAGGAAACGCCACAATTATGTATTTATATAGCATCCTCAGTAACATGACTTGGTTGTATTAATATGACAGACCCTATGGAGCTTTAAGCTGTTTGAGGAAATGGCCAGCTGAGTGGCAAGACCAGTGCTGAGAGATTAACGCTGCTGTTTGCAAAGCAGCGGTGGACTGATGGCAGTTGGCTGGCTGTGTTAAAACTAATGGAACATGTAGTATTTCCTGTTCACATGAATGAAAACTAGAATATTGCTTTACTCACTATTAAAATTACAATTAATTTCTTCCTAAAAAAAAAACAGATTTAGTCTGAGTGTACAGTCCAGTGGCTGCAGAGAGGGTGACGAGTGTACAATTTATGTGTTCTGTGATCTGTTGTGTATGTGTTTGTGTGTGCAAACACATACACAAAAATGCAAGACATGGCTATTCAGGCATGAGATTGTATCTGCTCTAGAGGAGATAAAACCATGAGATGAAATCAAAGCATGGTTTGACTATGCACTGAGTTTTACTGAAACCTTTTGTCAAGGGAGGCACATCAACTACATTGAGCAATTGCTCCAGATTTGAAAGTTGGAGAGTCCTAAAATTGTCCAGATTGGACAGTTTAAATGTTGCTCTGCTAGTTATCACAATTAACCGCATAAGATTAACTGAATTGGATCAGTGCGTTCACACTTAGTCACCTCTGAGTGTTTTGTTTTGTACACATGCTTTACAAAGTGTCATCCAGAGTTTTTGCCCTCAGGCACACTTGCACACACGCAGCAGGGAAGGTACCCAGCGCACTCAGCTCTAAACACTGCTGCATGTATTCAAACTGAAGAGGCAGTTCATATGCTGTAAATATAAGACACAACAAGAGCAAATATGCTCAAATCTGAAAGCTATTATATCGCTGGCTCCTGAGCCTCTCTTCTGCTATTGCCACTGCTTCTTATTTGCCTCCAAAGTGCATGTTGCCAATTTCATGACCCCCTTGAGAACCCTCCATGAGAATAATGTTTCATGTCATTTTCGCAAAACCCTTCACTTTGAATGACTCATTTATTTATGTCGTCCTGTGTGATATAAGTAGAACAAGCTTCTCCTATACATCTGTGGAACAGACAAGAGGTCTTTATTCCTGGACAGAGTCAGAGGACTAGGGAGCACATTGTTTCTACGCCCTCATTGTTTTGGAGGATTAGCACTAATGACCCTTTAAATGAGCCTTTACTGTACTCATCATGTTTAAGCTGGGGGAAGAATATTGGGGAGGGATCGGAGGAACGTAAAATGCCCACAGGATCAAAGGACTGGAACAAAAAGGCCACTATGGAGGTTTCAGACACACAGCTGGCCGATACATAAAAGATGTGCAATTTTCAGATTAATGGCCATCAACACGAGAGACTTTTAGCACACCTCAACACCCCTACTAATCTTTACTTTCATGATTGTTACGTTTTTTTCTGACTTTACTTGCAGAAAACAGCTCTTTCACTTACTCTCCTTTAGCACATGCGGCATTGCTCAGTGATTTGGTATGGCTGCACAGACAGCTGTGCTTTGTGCACAGAGTAAAGCTGAACATAATAGAGTTGCTGCTTGTGTAACCATTCAGGGCAGTACTCTTTGGCTGGTTGGCAGTTGTGCCCTCCAGTTAGGGCCTCTAACCACACACCCCACTGCACCCCGACCCTCCTCTGACCCGAGTGGTAATATGGCTTTGATGGTGGCTTGTTTAACCTAACCTCAGCAACCTGAGGCTACCCACACACAGGGGTTAAGAGGGGAGAATCTGAGGGAAGAAAAATTGAATGAAGGGGGCTCAGTAGAGAGGTATGAAGCTAACAAAAGTCTTGTAAAAGCCTGGTTGTGATTGGCCTGCATATTCATTTCAGTGATGGCAAACAGGCTACATCTGGCTTAAGCTCTGTTCAGTCAGCAGTGGCAGTCTATACATTTATCAGCTGTCAGTGGAAAAACAGCAGACATTCATAGAAGACACATAAACAAATCTGTCTGTGAAAAACACACTGACTGACAGCCATGAATCCATGTGTCCCTTCGAGCAGCACGTCTGTCCTGCGATGCATGCTTGCTCACCGACTTTGAATCTTGTTCAAGTTGATGTAGAGAGTTTGGAGGTGAGGGGGTTCACCTTCCCAAAACAAGATGCAGGTCAAACCCAAACCAGATGCCCAAGCCCTCTTAAAGTAAATCAGTCATTCATAAAGAGCCTTACTATTAAGGACAATGGCCATTTCAAAGCACCTCAAATCCCCTTGTATGTCCATTCTCTCTCTCGCTCCCTCTCTATTTGCCCAGTCCATCTCTAAGGCAGCCAAGTCACAGAGGAACAATGGAAAGAGAGGGGAATTAAAGTCTGATGGCGTAGTCTGAATTCTGTAGGCTGCTCTGTGACTCCAGGCTCAGTGATTAGACACCAAAGGCCTTTCTGCATACAATCACAATTTGTGCAGGAGCTCAACTCAAACGTCTCCCATGAGAGAAAATAAAAGGAGAGTAGAGACAGTACATGTTTAGTTGCAAACTGATCTGAGAGACAAAGACAGAGAACAACAATGTTAGGTTTCTTGATTTGTGCTTCAGATCAGTGACATTTTTCAGCACAGGATGTTTGCTTTCAGAGGGGAAAAAATGATTATTGCAAGGCCTTAGATTAAGGTTTGTCCAAATATTTCTGTAATCCGAGGGAATTCGGCTGGTCTGCTGCCATGAGGACTGACGAGGGCTTTTTACACTGAGGAGGGCCTGTGTCAGGGTCCGCTGTGCCCGGCAGGCCAAGGGCAGGACATTGTACCCACCAAGACCCACCCGTCAGCCACACTGAGCTGACTGAAGGAGAGCTCTGTCCCAGTGCACTCAGTTGGCTGTGGGTATTCACTCGGAAAATGCCCAGACCTTGGTGTTTTCAGACTCTTAACTCCTCTGATTTGTTTGACCAAAATGCCCAAATAAGTGTAGGATCTATGACAAAATTCCAACGAGAAAACCAAGTGTAAGGCAGTAAGGAGAGCTCACTGGCTCTTTGTTCCAGCATGTTTATGGATACACAACTCTAAGATGTTGACAGGCACATTTGGAATCTTTGTTTCATCCATGTCACAACTATAAAACTTCAGATGTTATAGCAAGAAATGATTCCCATGCACTGGTATGCGGTATGTTTGGAGTACAACGCAGGCCACTTTAATGAAGAAGAATGGCCTCAATTCAGTGAAATGTGAACCTGGAGTGAGTGCATTCACGGCTATTAGTTAAACCCCCTCATGTTTCTCTCAGACCTGGTAAGAGACCCTTTGTAGTGCCAAGGCTGCCAGGCCACCCCATCAATATTATGGATGCATCTTAATGTATAATTAAATGAATCCGGGTCCAAAAGACTTCAAAGTGGGAATGGCTTGCGGGCCACCAGGTGGTCTGTTGGAAATCATGAGGAGGTTCTGAGAACCTTAAGAGGGAAATGATTAAAAAACACACAAGGTCATTTCAGAAATGGGGAAGGCTGCCTATATTTATTTGTGTATGTGTGTGTGCAAGTGTGTTTCTGTCCTGAATGTGATGTGTACTTAAGTGTTCATATCCTTAACTATGGACACCCTGTGTTGAGGTCTGTATATCTGAACAAAAGTCTCATGCTGGTAACACTGACAAATGGGGCTTAGTGTCGGTCAGTACGACTGGCATCACTCATGTACCCTCATCAACATTATGTTTAAGGCCCTGACGGAAATGTAGAAAATTCTGCAAGGCCAATTTCAACCCCTGTTTAAAATTAGCAGGCAAACAGTATTGTGACAGTATATAAATACTATACAAAATGCACACTGAAACGCGATTCCTAATGTTTTTCTGTACTTTTCCTAAGACTTATGCTGTTCTTCCAGGAGGCTTGCTTGTCAAGCGAGGTTCAATTTTACAAGTGGAAAAGCAGATTTAGCATTCAAGAGGGTGAGGAAAAGGGTGAGTGATGGAGAGGGAGGGAGGGAGGGAGGGAGGGAGGAGGGAAGGAGAGAGAGCAGGAGGGGGGAAAGAGTGAATGAAAGGGAAACCACTCCTCTGATTTATAGTGTGATATGAAAACATGGAATCACAATCAGAGGATCAGCAACCACAGTTATATGATATGAGCCTAAAGCAAGCACTTTCTTGTTAAATCTATTCTAAGCCATGAATGGAAGACATTAGCAATAGGCGACCTCAGATGAATAAAATACAGCACATTAATATTCCTCCAGCCACTCTCTTGTCAAAACCCACACTCCCATCAGAAACACTCTATCAGGCTACGAGAGCAGCAGAAAAAGTCGGAGCGAAGTGGAGTAGAATGTATTGCTCACTCACGGGTGGCTTTCTTGTCTCTTTGACTCGTCAAATATACCCCAGATAAATTATTCCTTTTACCACAAAAGAGAGCTATGGCAAATTGCTTCAATGGGTTTCCACTGAGGTAATTGTCAAGAATAAAGAGATTGATTTCTTTTCCATGAAATCAGCAGCATGGTGGCACGAAGAGAGAGAGGGAGGGAGAGGGAGAGAGAGCGAGACAGAGAGAGCAAATGCACCAAGTCTGAGGGATTTTTATCCCTGTTAAAACATGGCAGTTTACCAAGTTCAATAGCCCTGTAATGTTCACCGATTACTGACTTGAGAAGTGTGACTTGAATCCTGTTTCTTGTATATAGAGGAAGTTAAGAACTAGATCCATGTCAGTGGGAAGATGTGGTCCTTTGTCTCTAAATGCACTCGTTATAAGGAGTTCTCTTCACTCATAATACAGGCTGAGGAGAATTATGTCAGTGCCAGTACAGACAGATGTGTTTAGGAGCAAAAAAGGAAAACACATAGCTAAACAGAATGTCGTGCTGTCTTGGGCCTTCTGGGAAAAGTAAACCTTGAAACATCACATATGACATAAATCCAAAGACAGACAATCTTTGGATTTAACTGTTTGCACCTGAAATAAGCCCAAACTCGAGCCAAAAACAAGTGTAGCAGCTGTTTTATTACACAAACAGTGCTATCTACTGACCCTAGAGCCAGCTGATGCTGATGTAAGTGAACGAGCATTTAACATTTAATAGTACAAACCAAATCCATGCTGAGTGGCGATCAATAAAAACAGAAAAACAAAACAACAGCAGGTTCCTCAAGTTGACGTAGTAGCCGCTCACTCAGCAAACCCCAGTTAAGTGTAGTGCCGCTGCTGGCACATGAAACTAAACACCCCTAAAATGTGGAACATGTGTAGGCATATTCTCTGGGAACCGTAGACAAACATAGACCATGAGAACCAGCCTGCGTGACCCTGGACGCCATAAACAAACTCCATAGCTGTGACACACCAACATGATACCACTCATAAAAACGCATTCATCCGATTGCACCTGTGCCTGTTAAGCACTCCCTTCTGTCCAGGCCTGCGGGCATATGTGTGTGTGGATTTGGATATCATATACTCTTGTGTGTGTTAGTCACTAGGCGGTAGTCATTCACTGAAACAGTCAGAGTAAGAATCAGTCAGACTTGAACACAGACAGACACGTAACCTGTAATTTGTAGACAGGGTAGCCCTCCTTTCCATTGCCTCTGGCTCAGTGTGTGGCTTTCCAAAGCATGCAGTAACGTCATTTGTAATTTAATTAACTTTACCCTGCCTGGCAAAAAAAAAAAAGATAAAATATCTAACATACGATATCTACTGAGAGGCTAATTCGCTTACTAAGCATTAGAACAGGAAGCTTACCTCTTCAAATGCTTCCATTCTTTCACATCTGAGCCAGAGTTGAAGGAATGCAGGCAACACATCATCCCAACATGTTCAGCAGACACCAGCCAAACTCAGCTGAACTTGCTGCGGGCAATTCAAGGAAAGCGAAGTGAAGATAATGCGTGTCATGCAATGCCGGACCTTGTCAGTATAAACAAAATTGCTGAACCTTTAATACGACAACTGCTCAAACATCCAGCCGCTCTGCATCCACACGGCAAAGTCAGGCCATTCAAGTAAGGGCAAACAGGACCAGCGGCTACCAGTAGCACATGGCCAAGTCCACACATAGAAGTGTTTGTGCGTGCACATACACATAAGAGCACATGGGCTGAGGAGGGGAGTGCTGGCAGAGGCTGAATGTGTTTGCCCGCTCCAGGGGAGAAGGGAAGAAAGGGAGCAGAAGAGCTGAAACAAACGCATGCTGGCTTCTATTAGTCGAGCTGTGGAGCGGGATGGAGGGGTGAGGAAATGTATTCATTCCTTGTGCCCCGACCACCCCCCCAACCATTCCCATCCCTCCAACCCTCCTGCCCCATTATCTCTATTCTAGAGAGGCGGCGGATGAAAGGGACAACCCCCCAGTGGCAGCACTTCTCCCTCCAAACTTACGCCGACGCATTCTGACGGCTGCTTAATTGTACGTGATACAGGCAGGGCCCTTTCTCTTTCAAATCTAAAACAGATTGCTTCTCCCTGGGGAGGGGATTATTGGACAAGTAGAGATGACAAAGCAGGGACAGTGCAGCCCTCTGGGGGGTGGAGAACGAAGGGGGTAAGCTTGTGGATAGTGTGCGTGTACACGTTTTTCTATGTTTCGCTTTTGTGCATGCTTGTGTCACAAGAAGATTACGTTTGTGTCCATGTGTTTCAAATGCACACACGTGTGGGTGACAGCCAAGAACGCGTGCACAAGATCAAGCCTCTGATCACAACAAGATCAGAGGATCCTTCTGTCCACTCCAGACTACTACTTTCCTCCACTCTTTATCACATGTTCACACCTCCCTTTCTCTTATCTTGGCCTCTTCTGCTTTATCCCTCTTCCACTTCCCCCTCTGTGTCTCTCTTGACCCAGCTTTCTCCTTCTCCCTCTTAAGCCCATGCTGCATCTATGCGCAGTGACATTTGAACAAAAGCTGCTCCTGACATCACAGAAAAAGCATTAAAATCCTCTTTCTCTCACTCAGTGGCTAAAAGTGCACATTAATGACTAAAGCCTAACAGCAATCCCACATCTTTTCTCTCTCTCTATTCATTCTCAGGCCAAAATTACAAGGACCTGGTCAGGGTCATTTCTGGCTGTCGCATAGCGGAACCATTTCCTGAGAACTTTGCAGAACCTTTACTTTAAAAAACATATATTCTCTTTCCAACTAGTCATTGGGGCAGAGGCCAAAGACAAAGAGCACAATGCAAGACAAAAAACGGAAAAGCGCCAAACACACGCCTGGTTTGCTGCTCTCTTTAATGTGTCCAAGTGTTAGATTTAAGGTTGGAAGATCAGACATTCCTGCCAATGATGAGCTGAGTGTGATGTTTGCATGCTCTGACCTTTACTGCTTGAATGAGAGGCTGAACAAACACATGGGGGTGCTATTGTGAGTGGCCCAATACCCCAAAAATAGATCTATGTAGTGTGTCTTTGTGTATCCGGATATGCATGGCATATTTCCCTGGAGATATGTCCTCAAAAGTCAAGGACACGTTTAAGGGCTGCATGTAAGTGCTCTGAAACTCCATGGAAATGTTTGATCAGTAAGGACAACAAAGGAACTGAGAAAGTGGCTGACTCATCTAAAGATAGCCTTTCTGGATCCCACATAAATAAAAGCATGCCAAATGCTCACTGTTCAAATACTGGTCATTTGCAGTGATAGGACTGTGCAATCTACTCCAGTGCTACTATGCAATCAGGATAGCATGAGGAACACTATCATTAAGCTGAAGAGATAAACAAGTGCCGAAGGAGAGGGTGGTTTAGGAAATCTTTTCTTAACATGCTCGCACACAAGAGAACACACACAAACTATAGTTAAATAGCATATTTTCAAGAGAGATGAAAAATCAGAGGAACCAACTCGTCTCCTGAAGCAAAGACGCTGAACAATTCAGTCAGAGTGTTTATTCAATTGTCAGCCAGTTTCAGTGATTGGTGCATTTTGATCAAACAAATCCCATGGCAGTGTGGATCACGCAGTTCCAGATCCAGTTCCTCTCTGAACACCATCTCAACCCCTTTTTTATTAGCCGTGAGTATCTCCCTGTTGTCACAGGAGAACGGAAAGTCATCTGCAAAGCGTTCAATTAACTGCAACCAAGAGAACCCCATAATGACAGAATTCATAAATGCCACTCCTGTCATTGTGCGGTCAAGCTGAGAAAGTACAATGCACCATGATAACAGTCTGACTCGGCCGAGATAAAATTATGGTGCTGAATTAGACAGGAAAAGAAGAAGAAGAAGAGAGGACAGGTTTTATATGTGGAGCCAATGAGAAAGATTTGCTGAAGGTAGAACACATATTAATGCCTTTTATTTCTCATAATAACCTGTCATGAGTGCCTTAGACCCTGTTCATCAGTCGGCATGTATGAAGTCACGCAAGATGTCTGGGAAGTCTGGCATTTGAAACACACACACAGACATACACACACACTCAGAGTCGTGTTTGTACAAATAATGTAGAGCACAGATACTAGCACTTCCTGCTCTCTTATGCTCAGTCACTCACTATACTTATCAGAAGTATGAATGACTTCACTTATTGCTTTCACACTCACACACATAAGCAGATCCGAGTGATGGCAGAGCTGCTACTGGAACAACGTTTGTCTTGGCAAGCATCTACCCCCCAGAACCTAATTATTTGCAGCAGCTGCTCATGCCCTTGTTTGTAGCACAGTGAAGCTAAACAGTTTAAAGGATCTCCCTTCTCTTCTGAGCTGGCAGTCAGCGCTGCGTTTTTTAAACACCCCAAAGCTGCTTTGCTATGCTTTGGGTAAGGTAATTGAAATTGAATCTCACTGCTGCCGGATGAAACTAAAGTCAAGGGAAGATTTATGGATCAGTCTCGTCAATACTCAAAGTTTGAAGGCAGGCTTCTCCATATTTCTCCAGCTCTCTCATGCAGTGACACAAATTGGCATTGCCAGTCTATTGAAACGTAATCCAGTCTGTTACATTTTTTGCTGATTGTGCCCAGTACAAGCAATCGGCTTTGAAGAGCAGCGCAATTTTGCCATTTAGAACTTTAATATCATATAACTTAGCTAAATCCAAGCTTACCAGAAGCATGGAAATTGATTTTAAGAGAAGGAAAAATGTATTCAACTACAGCTTTGAGATTTTTTTTAGAGCATTCAGATGTAATGTCTCTCTCTGGTTAATAGAGAAAAGCATACAAAAGTTTTAACTGTAAAAGACCATCAGCCTTCCCTCTCAGTTCCCTCAATGATCTTTCAACTGTTTCCCTAATTGATCTGCTCACACAACCAGACTTTATCCATTGGTCTTAAAGCAGCAGTCATCACAACCTATTGGTGGTTGTGCTAAATACTTCAAGTAACAAGCAGGAAGTGTAGCTACGGCTGGTTTACCAAGGTAAACACAAATTCACACAACAGCAGCTTTCACCCATACAACCTCCTCTCCTCTCAGCCCGGCTGCTATTCACACAGCCTTCCACAGCTGCACAATCTCCATTTGCAAACACCTCGTACACACACATACAGACACACACACATACACATATCCACACACAGTGCCCGGAGCTAGGTATAAATACTATACATCATATTCCCACTCTACTTGCAAGCTCCCCTTCTCACTTGACTTGAGTTAAATAGCTGAGGTGAGGTGTACATTCCCTGAGTCTCTGCCTCTCTACTTAGGTCTGACAGTTGGTCCGGAAAGCGCTCTTCAGCAGCTCATCCATTTAGCGTATACTGACACGATCTGCCAGAGGTGCACTCTGAATAAGATTTATGAAAAATCTTATCTGAGCTGAAGTGAGGGAATGTTAAATGCCACACTGAGTTTTGGGAATGTAGAAAAATTGTGCTTTAATTTCCTAGTGCAAGAACTGACAAGAGTTAATAAGGAAACCATTCATCTTCACTGAAGTTTTTAGGATGACCAAAAAAAGATAACGATGCAAACAGAAGAAAATTCAAACTGAATGTTTTATCCCTTGTCCCTCGTGCAACTCATAAGATGCCCCCACTGACACAGTTCATTATGCAGCTTTCTTTAAGTGACAGCGAGTTCTTTCAAATCTACAGCAGCTTCCTTTCACTTTCAAATATCCTGCGTTGAAGAAATTAACAGATGGATGCTTATGGATTGGGGGAAAAAATGACATTAATGGAATGTGCTGCCTTCTAATCCCTTGAGACGGAGGAATTTGCGACAGAGGGAATTCCTGTCATTCAGGGGGAAACTATGAAGTCCAGCGCTGTACACGCAACACAGATTTACTGCACTTGTGGAGTCCTACTCCTGACTGTATGCTGCATCAGAAATTCACTGCCAACTGAACAAACTGACAGGCATAGACACTGCAAAAGCAATGGAGAAAGAGTACAAAATATCAGAAAATAGACACCAAAAAAGAGAGCCAGAAAGTTAAGTACCTGAAAGGCAGGAGAGCAGAGTGTTGGCCGAGTGTGTGGCAAGACCAGGATTCCTCTCTGTGCTTTCCTCTCGCGTTTCTTCACCAGGTCTCCCTCCGTTCATAGAGGGGTTTGTGTCTTGGTGCTGGGATTTTCGGTTGGAGAGCAGAGGGGACCACACAGCTCCTGGAAGACAACCTCTCGCCTCTAATCCTCTCTCCGATGTGATGACACTCTCTAACCTCGACCATCTGTTGAAACACGTCCTGGAGCAGTCAGCACCGCGCTGTGTCAAGAACCCCACTCCCCTGCCCAATCACAGACCGGCTGCTGGGTGGCTCCTTGCTGCCAGGAGGCAGGGACAAGGACACAGCTCAGCGCTAAGGGAGACACACACGCACACACACATGCAGTCACACACACGCTCTCTCTCACACACACTCTGAGATGGAAGCAAGAAAACCCCCAGTCATCGTAACCTGAGAGGCAGAGTAGGAGGAAGGGACAGGGAGAGTGAGAGGAGTGGAAAGAGAAGGAATGGGAGGGGAGAGAGAGAGAGAGAGAGAGAGAGAGAGAGAGAGAGAGAGAGAGAGAGAGAGAGAGAGAGAGAGAGAGAGAGAGAGAGAGAGAGAGAGAGAGAGAGAATGTTTAAGTGGCAAAAGCAGAGATAAGAAGATGGAGATAAACAATTCTTATGTGTTATACTCCATTGCTGTTAATGTTACTTCATTCTCACACAAATCTTAGCCTGAAAGCCCATACACACACACACACACACACACACACACACACACACACACACACACACACACACACACACACACACACACACACACACACACACACACAAATACCTTACCCTCTGTCCCTGACCCCTTTCTTCCCATCCCTCTCCCTGCAGCCACAGTGTATGTGGTCTAAAGAATCAACCTAAAAAAGCAATAAAATGCTGCATTGGCTCCATGGTGGGAATGCTGTTGGCACTAAACTGTTACATCTCCAGGCACAGAAGCGCAGGCAGCAGCCCTCACACCTCAGTGTGATAAATCCTTACAGTCCCTCGGCTGCATTCCTGCCCTTCACCACCTATTGCCTTAAGTTAAAAAGGAGGGCAGAGGGGAAGGCACTAAAATTACAAAGCTGAGGAAAGAGTAAGAGAGAAAGAGAAAGAAAAGGAAAAGAAGTAAAGATAAGAGAGGTTATGGGTTTACAGCCAGATGGCAGCAGACTGATAAAGCAAACATTTACCACTTACAATCAACCCTTCAACATTAACACCATTAGCGGTGCATTTCCTAAATGAATCAACCAATTTTTGACCGCTTCATGCAAAACACAGAGAACATTAGGTGAGAAAGGCTGTCACATTAATCATTTTGTTGAACAACTGTCCTACTCACTGATCCATTAAAAAAGGATTACAAGACCCTGATGATATTCGGGAGTAACTTCAAAGGCAAGCCCTAATGAGTTAATACCCATTTGATATCCGACAGCATCACAATGAGTTAATCAGAGGTGTGAAACTGCGAAGAAAGCCTTCTAAGTGGTTCATTTACATTGTATAAGCAGTGACAACACCCTGGCCTCTGTTTCAAGTTGTCCTTTGATAAATTCAAACAGGCTGACACACAGCTCTTAATGAAAACCTTGATAGGCCCTCACCAACTAACCTTTAATCAATGGTGATGCACATCTGAAACTATTTTGAAAAGGGCATCACTTCCTGTCCTGTAGAGCAATCTTCAGCACTGTTGTATCCTGCAATTATTTTGTATGTAAGCATGAGCTGATAGGTGAAGAGTCAGAAATGCTACACTGTAATATTGCTCGGATCTCTCATGTGTATCAGCTTTCCATTTTCATTTGATTGCACCACACACAACAGCAGAGAGATGTTGCCACTTTTTTTTCCAGTGGGTGCTCCCAGTTGTATTCCCCTCAGGTTTACACATGAGGATATTGGATTAAACTAAACAAAGCCTATTTTCACCAGGGACACGTGAAACTTTCCCCAGCTTGGACTGATGTTTGAAACAGGGGCAGTTGTGAGGGAGAAAAGGGCCTTGGGGGGAAAAGAGCTCAAATTAGATTAACTAAATTCACAAAGACTGTCCCCAGCCCCTCCTGCATGGCTACACACATCCCAACCTACACCTCCAACCCCAGCCCCCATTCTCACGGCCGAGAGGTTTCCAAAGGGCCTTCAGGCAGGCCAGGGGCGACCAAATCCCTGTGCTCTTTACTGGATTAAAGATGGCTGCCCCACTGGGGGAGAGGGGCTGTTTTTTCATAAGCTGAGCACATCTGTAAACATCATAAATCCGTCCAGACAGAAAAGGTTATCAGGCTGAGTTCCTGTGAGGAAAACATCAACAACCATATGGAGCAAGGGCCCGCCTCGAAACCAAACTTTTAAGAGGCAGAAACTGGTCTGCCAACACACATCAACCACTTTGCATGCCCACACTTAATCTCCATCTTCCACTTTCACTTCTACTGATGGACACAACAGCAACAAAAAAAGCAACACTGGAGGGAGGTCTATAAAATGGCCTCATCTTATGAATGACTGAATGACCTGCAGGGGGGCCAGTGGTTCTCTGGTAACCCCCATTCATTCGTTTCTCCCCATCCTCACTTCACACAGAATTCACAGAGCCCATCATGGTGCATATCTAATACAGAAATTAGCTTTACGGTGACCAGTTTTCTCTTACTTTAGACCTCTCCGGGTCCCCCATGCAGCATAGTCTTGCCCAGGCTTTTCTTTCAAACTGGATCCAAGCCTCCTCAGATGGCCAACTCACTTCCCCCTCTTTCCTTCCAGCTTTGCAACCATCAGTTGGGCCTGCAGGTGCAGGCAGAGGCCAGTGTTGGGGGGCTACTCGGTTCACTAGCCCCATTCTCTATAGCTGAATGAGATACATAGGGGTGTCATAGCTGTGCCAGTATAGAGTGCTGGAACTGAAGCTGGGGGATACAGCCAGGATGTGGAGGGAGGCAAACGTAGGGGTGACATTGTCTTGAGCTAGAGAGTTTTTTAAATGCACCACATGGTTACTGCCATGCTAGCCTCCCTCTGTAATGCAGTGCTGTAGACTCGTGTCAAATGACTGGTAGGTATTGAAGTATTGAATATGTCAGCTGCTTAAGATCACTTTGAGCCAGGATGTAAGACACTGGAGACACTATGTGCATCAACTACCAACTAATTAACTGCCAACTCTGGGAGCAGGGTTTATGGACACATTAGAGAAGACAAAACTGTTCTCTACAGCTAAGCCCAGGTGTGACCGAAAAGGAAGGTACTCCATGGTGTTGTTTCTAGGTACCACATTTACTTAAGTCCTGCTGGTTCCCATGACCCCTTACACTTCAGGGGGTTGAATCAGTGTCATCTTAAGTTCATGCCAGAGAGACAGAGCTGAGAGCTGGGGTGACTGGGATACAACAGGAAAGCAGGAGAAGACACACACAGAGTTGTTCATGAAGGTACAGGGCTAGGAGGACAAATGAAAGGCAGGAGAAAGGGAGAACAGAGGACAGACAGGAATACAGTAGGGACAGGAAGGATAAAGGAAAAAGAGAGAGAGAGAGAGAGGAGAGAGAGAGAGAGAGAGAGAGAGAGAGAGAGAGAGAGGAGAGAGAGGGAGAGAGAGAGAGAGAGAGAGAGGGAGGAAGCGGGAAAGGGACGAGGAGGAGGAGGGGCTTCTGTGATTCAGTGGCAGCTGAACACGCAGTACACGCATGTGGAGGGAGCTCTCCTCACGCCACCCTCCTGCTGTGCCGTGCATGTTGCCCTTGTACACATACGTGATTGAACACGCATGAAAACCACACATCCATGCAGAGATGAACGGCTGCACAATGTCATGAATAATGACACACCCCTACAGAGTCGCAATCATTTTACATGCAGAGAAAAGCAATACTCTGACACCTTCACCGAGTTCGCATTAGGATACTCTACTATGCGCTTGGATTAAGCATAATTCAATTACTGCAGTGTTAGTTACTTGTTACTTTTTCTAACAGCAGGCTTTCCTCTTAAAAGGCTGCCAGTCATCACTACAACAAACATCAAGGCTGACACCTACTTCTGAAAACCCCACTGTCAAGCAGCTAACAGGTAGTGCTGCAGACAAAGGGAACAGACTAACACATAATGAAGTCATTAACAGTAACCTGAGATCAAGTGTTAGGTAATGATGATAGGATTTAGAGGCCTGTTAATAATGACATCCACAAACAGACTTCAGTCAGATGCCAGATGTGCCATCACCTCTCTTGCATATGTTTACATGACGGTCAAGTTTGGCTACCAACCACCAGTGTAAAAGCCAGTTTTGCTTACATTGGAGAATAATATTGGATCTTGATAGCATAATCTAATCTTAAAGTCTTCAACAAAGTATTACCCTAAATGTCATTACATCAAAAGCAATTAGCGTGCGTATCCTTTCCCCACAGCGTAAAACACAAATGACTATCCATCATTGAAAGCAACTGTTTCCATTAGACATACTGCCTTTATGTCACAATAACACATGTTCCTCCAGCTTCCCCAAAACACAGTTGACTTAATCCTTCTGCTGATCACTTCTGATCTGAAGAAAAGTATTGAGTATGATTCCCATACAAAATATCAAACGACAAGTTGTACGATTGGTAATGATAAACAGGTGCAAATACTTACCAACTTCCACATATCTCGTTCAAGAGGAATGTAGCCTATACTAGATAATTCTTGGCATGAATAAAGGCAAATGCGTCCAGATTTCCAAATAACAACAACAACTGTCAGCACAGACTATGATTCCCAGGCACTTGCTCGCTGCCAGAGGCACTTGAGAACACACAGAGGCCCTTACTGATCAAGTCTTTCAACACTGTGTGGCAAATATGGGGCCCTATACCTTCCAAACACATGGGCAGATCAGGTCATCAAATCTCCAAGCTACAAAATGTCAATTCTGTGTTGCCTTGAATCCAGTAACAACAGACCCCTTATTCATTTTCCAAACTTACAGCATGTTTTATGTTGACAGTAATGATAAAATCCAATTATCACACATAGAACAACTTCTGCAGAAAAACTGATAGACCACCCAGGAAGCCATCTTAAAGCAGGATCAAGACCTTCCACTTCTACAAAAGCTGGAAAAAGATAGCAATCCCATCATTCCCCTTATCTGGTGAATCACAGGATGACGGGAATGATTTGGGATAGCCTTAAGGTTCAGTAAATGGATAAATGGCCGGGAACCAGTGCTGTTAGCCATGGAGATATGAGATAAATACAGCAGAGAGATACTGATCGCTCTCCCTGGGTCCCCGTAAGAAGATGAAAGACATTCTGACAGTTAAGACAATGGCGGTCATGTAGTGACCAGGTTCCACAAACAACCCCCAAGGGACCTTTTAGACTGAAATACAATTTAATTCCACTTGTTGTTCTGCATTTACAGAAGGCATACGTGCCTTTTGTCAGTGTTGTCAGACAAGAGCAGGACAAGTCAGTAGAACATTTGTTAAAGAGATATTAGTGGCAGGAGGGTTCAGAAGATTAGGAAATCAAAAAAAGTACTAAAGTTAAATGAGTATCTTGCAAATCCACTTTTACAAAGCAGTAAAAGTGGTACACAATGGTTATTATTGAATATACAAGTATTAAGGCATCTTGATGGACAGATATATATATATATTCCCAATGAGACAACTCCTCTACATTTTGACAACTGAGCGATTCAGATTATTAGCATGCTTTTCGAAACAACACGTATTTGTTCTTTCTGTATTTAGTACTGGCCAAGTTATTAAAAGAAAATGTGTGATTCTGAACACAAATAGCATCTGCGGTGTGGTTTAAGCTCTTTTCTAAACCACATTGTTCACTGACGCTTTCAGAGATGGAGGAGAAACCTAAAATTTTGTGAAGGTTAAATTGTCAATGTCAATGTTGGCACACTCAGTTAACGGAATAAGTTATGATTATGATTTTGTGCACTAAAGATATAAAATATGATCAAGCTCCACCTGAATATGAACCCTTTGCCTCAAACTGTCAATAAGCCAAGGATATATTTAAATCTCAATAAAGAATGTGTTTTTGCTCCCAAAAAGATTTATTAGAGATACAGGAAAAAAGGCACTGGTGAAGCATAGTGAAGCATATCATTGACCCCGCGAGCAGAGTTCCACTGTAGCCACAAATCAACAGACTCCACACCACCAAACAATAATGCATTCAACAAATAATCATTTCCCTTCATACCCTCTGACTCCACAGACTCCACTCAGTCTCTTGGGTAGCAGAAAAGTCTGCTCCAAAAGTGTTTGTTTACAGTGATATTCTCTGGAAAAAACAGGCCAACTCTTTGTCAACTTTGAAAAAAGACCCCCAAAAGACATCGAGAGAAGGCAGTAATTGTTGTCATAAAGCCAGTGTCCAGCTCCTTCCTGTCTTGGAGGAGCGTTTGGAAGTCTCATTCTCACCGAGTGGTGCTCCGTTTCCGGAAGCCTGACTAATCCTCTCAGGCGAGAAGGTGAAAGGCAGGGACAAGGAGAAAGGGGGAAAGCTGTACGTGGGAAGGAAGGCCTATGTATGCTGCAACATTCAAAATGCCTGGTCGAAAATAATCCCATAAAGCATGCCGCCAGTGGCCTGTTGAGAGGGAGAATTAGGATTTGCGTAGGGTAGATAGGCTGTTCAATTATCCCCTCAGAGGCCCTTAACTGTCCCCAGGCCACGATAAGGACCAAATTTTCATTTGTCAGCAGAATGTGGCAAGAACAAGGGAGATCAGGTTAGCACATGCATAGCATGTTGACATACAGTCGCTTAATAATACATCACTAAATAACAGCTCCAGTGGATGCTGCTATTAACAGCCGCCACCAAACTGAGTGCAAGCAGCAAGCTAAATACCTAATAATGAAGCACAAGAACTAAATTGGCAAGTTAATAGACATCTTCTGCAGCACTGGTGTTCACATGGTACACTTGGTACGCACACTAGTTTAATTAGAATACAAAGTACGTTTTCTGTGCCCAGTAAGATGAAAACCCAGGGATGTGGCTGTGGCTTTTAACAGGGTGTTTGTTGGGTTCCTGGGCGAGGGGAAGCACTGTGGCTCTATGTGATTTGTGATTCGCACGCGCGTGGGAAGAGAGGCCTTTTAATCTGTGCCCTGGACTCTGCTTCCTCTCTCTAGGATAAAATCAGCAACACGAACAGCTCACCACTACACAACTGCACAACCACTGGGATGTTTATGACCCACTGAAGGGCCACACAGCATAAGACATCATTTGTATGAGAATTTCAACTCTGTCTACTTTCCTTCTTAAGATTTATTTCACCATTTCCATCCCATCATTCTCAGGTCTCCGCTCATCGCCTGGACTACTAAATGAATGCCTGTTTCGCAGAGAGAGCCAGGAGGGACAGCGTTCAGATGAGAGGACCACAGGAGCTAGGTCTCCAACAGGTGCAAATTCCAGTGATGCCGGCGTGCGTTTAGACACTCTTGTGTCTCTATAAACCTGGGCCAAGTAGCACGCTGAAGGTGATGGCCAGCAGAGATGTCTGGCAGCTCGGCCTGCTTTCATGCCCCATATCAGCTTGAATTTTCACATTGTTTTACTGTGTGTGTGTGTGTGTGTGTGTGTGTGTGTGTGTGTGTGTGTGTGTGTGTGTGTGTGTGTGTGTGTGTGTGTGTGTGTGTGTGAGACAGACAGGAAGTGAAGCGAGAGCAAATAAAAGATGTTTTCAGTTAATACAAATGCTTAAACAGGATTGTTGCCTTGTTTTGGAAAACTTCTGCAATCAAGTGAGTATAAACAAAACCTCTTAACATCACAAGTATTTAATAATATTTATTGTAATTACTATGACTTAATAGTATCAGACTGTAACACACTCCCACACTTCCCATTTCACGCTCATCCTGCAGACTGTGGAGTCTGGAAACATGTACCGGACAGCCCATCCCAGAGGAGAATTCAGCCTGAATTGAGTCTGGGGCTGTGTGGGTGGGTGAGCACTCATTTGAAGAAAACTCCCAATAATCCAATTAAGCACATAATTTCCTTTAGTACACAGGACTGGAATCAACTGTCAGAAAGCAGCCGAGTCAGAGAAAGTGAAAAGCGAAAAGAGTGGACAGAGAAAGGGTAAGAAAAGGCTTTTCTGTGTACTGTTCAGCTGCTGCAGTGAACAAAATGCAAACAAAGCTTTGGAGAAAGAGGCTTTAGATCTCAGCAAACATGGCGGGGCCTCCCGTGCTCCACTTTGTAACTGTCCTGCTTGGCTGGCGATCAGCTCTCTCGTCCAGGACCAGTCTTTAGCAGAGATCCCTTGACCAAGAGCCAAGCTGCCTTTCACAGTGTGTGAGTTTGTGTGTGTGCACACGTGCTTGAATATGCATGAGGCGAGATGGGGGTCCTCCACTGTTCTGTGTGCTGTTCTTTAACTGGCTTCATATTCACAAAGACAGATAATGAAAAGAGGGACAGACACAAGATGGAAAATATGGATGTGACACTACATACATGTGTGTTTGACATGTTGCATGTAGATGAAAACATGCTTAATATCACCTATCATGACTCCTACCTGAGTCCCATCATTAACCTCTGTTTAATTTAGTAACTTCCTTCTCTCCAAGATGACGCTGTTTCAGTGAATACACCCCTGCAAAGAGAGGGATATTAGAGGGCAGAAAAACAGTACAGGAATTCAGAATATCCTCCTCGTAAGCGCTTATCTTCCCTCTTGGGGCATGGAATCTCAGCCACAATGACAAGGCCAAAAGGGAGAAAACAGACATCATCTTGTGAATATTTCTGCAAAAAAAAAAAAAAAAAAAAAACTAAAAAAAAAAAAAAGATCTTTGAGCCACACACAACTTCCGATGACAGGGTAAATTTAGAAACGAGGCTAATAAAGCCTAACCTGTGTTTTTCCCTTCTCCCTTCCCCCGCCTCCATGCCTCCTATGTTGACCACCTGATAACACAGCCGTGCACTCACTGAATTACGTCGGCACAACATAAGGCTACAGGTAGACGTACTGTATGATAAGACTGAAGTATAGTTTTACTAGTATTACTCTTTTGATAATGTTGAATATTACAATGAATGAAAAATCTCCCAGCCCCTGAATAAAGGCAGGAAAAAGAAGGAGGGAAGAGATGAACAACAAGTTAAAAGGGAAGCAGCAAAGTACAAAAAAGAAAAGAGAGAGCGCGCTCAATTTGTGTAGCTCACGCTTAAACTGTGAAGACGGGTGCTCAGCTTTTCTTTTTCCAAGCTTTCATATCCTAAAAAGGACCCCTCTTAATTCCTCATTCTTCATTTCCTGTTCCTGTCCAGGTCCAGATGGCCAAAGGATCCAGAGAACACCCGTAACGGAATGAGTGAAGACCGTCATGACCGGGTTGGTGCCGAGCAGGATAAAGTGGGTGGGAGGTAGAAGGATTTGTGTCATAACAGTACAGATGACCAGCTTCTTTAACCCATAAATCATTAAGTCTATTTTTGCAAGGAGAGAAACGATTGTCAGCATGTCCAATGGTAGAACGTTCACTGGCATACTACCCTGACGTGTTGAAATAGACATAATAGACACAGCACATGTACATATATGTTTAGAAATCTCACATTTTTGATGCAGCTCATGAACTCAAAAATCCTGCAGCTGAACTCTAACGAGGGTTTGATTTGAATTCCTAAAACTCTGGAAAAATAGTGCCTCATTTTATATGGTGATGAATGTGTTTAGCTTGGTGTCAGACGCGCTGTAACCGTACACGTAAGAAAGAAAGGGATAAAACATGTTGAAGGCTTTATGGTACCCTTGTTACATATTGTACACCACTTGAGCTGATGGTGAAATCAAAACTGTACGCTGGATGAATTAAAAACAGTCATAAATATTACAGCCTGCCGCTTAGATAAACATGCTTTGGGAACGCAAAACATCCCAGCTGTGGAAGAGTTTTCTGCACTTGTCTAGTCCCATCCAGGTATGTTAAGAGAATGGCAGATATAAACTGACAGGTTTACAGTGGGCAATAAAGACAAGTATTCTTCTAGTCTGATATTATATGCTAAAAATAAGTGGGCAACTAACAGTAGTAACAAAATAAGGAAACTTTCTCATATTTTCCTGATATTACAGCCATAACCGTATGAGTCCATTTATCTATTTCCATCATTCTAGATCCAAAAAACTGTATTATGTGAAACCATGTTATGGCTGTTATGGAGTCTGTTTTCCTAAAAGTGTCTTATGTTATTTATTCTGTTGAGAAGGGAAAACGCAACAGACAGATGACTATTATGGAAAGTGGGGATTAGGGAGATGCATTTGAGGTGTTTCGGTACAGGTAAAGTGGGATCATAGGTTGCCAAAGTGATCAAACCTGTTTACACCTTTTCCAAGCAGATGTTTAACCCAGCCACACGCTGCGAACTTTCTGATATATCAGGTTAAATCATTCCGTTTTGGCAAACTGTCTTAAATCCCGTTTGGGAGAAACAGCAACTCTGCTCCGCCACAAATATGTAGAGTCAAAAAGTTTGACAGAAACTGCCTATAAAATGTGCTCTGTGCACTTTCCACATCACATCAAGTTTGCCATATGAACCCCATGCTCTTGGCATCTTCTGCAATGACATTACACAATGGTGTTCCATGTCAAACAGCAAGTTGGTCCTCTCGCATCACCAGCCAAATAGAAATCACAACCTCAAGTTTTATATCCAAGTCAAAGAAAACTAGGCTGCTGGCACCACAAATGTAGAAATCTGGATCAGTAGGAAGTCAAAGGGCTTTCACTTCAATGTCTTTGCTACCACAATTAAGACTTCATAAATATATCCCAGAATATAAAACACTTAAAATTGAGCCCTTTGCACTGTGTTTGACTGACAAGGCCACTACACTCCAAATTACTCACAGGCACACAGCAGGCACACAGAGTGTTTGGCCGAGATGTGTGTGTGGTGCCAGTGTGCTGTACACAAGCCAAAACTTTGGAGGCAATTGTCAAGGGCATGCAAGTCTTGGCCATGAAAGCCATCTGGAAAGGAGCAGAAATGCCACTATGTACAGCTATAAATAGAAAATAAGGCCCACAACCAGAGTGATAATCCCTCAACAATGTAGCGGCTTTGTGGCGTGACGAGACTTGGAAGAAACATCCTGATCCACCTAAGCGTCACGTTGTTCCTCTCAGATAAACTGACCCTGACCACATTATAATACCGTCAGAGCTGTGGGGAAGGCACATGACCTTTAACCTGGTTTGGAGGAGTCACAGAGGTCTGGGATTAGTAACTTTTGACACGTTGGCCATGGACTCTCACTGAATCCCCTTGTCTCAACGAGTCCTCTTCAGTATAAATGGAGTGGAAGTAAACGCTGCAGGACTGGCAAGGGGGCGAAAGGTCAAGTTTATATCATTTCTCTTAATATGGCTAGAGGATTGAAGACTTCAAGTTAATAGGTGGTTTTCAATACCCTGTATCTATCACTGGTATAACACATAGGCAAAAAGGCCACTCAACAACAAATCTCTCCAGATGTCCATTTGCTCTGTTAGAAATAGACAGTAGGGGCCAAATGCCTAACCTGGCAACCCTACTGTCTCCCACATGTAGTCTGTACACACACATAGCAGCAGCCCCCCTTTTTCAAACGTGTGCTTCTGATTCTCATTTCCAAATAGCTTTTCCCTCATGGCATTGTGTTTGCTCCTTCTTGCTTGACATGGGGGCAATGTATTAAAATGTATTAGGCTTTATCCCATCCCATTCAAACAGAGCCAAGTTGGGTTTGCCCAGACCACAATACAAAACACAGGAACACATGCACAAGCAAGCACACACATAAATACAAAGGAGAGTCAACCCTTGCCATTGTTTGTTAGTAGGAGGCATAATATCTATGCTGGCAGCATGTCTGAGATGAAATTGTGTTAAGGGAGCCAAAAGTGGCCATTGCATCATTAGCAACAGTAAAAGAGACCAAGCCTCCAGTCCTCAGAGACAACTATGCCCAAACCAAAGTAAATATATTTATGGTAAGAGTCGAAATTTTCTTTGCTACTGTTTTATGGCCTCTGACCTTTTTCTTCAGAAGTCACTTTATTACAAAACCATCTCATATTTCACATCTTGTGCCAGCTTCCGCACACGGGCATTGTGACACTGCTTGAGTTGTTTTTAAAGGATCTCTTAATAAAACAACACATCACGCTGAGATGATTTGCTCCCCTCCTCCTCACACACAGTGAGGCCTAACAGGTCCGCAAAAAACTTGAGCTTGAAGAAAAATTTGTTATCTGCTAACATGTTTAACTCCCCGAGGGAGGCAAACATGCTCAGACTTAATGCACAACATATTGAAGTATTAAAGCCCCACATCCTCTTAATGTTAGCAACAGGACAATACAACAGCAACCATCACAATGTTCCCTTAATCCCCTCTAAAACGTGCCTCATCAATGTGAAAAAAAGATCAGGCACTTTCTTTTTAATAAGGAGATGGTATGTGAGAGTTCTAGCGTAATCTTTACAAATGTGCCGCAGAGACTATCTGGATTTTTGACATTCTGACATCAGCATCAGCTCTGGGCTCAGTCTTAAACACATACCGATCATTATTGGCAAGTTTGTTCTGGCCATCCATTGGATAGAAGAAGGTTATCAGATATCATCCCTCAGTGTTGTGTGAACTAACCCCTGAGGCAGGTTTCTCGTAAAAAAAAAAAAATAAAGGTCTCAGATATGTACATAGTCCTGCTTGCAGATAAGACTGATAGTTTCCACTGTAATGGTAAAGACACATGGCTTAATAAAGTTGTTATAGGGCCCAATCTTCATGTTATATTACAATGAAGAGCAAGTTTTTAAATAGATGCAAATAAAACCTGTACTTTTATAACTGGCTGGTGTTTATTCACTGTGCTTAATACCAGCAATAAACTCAGATGGAGTTTAAATATTATCCTGAAAGGTTAATATTAGGATAAAGAATATAGCGATCATCATGAACGAGTCCACACACCTGACTGTTTAATCACTTGTGTGTGTTTATGTGCGTCATTTTCACTTAAAGCGTTTGAGATTGGACGAATAAGATATAAGTTAATGAGAAGCTAACTTTCCAAACTCTTTCCCACATCAATCTCCCTGACTAGCTGGAGTGTTGTCTTGTAGCCCTGAGAGTTGAGAGGTCTGGTGGCAAAGGGAAGCTCAGGTTAAGCTCAGACTGCAGATAAATCAACCTCAACTCATATCCTCCTAACTCCTTTCCTTTCCTCCAAGACCTCCCAGCTTCTCCGAGCCCAGCAGGACCACAAGCAGCTGTATCATAACAACACTAAATCTTCTCCGCCACTGGTCTAGATAAACAACCTTGCACTAGAATAACACTGCATTATGCCAATGTATATAGCACAGCAAAGAAATGCCTTTGACAGAGTGCTGGTGCTGTTATTAAATTAACATTAATTTCACCTACATGAAATCATTTCATGCTCACTGCCGTTTGTTCAGTTTACTCTTTTTCAGCATCGGTGTGTATAGCTCTAGTTTAGGATAGACTACAAAAAACTTTCAGCAGCTCAGTACTGTACACCACCTGAACTGCAGCAAAATCCAGGTCATTATTCATTTATTTTAAAGATGTACTCAAAGTTGCAAAATTCAAAGAAATCTTTTTCATACGCTGCTGAAAGTTTTAAAGTTTAGCATGTATTTAAGAAAAGTCCGATTGAAAGTTATGAAACAGTTGAACATTCACAGTAGTATAAACACATACACACTGTAAAGAAATATTCATGGGTCAGACAAAAATGGTTTTGCAATGGGACCACACATGGTATAATCTACAGTATAATACATTTGAATAAATTAAGGCTTCATATTTGGAACTTGGACAAACAGACTGAGTATTACTTACAGTTTCAACACATATCCTTTATCATTTTGACAGTAGAAAAAAGCCAGAGCCTATGAAGACCACATTGCCTTTCATTACTTACAGTAAAGCTGCAGTTTCTATAAAAATGTTCTTACATCAACAGCACCAAGATTGTGTGCATGTAATTGTGTTATCTAAGTAAGTAAAGGTGGCATCATCAGCAGAATACTTCACGAGAGCTAATTAGCAAATGTGGACATACAGTTTTCTCTTGTGTCACATTGGATGTGTTTGTTTGTTTGTGTGTGTGTATAAATGCAAATCAGCTACCTGCCATGAGTCATTAACATGATATAGTACAGATAATGTACCAAGTCAAAGGGTCAGTTTCTTAAAAAATACACAATCCTCTCCATTTCTATTTTACATTTTTCTATACGTACACATTGAGTATTTTCGCAAATGTTTTCTTGATCTGCGGTTGCATCTGAAAGCTGTTGTAAACCCTACTCCTGAAATAAATTAAAAGATAATGCAGTTTGTGGTCAACTGCTTACCAGAACCTCCTGAAAAAGTAACCACATGTGGGCCACACAAGGGGGCAGATTACACGACACATAAAATGATCAGAATCATTAATAACACTTTCCAACAGTTTCTACAAGACAATATAGCCTTTTAGTTTTATTCTCTGTGTCTTTTAATCTCTTTGTCCTTTTATTTACATCCCTATTTAGTTAATGTGTATGTATGACATCTATAATCTTGGTAGGGCTGAGCCCAATGTGGCATTGATTGTTTGCCACTCTAAGCCTTCCTGGTAAGCCCTCTCCCTCACCCAAGATCCCCTCCAATGAGAAGCAGACCTGACCAGGCATCAGTTGTGGTGTAACGGCTTTCAGTGATTTTGTTCTTAACCCCAGAGCGTGTTTTGAAACCCCCTAGGGGGCATCGGAAAATGAAATGCAAGCGCTTCGGAAACCTTGTCCTCCTCCCACTCATTGCCCTGGTTAAGGGACAACTGCACTGGGAGGCAGGGAGATGGCTAATGCTTGGTGGAGAAGCACACTCACTTAACTAAATTGCCCATGTCTCATCCCTCAATACCTACTGTTCCCATGGGGGAAACAAAGTCCCCCAGGTGCTATGTAGGCTCTTTGGAGCCTCAAGACTTTTCAGAAGTTCTTCCGCACCCTGCATTCTTGCTATAGGAGTGGAGACTGGTCACACATACCTGGATAGCCTTGGTCAACACCTCACCAGTAAGAAAGGCTGTCTCAGACTCTGGTCTGTCTTTCACACTCTCTGAGGTGTGCAGCAGAATTTTCTGATGAGTCATATGATACACCTCTGGCCCAAGTCCAGCACACAATCTCATTCTATTAAGCATCACATTTTCAAGAATTTGGACAGAGGGCAAATTGTCCAGATGGCCCTAACTCAGCAGCAGCCATATTAGCTTTCAAAATGTCCCAGCTCAGTCCTGAGTTACCATTTACCTGGGGCGGCAGGGCACTTCCCTTTTGATTTCTGCACAGTTGCTCTGATCTGTCAAGCAGAAAAATAACCAGAGGCTACTTCAAAGGCCAGGTCTGCTCACAGCAGCTGAGTCCAAAATGCTACTGCCTTCATGCAAGGAGCCAAAGCTAAAAGGCGTCTTTATATGAAAATTGGTTTCATTAAGATCACTGGAATCTTTTGAGGGTCAGTGGAAAAAAGGAAAACACATGTTGACAAGGACAAACGTCTGCACCTTCTTATAAACATCAACCTCAATGCTTTTCACAATGAGTTTATGACAGCAGTTTTTTCCATATTCTACAGCAGCACACAAAGGATAGAAAGCAGGTACTCAAAAAAAGACTAAGTCTTAAAACTGTCGGGGTGTTGAAGTAGCTTTCTGTACAAAAAGAGCCTGTTCTTATATCAATGGCCAGCATATGTGGTTTCTGTGTTGGTGCAAACATTCCCTATGCACTAAAACTTTATCTTAAGAGGTGTTTTACAGTCTCAAGAGGGAGGCTGAGAGGAAAAGGATACATTTATTCCTGTCTAATTATCCTCCAACCAGGGTGAGAGAGTAACTTTTTAAAATGTGAACATTTAAGAGTCACTGACAGAAAAATGTTCAAATTCACCAGCCATAGTAAATCATTATTCTGTCTGAAATCCACCAGTCACTTTCAAATTTTACCAGCATTTGGCCGGTGCTACTTTCTCACCCTGCCTGCCACAAGTATCATCAATAACGCTCTATTTACCTCGCAGAGGAAAATGTGTAAACCAAATAGACACTGTCACATTGATAAGTTCTAACAAAAACAATATTCAAAAACAGAAGGAGAGCAAAGTTCAGCATTGAAGAAATTGGATGGAGGATATCAAAGCAGCAAAGACAGATTCAAAAGCCTTTAATTTCAGGGGCTAATTTCAAAACAAAGCTGGAAATTGATGGGTCAGCTGCTCATTCACACCCTGGAAAAGCTTTCCAGCTGTAACTTGGCGGCGATAATACCTGAACCCTGTCAAGTCAACTGATATCAGAGCATGGAAATTATTAGACAATACGCATTAGTAAGAGATGGGAGAACTCCAACAAGGAGGTATTTTATAATAGTCGAGGCTCTGGACCTGCTGTGGTTGTTCTCTTCCAAGGCTAGGAGGCCGGGGGGGTAACCCAATCTCATCAAGCAGTTCCTTATCTGGCCCGGGATCAAACCCTCAGGAGTGCGCTGTAATTTCTTACCATGGCTTTGACAAGCAGCACTTTGATGCAGTTTGGACTACCTCTGGAAACTGGTGCATGACTCCTATACGATGTGGAATGTCTGTACACTATGCATGATAGAGCTATAAGGTAGCTGGGAGTGAGTGGGAAATGATGAGGTGTTTCAACACCACATGAGGTGACGTCTTAGGTAACCTGACCACTATCATGTTCAAGTTTTTTTCCACTAGGTCCAGGTTAGATGCTTTGTCATCAAAAGCACACAGTGAGAGGGATTTGAGCTCACAGCAGCAGGTCTTGTAGATAATAGGTTTCAGTTAGGCTACCTCTCGACCATAGCTCATTCAGCTCCATGTGGCTCGGTTTTCAGAAGAAGTGAAGACATTAAAGTCATCTGTCTGGGTCTCCATGGATGCATTTTGGAGGATGGTGGGGTTATGAGTTTGGCTCGTGTTACCTGGCTCTGCTGGAGCTGACCTGAGTGGGACCTACGGATTAAGGAACCATCTGGGAGCTGCAACCTGAGCTCAGGAGAGGAGGAACAGCAGGGCCAGGACACCACTTTTATTTATTTACAATGATGTGCACGCACACATACACATCAGCCTCCACTGTTATTCAGAAGTACTCCAAGTCAAGCTGCCTTTAAAGAAGGGGAATGTGGCTCAAAAAGGTAATTCACAACAGCTATTTCTCTGGCATACAACCATACAAACTACAGTACTGCTACAGTAATGTCTTTAAGAGATGTTCTGTGCCAATCTCAAGTATCGGGGTCGATCCAGGCATATGTTAATGGATCGGTATCAACAAGATAAGATAAAGATAAGATAAAAAGATAAGACAATGCCAATCAAAATCCTTTCTTCACTGTGTTTTGTCCACTTTGGCCTGCTGACTCTGTTGATTCTGACACCTGGGTTGGCAAAATACACAGATGACATCACACCAGTTTTGAGTTGTATACTCAAATTAAACCAACCTTCATATCATGTCAAATCATATCATATCAACAATTTAAGCTTATGAACTACAGATTTTTGAATGGGGAATGAACTTGTGACAAAGGTGCATCAGATTACAGCTAATGTGTCAGTACATTCAA
Source organism: Chaetodon trifascialis (assembly GCF_039877785.1). Taxonomy (NCBI): domain Eukaryota; kingdom Metazoa; phylum Chordata; class Actinopteri; order Chaetodontiformes; family Chaetodontidae; genus Chaetodon; species Chaetodon trifascialis. Next base: position 14,370,936 of record NC_092073.1, read on the forward strand.
TCAATATTTTAAGCTAATATAAGTACCAGATTGGTCTCGGTATCAGCAGATACCAAATATTAAAAGAGTCGGACCAGGATCCCACCAAAAAAAAAAATCTAAATTTGATCTAAATGAGAAAATCACTTGATTATTCTACCCTTCCAATCTTTTAAGTTTCTTCTCATTAGACCTTCATGTTCACTGAGCAAACCAAGCTATCATGGGGAAATTTTCTTTTACGCAAAGACACGAGCTGATAAAATAAGAAGTTGTACTTCTAACATAATGGTAGGATTTAGTCCAAAAGATGATTTGGCTCTCACTAATTCATTTCCTATTTGGAGAGGCCCTATCCATATATCATACCACAAGGATGCTGACCTACGCCACTGTAAATTTTTCAGTGAAGCACTCCAACGATGGAGATTTCCCTATAGTACAATGAATACAGTACCTCATCCATCCATGTTACAATTCAGAGGTCAGCGCAAGTGCAGGACAAAAACCCTTAGATTTGTAAAACAATCCAGGTGTATGAAAAATAACCATATTAGCTGCAACTCACAACAGTATGGCTCTAATGAAGACTGAAGGCAGATCCATCCAAATTATGACAAGTGGCCACACATGACTGGCATCCCCAGGTCCAGATGTGAAATACAGTAGGCCTGACATTGTTATGTTTGTTTTCTGGCCCCTTGAACCATAAAAATGGAGTGCATCTGCTGGACATTTTGCCAAGATATTATCCCCTATAAAGCCACGGGGAATGAGAACCAAACTTTGTCAAACTGTATTCATGTGATGTAGGAGATCTAGGCAGTGGTTGATTCATGTGTAATGAACAATGTCAGGACTTATCCACTGCCTTCAGTTCTTCCACCTCAAATCTGACAACCATTACACAATCTCAGTTTGACTTTGCCTTGCTGATGTTCTTCAGAAGTTTTGAGGCTCACTTCTGCTGCGGCAGCTCCCTTCAAAAAGTTCCACTCGATTCTCAAAAGGCTTCTTAAGGTCCCTGTGGTGGCAGTCCTAATCAGTGTGTTGCACATAGCAGGCAGCCTGAGGGCCAGAGCAAGGCCTGGTTTCCATCTGAGAAAACAATAATGACTCCTAATGCCATCCTCAGGACCCCTGTCCTGTCAGACAGCATACACTGATGAATCAATTTATTGAAATGACTCATTTTCAAACAGGGCTTTGATCTCTCGATTAAAACGGCCCCTTCCCTACAGCAAATGTCAAAGCCAATAACCACTTGTTTAAAGATTATATGCAGAAAATACACCGTGTGCATGTTGGGAATACCTCTGATATGAAAGCAACAATTACACAGAATGGACACAATGGGTCATCACCACACTGAAAGCATTAAAAGTGTCCATTTTAAAAACCACTATCATGCTTTCCTCTTACACCTCTGTTGTCTCTCAAGCCTCATGATCTGATCCTCTCTCTTTGAGTGACTGCCTACCCATCTGCAGCCCCCACAACGCAGACAACCCACCAGGAATAGCCATGGACATGTCTCAGTCCTCAGAAGTGATTGGCCGCCATCTCCCCTATAAAGTGCTTGTCCTAATGACAGCTCCATACTCCACACGTTGCTATAAGCACAGGCCTCACAGCTGCTGCGCTCAAACCAGCCCACCAAAAACATGAGATCAGCATACCATCTGCTAGTTGTGTCTCCTCCAGATCATTAATCAAACTCCCTATCGCTGCATTGATGTTGTAGAAGACATTGTTCTCACCACATCATTGGGAGAGCAAGGGGCCCACATAGTTTTGTATACATACAGTATGACATCATTGTGTAAAAGCAGTTGAACTTGAATTTGTCTGATGCGGTGAGAAGAATTTTGCGTTATCATCAATGAATACATAAATCATTTACAGCAAGGCTTTAGAAGCGATCAGATTTATAGTACTGTTACTTAACACACAAGGATTTAAATACCACTAAATGGTGTAAACAATGGGCAGGACAGCGAAAACAAGGCCAACTTGACTGTTAGGCACAACGATCAAGATCATTTTATCAACACAAAGACAGAGCAAGGACTTTAAAAAATGACATCCTTCATTTCTAACAAACCGACAAAATGTAGAAACCACCCCTTCTATTTGGGGTTTGGTCGTACCCGCTGGAAATGATGTGGCCGGCACCAAACAAACCATCTTCACAGTGCCATGGCAGAACACCAACACACCAAGACCCCAAGCAATGGCTGTCAATCCTATACCCAATACCACTAACCTCAGACCTCCAAAGTGAAGTCGTGGAATGAATTTAATAGCAGGGACATGTTTTCTACAATAAATAGTTTGAACCCTTATTTTGATGCAGCGTGACATAAAAACTGGTTTGCCACAGGATGTTAAGGTGTTAAAATATCCATGTTCTACATGTGAAAGCCATCTGTCAAAAGAAAGCATGTAAACAAATTCTAATGCGTGGATTGGAATATTCTATCATATGCCCCAAAGATTAAATACCACAAAAAGTGCCTCACATTATTTTAATTAAAAGGAGATGTATGGTTGTAGCTTAGAGCAGGGGTTAGATATGGGCCACCAGCATATACAACACCAAAATATAAAGACAGGACATATTTTTCCTCACAAAGGACCACTGGTTGTCAAAAGCAATAAATCAATAACAAAACTGGCGTCCATCTGCCTCTTTGAACATTTCATTTACAACAAATGGCTCATGACCACCCAGCATCCACACTACAGTAGGTCTGAAAGTCAATGCAGTAGCAAATAGTGTAAATCTTAAGTGATTTTTTGGGGGGATTTCTAGGTTCAATATGGGCGAATGTTTGATGTAGCAGGCCTGGCAATGCTTGTTTACTCTGGACATCTCTAATCTGGATCCCTATCAAAACTGTTGCTGGTTTATGGTCTGATTCCAAGTCAGGGTTGTGTATTGATTTATGGCACTGCGATTCTAGGACAAGTAACAACCTTGTTCTGCCAGCAGCTGAAAAGAAGGGGCCTATGGGCCTCAGCTGAGGGGCTAAATGTCAAAACAGCTCTACCGCCCTCCCACCCATGTGAAAACCATCCCCTAGGTTTGGAAGTGTCTATGTGAAAGTGATAAAGGGAAACGAAGAAAGCCAGTATTGTTAAGAAAAACAAAACTTGCTTCTATGCTCCTTGTCATGGATTCCTCTTTGTGAGTTACTATCTGGTTGTTGGTCATGAATTGCGCATAACTGGAAATTTTTGAAAAATGTCAACCATTTCCTCTGATAAATATCTGTGTTGTCCAGCTGTTGAATAAATGGTCCCTCTTTACTAATAACTCACATTGAGACAGTGACTCTGGCTGAAACAGACGCATACCAGCTGGCATCCATACCATACATTTCTCTCTGATGTAAAGATGTATATAGATATATATGTATAACAGATGAGGACATCTTTGTGTTGGCTTATATACGTCAATTTCTTACCTGCTAAATGGGTTATATCATGTCACAAGGCTCCTCACCTTATCAATTCTATCTGAGAAAACTCTACAGCGTAATCTACACTTATGGTAGGTGTGATCAAATTGGGGAAATTGAATAATCAACTCATCCATATTAAGTCTGCACACAGATAATATGTCAACCTTTAGGGGGCTTTTGAAAGATATAGCCTCCACTTTTTGTTGCTGGAAGCCTTTCTGGAAACTTTTTCAGCTGTGTCCAGCAGCTACAGTTACAGTGACTGTTGATTCCAACAATTACAGTTTCATTTGCTGAAATTTGCACAGAGAACAAAACAACACAGCATATTAAAATATGTAGCAACTAACTTGCTACAACCCCAAATATACTTTCTAAGCTTACAGTGGGTGAATATCAGATTCAAATCCATACCTAGTGGCAAAACCACTCCTGTTGTTCTGTGTGTGTCTGAGGAAGGCTGTTTACTATGTTACAATTTTGCACTATAAGTCCTGTTCTCAAGTGCTGTCTCTTGGGGGCAGAAGATTGCTTAACGCAGCTTTAACTGCAGCTTTTAATGTAAAAAAAAAAAAAAAAAAAAAAAAAAGTTGCTTTCTTTGTAATGATACTGCTAGTTTCTACTTCTCCACTAAAATTCTGATGCAAATATACTTTTACGAGGGCTGATATATTTATTTCAACATAAACATGCCTTTTAAAAGATCTACATACCTACACACGACAAAATTAAGCAATAAAATAAAGTCCTGTGTTGTGCTGTTTTTGATCACTCATATCAGCTTTACCTACATTTCATTTTCAATCAGTGAAAGTGTCATTGTGTATGTATGTGTGCAGAGTTTGCAATGGGTCCATGTGTCCTGGAAGATTTCAATGTCCCAGTCAAACGAGAGAAATTGAAATATTATCTGATTATGGCCTGTATTTTCCAACGATTTCGTGTCCAGGTGATTCATGCAGACAACAATCTTTTAAATTTGTAACGAACTGAGCAGAGTGCAATGAGCCCAGCAGTGCGCTCACTCCGCCAAATGGGCTGCAATATAATCCCTCTGAGAGTTTGCGCACCATCAATGTAGGTCCAGTAACAGTGTTTGTTTTTGCCACTGATAGGCTCAGACTGTTATTATAAGCGTCTGGCAATATAATAAAAAATACCAATACAGAGATAGATCTTTTCGTTAAAGAGTAAGATCCCCATTCTTTAACCAGAAACAGCCGATATATCACACTCGCCAAAGCCACCAGACTCCATTTATAGAAACAATCATTTTATCATCGAAAAACACACTTCATTCAAACTCCAAGAAAACAAAATAGAACTCACCAAAACCTTCCTGGTTTGTCTTTCCACTGTTCCAACAATCACCACCATCACTGGCTTGGACAAAATAAAGCCTTAATTCACCGAATCGGGAGAGAAGCAAGCAGGAGGGTGGACATCAGAGAAGCAGTGGGGGGGGGACAGTGTGTACAGCCAGAATATTTTCACATCTAACTCAGGAATTATTTTCACCAGACATTATGCCTGAAAAGATTTAAATACCAGACTTGAAAAGATTTCCTTGTAAAAAATCAGTAATTACTGGACAACAGAAACTCATGGAGTACATTCAGAGCAGCTTCTTGCCCCCACAATTGAATATTAATTTTCACAATTAATACACAATTATATATTCAATATATGTATAGATGTTTTTGTTGACACCTCTACTTTTTACCTACTACATGTACTGAATAATATCACTTACTTTGCTGATTCAGATTAATAATATGAAATACAATCAACAATTCTATTATCTCAATTAGTTACCCATTTAAAGTGAACATTAATGCATCAATAATCACCATTCAATAACATAATATACATTATTCTGAAATGGAGCAGTCTCCAAAAAGTTTTACTTTCAGTACTTTAAGTATATTTTGATGCCAATACTTTTGTACTTAAGCAAAATGTTTAAATACATTTCTGCAATGTGGTATTGCTACTTTTACTTAAAAGATCCGAGTACTTCTTGCACCACTGATTATTCGTCATCTGTCACCAGAAGATTTTGTTTAGAATTCCGATCTCTCCAAAGCAGCCAAGCCAGGCTTTTGAGACGACTGCAGCAATGTCCTTGAAGGCTTCTGTGGCTGTCCTGCTTCACGCTGCTTTATGAGAGAGTACATGCTGTTGTCTTTATGCAGCCTTCCAAAGTTTTAACACCACTTTTGTTGTGATTCTCCAACTAAGCCTTTGAAAGTGGGAGTCAGCCTTGACAGTAATCCTGGATTTGAAAGTGCACTGTGGGCACAGACATCAGGGAGGTGGGGTGGGGTGGGGTTGGATCTGTCTTGTTGCTTCTTTACCAGCTGCTGCCAGCTGTGATGAATAGCAGTGTTATCTGAAACACATTCCCTTTATTTAGTTCTTCTCTACTCTTAAAGATAAATACGTAGGTTCTTCCAAAAGAGCAGTTAAAGCAGCTCAGGAGGACAGTAAGAGACAGGCGGTAAACTAAAAGACTGTGTTAAGAACAACATAAATGAAAAACACCTGTTATTCCAGGTTTGAAACAAGACCGCAGCAGAAGAACAAAGTGGGATGATGGGCGTGCTTCTGAAAAGTCTGGTGTAAACTGAAAACTACTCCACTCGGCCATCTGAAAAGATCATTTTTTCCCCTTCTTCCCGCTTTCAAATTTACTGCTTCTATGACAATATGCTCACTGTTTAATAAGCCCTGCAGAAACATCTGGATCTACTGACAGACACACAGCCTGTCTATAAACGGCTGAGGACGCACTGACTTAACTCCACTTGCCTTCAGTTGGCGGGGATGATGAATTCTGTGCAGTACAGACCATTATCACCAAAATTTATGTACAGCAGAGGATGGATTTCTCTTTCCTGTCAGGCTTTTGAAAGCCAACTGCCTGCCAAGGCTCATTTTCTAGATTGTTTCCTTAAGTCAATACATTGTAGTGGTCACTTGATATACACATTTTGTAAACAAAGGCAAATGCGAAACAGCATTGTGTGAACACAAAGCTTGGAGAAACCCGAGCTAAGCAAATAAATGGCTACATTAAACTGAGGATACAATATTTATATGGTACAATCCCTGCTGCTGTGATCTCTGCATTATTTACACTGAGTGATATGCCAATAAGTTCACAGGGAAATGAGAAACACTTGTCTTAAACAAATAACTGCCAGGAGAGTAAACTCATCATCATCACAAAATGATTTAATGAGTGACTCATATTCTCTATTGTTAAAAAAAAAGATGTACTGATACACTATAACTTGAAGAGTGACAGAGAAGGAACATTTGAACAATAATTTTTATGTAATACTGGCTCACAAAAATCAACTATGAAGTGAAGATAACAAGAGGTGACTGTGAAACTGACCAGAAAATATCTAACTAAGCTCATCAGAACCTGTTGGCTTAACCTGGAGGCTTTTCATATAGAGAGCAAAACTGAAAACCAGCATAGCAAACATTTGGCGGAGTCCACCAAAAAATGGCTAAATTCAGAGCAACCCAGTGGAGCATTACAGGCAGTTCCTGTATTTATTTGGTCCGCACTGCACCAAAAGAACCATGATAATCTGACAAATAAATAAAAGGGATGGAAATTGAACACACCTGTTAATATATCTCCCCCTCCCCCCTGACAGTTAATATGGCTCGGCCTCAAATATCCCATGTATAATTCCTGTGTAAGAGAGAACAGACGCTGGCGTTTACACGTTGAAATGTTTATTATTGCAGCCTTGGGATACAAAAAGGCTGCGACTGAAGGGCTGCCTGGCTAAAGAGGCACAGATTTACGCGAGTGAGATGGATTTGGACAGACTATAAGAGAGCAGGACAGGCTTGACGAGTCACCCTGCCACAAGAAGGAAAGAAAGAGCTTTCACTGCTTTCTTTGAGGTAAAGCTAACAGCCTTTGTACTGACATCAAAGATGGAGGTCTCTTGCTTGTTCAGCATTTCCCTATGTCAAGCTATTACAATGCAACAAGCTAGATTTTCCAACAGCGGAGCGCTACAAATGAGAGTCATTATTTCCTTCATGATAGAAAAACACAGCTCTAGCTATGTGCCGTCTGTATTTTAACAGCCATATAATCACAGTAAAAAGAACACTAGCCCTTACATTATAGTAATCTAATGAAAGGGTTACCTTATCCCATAGCAATGTTAGCAGTGTTGATGAACAATGAGCCCTTAAGACCAATTAATGCGCTTTTAGGGTGTTTTCACACGTGTGCTTTTTAGTCCAGTTAAATCGGACTATGGTAAATTTTACCCCTTGGTGTGATTTGTTTCGGCAGGTGTGAACAAAATAAACACACTGAAATGAAGACCAAAACAACCGCACAGAGACCCTTGGGAGGAAGGGGTCTCGGTCCAGTCCCAAACAAACTCTGGAGCGGTTCATTTGTGATGGGAACACGATCCGCCTTGATCTCACCCAACAACCAGGTGTGATCCCAAAGTCCCTATACATGCTCAACCCTTGCTCTGCTCAGGTATTTTAAGGCACTGCGTCTTCTTTGCAAAGCACAAAGCAGTGAAATATTTTCAGAACACTTCCACGAAGTGCATTTTGCATTTTGCTGGTGCACTGCCCAGATAATCATCACAGCTGTGAGCAAATGCTGAAAGTGCTGTTGCTCCATGTTAAACTGCATAGCAGTGTTTCTTGCACAGTTATATACAAGAGTCCGGAACACAGAACCTTCTTCCTGTATTTATTTTACGGCCCCCATCCCAGACACATCAGACCAATAAGTGGAGTGAGCGTTCTCACGTGAGTTGTGGTTGTTCATTTGCTTTTTCTCTGCGTGACAAGAAATCAAACCGAGGGAAATACTCCAAGTTCACAAACTCATCAACTGATTGAGACCAGAGCATTTAATTTTTGGCTTCTTCTATCAAATTTTGGAGTTGTCATATGTGTCCTATAACCTCTGGATGTCCACTTTTGCTGTCCTGTCCTATGTATCACTCCCACCTCCCCACCTGTTTTCTCTCTCCCTCTTTCTTTCTCCTTCTGTCTGTCTTCCTCTTATCCTTTATTCTCCCTTCTGTCATCATTCCAGATGCTGACTGGTGTCATAGGTGCTTTATAAATCCCTTTTTTCTCCTGTCAGACATCACTCCATCTTCCTTTCTTCCGTCTCCTCTAGCACCCCCCTCCTACCTACTCTCTCAGTAATCAAACCTCACTTAAGCTGTCCCATATCCTTATATCAGGACTTGCTGAGGTGGCGTGTTTTCTTTGGGAAATGACTCATAAATTAGGGGAGCTCCCAGGCTAGCTGTGAAAGAGCCAGACAAGCAGACACAGGGGTCCCTGATTAGTGTGGCTGGGAGAAAGGCCAGACAGGCCAAGGCTGCAGGACCCATTTAGGACCATCACTGACTTGAAAGAGGAAAAGAAAACATATTGATCAAATGGCACTGGCTGGGTCATTCTTAATAGCTGGGGAACAGGGATGTCTGAGCTAAAACTGAGCTGGGTCAAGCATCTTCAAAGCACTTTTAACTTTTGGAAAATACAACAATGTCAATTTCTATACATTTTATTTATATTAGCATTTCATAAAGGCAGAGCAAAACGTTGCAAGATGCAGGATGAACACAACATGGGAACACATATCTGCAAGCACATTCCTCTAACTGAGATATTACTGCCAGAAGCTTCTTTGTGCTCTGACGCATGGTGTGGCTTTAAAAGATGGGAAAGGAAGAAATGAAGAGTTTCCTGCCCATACAAGTTAGTGTCACCCCACCCTTAAATGTAGTTTTATCTCCCCTCAGATATACAATGACGATCTGAAGTACAGCCCAACTCCTTCTCATCATCAAACACAGGAAAACATTCCTATTGGGAAGAATCTGCGTCCAGGAGATGAATGCCAGAAACCTTTATATGAAGTTGTAAAAACAAAGCCTCCTGATGAGTTATACTAGCACTCACGTTCTGGACTTATTTCAACGTTAAAAAGGCTGTCCATTGAGGAAAACCAGGATGATATGCTGGTGCTTATCTAAGTGTTCACCCTAAACATAGTTTATTGAGTAATGGTAGCATTAAATTCTGAGAAGCAGACATTTTGCCTTAAAGACCAGCTACATTTCAAGGATTTTTCTGTTTGTAGGTTCTGTAAACATTTTTTTAAAGGAAAGACTAGAATGCTTTGTTTAAACCTGCGTTGTCCCTTTTACAAAACTGCTACATAAATCAATTCATATGCACGTGCACAAATATAACTACTTCAAACTTACTACACTAGCACACAACCAACATTTGCAGCAGTTCCATCCAGGGACCCATGTAGTATACATAAAGTCATTTTCAGCAACTGACTTACTTTATACTTACTACAGATGTGAAACAGTGCATGCATGGCAATTCAATTTGAATGCCACTTGGCTTTTGGATCCTACAGTTACTGTCATATAACATTCATTTACATAACCAAAAATGGAACATCCATATAAAACACACATATCATCCTCTACACAGATATATTTGAGGCCATTGTTCTGTTTCTGACAGCAAACTCCTCGAGCAGCATAGCTGTCTTAACAGCACGGTGTCTGACAGACGAGCAACAGAGAATACATGGAAGCACTGGACGTCTAGGCTGCGAACTAACAGGCTAATAAAGGTTATTCAATTACATCTAAGCAGAGACGCGTAAAAGAGGAAATGACAGCCTGCGAAGAGGAGGCTCCAATAACTCCAGGCATCTCCTGATCTTATCAACAGGTCTCAGCCGCTCTACCTAGTCTCTGCCTTCAGTCACACAGCAAACAGTTGTTAACACACAATCACTTAAACCTGGATGTTTGCTCTTTCTCTCTGAAACATGCACACAGCTTGCAAGTTTTGAGGATTTTAATAATTATGCCAGTTCACTTAATATGTCTACATTCTGACACATTTTCTTATCCTCTTCTATACCTGTCAAAGCACAAACAGCAGTTGTGTGACCTTGTGGCTGCTTGGTGGACTATAAAGAACACTGAGGTATTTTCCACTCACACTACAGCACTTTACCAGCTTAGACTAATTAAAAAGCTTCATGGGGCTTAAAGACATACCAAGTGCACTGGGCTATACCTGTGAATGGACGAACGACCTGAAAAGCAGGAACCTTTACAACGACTTCAAACCAATCATTTATATGGACAACTTCAACCTCACCCTATGCAGACAGTCTGGGGAAATCATGATTTTCATGACTCAACAACTAACAAAAACAACCCTTGAATGCTGAATGAATGTCCTGTAATTTTCCATTCACATTTTCACTACAAGAGACAAGGGGATTTCAGTTTCAAGAGGAATTGGGGTTTACAGGCTCTCCCTAAGGATCCATAGGGGCATAACAGTTTATTTTAGCACATTCTCTAAGGAGTAACTTTTACCTATTGGCCAGACAGACATAAATCCAATTTGACTGAACTATCAAAAAACAAACAAGACATTTAGCACAACGTACATTGGTGCTACTCATCAGTGAGCCAATCAGCCAACAGGATGCCATACATCTTTATGCCCAAACAGTACAGAGAATAAAAGCACACTCACTTAAACATTCCTGGCTGTTCAACAAGGTATTCAAAGCTTCAAGTCAAGCATGTTTCTCACATTATTAAATGAAGTCTTTTTTTCCGAGAATGCCCTTTAGTGCAGACAGCAATAAAGCAATATGCAGAAAAGTCTGACCCTTAAAACACAGAGCTATATTCAGTCTAACTCAAATGAGTATTTCAGAATGGCCAGGTGACGTCTAGCTTTTGGGACAAATTCCCTCAAAGCAGACAACAGCACAAGCTCTGTTGCTGCTCCGGCCGGGATATGAGTCTGAATGGCCCTGTGCCTCATTCCCAGCGGGACAAAACACAGGGGAAGAGAACAGTAAAGCCCTGAGGAGAGACCTGTGATGACCATTTTCTCACACAGTCAGAGAGCTGCAGAGCAGCTGTCCCTCACCTACCTAAGCTGTCCCAGCCAGGTCAGGTCTGCTCTCAGCTGCCAAAAACAATACCCTGAGACAACTGAGTGGCAAATTAGCATTTTATAGTTTGGGGTTGTAAGGAAGGTACAACAGAGAACAAGGTAGGAGGTGGAGAAGAGGGTGGGCGAGAGGAAGTGAGAGCTTTGACTTGAGACACAGCAATGATAGTGATTGTCATTCATGCTATTGTAAAAGCGTAGCTGAGTGTAATGAATGTAAATGGATACTAAAGGAGTCATTGTTCAGAAAGGAAACTGTTACTGATCATCTAAAGGTCAGGTAAATATTTGTTAAGGAAGCTAATCAAAATATGTAGTATGCAACAATAAATAATAAATAAATAATAATACTGAAGCTGACTGAAGGCTGCCAAGGAAACAATTCCTAAGGCATTAGAAATGCCAAGCTGGACCCAGCAATTGCTGAGTGAGGTCATCACAATTAAAAGACAATTCAGCAGAAGTGGAGATACCAGCGATATATACTAAAAAAAAAAAAAAAAAAAAAGATACCCTAGTAGTAAAGTGGTAAACAAAATATTCTGCACAGTCATGGATAAATGCTCTCAAGGACCGGAAAGTTAAAAAAGAAACTCATAAAAGACTTGAGGTACAACAGGCCTGAAAGGTATTTTCAAAAAAGTGATGCCAGGAAACATTTAAAAGCATATTTATTACATCCTGAATCTAAAAGACGCCAATCTGGTACCCTACCAGAGCTGTAAGACAGGACTACACTGCAAACTCCAGTCCCAAGCAAATCCAAGCAAACCACCTCACAGTAGTATCTACAGAGTGCTCCTGCTGAGATGGACTGACCGCCAAAATATCTTGAGAGCTGTGGGAAAGAAAACGGAGTTGAGCTGGGACGGAAAGCCTCTCCATGTCAGGATTTCCTTGAAATATTCAACAAAGATGAGCAGAGCATGCTGACACACAGAACATGCTGCAAGACACAGGCCTACAATATGGGGCACCCTGCCAGATGTACTTTTCCATCGTAACTGAGGAAAGAAGACGCAGCTATAAACCCCTGAGGAAGTGGCTTTAAGATTCGAAGGTAGAATTTCCCAACATGTATTTGTTTTCGAACATTTATCCTACTTAAAAAGGGTCAAGTGAGCTATGAATAACTGAGGGCAACACTGCAATGACGGGATTAAGGATTGATGATTCAATTACCGTTGCTGTAAACAATATATTTAGTCAGCATTGTAATGTTGAGACAATTGAGACATGTAAAATGACTCTAATTTGTTCAAGACACAAAACTTGTGTTGAATTTGTGGGTGTACACAACAAATTCATTTCCTTTGTTTATGAGCAGAATGAAAAACAAAAACAATCATTGAGCATTACTCACTGACAGGAAATAACAGAAATAACATCACCCAAGTGTTACGCCAACAGGTCAGATGTCAGCATTTAACATTTCTATGTCAAATGGTTTTACAGGGGCGCCGTCACCCAAATCAGTCTTTGAATTATTACTTCTTGAAGAATGACCAGCTGAACTCTAAAATTACATAAAAGATGCAAAAATAAGAAATATTCTACATTTCATGTAGCTTTGAAGATAACTGACATAAATAAAAAAAATACAGGATGAATAACTCTGCCTCCACATCTGCATATTACCTGAATTCCCCAATTCCTATACATCTCTCAATTGAATACCATTAAATACACAAATTCAGCCTCATGATCACAAAATGAGATCTACAAGAGCAGAGATGACCACAGCTGTCATTTATAGTTGTGCGACAGAGACGAGACAACTGAAACAGTATAGATAAAAAGAGGAGTGATCCAGAGCACAGTTTGTCAGCACTGGTGAGAAAATGTTTCTTCAGGTGCTTCAAACTTGTAATTTAATTTAAAAAAAAAAAGGGTGTCTGTAATCCCATGGTAATAAAACCATAAATCTGTTACATTCAAAATATTTTGATAAGTTGCTATTGGCTCTCAAAAGCCAAACATGAACTCATTTTATTTGACGGCTTGTTCGCAGTAATCAGAAAATGGTTGTTATGAGATACTTTATCAATACACATATTATATTTTTTACAGAACTTATCAAACATCATAAAAAAAGGTACAATATAGCTACTGAGACCAAAACCAACAAAGACAGCAGTTAAACTGGGACCTGACTTACTTTTCCATTGCTACCACCTGTGCATACAGCTTCAACATTTTGTATTCAATAGCACACGGACAGAGCAAACTCTCAGCCGATCTGAGGAGGTGGTGTTTGTATAAATCTAGGAGGACAAGTCCCTGTTGATCCCACCACACCCACTGGTTTCCTCTCTGAAGGGCCTGGAAGGTAAATAACAGCAGGACAGAGATCATTCTGACTGCAGCGCTCCTTGACCACAAATGCAAACACACACACACACACACACACACACACACACACACACACACACACACACACACACACACACACACACACACACACACACACACACACACACACACACACACACACACACACACACACACACACACACACACAGGCATGTGTGTGTGCACTCACACACGAATCAACCCCGCGAGTTGTACGGCCAGTACCCACTCTGTCTCCCATCCTGACATTTTCATCACCTTCCCCCGCACAATCTGACTTCCTCCATTTCACAAGCCTTGTAAACAAACACACCAAACGCTAACATTGCATAACCCAATCGGCGACCCAAGCCAAATGTCGCCTCTGGACACACACATACACTTGTCACACTTGTCCACAATGAGAGAGAAAAATGTAAGCGCTCCCCAAGCTCTGATTCAAGCATCCGCAAATTTGCTTATCATTCAATATATCTGTCACAGAAATTTCCCCCTCCTTGCCCACATTCCCCTCTTCTCCTTCACTTTCTTGGCCAACAGGTCTTTCCATCTGTTAGCCAGCTGGTGAAAGAGGAGGAGGGGAGGTGGTGGTGGTGTCAGAGAAGGAGTGGAGGGAGAGGGGAGGGGGGCCTGCTCCACCCGGCGGTTTGCTACTCTCAACAGTCTAACTTTCTCCCACTGACTGTAATGACTCTTCTGTGGGTCTCATTAGGGCCTGACCCAGCACTGGGTTCACCTCCCTGCATGATGTCACATCCAGGCCACAGACATCCCAGTGTTGAATACAGAGCACCGCAACAAATCACTGACATAATGTTGATCCATACTGCAGTATTACCTTTGTGTTTGCGAGGCAAAAACTACAAATTTTTAGTCAACAAGTTAATGAATAAGGTGGACCTTGATTGATCTTATTGCAGAGAAACACACACGTCCATACAGTTTGGTTTCTAAAATTTTGCTGGCAAAGCAAGCTGTACAAAAACAAAGAGAGCACGCACAAAACTCTGTTAAGGATGGGATGACTTCAGATGGCTCTAATACAAGCATCAGATCTAATTAGGCTCTTTCCCGGAGCCAAAGTAAAGACAATATCCAGCTGAATGGATGCCATTGAGTAAAGCCTGTGTGTCAAAATGTGTCACTTATCAGTCTTTTCTTCCTCCTCCTCCTCCCATCTCTGCTTCTGCCTCTCCTCTGACAGACAGTTTCAGGGCAGGTCTGGGGTCAACAACATGTAACCTGACCCTGTCCAGCGCTCGCTCTCTCTCTCTAATGATCCTGGCGTCACTCCCATTCCCAGTGTTGTTTTAACCTGATGTTAATGTGCCCATTCTGCACTTCTGAAACAAAGTTCTATACATACATCTATCCTCTGTCACCTCTGCTGTCAGCTGTGGTTTTTAAGTAGCACTACCTTAAATGAGAAAGAACACATCTTTTTAATGTCTGTAATCACATATGTTACAGCTTGTCAACACTGGGAAAGACATTTATGTTGGCAACATTGCAGATATACTGGCGATCTGAGAGTCTGCACAATTAATTTTCTCTGTACAATGACTGCTGACTGGCTCTTCCTCAAAGACAAGGCCTGCGTAAGAGCTGTCCATTCCAGGTAAATTGAAAGAAGATGCTTTTACTTGAACGGTTATGATAAATCACTCTTACACTGCCACTTTCAAAAACAAATCGACTACAACCCTGACTTCAAAGTGGTTGGAATGCTGTTTAAAACGAAAATAAAACAGAATGTGATAATTGCCAATCCTTCTTGACATATACTCAAACACATACTGCAACATGTTTCAAAGATGTTGGGACAGGAGCAACTTAAGACTGAGAAAGTTGTGGAGTGCTCAGAAAACACGTCTGGAACATTCCACAGGTAAACAGGTTCATTGGTAACAGGTGAGAGTATCATGATTGGGTATGAAAGGGGCATCCTGGAAAGCTGGAACCAGGTCTTTATGAACACATGATTGTATAAACGATATTACTACATGGGCTCTGGTTTGCTTGCAAATGATTGCATTTTGCTTTTATTTACATTTTGCACAGTATCCCAATTTTTGGAACAAGGGTTGTACCAATGCCACAGATCAGCTGTATCACCTCAGACACCTGCAAAACTGGATTTCTACTCTAAAACTGTTATAAAAGTACTAAATGAACAAACAAAAGCATAACTGTGACCAAAAAAAAGGGTTGGTGAGAATTCACAAGACAGACACTATAAACTGAAACATCCTGCAGACAATAGACTGTAGGAATGATACCCTCTGGGCTGTTGACTGCTTTTTCTGTCCCACTACATTACCAGAAGCAGTTCCAGACCTGTATTGCCATGGAAACTTTCTTGACCTTTGAGCCCTGGTCGTGCTACACCTGTCAGCGAGTCACAACTGCACTGTGGGATCCCCTCCACCCCCATTTAACCCTCACTCTTGAACAAGATCCTGGGCTATGTAAACTCAACAACTCACCCCCAATGAGGAACGGCAATTATTAACATGCTAGAGCCATTGTTGTCAACACCAAAAGAGCTAGTGCTTTAACCTACAGGTGGTGCCTTTAGTAAGCCAGTGGAAAGATAAATCCCATCAGTACCTAATGCTGTGTGAATTAGTGGTGTAACCCGCACAAGACCATGATCACTGTGCCTCCTGTGTATATTGTATGTATGGACTAGTCACCATATCACAGAAGAGGAAACTTTGTGCCCCTGTGACCCTGGGACCAATGCTGCCTGGATAATTTAGCGCCTGGCAGGGTCTCCAATAGCAAATGAGTCCCAGGCATGAGGCCAGACAACAGCGAATGACTAACACCTATTGTATGACAGAGGGAAACATGGAGCATGCTACTTTGGTGGATGAGGAAACTTCGTTTTTGAAAACTTTTACTTGTTTTGCTGTTAACTATTTGGTACTGCAGAATTTCTGGTAGAGACAATGAAAAGGATGAAAAAATGATTTGTTAATGCTATTTCTGAATAATGTAAGGCCAACCAACAACACAACCAACATCTTTATCTACAGACACTTTTTTCTTTTAAAAGCAATATATAAGATCTAATGTATCATGTGGTGGGAAAGATCATCAGACCGGCAGTGGAAAATCTGTTTCAGCACTATCTCTCTTGTTACAGCATATTGGTATTAACTTCAGATATACTGAGGTTGCCCTCTGCATTAAGCCAAGAACTGTTTCTTGGATGCGATTCTTGGAGATGCACTTGGTTTCCCTTTGAAAATGTGCTGCTGTTCTGTGAATCCTCCCCCCCAAGGTTCTCAAGAGAACTCGGAGTGGAGAGAAGCAAACCCAGATGATTTCTTTAGTCCATGCTTTGAAGTTTTATGGTACAGCAGCTCTATGGAGCCTCAGAGGGCAAGGCCCGGATGCGCCTGAGCTGCATTAGGCATGTATGGTACAGACCACCATTTCATATCAATCGACCACATGCTCTGGACACACATGCACATGGTCAGTAAGTTCATTAGTTTCTAAAAACATGTTTTCATTCCTTAAGTCGAAAGGAGAGAGCAATTGGTGACAGCATGAGCCATTCACATTGTATTGACCTCATCTCAACACACCCCCCACCTCACACACAACATTCGTGGCCTGTCTCCCACATCCTATTCAGACCCTGTTGGGTGAAAGCCCTAAGTCTTCCCTCATTCAATAAGATGCCTGTCCATTCGAGCTGAGGTTTCCATGTCTCTCCAAACACAGAGAGGCTAGGTCAGAAGAAAAGTCCACCAGAGAGAGAAATCCCATCTGTGTCCTCATCCATTCTGCGGGTCTGGACATGAGCAAACAGTTTGCTTTCACCACCCTGGCAACCCTTTTCTCTTCACACTGGCAAACCATTTGAGTCCACACACACACAAACACTGAATCAGGGTTCCTGACGGCAGACCCAACACCCTCTCATGAATTGAGAGAGATAAACGTTTTAGTAGTCGCACACAGAACAAGACTTCCTGGCTCTTTGTGACACGGGTAGCAAAGCCGGCTGAGAAACCTGGAGACACTGACAGGAGGAAACCCTGTTTTCTGAACAGCGGAGAGATCTATGAACCAAGCTACTTTGAAAACATTGTGTTTAAATGGCAAGCCTTCAACTATGGCGCAATGAGGATATATTTGATGTTTGCATATGGTAATCATTGTCCAGACATAAAGACTAGGCTTAGTTCAAAAAGGTTAAAAAAAAAACCTCTTTAATGTGGTGTATTACAATAACATATTGAGATCTGCAGATAAACATTAATGCAAGAAAATGTGGTCTAAAACCAATATCATTTTATCTCCAATATTCCTGTTGTAAATTTAAATGTTTTGTTACAAAGCAAAAGGGGTTTAGAAAATGCTGCCAAGCTATTGTTTAGTCTAAACTCGACTCCATTACTGTAAAACCTAAATATATTTTCACATGTTGATTTTTGACCAGGTCAAAATATTAATGGAACAGGTGCATAATGTGTCAGCGGTCAACTTTTTTAAATGCAAAGGCTGCCTCCTTCTCAGTTCAAAGCATCATTCCTCTTTCAATTACATGTCACAGAGACACAGAGCAATGCGATGGGAAAGTTCAGTCCTCAATTGGGGAGTCTGCTTGGACAGATTGGACAAATATTTCTTTTGTGTGGTCGTCTCCTCGCCTCTGTTCGGCCCTGACAGCCACAGAAGAGGGAGTGAAGAATCCAAACTGAACTACATTATGGACTGGGTGGCTGTTCTATCCAAGACACATGGCTGTCTCACCAGCTGCCAGTCTGTTTACACTTCACCACTAGCTGTAGGTATCAATTACGTTTATGGGAGAAAAAAGGAGGCTAATAGTATAGCGCAGGCAGAATTCAGATCTCTAACTACGTTTTTCATGTAAAGAAGGGTTTTTCGCCTCCCAAGAGAACGGCATGTCTAGATAAACAGCAGAAATTATAGCAACATGATGACAAAAGTACAATAATCAATTTTATCCTCATGCTGCAATAAAAAAAAACTAGGGATGGAAATATAGTTGAATTTTATTGTAGGACACATAAATTCAAAGCACCAATTTTAGCTTGAATGATTGTTTTGACGGCGACTAGGAACACACTTTAAAAAGAGTTTAAAAAAAAAACAAAAAAAAAACACTTTCCTATTTTCATCCCAAGCAAAACTCCAGACACAGTGAGACAACTTCAGATGTCTTTTGCACCATATGGGGCCATCTACAGAGTGGAAGGCTCTGTAACAGCACACCAACTGCAAGGACAAACAGCAGCCCAGACCACATGTTCCCGTAAATCAAACCCCGACTGCTCTATCTGTGTCAGCGTCTGACATGCAGGACTAAAGGGCAGATAATACCATTATGATCACTTCATAGTCCTGCTTCACATCCTGCTCAGAGAAATGGAGACAGACACAAGGTAAATCTGAACAGGATGGAAAAAAAAACATTCTAGATGTTTAAACCCTTATTTATAAATGGAAAATACGACAAGTGTTCCACCAGCAATGCCTTTAAAAATTTACACTTTGGAGTTGCAAAGTACAATTCCAGTCTTCTGTTGACTCACTGAGGAGCTTTAAGAATAGTCTGAGTGGCTGATTTTCTGGCTGAAGAGAAACTGACTGCTGAAACAGTTTTTCTTAGTTGAGCATCTTAACAACCATTAAAGAAACTTAACCAAGTAATGCATCTGTATCTTAAATAGGTTCTTAGTCAACTCATAAAGGCCAATTTAAAAGGCAATAAGCCGTAAAAGAGCGTCAAGTAAATACTAAAAGTACCCCTCAGGTTAATTTAATAGACACTCTGTAGGAATCAAGGCTAGATTAGAAAGCAAAGATATTTAGTTCACAATCTTCACAAAATTCAGCAATTATTCACATTTGAGCATCGTGAGCTGCTGAATTCTTGGTATTCCATCTTAAACAAACTGATACAGATTATTTTCTGACTTAACAAATAATGTGCTGCTTTCGTTTAAATTCAACATATCAACAGAAATTAGAAGCATTTAGTCTCCATTGTATGGCAACAACCTCTTGAGCTTCACATCGGCCCTTTTTTTTGTAAGATCTTTACATTGCAGCCTTAAGTTTCACACTCATAACGGAGATTAAATAGAAGTCTGCATAAATTCAATCCTGTCAACTCCCAAAATTGTGTTTAAGAGGACATTAAGCTGTCATTAGCGGAATTTCTCTAACCAGAAACCTTCAGTCTTTCAGCAGAAACAAGACAAGTCTTGTATAACAACGGGAGGCTGATAACCAGAGCCAGGCCAGGGCTCACCATGAAGGGACCTACCAACCAGGCATGTCATCAGACACAGTCCACTAAGAGACTCCTTCAGCAACATCATCTGTGCCCTCTTGTGGAGGGCTGGCACAGTTCAACCTCCTCACACTTCTTCACTCCCTGTATCTTGCTGTTTGATCTGAGGCAAAAAGACCACAGCTGCTGGCAAGACACATTTTTCAACAGTCTTTCTAACCTCTTCTTTTCTCTTGTTGCTCTTCTTTCTTTCCTCCCCCAAAAGTGTTGGCAAGACCAAGCACCTCTCAACTTCATGGACATGTATCAGAGAAACTGGTATCAGCCCCAAACCCTTCATTGTTTGGCCTAAACTTGAAAGACTCTTCAGCACGCTAAGTCCAATCATGAGCTAAACTGTTACTGACATCATGGAGGAAAACTAAAATTGCCCAGTTATCGATGATTTCTCCTCATTCATTTACTGGCCCCTCTTTGAGATGAGCCAATGTGTAACATAAATATCAAAAGCAATTTAAAGGGGGATTTTACAGGCAGATTCTGCCCCACTGAGATGATGCAAGAGAGTGCTGATCTTGTAATGGGAACCATCAGAGAGGAGAGAGAGAACAGAACAGTCAGTACACAGAAGTCGTCGGCTGTAATCTTGAAATCATTTTCTTGTGATAAAAACAGTTTATGGCTCTTATTCAGTTCCAGAAGTGAATAATTTGATAACTGCCTCTTTTAGGTTGTTAATGTAAACTCAAGATATCCCACATGAATGGATCATCATGGAGCACTGGTTAAGAGAGAGACCTTCAAGGTTGCATATGATAAAGTGAGCAGACCTACGGGAATCCAAGTGAGGTGGTCTTTAAGACGAGTGGATATGCTCCCGATAAGAGCTCATAACTCGTGTTATGTTAATTCTATATAATGGTGACGATGTTTCTACCCATTCAGCACAAAGTTGTTTTGGATACCAAAAAGCAGTGTTTCCCTCTTATCCAATAAATCCATTTTATTTTTATGTTAGCTCTTGCGCTGCCACCAATGAGATCATGTACTATTAAGTCTGCCTGTATGCCTACCCTACAGCACAGATTGTATAGGCTTATATTTGTGGGTTACAGAATTTTACAAGACTGAAGCATTTTTTTCACCCACTTCTCTACATCTTTGTGGTCTCTACCTTAATAGCAGACGAAACACAGTGTGGCTAAAAAAATGTTGACGGTTGAAGTAGACTACCTGCTGTGTAACCTTCGGACACAACATTTTGGTTTGAGTCAACTCCATTCCCACGGATCAAACAACCAGCCGAGGCTTCAGAGGTACTCAGTTTGGATAAACACGACTTTTGCAAACTTTTGATTGAAATGGCTCTAAATAAGAAAGAGGTTTAAGCTGTCCTCAGGGTGGATATAGTGAAAAAACAATACGGGACAGCTGGTTTAGACATCCAATCATCCTTTGTTCAAAATCATAAAACTGAATCCCAGAAAATGGAAAGCATTTTGTACAGCCAGAGCAAAAACACTTATGACTCAGACAGGATTTCATTCTAGCTCTGCAGTAAAAAAAAAAAAAAGTGCAGGGAATTCGTCTTCTTTGTATACTCATACTCTCAAAATCTTAAGCAAATCATGACAAACTCCGTCACAATAACAAATGTGACTTGTTAATGTTCCGGTCCGTCCATCGCGCTTCGGTTCAACCGAGCTGAAGCCAGTGTATCATGACCCTTGAATAATTCCATCTCGCACTGCATTGCTGGGAAATTGAGATCAGACTTTTGGCAGCATTAGTCTGATGAGGGGAAACAGCGTCATCTTGGTGATTGGGAAGGAAGAGGACCAAACACTTCCAATGTTACTCACATTGCGACAATTAAACTGTCCTTTGCTATTTCCCCTGCTATGACCTACAAGCCAGTGGCCCTTAACCATCATCAAATAACTGAAGCAAATGCTGATGACAGGTATGAGTAAATAGAAAGGCAAGAAAAGGTCACTCATACACTTCTTGCCAACTAAAGGACATGATACTCTAGAAAAGAGAGCAGGGGAAAAGAGACAGAAGAGGAGCAGGTGTGAAGCAGCTTAAAGCCGTCAAACTTCTTCTGGCAATAGTACAGACATTCTCAGGTCCCCCGTGGTCAGAGATTCATTTAAGGTTATTGAACAGAGCCGATCACACACCAGCTCCTCCCCTCCCTACTGGCCAGTAACAGCACCATCATTCAATCCTACTCCACCCTTTTCCCGCATGCTGTCCCTTGGAGCCCTGATGAAGAAAGACGGACACTGCAAAAGTGACTTTATTGCCAAATCAAATGATTCAATATTATTTCTACCATTTACACAGTTTTTGTATGAGGATGTTAAGCGCAACGGGTTATCTGGAACCTGTAAGGGTGATTGCTTAAGTGCTTAAGAATTCATTACAGCAAGAAGGGAAGGAAAGGAGCAAATGAAAACAGTATTTCATGAGAAACACTTGAATCAGTTTCAAAGATCACATCAAAATTAATGTTCCTGGACAGGCAACAGGCTATGGTTTATTATGGTGGTAGTAAGGTTTTGCTGAGGGCAGACATAATCAAACCACAAATGTATCCAAAGTGATTAGCAAATGTTTAAAGTTTAGCAAAGACAATCAATCCTTATCATACACAAGGGCATGGTAGGCAGCTACATCACTTTATGTAATCTGGCAAGCTGGGCCAGACAATTTATTATCACTTCATCCCTAAAATTTCTTCAGCTAACATCCCACAATTATTTATCACCTCTGTTCAACAAAGAAAGACAGTGACATGACATTGCTTTTACTGGAATATGAATCCAATTACCATCTGGTGGGAGAACTGATGTCGGTTTGGTGTTCTCTGATCATGTTTGATTGGTCATGGCGAATCACAAAGATGAATAAACATATGGCTGTAGCATCTGGATTCAGATAACTATCA
This sequence comes from Chaetodon trifascialis, assembly GCF_039877785.1. Lineage (NCBI taxonomy): Eukaryota > Metazoa > Chordata > Actinopteri > Chaetodontiformes > Chaetodontidae > Chaetodon > Chaetodon trifascialis. The sequence goes on from NC_092073.1 coordinate 14,394,005, forward strand.
CAAAATAAATCAGCTATGAAGTGTTGTTTTTATATTTGGCATTACGACAAAAGGTTACATGTATTTGCTACACAGAGAAAATGAGGGTGAATCTGTAAAGATGAGTCAAAGAATTAAGATTCAACATATACATCTAACTCCTCATCCACCAGCAGCCTCTGGCAGACAGCTTTGATAAATTGGTGAAAGCATAAAAAAAGTATGCTGGCAGCCAATTAGAATAAAGCTGCATGAGATCAGGTAATAAATCACAGCTTGAGTGAAAAGCCATGTGCAGACTCAATAAATTCACTGCAACTTTATATGTTAATGAAAATATAAAAAGAAACAGAAAAGCTCTTTTGGAGCTCAGGATAGTGAAACCATCAGCTCTGATGGTGAAACAAAATTCTAGTATAACTGCAGCAGTGGAGGTGCTCCACATTACCCTGAGGGGGCTTTAGTTGGATGTGGAGACAAGGCAGCTTGACAATAAGTGTAAGAATGATCGGGTTAACAGTGCTTTTATGTCCTTGCCACAACATTTCGTTTCAGTCCACTCCAGATAGGAACAAAACCCATCCACACAAGCAGAAACATTCCCAAGACGCAGTGCACCACCAGACCAAGATTAGATCCTTGCTTTTGAAACAATAATAAGACTAATATGAGCACAACATTCCCTGGATCCAGAGACAAGCACTGAGTTTGGATGAGTCATCTGACCCAGGTCTAAGCCTCACCCACCGCAAGGACGGTCAATGTGTAACACACATAGAGCCCAGTCTTTGAACAGATCCCCAAGCGTCTGCAACTCTGACCACATCACTGTCACGGAGAAGAACCATGAATTAGTTTGGTGAGAAAGAAGAGAGAGAGAGACAAGACAGCTCAGACTACCGTTCTCGCACGCTGAGGTCTCACAATTGACCCTTAAAGTGCTGAGTACCTCTTGAGACTCCTGGACCCTCTGTGACTTTTACAGAGATCTGACAGAAAAGCCTCACAATCAGCCAGAGATCACAATAGGATTTCTGTTCATCCATCCACTATGTAATCCTTCTGGATTTGCTGAACAACTCTTTGGAACAACATTAAATACATAATGTTCCAGAGGATCATACAAGCATTTGCTAATCCCACCAGTGATCTTTTTCTTTCAAACACAACACACCAAAGGGGATGAGCCGTTTCCACGTCGTTTATCATAAGAATCGAGATCAACGCCGTCATCTTTATGGAAAAGGCATTAAATAAACTTGTGTCTGTGCTACTATACCATGTATAGCTGTAAAAGGGAAGCGCAATAAAAAGACACAGCAAACAGCCGAAAATGTTAGGACAACTACTCAGCTAGGAAAAACATAACACTTGTTTAATACAGACAGTATGTCCTTCACACTTCACAAGTCCTGCCAAGTCTAACAGCCTCAACTATCCACACAACAATGATGGATATCTTCTGGTTTACAATGTTGGGGTGAGGATGGTCAAAAACTATTTTCATTCTGCTGCCTGAGGTTTAAACAGTTCATACTTGAATGCAGAATAGATTTGAGATTTGTTCCTAATACTTAAAGCACAAAAAGATATAACAATGTTAGATTTACACAGATATATGTTAGAGGGTGGCTTCATGAAATGTCATCACAAAAGAAGATGAAACTAGCACGCAGCTATAAAATCTATGTAAGCTAATCAGACGCTATGGAATAACCTGTGATGATTTGTTTTGCACAGTAGTAGCGATAATTTACAGGCCAAGCGCAAGCGCTTCAAACTGTTTACAACCTCACTTGTTGAGAAAATAAAACAACAAGCCAACCAACAAACAGCTGAACATATAGTTAGCTTAACCTAGCTTACCTTCAAAATGTCCTTCAACTTGAACGCTGACGTGCCCCCCGCGTCGTCACCGTTTAACGTTATATGAGTCGCTCTCGCTGACAACATTTGAGTTACAGAGCTAGTTGTGTGTTTCCTCAAATAAAATTACAAGCCAAAACCATGACGGTTGGTAGACGACTCGTGTACCGCTGTTTTACGGCCACTTCCAGAAAGACTGGAAGAAAACCCAGAGCAGGCCGCTCGATACACGTATAAACGTCATTAGCATGACTTCTTGGTACAAACGAACATGGCACCCGGAAGTGCCCGCGCGCACTTCTTTGAGCCTGAAGAAGAAGAAACTGAGGAGGCTCTATTTTTATAGTTGTTTTAAAGGCATATTTTATACGCAAGGAGATTTCCTGCTGCCACACTCAGTTTTGGCTTTTCAATATTTATTTTTCTTGTGCAGCACATTAAATATTTTTCATTCCGCTGCACAGTCTTTGACAAATCTGGAAATATCTTCAAAACAGCAGCCAATTGTGTCAAACGGTCTGTGCCATTGGGTTGTTGTTGGTTCTTAGTAGTTCTTGCTGCAGAAGTCAAATATAAATATGATGATCACGTGAATATTGAACCAAAGGGAGGGTATTGAGGTATTCTAACAGGCATCCAGGTCCTGTTAGTTACAGTCATAATTCAATGTGACTTACATTTGGAGCACTTTTAAGGCTTTGATGGACATCAAATTCTTCCAGTTAAAATGAGGGATTGTATGCGCATACACACACACAATTGCTGTATATAAACACACAATTCTGTCCACTTTGCTACAGATGAGCTCTCAAACGAGTGCTGGGTTGTGCTATGATCTTGGTGTAGTGGCTGCAATCACAATTACTCCTGCTTTTGCAATACATTATAAACAGCTGTAAAACTAACCATACTCAGGTACTCAGAAATACGTGAATGGTCACAGTTTCAGTCATTTGTTCTATAGTCCCAGTTTCAACGGTGTGCTCTAATACACACATTGTGGTACAATTTGACCACATTACAGGCATTATATTCAGTATACAGCTGAAATCAACAGCCAGCGCCCCAAATGCTGTGGGGTTGACAAAGTACATGCTCAAGACTAGAGCAATAGCACACTCATTTCCAGTGGTGCAAGACATAGTCTGTGAGCATGAACAATTCTGTGCTGACAACAAGATAGACACAAGCCAGACTTAAACTGTTTTTCGCTTTTATTGCTTTGACTGTTTATTACCGCAAATTTTCTAAAACAACTTTAGTGGAGCAAAACATCTGAGTTTGACCTCAGATAGCAGCACACAGCAGCACTTTAGCCTTTCTGTTGATGACGCACACGAAGAAGATATCAGCTAAAGAGTAGGGGCTGATTTCATTCGTTCTGTGAGAACACGCAATTCACTTCAATGAGCACCCAAAACAAAATCCAGATTGTTGATTATGTTTTAAATTACCATGAAAAGCAGCCACACAAACCCCCCCATTTGGTCATGCAGAAGAGTTCTCACAACAAGAGTTTAATATAGAGCTTCTCAATAATCGTACATAGTGTACTGGGAGTGTAGCTTGAGGAAGTAGATATTTTTTCAGATTGCAATCTAGACATATGGAAATATGGTCAAAAAAGTGTCTGCGCATGTTAGCTTTTTCATTTCAAGCAGTGAATGATACTGACTTTATATGCCATCAAAGCATACCTCTTTTCCACCATAGATTTATTTGTGCTCTACGTCAGGATGAATTCCAGCCTGTTCAGTTGTAAATTAAGACCTGGGTCAGTCTGCTGACCATTGATGGTGGTCCAGATCTCCCAGTAAGTACAGTGATGTCTGCCGCTATTCCTGGGTGGCCCTTGCAGTTGCTTTGAATGGGCCTGGTGTATAAAGCCTGCGCAGAAAATATACATTAAGAAGATATTAAAGGATTCGTACTCCAGAAAGATGGCATTCATGTTATGATATGTGATCTCTCTGATTCTCAGTGACATATGTGACTGATAAAGATATATGTAGTTTGAGCTAAATTATTATATACGAGCAGCAAAGGAATACTCACAATCATCTTTGGAATAATCAAGCAGTCATATGGCTCTAATCTGAAATATAATACAAGCTGTGGCAAGTAGAGGTATCAGTAATGGCCCAACCATTTCATCTTTATAAGTTGTGACATACTAAGACATTCACAGACACACAGAGGGAGGAAAAGCATCAGAGCGCTGTCTTTGTGTGACATCTGCGGCAGTAATTTAAGTCTTCATCTCCTAAACTGTCTTGTCTTATTCCAGAACTCCTCATGCCTTGATATTTTGCTGACATAAGAAATGAAAGCCTGCAGGAGACACATGAACTCAGAGAAAATATTGATAGTATAAATGGAGTCAAGAACAGATGGCAATCACACTCCCAAATCCAACAAAGTGAAAATGGAATAAGAAATGTGAAAATCGTAATTTCCCTTTTCTGACAGGAAAATATTGTTTATAGTGATATAAAGATATCAAGGCACCGCTGTGACGCGATTATGCCATGTCCTCAAATTCTTTTACAGATCTTTCAAAACCACATCCATTTCCAATGAGCACATGATGTGCTGAAATACATGGGACATGTGTCCACATACCATGTTTTATAGGATGGGTTTTTCAGTGATTAGTCTTCTCACACATCCTTTTACAGGAATCACCCTCAGTGAAATGAGACTGGAGACTCGAGGAGCTCTGTTGACCACATCCCGAGAGACAGACTGAAAAGTTGGCATTGCGGGGTGTACCATACCACAAAGCACAGTAGGGTTCCAATGGAGGGATCAGACTGCGTCAGGCTGGAGGGTGTGTCCATGCTGTGTGTGTGTGTGTGTGTGTGTGTGTGTGTGTGTGTCCATGCTCTGTGTGTGTGTGTGTGTGTGTGTGTGTGTGTGTGTGTGTGTGTGTGTGTGTGTGTGTGTGTGTGTGTGTGTGTGTGTGTCTCTAGAGTTGACGTCGCCTGTGTAACACTCAGACAACCACAGTTTAACCAACACGTGCCCAGGCAAACACACAGCAGCAATGTAGTCGTGGCCAGAACAGATTTCGGTGTCTCTGTCAGCACCACAGTACGTGTGCGACACAAAGTTGGATGGATCATGCATCTGGGAAAGGCTGGATCAAACAGAGACCATGTTATGGTGGCGAAAGAGTGTGTTTTAATGAGACACACTCTCAAGATGCCATTTGTGTGTAAGATCTAAATACAGCACATGACAAGGTGAGACACATCAAAAACAGAATGGGGACATGTGCACCAAATAATTTTAATGAATATAACAGCATTCCTTGTATTCCCTCCACATCCTGGGTGTTTGCTATTTGAAAACCACTACATCTTTTAACAGCCCATTTCAATAAATGCTTTCTTAACGTGGGTGTGCTGCCCTCACAATGTGAATATGCTCTAGGCCTAGAAAAAGAGTCCGTCAACAACAAAATGCATCTGTTTCTGGACTCCATATGAAGTTCAATAGCATGCTATAGAGCGAACAAAAATAAATGTTATATCCCATACTCTGAAGTAATATTTTCACTTTTTATCATACAGTTACAGTACAATGTCTACGAAATATCTGTGAAAAAGTATACAATCTTTTTTTTTCATTCATATGAATTAGAAAAATAATTGTCTCTGTACACTTATTCAAAATGTCCAGTGGTTTGCATAATAGTTTGATTGGATCAATGTCTCCGGTCTTCGTCACTATAGGCCTGTGAAAAATGAAAGACAAAAACATCAGTCTCCTAGAAACCAAAATCAGACACATTTAACCGCTAATAAGAGTAATAACTGAGTAATTACTATAAAACAGCCATTTAATATTTGACCATGTCATAGACAAACATGAGGTGGAAAATCCGGCGTGCCCGGTGGAGATTCCAACGACCATATTTCACAATGCGTTCTGGGAGAGCAGCGATTGGGGTGACTTAAACAGCGAGCTTTGAGTTTTGTAGCCATGGCAATGCTCTGGCCTCTCTGATAGCCAAGCAGCAGCAGCCTGCTCTCAGATCTCTGTCCAGACTGGCACCCTGACACTGGGAACTGTGGGCACCTCCAGAGCCACAAGAAGGAGAACCGCAGACGACCTCAAACCAGACAGACTTTCTCTTTCTCCCAAATGTTGACGCTGAGAGTTGACGCTGTCTGCTGCGTGTAAACTCAGAACCCAAGTGACTTAATGGAACTGGGCAACAGCGCTCCTGTCTCCACACATGGCCAGCCTCCACCAATCACATTTCAGAGCCACTGTGCCCTCCATTTAGCCTGTAACTGTAATTGAATGGACCATAAATGAAGGTGGAGGCTTCTACAGTTAGTCAGCCAATGGCAGTTATTTGGGTAACGTGTTGTGGCTCTGCAAATGAGGTCATTGACAGACACCGAGGCTCTCTAAACTTCAGGCTGTCGCTTACAATAGCAAAATGAATATAGCACATTCTGACATGAGTCTGTCTCTCTGAGCTTTAGGCTGTAACTGTTCACTTTCTCACCTGAAAACACAGATCTCTTATTGGCATCTCGTGCACCACCTGTGAAAAAAAAGAAAAAGAAAAAGAGAGGAAATGTGTCATGTAGGGCAGCATAGGAAGGAAAAGGCTGATATTTTGGGAAATACTCGTATTTGCTGTCTTGCTGAGAGTCTTTCCGTTAAATATGAAGCTACGGCTACAGCTTAGCTACGTTTAAAAACTTTTTTAAAAACTGATGGAACATCTAGCACTTTATATACTTCAGGTTTTGCATGGAAACAACAAAACAGAGCTAAAATATTAACTAGTGAGCTTTACAGGTGCTGGAAGGTGGATTTTGTCACCTTCGAAGAAAGAACCAGGCTAGTTGTTTCCCCCAGACTTTATAAGATAAGATAAGATAAGATAAGATAGGATAAGGCTATGCTAACATGTCGTAGCTTAATTTGTAACAGGCTGTATGTGAGTGATATCGATCTTGTCATATAAATGTCAGCAAGAAAGCAAATAAGATTTTGATCATATGGAGCTGAAGCTAATCCAAAACATTACCTTTTTCATAGTTTTTAAGAAATGTGACGGATGTAAATGCTCAGATGGTCAACATGTCCACCAGGCACAAACACAAACTATCTTTAAACACTGTAAATACAGCATCTTATAAGCAATCTTGACAGGTGTATAATGTAACACACTGATTTACCTCCACTGTTCACGTCTATGTTAGATTTATTAATGCGCTGAGTCGGACGGCCGCAGCGCTTAGGAGTGAGAAAAAGGACAGACTTCTTTCATCTCCATTGTGGTATGTGTGGTTGTCCCATTGTGGAAGTTTATAGAATAACAGGAAATAGCTATGGATTTTTTTCCCCTATTATTTAGCTCTCACCATACACTTGGCGCCAGCTCAGACACATCTGCTGTGATACGGGGAAGAGGTTGTCACTGAGTCATGGACACACATGTGGGCACAGGTACAGGGCCGGACCCAAACGTGGAAAAACGTGTCCATACTCACGTTCTAAATTTAGATTAGAGATTAATAGAGATTTGAGCTCATTGTTAATGTGTGCCTCTGTATGCAGATTATAATTTTTTTTTTTTTAATTTGTCCAATGGTATAAATGAAGTGTTCACTTGCCAGTATGTGATTCAAATGCACTATTTCAAAGGCCAAAAACTCACTCCTGAAAAGACTGAAAAAAATCAGATTAATGGGGAGAAAATGTTCTCTGAAAACAATTTGAATGTCTTACCCTGACTAATACAATCACTCACAGGTTTAATACACACAGCTACGCATGCACATATACACAAACCAGACTCCAGCGAACAACCCTGTGGGCCCTCTCTCACGCCAGAAAGTGCTTTGTCACGTCTTGTGGCTGTTGGGTCTCCTTTCCTCTGTCAGTCTCTCTGAGCCACCTCTAATTCAATGTGCAACTCATATCCTTTCTCAACATGCCGTTACCATTGCCAAGGCTTGGAGCAGGCCCCCAGGGGCTATTAGGAAAATTTATCCATTTATTTTGCAAGATACACATTTGGCACAACAACGAGCCTCTAGAGGAACTTCAGGAGGGTTATATTTCCATGTGACATCCATTTGCCTGCTTGATCTTTTGTTTGACTGGAATTCTTGTGTCATAACGTCAATGAAAGCTGTCTTTTTGAGTCCACACATGCACTTGATTTTCAGTTCGAGTAGCCGATGCTGACGCTTTGTTTACGGAGAAAACAGGGCTAAGTTAATTTGAGAACATTTCTGAATTCATGGCATATATAATTTTTTGACTCAATCATAAATTAACTTCAGAGCAGTGTTGCCTCACTAGTGGTGCGATCTAAATTTGGTAACAGCACTCTGTTGTTCTGCTAGTTCGGTTTGTCCATCCAATATGTTGGTCCAGAGAAAGATATCTTGGCAGCTTCAAGTCAAATTGCCATGAAATTTGTGTAACAAGGTCAAATTTTCTCCTTGAAAACCTCTCCGGTCCAAAAGGCATTGCAAAAACAAACGTCTAGATGTCAGTAGAGTTAAGAATGGACTCCCATTGTCCCAAGAAGATTAGTCATTATGCTTTTGGTCATTTTGTGACTTTTACTCGGCCATAATTTCTGTTTGTATTACCACTCAAACATTATGGTTAGACTGCCAGTGCTTGCACTGAGTGGGTTCATGTTCCTCAGAGGATGAAACTTTAGTATTGCGGACTGTCTTTGCACTTCTGAGCTTTCAATTTCACATCATCCCCTGACAAAAATATCATCATTGCAGACCATACCCCATAATAATCTAATAATTACACAGTAATTTAATAAAAAACAGTCCCAGGGCTGAAGAACCTATTGAATTTAATGAGCCAATGTTTTTTAGGGGTCCCATCAGAATATATTTCACACTTTATTTCTGAGCATCAGAGAAGTTTCACCATGTTCACCAGTGTTCCAGTGTTAAGAGAGCATAAATTTGACAGTTCGTTAGTGGACCTCAGTGAATTGAGAACTACAAGCCTCTGACAATCAAGCCTTATTGCCACATACATCCATGTGATTTATGGATCAGAACATTCAAGGAGGTCTGATCTAATTCTGTCATGTTCAAAGCCAGAGTAATGTACTGTACTGTATCCCAGCCAGACCACCACTATGACTGGATTTACGACTTTCAAGTAAGACCCGTTCATGTCTATCGACTGGATCTCGATAGAGATATATCTCTTATGTGATGCCAGGAAAGAAAATTTAACATGAAACCCCCCAGGATTTCACCCAACTGTGAAAATCTTCATGTGTCAGCTTTTGTTGCGCCAGCTCCAATTTTTTCTAATAGATCTAAAGCCACTTACTTACTCACTGCTGTAAAGTGACATTACAGTACTGAGATGAACATCACGTCTTCCGAAGAAAAAAAAACAGCAGGGAGGTAAAAACATTTGAAGGGTAATTTGTCAAATTTGTGAACTGTGGACTCAATGTAGAGGAAGTGCCTGCAACTGAACTGAACTGTGAACGTTTGATCTCTCTGAAGTAAAGACAACTTGAATGAGGCGATGATAAACAATCAGATCTAGGGTTTAAAAAAGAAGCAAGGAAGGAAGGAAGGAAAGAAAGAAAAAGCAAGGCAGGTTACTCACTCTTATCCTGCTCAGGAGGCTCCAGGATGTCACTGTCTGTGTCACTGGGAATATGCCAAGGCTGTCTGATGGCCTGTAACTGCTGGTAAAACTCATCCTGATGTGGAAAAATAGAGCAGAACAGAAATGATGGAAGACTTACTCTGTGAAGATAATGGACAGAAGGAAATAGAGATGGAAAACAAGGTCAGTATTTGAAGTTACCCATCTGTTCCTCTATATACATGCTGTACATGTCTTGTTCAAGGTCTTGTCGTGAATGAAGGCAAAACATAATGTACAGAAATATTTAGTCCGCCCAGCTGTGTCTCATTTAGCTGTTATAGATTTCAAACATCGAATCTAAACTAACTTCAGAATGTCCTCAAATTCAAACAGATTGTGGTTTTCTTCATCCTGTTTAAGGCTCTAATGGTATTACATTAAAAGAGGCAACGATGCCATGAAAAGGAACTATGGGTCAATAAAGCGACACACACACAAACACACCCATACCCACACACACGGAAGACACAGCTGTACTAAACAGGGTTGGGCAATATAACGGTATATAACGTGCAACGATACAAATGTGACCTCCAGTAGAGGTCAGGCAATGCCATTTCTGTGTCTCTGCTATATGTTCAAGGCAGGACGACCCCTTGCTACCTACAAAAGACTCTTATTTTTCATAATTGAAAAGATGGAGCCCCAATCCTTTTCATTCCTGTACACCCAGTGTCTAAAAAGGTTCCTCAGCTCTCTAAACTGGCCTTGTTTACAGGCTTTAGCCCTTCAGCATTGGACCAGGTGGCCTCAATAAAAGCAGACCGGGTGCACTAGTGTTTTGGATAATCTCTCTGGGTGTCAACCAGCATAATTGTCAAACAGAGGGACTGTAAAATTCCTGTCCACCATTAATAAAGCCTTCAAAAAGTCTCATATTTAACAGCGCCGCTGTTAAGTAAATCATGAAAGCAAAGTAAGAAAGTAATCCCATTGAAAGTTCTCCTTTCATGCCAGACTCATTTTTCCACAGTGAAATAACATACTACTGTTCGGACCTCCATGACTCTCCACTAAACCCCACACGAAGCGTACGTGTGTGTTCGTGAGGGCACGCACATGTGTGATATTGTGTGTTCTGGTGCTCTCAGTCATAACTGCGCTCATGTTGCACAGCCAGCTTTGCTTGGGCACCGAGCCTGATTGACACTCGGCACACAAGTTCACGCTCGCCATACTAAAACATTACAGCAACGTTGGAGTGATATTTAAGCCCATGACCCAAAGTTTATGACAGTTTTACTCTATATTTCACACACTGTGTCTATTCCATTGCTACAGTAGATAAATCGTACATGTCACGACTAGCTAAAATGTAATATGAAGAATTTTATGTCACACCACGGCTATGGCAGATTCAGTGCTGACACTTTCAGGCCAAAGGTAGATGAGAAAATCGATACCAGTCTTCATTTCTGCCCATTGAATATGAAGCTTTAGCCAGGAGACGGTTAGCTTAGCTTTGCATAACGACTGGAATCAGTGAAAAAGTGTCCAAAGATATTGCTTATACTGCCTCTGAACAGTGTTGTTGATGGCAGAGCTCAGTTTAGGGTCTTACCTCAGACAGATAGGCCCGTAGGCTGGCACCAAGGCTGTCAGTAGTGCTTAGTCCAGGAGGGGTGAGCAGCGGTCGGGGATGTGTGGGCTGACTTGTAGGTGTCACAGGGCGGCTCCGCGACCGCCTGAAGGTCACCTCTTTATGAGATCCAGGGTTAAAGGTGGAGCGTGTCAGTAAACTATTTGGGGTCAGGGGCCTGCTGGGCGTTCTGGGGGTTTGAGTCCTGCTCCCAGGGTTGCTGGGAGATTGAGTCCGACCCATGACCAGGGAGGTGGGCTTGGGGCTGAGCAAAGGGAGGCCCACACCACAGGGCTTACTCGAGAGGCCGCCAGCTGGAGACTGGGGTCTAGAGACCAGGCTGGTGAGGGGAAGTGTGTCGGGTAGTGTTCTGTGGCGCAGAGGGGTGTGGAGCAGACTACTGTGCGGATTATTGGAGCTGCGAGTGGTCATCTTCCCTACTTCTGCAAGCTTGGCCAGGTCCTTTTCAACCTCTGCAGGGAGAATGGGGGAGACAATCCAAGTCAACATCCACACGTGAAAGTCAACACATACAGTTAATGAAGGAGTTTGTCATGTTTCCTCATTTAATTTCTATTTTTTTCTATTTTTAAATGAGAATGTTTAAATAGTCTTTACATGAATACAACAACTGTAATACAGCAAGGCCTATAACACAAATCTGGACTAAGAGATTCCAGGATAAAATCTGATTTATTTTTTATTACATATTCAGAGGCTGCGCTATGAGGTTATGATGTCCTACAAGACTGATGATTCACGAACTTTACTGAGCATTAAAGTAGGCGAGACTGCTCAGTTTAATCCTTCTTCTGGGCAATGATGACAATATTTATAGACCCTGTAAATTGTGGTGAATCCAGCTTCCTCTGTCAGAAAAGGTTCCAAGTTGATATACAGTAAGCACAGCCTGGTAAAAATGTTCCCGTGCCTGACAAAAACACATTTGTTTGCCTCACTGGTAGTCTCAAAAACATCTCTGTTTGTGAAAGAAGTGACGCTGCCAACTTCTGCGATCAACATCTGGGTCACTTTTTCCGTGTTTCATGCTTTTGTTCAAGACCTTGGCAGTCGAGATTCAACAAACCAGTCTGGGAGTTATCATTTGAGAGGAATAATTTCAGGAATGACTCATCAGAAGCAAAGTATTTCTGGAAAACTGTATATGTGTGACGTTAAATAAATAACAAAGGGAAGCATGACAAGTATTTCACAAACCTTGACTTCCTTGTTTTTACGCAAATGATGCTTTTCTCCAATACAAACATTTTTTTTTCATGGAAAAATGTGAAGCATATGCCCCTACTCACTGACAAATATCCATTTAATATGCAAAGCCGAAAGCATCTGCAATACTACTCTAAACTCAGCTCTGGGACATTACTTAGCTGGTTCGAAATCTATTCCAGACTATTTTGTGTACAATCCTTCAGGGATCAGATACATTTAATTCTCTGACATGTATAATTAGACTGCTGTTTCTGTGCTTAATCAGCTCTGCTTGTACAGAGATCAACCTCTATGGTGAGATGCAATGCAGAGCACATACTGCTTAGTGTCCTGCATGTGCTCAATAACCTGCATGTGTACTGCATGACACTGCGTCTGTGTTGCTTTAACCTGAGTGTATTCCACACATGTTTCCTACATAACAAGGACGAAAACTAACGTCCTCACTCTGACTGAAAATTGCAAGATAATGAGCTTTGTGGGGTGTTCAGGACATATGACATCATGGCAATGACAGGACTGCAGTATGTAACATTACAAACTATGGAGAAGCTTTGTAATTTGGTTAATAATCTCCATGATGGTGACCATAAAACCTACGGGGGATAGCAGTGGAAATACTTACTAAAAAATTGGTGTTCCACATATCATGATTTCCAAGTTAAAGCCCTTAACCACCCACACCATGACTGGATGACTGGTGTTATCATTATATCGTAAACAGGATATGTTCATTAGTAATCAGTTCCCATAAAGCAGATATTTTCATCTCAAGTTATTTACCGGTATAATGATAAACACCACATGTTTTTGCTGTGAAAGGCTTTCTCCCTTCCGTAAATGGTCGCTCCGCTCATGATTTTATTGTAAACCAGTTGCTTCCCCTGACTTCCTGGCATTAATGAATTGCCTATCACAAGCAGCTTTATTCTGAAATTCTATGCGGTTGACCCTGTTTAACACAGAAATACTACAAGCCGTCTCACAGACACTGATACAAAATGACAGCTCATTGACATCAAAGAGGTAGCATCAAAATCCATATGGTATGAACCTTTGATAAGGTTTGATCCAGTCGTTCAGTAATAAGAACTGGAAAAAGAAAGACGGGGAGAAAATGAGACAGGGGAAGACAGAAGGAGGGAGACAAGAAGAAATAGAAACAGATCTAATCTATTAGAGTATTTGATCAAGCAGCATTTGCACGTGGTGAGAGAGTACAGGGCCACAGCACGCTATACAGCCATTCAGAGCTCATGCAAACTTTATTAGGTCCCTCCTCCGAAAATAAACTAAAGCGCTAATCACACTTCGCTTACAAGTCTGCATCTCATCTGCAGGCTTACAACAGTACAATATGCTGCCTGCCTGAAGAAATGAAAGTGCTAGCCATTTCTTGCGTAGATAAATCAAGTACAAACATGGGAAGAAGTTCACATTCCTAATATGGTGTAACTAAGACTGGGTATTGAACCTCAGGACTTTTGCTACAGACCAAAACTGGATCTGTAGCATCAAATAACAAAAAGTGAAAAAAAATTGAGAGTTGGCATCAAAAGCTTGGAAATATTCTCAGCCTTGTTTACTTACTCTGAGCAGATATTTCTGGCTCTAAAGTAAAAACCCCTTTGACCAGGTTTTATATTGAACACTGATATGCTGAGCAGTTTGGCATGTTTTCTAAAATGGAAAAAGCAAAACTAATGAATCATTTTTTTTTTTTTAAACCATGGCCACCCTGAGGTGCAACTGCTTTCAAACTGCAGTTAATGTCATCACTCATGAACGCATTCACTGATCAATAATTTATTTGTATATTATGAAACAAATTATCAATTTTGTCATAAAAGGCATCACAAGAAGCGATTTCCCAACCGCATAATTGGGGTAACAATGTAAGATGAAAAGTGAGGCTCTGGCGCTAAACATGGAACATATTAGCAGCTAATAAAGGCTTGAAAGATGAATTAGTTTGCTGAACAGCTTCACTGAGCCGCTTGGTGGGAGCCCTTGGCCTGAATATTCAGTAACTCAGGGTAACACAACTAGAAATGAATGCCATCTGAAGACCTCTGAGGCAAAACTGAGTGTACTGCTAACACAAATAGTCCTCTGATAGTGCCTCCTAAGCACCAGCATGTTGTTTTGTTCTGTAGGCACTGAGGGAACCAGAGCTTTCAATGTGCAGATGAGCATCTGGGACCACTGTTGGGTGACAGTAATAGCTTCACTAAGTAGGACCAATATGCCTCATATAAGTCTGGTATGTGAAGGCGCATATGAGGTCTTTACACACAGTGACGCTGTCAAACAGAGTGGGAGGACAAGCACAAACAAACAAATGGGTGACACATGACGGTAAATGGCGACATTCCCTTTGGCCTCCACTACAGGCTTTCATCTGATTCATAAAGTGGATGCACGCTTGATCATCGTGACAACAAAAGCAGCCTCTGAGTCACTCGGACGTCACATGTATCAAAGACGAGGCTTGAACTACATTAGGAATAAACGATTTCCAAATCAACACACAGATTCCATTTTGTCACACAGAATCTGTCTCCAGCACAGTGACCCGGCAGCGCTGGGAGTTATTGATTGAAGCTGTCAAAGCTGGAGCTGAGACGAATTCCTGCCATGTGGAAATGACTTTAATTAGTTTTTCTATTTAGTCTTGACACATTTTAGCAGAAAGATCAGGTTTTAATTAAGCAAGAAAATCCGTTGGCCAAAAGCAGTGCATTCTTTGGCCGGACCCTGCCCCTCCCACTCCTCATAAGTGCTCTCTAAACCCCTTTCTATTTCATAAGTCCCCTCATAAGAACTTCATAAGTTCTGAAGTGTGTGTGTGTGTGTGTGTGTGTGTGTGTGTGTGTGTGTGTGTGTGTGTGAATGTTTGCACAGCATAGACTGCGTCTTGTATTCCAAAGAAACTATTTGATCTGACTTACGCTTACTTACCCTTCTATTCATCATTAAAGCCGCTCGTAAATACACAGACAAACTCATATATGCACAAAGGCACAGCGCACATACATGCACACCACACAGAAGTGCCTACCAGCAAGCTGTTTGCCCATGTTCTCCAGCTCTTTAGAAAAGAGGGAGTCACCCAGTAGCAGGCCCGTCTGCCCGACAGAGCTCCCACCTCTCACAGCCTTCAGATCAGTCTCCCAGACAGCCTGACGCTAGTTAGCGAGGAGAACAGAAAAGAGAGAGAGTCACATTAGACGAGAGACCCTTCAATTAACTCTTTATATAATTTTCAGCTATTGCTGGAAATATCCGAGCCATATCTGCTGGAAAAAAGGGGCAATTATTATTTTATGGGCTTTAGAAAAACACAAGAAACCACAGCAAGTGTAGATGAAAGCTTGGAGTGTGCAGCGAACTCTGTTTAGCGAATGCGGGACGATAGACTGTCAGTAGTGGTTCAGGACATTTTTGTATAACTATCAGTAAATCTATAGGAGCTTGTGTGCACACTAGTCTGTTGGCAAATAGCCTGACAGCAGCAAACTTACACCAGCAGTTAAAGAACAATAAATCAGCCATTTTGGATAGTTCAAGAGCACACAATGTTGATATTATACAAAAATAAAGATGATCATATTCTGAAGCATATGAAAGGAAATGAATACTAAAAAGGCAGATTGGATCACTTATAGGGGCCGCTTTGGCCTATTTCGCTTCTACCTCCTCCTGGCCAAGTGTATGATTTGGAAAGAGACCTGTTAGGCAGACTCTGGTTGCCAAGTCCTGCAATGGCAGCATGCCTAATCCTCCGATTTATTCCTTTGATGGGACACAAGTGGCCAGATGATCTGTTAAGCCAGTGGACCAAGTGCACATGAGCTCCGAGCACAGGTGAGAAATAAAATCTGTCAGCCATAATTCCACCTCCTGTAAGTTTGGTTTATACTAGATAAGTTATGATACCTCCGATGCCAGCGCTTACATCATCTGATGTGCTAAGCACTTAATGAGAGACAGAGTTGACTTGACAAAGTGCTGACACAGAGTAAGGCCCTGGGAGATGTGGTGATATACATACGGTGCAGTCTTCCAGCAACACTTAAAGGCAAACCTGGGATATAACAGGCGGCTCGTTTTATGATTCTCAGGATT
Source organism: Chaetodon trifascialis (assembly GCF_039877785.1). Lineage (NCBI taxonomy): Eukaryota > Metazoa > Chordata > Actinopteri > Chaetodontiformes > Chaetodontidae > Chaetodon > Chaetodon trifascialis. Next base: position 14,410,470 of record NC_092073.1, read on the forward strand.
CAAAGTGGTCTTAAAAGTCTGCCTCCAAAGAAGAGGTAGGGTAAAAAACAAGTTAAGCTGCTATCCCCTGATAAATGACAGAACAGGATTCCCAGGGTCTATGGCATTGATCTTGGTGCCTGTCAGATACATGAGGCCCGCTGTGGCAGGAGGACCACAACACCGCAAGCCAATCCTTAATTACAGCCTTCATAAAGCAGAAAGGCGGGTTGAACATTACAACTGAATCCCCTCCCCAACTTTATTTCTCTCTCTTTGGTGGTATCCCCCCAAATCCAACAGAATGACATCATCTTGTCCTTCTCCCTCTCTGGGTCTTCTTAGCTCTGGCAAACAAGGCCACCAACAGATTCCTAGTTTAAATTTCCCAAATGCATTTTCATATTCTTTATTATACTGTCACTACATTATAAGGTGTGAAAGTTTCACCTTCAGAGGTCCACGGGGCAAAAGAAAGCCCCGCCTTGCTTCACAAGAAGTTGATATATGGAGATTTTATCTTTATCAGCACTGTGCACATCTTAACATTTGCATTGCTCCTGACCTCGAGCTCCTCTGTCCACTAAAGGAAAGACTATAGTGTAATAAAGAACATATATCCTGGAGTCTGCAGACCGGAGGCTGAGGCTGGTGGAGCTGTGCAGTCCCATGGCTGTGCAAACAAACAGGATACACCGAGTCTGCAAGCAATTCAACTCTCCAGATAACATCAATAAATAAACAGACGTTACAATCAAAATATGACTGTTGTTTCGTAAGGTTTGGTGAAGGCATACGTATTCACAAAGTCACCTGGAAGAAGTCAGCATGTACAGTGTAGCACAACAGCACATATTAAAAAATCATGTAGCAAACAGCAAGGCTCCACAGGGCAGATGCAAAAACTAAACAAAAAATGGTCTTGATTATACACTAAAGCGGCATAATGAAGTGATGAAAAGTGATTTCCTTTCACCGCAGTCTAAAGCAGCTATTGTCCTTATCAGCAACAATGTATGACATGAGCGCACATGAGTCAAAGTCTCCCTTTGTTTGGATGCTGAGATCGGATGCTTTAATCTGCGCAGACAAAGAGATGAGAAGCAATGCCTTTTCATCTCCAAGCTAAAGAGCAGCTAGGATTTTGCAATGACTTATGAGTATATTAATGTCAGTGGTGCAAAACCCAAGTTGTATAATCTCCCTCCCAGTATGACAAAACTAAAAGTCCTCAAACAGAACAAGGAAAAACCCTCTGGTGATGCCTCTGCCCGACGAACAAACAAGGGTCTCGGCTCTCGCCAAATTGATTCCATGTTGGGAGCAAACAAGACAGAAAGAGAGAGGATGGAAGTCTAGAGTTAAATATTTTATAGCCTGCATGTGTGCAGCTACATACGTGTGTGGTCAGCAGTAATAATCACCACAATCTGGGGCTCGGTCCAACATTGCCCTCTGCGCAACAAGAACTGTGTGCATGCAGTCACAGACCTCAAACATGGTGGGGCTGGGTTGGAGGTTTGAGCCTACTGCTGGCTCCGCAAAGCCCCACTGGTGGAGTCGCTTGTTGTGGTCAGGCAGAGCAGCATAAGGACTAACACACACACAAACCCGAACATGTGTACAACACAGAGACACACAGGTGAGCATCACTTTTTAGGCCTTTAATTGATAAATTGGGGCTACTTGTTCTATTGTGTGCTAAGAGCTTGGGGGTGATAAGCTTACTGTAAGCCAGCAGCCATCTCACCAATCACGCTCACTCCTTAAAAGCTTTTCCTTTTTGAGTGTGACTCATCCAACACCGAAGCACCTCCTCCAGCAAAGAGGGAGATTGAAACAGAATGAGACTCATAAATGGAACTTCACTTTTAGGAAGGATGACTGGATGGCTGCCACCTGAGCTCTGCAAAGCCAGACTATATCTCACAAGCTCAGCTTACGCTCCCCGATGGAAATCTCAAAAACCATCCAAAATGTGCAAATCAGAAACAAAGACCAATGGCGAGAGCCTCTCGTATCGAATCCGGTGAAGGATGAGTTGACGTCTGAGTGAAGAAAGGAAGATGCTGGCAGATATTCGGCATAAGGAGTTGATCTGCACAGAGATAGAGAACGCTGCATTTTGTAGCAATGAGATGTTTTAATTCTATCCAACAAAAAAGTTTTGGATTTTACTGATCACCAGCCCTTCAAAACATACTGGTTAAAACAGAAGCACATACAAATAAAACAAAATCAAATCCTCCACTAAACTTAACAGCAAGAAAAAAAAGAAACTACATGTTTTCCAAATAACTAATTTAGCTGGTGTAGCCCCTTCTGCAGTAGCTTGCATAGCCATGGGAGGCTACGGGATACGAGGAGTAACACTCAGCTTTTAATGAGTTCCTGTTGTTCTGGCTCACAGCAGAATCACCTAATGGATTTTATGGACTGTATACAGGGCTCACCGGCCCAACCGCTGAGTTAGCACAGCCAAAAGCAAACAGGATATTGACAATAACACAGTTAAGACTTTTATTCAAGCTTTGAGTTGTATGGCCTACTGTCTATTTTGAAGTCATAGAAGAAGAGCCAACAGAGAAAATTAAGTGATGTGTCTGTGGCAGTGAAAACCAGTGAGGGGCAAATGATAGAATACTTTACAGGAAATCATAATGTTCACAAAAAGGCATAATCTATCTATCTATCTATCTATCTATCTATCTATCTATCTATCTATCTATCTATCTATCTATCTATCTATCTATCTATCTATCTATCTATCTATCTATCTATCTATCAGCTCCGATATTCAATTTGTTTTTGCATTCATGATACAGGCATCCATAACATCTGCATGAGAGATCAGAGACCAGCAGGCTGAAAATAATGTAAATGCTTTCCACAACACACAGCTCACTTGAACAATAACTTAGAGAACAGCACGAAGACAACAGATAACAGGAAAACCATGAATATAGGAAATCTGGAAATCTTTAACAAACCATTGGAGGAATAAATTTGCATTAGAGATATGCCCCTAAAATCCCAGATTTGCTCAGAGGATAACCATGCTCGCATGGCTGTGGAGGTGTGGGGAGCAGACTGGTGCCAAATAGAAAAAGTCATACAGTGTATCGGCTGAAATTCTGCCAAAATTTCCTCTGGAAACAGAAATAAGTCATAACAATGGCTCTGCATTGTACTGTACATATGGCATTGCATCACGCTAATTATCTCATTTCTGCAAATGAACAGTTTCCCCTGGCAGATTTTACGATGGCAACACCCATACAGTACAAAATTTGATTAAAATATATCATTTAACACTTGCAAAGGAAACTATAGAAGAACTGCTTGGGGAATTTGCTCTGGCGATTGCTTTCGGAAAGTATTTGCCTTTATGGGGCAATTATCACCTAAAGGAGCTGGCAGAGGCAGGGGGCCTGTCGGACTAATAATGATAACCATTAACAGTGTTTACTTTCCAACATCACCAACCTTTTACTGGCCAAACCAGGGCAATGTACAATGCAAGGCATACTTGATTTAACGACTGCCATGCATGTTGAAATGTGCTAATGATTAAATACGACGTCAGAATTTAGAACCTAGAAAATGTTGCATGGATCCTTTCTTTAACACGAGCATGAAGAAACTCAAGCAATAACAGCGAAATGCAAAGGACACCGGTACCTAAGCAAGTGAATAATAAGCTAATTAAAAAAAGAAAGACGCACAATCAGCTACAGAAAGTCATTTCTCATACTGTATGACTTCAACCGGAGCTTTTTTTTTCTAAATAAGCTCATAAAAGCATTACTTTTTTTTTCCATACCGTTCAGTGATTGTGGCCAACGAGCCCCTGAAAGACCAGTTAAACTAACAAGCTATTACAAATTGCATTTGCCTTTCAAAGACAGCCAAACATAAGCAATTAAACACAAAACAACCGCATTAGCTACAGGAGATGACAGGAGACGTTTGCACTTGTGGTTTCCATATGGGACACATTAGTACCTTGTGCTTAAGTGTGCCAGACAGGGCTTAACCTATGGAGATGTAGCGTAAGGCGAGAGATGGCGTGTTTAGTCCCCTGGTATGAGCAGCTGCAAAATAAAGGTGAACCCTGTCCGTGGCAGACGGGACATCAGATTTAGCTGGAAGCTAAATTAATCATCTTAAATCCCAGAGTTAGACGCTATGCAGTCATTAAAGTGATGCTATCCATCATCTGGTCAAGCCTTAGCTTTTCACTTGGAACGTCTGAATAAAAGACTGACAGTTTGATGGTCTACACTTCACACTTTCTCCAATATCTGGATAGCAGCTAGTGTACTGCATTTGGCCTAATCCATCAGACTTCCGACTACAGGCTTTGATTTGACAGGGCCTTCAGTCTCTAAAAGTCTGCTCCCAGTTAGTCTGGAGCCTCTCTGCATCTGCTCTGCACACGGAGCAACGCCTTGGCTCCAAACCCCTTTCTTTCTTTAGAAAACACTGTAAAAGACCTTGTCTAACACTTAGATCAGGCAATTATATATATTAAAAAAAAAGGTATTGGCTTTTTTTTGGAGGGTAATTATATAAAGGTACCGGCGTCGTAGCTGACCGCTTTATTAACAGCATGTGAGTGTCTGCCTGTGTCTGAGTCTGGTGTGTACCACATTAGGCCTCTATAGCTTTGTTCCCCCCCGAAGCATGTGAAGTTATCACGCAAGGCTCCCATTGAACACAACTGCATGCGCTCCTATAACCCATAAATATTTAGGTCTATTGTATAAAACTTCTAAATTGGCCTCAATTGTTGTTGTGTCACAGGATATTCTTTTCATTTATACCTTTCAGAGCTCGCACAAGTGCCCTGAGAGGTAAGCAAAGCGATACAGAGAGATTTCTCATTGGGGTATCACTTATTCAGCGCTATCAACTGTTGTGTAAGCTTGGGCCCCGTCCTATTAGCAGGAGGCTTGCGGTGATTTTTTCGCTCTCTCTCAGGACAATAGGAGCCGAGCAGGAGAGAGCGACATGGTAATTGATGGCTGTAAAATGATCTTAATTGTTTGGCGATGGATGTAGGGAGGACACTTACAGAGGCTGACACTTGAGACAAGGCCTCGCATTCCTGCAACCGTCCCGCCACCGTGTCCACCCCGGGCAATGGAGCTGCTCCAGACGACACACACAAACAAGACGAAGAGAAAGACAGAGCAGAGCGCGAGATGACGAAAATATATGGAAATAAACACATGCTTTGAATTTGAGCTTTGTTGTGCGACTCACAGGAGATGTCAGGTACGGCTTGTTCAGATATGTGAGGCCTGTGCTCCTCTTCTGATCTGGTGTCTGATAGACTGTCCCCCTGCAACCTAGAAACAACACGTAACACATATAACACGACTGTACACACTGGCAGCGGAGTGTGCTTAAATAATCTCTGAAATCTGCATTTTTCCATGTTTGGGAACTGAATGCCAGATGACGAAAAGACAAGCGAGTCTCTATCAGTCCGAGGTGATGAGACAAAGAGGAAGTGTTCATTGGGTTTGTGATCTCTTCTTCTGCAAAATCTGGGAAGGTACCAACAAAGTGAGAACATGGGGGGTCAGATTTGGGGCACAAATCATACCAGATCATCCCAGCTTTTCATCCCGCTGAAAAAAATCTGAAATAGTCCTTATGAAATTGAAGTGAAATCACCAAAAAAAAAAAAAAAACTGGCACGCACTGCTTCCCCTTAAATCATCCAGTTCTCTATCATAATGTGTTCCAAACCCCCATGGCTTTTTTTTTATCAAAGATATATGTTTGGACTGAAATGGAAGCGGGTCTGAGAGGTCTGGCTGTCTCCTTAAGGTAGTAGAAGGGAAGTATACTGTGGGTGAAAGGCAAACAGCGCTGAAATGCCTTTTCAGTGGGAAGATAAACATGTAACACGTGGCTTCTCGCTGCATTTACATTATTCTGCGAGCTAATTCACTCACTCCCACATCAGCGCGGAATTAAACACAGCGTTTATTTTTCTGCAGCATATTTTTAACGACTGTAAATCATACCGCATATTAACCGTAATTACGCACTACTTTAGCGCAAAATGCTTTCGCTGCATGCTATTTCCATGTCATCGGTGCGAGCCTAAGCTGAAGACAAAGGAAAGCAATCCACGCGCTTTTATGGAGCGGCTGCATTCCCATTTCTACCTCTACGACGAGGGTAAAAGCAGATCACAGCTTTTTAAAGTGTATTCTGTTTCTTTCCTTCTTTATATATCCTTCTCCTTGTCTTTGCCTCTCTTTAGTGGTCTTTATAAGGCCATTAAAAAGTACCCAAGATGACTATCACAAGGCCTTCTCACTCTCTGAACAAAAGCGACTCATAGCCGCAAGGCCTGACTACCATTCCCTCAGTACATTCCTGATATGAAAACAATTAATTTAATGAGAACTACAAGCCCAAATGAGGTTTGTGGAGATCTATCCATTTCCTTGGACCGCACCGCCAACTCCTCCGGACTGTGCCCAAGTTCTGGGATGCGTTTGCACACAGGAGGTTTTGTGGCAGGAGCGCAAAGCCATTAAAAGAACTGATCGGGTGGATGAAGGAGGTGGATGAAATGCTGGTGAGACCACAGCTATAGCCCGAGAGACAGAGACATGCCCACAACACACAGGCCACACGGCACTTTACACTTCAACCAACCAGTGGAGAGCCAGAGGAAGCGGCGTGTTTCCTGACCTGCCACTGCTGGTTAGGAGCCACACAGGCTGACTGGACTGTTTGGTGCTGCGGACAGAGGGAAAGGAAAAGGACAATGGCCGAGGAAGGTGTCTAAATGCTGGGAAACATTTCAGTTTGAGGTCAGCCAGTTCAAATGGAAAAGTGATACTGCCGTGCAAGGCTTACTCATCATGAACTCAATTATGAAATAAAGATAATATGCACATACTGAAACCTACAGCATAAACATCTCAGACAATATACAGAAATTAATCCTGACCTGAGTCTAAAATGGAAAACAGTATTTTCTTTAATAAAAAAGTGCTTTTGTCTGTATGATGTTATTGTGTTGTTGACTTCTACAGCAATTCATTTACATCTCATGCACTATTACAGGCGGATCTTGAACACAGTACCACACAGGAGCTGTCGGAAATTAATAAACGCTCGCTGGGGAGGAACCGAGTTGTCGCCTTCACGCTGTGGGTGTGAAAGTAAGCGTCACCTCTTGTCGGCTTTGGGCGGCGCATCATAAAGCCAAGCGGTTCGGGCTCGTTTGGCCGCTCAGACAACGAAAGGGACTGAAAACAGTGTAAATGCTTTTGAAGTGTAATGCACAGGATACTGGACCTCAGTGACCCATCGGAGTTTGCATGCAGAAAAACAGGGAGCCTGAGGGGTGACGGGTATGTGAGGAATGCTTGTGGGTCAGTGTTCACAGTTCCATACAGGACCAAGCAACCCTCCACTATCTTTGCAGGAGTCATATAACATCAGAAAGAATCCACCCAATATTCTCAGGCCTTAACTTTACACTAACTGTAAAAAAATAACTTTAAAACTTCAGTCTGAGCACAAGGTCACATCTGTACAGTAGTACTGTCTGCAGGTGTGAAACACGGGGGCACCAACTGTGCCACATATGTTAGTGCTCTGAGGAGCCAGTTTAAAGGTTGGCTTCATACTGAGCCTCGTTTGAAAGGTGTTTCTGGCAATCCCATCAAGACAGAGTGCTCATGCAAACAGCATAAAGTCTCTGTTAGGATTATCCTTCTCCAACTGCGCCCTGACCTCTGCCTCCACTATCTCCTCCTCACACAGGCAGTCTGTGCGAATGCGTGCAAGGACATGCACGCACATGTTTTATGAGTGGATTCATGAATATCTGTGTGTGTGCACGCATGAACTCCTGCACAACTCCTGATTTCAGAATGACGTGTCTCCAGAATAGTACAAAAGGCATACCGTGCGTGCAACACTTTTCCAGCTTAGTGATCTGTTTATGGCCCTTACACTCACCAAAAATGACTATGAACGACCACGACTCCTTCGCCAGTAGGGTTTTGTGGTCAGGTTATAGAAGACGAGGCAAGAATTTGGACTGAACCAGAAGGAGAGAAGAAGACAGAGAAGGAGAACAGATGTCTGACATTTCAGTCAGGAAAAAAAACTCAGCGAACGAGACAAAAAACAACTCCAGATACAGATGCTGTTTTTGCTCGGCCACTGATCTGACCCGGGGACTCGATGAAGGGCCAAAGGTATAAACTTATTGCGTAAAAACATCCAGTCGATAAACTGCCAACAAAAAAATCCACTGATACCATTCATGCTCCTGCAGAACCTCTGACAACATCCCACATCATGTGCGTGGAGCGAAACTGATAAGCACCGTGAATGAAAGAAGAGTAGGAAACAAACAAATGCCAAACCCCAAACAGAGGAGGCTGTGTAGGCAGATGTGTGCCTGGCGTCTCATCGAACAGATACCAGTTTATCTTTGACTGGCATCAAGGAAGAGTCCTGCCCACACCTGCCTGTGGTATCACACCCAACACTCAGAAATCTGAGCTCTGGACTGATGCTGTGGATCAGGGGGAACAGGAAATGTGTCGGAAGAGAAAAACTGTGATAAAAGAGAAAGGGTGATAATGGAGATGATTATCAGTGCTCGGGCTGATTTGTGAAAACAAGGCAAGGGACAGGAATGCACTTCAGATATGATATTATTCTCTGCTTTGAATAGTGAGGCATGCTGCCTCTGATACAGATGCAGAGTGAGTGGGTGGGGGAGTGGAGGAGAGGGCACAAGGAGGAGTCAGGTTTGGATGCTGGAAAGAAACAAATCGATTACAGTAACTGCCGCAACTTTACTGTAGCTAAAATGTGTTTGAATTCATAGAAATCTTTGATCAGTAGCTTGAATTTTGGGAGATACACGTGCATACTTTTGCCCTCTTGTTGAGAGTTAGACGAGAAGATTGATACCACTCTCATGTTTGTTCATTATGAAGCTACAGCCAGCAGGCGGTTAGCTTAGCTTAGCACGAAGACTGCAAACAGTTAGCGCGGCTCTGTCCAAAAATGACAGAATTTGCCTAAAAGCCATCTTCTTAGTTTAATCCGTTCAAAATCTGGTGTGTAGAAACAAGTTTTACAGAAGTTGTGTGCTGGACTATTTCTCGGCCTGGCACAGTGACCTCTTGATGTCTGTGCTGGAGGCCCGATGATGACAGGGCTTAAGGAAGCCACTGCTCTCGGTCCAGAAATAATAGAGCACATAAGTTCCAATAAAACCACAACTTGTTGTTTTTACACCTGTTTCCAGTCTTTATGCCAAGATCAGCCCACCGGCTGCTGGCTGTAGTCGTATATCTACTGGACAGACGGATGAGAATTGAACGCAAATAAGAGACTTTCCCCAAATGTCTAACTATTCTTTTAAAGCCCTGTAGGAGCAGACTGACGCTACAGAGCTGTGCTCTGTAAATGAACACAAACTCTCCAGACACCAGATAAGAGAAGGAAAGAATTACCTGGCACACCTAGAGCAGATGTTGAGTGTGACCTTGGCCTGTGGTTCAGGCTGATAGGAGCTGCGTCCCTGGCTGAACTTACTGCCGGATGGAGCCAAGCCCGTCACGCCCTCCATCCGCAGGTCATCAAGGTCCTCTGAGGAGGAGGGGGGCGAAGAGACACGAGGAGAGACAGAGGAAGGAGACGGAAAGCAAGGACAAGGGAGAGAAAAGAAGCAAGAGAAAAGACAGTCATTAATCATACTTTGGTCTCTCGCTTGTCAATATGATGCCCAGTGATGACAGTCTGCTAAGAGCCAAAGGAGCAAGCGAGCACATCACAGTAAATAAGCACTTTCAGCGCAGCCACGCCGCTGCGCTCGCTGCCTCACTGACACGCACTGTGCACACAAACATCCGTGAAAACACACACATTCAGAGGGGGAAAAGAAACAGCTTGCATCCTCAAGTCTTTGTTACAGCGAAGACGCGGACGAGTCGATGACAGTGCCGCATCGTGGCAGCGCAGAAACAGGAAGGGCGCGTTAACAAGCTGTCGAGGGCGGGGACAAAGAACAATGAAGTCGGCGAGGAGAAATGAGTGGTAAGAGGGAGATGGAGAGCTGGAAAGTTGGGTTTCGTCTGATCTCTCCCTGTGTCTTTGAGAGCACACACACACACACACACACACACACACACACACACACACACACAGAGACCCCCTTCCCTCTAAGGAAGTCCATATGTATCTGACACGCCAACACTGTTCATCTCAACCTCTTACTGCCTGTTTTTCTCTGCAGTAACAATGTGAGCGTTCGCTTACACCCGCACAAACACAAAGAGGCAACAGGTGCAGTCACGTTTTTACATATATACACATTAAATAAACTCTCTTTTTGTCTGCCTTCCCTCTGTTTTCCAGGATATCTGCTTTATCTCAACAGGACAGCTGTTCCCTGTCCGCTGGAATGCTCTCCACATGGAAGGACTGAAAGCTTGGAGGTGATTTAAGCCTAAACAGGATCATCAGCTATCATGTCAGAGGGCTTAACGTTCGGCATCACGGCACACAACGCGACACGTTTCTTCAATCGACACTGTATGAGCAAAATAGGGAAAGAAAGCATAAATCACGCCAATAACAAGATTTATGAAAGCGGTGCAGTGAAGAAGGACAATATGAAGTCAGTGTTTTCTGTAGCAAAGCGGAGTGCTGTAACGGTTTATTAAATAGAACTGAGGATCAAAGGAGAAGTCAGGATGGGCCAGACCATTTTGGTTTTGAATGCATCCTCGAGAGATAAAACATATTGCAGTACTTTCTGTGTTATGACAATGAATAGCCAGTGGGTGTCTGGACTCTTACTTGGTTAATTGTGCTGGTCGAGCTTTTCAAACACACGCTGAATCACGCAGGACATTTTGACCGGTCACCGTAATAATATTTGTCCCGTTCTTCCCATCTGACCAGAAGAATTTAGGAGCTTTGCCAATGACGGGGGTTGGCTTCAGGACATACAGTGCATTCACGCCTCTCGCTGCCATTGTTCCTGCTGTTGTACATAGAGTACAGTGTATGTGTGCGCTGAGTCACTTGAAACCAACATTGATACTTTTCACTTAGAGATCACGTTACCTGGCCTCTGGTTGGGCGGGTGGGAGAATGGGCCCCACACCTTGAAAGAGGAGAAAGCATGACTAATCACCTGGATTAGATTAGATGACACTTGCTCATGAGAACGCTCTCCCTCCATCCATCAGCGTGGCACCGAGCCAGAAAATCTCCCCTGCCTCGTCTGAGTGTCAGGAAATCACTCTGAGGAGACAGTCAGCACTTCAGTCTGAACGCTCTGTCCTGACCTCTGTCCTGAGCAGAGTCTTGTGTTAAATAATTCCAAGTGTTGTTTTTTCACAAATGCACAAGAAACACATTCTTTAACCCTATTTCTATCTCTGCCAGCTCGTGTGTGCGTGTATCCATGCGTGTATCTTATCTCACATGCTACTGGACCCATCAGCCTAATAGTTTTTGTGCATATTTATGACTGCGTGCTCAAGCTGCTCACGCTTTTATGCTGACACTGACGGCTGACGCCTCACTCCCCTTCACTGGCCGGTAAGTCAACAGCTGCTCCCACATGCCTCCAGACACACCTGGAGGAGATCTGCACTAGTCTGGCTTCAGTGTGTTTGCAGCCATGATCGCGGTGTGTTTCTGTGGATGGTAACTTTGACTTATCTTGACAACTACAGGAGGGATTACCATCAGGTTTTCTACAAGCATCAGCCTCAGCTATACTCTGCATTTTGTACTAATTAGCAAATTTAGCATACTAACATGCTAAACTAGGGCAGGGAACATTGTAAACCTCTAACCTGCTATATTAGCATGCTTAAGTGAGCATTCAGCTCAAAGCACTCACTGTCCCTAAGTACACTCTGACAGCTGCTTGCATGGCTGCAGACGATTCTTGTTGACAGGTAAGAGCACAACGAGTTCAGAAATCAGTAAGTATCTTAAAAATAACAAAAAAAATATAATAATAATAATAATAATAATAAAAAGCTTTTTCTCAATATTTCATGTCTTTTAAATGAAACTATAATCAAAGAGCAGCATCATGCTGTGCTCTTGACTAGTTCTGACTACATTGCAGTCTCAAACTGTTGGCAAAGGATCTGTGACGCCGTCACGCCATTCACATCGTGTCCAGGCTATCTGAGTGCAGGTGTTGTTTTAGTCTTCTGAGGAGGACAGATACGTTCCAGTAATAGCCTTAAGCAGAGCAATATTAAATGTCCCATTCATCCTGGTCTGCATTGGAGGGGGTGGGGACAGAGAGTGCCACCGGCGATTTGGGTAGTTTGCCGGTCGTGAGAACTCCTCAAGTTTGGGCCTTCACCTTTCCCTCCTTTCTCTTCATCCATCCTCACTGCTTCCTCTTCTAACCATTTCCCCCTCTTTTGGCGACTGACAAATGTAGCATGCCAGATTTTCTTTGGGTCACAGCCCGTGATGCAAATCATTACTTGACACTTAGATGCATTCACTTGCGAGGCTGCAGTGTTCATGAAATACCAAAAGAATGACAGCGAGCGGCTCTGACCCTGAAAGAGAGCATGACCTCAGTGTACACAGCTGCTTGTCACCTCACCTCCCGCTTTGTCTTTTGGACTTGCTTCTTTTTGTCAAGTTAAATGACACAATAGTGAAGAGAAAGAGCTCAGTGTGTGAGAGAAGAGAAAGCTAATCTCAGAGTTCACCAAGGTAAACAAAGGCTTTCATTGGGAGTCTGTCCCGAACAGAAAGCAGATTAGACTGCGCCCAAACGAAATGCAGCAGGGCAATTTGTTCCACACTTGCAGCAGTTCCTCCTTTTGGCCTGATAAGACAAGAGAACGTTTCCTGATAATGTTAACAGTCACAGACGCAAACAGAAAGGGAAAAATGACTGCGTATGTTTGTATACGAGGATTGCCACTGCAAAAGTGCACTTAGCCCAGAACAATAACCCCAGTGTTGGGCTGCTGCTCACTGTCCATGCACTGAGTTTCCAGCTTGCAGGTATGAAAGTGTCTAACTGAAGGACTCTGAAGCAAGAGGAAGAACTTTCCAACTCTGCTTGGATAAATGTTAGGTACAAAAAGGCCAAACAGTTTTTTCTTCTCAGCTTAAATCCTCTTGTCTCTACAGGCTTTAAGAGTGGGTGCAGCGCTTCATCTGTGCAGCAGCAGCCTGACTCTCAGGCGTGTCTGGGGAGGGAGAGGTGGCAGATATTTGTGTCGACACCACTCTCCCTCTGAGGAGGGCCTGTGTGCGGAGTGCTAAAGTGATGAATATGCGTCGCTCGGGTTGGGGTTCGGGTGTTGGATAGTAAATGACCACTTTTACATGCACAGCACTCTGACGCAGATGCTCACGCCGTAGCCTGATGACTGAACTCACTGCAGCAATCGTTTATTAGTCCAGAAAATGTGATTCTTGAGGTTTTAAACAGAAACAGAGAACACTATTTAACTGACTATACTGAATGTGTAGCACATAACAACACTGTCAACGCAGTCGTTGAAATGATGCTGAATTACATGTTATATAAGAGACTTTTAAAAAACTTTTAACCTCACCATCGAGCTGCCTTCACGTGCAAATGGCCAAATCCATGCTCACACAGAAGATTACGGTGTCTAAGTGTTCTTCTCTGCTCCGTGTCTACTTGGTCGAACACATGACTGTGTGCAAACTCTCCAAGTTCACAACAGAGCCCGGCATGCCTCCCACACAATACCACCATGACAAGTTTACAGTGCGTCTCCCATGAGACCAGTTTACCCTGAGACCATGACAGCCTCCCAGACCTCCGTCTAGACACAACAAACGTCTGTCCACACTCGCCCGTTTGTCAGCCCGTCACATTTCCACTCTCTGGGCACAGAGGCAGCCATGCGTGCTCCCCCTGTCTAACGATGAGACATGGCCGATAAATAAAATGGGTCTGAACTGAGAGTGGGGGGTGGGGGGGTGGGGGGGATGGAAACTATTCGAGCGATGCAATCCCAACAAAAGGCCAGAGCGATGAGGAATTCCATGCCGCAATCACTCACTCACAGTAAAGCCAAAAAAGAGACAGCGTACAGATAAAGTGTTTGTGTGTTCCTCTCTCCAAGTTTCCATGTAATTTAATGTTGTTTAGATAGCGACGGACTGACTGGCTCTCTGCTGCTCTCCATATGGCTAAAAACAGCGCTGAGGTCATAATTAGCTTCACAATAACTTAATGTACACCTTCTCGGATGATGCGTTGACAGATGCATGGGGTGGAATCATCCACAGGACCACCCCAAACGTGGAGGGGGGAGACGCGCGCATTGATCATCCAATCCAAGGCATTTCATCAAGTGCTGTGAGAGTTACTGCACCTCGTGCCTCGAAGTGAGATAATTGAATTTTCCATTCTTTCATGAGCGGTGATGACGCCTCACCACATGACACTGGGCTCTAATTAATAGCCTGTAAGTGATAGATGCCTTGCTCCTCGGCGTGTACAGTGAAAAGCACGCGGAGACCCACATGTGTGAGCTCGTACGCGATGGAGATAAAAAGGCGCACAGACGCGTACTCGAGCCGACACTTGGAGTGACACTTGCAGACCTCACACTTTTGTTGCCCTCACACATACAAGCAGCATTTGCTTTTCATTAAGCCTCGAGCACAAAGCCTCCACTCGGCGGTTAGTCGTCACACAGACACCTTTGATGTGAGTCGCGGCAGAGACACGTTTGTTTGGCTTTGTAATAAAAACAATATTCCAACTTACATTTCATAATTATGTCTCGGCTTTCAATGGCACCCTCCTCCCCCTCCCGGCCTAAAAATATGCCTGTTAGGCTCCAAGCACCCCGCAAGTCGGAGCGCAGCAGTAAAAAGGCCTGATCAGAATCAGATGGGGACACACATGCGCGGGGTAACATCACAGCTCTGAGGCCGGTGGAAAGTCTTATCGCAGACTTTGGTGCAAACCTGCTTTCAACTCGCTTTCTAACCGCAAATATTGCAAAGATTAGGATGTCACAGCAGAGCTTGATGTATTGATGCATTACAATGCCAGTCATTGGAGCTGGAGAAGAGACTTGAGCGGTCTTGCATGTTGGAAATTTCAGAATTTTGAGCTTTAGGAAGGTATTTTTTTATGGTTTACACATTAAATATGTCAAAACAGCTGTCTGCCAAGATCAAGGCTGCCATCTACAGTTCAAAATTATGCTTTTTAGTCACAAATGTGATCCATCAAACAGGAATGCGTCTGTACACGAGGAGTCGCTGATGACAGAAGAGCAATTTCAACAAAACAAACACAAGTTAACATGATTGATGGGATAACGTGTTGATGTGACACGAGCGATTCTCTCCTTTGACTTTAAATGTGCACAGTTCATTCAGGAGATCATTGTTTGTGATAAACACATAGATACAGCAGCACACACACACACACACACACACACACACACCACCGCACACAGCCTGCTTTCACCCCTACACACACTGACTACTGATTACACACCAATTACTGCATAATGACAGCAAGTTTGTAACGCACTTGTCTATTTGTCTCTTAAATCTTAATCTTGCTACGGACAGGAGCCAGACAACTGCTGGGGGGTGGGGGGGGGGGGGGGGTTTAGCTGATTATCCTATAATGACACAATGCTTCTATTCACAGGCGTCCCTTATCGTCTTTGTGTGTCTATCTGCCATCTTTTGCTTCTGTCTGGCTACAGTAGCCACAATACAGCATCACTGTGTCCATTCAGCTCCCAAATAATCTGCTCAGTTCATCTAAGGCGCTTACGCACACCGGAGGTTCGTACACTGGCTGGCATTAGGACGTGCGCAGCATAATGAGTCCTGCCAGATTTATGGTATGATCACAGCAGTCTACTTGCCTATTGATAATTGCTCCCAGTAATACCACCATAATACCACAGCAATTTGCCTCTCGATTAGCGTATCCATCTGCACGGCGGAGACTTTTACAGGCGTCAAATTGGGCGCAGTTAGACTTTTACTGCAGGACATTCTTTTCACCATCGGCCCGGCGAAGGCTTCAGAGGTGAACCCAGCCCTCTCAAGTCTGTGCTTCAAGTGAAAGATTTAGTGCCGAAGCGACTCACACACTCACATGCATGTTCTCCTCCACCTCCTCCTCTCCTCTCAATGCACCGTGACGATACTTCTGTGTTGTTGTTGGTTTACATTGTTTCCAGGCAACTGTTGTTTCTTTGGTTGTTTGGGCAAGGATGAAGGGGGCAATAGGGGTGATGGGAGTTTGTCTGTGTGTGTGTTTCTGTGCGGGTGTGTCTTGTTACTGCTGCTGGCGTCAGGAAGTGCCTGCCTTGTCTGCCAACTCTGGCAATCTGAACGCTGTAAGGACAGAGGCAGCTCTCAGCCATGCTACCACTGCAATCAGTGCTTCACATGCAGGGACACACAGGTAGAGCAAGTCCCATGACCACATCAAGTTCATTACAGTGGCGGACAAGTCACCAAAAGCATTTGCTGAAGTTGTATTTTACTTGAGCATTTCCATGATGCTACTTAATGCCTCTATTTCACTGCTTTAAAGATTGTTTCAAGGCAAATATAATGCTTACCATGCTCACCATCTTACATGCTAGCATGCTAACAGCTGCTAATGAGCGCTTACATTTACAGCTGAGGTTGATACGAACGAAACTAGACTTGTGCAAAATTTTAATAAAACCAGAATGCAGTCATTGGCAAACAAGCTGTGTTCACCGACAACAGTTTTACAAAGTTTTCCTTTATTTAAAAACACCAATCTGACCACCACATCATTTCCATTGGAGCTCTCTCTAGAATTTTCAGAAGGCAATATTCACACCAAATATTTGTCATTCCTGTCTGCCGTAAAACTAATAACAACAGCTCTGCTCTTTCACCACAGAAAGCCATTTAGCAGGACTAAGTACATGTTCAGGCCTCCGCGAGTCGAAAGGCTAAGACCTCAGTCAGCCTCAGAGGCACACTAAAACATAAGCGTGGTAAAGACTCACATTACCTCACCTATTATATGTAGTATTTTTTTTTTAAATGTGATACTGTGTTGTACTATACACTGTGCTTGATCAAGATATAACAAACAAAAGAGCCACACACAGGTGACGTAGCTCATCCACCAGACACTGCTTTATTCTGTGTGTATCAAAGATCAGACGGACCTCCATCATGCCCTCATGCTGTCCCCGTCAGATCCTCGCTGTCGCTGGGAGTCAGCGAGAGAGGGTAAAGCTACTCTCACATCCTCAGAGTGGGTCAGAATACTGAAGACTGGACTCGTGCAGATGTCTGATGTACTGATGTTTGACATGGGGGGATGCTCTGTTACCCTCTGCTGCAACAGTTTGTTGCTCTTGACCTACCCCATAAGCAACCTCGACGTTGCTCCAACTTTCATCCAAGCAACAAAATATCAAAATATTGAACAGCAAATTGCCGTTACATCAAATGGAAAAAAGCAGTCATGTTATGTATGAAGGGTTATTATATTATGGATAATGTCTAGTAATTCAGCCTGTATATATACTGTGTGGTATCTTTGGAAACTTTGAACTCAAAGCTTGAATTTAAAATAAAGCTCAGTGGGTTTGAACAATTCTTGATTGAGCAGCATGTCTGTGAGGTCTGAAGGCCTGATGCTGAGTGAAAACAGACTAAGATGAATGCTTCACATTCATATTATAATCTGACTCTCCATCACACCTTAAAAAAGTCTGACTTTATGTTGCTACAGTACAGAGGACAATGTACATCATACCCTGTCATAATCTAGTTAACACTAATTCGTTGACCAAAAGAACATTTTTGAGAATTCAAAGGGCATGTCTGTGAAATGCAATACTTCCACCACGGATGGATGAGAACAGTAACTTTACAGTGAGGAACTGGCTAACTCGTCTCATTAACTTACCATAAAATAACACTGCAAAGCCAAAAACAGGGTGTTTCTCCCCACACACTGAACTCAGCTTGCTTCTTATTTCAGATCAGTATAAAGCTGTGGTCTCACCGCCCAACGAAAGCTAGAATCTTGACATTTTCCATGGCTTTACAAGAACATGTGAGTCATATTCATTTTCAACATGGTTTTGACTGTGGTAGATATTAAGCACAGGGCTAATGAAAGCAACTGGGAAAACACAGTGCCATCCCTGAGCACACAAGAGAATCAGCACGGCTCTAAGCTGATTTTAGTTTCTCTTTTTGGAACAATGTGTACAAAACAAATCAACCTTAAGCCATGTCTTTGGTTTTTAGAATTGTATTCAATCCGGACTACCTTGGCTCTCAGCGCTGCAAACCATTCCAAGAGGATCTTATTATTTTCTCATAAGCTCCTTATCCAGGTGCTGGCAAAAAGACATGCCGTTCTGAAAACCCATCTGCTCAATGTGGAAATGGAGATTAGCTGCTAACTTTCTTTGTATCTTCTAAGCCTGCTTTTATTACGCGTCTTGTTCTCTCACAGAAGTTCTAGTTGTTACACAGTAGGACACACTAGCGCTCCTTTTCTGCCTCCCAGTGGATATCCTGCAATATGTTAGGTGTTCACTGTCACTCTGAACTCTCCCGTCTTCGTCCTCCAGAGGTTTGGACGTGTTAAAATGGCTGATTACATCCACGCCACGGGACCTGTTCATTTCTAATGTAACGTCTAATGTGATTGCTTCCATTTGGCTCGTGTGGCTTTGTCTGTACAACAACAATTAGCAGATCCAGTTAGCAGGTGTGATGAACGAAGCTCTGCTCGGCTGATAATACAACAGCGACACAGAGAAACTACTCATGTGCATCTGGAGTTAACACTCTGTGATGAGTGTCAATGATCAGAATTGTCTGTGTGTGTGCATGAATTACTCACGCTGTGGGGGACTCATATACATACAGTCACATTGTAGGGATTGGCCTTTCTTTGGGGGGCAAAATACAAGTCTCCACATTATAAGTCATTGAATATTTGAGTGAAAACCTGGGTTATGGTAAGGGCAAGAGGAGCAATGTAACAAAAACAATTTCCCCCGGGATCAATAAAGTATATCTGATTCTGATAGGCTTCAATGTGCTGCATCCAAACGCTGTATTTTAATGGTCTGTCAAATCATACTTTAGAGGATTAGTGAAATGTGTGATGACTGTAAATTATTAAACCCTATGCATACTTTTCTGCCACTTTACTTAGATTCAAAGGTACTCATCTGAAACTCTAATAAGTGTTTTGAAATACACTTTACACAGCAGCAGCTGTATTACCTCATTCTAACCACTAGATGTCACCCTAAGCAAAGGCTTAAATAGCATGCTTCCAGCAGCCTCTGGTACTACAGCGACTGTCCTGCTGTATGTGAGAGGCTGAAAGAGGCTTTAAGCACCCATTTAGCTATGCACCATATAGCCTTTGAGAATGTTACCAGTTATTAATTTGAAGCCTTGATAAACTAAAAGACAAGGTACTGACATTGTCATACGATCAATATGAAATTTGAAAAACTGTGAAAATGTCCACGATAATTGTACAAATTGTAGCTACAGTGCACATTTATGACAGCTGCATCATAGAATTTTAGAGATGAATATTTGAATTTACTGATTTACTGGAACCTATCCAGTGCAGAGTCCTTGAGTAAGTCAATGAATCCCTTCCTGCTCCAGCTGAGCAGCTGACCATATGTTTTCACCTTCATGAGGACAGCAGCAAGGAAAAAGATAAATATCTCCTTCAGGGATCAATATACTATCACAAGATCACCATGCCTGCCAAGGACCATCAGTCATCTTTGGCATGCATTTGATCTCAGCCACAAAATTTGTGCCAAGGCTGTCTTTCCAAACGAGGTTCAGAAATCCTCCTGAGGATCGTTCATTTCTTCCAAGTCCACCGGGCCACCACAGACTGCGTGTTAGCATCACTTTAATCAACTCTACAGTCGTGAGGCACACCGCTCACACTGACAGTCAACACAGTAACAGAAGTCCCTGCGGAGAGCACCACGACCAGGCCTCGACAGAGGATCAGAAATGACCTCGGTGCATTATTTCCTATGAATTACTGCCCTGGACTTAAGTGTAAAAGCCACTGGGGGAACATGCCTGGAATTCAGAGCTGTGATTAAGGAGGGCCATCACAGACCATCAACATCCTGCTTTATGGCTGTATCTT
Source organism: Chaetodon trifascialis (assembly GCF_039877785.1). Lineage (NCBI taxonomy): Eukaryota > Metazoa > Chordata > Actinopteri > Chaetodontiformes > Chaetodontidae > Chaetodon > Chaetodon trifascialis. Next base: position 14,430,682 of record NC_092073.1, read on the forward strand.
TCACCATAATGTAGTGCTGTCCAGGGTCACCACTGTGCTTTGCTCATATAAAGCAAAGCCTGGTGTGTACAGTAACTAGCGTTTTTACAAGATTTCTTCCCCTTTTTATTGAAAAGCAGCTTGATATGGAGCAGATTAATAGAACGGACACTTTTCACAGCAGTAGATAAACGGGCCTACAGCAAAATCAATTACCATAATGCAATAAATGTCTAGATTCTGAGACAGAGAGTGAATTAATGTGACTTCCTAAAACAATCAGTTGATCACAAATTCAGCTGCTCTGCCACACATCAATAAAGAAACGTGACCCTCTGGGTGACCTTGAACAAAAGATCCTGCTAACAAGCACACGTGCGTCAGCGCTGTGACAGCAGAGCAGAGACATACGTAGGCTGCGTGTCACCACAGAGCAGCAGCTCTGAGGAGGCTGCACAGACGCTGAAGCACTATAATTGGGGCCCATGTGGAAGACACAAAGAGATAAAAAGATCATGTTGTGAGTTGTTATCCCTCAGTGAAGAACTGTAAGTCAGACATTTGTTAGCTCACCTGGAAGAAAGTAAGTGACTTAACTTTGAGGTGTATTTGTAGAAAAGCTGTTTTTTCCCAGTGGTAGCTGCAGGTTTCAGCTACTCAGAGTCTGATAGATTCTTTTGAAGAGCAATAAATCTCATCAGTGATGCTGTGCTGTGTACCTTTGTGGCAGCTTTTGTGTGTATGACCTTCCTTTACTGTAGTGTTACAATGCAGGAATAAGCTACTTTTCTCAAGAGGATCACCCCCTGCAGGTAGAGTTGACTGCACAGCAGAGACAGAGTAAGCGGGGTGAGCGAGTGACAGAGAGACAGAGAACGAGGGCTCTGCCACACACAAAATATTTCGGGTAAATTCGATTTGGCGTGAGGCATTACACGCTGCGTCTGCACGGTCAGGGTGACGAGCTCTCCGGCACGCCTCTGAATGAAACCAAAACAAGACTTCACTTCAGATGCTCCCTCCACCCCCTTTGTCACCGGCTCATCCATCTTAAAGCGGTGCATGACGGCACGGCTGGCGTGAAGGAATGTGAACACACACAGTCAAAGACACAAAAAGTAAATCAAAGGAGCTACTTTGTAATTCTTCAGTTGTCAGAGTGAGAGCATCTTGCCAGACTATGTAAACAGGAAGCATACTTTCCTTTAACAGCTACTACTACAGTGCTCTTCAGTACAGCACATAAACTGACTGCTGCTGCTTTGCTCACCAGCCGCCACACACAATACAGCCAGTATGCCTCTGCAGGTCTGCACGTATGCAACCAGTTCCTCCCTTTTAAGCTGTGTCCCATATTTATTAAAGGAAATTTTCATCACTGTCATTGGAATAGTTCCCTTTACTCAAATGCAGATTTCTCTCTCAGGACAACAGAAGAGCAACAGTTTTTGCAGCTGATAAAAAACAACTCAACACACCTAAGTTGAGAAATTTCTATCTCTTCTATGATACATTTTTAATGTTTAATATTGATGCAGTGCGGTGCATCTAAGGAAAAAAATAACACTAAGTAGTTTTTATTCACCAGTAATCCAGTGGAAGAAATAAAAAGCAAGCTATCAAATGCAATATTAATGAAAAAGATGGGTTTTTTTACTGTCTTTTCTACATACACCAGATAAAAAATGTTCTTCTGAGACAAGTTAAAGCATAAGTGAAGCCACTGTAGTTTCACTCATGACGTCTCTGAACACATTTGGACGTCTGAATATCAAAACCGAGCAAAGAGAACGGCTCATCAAACATGAAACAGCTATACTTTGTTTTCTAGTCTTCACGTCAGCGAGGCATTAGCCAGCTTACTCGGCACACATGCAATCACACACACGAGGTAAACACAGCAAGCTGTGAAAGGTGGTAAGACAACAGGTGTCTGTTTCACATCTGCCACTCGACAGTAAAGCACCTGCATGCCAGTCCGCCTCAGGAGCAGCTCTGTATGGTCAATGGCTTTTTTATGCAAACCTTAATTAACAGAAATGACTGTGTGTCTGTGTAAGTAATGGCGTATGCACAGAATTCGTGACATTACCCAGAAGCTCCATGGCATCGTCCTCGTCCTCCATCTCTTCCTCCACGATGGAGGGGGCGGGGCTATGGACCGAATCAAAGGAGTCCTGGGACAACATGGCTGCCAGGAGCTTCTTGTGATGCTGCTGCTGCTCCTTTAGCCCTTTGCTCTTTGTTTCCATCTTCAGGCTAGAGGAGGCAAACAGAGGAGGAGTCGGGGCTTAAGAGGAGCAAAAGTCTTTTCCACTTGATGGATATTTACTGACACTTAATAACATATGATTACTTAACATAGATCAGTTGTTGCCCATTATTTTCCTAACTTCCATACTGACATGAAGCTATCATCATGCACACTAACACTGCTGTCAGCTGGGAAATATATTTACAAAAATAGCCTGTTTTTACAACAGCTGTGCTCCTATAGTTATTACATCCTCTCATCCTAATCTGTCAGGCTTGTATCTCAGCAGGCTTTCCAGGAAACACAACATGTTGCATTCGCCTCAGACGTGTGTCTGCATTTAAAGTGCTGAAGCTCCACCACTTGTTGCACTTGGCAGCCTTCTGTGGTTGTTAGGGACAAAACACCATACAATCATCCCACGCCGGTGCAGAACACCTTGCTATAAATGCGTAGCAGGGAGAAGATAAGTGGGGATAATGGCTATGAGGTGAGCAACAGAGAAAGAGTTGTAGCCAAGGAAGGAAATTAGCACCTGCCACCTGCCAAACACAGGCTACATGCTCTCTGTGGCAGAAGAATTTCAGGTCAGCTACCAACATGGCAGAAAGGGGTTTTCATCATATTGTGTTGATACATGTTGTTTTAAGGCTAGTCAGGGGTAAGGTGACATGACACCTAAATTTCAGACATGGCAGACAAGAAATAAAATGAATGAACAGTGGCAGGTGAGGCCCTGGTTATAGCACTAAGCACAAATCATTAGCAGCAGTATTGGGATGTGGGGTTAAAAAGAAAGGGCCTGAGTGAGGAGGTTTTATAAGTGTGTGGATGAATATGAGGTGTTGAAAGAGTCCCCAGTAGCTTTTAGTCAGCAGGAGGATGGATGACATGCAGGGGGAGACGTTAGTTATTGTTTTCGTCCTTTAAACAATGAGGCTAAAGCACACAATTTATAAAAAAAATGCTAAATCTGATCCATTTAATCAAAGAATGAACTACTGCTCTTTTCCATTAAGCTTGTGTTCTCCCTTCATTTAATTTACATTTGCTCATGCTAACATTTACAATACATACTGTAGCCATTTCTAAACATAAGAATCAGCATGCAGCCATGGAAGTGCACTGGAACCCATCCCTGTTTACAATACTTACTGCTGCACTCCACACAGCCTAACAGTTCTCAGGCTGCCTCCCAGCCAGGTTTTTAAATTAAAAACAACACTTCTCTTCATATTTCTTTTTCCCGAAAGCTTTATTCATTTCTCAGGTGAAATTGTGTTACCTCTGTCCCAGCCTGGAACAAGGAGAACGGCTGCAAAATTACCCAATAATGTCTCCTCTCTGTACAGTTAAGGATGCAGAAACATTTATAAAGGCTCACTTCTGCATTACTTCTATATTGGAGAAATTAATTTTCATATCCCACAGGCAAAGAACGTGGATTAGAGCGGCGGAAGAGTATTAATTTGATGCTGATCTCAGTTTAATGACTTCTATTTACAGTTAATGGGGAAGGGTCAAAAGATGACAGATATTTCTTCATACTCTCTACATGGTATTTCTGCGATAATTAAGTCTGCTAATACGGACGAGGCAAGGTGGATGGTGTCATTCTGCACATGTGCCGTCCTCGGCTTTTTGTAACCACCTGCAGGGGAAAAAAGCTAAACATTTTCCAGCAGTTGCAAACAACCATTACACACTGGAAGGTAAACTTTTACGCAGTGTTGCAGAAAAAGTAAGTTGAGAACAACAAATCTTCAATGAAATGCTGGAAAAGTCACACATATGACAGTTTTATTACTTTTATGTGCTGCACCATCTTATGGGCTCATATCTCCAATGAAAACCTCTGGCTCACTGTGCCTGCTGGCAGCTTCACCAGTGTCAGCAATTCCCAACCCCCCCCCCCCTCACTGGGAGCAACCTCAGGTGGTATGAACCAGTCATTAAAGACAATACATATGACCACAAAAGACACACAGCTGGCTTTCCCACTCTCGTTGTTTATCCTGATCTTTCCCTGTTATTAAGCACAATAAGGGATCAGTATCTGCTGGTGTTTAAAGGGAGGCCAGAGGAGAGAGAAGCTTCTGGCACTGACAGACACGGGCTGAGGAAGTCCCATCACTCTGGACAGACTGTAAAAATAAGTCAGCTCCTTGAATATATTTCTGCCACAGATGCACCTGATTTCCCATGTGCCCACTGCACTTATCCTTCCTGACTTTACAGCCAATCAGACAGACAGCCACCACCACCACCTGTCAGCTGTCCTTACGCTCCTTGGTGACAGCTGGGCTGGAATGAGGGACAGAGGCAAGAAGATCGAAAATGAAAACAAGCAAACTTACCAAAGTAAGAGCAGGAAGATGGACTGGTTTGACAAATACGGTCAGATACACGAGAAAATGTGAGGACTCTAGGCTGAAAATGCATGAGCACCAGAGGGGATGGCCTATTAAAGCTCAGATGGGATTTTAAGAGAGGGCAGCGTTGATCAGCGCCAGGCTTTCACTCAGAGTGGTCATTTTTATCTTGTCTGATTAGAAACCTGAAAACAAATCCTGCTTTTAACTGGATCTTAAATTCACTGGTTGTCACACTTTTATACTTGGGATTTTCAAGAAGTCTTTGTTTACATGTTGGCACCGTTAAAATGCGTGCTGAATTAGATGTTAGCAGTTCCTGTTTGCAATGAACCCATGAATGCAGAGACAGCTACTGCTGGATTACTTTGATACTGAAGGAAATGTAAAAACGCAATAATTCTGTAATTATTGTAGTTCTGTAATTACAAGGAGCTTCTTTTTTAGGATTTCTAAGCAGATTCATATTAATATATTTATTTCTGATGCACAGCGGATGCAATAATATCCACTGAAAATCTATCTTGCACTGGTTTTAAGAATATGTGTACCGTGTGTGTTCAGGTTTACATGAGTTCAATTCCTTTCCAAAGTACAATAATGAAGCGACTGTCTCCCATTTACCTCAAGCATCATCTCTGCCTCACGTCTCTGCCTCTGACCTTCTCTCCCACGGCCCCCCTGGAGTTGAGCCTCACAGTTTGAAAACCTCTACCACACGCCATATCCTGACCTTAAACAGAGACGAGAAGCAAATCTATCTAAGCTTCTCTGATCTCCCTATTTTTGACTTTGTGGCTTGGCCAGAAAACAGCTCAGAGGATCTGAAAGTGATCGCAATCCCCAAACAGGGTCTGAAGTGGTAGCAGGTTCCCAATAAATGCAATTCAAGGTTCATATAAATGGTCTATTAGATGAGCCAAATACTCCTCTGGTTGATGAGGGAAGGAGCTGTGATTATTTTGGGATGCTGCGCAAGTCCAAACACACAGCTGCACAAGTTTCTCACACCCTTCATAGGTAAACACGAAACATCTCCTGTATAAACACACACAGAGCCGAACTCATCAGAGAGCCCACACACACATCCCTATCTCCCAGCTCAGACTTCTAACTAAGTGATTTCTCCCTATAATCCACCCATACAGTAACCTAATGAGATTAACACTGTGTGTATGTCAGCTCAGGCCCGCGCATGATTTATGGTTTTATATCCGATCCTCCTCTAATTAGTCACATCAGCAGCTGCAGTGCATGTGACACACACACACACACACACACACACACACACACACACACACACACACACACACACACACGCACACACACACACACACACAGTAACACCTAACAGGGAAGTCCAATAGGCGCACAAGAGGTGAAAAAAGCCTAAGAGGGCAACAAACAATTGAACAGTTCAGCACGTGACACAGTTATATTGTTAAAGACAGGCCATTTTTAAAGCACAAAATTCGCGTGGCCTTGAGCACCCAGAAATGAGGTTAACTTTAATTTGAAATTGGGTTGAAGCAGTATCATGGCAAGCATGTTTGATCGCGCCTTTGAAATGGGATTATCAAACCCATTCAGATGGGCATTCCTCAGGCAGCACAGGGAGAAGTCTACCTCCTCAAAAGCTTTGTGAACTTTCTTGAAGTTTTAAACTTTTTTTTATTTAAATGATTCACACATGCACGCGCTTGCACACACACACTTATATAGATGACTACACATATATAATGCCAGGCACCGACCTCCCAGCAGGGCTGCTGTCGCCACTCCAGCACACTTCAGTTTTAGCCCGAGGAACAGGGGGGTGCAGCATCTCAGCAGCCAGCGGGTCCGCGTCCTCTTCCTCCCGACCAACCCACTCCCCCACCACCCGGGGGCGCAGCACCGAGTTATAACCTCCCAAGTTCTGAAAGGACAACGCAGAAATAATGAGAGGCAACAACAAAAGACTGGGGACTGCACACAGAAAGAGAAAGATGGAGATTTAAGTGCAGGAGGAAGTGAGTTGAGTCAGAACTGCCATAAAACTTTATCTTAACACTATGCATTTTGAAGAAAAAGCGCCACAGTATTGTCTGAGATCCATCTTCCTCCCATTCTGCTGCCAAAGCCAGGCACACATTTGCAACCCCGCTCAATGCAAAAAGCAAAGATATGTCTGCTTGTCTTTGACTAAATCCAGGACAGTATCAAATGCTTTTGTCTCTGCATGATCAGAGCAGGTGTTTAGTATTCATTGCGCGCCCTGTCCCGCAGAAAGAAGGAAAATCTCCGGGCTGAGAGCCAAGGACGCTGGACATGTACTGCCGCACTGAGCAAAAACTGAAGTCCCTGTCAAAACATATGCTGTGTTTCTCATCCAGGCCCATCATTTCCAAATGGCTCTGTGCGTCTCCAGCCTGGGCAGCCATTGCACTATTGTGTTGGGAGAGAATTGGGGCCAGGCGGGGACAAAAAGACGGAGCTCAGACAAAGCTTCGTGTGGGAGATGAAGCAGCGATGGAGAGGGAGATGCAGGACATGCTAACTGAAGTATCGTTCTTGCATATCACTCCCATGAGATCGTCAACAGAGGAAGAGCTGTGCTGCTCTGTTAGCCGAGTGAAAGTTATGAAACATGACTTTCATTTGGTGTAGCGTGAGTGATGCTGCAGAGCGATGAGTGACAGAACGCTATTTCCACTTGAGTGCAATGCCAGCGTGTATATGAGTTTAATAAAGACGCCGGTCTAGTTAATGTCTACCTGGTCGAGCTCATCAGAGATGGCGATGCCTGCAGAGAGAGGAAAGTGGTTTAAAGCACAGAGAAGCATCTAATACAGTTCAAAAATCCCAGCTTAGACTGATTCTGAGCTTAGTGGCAGGTTTGTAAGATTAGCTGCTTGATCCAGTTTCCTCTCAGGATTTATAGTGACATTTACAGAAAGGTCTACACTTATGCTAAGATGCATTAAACATTGTGCGCGGTGCGTGCATGCCGGGCAGCCACTCACTGCGTGACAGACTCTCCAGGGCCTTGCCCAGCTTCTTGCTCTCCTGCAGAATGTGGTTGAGCTCGTCAAAGTCCCGGCTCTCCCTCCAGTCCCAAGACGGGTACTCGATTGACCGCGGCACTGGACATCAGAGACACAAACACACAATTTTCATCTTCGAAAGCACCACAGATACAGATCTTGTTAAAACAGCAACAAGTCTGACCAAACGCTCTAAGGACTTTGTGAATTAGTGCAGGATGGAAACACTAGCAGAAGAGTCAACATGTCTCTTTGAGAAGCGGAGCTCATTGGACGGAGGCCAGGGGACACTGTCTGTCAGTCTCTTTGATTAACATTCAAAATAACTCAAACGGGAGCAGGAAATGACCCACATACTGTACTGACATCCTGCCCACGTCCCCCAGCAGCATCCCTCAGCTTCTATATGATGGTTAATTCATCAGCTGTTGGATTCAGTCATTATTTATAAAAAGAAAGAGCGTCACTCTTTTATTGCAGAGGGATTACTTGTAGTTCATCCATATCTAACGTTCTTATGTTCGAACACAGCTGAATTTGAATTAACATGAAAAACCAGTGGGTTATGAAGGGATGCCAAACAAATACACTGGTTGTCTTATAGCCACTGCACCCAACAGACATATTAACTAGAATATAAGCAGAGGACTTTAGGATACATTTGCATGCATGTTTGACTGAAACGCGTATGTGATGACAGGTGTGGAAAGGGAACATCACCCTTATGTTTGCACATATACACAAAAAATAAACTTGAATGTGAATATTTGACAGCAGTGCTGCTACAATCTGCCGTCCTCTACCCTTGTTTACCCTGACTAAGCTGCTTGGCATTGTAACAACCATAAACACAGAGCAAATGTCTGCCAAATGCAGACTGGGGAAAAAAAAAAATCTTTCATTACTTCGGGCAAGGAGTGCCTCTCTGTCCTCTCTCTGCTCTGCTATGTGTGTTGTGCTGCTGCCGCTGCAAAGGCCTGCGCTGTATCTTAATAGCCTAGATTAAGGGTTAAGGATTCAGTTTCCACTGGGGCTGCTCATTAAAGCATCAGTCAAGTACAAGTGAGGCACAAAGCCCAGTAACCGTACACAGAAAGAAAAATCAAGCATATCAGTGGAACGTCTGTATATTTATAACAGCTGCTCTCGCTTCAACTCCGATTCCAAAGAAGTTAGAAAGCTGCATAAAGCGTGAGGAAAAAAGAACTCGCTAATCCTAGTTGACATATAACAGTACAAAGACAACATATTTAATGTTTGACCTCATCAACTTCATGGATTTTTGTAAATATCTGCTTATTCTGAGATTGATGCAGCAACACGTTTCAAACAAGTTGGGACAGGAGCAACTGTGAAAGATGATGAATGCTCCAAAAACACCTGTTTGGAACATTCCACAGGTAAACAGGTTCATTGGCAACAGGTGATAGCATCATGATTGGGTATGAAAGGGGCATCCTGGAAAGGCTCAGACGTCCACAAGCGAGGACGGAGCGAGGTGAACACTTGATTGTATAAAGGATATTATTACATGGGATCAGGAACTCTGTAAGACTGCTGTCAGTAAACACAGCTCATTTACAAATGACTGCCTTCTGCTTTTTATTTAGACTTTGCACACAGCATCCCAACTTATTTAGAATCACGGTCGTAAAATAATGATGAGCAGCAGTTCTTTTGAGTTCAATTTTTCATGAGCTCTGCACACCTGTGCATGTATCTTTAATGTGATTTGTCTTTAAATGTAGCTTTGAAGGCATCTTGCTCTGAAGGGGAAGCAGGAAAGCTGCTAACGCTCGTAGCTTAAGTACACCTCGATGTGCTGAGTGTCGCTTTCTTTACTCTCCCTCTCACTTGTTTTCTCGTGCTCTCTCTATGCACTCATCCCGACTCCCGTTTTCTCTTGATTGTGAGAAATGCTCAGACCGCAGCCTAAAATAGACTTGGTCTGGCAGTGACAGAGCCCAGTGTTGAATTATTGAAGCAGTCTATGGCCCCGGCTTCCTCCCCATCTGACCGAGCCTCATCGTCTCAAGTGTCATACTTCATTCGAACATCACAGCTACGGTAATTTATTACAGAAACTAAAAAAGTTACGGCAAGAAAAATCTTCTCATCTGCATCCATTTTGCATAAATGTAAGAACTTTGTGAACAGTTCATCTTCGGAGAGTGTCGCAGCAAGTGTGTGAAAAGTGGCACTTTATAATGAACTCATCTGCAGGGCTCTGGGAGGCTGGAAGGAGGACGCTGGCCTATACACTGTGACTAACTTTAATTAGATATAATTATATCAAATTAAAAATGGAGATTAAAGTCAATGGAGCGTGTAATTGGGATACAACTGATACAACAGGTATCAAAACTGTGCAGCTTCATTTTCTAAAGTGGAGTTTTGTGTGTGTGTGTGTGTGTGTGTGTGTGTGTGTGTGTGTGTGTGTGTGTGTGTGTGTGCGCGCGCAATCAACGTAATCACAGAAAACTCAGAAAGTAGTGCACCAAAAAGAAACTTACGAGACTTGGATTCTGGTGAGGGAGGAGAGATGCTGGAAACGGCCAGGTCGCTCTTGGATTTCTTCGGTTTCTTTGGGTGAATTTGCCATGGCTTCTCATAGTTGCTGTACTCCCTCCGAGGGTTTTTGCTTTCTGTCAGGCGAGATAGTCACAGTTTCTGCTCAGAATGCCCTGTTATGCAAATTCTAGAAAGTATAAATGCAGGCCAAGTTTACTCTGCAAAGCTCTGTTGTCTCTGTCGCAGATGCAGATTAATGGCTGACTTTGAGCCTATATTCATCACACACTGTGTATTGTGGAGAGGAGGATGCACAAAGACAAATGCCTCACCCTGCATGCGTGTGTGCATTATGCATGCTTGAGTCCGGATGTACCGACCTGGGGAGCTCTGCGCCCACAGTGCTGCGGAGCCAGAGAGAGCTCTGTGCAGCTTGCCAGGGCTGTCTTGCTTGGTCTGCAGGTGATCAATGAGAAAAGGGATTGGATGGTCTGGAGTCTCAGTTATCAATTTGGTCATCAACTCCTACAGGAGCAGAGTAAAGCAGAGAGCAGTTAGATGAAAGTGGCACTACAGAAGGAGTGAGAGAGTATGGCCGTTCACCATGCTGAAGTGAAGAGAGACAATCAATCCCTACAAGCATCATACTGTAAGTCTTGTTTTGTAGTTTTGTAGACTTCACTGTCAAGGGAGGGTATGTGAGAACTGGCCAAAGTGATGGGCTAATCCTCTTATCTTCCATGTAGTTTCAGGAATGTGCTACACCAAGTGTCAATACCCTAAAAAATAAAAAGTCAAGGCGAACAAGGCAACGCTAAGTCCCCAAAGATGGCAGCACTTCCCTTTTGTGTCAATTAGTAACAAATATGTCAGCAAGCTCCATCAAAACATCAGATCAGTTTGCCAACACACAAGGACAAACAAACAGTGCAGCCTTTGCTCAATCCGTGCATTTTTAAAACGGTGTTATAAAACAAGGAGACGGAGCATTCCCTGATGTTTTAAGGAATCCAGTGAGCAGCGTCTGACACACTGGGCCCGATGGAAGAATGATGGACAAGTCAGGACTGATATTTTCTGTCAGAGATGTATGTTAGTAAGAATCACGTTAGTAAAATGAGGGGAAATATGCCATTATTTCATTCCCACTGCTTTTGCTAGTTATTGGTAAACATTAATAACTTGGTTATTAAGAGAGATAGAGTCTGTAAAGAGCATGTGAAAGGTAAAGTAGTGAGGTGGGTGAAAATGTACATGAGGCAGACTTGGATATTGGACTGATGGAGAAAAGCAGGTAAAAAGAAGAAAGTGCCGCGGAAGCTGGAAAAGAAGGAAATCACATTGGGAGTCACAATAACAGGTGCTGAGGGTAAAGGCCACTTCTTAGTCTGCATGCTAATTTAAAATCCGTCAAACGCACGATGGGAACGCAGCATCAAATGCACCAATCACGTCAGAACTAATCATGTCTTATCTCTGTGGTTTGCCAAGGTGCACATAAAAAAACGGACTTAACAGCACATCGGGTAAAAACACAAATGCGAAGTGAAAAGTAATGATCTTTTCACACAGAACGCCAAAAACTGCCTTTGGCGTGACGCAAACCTGCTCGTTTATTACAGCTGCAGGGGAAAAACTGTCTCTCCGAAGCTGATGTGTGAAGCGAAATGAGCACATGTCTGGGTAAGTGAGTGTGTGCTGGCATGATATGGCATGAGAATGAGCTCCGTTTGACCAGTTTGAGCCAGCCAGAGCAGCTGAGGCTGAGACTTCAGGACGGCTACTGCAGAGAAGCACAGAGAGTCATTAGCAGACGGCAGCGAACTGGCAGTTATGTATGTATGGATAAAATGAGTGTGTGTGCATGTGTGTGTGTGTCAAGCACAAAACAGAATGATGTTTGGGGGGCTGGTATGTGTTTGCCATTGTGCACGCGCTCATGTATCTGCATGTGTGTGTTTCAGGGGACGGGAAGGGCTACAGGGAGATGGCCTATGTGTGCATTAGTGCTGGCTAGCCTTGGCTGCGCTGCATGTGCTCAGAAAGCTAATCAGGTAATTGGTCAGGGGGACATTCCTGGCCGGCTCCAGTGTCTACAGCAGACTCTGACAGCAAACAGCATGTGAATGGACAAGCAGGGAGCGTGCTGTAGTGTTTCTCTGTGAACTGAAGGTCTGAGCACGGGGGAAACCTCGCTCCTCTGCCTGCAAGAGATAAAGCCAAAGTGATCCACAAGCTCTTCGGTAAAGAGCACCGCGCTGCTAAGAGCTCAGTAAAGCATCACTCCACATAAGTGCAGTGGATTTAGCAGCCTGTGTCTAACAATTATAAACCACTAACGATGCTAAGATGTAAAAGTTGTAATTACTGCTTAGTAGCTCCTGTGGGTAATTTAACTAACCTACCAACAGGAGGTCTATAAATGAAGGTTGTAATTTGATAGATTATACAGGAAGCCAAACTAGCAGGACTCTGTTCAGTACCGCAGGGTTTCCAGGTCTTAATAGTGTTTTGTGGGGAAGGGGGTAAAGGGAAGGGTGCGCAGTTCTTTTTATGGATGACTGCCGAGTGGTGATTTTCATGATTGTGTTTCCCAGTGGAAACCGCACACACAGATGCGATCGTGTAGAGACATGTTAGACATGTGGGTGCATCTACACTCTGCCTGCGTCGGTACAGTAAAACGCTTGTGTGCCAACATATATTGATTGCACGTCCCGTGGAGCATTTTGCATCCAGTGTGACACAAGCTGCTGAATGAGCTAATGCACTCTTGTGTCCTTCACCATCTCCAATAGCATCATAAAAAGGCAGAGGCATAGAGTAAGTCACTGATCCCACAGTATCTACATGGTGCATACATAGGTCACATAAACGGCAGAGCAAGGTAACCGAATCCGACACTTTCACTTTCTATGGTAATGAGGTTCCTGAAATAACAGAGTCCTCTTTCATAAGCCCCTGCTGTTTGATTCATAATCATATTTCCTTTGACAGGAACCATAGTAAGATGCAGGCTCAAATTTGGGTCAACATTTCTTTATAAAAGTAGACTTTAATGCTATTTGACTAGGAGTGACTTGCATCAGCAAAAAACAGCATCCCTAGCATGCGTTGGCATGAGTGTGTGAGGGAGATAAAGAGAGGCAGCCAGTTTCGGTCTGCACCGGCAAACTATGAGCAGGCCAACAGGTGGCGGTAGCAACTGAGACATGCAGTCCATATCTGTGCAGATCAGCTGCCGGGGCGAGATATCTCCGTGGCCTCAGGCAGTTTGGTTTGGTGGCGGTAATTGACAAGCTGTCAGCCAGCCAAGAGACACGGGTGTCCTTGGAAGCTCTCAAGGACTCCCCCCATGGGCACAATGACAATCATGACACTCCCTGCATCCCTGCAACTTAAACAAACTCCCCAGATTGAACGTGAAAAAGGAGTTGAAAAGAGGAGAGGACACGGGTGGAAGGTTGAAGCACGGAGGGAGGACAGAGACAGCTTCAAAGTGGTGTGAAGGGGAGAAGGAACAGTGGCAGGGTGGTGAACTCTGGTGACAGCGAGCATCCAAACTGTTCAAGGGTCCTTGAGTATGAGTATGAAAAATCACCACAACCTCAAGGGGTGCTTCTCTGTTTCTGACCCTGGACGCTTACCTTTCTGTGCAGGCTGAAACAGACACATTTCTCTAGAAGGAACCAAAGGAGGACTGAAAAAAACTGATATTGACGGAGTCGATGCAGCTATATAAGTGATTTAAGTGACTCGGCCTGAGCCGTACTCCTCTCTCTCCTGTCAACGAGTGAGTGGATGAATTCCCACCTCAGCGGTTGCAGACTCCTGGTTGGTGGTGGACTGTTTGAGTTATGGGTGTCTGGATGTGAGGAGACACTGAGCCTGCACAAGCTGGCTTTCCATGATCTATCTACAGAGACGAGACAACTGTGTCCATATACAGTATGTGTGAGGGTAGACAGGAATATGACAGTAATATACTGCACGCATTTGCTATATATTCTCATGTTTTCCTGGTTAAAAATCATTGCTACCTGCTGCAAGCTGGGGTCTGATCAGCTATAAAACCTGACATCTTTTCCTCAGACTTGTCCTTGTATAAAAAAAATTGAAACGCAGCGACAGCTCTCCCGAGACTCCCAAGTGGGCGTCCTGTCCCCTACTCGAGGCCACAGACTGCTGTCGATTTGCCTGCTGTTTGTCAATGAAATATGGGAATACAGTGTATACACAGTATTGAATACTGTGTATTCAATACACAGTATTTAAGGTGACGTCTGTGTGTCTGTCCAATGCGCTTCATGTACAGAAAGAGGTCATTATTGGAAAAAAAAGGAGAATGATGTGATGAGAGAGCGAGAGATGCCACTGGAAGACATCCAGACCTTGAATAAGCAGGCAGACAAGAGCAGAAGAGATCATGCGGAAGAGGAGACTGTGGGAGAGGCAATGTCACCTGACCAGGCTGGCGCTCGCAGATAATACTCATCAGAAGAGATGCTTTTTATCCGCCTCGCTGATACACACAAGGAATACGGTGCCCTTACTCCTCGCTCGGCCTGCAGCATGGCCTCAAGTCCATTTTCATCCCTACATCCAGGTTTAGCCGCGACAGAAATGTGGCCTGTTTTAGAGCATATTCGTAGCTATTACTCGATTAATGAGCTACTCTGGGGTTTTTTTTGCGTACATTGTGGTCATTTATAGAGCGGAAATTATGTTATTCTGAGTGTGCATCTCCTCATGGATGAGAGGCTCCTGCTCACGACAGCGCGGGATGTAAACATAAATGGCGTCCTCCTTGGCTAAGCTGTAACGTTAGCTAGCAGTATCGTTAGCTTTAAGCTAGTCTACACAAGATAGAGGCATCAGACTAGGGTTTGGGGAGTAGATGGAAGCTTCCAGTGATACAGTTAGTGGGTGTCGGAAAAGAGACGCCGCTGTTGAGTTTTTCAGTTGTGTTGTTTTTGCCATTGTGAGCAACACAAGCTGAGTGCCATCGAGCTGCATTATATTAGAGAAATGGCAAATATCTCCACAGCAGATATCTCCAGAACCTAGCAACTCACATCAAAACAATTTAGAGCACTACAGGTAAGAGGAGAAGGATGTGTTTTTGAGTTTGGGGTGAACTGTCCCTTTAAATGTTTGAAGATGTTTTCTCTGCCACTGGAAAATTAAACATATTAAACGACTGAAAGTTGAATTTCTGCTCCTTCTTCTCTCACACATCTGCTTCCCTACTTTCACATATCTGACGTCACCATATCTGACCTAAGATCTTTCCAGCTAAACAGTTTGATGCTTCAGGATGTTCCAGGAGATTCAGGTTCCATCATTCACCTGCAGGCTGCGCTCCCCCACTGACAGCACCTGGAGTACGTCTTCATATGCACGTACACCTGAGGAAGACGCTTCACATGATAGGGTCATATTGCCCATCCTTCCTAATCCCAATAAATGCTATACACTCAGTTGATGTCTTGTTATTGTACTATTTTCTCACACTGCATAGCTGTCAGGACAGCAGTGAATCATGAAGTGCTGCATATTTAATAGAGTTTTTTAGGGCATGACAATGTAGAATAAAACTTTGTGCTAAGGCACCACTGCAAAAGTTAAGCCATCAAACTAGGCCTTTAAGGTTAGTTTCACATTTCAAGTTTATCTTAACCACATGTGCATGCTCATATACACATGGAGAGCTGTACTGGACATCGTAATTGTCTCTGGCTGTGCAGAGATCTCTTCCTAAAGCAATTTCAGTAGAAGGTGGGGGCCCAAAATCTGTGGTCCGTGTTAAAAGAAGAAAAAGGAAAAGAAACACTGCCCGGGGGAGCATAAAGAGGACATGTAGCAGCAAAAAGACTCTAAGTTTGGAGGATTCCTGCTTGATCTGTGTAACAGACTGCCGAGGCATCATATTAGCTACAAATGAGGGCTACAAAGCACAAAATGAGGAGTGTGGATCTTCCATCCTCCATGACTTACGTTAAAACTGAGTTTGGACGAACAGCTACGATGATGAAAAACTGCATCAATGTACACACATGCATAGTTTTAAGAGGTAGGATATATAAGTACACACAGGCACAGACACAGATCATCCCCTCTTTGTACAAACAAATAGACTCACTACTCACCAGCTGGGCAAACAAAGAGGAACTGTCAAGGTTCTGTGGATCAGATGCAAACCAGCAGCATGACTATCAATTACACACAGTAGTCAGCCATCAGCATCCTCTGGCTGTAAGTGGACATGATAACTTTATTAGCATGCACCACAGCCCCTGGGCGCTCTCCCTTTCTGCTTCCCGTACGCACTCCCTGCCCCCTGCCTTACGCTGCGCACGCTAAATCTTCCTCATGTTGGACTACACTCATCGTCTCATTGCCTGATCTCCCAGATATCCTTTGCCTTCCCTGCTCACCCCTTCCTGTACCCCTCCAGGGACCAACCTGGCCTTAGGCTGCCTGTTCGGCTGCCTGTCTTGTAGTAATTACTCTAACTGTGCCTGAAGGGGAGCTGTATTAACCTGTGCATGACCAAACACTTGTCATATCAAGTCATCAACCTTTGATAAGACCACCGACGACCTCGGAGCAAAAAAGCAACGTGGAGCAAATGAAAACCAAAGCGTGCAGTAATTGGTTTAATGAGGACTGTGCCTGTGTTTTCTCTGGTGCATTATGTGTGTAGAGCTTAACCAATCACAAAGCGTTTCTCTCGCCTGAATGTTGATGGTGTTGATTTCTCAATATGAATTCCAGCGTCTTCCCCCGAGCCCCAAGAGAAAACAAAAGGCCTCATTTCAGTTTTCCTATGCTGTCGTAAGAAACTGCTACAGGAAATTACAAATAATTTTATTCTAAATTAATTGCGCTGCTTTCACGTCTTTTTTGAAATAGGAAATTTAAAATTAGAGTGAGTATCTCTGTGTTTAGATGAAAAACTATTCCATAATATCACACCAGCATACAAATGGGTGATACTAAAAGAACACAAATCATAAATTTGACTTAATTATGCTTAGTCATGATAAGAGGTGTAAGGTAATGAAGTGGCTTTCATTCCTCTGAGCTCTCTAGCATAATAAAAGCACCTCACTTCTCATACTGGACTCTAAGTTTTTAGGTAATAACTGACCTCATTTTGCAGATTTTTTGGATGGGATAGCAGAGTGAGGCGAAATAATAAACATGAATGAAACAACCCACAACTGAGATGAAACTGTTGGGTTATTACTTCCACATGTGTGGGAGGTTTGCCAATGACAAAGTAACCCTGTCAGACAGAAATGCTTCCAGGTGTGTTTGTAGATGAAATAAGACCTCTGATGGATTCTTCCTGACATATAACTGAACCGCTCTCCTTGAGCTAAATTGTCTGTGTGTGTTTCTGTTAATGCGCCTCAAAAGGTCAAGAATAACAGAGATTTCAAAGCCAGATGCCTACAGTGCCATTTGTGACACCTTCTTTCTCTCTCTACAGCTGTACAGGGATTATACCGACGGCACATTATCTGCATATAAAAGATGCAAAAACAAGTAACATGTACACAAGAATTACATGATTTCACTGAGGCAGAAAGACAAGAGCATACTGCTGCTATAGAAGGTGAAAATAGCCCAAACCCAATCACACCACATGAAGAAATTACCTCCTAAGAGGGTCGATCAATAGGTCAAACAGTGTGTGTGTGTGTGTGTGTGTGTGTGTGTGTGTGTGTGTGTGTGTGTGTGTGTGTGTGTGTGTGTGTGTGTGTGTCCATGTCCTGCCTGACTGACTGACCTCTTTACAGTACAGCAGATTAGAGACACTACACAGCTGAGCAGGCTGGAGTGGACCTTTTCCACGGTTGGATCTACTTTATAGTCTCCTCAGAGAAATCTATAGATAGAAGCAAAGTCATCTAACTTTGCTATAAGTAGCAACATTAACAGTATGAACAGAGCGGCTCAAATGCCTCCACCTAAACTCAAGATATTGGCTGAAATTTGACGCAGGTTCAGTACCAGTGCTCTTTTCTCTTTATCGATTTGAAAATCTGTAATTCTCGCTGAGCAGAACTAATTGGGATCATTCGTCTGTGCGGAAGGAAATGTGGGGTTGTAACTTCACATCACTTCTTAATGATAAAAGAGGGAAAAATAGATGAGCAGGAAATAAGAAAACCATGAGCGCATAAATGGATTATTGACATATTAATGTTTTAGGAGCGTCTCTGTATTTTGCATTCTCATTGTGTGTGTTTGTACAAGTGCACTAAATATAAGAGAAGGTGTGTAATCAGATGTGATGCCAACCCAGCTTATCACCAATCAGCACTTCATTAGAATCAGCAAGTCATCACAACAACCCCCGAGCCGAGACTCAGTTAACAATAGACTTTATCAACCTATACTCAAGCTATTAAAGTCCCAAAAGGAAAAAGTCAGGCTTCACCATGAACAATGACACCAATTCCTCCACAGAACCGTGTTATAATTCAACATTTGACTGCTATACCAATTCCAGTTCAATCCGCTGATGTTTTTTTTGGTCCAGGCTACACTTACATGATCCATCAGTTCACTGTTCCAAGAGAACAATTACATCGCCTAAGATATGATTGACTGATCACAGCGGGGAGGAACATGAGAGCGGGTTTTACACTGTCTGCTGAAGGCAAAGGCTGCTCCTTTTTTCCCTACTGGTCCTGTTACACAAGTTAAATGTCAGAAGCCTGCAGATATATCCCACAGATCCAGCAAAAGCCAGGTAAGAAGGACTTTTATCCTGTGTATGTTGCAGTAAGTACCGCACACACTGCTATATCTACTATGCGTATCATACAGAGCATAACAAAGCATCCTACTGTAAGTATGCTGACTTGAATTCTTCATGCAACACACAAATGTGAAAGGTCCCGCTGCACTGAAACTGTTAAATGATTAGAAAAGAGTAGGTGTTTGAAAAGAATACCAATTTACCAAAAGTGTCTGACAACAATCTGGAGTGCAATTACTTCAATTATTATGAAAGGCTGCTTTACTTTTTGGAGAACATTCTGTCTGTGTTGACTCAGCTTGCTATCTCTGCAAAGCAACCATTTCATTAGCGAGGGGGGGGGGGGGGGGGTCAATTCTATGGCAAATCATAAGCTGTGTCTCATCAGAGTGTTTAAATGAACCCCCTCTCGCTGTTACACACACTGTTTAATGCTGCAGCTGTGTGCCGGGGGTGTGAGGAGGAAGCAATGGGGCTTTGCAGGGAGAAACGCAGAGAACGAAGAGTAAAGAAATTGATTATGTCTCAGTGGTGTTTACACAACCTGAACTAAGATGTTCATATGTCGCTTTAATATACATGTTAAACTCATTCCTTTGATGCTATGCGACGTACTTGCACGCTTTGTGTTTGCAAAGGCTCCTTCGCAAAGACAAATCATACAAAAACAAATGTAAAACAGCCTCTTAAACTACTAATACTGCCAAAAATGATCATTTTTGTACTCACACAGAAACAGATCAGTGGGAGATGGTCCATTTAGTACCTTCATCAAATGGGTCATTTGTTTGGTTCGGTTTGTTGACTGTCAGCAGGATTATGGGAAAAAAGTCTGGCCCGATTTTCATGAAACTTGCTGGAAAGGTGTAGCATGGGCCAAGGAAGAAGTCATTACAATCTGAATCACAGGGCGTGAATGCATGAATTATTTTTCACTTCAGTCAACATTGTGATTTGGCCCATTGCAGGAAAAACGCTGTACATCTTAAAAGCCAGCAGTAGTGACAAACGTAGCCAACTGTAGGTATACAATGCCTCCACGTACGGGTGGAAACACCATCAATAAGCTGAAACATCTTTAAGCAGCATGGGCTTGAATTCCAGGAATGTATTTGACGCTCTGCACATGAGGCCCACAGCTTCACACCTGAGCAGACCATCCATAAATGCCCTTTGTTATAAGAACATTAGCAGGTTTTTCTGTGGAAAAGAAAACCTGAATGAAAAAATGTTCTGGTGATGGCAGACAGACTGTTTGCTACAGCTAGCTCTCAGGCTAGAGCCAGCTTGATTAAAATCGACCAATGAGCGAGTCGATTAAGAATAGAACCAGTATGCAGAATCAATGACGGTTTCAGTAATATCTTATCAATTCCCATCCATAATCAGAAAGTTGAAGTGCCTGCAATTAACTCCAGAGAAAGAAAAATCACGAGGACGAGCAATAATTTAGAAGTACACAGCAAATGACGAGCTCGGCGCAACCATATTTTGACATGATTCAAACCGTTTTGGACAGACGTGCTGACATAGTGCGTATAGTGGAGGACATGCAGACTTGCACATCATAGAGGAGTGGACTATCGGCCTTGGCAGAGGTCTGCGCTCTCTGAGTGCCCTTCAAGCTCTTTCTGTGGAAACCATCATTTATTCTCAAAACTCTCAGTGTGGTGTTCCTCTAACACATGCAGTCTAGTTACTATTATTCCTTAATTAGTGTAATCATTCGTTTTGGATCCTGAGTATCCCTCAAAAGGCTTCACAATACGTGACTTCAGACGATCACATTCTGACAAAGTTGCAGCGTTTTGCACTGTGATACACTTCGTAACGACAGGTAACAGAAAGCTGCTTATATTTCTACGCTGTGCTTTTGGATCTGGAAGTCCTTCTGTGTCTTTTAAACAGGCACATTTTCCACTGGAGGATTGCACTCCTGTTTGAATGGCAATCAAACTTTGTGCGGGCTCCTTTTTGGTTTAAGCAGCGTAGCAGAACAGCTGTATTATTACTTCTGCGGCACCAATTCTCTACATTTGATCAAAAAGAAAATTACGGGCTGAATTTGGGCCTCTCCTCTGGATTCTTTCTTCACAGCTCAATGCACATGGGCGGGCTTTCTTTGGGACAACAAGGGTTTTTCCAAGTGCAACACCGAGGTAGCAGCTACATCATTTCCTCATGAGGAGAGAGGCAGACCCAGGAGAGTTTTCAGATTCGGCTCTTGCTACACCTCTTTCTCGCTGTCTATAAACCTGGCAGTTTCCCCTGAAAAGCTACACCTCCCCATGCAGCCTGACGTTACACCACCACAGTCTAAATAACTCAGCGATGATCCTCGTTAGTCAGAATCAAAACTCTGTGTTTTTAAGGGCACACTTCAGGATGCAGTGCACAGCCGGTTAAATCTTTACTAGAAGAACTCACTGATCTTCAAAACAAAGGGGTTTTTCATCAGCACCACCTCTGAGTCGCACAAAGCACTTTGCTTTAATCATCTCCAATTGTCACATAAAGGAGGCAATTTAAATGTGCACGGAGGCAAGAAAGAAAAAAGGAGAAACACAGAGGAGCGGCAGAGAACAGAGGAGGAGACAGGTGGAGGAGGGAGGTGGAGGGAGGAAAAACAAACAGAGAGAGTACACAGAGGACTATCATTGTGCAGTTGAGCCTCGCTGACTGCTGTGGCCTCACGGTTAGATTTCCTGTCTTCTTCGCCGGTTGGATGCTTTTGCACGCAGGAGTCTCTGTCCACGGTGCTGAAACGAGCCTCTGCCGCTCTCACATCTGCTTAACATGCAGCCCGTGTTCGCGTGTGAGGGCCACAGAACTGAAAGCTCAGCACTTTTGCAAAACAAATCGTGTGCATGTGAGCATTGCGCTGCCATAAACACGGTGCACATCCTGCTGCATACCCAGCTCGCAGGGCTGTCAGTCTTGTTTCACTGACAGACTCACGGATCTGCTGCAAAGCCAGCTGAGATGGACAGTTTTGTCCGTCTCTCTGTCGCTGCTCTGATGATGCCTCACACCTGTGCAATCCTGCTCTGGGAGAGAAATCCAACAGCAAACAAAGGGATGAAGTCATGCCCTCCCCTGGGTTGCTTAGATGCCACACAGAGAGTACAACAGATCCCCTGTCTGACACGCACACGCACAGAGGCGGGTAGTCTGTGAGGATGTGAACGCACAGCAAAGCCGACCCCGCTGCGCGATATGAATCACAACTGAGTGGCCCTAACTTCAACAAACTGTGACAATGTCGAGTCAGGAGGCGGCAGCTGGTGCAGCATCATCTCCTGAAGTGCAAACCGCTGATGGAGAGGCTAAGCATGGAAGCAGCCAGCAGCCAATACTCCTCTATGCGACTCTGCGCTACAGTTTCTCAGTGGGACGATTGAGGAAGGTAACCAGACACCAAAGTGCCCCAAAATAAATGGTTTTCAATGACACCCGTCGGCTGCTTTAACGTCAGTGCGTGTGTGTGAGAGAGGTTTAGGGAATAATAATCCAGTTCCTCAATTACTCCAGTGTGACAGCTCACATTGCAGGTCGTGCGCTCATCATTTAGCGCAACTACATATGAAAGCGGACTAACGCGGCGTGGCGCAAAGCAACGCTCCTTTAAATTGGCAGCCAAGAACTTCAGAGTTGTATTTGGCGCACTCACCTCGAACAGGGGTCCGATTTTATTCTTCTCCAGATACGACTGAATTCTTGACTGTTGTAGAGACGCCATGAAGGAAACTGTTGTGCCTCGCCGGAGCTTTTTCAGCGGGATGAAATCATGAGGTGAGCCGGTGTCATTCGTCCTTCCAGAGGCGTCTCTCCCATTCAAATGTGCAAAAATATATTTCAAAAAATGTCACCACAGCGGGTTTGGAGCCGCGTCAAGTTCAGACGGGTTGCGTCAAGTGCGGAGCAGGCGGCTCTCAGCCCGGCTCATTGTGGAGGACTCAGCCCGGGACCATCCCCAGTTTGTCGCCTCGCTGACTCTGTGGCGGCAGCTTCCCCGTAGAAACCAATGGCGCGGCAGCTCTGTGACACAGACTACAAATCTTTCGCTCACTGGCTGGGAGCAGTGCTCGCGGTGCCAGCGCCACTCCCATTTATCCGCCGGGCTGCGTTCGGCGCGTAATGCGTCCACCTGCACGTGGAGCGAAACGTCCGCGCGAACAAACTGCGCCACAGCACGTGCGCTGACGGCGACTAACGCAGGTGCAGTGTCCTCTTAATTACTGTAAGCACAGTTTAAAGTTTAACAAGTCTTTTAAAAAGAATTTTAGCGCACATGAAGCAGTAAAAACGTTACAAATGGCATTTCCCTTCATAAGTACGACACAAAATTAATGATTGATTTTATAACATCGAATGAAGTGGGTGAATTGGTGTAAAATCATTGTCAAGCCTCTATCTAAGCGTTGACATGACAGCATTTTAGTCCAAGTAAATCTGCAGCCAAAATCAACCGTTTTTCACCTGGATGAAACAGACAAATAAAATTTTTAAGAAACACTTCTGGAGCTTATTGATGCAGTTTATTACCACTTGTTTGTTTGCATAGTAGTGAGCTAGACATCCATCTACAATGATACATCCAATAAAGACGGCGAGACACTTTAATCCTGAGTACTGTCAATATAAAATAACAGAATACATCTCATAGCTCTACTTCCAAAAACCTACTGTGTGTTAATACTGATAAACCACTGAACACTTTAATATGCATGCATGTAACAGGCAATGGGGCACAAGAGCATCTTTTAGCACATTTGCACGCTACATATGTACATTTACAAGCGAATAAACACCAAGAGGAGCGTTACAAAAACACACATTCATGTGGTTATCCAATACTGAGAGTCCGATGAAGCGTAGAGGTCAGAGCTGAAGACAAGCAGGCAAATTATTGGCTAATTGGAACACAATAAAAAGCCAAATCTCACCCAGTATCATTTTAATCAACATTATCTTGCTTATTTCATATGCAAATGAAACTAGTAACATGAAATGCAAATGTCCCTCATGAAAACAAACATGATTTTCAGGCTGTAATATGCAGACAGTGAACTGATGGGATTCATTCCATTTCATTGGGCTAATTTAACTGCACTCTCAGGGCATGAATCCTTTCTCATTCTTAATTGATGTCTTGTCAGATGCATTATATGGAAAAAAAAAAAATCAAAATATGTATAAAGTACAACAGTGAAAAATATAAAGTATTAAAAATACTATTTACGTTTTTTAAATTCTATTTACACTTAAGGCAGCTACTCTGGACATATAAAAATGGACGCAATAACTGTCTTTAATTAGGTTGATCCTTCATGGGCGGAGGGAGGGCTTTAAGCTCCTCAAGCTTCTTCTTCAGCATCGTCCTGGATGCTATGCATTATGGGTCACCATCCGGGGGTGGAGGCTGGCACAGCTTGTACAACCTGTTCAGAGAAACACACAAAATGGCCTTTTATTACTCTCTAGTATACGGCGCAGTGAGCACGAAGCAATGATCTGCACGTGATCTGCTGAGAAATGTCACTTCCCTGTTTGGTGCAAAGGAAACATAAGCAGAGATTTAGCTGCAGTCTCAGGAGGGAGACTGTCAGCGCTGGAAAAATAATTATCCTGAGCTGTACACACCCAGTCAAACGACATGAACTATGTTCTAGCAGAAAATGACTTCAGAGATTAGTCTTTACCTTCACCAGTGTTGTTGGTTAAAAATAACTGTATATGCTACAGCTTGGTAACATCTTCAAGATATGACTATGAATTATGCAATCGTTACAGCTGTTTGCATTTGCAAGTGAATGAGGAACACTGTGTACTGCTTGTCTGCATTCCTTTTTTTTAACTATAACATCATGAAGTCCATAATACTCGAATCCTACTGATGCACTTCTCACGGTCAAACTACTTTGACAATTTATTTTGTGTTATTAATAGATGATCTGTGTTTTTCTAATCTCGGTATAATTTTCTCCAATATCAGCTCTCGCGTCCCAACAGAGCCCTGCTGTCCTGCAGTTCTAAATAATCGATGGCACCATTCACATCTTTTGGTCTCCACGTCACATGGCTGCGGGGTGAACTAAAATGTTACCGTCCCTGTCCTCCACAGATCAGTGGACGACCAGCGTGTCTCACCATCCACAAGGCACACTTACATACTCAGCGGCAGTCACTCACACTGCTACAATTATGACATAAACCTACAGAGAGTGCAGCAATTTTGCTCTCCGACCACAATGTCTCAACACTAATCATCCCGCTACTTAATTGTATTTGTCAATTTCACTAAAAGGTTCAAAAGGGCTGCCTGTCACACAAGGCCTATATGTCACAGCCAAATGGCTCAGGCAGTCCTTGTCCTCGTCTCAGGGCAGCTCAGTGCAGGGAGCTCCCCTCTAATGGAACCATTTGGCCCCAGCGATGCACAAAAAGCACATACAGTACAGCACAAATACATGCTCTTTGGAGAAAGCTGGAATATACTCACTACACAGAGATGGACATTAAACTGTAAAGGCATGTGTTCATACTGCTGATCATTTGCAAAAGTATACAAGAGGGTTTTAAACTTATACTTAGGCCACCTGATTTATTAACATATTTTTCATTTTTGGGTCACGGTAGAGTAACTGAGAGCAGAGGCTGTGTTCAAAAGTCCTTCATGGTGCGTTCAAGTAAGCTCAGAGGATTCAAGAATCAAAACAAACAACTGTACGTAGCGGGATTTGTTAAACCCGATGAGAAAAACTAGGCGCATTCCTACTGTATGTCCTACTGCTTCTTTCCTGTCCTTTCTAGCTTCAGTCCCTTGACCTCTGAAAATTAAACATATCCATTGAAGAACCAGCCCAATCACCGATTGTCCACCTACAGCCATAAAGACGTATTAGCTTTCTGCTTTGATTGCAGATCCTTAAAATTTCTAATTAGAGAGTCCTTGAAAGCACCAACAGAGAAGAAAATTAAAAACATTCAAACCTGCTTCCAATCATGATGTGACAACATAACTTTTAACTAAAATAAAGGTGACTTAATGCTAACTGAGGCATGTCTTTCTCTCTCTCTCTTCCAGTTGATTTTAATGCCGAAGTGAAATTAATGGAAACAAATGGCTGCCGGGGGGGATAATCATTCAAAAGACTATTCTTATGTGAGTATGTGTCCTATAGTTAATGAGCTATGGTATGTAAAGCTCGCTCAGATCCTCTAATTTACGATGCTGATGTTGCCACACGTGAGTGGGATGTGACGGCAGTGTTACCTTGGGACTGATGACGGCGTGCGATCCCTCACTCCCAGATTTTTGGCCGAGTTCTGAACTCTTGCCCCCTAAAAGACAAACACACATCAACAATTCATTACATCATGGACCAGTCTGAAATGCAGCAGCTTTAAATAGAAGCTAAGAATAACAGCATGGGGAGAAGAGCCTCAACAAAACTCAGAAATACAAGGAGCGCATGTTTTAAAAGTCCGCTGGGCCCGGAGACGAGACAGGACTGGATGCCATCTTGGCCTGAATACATCTCTTGTGATGGTTTTTGTTTAATGACATGAGCTCCCCCCAAGTGAGATTGCTTCCTGTCATGAATGACTGACGGTCACCTGTGAGAGAAAAGGAATAAATCCTAGTCTGAACAGCTCCTATAAATATTGTGGGTTGTAAGGTAGATTTTATATGAAGCATGTTAAGAGCCTAAAATCTAAACAAATGCTGCTGTCTTGTCTATCTTTAGTATCTGTCTTCTTTCAACTATGTTTGCAAAAGAGCGCGTGCAGAACAGTCTCTGTAAGGAAATAAAAGTAAGCAGTAAGGCATTTGGAAGATGAATGGCTCCTGTATGCGTGTGCTGCAGTTTGATTATACCCAGTCAGGAACATGTCTGCTCTTTGCTAATGTGGCTGTAGTTTGCTGGCTGCGCGCAGAGTCGGCAGATACACGACTGGAGGGGGGCAGGGGGCTACTCAGCCTCTCAATTTAGAGACAAGAACACCTGCACACACAAATACGCCGTCTGTGATGCACACGCGCGAGCAAAAACACACAATCGAATCATTACTCAAAGAGCAGACGCTGATGACCTCTTCGGATAGAGAGCGGGCGGCCGAGCCGAAAGTGCATTAGCTGACCTCTCGGTTACAACTCCGCTGTTTGCCATCTGACTGTCTGCCCCGGGAAAGCAGGATAGCATCAGCAATTATTCGATGCCTATCACGGCCATCCATTCTGACACCTCCAGACAGAGATGCCCCCTAATGTCCCTAAAGGACACGGCACCCGGGGAGGATCAGAAGAGTCAGAGTCGACAGTGACTTCATTTAAATACCTAAGATCTGGCTTAAAAGTAAGTAATAAGACAGTCTACACTAAGACACAGTGTTGTTTTGATCTAAATGCAAAATGCAACGCAGTCCTTCTGTACTTGCATCTAATGAACATCGAATCACTCGTGCATTCAAAATGCGACATATATTTTGTATAACTGTTTTCATTTTTCACACATTTTCACATTTGTTGGCTGATTCTTCCACAAATGATGCACCTGCAG
Organism: Chaetodon trifascialis; assembly: GCF_039877785.1. Taxonomy (NCBI): domain Eukaryota; kingdom Metazoa; phylum Chordata; class Actinopteri; order Chaetodontiformes; family Chaetodontidae; genus Chaetodon; species Chaetodon trifascialis. The sequence continues at coordinate 14,458,164 of NC_092073.1, forward strand.
CTGAAACCAAACAGTGCTATTCTGCTGAGGCCTTAATGATTGAATCATCAATGAGAGCATGAAATAAATATCAGGGAGGACATTTTTATTCACCACGTTACTCTTGTTCACTCCAGTCTTGATGAGCTGTAACAAGTTTCCTGTGGATTGGATTTGCGAGTTGAAATACATGTTTCACATTTATGAAAACAGTTAGAACTCGTTCCTTCGATGTGCTGAAACAGGAAAAATAAAGTCCAAAAGGGTGATTTTCTTGAGTTAGTTTACATTCTTTCCTATAGAGTCAGTATATTGGAACTCGCTATGCAGAAGTTTACAAATCAAGCTGTGATCGGACCCGTTCTGCCCAAATGCCTCATGGATTCTCACTGTGAATGATGCTGTCTTTGCTTGATGGATGGGTCCTGCTGGGGTCGGATGCGGCTCAGATAACCTTTTTGTGAGTAAATATGACTACTCAGCGAAGAAGAAGAGGCGTATCCAAACCCTGTGTGATATTCATATTCATCAGATTCATCAGCTGATGTCTGAGAGCAAGGACACACACGGAGTCAGACACAGACGCTCTATCTGGACTGAACCATCTCTTCTCAGTGAAGTCCAGGTCAATGATGACGCAAAACAGAAAACGTCCAATGACAGACGTAGAAGAATGAAAGAATAAAAAAAAAAGTTCTCTTCCACCAAGCAAACGAGATAAATGAACCGAAGCGGCACATTTCCACACCTGCACCTCGACAAATATCTCAAACCACACCCTGCACAAGATGGATTTTTTCCCCCAGCCACATAAAGTTGTACTCAAGGTCACACAATGTACAGAGTTGCATCCTCCTGGCTGGCAGCCCAGCTCTCTGAGTGTAGAAATTAAATGACTTTCCCTCCCGCAGGATGTCAGCCTCTCCACTAACCTCTCCTCTCACTGCAAACAGCGATTTAACCACCACTCACAGAACTCCTAATGAGAGTCTGAGATATGGGCCAAAATCTGGTCATGGCTGCAGCCTTTTGTTGGCGGTGAAAATGCGTACGCACTGAGAAAAGGAACGGCAATTCCTTCCTTTGACCCCAAATAGACGACAAGCATACAAACTCCAGACTCTCAGCCAATCTGTTCAGTTTCTCATTACCTTTTTTGTTTTTTTTTTCCTCATTCAGTCAGATTCATACTCTGCTTGCAGTGAATGCCTTTCTGATAAGATTGAAATCAGACAGGGTGAAACGGGAAGGAAGAAATTATAATATAGACAGGAGCGGAGCTAATGATTTTTGCTTGTGGACGGCAGCAAACCAAAAAATGCACTTACTCTTGGCTGCCTTTAAAAATTGCATTTTTAGTGAAGCGATGTTGTCTGAAATCACTGACCATGCGAAAGGGACACAACTGCCCCTCTGTTGGCACTGTTAAATCCACTGCTAATGCTGCTTTGGCAGCCTAGTTTGACTCAAGGAAGCGTTCAGTTTATCTAATGATTCTGGATGCAGAAATTGAAGCGTAAACTCACTCGGAGTCAGAAAGTGCCACTGCGTGCAGGGACGGCAGCGACAAGAGACTGTAGCAGCGATAACTGGAAGCAGTGACTACACACATACCTGTTTCCTCATGACATCAGTGGCCTGCATGATGCAGCGAGGGGGCAGGCCGTGGTTTCGGGCCAGCAGGATGGCCTGCTCCAGTGTCACACTCAGGGTGCAGCTGTTGGTCAGAGAGGAAACACATAAGGTCAAGCTCGAACGTGCGCTCACCATCTGCATATTCATCAGATTCTCACTAAGGGAATGGGTGATGCTGAATTTTGTTATGAGCAAATCACGATGCAGAATATTGCTCCCGTTGATGCAGTTTCGGTTATGCAAAACACATCGCGGTCCGTATTTGATACAATGAAAGCATCAACATGCTTCCTTGGCAATAAAAGTATTTTTTGCGGCAGATGGAGACTGAAAACAAGATGTGAGAGCGAAGCAAACATCAACAGAAAACAAAAGCATGCCAAACTCAAAACTCTGGGCTTCATCCAGACATGATGAATCTCTGGCAGAGCTCAGCCCGACTACATCGACTCTCCCTGCGCGCATTTCGCTCCTCTTGACACCTTGTCATTGCCGTCACATTCCTCCGGCTTCACCTCCTCGCTAATGAATCATTTCACTCGCAGATGAAATGTCGCTCACGGCAAGCGAACGCGGGGCATCAGGAGAATAACAAACTCTCTGGATCTTTGCTTTTAGGCCGGGCAGAAAAAACGAGAGGATCAAGCACCGTCTCGGACTTTCAGCACTTGTGGAGACTTCCCGGATTTCTCGTCACGGGGGACGATGCCGAGAGAGCGGGGTCCAAGGACAAGTCAGCGCGTCTCCTGTGGCAGAGGCGCTGTGCTCTCACTGCCATGAGGGTGTGATGTCTGTAAAATGAGTGTTGACGTGAGTCTGTGATTCATTAGTTACTCTGCTCCCAGGCACATACATAGACACACACGCAGGACGACGGCAGCATGTGGATGATTCCTTAGAGAGCCAGTGACAGCTATCAAGCCTGTTGGTGACCTTTCTATGATAACAAGCTGTACTAGTGTATCGATCCAGGGCCTGTTCACAGCAAATTGAACTGTCCAGAGCTCCAACACTGCCAGGCTCGGTTTCACTGAGTAACACCGCCGAGGGGCGGCTAAGATATCAGAGCCGTTTGGTTCTCTCATGGTAGGTTTCACACCGACTGAGAACCAAACTTTTAAAAAAAAAAGGTGTGCGTTGAGGGATTCATTGCTGCCAGAAGCCATTACTTTAAGTCAATCAGATCAAGGTTTAACAGTCCCCTCGAGTTCCAGTTGCATAACTTTATGACACGGCGTAACATGATGCGATAAAAGTAATGAACTCAACAATCATCTCCAGTATGTGCCAAAAGATATCCCAGCAGAGAACTGCAAAAGCGGCCACCCCGGAATATTTTAAGCACCCATTTTGAGCTTCCCACACCGATAAAGGAGGAGGGGGGAAAAAAAGTCACCCACAGAGGATCTTTAAATATCTCTTCAGCTGGAGCAGGATGAAGGAACTGCACAAAATCTGTGCGTGTGCGTGTGAGGCTGCACGGTCTCCCTTTTCATTAGGGCTGGTGAGATAGTATGAGGTGATTTATACCCATCTGTTTCATGTTGTTCCAGCCCATATCCCATTTACACTCCTCCAGAGCCAAGTCCGCACTGATAGATGAGAAGAAGCAAGAGAGCGACAAACAAAAAGAAGGGGAGAGATGACGCAGAAAAAGTGCGCACAGGCCAAGTGTTTATAGCTGAGAAATAACTGCTCAGAATGTGACTATAATGATTTGAAAAAAGGGAAAGATGCATTGTGGATGTGTGTTAAGCTTTGTGCTTGAGATGCTATAATTTTTGTTCTGCTGTCAGACAGTGAACTCTCCTTTTGCCTCTCTAATGGTTTTTGTGGGGGTGATGGACAGGAAAAAAAAATCTGGAGAGGAGAGGAGCTTATTGCAAACTGCTGATGCCCCCAAAATATCACGCTTTCACTGTTATTAAAACTCATCCATCAAGTCAACTAATCCAATCAATAGTGCCTGAGAAGGCTGCCACACTGATAATGCAATTTCCACATTACTAATCTACTGGCTTGGTTTCATAGGTTTTTCAATTATGCCAGATTTAGTTTGTGTGCTCACCATTTACATGAGCAATACAGCTTTTTAAAAACATTTGAATGTTTGAAATTACGCAGCGAAATCAGTGAAATTGGTTTATTCGTATATAATCTGCATTCTGTCAACAGCAATGGGGTTATGCATAAAAAAACTTGAGTGTCAAAATTAATAACTTGCATCAGGTGAAGTGACTCACTCTCCTGTGAATCCAGTGCGCCCATCAGTTTGCAGCTTTGGAGGGCAAAACTGTGTTTAAAGAGAAAGCCGGTTCACAAATAATCCTAAATATGGCAGGCCTTGTCACCTGCTGTGTCACGGTACACTTAGCCTGCCTGTTTGGGTGAGTTGTGGCTTGTGTGTATAATTGCACAGACGCGCACACACATGCGCACGCAGCCTGTGGCTTAATAAAGTAGTGGCAGTCATTGCACAGACAGGAACTTTCTATTAGAGCTCAGGCAACCAGGCGGCTCCATCCGCGGCACTTTATCAAGCCATCAGTCACATCCGGCGAGCGCACGAACACGGGCGCGCGTGTGAGCCTGTGCATGTGACTGAGACGAGAAGATATGGGAACTGTCATGGGGTAAAGAAAGAGGGTATCAGAGGAGAGATGGGTGGGCGGGTGGAGGGAAAGAGCAGAGTAAGAGATGAGAGATGGAAGACGGAGCTGGGGATCAGTGGTGACAAACGATCAGGATATTTCTGTCCTCATGTGTTGATGAATGGTGCCCTCAGCAGCAGGTGAATTAGGCAGCCATATATAGAATTCAATGAGAATGGAAGTAATTGACCTGTCTCCTTCCTGTGTAAAGTGCTATGCCTGCTTAAAAGTCCCTAATCTGCTCTGAGAAACAATGGGGCCTATTAACTAGAATATCCTGCTGGTAATTAATGCAGAGAAATGCATATTAATAGAACATCCCTGCAGTGAGGAGCACAGGGTTCTCATGAAATTGAGAGGCAGGCAGAGGATAAAAGAAGGTGCACGGCACCGGTGTGGTAGAAAATGGCAAAGGTGAGAGGAGTGTTAATGCAGGAGGGATGAAAGAGAAAGGGAAACTGCAAGAGAGCTGTCAAAAGAACGCAAACGGTAAGCAGGAAGGTATAATTGAACCGGAGGCGGATCATACGGTGCTGGAAGCCATGCGAAGTGCACACACACTCACCGATGAACGCCGCTGTTGCACATGACAATGTGTGTGGCTCCCAGGCGAGAGCAGAGCTCAGAGGCCACGGTGAGCAGCCCCACTCCAGAAGCCCCGCAGGCGGTGTACTGACAGGCAGCAGTGCGGCGACAGCTGATAAAACTCTCCATCAGACGATACAGCTCCTCCAGGGCGTTAAGGGGACGCATCAGCTGGGCAGAAACAGAACGAGAGGGGTTAGCGCAGGATCTGACGAGGAGGGAGAAAGGAAATCACTCCGTGTATCAGCAAAGTAGTGCATAAAAACAGCCGATCTGCGGATTGTGAGGTGCTTGTGGTCCTTTGTCAGGTTGATTTGCGTTGTGCTAGCAGTGCAGAGGTCGCAGATTTATGATAAAAAAAACTGGGAAATATCTTCAAGTCAGCTTCCTCACAGTAACTACAGGTGATATTAAGTCATTCCAGGTTTGATTTGGGGAATATTTTATAGTTTTACAACATTTTCACATGGAGGCAGTCGATGCCATGTGCTAAACAGGTATGTGCTGCAGCTCCTCTCTGCTTGATTTTCCTCATCTGTTGACTTCGCCATTCTGGAAATTCCAACATGTTACACATGCGAACACTTCCACTGTGCAGCGTTAACATCTAATCCTGTTCATCAGTTTTTCCATGATGCCACAAATGCAGGCTGAGTGAGGCGGTGCGGGGTCGTCCTTACCTTATCTATGAGGGCAGCTTTGGGTGCAGAGCTGGGAGGCATGTTGGACTGATCCAGGCAGAAAGCCCTGGAGGAGAAACAAGAGTTCACATGTGGAGTGAATCGAACTGGATGTTTGCACTGCAGTGGAGGACAGACCTGCTAAGCTGTAACTTACTGCAGTAGACTTTATTTAACAATCATACACAAGTTGTTTTCTATTTAGAGGCTCCATTGCTTGAAAAACACACTGTGGCATTCTTTTCCCTGCACCGTTAGGTCATCAGGAGCGCTGGCTGCCTTTCTGGGAAAAGTAGGCCACCTGCTCATTATGGAGCTCCACCATCTGACTATCAATCATGAAAGTAACTTGGGCACAGCTCAGCAGAAACACAGACTAAGCATCTCTTGTCCTGGGCATCACTCCAAATGCCATTGCCTGATTCATTCATGGAGTACAGTGGAATTGGTGTCATTTCCCTTTTTTGCACGCTGGAGGCAGCACTGGACTGGTGTCCTTACGCCGACACAGAGGATGTATGCCGCAATGAGCCCATCTGAGGTGGAGTGCCACTGGTGCAAACTCAGCAGTCTGTGACTCCATCAAATCTCAGTAATCCAGCGGTGTGCTAAAAATAGGTACACTACATCATATTAAACCCCTTGTAATAAAATCACACGCTCCATTACTTCTGGCCAGAAGCAGTAATGATGTACATCACATGGTCATCTGTACAGTACACACTTCTGAAATCACAACTAGCTCGTTTTAAGAGATGCAGCAGCGTCAGACTTTGAGGGAGGGAGACTGTTTACAAGAATCAGTGAAGCAGGGCTCATTCATCTGCATTCACTCTGCTATTAAGTGATTAAAATCAGGCCAAGGAGGCATTCATTATGACTGTGGTATTTCTGCCTGACATAATATTAATGAAATTAATTCATCAGAGCCGCGTTACCACATCCCTTATTCAAGATTTTATAGTGATTATAAAGCAGCCAAAGCTGAAATGAAAAGTCACAGGGAACACACACACACACACACACACACACACACACACACACACACACACACACACACACACACACACACACACACACACACACACACTAACTATATACTTCACCAAAGTCACACTGTAGGAAACATGGCTGCACCAACTGAGGCAACCAATGCATACAGTATAAGAGTGCACCTGACAAGGTCTTTGTGCCTCCAAAGTACACTTCCTCCATCCATTTAGGCCCCAAATGCTTGTTTCCCATTCACTTTAGTTCATTCACATATAAATCTACGGTGTAACACACATTTATTCTGTACGGATGAGTAACCTGTCTGTTTCATATCCTCACTTGCAGGAAGGTTTCCAAGTATTTAATCCCTACCCGGCAAATTATCCTTTAACCTTGTGGCGTGCTCGACTAAATGACCGCGAGCAGAGTTTGCTAAGGGTTCAGATGGAGCTAACAGCCCATGTAATTGGTTCAAGATGGCCTTATCATTCAAAAGATGCTCACGCACCCCAGCGCGGAATACACACCTCTTCAATTCCTCTCGTAACGAGCGCGCAACGGCGAATTTGTGTGAGGGGTAACAGGCCGGCGTTTAGTTGGGCTGATTGTTTGAAGCCGATCTGATTCACCTGGCATCCACATCGCGTCTGTACGTGTGTACATACTTGTCTGAGTGTTGCCGTGGAAAAAGAAGCGGCCACGGTAAATGAAGGATGGAGCTTTCCAAACAAAACATCATTCTTTGAACAGGTCAAACAAAGAGAGAGCTGAGATTCAGTGAAGCGATAAAACGCTACAGAACACAAAAGGAAGTTCGATGGAAATCAAAACCTCAAGCTGAAATAGTTTGTACTCTGGCTCTTACTGCAGGTACGGCCCGTTATCTCCCCCTCAACTGAGTCCACTCACCCTTGTCCCTCTGCCCTATCGGTCGGCTGCTCACACTTTTATCTCAAGGGTCCATAACAGAGTCTGTCTTCTGTACAACTGGCCAGCTCTGCGTCATCTGCACACATTTGTTTATCTGCTGCAGACGAAATAGACCTCGCCTTGCCCTTGCACACCTCTTCTACAGAAGCAAGGTCATAACACCCACTGATTATCTCATCCTTTTGCTGTAACAGTTCTAAAAATACCACCAGCCACAGCTTGAGGAGCAGGGCCGACTTTCCTGGAGGTCTCTAACGACAAAATAATACGAGTCAGACTATGGAGGTTTGGAAACCGAGCACCTTAAAAACATTTATTATGGATGAAAAATGAAATTTCAAGCCCACACACAGCGTGCAAATACAACACTGGCTGAGTAGATGTTACATATTCCTTATGTATAAGGTCGAAACCCACTGGGTGTCTATTGATTCTCAGGTATAAGGCCCTGGACTCCAGCTGCTCCAATTTAATGACAAGGCATGGACCCGCAGGTTTTCACAAAAGGTTGTTATCATTTTTCTTCTTCTGCAACATCATGACAGCGTCTAAGGTTAATTCTCAAGTTTTTAAGGGGGATTTTACACCCATCAAACCTCCAGCCCACTGTCTGTCAGCCAGTGTGTACTGAAAAGAAAGGTTACACAAACTGCGTGTTATTCTGTTTCTTCTGTTATGAGCATTTCCCTCTTCATATTTGAAGTCAAGAAAACCATCAGTGCTGCCTGCTTGTGGCTCTTTTTGCAATAACTAAACTGCAAACGACCACACACACATACACATACACATACACACACACACACACACACACACACACACACACTCTCTGCCAATAGGTTTTTACATGAGACTCTAATGGAGGATTTGGCTGCGGGCCAGAGATGACCTGCTCTGCGTGTAGCTGGTTTTATTTTATTTTATTGGGCCGCTGAGAATACTTAATTCTCTTTGTTTCTGCTTCCTTCATGACAATAGGACACTCGAGGCCCTTTACAGCACGGGGGCGTTCGTAGTCAGCTGCAGCGTCGAAGAAGAAGGATTTGAGGCACAGATGTTTTCACGGGAGCGGCGTGGGAATGGGCACATTAGCGTGACATCCTCCATTTAAAAAGTACAAAAGCAACAAAAATGATCCCCGAAATACCTTGAGAGACAGGAGAAAAAACGTCTCAAATGAGCGTCTTTTGTGGATTCGGTTTCACAGCCGTTCACTCTTGAGGACACAAGTGTCGAGGATTTATGACTTTATACTGTGCGTATGTGACCCTGCAGAGGTGCATGCTGGTCCATGTAAATCACTCACACCACCATGATGAATGACACTCACCGTTATTAAATCCCCCACAAACCCCTGCAGTGTGCGGCAGGGCTGCCTCGCGGCTAATGAGGGCTTCCAGGGGCCCTCACATGCCACACGGTGATGTTTCTGCACTGACACCAGCGAGACAGTGTGTGTGTGAAGTGTGTTAGAGGTCACATCCTTACCCCACGCCTCCTTCCTATTTACAAATATTTATGAGCAGCTATATGTCAACCACAGTCTCATGTGGAAGCACATGCCAGCAGGAAAAATTTATATCTAGAAAGCAATGGCATGCCTATTTTTAGAGTTTGATAATAAAAACTAAAGATTTAAGGCATAATAAAAACTCTGAAAATGCATTATTTCACACGTATGTTGAGTACCTTTAAATCAAAGTCATTAGTGTCAGTCAAGATCAAGAAACAACTGTCTGACCCTTGACACCAAAAAGGAGATCAGTGTTAATGGAGTCTTAGTGTTAGAGCCAGCTGAAGACATATCATCATTAAATCATTGTCATTGAAGACACCTGTGCCGTTACTGCATATTTATATAATACAAAATACAAAAATAGCAACTGGTTTAGATTTACGGCTCAGATGCTGCAAGAAAGTACGTTAGATGCAAAGTATTACTGGCTCCTTGTAAAGGTGACTCAAGGTTTTTCTTTACAATATCAGGCATCACCAAGTGCAGAACTGTCATCGTTGCGGCCGCTCAATGACTGAATCGAAGAGAAATGCTAAACAGAACCAGGTTTTTGATGCTCGGCCTTACCAGGCCTTTTATAAACATGGGTTCAGTGCACACTAGCTGGAGCAGAATGAATCCCCACCACCTTCCTCTGCGCTCTGATGAGCTGGGACTCTCAGTGTCGGTGCAAAGCACTTTCATCACTCCCTAAACTGGATGAACGCAGAGAGAAGGAAAACTCTGTTTCTGTTTAGAGCAAATCAATGACCAAGTTCCCATTGCCTCCCCGCTGAAGCTAGGATAATATCCATAATCAGTTATGATTGCTCAAATAAGAAGTATTTTTCTTCCTGTGAGAAAAAATAAAATGACTTCTCAGGTTACAGGTGCAGCCATGCGCGAAATCCCACTTTCAGCAAACTTGCTACACTGCTGCGTGACAATACTAACGCATATCAGATGGAAGATGTGGGAACTTGCTGCAGTAGCCATATTAATCATCACTGCGTAGCCTTGCCCCATGAAGGAAGATATATATCATCAATCACATAAAGCGTCGATGCTGTTAGAGCCACAGATTTGTGGCACTGTTTTGATGTTGGGGACAGTGGTGGGATTCATGTTTGTGTGCGGAACGACTTTAAGTCATGTCACACTCTCTCCCGTCTCTTGTTGAGCATATATTGTTGCAGTGTCCCTGGAGAACAAACAACATGATTTACTCAAAGCTAGCCTTCAGGGAGGCTTTTACTTATGGTTGTAGTTGCATGTTTGTGAGGATGCGAACAGTTAATGCATGTGTATATCCAAGTATGGACGACTAACAAAGAATAACCTGAGTTAGCGGTCATTACCTGTTCAGCCATCATGTTGTGCATATTCACACTCTAAACACTAGGTCACGTCTGAACAAGAGCGAGAGGATCGATCCCTGCTCCAGCCGCAGGGCAACAGAGATAAAAGGATGGAGAGAGGTAGCTCGCTACTGTGTTGAAACTGACACCCTGACCTGCACTAAGCACCGAGCATTTTTGCCTAATCAAGACAAACTGCACTGCAGTGGTGTGATTATCCCCCATAGCTGATGGGAGAGCAAACACTGCGAGCAGAAATGACCTAGAAGCTGTGCTGTGTGGTGATGACTGATGAGTGTTTAACCCACAAAGCGTGAAATACCAGAGTCTGTAGTAATCATAATACATACCATTCGCTGGACAGTGCCATACATCCAGGTTTATTGCTTATCTTTCAGCCACCATGCCATCATTATACACCATTTGTCAGACTGTGTAGAATTTTAATATCCAAATAAATCAAGCAGCTTTATCAAAGGGACCATGAGCTGTGGAAATTTCACAACTGCCTTGTGATACAGTGCCAAACAGTTCTTCACTCTTGCCAAATGCTTTTCGATTAGGGAGAAAAGCCTGATGCTAGCAGAGCAGCTTCCTGTCTGTGCCAGAAGATATTGATTTTAACATGCCTTCTTGCACTCACGGGTTACTGTTAACGCCTTCAACAGCATGCCGTATGGGCATGATGCACATAGGGCTCATCTGCAGGTAACATGCGGTACATGCTGGACTTTGTCCTTTATTCTTTCACAACGCTGCGCACGCTATGCTCCTTAAATCAATAGCGAGGGAGCATGTAAGAGGAAAACCTGATTCCCTCTTGAAACTTCCCGTCAATGAGCAAAATGAGATGAGACCACGAGCCTGCAATAATCTCTCCCTTTGAATAAAACATCTGCAGACTCTGCTCTGCTTCTCCCCTCTCCACTCTGCCCTCTTCAGCTAACCACCCCCCCCTTTGCATACTCGACCCATCATCCCCATCCCACCGCTGAAATCCCCTCCATCTTCCCAACCTGCTCTGGCGATCTATATTCCCCTTTCAATTTCCCCTCTTCCATTCTGACTGTGTCCTCAAGGAAATGATTTTTTGCTGTTTGGAGCATTTTATTTCCTCCCTTTTTCAGATGTTGCTTCTTCCCGCTAGAGGGGAGACAATTGTACGCATTCGTATGCATATCTCACAATTTGTGACAGAAAAATGAGACACAATTACTTTATTCCCTCGATTAAGCTCAGAAATGTCTTCCTGCTTGTGCATGATGCATGATTCCTGTCTAAATGCACATGTCAGCTGAGATGGTTTATGAACGCTTGAAAACGTGAGTGCGTGCTCTGGCTCCGGACCCCTCTGTCTCCCATGGCACTCGCCATGTGCTTGCAATTTGGCCTGTGAGTTTATGTTTTTTATGACAACTTGAATGACTCTGAGTTTGCATACTGTATCTTGGTGTTGGTCATAAAAAAAGATAATGAACATAAAAACAGGGCTAGAAAAATGAATGTAAAATACGATGGAGAATAAAACGCGCTCGATAACAATGGTAAAAATTAGATAAAATTCAGGATGAAGATAGATGCATCAAAGGTCTCCACACTCTCCTTACTGCTTTACTACAGCAGCAGTCAGCAATTTGAGATTTAATAGGTTAGAACTCAGTATTTTGCCTCTTGCAAACTCTACCAATCGCCGCCTCTGAAGCAAACAGACACAACAGAGCCTCCAAGCTTCCCGACGGACACGGATTCAGCACTGGGCTTGATTAACTGAAATAAGCCTATTTCAGCCTACCCCAGAACTTCTTCCCACGGGTTTAACCTCGCTGTGGGTATTATCTGTGTCGGGCACAGCCTGAAGCTGCCCCGGCATGAACCACCCGGATGTGGTGCGGTGGGGGGTTTAAGAATACACACCACAGACTGCATGGCACAAGATGGAAAATAAAAGCCACGGAATTGTAGTGATGAAATGAAGTTAAAAACAGAGTGCAAGGAATGCATAAAATCAGGTAAAATGTAACATTTTAAAAGAAGCGCAGTGGTGCATAAGTGCCGGCAAAGCAAATGCTAAATTTTCATCCTCATCAATTTTATTTCTCCACATGCAATGTTGATAGATAACAAAATCACTCTCAGCTCCTACACAACCATATCTCAAGGCTCCTCAATGCATACGTGGATCTGAGGTGTAACAGGAAAGTGTTTGCAGAGGTTGTTGAAGACATGGAAACCCTGAAGTATCTCGACCCTGCAGTTCATTTAGTTCAGTATTGCGTGTGCTGTTTCTGTCTGTCAGTCAGCCTCTGGCTCCGGCCCACAGTGTGGGTTTAACCCAACACTGCCGTGGACGAGCTCCAAGGATAACGAGGTGCCTGAGGTTGGAACGCAGCAATGGAGAGAAGAGTGACATCACAGGCTGGTCTGTGGTCAGCCGAAAGACACATGGCGAGAGAAAACTACTGGTAATATTACACACAGAGAGACACTGTATTCAGTGACTGTTGTAAACCGGCAGGGAAGATTTACTTTACTGCGATCAATACAAGGAAATAATGAGGGTGGGTAGTGCTCACTGTATTATTCCACGTGCACATGAATGACTCATGACATTTCAGTTGTCAGGTGTGCTCGGGTAGACAGTTTATTTGCCTCAACCAGCTGATGGATGGCTTTAATTCTCCACTCAGGTGCCATCAAACCATCGCAGAAGAAGGGGGTATAATGAGATGGCGGCATTAAAAGAGCACCAATCAAACCTCAAACGGTGGAAAACGACACAGCAACAGTGACGACATTCCAGCTGTTGTTATACAGATGAATGGAAGCGACTGTAATGATTATGCAAAACGGTCACGGCCCGCTCAACTAATCAGGGATCAGGCGATTAGGTAACAATGGTGACAGGCCTATCAGCAACTATTCTAATATATTTTCAAAGATCTGGCTTCTGAAATGACAATTTTCTGGCAATTTATAGAGAAAACAATTAATTGAGACAATAACAGACGGATTCATCTATAATGAAAATAATAGTTAGCTGCAGCCCGAGATAACCCACAATCAGCTATCAGTGGTGAAAGTAATGCCCCTGAGGCATGCAGTGATGATGTTACTTCAGTAAAAGTGTGTAAATATTATCAGCAAAATGTACTTATGGTACGGTGGTATGGTGGCAACACTGTCGCCTCACAGCTAGAATGTCCCGGTTCGATTCCCATTGTGGGCGCTGGTGGCGTGTCCTCCACCATGCCTCCTCCTGCTCGAGGAAAAAGGGCCTTTCTGTGTGGAGTTTGCATGTTCTCCCTGTGCTCACCTGGGGTAAATACCCCCACTAAAAACATGCAAGAAGATCAGCACCTGACCAATGGTGACGACAGAGGAACTGGTCCCCGGCCCCGGGCGCCGGTCAGTGACTAATAAAGGATTTCTTCTTCTTAAAACGAAGCAGTGATTATGCAGAGGAATGGCACCTGCTGCAGATGCATTAACGTGTACGCAGAATTTTACTGTTCGAACGAGCTAACACCAATGAATTGATATGGTTTTGGGTAGTTTATTCTATAACTGCATCTTACTTGAAATTCATCACGTGTTCTGCAAACTTTTAATCTGCAAAAATTAAGATTTCCGACAACTGTAGTCGAGCAAAAATTGCACTACTTGCGTGAATGTACTTAGATACACTGACTCAGGGAGCTGACTGGATGGAGACCAGACTGATCTGCAGTTTGGGGCTACAGCAGGTTGGGAGTATTTGAGAAGAATCTCTTTAACGGCCTCCAGTTGGAGTTTTGAAGCACACTACCTTCCCACCTCTCCAGCCAGCACCCTTAATGCTCCCCACATCACCAGCCTGTCAGCACACATCTGCTGCGTGTTACTGCCGCAGCCTCTACTGTCAATTCAATTAGGCTCTTTCTGCACAGGTCAAACTGTACAGTACACGTGCATATACACAAACACAGGCTGCTCTCAATCACATGGCTGAGTGCTTCTCCGGTTTGAATCACGGAAGTTTATCAAGATCATTTCACGTCAAAAGGAGCTGCAGGCACCCTCACACGATTGTGCACATAATATACTACCTCTCCCTGCAGTTCTTAATTAGATGACATTTCAGAGACTGAGTATGAAGTCCTTACTGCAGTCTGCAAACAAGGACTCAATAAAATTAAATGAAAGAGATGCAACAGAATGCCAACACTGCGCTAATAAAAGGTTGTGGAGTCCCAGAAGATCAAGGAGACAATGTCATCACACAAAGAGAGAGAAGGACAGTTCGGAGAGGCCCGATGCACGAAAAAGATGAAATGACCCGCCACAATGAGGGATCCACGACGGCGCTTTGGGAAATCTGACACTCACAGAAATGAGCGCTTGAAATTCTGTTCACACATCAAGCTAAACACTATGAACAAATTAAAAGCTCTCCGCGGAAAGCAGTCCCGGCAAATTAATGTTTTTGTCGCGGAGGATCGGCACTGATGCGACACATGACTGCTCAAGCTGTAAATCACGCCCCCACCCCCCACCCCCAAAGCAGATTGTCCCTAAATAACAAGATGAAGTTTTGCTGTGAGCTCTGCTCTGCATTTAATTACCCACACAATCATCAGCAGATGTTTAGTCGAAGCCGACGTGTCGACCACTCGCCCTCCTAGGTTTTCCACGAGGGATGGCGCTCTGGCCGGGCTTCCAACGGCTCTCTGAGAGTACGGCCGATTCTTTCTAGATGGCATCAGCCTTTAGCGTTTAATCTTGATATTACAGTATCTGTAGTAATCTGGCAACTGAGCAGGCATCAAACTCAGATTTGTGATAACAGAGTGTCCAATTAATAGACCTCAAGAGGATCAGTGTGCTCTATGAATCTACCGTGCTCTCCGTTTGCTAACAGATCCGCACTAACACCAATACATTTTGCAAAAGCCAGATCTCATTTAATTACACAGCCTCCAAGATTTTTCAAAGCATGAATTTTTAATGTGTCTTGTGCATTCACAGACACTCGCATCCTTTTACACACAGCTGCTTTAACGTGACTTTCAGTCTCTCAAATCACAAGGTGGCATCTAATATGAAACCACATTGATATTCAGAGTGCGCGCTGCACAGGTCTGACACTCTCTCATACATTCAGGAGATTAAATAAAGCAGAGCCTTTATTTTCAACTCCCAGAAGTGTCCGTTTCTTCCTATCTGTTTCCACCTCATTAAATTATCCATGCCTGGCCAATCGCAGAGGGTCTCGGGTGTGCAGCAAACCAATGGGGTGTGAGGTAACTGAGTGCAGCAGCTGTACAGAAGCACTACATCAGCGCCGGTGACATGCTGAGCACCCTCATCCAATCACGGCCGCCCCTGCTGTGTGTGTGTTCGCAACCAATCATAAAGCATTCCTGCTGTGTTTCTCTCAGCCAATCACCTTGAGGCCCTGCTGGGCTTTCAGAGTCAAGCCCAACTGAATGGGAGGTTGTCTTGATTTATATTAGATTAAAAAAAAAAAAACAAATGACAAAGAATATGAAGTAACATCTCTGTGTATGTGTTGTGTGTGACGTACCTCAGTCTCTTGTAGTACTGTTTGACCTTATCCAATGAAGCTGCATTGATTTGGGCCTGGTACTCCTCCACTGACACATTGTCTCTGTAGTAATAACCCTCCATACTCTCCAGCGCTACAGAGGGATCAGACCGAAGAGTGAAAGATAAAGTGATAAAAGCGGTGTAAACATACATCTATTTCCACTGCGCTCAACTATAAAGCGGCTTTCATGTCTGCGCTACATGCTGATTTAAAGTCCCCCACCAGGCTCACTATACCTTGTGTGAAGAGCACTGGGTAGAGTTTGACGCCTCCTCCGTTTCTCAGCCTGTGAGGCAGCTGCGAGAAGTAGAACCTCTCAAGGTAGAAGCAAACCTTCAAGGTCTGACGGGTGCCCTCCACCTGGTATGACACAGGCATGTCTGCCAGAGGAGAGGAGACATATTGAAGAGCACCACACAAAGCTTGTTTTCACACAGTGTAGCAGCAGCAGCAAACCACAGGTGAAAAGTCAAGCTCAAAGTCTGAGGTACGTACTGGCCACCAGCGGCTCGCCTTCAAACTGCTGGAAGTAGAATGTGACTTTCTCCAGGTCAATCAGGGCCACCTGAGTGTCCTCCAGCATGGCCTGCTCATCAGTCTGAAGAGAGAAAGACAGCATGCCGGTGAGAGGAAAAGTAGCTTCACACAGATGACAAATAAAAAGGGAACTTCATCAGTTTTGCACATCAAAGTCTGCTTACAGGTCTTGGCTATTAAAATGAAAGGTGTGCATTATGCAGAAAGGCCCTTTCTTACAGCTTAATTGCAGCCAAGAAACACAAGTTCTGGAAGAAAAAGGAGGTTCCCACAGTCAGGCAGTGGCTTAATGAGATGATCAATACCCCGCACCTTGACAGAGGAAGAGTCTTCTAAAGATTCTTGTAGGATTCTGCTGCACCTCTTGTAAATTGTTGTATTTTCTATCCGTTTTTATGTTAATCCTTTGTCCTTTTTATGTGAAGCACTTGGTGCATGGGATTTCTTTGCTGTAAAGCACTTTGAGCTGCATTTCTTGTATAAAATGTGCTACTCAAATAAAGTTTAGTGTCATTAGTATTTTTTTTATTATTATTAAAGAATAAACTTTTACAATTCAACAGCGTCTTATTGATGGTCCACAGCTGGCCGGGTGTTAATTTGTGGAGTGTGTGTGTATGTGTGTGTGTATAGTTTGTGTCGGCACCCTTGACGCTTTATTTTTCTTGTGTGATACATTTTCTTGCAACAAAACACCAGAATTACATGAATTTCATGATCATTTTTTTAGAATTAAACACATCAGAGGATTGTCAGAAAGGCCTCTTTCACAGTGTGATATTATCATATAAATAACACTATTGGATTATTTCTGTTGCATTAATATGTATTCAGCATTTTAATTTTGCATATTGAGGAGGGGCCAATTTTAGCTACTTGTCTCTACTCATACTGTTTGTCAGCTGATAAAATGCACTCAATTGAATCCGCTCTTAACGTGGTTTGCATGTAAAATGTAAATCTGTAAAGAATCTACTAAATATAGGATAGAAGCATTGAAGGTGGGGTGAGTCATTCTGGAGGAAGACTAGCTGAACTTGAAATATTGCGGTCCAGTCTGGTCTGGTCTGACACCTGGCTCTGCAAAGGGGAAACAAATTGGTTTGGGCCGAGCCACAGAACACTGTTCCAGCCAATCAGCAACAGGTGGCCTTCATGCTCGTGCACAGGACAAGAGGATGGGGAGGGGAGATGAATCTGGCATGCCGACATGCCACTTTTAAGCAACATAACACGGAAATATTCAACTGAAATGCCTCAAAATTTTACTTAAGTACAGTGTTTGAGCAAATGTACTTAGTTACTTCAGTGTGTTTGCATGCATGACAGCGTGTATGCTTACGTCTTTGTCTGTTTTCATGTTTGCTTTATCTTGTTTGTGTTTGCTTACGTCTGTGTGTGTACATGCGCACGTTTCCTTTTCAGACACGCACTCAGCATCCTCACACACACACACACACAGACATCTGTTCGTGGCCACAGCAATAGCGGCTCTGACATTTTAGACTGAGACGCTCTGCACTCCTCTGTCATCCTCCTCTTCTTCCTCTCTCATCCACCACATGCAGAGGGATAACCAGAGCAGTGCTGAAAGAGGATTAGGGCCCTTTTCTAAAGGCACATTTGAGATGGCCCAACATGTGACAGAGGGGTACCCGCTGCCCTGCCAAGTGAAGCCTACTGCATGTGGGCAAGTTTATCTCACAGGGCGTCACATGAACACACTGCCCCCCCGACACACACACATTCAGCATCCACAAAAGCCCAAACGCACATCCACAGCATCCCCCAGTTTGTCTCATGCCGCCTTTCATGTGATGCCCTAAAAAGGAGCGTGCTGAGATTTCGCTGGAATCACCTGCAGGTACTGAGACCCTGTTTTGTTCCACAGGGACACTTGAAAGGGGAATGTCTTGAAAACTAAAGGGGGAGAGAGAGACAGCACTGCGGGAGGAAGAGGGGAAGGCAGCAGCGATTTCTGGAGACCTGACGTAAGCTGCCAAAAAACACTTTTAAAGCACTTCCTGTGTTTTCTAATTCCCAGTGAAAGAGGACGGAAATAGAAGCTAAATCTAAATACCTCATCCAATAAAAAAACTGTTTTTCTACGTGGCTGATGATTCGAAATTCAGAAAAGAATCACAAGAGGAAACATAATACAGTCCTTTTGCTGCTCAGACTTGAGTTTCGGTTTCTCCACCATGGTGAGATCAAACTCTGAAATTACTGAAAGATCTTGCAGGGAAAGGTTAATATGGACGTCTGCCAGGTCACGGCGTGTGCTTAGATCAATTTCAGCAATCCACAGTTCATAATGAAGCACTCTCTTTGGTCTTTTCACTGGACTGACTTAAATCCATGCAGGGGAATAAAGTTTTCTTTCCCAATATAGGTGAGCATGTGTGTGGCTTTAGTTCCTGTAGGTTAAGTTAAAGGTTTCTCTCAGTCTCACTCAGCGAATGTCCGATACAGGATAACAAGCATTGACTGAAGCAGCTTAAAGTTCACATCACAAATGAACACGGATCGACAATTCTGAGAAACCTCCAAATGATGAATGAACATATTTTTGTGTCTTTTTGGTCGCTGGCTATTGGCAGACGACACTTCCTGCTTGAACAGCAGCTATCCAGATGATGTTATTTGTTATTTGAGCAGCACATGAGGGAGAGAGGGAGAGAGGTGGGCTGTGGGATGTGGCTCTGCGAATCAGCGGCACACCTCAGTGATTCAGACCACATCCCGACACAGTCACTGTGGGCAGACTGTGCATTAAGCTCAGCACATTTTAGTCTTTGTTTCTTCTCTTTTTTATCGTCCACTGTGCAGCCTGGTAGTGGCATCTTGACTAATGAGCTTAAAATCATAATAAATGGTGGTTCCCATCGTATTAGCTTAGCTAATGTTACATTACAACATTACAATGATTTAAAGAGCAGAACAACACCGTTGAATGGTGCAGATGTCATGTCCTGCAAGCTTTTGTTGTTAATATTATAATTAATACCTTTATTTGTACCCAGTGATTCATATTCTTTGCTATTTCTGTACCGTATGTATTCTAGCTTTATATCACAATGAGAGTGCTATTCAAGAGGTACACAAGGAAAATATGTAACAATAGATTAATAAAGCTAAATCTCTGTATGTGTAATGCAAATATATGAATAGTTATATTTTGCATGTGCACAACTACTCAGTTTAGAACAAATCCACATGTTTATGTGTGCATATACAGACAGCAACTTCCTGTCTTTAGAGTGTTTGTTAAAGAGGATTAACTGAGAGCTGAGGACGGTCTGGTGCTCACCAGATTGGGGGAGAGGAGGGACTGGAAGTGGAAGAGCAGCCCAGCGCTGGCGATCTGCTCCAGCCAACGGCGGCTGGCTTCCTGGGCCTCCTGAAGGTCCTGGGGGTCCGAGCTGTCCTGCTCCGGATCCCTGCCTACACTGTGGAACTGAGAGTGGACACAAAAGAGCTAAGCAGTGAGCTGAACGAAAGAAAAACCAAAAAAATAGACGTTTTCAAGTTCCAATTCAAAAAGAGGCATATGCATAGTTTACCTGGTTGAGGACTGCCAGCAGGTGCTCTGAGAAGGTGCACACAGCTGCAACGAGGGACTGACAGAAGACCATATCTCGACGCAACTGGATCTCTGAGTCTAGAGGGGAAAGCCATGTTAAAAGTACAAACAGTCGAAGAAAGTGAGAGGAACCCCCAGAAAGAGACAAAAGAACAAAACTGAGTGTGTGACGATTAAAACCGGAGGTGTGAAGTGGGGAGGTAAAATGCTGAGAGGCGTGACAGAAATTAGTTTGTTATGGTAATTAAACACACTTTTTAGGTCTATGCTGAGGCAATTTTTAAGCTGCTAACAAAAAGTCTTGGCTGCTTTTTTTTAACAAAACTCTGCCGGGTATTAAATATTGTATCAGGAAAAAATGAGCACAAATGACAGGTGTGCCCGAGTGGAAAATAATTGGCTGCCATAATTTCCTGAAAAATAGGCCCCCTGAAAAAGTTCAGCAATCCACTGAGTTAAAAATGAGTTCATGAACCCCTCCGAAATGAATAATGTGTTATGAGGAATGACTGCAAACTCTTTGACACTCTTAGCCATTCCCACCACATACCCCTTTTTTCTACCTTTTCTTGTTAATTCAAAACCCCTGGAGGTATGCAAAGCAACATAACACCTAATTTCATCAGCATAGTTTCTCTAAAGGAGTTGGCATCTGAGTTTAGCAGAGCTGTTAGCCTCGTGCCAGTGCGTGGACTGATACGGGCTGTCGAGCACGGTCTCTGATAAATGTGCTGTGGAAGCAAAATAAATACATAGAAAAGTAACAGAACAGGTCACTAAGCGCAATACATAAGTTCATACACAATGAGGGTGGATTCATTGTATGTTAAGCGTTCATTTCACACAAAGAAATACATTTCAAAGCCTCCGTGTCCTCATACAAACGTGAAACTCTCACTTTTCATCTTTTCTTCTCAAATGGTGCTACTTTAATGTCTCATAAATTCTACTCATGCATATTTAAGAAATTTGTGTCTGGCCATTTTTAGTGCCTTTTTAGAGCAGTAACAGAGCAAAAAACTATACCGTCATGTAGCAGTATAAGCACTGTATTACCTTTAGTCGTGCCTGTGTATAAACTAATCAAATTATACAAATTATTGTAGAAATTAATCAAGTTTTCCCTGTTCTTTCTTTTTTTTTAGCTCTCTAGCTGATTTTTTTCCCTCTTCCTCTTTATTTTTGCTTCTTTTTTCGCTGTCGTTTGAAGTGAGTTCATGCATCGGTTCACACAGTGCAGGATGCTATGTCTTTAAAGAGCATGCTTTTATTGACTTTATTTATTTATTGTGCAATATGCATTCAGCGCTGTATTCTGTATTTTTGTGTTACTGCAGGAGGAGAGTAGGACAAACCTGTATATTGTAGTAAGACCAAGAGCAGCCGTGTCTTCACCTCTGAAAAAACAAATAAAAGCAATCCTGTGAGACAGGGAACAACCTTTTATCAACTCCCGAAGTGCTTTGCTCTCATTGTATGACCTATACTATAAACCCGACCCCTTAATGTCATAAATAAGACGATGCTGTATAACTCTGCTGCTCTAGTACAGCTCTGCAGCTGTTTATCTTCACATATAAGAAAAAATCATAAAAAACAGCCACAGGCAAAGATAATAACATAAATCCATATTTGTTTATAGTCATATCAGAGCTGCGGGAAGCTTGGCAGGGCGCCGCACTGCATGAAAAAGCCATCATGGGGAGAGGTAGAAAGAAAAAATGGTTTACACAGGCCAAGCTGCACATTAATATTAACTCTGCTTATTTGTCCTCTCTCACTTGTGACCGCCAGCTCACCTTTCCCAGGAGTGTCATGTGGCTGGCCTTCGGTCTGTGCTGTTTGCATCTCAGTGTGTTTGCATGGGGTGTGTCTGTATGTACATACACTGAGCGTCCGTGTGCATCTGTGTGCTCAATCTGTGTGCCAACCGACACAAAACCACACACTCCTGTTGAGAGTAAACGAGGCTGCACTCCCCGTGAAGATAAAAAAGGTCTCACAGCGTGCAGCTCTTCGGATTCTTTAACGTGCTAGTTTTCAGCTCCAACTCTGCAGCTCCAGTTTATGCGTCCCAGGATGGTTTCAGGTTTAAAGTATAAAGAGAGCAGCGCAGTTAGCAGTTTGGGACTGCCTGTACACACACAACTTCAACAGGAGCTATTATTGCATCTAATAAATATGATGAGGACCACTGGAGAATTGGTCGATTTAATGTACATTACTTCCCAAGCCTGGTGTGCTTTTTCAACAAATACTGTACATGCACACAAACCTTAGGCCCCAGTCAATATAGGAACATGAATATGTGCGTATGTGTGTGTGCGTGTGTGTGTGGAGGGGGGGTTCAGGCATACAGTATACTGACCCTCAACATATTTAGCGATGGTTTGCGTGAGGGTCTGAACGCTGCCGGGAAGGTTCCAGGGGTCCTGCTTGACATGGAGACGCAGCTTTTTGGTGCAGTTCACCTTGGGCTCCATCTCCTGCTGAAACTCTGACATAAACACACGCAGACATGAACAGAGAATTAGCACAGGCCCAGCGGAGGCATACGACCGTATGCAAAGCGAATTCTGCATAGAAAGAAAGTGGATTTATGCGACAAAGTGCTCTCTAGTCAACTCTGTTCACAGATGTTTATTGGCATCATAAAACATCCGTTACTTTGCGAAGGCAGCTGGAGCACATCAAGCTCTTTAAAAGTGCGACCCATTTGTGTTATTTAGGAGACTGGTTATTCAGTCAACAACATTTCAGCAAAAGGGATCATCAAAAAAGATGAGAGATGCCAACAAATTATTAAGCTTGAACCATCTCCATTCATCTTTCACTTTTCATCTATTCCTCTTCACATCTCCGTTACTCTTCATGTGTCAGTCTTCACACTGGCCTCATTCGGTTTCTCTGTCTCTCTGATTGAAACAATAAAAAATGATAGGTCGGACAGACCCAGAACCAAGCAACATTTCCCCGATTTTATTAACACATCCCACAGGCCACCAGCGTTAGACCGCCTCCAATCTAATCTTCTTTGTCTTTGCGGTGGCAAAACATGAGTGTAATGTCTGTCAATGTGGTGTAGCCCCCTCTCGAAACAAGACAGAAAGGCTTGTAATGAAGTTTACTTTGGAGACGAATGAAGAGATCTGTGATAGAGGGGTGGCTGTTTTAACAGAGGCTTCAAGGGGGTTTGGAGTGTGTGTGTGTGTGTGTGTGTGTATGTGTGTGTGTGTGTGTGTGTGTGTGTGTTTGTGTGTGTGAGATCAGATGCAGGAATGCTCCACTTGTTAGATAATCCTATTTGCTCTGTTATCAACCACACACATTACTGGAGTGGAGATGGATCAGCTCTGATCAAGGCCTCCACGTCCCTCCTGAGGGCATTTATGAATACACACACACACCAAGCAACAGCAGACCTATTTTCAGTTCAAGCATATCTGTGCTCACTTGAAGACAGCCTGGGATGAGAGGGGAGTCTGTGTGCCAAATGGGTCATGATGTTAGGAAGTAATACTTATCCAAACCTACAGAATAATTGGGTAATCTGCTCTTTAGCTTTTAGTGCTCATCACACTCCATTAATGTCAGGTTCAAGGACATAAATTGAGCAAACTTGCTTCATATCGGAGCTTATTAAAGCCTTCAAATACAGACCACCGGGATGCAAAACACAGTTATCATCCTTGCAAAGTCTGGGAACTTGCACCAAAAGAGAAGAAAGAAAACAATTGTTGCTTTTGAGCGTTTCTTTCTATCTAATCTTCAAAATGGGCTGAGTCATCTGAGTTCCACAGATCATGAAAGGGCACCGTAAGCTTTATATTTGTAGCGGGAGATGATAAGGATACATTTAGCCCCTTCCAGCAACATTTCCTACATTTTCCTGAGAGAGATAAAATGTAACAATAGTGTGGTTTAAACACAGAGGCCAAGATGAGGTGAGGTGGCAAATACACACATCGCAGAGGAAGAAAAAAAAACAAAGATCTGATACCACGCAAGCACAAGAGCTGCTGCAGGGTCACATTTTCCATTGACTGCTAAGTAGCACTACAATAACCGTAAAGTGGAGATGAGTGTGTAACTAAGTGGTGCTGTGTCAACACTTGGAAGTGCTTCAGAGTGAAGGGCAGTGGGACAGCTGGAAGGGAAAAGACGTGAGAAGGCAGGAGGGAGAAATGAAAAGGACAAAATGGATGGAAATCACTTTGTTTGTTTTTTTTTAAAGGAGCTGGAATCCACCTACGACACTTCCCCACATGTCTCACATCACATCACGCACACACACGTTACATAACAGGAAGTTGCAGCCCCTGTGCGCAGGTGGCGGCTGCTACATTTTCAGCGTGTGCTCTGTTTTCTCCAATATTATCTTTCCTCATTCGGGCCCACTGTGCAGCCCGGCCCGGCCCAGGAAGCAGAGCTACATCATCAGACCAAAAAAAACATGCCACTGCTACAGGAGATGGTGAGATACGTTGCGGGGACAGTGAGACAGAAAGAATATTTTTCATACTAAAAGACTAACTTTTCCATTTCTTATGGTTGGACTGCTGGACGCACTGTGCAAAAAGAGGCTGAGATCAGCGTTTCAGAGCCAGGAGCGCATCATTTTCTACCTTGTAATCCTCTTCCAGGTGTGAAGCACTTGGTCTGCTCGAACGCCCGAGCCACCACCGCTCCTCTCAGCATGCTGGTGATGGAGTCCACCTGGGGAGAGCACAAAGGTCGAGTCGGTGCACTTGCATGATACAGTTTCCCACCCGGCTGAGATCGAAAGTATGCGAAGGGAAGCAAAAAGTGCTGCCCAAACATAACCGACACCTGCTTCTCCAGCTCTCTCTTTAACACACACACGCAACCCCGCAGAGCCCCAGTGAATACAATTTGCTATGCAGTATGTAAACAAAGCTGGGGAAACTGCTCTACAATGAAACAAATGACAGGAAGCAGCCCAAAAGTGCGGAGACAGCAAGACATAATTTTTCTGCCCGTCCACTGCCGATTGAGACATCCTCATAGGGCTTCTCGTGGATGTGGTATGCGTTTGTGTGTGTGCGTCTGCGTGTGTGTGTGGATAGTATGTGTAATTAGATATGGTCAACCTTTCCTACAAAGGTCTCAGAAAGGTCAGGGGTCAGCTTTAGGCTATCATGACTTTCTCTTTCTGAAGAAAATACATCATTTCTGTTCTCCATACACGAATGTCTACATAAATATTTGACCTTTAAAAACATTAAGCTGGGCATGAAATAATTGCTTTGTGTTTGAAAGTCATGTTGCACATTTTTCAGCTGGGCTTTTTCAACTCGATCATGGGTAAAAATCAAATCATAACAGAGCCGTTTGCAATCTGTTGCGCAAAGCCATTCGGCAGCACAATAATTTCACCTTCGCAAGACAATAAAAAAGTCAAGGGGCTCAATAAAATATGTAATATTCAAAAGGCTCTGCAAGATAAACTGGATTTCCACAATGTTCAGGGATGAGTAGAGCCTTTAAAAGTCTAAGCTGGTGAGAAAATTTCATCAACCTGAACAGATGTTTAGCTGACCCACCTGGCTAAACAGATGTTCCAGAAAGCTGTGAAGCTTCTTCTGCTTGTCATGGGACAGCCACACACTGGAGGGCATCTCATCCCCTGCAGAGGCATGGTTGCAGGTCATCAGCATCAGTCCACTATACTACTGTGTTACACACATGCATGTTCACTCTGGATGACAAATCAACCTCCAAGCTTGTCCGTTTCTTTCAAATGTTCTTAGCCTTAGGATTAAGAAAAATACACCTGACATCACATAGAGCTGTAGTGTGTGAGTGTGTGTGTGTGTGAGACAGAGACGTCCTCGGAGACAGAGGGAAAGAGTATCTCACAGGACACTTCAGATGTTAATGACAAATCCAGATGAGATGTGTGGCCAAACGCCCGTCACATCCAGTTAGATTCAACTTCAGGCTTTTTTGTTCTCATGCAGTAAGATTAGAATCATCCCACCTCAATTATTTTGCAACGTTGAGGCCGATCAGAGTTGTAGTTTTGTGACACACAGATGTGAACGTCTCTTTTTTTTTAATTGTCACATTACATATGTGTGATGTGCGTCATGTTGCATTCGTGCACCTGAGTCCATCTCATCACTGTGAACGTAGGAGCTACAGTGGCTGCTGCAGATGCTGGTGAAGGAGGCGATGGAGTTTCTGTTGCTGTTACAGTCACTGAGAAGAAACAAGGAGTTAAACATGAAGGAAAAATATATTTATCTTACTGTTCAGTATATGTACTCATTAATCTAATTATCCTGGCCAACAGCTAAAAAAGTAAGGCCATTCTATGGTATGATGTATGTTGTATTGCATGTAAAGACTGTGGAGAAGGTGCTACATAAATAAAGTTTACCATTATTAAAATGCTATGGTGGCTATGCTGTTGGATATCGTTATATCACAGATTTCTTTTGCCATTCAACTTCTCCTTGTGTTATTCTTTTTCTAAAAATGTTTCCACTTCTTTGAGCTCTCTTTGAAACCTCTTACATAACCACATTTCACTTTGGTTTTACCTGTAGGAGTCTCGGTTGCTGATGGTGTCGTGTCCAGAGTCCTCCTGCTCGTCCCCTGCCACGTTAAAACACACTTTCTTCCCGTTCCGCTCCCCCTTCTCCCCCTCACTCTCTGCCGATATGTAGCTCTCTGGGGTCCTCGCCTCTGTCGCTGGAGGGTGTGTGATGGACGACAAAAGGCTGATGGAGAGAAGGAGAAAAAACGGTAGAAAGAAAGAGAGGAAAGATTACTTACAGCTATGACATTCATCCAAAACACTTGAGACAGCGGGATAGAAACAGCTTTGATCAGACTAATGCAACACAGGAAGTGTTTAGATGTGTCCCAACACTGTAACATATTGAACTGTACATCGAGTATGTGCAGCATGCGCGTGGGCTCCGACAGCTGAGCGAGAAAGCCAAACAAAATCCCAACCTGCATGTGCTCAGATTCAGACGGACAGGGATTCACATCATATTCGTAGCTTCAAACATGTAGCCGTACAGCTGTGTCAACACGCTGCAACTCAGCTGCAAAGATCTGCTCTCGCCATTAGCGCCGGCCTGTACTGTATCAGACAACTATCGGAGGAGCAGGAAGAGGCCAGCCAGGATATTTTCACAGTTGCAGCAACACATGGTGGCATTTAAAACCATATTCTAATAAATGCAAGGCTTGGACTTTTTTTCATCTCCCCCCTTACACGCACAAACACACACACACACACTCTGACACGCAATGCCTGCTCACATTCGAGCCTTATTTTAATTTGTGTCCGCTTACATTTTCCATTGTGTCATAACATCGGCCTTAAGGACATCTGAATGGAGGCAGTGGGGAGGCGTGAAGTAAACAACCTGTCTGCCTCATGCTACCCAAATGCATCTCAGATTTTTATGCCTCTTTATGCTTTCAAACACCTCTCCTTTCCCCTCCATTCCTCCCTCTCTATTGACCCCCTTTTCTACCCATTCACAGGCTGACTGGGCCACAGAGATGCCCTCATTATGGTCCACTCCAGGAGCCGCCACAATGCCCCTCCAAAGCAGAGTGGCATTCCATCGCCATGGAGAAGCTCTCCAGGCTCTGTGATTGGCTATTGGTTAATAAAGAAGTGAGCACAGTTTGGGGCCTTTGGGGCGCAAACTATCGGAGGGAGCAAGGGAGAATAACAATGACTGGATCAGAGAAGGGGCTTCAACAGAGAGAGAAAAGACGGGAAAGAACGGCGAGAGCAGGCCAAAGCACATCACTCTTATCTCGAACGATCGGGAAGATCTCTTAATCTCTCACAGGAAGCTCTTTAACCCACTTCGACACATTAAACCATTAGACATCAATCGCCTTCATTGCAGGCACAAGTGAATCTGCATTACAAAGCTCCACATCAGGCCGCTTCATGATTTGCATGCTTTAATCCATACGGAGGTAAATAAGAGGACCCTATAGCGGTGAAACTGATTGCAGTCAGGATGCTAATAATAACGTCCACAGAGAAAATGTGTGAAAGCAGAGGAGGAAAGTGGAGTTGGTGGGTATTTGATCCAGGAAGGGAGGAGGTCCTGATATATAGTGAGCCACGGGGCACGTCCACACACAGCTGCGACCTCTTGTCTGTGGCCCCCGAGACGAAGGTTCACAGGTCGCTGCCTCAAAATGGATTCCTCCAGAATGAGCCAAGAAATTATGTAACATCGCTCTGCGTTCGGCTGTTTTTCTTTCCCCGAATTACCAGAGGATATTTCTAATCTCTGGTGAATGTACATAGACTTCCTCTCTTGACTTTGGGTGGGAAACCGGTGGTGGGGGGGTGAGGGGGTGGGGTGGGGGGTCTAATAAATATGGCCACTTCAGCTCATTAATACATCATTATAAATAGGCGCTGTCAAAGTCAGTCACACCCAGTAAAGACAGAGAGAGAGTGAAGAATGTCTGCATCTATGTGTGCAGACAGACACAGGAAGGAAAGGACACCGAGAGACTTCGACAAAACCAGCAGAGCTAGGCGAGAAAGGGTGGGTGTATGTATGAATAAAACAAGGAATACTGACCCCAGACCAGTCAAAGAACAGGTTAATATGCAAACTAATCTAATGAAGAGCTCAGGAGGGCTGAACACACCCACAGAGGTCAGAGCAAAGCACCCACACTGCAAATACAAGAGACACAACTCATATTTGTTCCACTGCTGTGAAACACTCATGCCCACGCACACAGCTCGCCCTTAACGAGCTCCTGAAGTGTGCATGTGTGTGTACGTCTGCATGTTTAAACAGACAGCGGATGGTAAAGGTCATCGTCCCCTCGCTAGCCGCGTCTCGGGCCATTTGAGAGCGCGTGGACGCGACCGCGCTAATTGGCGGCGAAAGGAGCATGACAAAATTTGTCCAGACGCCGTCATTAAGAGCCCTGCTGTGGACTCGAGTCATTATTACCACGGGTAGGTGACAGCTCCGCTCCATCTAGCGACTTTTAATGTCATTCTCCAAAAGCCGCTGCCTTTGCTGAGGAGACTTCTAATGACCAAATCAATCAAATGATCGTCTAAAGATTCATAGCACATCTATTGTAGTCAGCTGCCCGCCATTAATTACCAACTTCTGCAGGGGGAATCTGGTACTATGAACATTTACACACATTCATGTCCTACAAATAAGCGTGAGTGTGTGTGTGTATGTGGTGGTCTGTTGTTGCTGAACAGCATTTCCAGAGGGCACCTGGCCTAATGACACACCCTCCACTTCACTGAGACTGTGTTTCCTGTTTGGCGGTGGGGGAGGCCAAACTGGAGCAGTGTTTCCCATTTCCTTTTCCGTGGCCTCGTGCACTTCCAAACAATGAACCCGGTGACCACGCTGAACACAGAGTGGCCAGCCAGGAAACACTGATCCAACACACGCGTATTAGGTTTAAATCCTGAGCATAAATGAAGCATAAGCATACCTTTGCACACATATGGTGGAGAGAATCCACCTAAATGACTCTCTCACACACACACACACACACACACACACACACACACACACACACACACACACACACACACAGGTGGTAGAGTAATGAATAAAATGTATGCCCGCCAAGTGCCAGACGCAGCTCGTTGACCAGGCGGGCTGCTGAAGTTACAGCTTGTCATATGAGGCAATCTGGTTTCTAAGGACACTTCAAATCAAGTGGAATGGAATCAGCGGGAGAGGTCCCGTTCCATCATAAACAAAAAGCGATACGAGAAAAGATCAATTTCACCCTTTATTTCGCAATTTGTGTGCAACATGTTGGAATAGATTAATCTCAAACTCGAGCCACTCGACGAAACAGAACACTGCGTCTCACATGGGAACGATTTGCAGGCATATGAGAAAAAGTGTACGTGTGTGTGTGTGTGTTTATGTTAACAATTGCAAAGGCTGCAGAGGTACAGATGTTGTATACACTGCAAGCATGCACATATAGACACTCACTCGTGAATGTGGGCGCCGTGTGTCTCCATCTCAGTCACAACTGTGGTGAGTTTGTAGAGGAGTTTCTGGTAAGCATCCAGGGTGAGCAGGTCTTCCTCTCGGAGCAGGAAGCGGAGGCCGTGGCCCTCCGTCCTGCCCAGGCTATGACCCGACGGAGCAGCCATAGTAGTGATAGTATGCTGGACGTTAACCATGGGGTTCAGCTTACCTGAGGCGAAGCAAACATGCCAGCAAAAGGTCAAATTTCACAGCAGATTCAGATGTGTAAGTACTCGACTGTGTGCTTACTCACCCTGCTCTGCACTGCTGCGTCCTCCTTTCTCCAGGGTGTTCTTCCTGTTGTCCAGCTGCACACCAAAGGCACTGCCCAGAGACGTGGTGGTCTTTGGGTAGGACACTTCCATCACATTGATATGACAGTTGGTAGGGCAGAAGTCGCTGCTATGGAGGGGGGACACCTTGGCTTTAGCCTGCTTAAAGGTGGGCCACGCTCTGTTCTTCAGTACCCGAGCAAACTGTGTTAAACAGAGAGACGAAGGTGATGCAGAGATAAAATGTGCTGATGTTTTCTTTTCTGTGGTTGATAAAGGTCGTCTGCGAGAAATATGGGTTGATAGTTATCAAAGGTGGAGAAAAGAGATGACAATTTCAGAGCGGGCAGGCTTCAAAAGTCTTTAAAAGCTGCATGTGTGCTGTTTTCTTTTACATATATGACAGCTGGCGCTAGAAGAAAAGCATCAACAGCCATTACTGTACATTTTCTTCATTCCTCCTTTTTTATGTGACAGCTCAAATATTAAACCCAAATCAAAGATCCAAGACAGACACATAGCATCATCATTGCTCACACATGTGAAGAACTCCAGACCCCAACGTGGCCATTTATCACTTACATGGATATGAATTGAATTAAAGTGATGTACAGCAGCTCATACCATCATGTTGTGAGATTATATGATGAAATGATTGTTTTTTTCCTATTTGTGATTTCATCTGCGACTTCCACAAACCTCCAGAATGTGAGTTCGTGTTTTGAATTTTCCGCAGAGGAACTGCAGTTTTATTTTCATGACAGTAACATCGAACACACTTTCCACTGACAAAATAACAATCCGATCAGATAAGAGTGTATGGATCCTGTATACACTGTTTAACAGAGTGCCCAAATCCTCCTTAGTGACTCGACCCTATAGAACTTCTATAGGACGCCTAACTCTTGCTGTGCTGTGAGATCCCCATGTAAAACAAAAATACAAAGGGACCCTGAAACACTGCTTGGATCCAATTGAGCTGACACAGAATATCACAAACAGGTTTATTCATTGCAACATTTGGTTGCACTTTCCTTGAACCCTCCATCACAGGGCCTGCATCCTGTCTTGGATGTTACACAGCAGATGCGATGAGCCACACACTCAGTTTTTAGCAACCCGGGCTGTCAAGCAACATAAGCATAACATAATGTATATGTTAACTAAGGAACTTAAACCAAACATGTCTTCTCGGTTATCTCAGATAGCTGCAGTACGGAGTGGGATGACGCGCTCCAGATGGACCGTGAGCTGACCTTCTCTCGAGACCGAGGAGTCTCACCACATCTCTCTTGAGGTTTGCGGACTCTTATTTCCAGCCCTCAGGTTAACATCTCTCCTTATATCACTCTGTGTTCTGTCTCTTGATGTCAGTTCCTCCCTCTTTCGTCCTTCCCTCTCTCTCACTTCTCGCACCCCCAGCCCCCCCCCCCCCCACCTCTTCTCTCTTGGGGTCTGAAAAGGAATGCTCCAGTGCAGGAGGGGATCTTACACAACAAAGGTCCTGGCTGTGGCTGCACAGGGCTATTTATAAGTGACTGGTAATTAATCCAAGGCCCCACTCTAATGTTGAGTCAGATCTTTTCCTTTTTCCCTCTCACGCACAGTTGCATGCATTGGGATGTTTGGCCTATAGACACACGCTTACAGATGTGAATGAAAAGCGATGAAAATACTTTGGCTCAGTCAGCAACCAGCTGTAACCTAATTATAAACAAAGCGGCAGATTATGCTACACATTGCACACATATCGTCTAACTCACTGAGAAGTCTGCAAGACAGTGACTAAATGTTTCGTCTTCTCTCAGGTCAGTGAGAACTGATTGCAGCCTTCACACTTGTTTGCAGAGCGCCACTGGTTTGATGCACTCTGACATGCTGATGTCAGCGCAGTGAGAAAACAAGCATCCATCGGTGACTTCTCTGTCTTTTTAGTGCATTTTCAGTATGTTTTGGTCACTTGGGTCCTTGTGGGAGGTCCCTATAAAAGTGCATCTAAGTTGAATTGGTTCAGCAGGATTTCTACTCTTTTAGGACAAACACCACAGCGTGGAACCACAGTAAAAACTATGCACAAGTGGTATTTCTACACCAGCTGCATCCTGCTTCTATTCGTGTCAGTCTGCAGAGAATTGCAGAAGACCATTTTCATGATTCCAAGCAGTGTAAAAATATAAATATGCAGCTCATGGTGGAGAGGCACTGATGGCGGGCCTCTTTGTGTGTCATCAGAGCAGCGCAGCGTAGCTACCTTTCTGTAGTTAGTGATGCGCCGGTTGATGTGCTCCACCCTTTCAGCGCACATGGCGGTGAAGCGCACCTGCAGCTCCTCTGGGATCACGTCACAGCTGAAACTCAACCTGCCGCACATCTGCACCAGCGTGTCATCATTGCGAGCCAGCGCCTCCAGGATCTGCTCAGAGAAAGGGCAAAGGCAGAGATGATTAACTGATGGACCAGCTGACGGCATGTAAATGAATGACCAAGCGCTTTTTCATTGGAAAACAAAATAAAATTTGGCTGCAGGGATGATTCCTCCACAGCATTTCATGAGCAGTTTCACTCGGATATGTAAAATTTCCATGTGGTGCTCACAAATCCACTGAGATAAACTCACTCACTACACTATACATGTGATGTATGAAGGCTCTGACTTTCCAGATCAGAGATTAGATATGAGGAGGAAGAGAAACACAGTTCTCTGAGCCGTCTTAATGAGATGCCCAGTGGAGGAGAGAAAAAAGCAGAGGAGGAAATGTAATAGCAGACTGAAGCACAAGAAAACCAATGCGCCTGCCAGCATTAGCGATATTAAAATTCTACATCACACAGATCTCAGAGGACATCCTGAACTGCCGGGGCAGATGTTTATAATAATACTAAAATTACTTTCACTTTGGAGGAATGGGAAACTACTGATAGTCAGAGGGGATATGGCAAGTTTTATTTTTATGCATGTCACTGGCTTTCATTTAAGATGGTGCTTTTAAAGACTTTGGAACACAAGGGCTGTAAATCTAGATCAGTTTAAAACATGAACCCAACTTGTGATCTCTGCTTATTTACCATGAACGGGACATGTTGTTCATCATGGAATTTGGCATAAAGACGCTGCGAACAGCGTTTGATATTCCACACCAGCATGTGCGCTTCTATGTGAATGTGAGTGAATCTTCGTGTCTTAAATCAGTGATGTTCGCTCTGTGAACATCAGCGCTGGCATGTAAAAGGCATGCACTTAACACAGCTGGGAACTAACATGACTGAAATAAAGCTGTCCGTTTTAACAAGCGTCAAGACGTTCAATCTACACAGCAGGAGAGCCACTGGCCTGATCTCGGTCTACCAAAGCGTTTAAACATAAAAAATTACACTGAGGCATCTGTGTGTCATTTTGAGGAAAAATGCAACGGCAAAGTTCTTGATCACAAATTCTACAGAGATTTCACATCTGTCCAAGAGCAAATATATAGAAAAATGGTGACCTGTCTCGATCATTTGCAAGCTCATCTGCTGCTATCATCAGAGACTGAAGCATTTTCACGGTTTGTTCACATCTTTATTGAACTCAGCGAGGCTCAGCTCTGAGGTGATAAACACAACAGCACTATTCATCACCTAAAAGGTAATAAAACTTTCCGTCTCTCTCCCTTTCTCTTGCTGTTATCCACAGACAGTTAGCATTATATCAGCCTAAACAATGTTTGCTACATAAATTCTGATAAAAGTAACGGCCATTAGCTGATTAGGACAATCCCCTTGGGCTGCACAGGGCCGGATCAGGGCCTTAGATCAGGGCCTCTTCCTCCCGCTTCCTGTGAATTGTGTTTATAGCGCACACAGCACATTGCAGCTTTATTATAATTTGCCTACAGCCACAAAAACCAGCTCGTTCTCTTCTGCTAGAATAGAAGTGATTCATGTGATTAAACACAAATGTAGTAAGGAATATGCTCCATTTAAGCACAATATCAACTGAAATAATAAAGGCATTAAAAATAGACGTTGACTCAGCGCCCTTGGACGAGGCAGCACATTACATTTAGGTAGAAGGGCAAATATGTTTTGCTTTAATTAATCAAATTGCCACAAAGTGAGCAAAGGGTCTCTAGCCTTGAGGCTGGAGCGAATGTATTGAATTACCAACATCACTGTTTTTCGAAAACGAATGGATTGAATTCCACATAATTAAACCAGATGTTCAACCAATCAGCCTAAAGTCCAGTTCAGATGTTCAGAATCTTCAGCTGATCACACTTTGCATTGATCCTGACATAAATGTGAACCTAGCATGGGCAAGTAAGTGTAATTACATTTATTGCTATCAAGATAAATGAGAAAATCTATCATTTTATAGATTTTACATTATACAGCAGACAGAATACCTTAGCAGTGAGGCTGAAGAATCCCTTGGGTTCGACCATCTTTTCCAGCACGTGACACTTGATGCCAGCCGTGCTGTCATACTCATACATCACTCCGTACTCCAGGTGGACGTTGTCCACAGTCAGACTCACATGGTCCTTCTTCCCGTCGATGATGGCTATAGTGTTGAATTTGTCCATCACCTCTGAGATTGCAGAAATACAGAGGAACAAAGACACAGGGGTGAAACAGATCACTGGCAACTTTCATGCAAACATGGCGGCCCGCATCCATGAATCGCAAAACCAAAGCACTGATGTTTTTTTTCCGCAATAAAAACAAAGAATTCACCACAAAAAAGTTTTTGTCATCACACACTCTGCACTGTAGGAGGCCTCAGACCACCAGATCTGCAGCTCATTTCCGAGGAAGACCCTCCGCACATGGCTTCCCTCCATCAGCCTCTGAAATTGATGAGCAATTCCAAGAGCATTAGGCTAACCGGCCCTATGCTAACGCGATGACTTAATATGGCAGTAAATCCTGCTCCTGAGCTGTTTGCTATGAAGGCAATAGCTTTCCTGCTTAACTTTCTCACTGGGATCCATAAATCGTAGGGGGAGAATTAAC
This sequence comes from Chaetodon trifascialis, assembly GCF_039877785.1. Lineage (NCBI taxonomy): Eukaryota > Metazoa > Chordata > Actinopteri > Chaetodontiformes > Chaetodontidae > Chaetodon > Chaetodon trifascialis. The sequence continues at coordinate 14,493,490 of NC_092073.1, forward strand.
ACTTGATGAGCCAGCGGAGGCGGCTGTTCTCAGGCTAACACACTCCAGATGAGCCCGTTCGGAGCTGCGTCTGACTTGTTAACTGGAGAGGGCGGCGGGGCTTGTGTTCCCTGCGAACAAGCCTGCGTTACATCCACAGACACCTTGAGTGGAATTTCTTTTCCCTGGTGAGTAATTCTCGTGTCGTTTCTTGTGACTGTGTGCGTGTGGTCACCTTCTACTTTGCACTCAAAGCCGTCTCCGTTCTCCTCAGGGGCTGGTTTCTGGTTTGTTTTCTGGTTGTCCTCCTGAGCGCTCTCACTGTTGTTGTACACCCACTTAATAGTATCTTGCTGTAAAGGATTACAACAAAGGAATTCACTTAGAAGCGTAACAACAATGTTGTTGTATCATACAAAGCATGAAGAAGCAGAATGCTCTGTCTCAAATGATTCAGATTTTTCAAACTTATTCAGAACTAAAAGGCTTCTGTGTGTTTTCACTTGGAATCAAATTCACTGGAGCCATTACAGTCAAACAAACACACCACTGTCAACAACATATCAGTCGATTGCAGCATCTCTCTTATCCTTCCACTCTCGCTCGTTGCTAACAGGTGGCATCTCTATTGCTAGAGAGATAGGAGGTGAGGAAAAAATACGACTGTGGGCACACAGAACTCTGGCGTGTGTGCGTGGATGCGTGTACACAAGCTGAGGTTTGGGTTTGATGCAGCATGTTCAGCTGATTCCGCCCAGATATGGTGTGCAGTGTCACAGTTGGGTTGGCAAAGCATACAGTGAAAAGCCTTCGCAAACATATGGGAACACGGTGCTCGGTGAGACCGCAAAAGCAAACCCATGCCAATCTCATCAACTCACTCTAGCGTGCCACACAGCCCTGTGTGTGTGTGTGTGTGTGTGTGTGTGTCTGTGTATCTGTCTGTTCTCTCCACACCCAAGCCCACAATGGATTTTCTGCCAAGGCTGCATGCTGTGCCATGCTCTGCCGACTGGTCTGTGGTCTTCTAGTGTAGAACCGCACGTAGAAAGAGATGGAGAAAGAGAGAGGGCGGTTCCTCTGCGTCCAAACTTGATGTAAACCAGATCTCCAATAGTGCTGGAGCCCTGAAGTGCTTCATTAAGCCTGAAGTCCCAATGGGGCTCAATTATAAGTGACACACTACACTAACTCGCCCCATACACGCACTCTTGGGTTTCTATTTTCACACATTTGTCCCACTTTCAACAGGTGGACTGAGCTTGCTCTCTCCCCCCACGCTGTGTGCTGTCAACCACTCTATCAGGGCAAAAAAAAAAGAGGAAAAAAGTCTAGTTTACCCTTCGTATTTTCCTCCATCTTTCTCCTCCCTCCCTCTAGGGATCTCACCCACACCGAGCCCCAGCCACCCCCAGATCCTTTCCCACCTCTCTGCAGCCTGCCAGTCTCCCACAGCAGGCCCACCGCTGTGAGCCAGGGGTCAGCGCTGGAGGAGCCAAAACTACTATTATTTCTGCGTAATGACCCAAGAGAAGGAAAGAGGGAGTCACAAAGAGAGAGAAAGAGAGATATGAAGGTAAACGGGAGCTCGGAGGTCTGTCTGCTGCGTTTTTTCTCACGGTCAACTGGTCTTTGTTTTCCCCTTTTTTCTGCTCTTTTTGTGCCTTTCGCTCTTTAATGATCTCCCACACTTCTTCTCCTTCCAGTTTTATTGCATAACTGTCCGATCAAACAGCGTACAAGTCAAATTATCTTAACTTTCTACGAGTATAGGTCATGGGAAATGAAAGTGTGACCTCCAAATCAAAGCTAACGGCTTTTCTTCGGGGACCAGATCGTCATAGTGCTTGCACAGAACGTGTGAGACTCTAAATATTGGGTGTGAAGTAAAACTCTAAAAACGACAGTCTAGTTGGGTTTCTTTGCAATATATTCTCATTTCTCCTTTCTTCCTCCTCACCTGCGTGGGCCGTCGGTACTTCCTGCAAGCGGTGACATGAGCAATGACGCTGGCGTGACTCTCCTTGCTTACATTGATGCCATTCACCTTGATGATGCACTGGCCCGGGTGGAGACCGGCAATGGCTGCCACTGTGCCTGGGGTGAGGCAGACACAAGCAAAGAGAAAAAGGAAAGGCATCAATGGCAATAACTACAGTACAGTATGCAATGTTCTGCACGCTATCACGCAGGTGAAAGCGGAATCCGGATGAAACAAACACCGGCACGTCCCAAAAAACAGCTGTCACATCTTCCACATCCTGTACACAAAATTGGGTTGAACAACATTCCTTTTTCGTCTTTGTATTTGCAACTTTAGCTTCCTGTTTTGGAAGCTCAGGAGGAGTGTGAGAGAGGAGGGAAGTTGTTTATCTGGGGTAGACGAGGGCCTCTCCGAGGGATGTGATTCAGACCATAAGAGAACTTCAAGGTTTACAGCTATCAGAAGGAAGTGAATGGCAGGCTAAATATTCCTCCCATTTGTTTTCATAGCTCCTTAAATACACACCAGGCATACCTCACATTGCAATGTACAGAATCTGTATTCCTCTCAAGAGGAATGTGTAAGATCATCACAAAAGAATGGGAATGGTGATGGGCTTAATCAGTATTGTGTGAACTCATCTGACCAGATCTTAAATTTATTAGATTTTCATATATGTAAAAAGTCCCATAGTCCAAGTTTAAAACATCAATGCTATCATCAGTGTTTTCATCAATGTTTACAATCTGTAGCATTGCTAACACTTCCTAATTAGCACAAAGTACAATCGAGGCTGATGGCAAAGCCACTGGGTTTGCAGGTGTTTGGTCCCAAACCATACTGGACTAAGTTTGACCTGCTAGTGGCAGTATAGGACAAGTGGGGGGATCACCAAAGTCAGTATGATTCATCCTCTGGGGACCATAAATGTCAAACATCTTTGGAATTTCGGAAATTGTATTTTCAAGCATTACGTTAGTTAGGACCAGTAATAAAACCTCAGCAAGAAATTAAAACATCTTTAGATGATTCAGGACAAAAAAGATTGATACAAGTGAAATGCTCTACAATAAAAGAAGTATCTTGTCAGACAAAAAACAAGCATATATTGCCTTGATTTAAGATATGTTGTTACTTAGATTCCACTTTTCGCAGTGAGTAAGTGCAGTGTAAAAGCATCACAGAAACGGCAGCTTACCACCAACGACAGTGCCAATATGAAACAATGAGAACGCTGTGAATTTCCACCTAAATGAAACTGTCTGTCTCACCTCTTCCTGTCTCTCTCTCTCTCTGTGTCTCTGCCTGTTACTGGTATTACCTGTCGCTATTGACATCAGGCACCAGCAGCTGTTACGACAGTCCACGGGATCAGACACCTCCCACATCATCAGCTTTGACTCGGGGGATCAGAGCATCTACTTAAACACACGGCAGGTTCCCAGGCAACCACATCATCAGGCCCGCACACACACACACACACACACACACACACACACACACACACACACACACACACACACACACACAACCACACACATACTCAGCACATTTCTACCCTGCGAGCCCACTTAGATTGCTTTAAGTAAAAAACAAGACTCAATCCCCCTGAGAACAGCCAGACAAGGCCGTGGATTGTTTTCTGATTGGGCCCTGTCTTGTGCCGGCCCTGATAGCGATGCTGCTAAACATGCTGTGTGTGCAGGCAAAAAAGAGCGATGAAAAAAGTGCCTCTCCATCTGAGGGACGGACTGAACGGGTACATGGGAATTGCTGCTGTGTGGAAAGTGACTGATAACTGGATAATTCTCAGTTTTGGCAGCACCATTAACCAACCAGTTGAGCCACACGGAGAGCCACATGGAGAGCATGAGTGGGGGAAATTGGCCTCTTGAAGCCAAGTCATGTGTACCCCAAAAGACTGGTGTGGCAGCTGCTCACCAGCTGCGCTGCAATAACAAAAAGGTGTCGGGAGGAATTTTTCTGATGAGGCCAGACAGCTCAAGTGGTGAAGGCGGTGATCTCTTACCTCTCCCAACAGCATGGACCACAGAAGGGCCGAAGCCACGAATCTGGAAACCCAAGCCATCAGCCGAGTCTGGGATCTTTACCGTCCTGGGGACAAGAGGAGGGGAAAATAGTAAAGCTGTTCAAGATGAAGGACAGGGCACTTTAGTGCATGTGCATATCTTAGACTCACTCTCTCGGTTTGGTGCTAACCAGCACCCTGAGGGGTCCCTTGCTGTTGAAACACTGCCTGAGGAGAACTTCGACTTCAGAGAAAGGCCTGAGGAACACCAGGTCTCCGTTTATGGCAAACAACTTTTTCCCCACCTCCAGGCCAGCCATCTAACAATAGATCATAACAGAATAGATGAAAAGTGTTGAGTCAAGCATCAGGTTTTAATGTTATACAGAAAAACAATGGAATGTCATTTTTAGCTTCAGCATTTCTCGTATGAAAACACCACTATTCCCTCAGGATTTCTATATGTCACAAAGAAAAGCGCACACGCTCACAGTCATAGGAGACAATATGGGACAACTTTTATCTCAGAGCATACAGCTGGATCCCGTTGTGGATTTCATTGTCCCAGACTGAATATTTAAAAGCAAATACACACAACGCCAGTCTCTATGCGATCCAGACCTTCCAGGCGCATTCAGAGCTACTTCAGGGCTGGAGGGAATTACGGGTCGTGCGCTCAGATTGATCACATTTGCCTTCAAACTCCTCTGTCCCATTTTCATCTAGCAGATCAAAGCAAAACACCAAAGGAGACCTCAGAAATATGGCGCCCTTTAATGCGCTTTTTCTGCATGAAAATGCCTCTAATGTTAGTCTAAATGTCCCTCACCACATAGCAGGTTCAGTTTAGAAAAGAGAGATTTATATTTTCTATGGCTGGCGATCGAACCACATTTTAACAACAAAAGGCTTCTGCTGACTGACGCTCATCTGCTATAAAGCATCGTGGCTTTGCAGGGTAACTTCGAGAAGCAACCACTTCAGTTTTGGTGCCATCTTATTTTATATAACCCTGTTCTGCTGAATGAGAGCTAATAGAGATTTCCTCTGTCCTCGTTGCATCCATTATGTGTAATAGTGATTCAAAATGCAAAAGAAAAAGTACATGTGTGTATCTACTGTACATGCACTGTATGCATGTGTGCATTCTCACCTCAGCCGGGGAGCCCTTCTCTACAGATTTGATGATGGGGACCCTGTTCCTCTCCTCCAGGGTAAAGCCATAGCCTCCATCACTGGGCCTTACCTGAAAAAAAAAATCTTCCGTCACCCAAATCCCAAACCAGTCGACCAAAACAGAACCACAGAAGCAGATACCGGTACAGGCAGCCAGCAGCCATGTTAGTATTTGCTCACTCCTCTGAAAAGAATGCTTACTGAGGCATAAAATGAACTTTTGCAGTGTTGTGACTTCCTTCTCATCGCTGTGTGCTCCCTGATGATTTACTGCACCTCCGGTTTGTTCCGAGTTGTGGGTACATTACAGCAAAGTCGCAGCATATTAAACACACTGAAGGCTAATCAATCAACAAGCCACCTACTGCAGGAGTACTGTAAGTGAGCGCTCACCAGGAGAGACTTGGAGATGACGTTCTCGACTATTTTCAGGTCGTGTTTCATAGGTTTGTGTTTGGTGTTGGAACCCTCCATCTCCTCATCAGCAAAGAAACGGAACAGCAAGGGCTCGTCCTTGAATTCACTCTTTTCCAGCACTGAAGGAGGTGAAAACAAAGTCATGGATGAATAAATGCCAGACAAACATAAAAACAGCTGAGATGACACTTGAATATTCAGATTTTTGGCAAATAGATGTATGTGAAAGCTTCAGCTCCCAAAACAGCCTATCTGAATGCTGACAATTTTCAAAAGCATAATACAGTTTTAGATTCTTGCATTTGGAAATGCAGTCAATGTATTAGACTTTGTATAACACAGAAAATAAGAACAAGTGAAATGTGGTAAATGGGCTAAAACATGCAAGCTTCAATAAGACAACTGCAGGAAATTAAAGCATGTTCTCCTTCAATAACCCAGACTGATGGTTAATTGAAAACTCCCCGGCGTTCATTCTTTTTTGGACACGGCGAGAATAATGTGAAACTCTTTCCACTTATTGGTCTCTGGTGCTGTGCACAAGCAGAACATATTAAAATTAGCAATCAAGCATTTTGCATTAAGCAGAGAGGGTTAATCATTATCAGCCACATGTCAAATGGAGCATGCCCAAGCACTTAAACACCATGTATCCCTAAATACAAACTGTGAGAGAAAGAGGGACCCCACTCCCGTGACAAGATATCACTTGTGAATGAACCCAGTCTCCACAGCAACATAATGCTTTCACCAAGACTTCAGTTTTGAAATGCAAAAATAGCCTTGAGGGGAAAAACAGAGTTTCCTTCTAACATTCCCTCACTTCATCCCCCTCAAGATCAGATACAGCGCCAATAGTTTTAATAGCTACATCGCCGGGCCAAATAACTTACTGGCATGACTGGTAAAATTACCCCAAAGGCTGTGGAAGTGAGAGGAAGTCTGATGGCTGGGATTGCTATGTTCCATAGATGCTGGTAATTTGTAGTGTGAGGCTTCAACTGTGGGTAGTTTGGAGCAGTTACATCATGGAGGTACGAGGAGACACGCCGTGACTCACGCAGTAGTGTGTATGATGTGGACTTTGGCACCGGGGAAGCGCAGAGTTAAAAACAAGTCTGACTCGTGTAAACAAACTGTCACCATGGCTACTGAACATCGTGCACTTAAGATGACAAACATCCATGTGTCATCTGCCAACGTCTCGCAGCTAAAGCAAGCCATGCATGCACCCATCACTTGGTTACTTAAGTCATATGCACACAAGTATGCGTGAAGTTAATGATAGTATGCATGAATGCAGTCATAGGCCTAACCGCACATACACATGAAGACATACAAATTCATTCTCTGGATTGGAAAAAAGTTCTATTCCTGCAGCGTGTCAGAGGGATTATAAGTAGAAATGGAAAGAGAACAAGAGTGGTTGTGTTCTAAAACAGGATGCTAAATGCCAGGCGCCCTATGTGCGGTTTCTCCAAAGTATTCAATTCTCATTTAGTCAATGGAGAGATGGAGAGGATTCCACGGTTTGTGAACAGCAGGATCTGAACTTTTTTTTTTTTTTTTTGGCCTGTTGAAATCCTCAGCAATGAAAAAGTGCCGTACCGTGATGCATGAAGCCATTGTCACACAGCTCCACCCCCAGGATCAGCGCTTCCTCCCTGGTTCTGCAGTCCCCCTGCACCAGAAGACACGAAAAAGAGAAAGAGTGGAGGAAGGAGATAAAATTCAGGAAATAAAAGAGGATGGAGTAAATGAGGGGAAGGGAACAAAAGTGAAAGAGGATGAGAGAAAATGAAAGAGAGAGAAAAAGAACAAAGGCCATTGTGTGTTTAGAGAAATGTCACACTCACACCTCCCCCCTTTATCCCTGCATCCAAAAGCCCGGAGGCCAGCAGAGCCACTCCATGCTTCATCTTAAACACAGTCAAAATCATGTCCAGACAGCATAGAGTGACAGCTGGCCTGGGTCAAACACATTCATGTGGACTACAACACACACATGCACGCACATTAAATTCATACACAAACATGTGATGTCTGCCATTGATACTGCGGTGGTCGCCATATACATTTCATTTCTTTGTTGTCATCCCGAACAGGACTATCAATCTGTCAGCCTCAAAGCTTCCTGTCAAAGTCAATAAAGCTCAGCTGTCGAATCAATTCTGCTTTTTCTTTCTTCGTTTCCTTTTGGCTCCGCCGAGAGCCTCAAGTCTGATGGCAAGAAACACTTTGTTGTCTCGGTTCCTTTCCTCTGTCGCACATTTGAAGTGACCCGCAAAACGACATATATAAGAATAGAACTGATGTGCTTCGAGTTACAGTCTCAGGAAAAACTGTCAATACATGTAAAAAAAGCTAATATTGTAACTTTTTTCATTTATCTTGAATCATTAATTTTAAGACTACATGATCACATTGTTATCGTACAACTTCATCCGTTTTAGGGCTTACCTGTGCAATAAGCCAGTCGATCAGCTTGTTGGCCATCACCACTGACTTGTAAGTCCGCAAATGATAGTCCTTATCCCTATATGGGCAAAGTAGCAGAAAACGTCATGAGAAGGATTAGAAATTCCACCTTTAAACTTTGCCATATTACTATTCAACTCTGTGATTCACTTTAACTGTATTAAATCCAGATGGTGAACATGCAGAGCAGTAATTGCTTGGTCTATTTAAGCGTAATGTCTAAAAGAGGACTAATAACTCCCACTGTCAGCAAGGCGTGGCCACTTTTCAAGCACTGGCAGTTGCGTCATAAATCTAGGTGACTTTCTGACAGTTGGTGACAGCAAAACAGCATTCCTCCGAGCATGGTTGGATACAGCCCCTGCAGTGTTTGGCACTGGGGTGCCCCATGTCAGGCCAGTGTTGCTGTTCTCAGTGTTACAGCCACACAGGCCCCGAGAATGCCGCCTGAAATGGAGCCGTGATTTTCCCATGAACACAGGGGCCTCCCCGGGGATGTGCAGGGGGCGAGCTGCAGGCCGGGAAAGTCCAGAACCACCGTGACTTACACCACTCCACCATTTCCACCACATGCAAGCACTCAGACACACACGCAACCACACACACACACATACACACACAGTTCAGACAAGTCAAACATGACATGTGGGCCAAGTTAAGTCCAATCTCAGCTGTCTGGAGCTCTTCAGAATGTGAAGCGTGAGAGGCCGAATGCTGCCCTGTTTCCTCCACAATGGAAAATTCTGTTGCGTAACCGTATTTGACAGCCTGTGTTTGTCTCTGATGAGGACCCTTGTGTTGGTATTAGCCGGTGAGGCACGTTGCCCTGCCCTTGCCATGCAAAAACCACTTGGACAAGAATAGGCAAGAGGAACCCTGTTTTTCCCCTGAATGGGATGCTAGAGGCAGGGAGGCTGGTGCTACAGCGGCTGGTGCACAGTGAGGCTGTCAGAGTGAAAAATAGGGGGTAAACAGCTGTCCAGTGGGTAGCCATATGTCCGGCATGAGGAAACAGCAGTTTGAGGAGTAACAGAGGAAAAGGTCAGAGAGGTAGTTTTTAAGCTCGCTGTCCAAAGAGGAAAGTTTGCCCTGACTTTTGTTGAGGGTAAACGGATGATGACAGCTAATGTTACATAAAGCATTCTTTAGAATATATTATGCACACGATGCTGAAGGTTCAAGCGTGAATCAGCTGCTTCAGGCCTGATGAATTAGTGCAGTCAGCCTCATTGTTGGATATTCTGAAAATTCTACACCTACATCCATAAATATTGAGTCTCTGGGGGACTGTTCTGTATAATGAGGAAAACTTGTCAATATTTCAGACGCTGAACTGAAGTGCCAGTTTTTCCAATCTGTATGAAGATCATTTATGAGATCACTGCATTCTGCGGGTTTGCAGCCATTGTAAAATTCTTCTCACTGCATTATTAAACCGTGTGCACACAGCATTAGCCTATAGTGGACATTTCAAACTGCACAATCAGATCCCCTGGAGTGGATTGATTCACAGCTTTCTTCTGGGGATATCAGGGGTGTGAGGGGGAACAGAGGCTGTGTGGAGGTTACATAGTGTACACCCCCCCCTTTTGCTTAATCGCTCTCGCTCTGCCAGGAAATTATACCTAATTAGGCAGTGGCTGGTTGCTCCAATTAAACTCTGGCATTCCCAGGCCCTGTGATGCATTGTACTCGGCCCTCATTGAGAACACACTGCACAGATATGCAGATAACAACTCTTGTACACCAACAAGAGTTTTTACGTAAAGAGGTTTGGCCTCAATACAAACGCCAACGGACTGAATGCTGACACACACACACACAAAATCACCCTTTAGGCTTTTTAGTAGCTGGATCAAATAGAAACAGAGAGACGCTTCTATGCTGGAATCCATTCAGGATCAGGGTGCCCCTCCGGCTATGGCACAGTTTTATTGGTGTGATATTAAAGCTTTCATCGGGCCATTTGAAATGCAGCATAAACAGGCAACCTTGATGAGGTGCGTGCGGTGAAACACGTTAGCAGTCTGCACATCACATGCGTATTGATCGAATGGAATTTCAAAAAATAATGCTGAAAACCAAAGCATGGCAGCAAATTACTGCCACTAAATAAGGTTGCTCCACTTATAACCTTGTAGGACAAATGGATTTTCATCACATGTACTAAAATTGCTCAAAAAACACCTGTTCTGCATTTGGTTTATGTGACTTTGACTTCTTGGGCATCTGGGCGTTTCACATGTTTACACTTGGAAATGTCTGTTTTGCATCGTGTTGCATGTTAAAGAATTGGAATCAGTGTTGGTCTCCAGTCGTGCGACTGTGTGTCAGGCCTTTCGGAGCACAGGATCAATATGCTGTCGGTCAGAAATGTGTAAGACCTGTCTATTGTTTCCTATTGTATTAACAGAATTGTAGCTGTGATGACAGGACTGAGCCATGCGACCCAAACGCAATGTAGACACACATGAAAGGAGCAGAAAATGTCGAAAACTGGTAATATCCTTTGACAAAACAATCACAATATTTGTGATATTTACGATTCTCAGATTTTGCTGATTTTGTCTTTTCCTTGATATTTGTGCTTCTACCATGGGTAAGTAGGCTAAATGGTTTCATTTTTGTCTGTTTTAACTGCTTTTATTGTTGATGTGTGATTGGGAGTCTGCACGGGGTATTTTATTTTGAAAATGTACCAGCTTCACTATCCCATTCCAGTGTCTGACTTCCTGTCTCACTCGCTCTGCTCTGTGCAGATTGATGCGTCGTCTGTCAGAAACAGACACGGTGCATATTCTCCACAAAGCAGAGCAGAGCGGAGACCTGCTTCTGAAACACAGCCGTTACACGCCTGGTGGACTTTAGGGGTTACAGTTAAGGCCTAACCTCAGTCTGGAACATACTTTCATGCTGCTGAAGAGCATGTCATATGGCTCAAAGCTCCAGAAAATGCAGGATCAGCAGCTGTATCTTGATGCCTCCTATCTTTTTCTAAAGCTGTCAATGCTGCCACATGGCCTTCGTCACAGAATAGATCTGTTGATATGAAAGCTAAGTAGCTGTTTGAATATCATACATAGCATCTTTAGGTCTTCTCATCCATGTCGGCTTTAAGTTAAGGCGTGGGGGTTGAAAGCTTTAGAAAAGCTAGCAAGGACACCTTGGGTGGAGACTGTTGTGTCAAACTACTATTTACAAGGTAAACAATGAATTTGTGGGTACGGCTGGTAAAGAATGAACATTTGTGCTGATAAAAAGCTCCAGAAAATAAAGCTAGGATTGCTTACAACTACAACAACTATTTCCAAGGTCGAGAATAAGACCTGTTCCCTGTGACTTGTCACATTGTTTACATACCAACATTTTCCAACAGGCTATTAAACGCTGAAAATGAACTGCTCATAAGCACCAAGAGAGATTCATGACAATGCCAGTGCTTTATCTGCGTGTCCCACATGTGCCCAAACTACTTGTAACATCTGATAGACTCTATCTTCTCCAGCACATCTGTGTTTGGAGACCAGGCAGATAAAACCTGCCAAGCTCAATCACCCACAGGCCCTGCCGCACTCCATCAACATCTGTGCCAACTCCTCCTAAGTCAGCTCCTCTTCAAAAACAATGAGCTCATAGTTCACCGTGATATTTCTCTCCTCCACTCTGGTGGGTTTGTGGCGGAGCTATGTTTAGGAGGAAGAGCCAGATGCTATGCTACTGGAGCCGCACCTGGCTGGGCTGCAATGGAGTGCAAAGGAAAATGGCCGCCTACCTGATCACCGGAGTGAAGAGGCTGTGAAGACGACAGAAGAGCCGAACACCCTGAGGAAAACAAGAGAGAAGATTTTCATAATGTCATTGATAGGAGCAGTAAATGTGATTTATATTAAATTAGACTCTACTGTTACCTTAGATATGACATCATGCATGTCACTCCGTGGATGGTAGGTGCCGTCGTCGAAGCGAAAGCGGTACAGTACAGGCTCAGGTTTGAACTGGTATTTGTCTGTGACTAAAAATGCAATTCAAAACATGAGGTTTCTGAAAGGAGCAGTGCCAGAATAAGAAAAAAAAACAGTGAAAACTCTCAAACCCTCAGGGAGCATTATTCCTTTTGCTTCAAGTTTGAAAGTAGAGAAGTTGAAAAGCATATTCAAGCCAAGCAGCGCTGCATGGTGAAGCAAGCTTTCCAGACAAGAGGAAGACTCAAACCACATACAGAGTGGTCACAGATAACACATCTGCTCAGAGCTCCCTGTTCCTCTTGCTTTAGGGGACTCGTCGAGGACCCTCCTAACAGTAATAACAGTTGGCTCTATTCTTGGCTGAAGCCGTGCGGGTTCCATTAAAGGGTTTTATGAAAAGATATTCTATCGTTTTTCACATGGGGACTTGTAATGGCACTGTGAGACAGCTCAGAGGGGCTCGGAGTTATTCCTCTCTGTCAGGACCAGCGCTAAAGCCCAATCTCATTTCTCTGTGAGGAAGCAATAAAGCAAACCCCGAGTGATTTAAGATACAACTTGGCTTGGGGCCCTACTCTTTTGAGGAAAAACTACATGCAGAGCAGTATGCACCATTTAGTGTGAATGCAAAGCATTAGCCAGCTTCAGCCTCATGCACTAAATACACTTGTTACACAAAGCCACAGAACAGCCACTGAGCAAACACGGCACAAACATTACAGCAAGAAGAGATTAATAATCATAATCCCTTACCTAAACATTGTGTCAAGGGAGTGTTTAAATGGGACACCTGCTAAAACATAAATAAGACAGCTGCATCTACACTGAGGGCTCAAGCCAGGGAGGCAAAGCATTGTGAAACTCTGCTTCTTGAATGAGGAACATTCATTGGACATGGCTAGAGGTTAGCTCAGGCAATGGCGTGCTCTACACGGTGCAGCACAAAGTAAATTAGACTGCGGTAGATTTGGTTTTAGGTATGGAACAGCAAGCGACGATAAAGCAGGTCTGAGTGAGAGAAACGAAAGGGGAAAAGTGTGAGAACCAACCATGGTGGATGATGCCGTTCTCCACCAAAGCTTGACCCAAGTGAACCCCTTCCTCTGGGTTGCCTGTCTCGCCGATTTCCATCAGCCAAGACACAAACTCACTGGGGACACACAAAAGACAATGACACACACACTCAGGGATAACACAACAAACATGCACAAATCCCATCATATCGGAGAATGTGTGTGATCAGAGGAGAGAGCTTTAACTAAATGGGAAAAAAAGTGGTGGCCTCTGTCGTCATTACAGAGAGCCTTTACAACTAGCTTTTACTCTAAACTGGTGTGACTATGACAACAAACGCTATCTTGGTAAAGAGGAATGATTTATTTACTGTTGAGGGTCACATCTGTCAGTTGAAACAACTAGCAGTTCATGTGTTTGTCTTGTTGGACTTTATTTATTTTAGACATACAATGTAACACTATCAAATATGCAGGATTTAACCGGATCTTGGGAAGTTCGTGCTGGAAAATGCAAGTTAGCTTTTGCTATGCATCATTTACAACTGGGAAGAGGAAACAAACCCAGCGCCAAAACAACAAACAACATCCAATCATCTGATGGCTCAAATTAGCTAAATTGGATAATTCTCCATAATTTAGTGACTCAGAGAGAGAGAGATTGACAGAGAGACTATGAGGACAAGTTAAAGGGAGGGAGAGAGAGAAAGAGAGAGAGAGAGAGAGAGAGAGAGAGAGAGAAAGAGAGAGAGAGAGAGGACAGAGTAGCAGTAGCCTATCTGATTACATCCTTGATGTCCTGTCTCCCCATAAAAGCCAAACAAACACAGCCAGCAGCACCACTGGAATTCTGTGGAATTCACTTCCAGGCCATGACGGAGGTGGCCGGGTGTCAGCGTCGAGCCAACAGGAGCAATTAGAAAAAGTTCTCAGAGAAACAACTGAACAAACACCCCCACCCGTCCAACATCTTACACTCTTTAACCACTCATCCTTGGCGTCTTCTCTCTCCCCAACAGACCACAGGGGAAAAACTCAAGTCTATAACAACGTCAATTTGTCAACCTCTGTACCTTAACCATGGAAGGAAAAATACCCTGAAAGTTTGGAATATGGAGTTCTCACGGCCTCGAGCAGATTAGGGTCACATATGCAATAAACAGTTTTGTGCAATTTAAATCTGTATGTGGAACCAGGCGAAATTAACCAAATCAAATACTCCGATATTTAAGACTCGTTAATATCGATAATTTGAAGAAGAAGGACAAAAAATTGAAATATTTTCATCCCACCTTTAAAGTCCCTCAAAGCAAAGAATTTTGTACATGACCTTTGTGCTACGATTGATACGTCTGTCAGCTAAATATGAAGCTACAGTCAGTAGCCAGTTAGCTTTGCATGACATAGCTTAGCATAAAGGCTACACACAGCTAGCCTGGTTCTGTCAGGCAACAGGGGACAAAATGTGCTTTGTAGCACTTCTGAGACTCATTAATTAACATACATCTCATTTGTTCAAAAGCAGTGTAAAATTGGCAAGGTTCAAACAGACCCACGCAAGCTAGCTGCGTCCTCCTGTTTTCCAGTCTCCATGCTAAGTTAAGCTAGCCAGCTGCTGGCTGTAGCTTAACATTTAGCGGACAGATATGAGATTGGCATCTATCTTGTAGTAGAGAGTTAAACGAGAAGATTGATACCACTCTCATGTCTGTCCGCTAAATATTAAGCTACATCAAGCAGCTGGCTGGTTAGCTGTGTCCTCCTGTTTCCAGTCTTCATGCTAAGCTAAGCTAGCTGGCTGCTGGCTGTAGCTTAATAATTAGTGGACAGACATGAGAGTGGTATCAATCTTGTCGTCTAACTCCCTACAAGAAAGCAGTTGCTTTAAGTCACTATATTAAGGTTATCAACCCCCAGATACCATCTATATATTGGTACAGTATATTAATTGATGTGTGACTACTGTATATCTACCTAATGCTGTCTACACCTACTTGCAGTAAAAGCAGCAGTCTTTTTATTCAGCTTCTGCTTAAAATTTATCATTTTCATATGCTGATAGAGTAAATGTTGTATCCCAAGTAATGTCAAAAAGAAAAAATAGAGGCTAACAAAGACAAAGGGCATTTCTTACCACATGTCTAACCTTTTCATTGAGCTGAAAGGACTTTTCATCAACATCTACCACAACAAGCAGACACAATTGTCTGTCATATGTAGTGAAGACTACCACTTTGAATCTCTTTTGTTTTTTTGTTTATTCCAAGTTTAAAATTGGACGATGACTTCAAGCAAGGTGGCTGTCACACACATTTTCTTTGATGAATTACACTGTCACAGGAACCGAACCACAAATACGATTGTACCACTTAAACGGGAGGAGTTCGAGACCCAAAAATAGCCTTCAGCCTAAAAAAAAAAAAAAATCAAAAGGAGAAAGAGGAGGCGTGGAAAGAGAAGAAAGGCAAAGCATTTCACAATGGAGGGAGTGGGCTGACTTGAAGCCATAGGCAATGTGGCTTTCATCAGACACATACCATGCTGGTTCCAATTCACCAATTACGCCTACATGTAATCATCTCCAAAGTCATCTCAGACAGAGGAAGTATAGAGGGGCTAGAGATGTCTTTTCACCCACAAGTGGTCACCCAGGTGCTGGCCAAGTTGTATATAGAAGGATAGGTTTCCAACGGGAGCTTCCCTGAGCTGCTTTCTCACCATACGATCTGTTCAGACTCAACGAGGTGCCCACATATGACCAACATTTGATCCTTTTAATCTTTTTAGCTGACAGATCCATTCCTCCTCCAGACCGCGAAGGATCTGGTGTTGTCTGCGCGGACCAAAGGAGAAAGTAACCCCTCATTCCAAACCACCATGTGATATAACATGGCCACAACTATGTCCAATTGGACTTTTTGGTTGTTGTTTCTTTTTTTTCTCTCCATGCTTTTAAAAATAACAGGGATTTTGAGATGACTGTTTAAGCTCGGGTGATTTTCAGTGTGATTATTACCAGTCAAAACATCTCTGTAAAAATTTAAAACAAATGGAAAACATGGGTCATCCTGAAATTGTGGCGGGGCATTCACAAGGGAAATTTGTGATGGGATTTCAAGAGTCAAGAAAGGAGCACGGTTTAAATAACATCCACCCAAGACAGTCTTGTAAAAATACCTAATTTCCAACCCTGTTTAAGCTGCATAGTGTGCATCATTCTAGAAAAAGTCCATCACATACCATTTTCATTTTCAAACACAGAGCTTTTGGCTGCAGGCAGATGTTTGCAGATTTTAATATCCTGACCCAGCTTTGTCACCCTCTCAGTCTCACGATGGCTACATCCACACGAATATGTTTTCGTTTTAACACACTGTTTTAAAACTAAAACAATCTCCATCCAGATGAGCATGTTAGCACCGTTTCACGCACACTGTAGTCAAGATCGATGTTGTTTGTTTTCCCTCCAGAGAAGAGTCATGCGATAGGTGTGTGACAAATCAGGTAAGGTCACATTATAACCAAAAAGATCCAATCAGGAACATGGGTGAATGTGTCATCGTTTTCTAAAACCAGCGGCATGGATGCTAGGCCTAAATGTAGCAAAAGCTATTATTATAAGAATATTAAGGTAGTTTGAGGATCACATGGTTCTGGTTCTCACAGGTATGAGTGATTGGAGTAAAAGTGTGTGCGCCCTATATACTGGATTTTGAAGTAGATTGCACGAGATCCATAATTCAAGATTTTAAATGTAAAAAAGAGTTTCCCTGGACAGGATTAAATCCTGGGCAAACTCAGTTCAAACTGCCTTTTTCACTGATTAACTTTGCACGAAAACCTGGCAAACTGATGTGACAGCAAGACTTCTACATCTTATATGATGAA
Source organism: Chaetodon trifascialis (assembly GCF_039877785.1). Lineage (NCBI taxonomy): Eukaryota > Metazoa > Chordata > Actinopteri > Chaetodontiformes > Chaetodontidae > Chaetodon > Chaetodon trifascialis. The sequence goes on from NC_092073.1 coordinate 14,510,419, forward strand.
AGGAAAATACTGAAATGAGGGCATCAACTCATGCATGCTTAAAATAGCTCAAGGATGGGATTTTGAGCAAAGCACCCTTTACAGTAAATATCCTCACCTATCAGCAAAGGGAGGACAGACTGACATGTTTAGACTCATTAGAAGTAAACACGGAAAGTGCTCTGGCATGGCTGTGAGAACTCAAGGACACAAAGAGACGACGAACATGTTACAAGTGCACACACACACACACACACACACACACACACACACACACACACACACACACACACACACACACACACATATGTGCCCTCTGGCATAATGGGCCCTCTGCTGCAGTTACCTCATGGATTCCTCAGCAGAGAGCTTATTGTAATCTAACATGGGTGAGGGAGAAAGCAGTCAGCTGAGCCGCACAGGGATATCTCCTGTGATTTACGACTGGCATTCGATGGCCGATCCGTCCCCAGACACCACACCAATAATCCTTAAATAAGATTCATGGGCTAAATCTGGCTGGATTTGATTTTCCCATGACTGAGAGTGTAGATATTCATAACACACAGTCTCCTGAACAAAAAGTGCCACCGCTTTCTTCTTCCCAGCTGCTGTCTTTAGAAGTCCCAGCCAATTTCAAAATGAAAGCAGGGATGAGGATCTATATTACAAAAGTGTTGTGTGTAATCTGCTCTGAAGATATTGTAGCCACTAATATTACTTAACGCTGTACAAGGCCTCTCTACCTACTTTACACCAAACATAAAGACCTATACATCTGAGAATACAAAGAATTTAATATTAGATATTCATTGTGGTTTATATCGGACGCTCAGTCATCCACTCTGACATTCACTCACTCCCTCACAGTTACAGAGCTAACTCAGACCGAACGCTCAGCATCCTCATAGCTGGACAAAATAAAGCATGGAGCCTAGCATCGAGACTCTTACCTTCCCAGGAAGCACTTGGGGAAGGTGGTGAGCTTGCGTTTCCGGTCTTTAATGAGGTTGCCCTTGGTCATGAGGTGGTAGAGCTTCTCTCCCTTCTCTGATACCATCACCCACGTATCCTGCTCCATGCCAAGCCTCAGACCTATACAGCACGGAGGGGGGGAGGGAGCAACAAGCCTGTCAATGTCGTGGCTTCGGTAATCGTTACACTCAGCTCCAAGACTAGGTGTGGCATCAGATTAATATCTCCTTATTTCATAAGATAATTAGCAGTGTCTGTGCTGCTTCGGCAGGGTTAAAGACACACTATGAGGAGTTTGTCTCAAATGTCTCAAAATGGATAAAGTAAAAACCGACTGTACGCGATTGTAGGACTGACAACCTGATATTCTATTTAATAAACCCTTAAATCTGCTCGCAAAGGCACACAATATTGCTGCATTGCTTGCTTTTTCGTTCTATTCCAGATCCCACAACTAATGTGGACTCACTTTTTCAATTATTCAGGTTAAATTGTTCTGTATTGATTTTCCCAAACGCAGCATATATTCTCAGTTATTTGATTCAACACACATGAGAAATAAAAAACAGAAGGGAAATGAGTTTCCACTAAGCGAACCGACCCCCACCCAGATACTGATACGCTGAAGCGCCTCCTTACTTTTCCTGCGCTCCCTCTCCTTCATGATGGCCTCCAGCCACTCCTGCTTCTCCTCCGGGGTCTTGGCCATGCAGACGAACCACTTGTTCTTGGCCGTGTTGTGGATCTTCCAGCCGTTGTTCACTATGTTCCCGCTGCTGTGGTAGTCAGCTGTGAGACAGAGGTGGAGAGCACAGCCAGTTTGACCTTACTAGTTTCAGAAAGTCCTCTCCTCGCGAGGGGTGGAACAACATCAATCCGCTTTTTTTTTTTTTTTTGACTCATTAAGGCTCAGACTTTTCACATATGAAGGGAAGGGCTGTCAATTAGTGGTCGCCCTGATCATGACACTGTAAACAGAGTTGTTGGGAAGTCGGCTTCACGGTAAACAGGGGTTACCACATAAAACACAGCAATAACATGAGGCACAAGTCCAATGATTCACTTCGAAGCAACGCAGCAAATAGCGTTGTGATGGCAACACTAGGGCAGGAGAAAGACAGACACATTATCTGATGACCTGAGGCTTTCTTATACACTAGTGCGCGGCCTATTTTCCCAAAACAACATCTATTATAAAACTAGTGAGAATAATTTACTCCGTCTTTGTGCAAACACTCTCTCTGGACTCATTTTTCCCCAGCTCTAGTGCCTCTCTATCGAGTGCTTCATTGATTATCGCTCTTCTCCTTTAACGAGATAAACGAGGGGACACACATACAGAAGAAGAGCCATCCATCAGCATTATTAACTACTGAGTCTCCAGCACACTCCCACAGAGCTGAAGGATACTTGTGATTCGCCACCTACGCTCACATATAGACGTTAAAACCTGAAGTGAATGGAGGTGAACTCTTGACCGTTAGCTGAATCTCTGTCATTATTTCCATCCATTTCCAATGCCTCCTCATCTGACCCCTGACTTTCTCCCTCTAAGGGTGTAACAAAAAGCAAACCATTACAATCATCAATTACAATCACGTCTAAAAGCATCTACAGTGTGGTGTTCTTTATATGGAATGCCTCGAGGGCGTTTTTCAACCTCAGGCAGCAAGTGTGCGCCTGGGAAAAAGTCACGGCGCTTTCATTACGTAGGAATCTAAGCTAAAATACTCCTGTCGCCCTGGATCTCAGATTGAGATCTCCCGCCTGTGGTGCAGAACACCCAAGAGTTACTGCACCACCGCCTGCCTCACGTGTTTATCCTCCCTCTCCAGACCTAAACCCATCCATCTCTCACCAAAAACACCCAATATTACTGCCCATCTAGGTCTGCTGGAGAGGAAATGATGGCTTCTACAAATATAAATGATAATCAGTGGCTATGTGAGGCCAAGAGACACAAGCGCTCGAGTTCACCAAGTACCAGCAGCAGCAGCACGGCCCCAAGGATATGTAACTATAGATGTCTGAAAAAATGTTTGTAGGTAAATCTTATTTTTCCATCGGCGATCCAAGTCTAAAATCACACAGTTGTGCACCAGCTCAGGCCAAGGACTATGTTGTCAACGTTCCTGAGTGGGTTATTATGGCACATTTTTAAGCCCCTGCTGCCAGGAGCGCTGAAATAAAAAATGAGGATCTGAGCGCGAGTGAGCACAAAAAGAGAAAGAAAATCTTGCTGCGTAAACACTTATTTGTCCAACATAAATGTGTCTTTTAAGAGGGCTGCTCACCCGTGCCATCATCCACATTTTCCACCTCCATCACCTCTGTGTTGATCCTCCCTCTGAACAGGTAGCGAGGACCCTCCGTGGCCGTCTTGCTGTTTTTTAAGCGCCTTGGATGGAGAGAAGCAACCACAAGGATTAGCCAATGAGCTTTGATCATTTCATGTTATTACCTAATGCCTAATCAGTCTCACTCGCAGTTCATTCAGGGACTAATCATGATCATCTGTTTTGTGTGCGTGTGTAAGGGAGCTGTATGTGTCTAATTTAGATGCAAGTTACTGAATTTAAGGTCAGGGCAACACATTTGATTCTCTGTTTTTCATCTGTGAATGGATCTGTTTTTATGTACTACCTGCAGACGCTACACTGTATATGGCTCGTACAGTAAAAGCAAATCCAAGCAGGTGGCAGCTTGGTCGGTGGTGGGCAAACAAAAGTTACACCTACAATGGACGTAGGAGCCGTTGCATCAGTAGCTCAGTGTGAGCAGCACAGATGTGGCGAGATAGAAGCTGGTTTATACAGAGCAGACTATTCATCAAGTGTTCTGCAGGCAGAAGCACAACAATGGTCGGCAATCAGCAAGACTCAGCTTGCACTGATCATAATAACTGTCAGTATTTGGTTTATTTCCATATGAACTACCTGAAAGATAAACCTACTCGAAAAAGCACACGAGTCCACAGACGGCAGTCGGACTAATCACATGTCCCCATTTCCCCAAGTTAAAAAACCTCCCAAATCCTTTTCTCACGTGTCTCCTTGACTGCATAACTTTTCTTTTAACTCCCTCACAAAAAACCCCTAAAATGCTTCCCACAGTGCACTGCTCCTTTTTCTTTTACAAAAAAACAAAAGGAACTGGCGCGGTGAATTATTTATAAGGTCCGCGCTCTAAATGTTCTGTAGGAGTACGGAGACGGAGGGAACTTTAAAATTAGCATAAACAATATTTTTATTCTGTCTCTTAAAAAATATACACTGTAATGAGATCTTAAATTCATCTCCTGCTTTGTGGATTTTGTCTGTAGAGTAATGAATAAAAGAGGGTTCAAGACACCTGTTTTTCTTCTTGCAATAGACCAGAAGCTTGTCAAACAGGAAGAAAATCCTCTCTTGTATGTTTCCAGCTGAGATCTTCAGGAGGACGCCGTGCATGAGCATCTCCGTGCATGTATCGGTGATATTGGAGCCCTGCAGACGGACATGTGGACAAAAGGTCAAACAGGAAAGATAGAAGGGTGAAGCAGATGCTGGGACACAGATTAACGCAGAAAAAAAGAAGTTATTCCAGGCAGCAAATCATCTTTTTTTAGAAAGTTTCTGCAAATTATTTCTATACTACTCAATATTCACACATCTGTCTGAACAGGAGGAGGGATTACAAAGCCCAGCCTTTCCTGTTCCCTCTCTCAGGGGTCTGTAAAAACACTCCCTGCTTCCTCAGAGCAGATTGCTGTGGGAGTTTAACATGCGCAGCCGTTAATGGCTTCTATAGAATAACATCCCGTCCAGTCAAACTATGTGTTGCATTGTCGCGCCTGGCCACCACATTGCTCGGGGTTCCTGCTGCAAGTGATAAAGTGTGCTGTCTTTTCCCTTACCTTGCCTGCTCTGGGAATTTATGTACCACGTTTGATCGACCCTTCAGAGCTAAAAATAACTCCCATGCGCACAGAGCCGGAAAATGTGCTAAGCATTTCCTCCTGCTGGAGACATCAGCGGGCCAAAACCTATCCCGCTTTTTCCCTCTTTCTCTCCTCGCCCTTTTTATCCTCCTCCCTTCCCTTCTGCCGATCGTCTCTCACTCTGTTCCCTCCTCTTCGTTCCCCAGTCTATTCCTCTATCTCTTTCATTCCTTCCTCCACATTTTTTTTTTAATTTAGTCCTCAGCTCTTTCAGGGCCTTTTAACTCCCAGCCCATGACCAGATGTTAAACTAATTTGCAGCCAGTGAATGTGTGCACACCAGACATGGAAACTTGTCTTGGTCACTTGAAGGGGCCAATTGCAGCATCACACTGGTTCAGACTACAGAGCTGCATTTCCTTCATGGAAGAGCCAACACTTCCCTTTTGTGTGTGAGGCACTTTTAACAGAACCCCCTGCCCATTTACTTCTCTTTGTGCAGCCTTTCTCTCTTTCTCTACACCATTTTTCTATCTTTCCTCACATCAATCTTGTTCCAAGCCAAAGCTCCACAGAGGGTGTACTCAGTCTAAAACTTAAACAACACTTTAAACCCTCAGTCATCTGTTTCATCTAAATTTCAACCCTCTATTTTTATAGTCAGACAACTGCCAGACATAACAACTGCACAGAAGGATAAAAAAAATTAGGACTGACATAGCAGGATACGCCATTAATTAAAGGAAAAGCATGGGAGAAAAGTTTGTGTTGAACTCTGAAGTGCTATTTGTTAATTAGCTGAAGAGATGAGAGAATTTTACTGAAATTATTTAAACTGAAGAAGCCAAATCAAGCACACGCCACAACTCAAGTAGACTTTAAGAACACTAATTAAACTTGCACAAGAGAACAGAATGTGAAGTGAAACACAACTGGAAATGACTACCCGCTGCTCTAAAATTAAAATATTTCTATGGTGCACAGTGACAAAACACAGACACTTGCAAACGCTAACCAACTGGCAATCACCGCCCTGACAAACGCTGGCAGTCGTCACCATGGTGGCCTCGGCAGGCCATCGCCCTGTCTCTCCCACGCGAGGTGAACCTGCCAGGATGCCCCAAGGGCAGCCAGCTGTGGAGCAGGTCAGCGCTAACAAGCAATCAGCCCGGGCGGAGGAGCAGCAACGGAAAAAAACAGCAGCTCTCACAATCACTCCTCATCCCTCCGTCATTCCTCAAACACCCACACAGAGCTGCGAGATGCAACCATCACTCAGCTCTCTCTCCCTGTTCTCCTTTCCACTTCTCTGTTCTCTTCTCCATCGTTCCAGAGCTCCTTAGTTTAGAGCTACAGAGCCTGGCGTGCAGCAGTCAGAGGGTCCTGCTCCAGAATGAGCTAATGTTTACAATTAATAAAAGTGCTGAGGGGAAACCGCAGAGTAGCTGCAGCCAGGACCGTGTTGAGTACAAGACATGTCACCCCACCCAGCACTGAGCCTCGTTCTGATCACACTATTCTTAGACTGTGTGTGTGTATGTGTGTGTGTGTGTGTTTATGTGTGAATATATACAGTTCACCTAAAACCTGCTGTATTTATTTTGTGACCTCATATTGAGATTAATAAGCGTGTAACATATTTTTTTAGCTTTTCTGTCTAAATCCATTAGAATCCTTGAGGTTTTTATACATTAATGGCTTCAAGATGGTTTTTTTTTATGCTCCTGTAGTATATTTTACTAGGAAGCAAAACAAACTTACTAAAAGCCTTTCTTAATGTCCTGCTAATCCTGGAACAACACTGAACCAAAAACAACACATTCACAGAAACTTGAACATCTCGGTCACACGCAAGGAAGTCTAATCGTGCTTGCATCTTGTCTTACTCATGTCTGAGTTAACAGCCTGATGTTTATTAGGAAACAACAGTCTACTACTGCCTGCACCTCGGTAAGAAGCTGTATCAACACCGGCAATGTGTCTGCCGGTGTCCAGGAAGCCTTTCAGCCCTTTCTGCATGAAGCCAAGTCCATTAGCATCCTGGTCTCTTGTCTTGCAATTATCACCACAGTTTTGTCTTTCCTGCCATCACTGACCCCCTGCTGAGGCATCCCATAACAAATCCACATGCAACCCTGAAGACCATGAAGTCTGCTCTACCTGATGATGATTGGATCAGTCACCCTAAAGCAAGACGGCTTTAACAACAGGCAATAGGCTCATCCAGGCAGAAAGAATTTGGCCATTGTGAATACAAGTCATTGTTCCCCGACAGAACAAGAAAGCTTAAAAGGCTACAAAAGTCACGCCACTTGGAATTCTTGTTGAATTGCTGGCATAGGGCTAAGTGGCTTTCAATAAGTCATGACTTTAAGCTTTGGCGGGGGGAAAACTCAGTTGTGTGTTAAAGGCAACAAAAAACCCTAAAAGCTAACACTGACAGCACAGCAAGAAGTCGATGCAGCCGTTTAAGTTGAACTTATTGGATGAGATTAAGTCATTCAACACAGTGTGCACGGTTTAGTCGAGGCCCACCTCCCAGCCCTCGATGTGGGACTGCCATTCCTCCAAAATCTCCAATTTCTCCATCTGTCTCTTGGCTTCGTTGATGCTGGAGCACACGGCCTTCATCACCTGCAGAGACTCCTGCACCAGGGCGTAGTCGTTGTGCTTCTTAGGGGTCCTTTTCAGCAGCTCCTGCAGGTGTAAACCATACACAAAAATAGAGACATATTTTAGTTTAGTGGATAAAAACCCCTGTTATTGCATGCAATGTTCTGACAAAAGCAATGGCAATCTATGCATCTATAGTCTGAACACTATGTTCCAGCATGCCAGCTACTATAGGGCTGATTTACACTGTTCTGGATATATCTGCAGCCAGTGATGGATATCTGTGTCATTTTCGAGGAGGAGGCCCTGGCAGCTGGAAGACTTCAAATGGCAGAGCGTCAGATTACCCCCTTATTATTATTACATCTCTGTGCCTGCACTGGTGGCTGTTTAGAGAACGCCTGGGTGAATTAATAGATCATAACAAGATGGATGAGATGGGACAGCTCAGATCACCAACTCAAACAAGCCTTTGAAAGTGTATTTCATTTCGCTCACGTTGGGAGATGGAAATTTCAAAACTAACAACTGAGAGAGAGCAGGTATGAATGGGCCCAGTCAAAGTGTCTGAACGAGCAGCTGAGCAGGAGAGGTGATGATAGGTCTTGTGTTATTGCTACGATGTGGTTCTGCTGAGGAACCAAAGCAGAGACATGTCAGAATGTGAGACCAGTGTTTCATTAGCGAGGGAGAGGTTGATGTGAATAGGACCAGACAGCCCTAACTAATGACTAGGTGGTGGTGGATAAAAAAAGGGAGCAAAAGGTGGCCTGCAGAGGTGGCACGAGGGTGTGGAATCTCCATAATACATGGTTAGCACACACAAGACCATACTCACTCTGAGCAGCAATGGGTACTTGCAGATCCTCTGAATAGGAGCTACCAGGTAACCCTCCAGCGGGACCTCTGTGTTTTTTCTGCCTCCCAGCAACATGCAGTTCTGGAGGAGAGGAGAAGAGAGGAGAGGAGAGAAGAAAGATACAACATCCAGATGGTTTTATCAGCAGTATTTTGCAGTTGTTTTTGTGTGTGTGAAGATGGAGTAAGCTGGTCACTGCCTTAACTCACCTGTAGGATTTTATTAGATCATATCTACTGCGGGGCAATCAAAGATGTGAAAAACTAGGCACGAGGCCATAAGAATGTGTGGTGGTGGTTAGCCGTTAGCCTGGATATCCATTGTCTAGATAACCACTGGCTGCACTAATATTCTCGAAACACTGGCCGTTGCCTCCAGAGGCTTGACTGTCGTCAGACAATAGCTGATGGGTTCCAAGATTGAGTTTAGCATGATAGCATTTGCTAATTAGCGCAAAGTACAACTGAGGCTGGCGGGAATGTCATCGGTTTTGTACTGTACTGGCCAAATGTGGCACAAGAAGTCACTGCCATCCATTTAGATTTTGCACAAACTAAGAGACAAACTTTGCCTTTGGCCGATGACCCTTACCTACATGTGGTCAGTTACAGCTTGTCCATTCTCACCTCCCTTTCGCCTGCAATTTCCATGAGGTGCTGAGTTACTGGGTAAACAATAAACCAGACGTTACAGCAGCCAGTAGGCCAAGGGTTTAGTGGAGGTTAGCGGATATCCCCACCCTGGTCATAGCAAGGTCGGGGAGTTGACCTGAGGTATATTAGCCCACAGCTAAGTGTCCGTTGGAGGGTAACGCGAGACCCATATAGCTCTGATGGAAGGCTCGGTCACTGAAAGGTCAAGGCTATAAAGACCCCATTAAATCAAAGTCAATTAATATCTTTGCCTCCTCTGGCTTCCTACATTAAAGGAACACATGGACAGTAAATCAGACACAGAGCCCTTGCAGCCACTCTTCTCTGATGGTGTGTATAGCATGTGCATGTGCGTGTGTTTCTTTTCTCACACCATCAATTACAGTCTTAAGAACAAGGTCACATGCTTCACCAAAGAACCGGCCAATCAATACAAGTAATTCTGTGGTCATACTCTGGCTCTTCTGGGTGCGCAACTCTGCTGTAGATCTCGATTTCAAAGTGCTCTGTTTCCATGGAAGTCTTACAGGGGTGACAGTGTGAAGTGATACAAGTGTGCGTCACTCTGAGGCAAAGGAGTACGGACTAGCATTACAAGCTGTCAAAGCCTGTGAGTGAAGTAAAAATATGGCTGCAAACAGCATCAAGCTGTAAGAGGCAATGGAAAAGAAAAAAATTGATCTCTTAAAGTGCACACACATGCACTCACAAACATATGCACGCACTCAGAATATAGCGAGCCAGCAGTGTGGGGATGTAGTCATCTTCTGTTCGAGCAACACGATGCTCCCCTGTGGAAGTGAAAGTCTCTCGGAGTGTCGGGACAGGAAGAAGGAGTCCGCCCACACAAGGGGCAGAGTCACATCAGCTGTCAGACACACTGGAACATAAAGTACAGGGCTTTACACTGTCCAGCTGACATGTGTGGGTGACTCTGTTTGTATGTATAAGAGAGTATATCACAGCAGTGCAGCTCTGAGCACTACCGACCCTACTTGGACTTGAATTTTGGCTGAGAAAGTACAGTTTCAGAATTTCCCTATATTCTTATCTCAGCACGGAGGTGTTGAACGCTGTAGCTAGAGAAAGAGATCCTCACACAACTACTGATGATGTTAAAATTTGGTGGTTTAATGCTAAAATTCTGTCACACGTGTACATTTTCTATGCACTGTTTGTGTGTTAGCATGGATTCAAATAGTAACTCTGACTTCTACATGAGTACTAATCTTCCTAGGCTGTACGTTTTAGACATTATGTGCACTCACCAGTAAACATGTCCGGACGCTCCTGATCTTGTTGAGCTCCAGCAGCAGCCTCTGGGCCTTCTCATGATTCCCACAGTATTCATCATAAATCTGGAAACGGCTCCTCTGCAAGAGCCAGAGAGGGACGAGGTGAGAGGGGTGCATGAGGAGTACGAGGGCCAAATTACAGCTAAGGATTAAAAGAAAGAGGGCGACAGAGCCAAAGAGAAAAAGGGGCGTGAAGAAGGGAATTGAGCCAGATAGGGCAATACGGAGGACAGAAATAGTGACTAAAGAAATAAAGAAAAATGAGAGAAGCAAAGTAAAACAAAGCTGTGGGGCTGTAAAGAATGATAGTACTCAGAGTGGGTATGTATTCTTCTCCTCACTCTCCTCTTCATCATGAAATACATCATGTACTGTGTGTATCCTGTCATCTGCCTTGCAGCCATATGACTGACAACTTTCCACCAAAGCAGTCCTCAAGACATTCATATTCCATTGTCTTTGAGAGGCAGCAGTGAGACCAGACCGCACAGCCTTTAAATCACTCACTACAAAGTCACTGCAGCGAAAATAGTACCCGGTCTTCAGCCATGCTAATCTGCCAGAGGAGACAAAGCTGGTGATGTGGAGAGACATAACTGTCATAACAACAAGCGGGGGGCGCTTAGAAAAACAGAAAGAGTGTGCCCTTCTTGTTGAATCATGTTTTTCCAAGACGTTTATGAACACCAAAAGAGAGTATTTCTTGGCCTTGGGGACTGACTTTACTCTAGTCCAAAAGGGAGGAGTGGAGTCTTTAGTCAACGTGAACCAATTTGCAGGCCTGAATCGCAGAGGGATTTTGATTTGAGCGGTCCACTGTCCAGCTGGCTTACGTGACTATTTGTGTTTCTGTAGTAAAGTTAGATTGTGTAATTTGTTCTTGGAACTTTCGGAGCATCAACAAATCACTGCGGAGACGGAGAAGTTGGTAAAAGCTCCAGAATAAGGGAAAGACAGGCGGGGAGAGAAGGAGAAAATTTATCCAAGTCGTACCTCTAAAGACTCACATGGTCGCTCATGACTGAATTATGGCTATGAGTCATGGCTTTTCAGTTATGCTGTGAATTACATCCCATTTTCTCAATGAGGTCATCTCATCATAAACCTAACTACACCATCTGTAGTGCTGGATCAGCTCTCTTTCACCTGTACCAACTGCAGCCTGATGCTACTTCAGGGCCCTGCTGGCAGAGAGCTCGCCTTCAGCCCAACAGAAGGATGGTTAGATTTATTACACTTTGAAACCTATTATATACCAGTGCGCCTCAAGGCTCGGCATCAAAGAAATGTGATATATAGCAGGGGCGAGCAGTATATCAGAGCCCTGTGAAGCATATCGCACATGTGCACCCCCTCATCGCGGGTAATCCTGAGAGATAAACTGATAACATGTGGCGCATCTTCTCATTTTCAGCCACACTCGTGGGCAAAACTGCGTTCGAGCTCTGAGAGTAAAGCAGCAGGGAAAGTCCTGCAAGCAGAAATGAACTGTAAGAGCTCGGGCAAGATGCTGACATGATACTTCAAGGTGGTGACATGACAACTTGCAACTTGCAAGAGAGGAAGCCTAAAGTAACGGCGACTGCGTGGAAGCATGTGTTACTTACAAAGTGCAAGAAGCAACGCCCGATTTCATGGTGAGCATGAGGGTCAGGCTGGAGCAGCTCTTCCACCATGGACAGGAAGTCCTTGTGAACAGCCAGAATCTCCTCGATGTTGGAGAATAAAACCTGAGGGAGAAAAGGGACACGCAGACGCTGGATTGTCAGATAAAGTGTGTATATTACTTCTTGGAATGTCTGCTTTTTCCTCCAGTGGCGTTCCTGAGATTGCCCGAATCAATAATTTGGCATGTGCTGCATTTTTGTGGCCTGGGAATTTCTGAAGCCACAGAATGAAGAGTGAGGTTTCTTTGTAATGGGCGTCTTGGCTTGAGATGTCTCTAATATTTGAATTTCAAACATTATTCAAGATATTTCATCAAAGAAGTTGGAAAAAGGAGCACATTTCTGAGATCTGTCATATGGAAACTTTGCCTTCATGTGGTGTTGACTTCTGCTCCCTTTTATGTCATTTTTGTGGTGATATTAAAGGACAAAACAATGCACTGGCTCTGGATGGAGAAAGAAGAGGGTGGAATAAAATCAAAAGATGAAAACCTTTTATGGATATTGCGAGGCAAAAATAATCTTTAGAGATACTGAGGACAGCCAAAATCTGGTAAAATTCAGCAAGTGCATTTCTGCTCCAAAGGATTGGATGTCATTCAGCTGCCTGGTGACATCACTGCCCAACCCCACAATGACCCATGTTATCCAAACCCCTCTCTGCACAGCAAGTCCCCAAACAAAACACAGCACGGACAGACATGTTCCAAAATACTGGACACGCAGTAAATATCCACTGAATGCGTATTTACCTTCAAAAGCAAGCAAACTCACTAAAACAGTCACAGCGTCAGTGTGAGATAGCATCCTTTATTATCCTCCAGCCTGAATCATTTATAAATAGATTATATTTACAGCTGCTTCCTGGACCGCCCACCACTTCTTTCTCCATTCAGAACTCGGCTATTTTAGGTTGAAAGAGCACCCCAAACAACAGACCCACTTTGTATGGTTCCCAATGTAGTTTCCGGCCTTTTCATGGATCAGGTTACTGTATGAAAATAAGGTCTGTGTGCAGACAGAGTAAAAGTCAATTGCCCTTAATATTTCTTTTACAAATCGGAGCTATGCAGTACCGTGCCTCGCAGATTGACCCTCACCTTGACAGTCTCCTCGGTGATGTTCTTGTCGATTTTGGTGGCGGCGTACTGGTTGAGGCGATGCAGAAACACCTGAAGCGGGGCAGAGAGGAAAAAGCAACAGTCAACACCTTTGAAGTGGCCCCAGGATTAAATTACGCTTTGGCGTCTGCTCACGTCTACCTTTAACAGGACAAACAGGAGGCTAGATTTGAGGCTTCCAGTGCAGCTGCAACACTTGGCTGCCAGAGCAAATTGGTAACCATCACAATGGACACCCGATACGCACGAAACTCAATCTTTGCACTGGATGAAGAAAAACATAATAATTGCAGAGCATGGTATTTCAAAGGCAATGTTAAGTGTGTGGGGGTGGGAGTTGGAGAGGCCAACGGGGGTGTGAATTGAGATGGATGGGAAGCGCCCGCACTTTCTTCGGTCCCTGAGGACGACGGTTCCCAGGCTGCTTCGCTGCACAAGCCCTCGACAACCCGCTTAATGCTTCAGGGCACTTTAAGGGAAAATTAAGGAGGTGTGCTTTGAATGTATTCTTAAAATGTGACTAAGGACGAATTAGTCATTTTCTGAAGTCCGCCTGAGGGAGAGCTTTTACAGAATCTTTACGTTCATGCGTGCAAAGCGTGGAATACGGTTTGGGCAGACGGGAATCTATCTTCAGCAGAAAGCTCGGCGGAAAACAAACCGACGGCATCACACATTGATTTTGACTGATGTCTGTAATGCGCTTCACTTTGGGGGGAAGCTATGATGAAATCCAAAGCAAGGCTTAAAAATCTAAACTTTCAGAAAATATAAAGTACAAGAGGAATGGCACTCAGTAGCCCTGACAGCAACAACAACATCCCTGATGCTCGTACTGCTGTCAAATCTGAATGAGACTGAAGTAAAGCAGCGGGGAAAAATGTCCTTGGCATAACATCACAAAAACACACTTGTGTGATGTGGGTTTTGCTTACTGACATTTGTTTTCATTTCCCATGTCAAACAACTTGCTTTATTTATCCCCCAAATAGCATAAAAGGCACTAAATCAAGTAAGATAAAAGCAGAGATGAGATCTCTAAGTAAAATTAAGCGTGCACTTGGATTTTATAATGCCAAACCTGCCTGCTAAAACACAGCAGTAAGATTCATGACACTCAGGATACAATAACCAAATAAAAGTGAGGAAGTCTGATTCCAAACGTGTACATCCGTCCGTCAGAAAGCAGAACTCCCAGAATGCAGCACAGCTGTCAAGGCTCTAATTCTGACTCAATCAGTGGCCTGTCGCTGATCGCACCGATCTTGCTCAGAGAAAACCATCACAACATGACAGACAGCATAATGAGAGCAGAGACGGTGCTGCAGTGCAACGCACAAAATCCTCAGCAGCACAAAGCTTCATTTCACGGTACAGCGTGACGCAAACCAGCGGCAGCAGCTCCATAAACGCCACACAGAAAGGCAGTTTCATACATACAGCCGCTGTGAGTGCAGTGAGAAGTTACATCTGTCTTTGCAGTTGACCCTAACGCGCGCTTCCCTTTATCGCCCCACTGAGGGCCGCGATGCCATCTGTCGCCCGGTGCAGCAGCACAGCAGGCAGCCTGACCTGAGCGAGCTCACATCACGCAACCACAAAGCATGTAAACAGCTTACTTTAATGAGCAGACAAGCCACGAATTATTCCTTAACACCGAGATCCAAGTGAGTGATCGTGACTACAGTAAGCTTGTTGAAAAGTTTCACTTGATTAATTGTGAACAGATGGAAAGGTGGTTTGGCTAACTCAGTTGCAAAATCTCCATTTCTTGCTAATTACGAAGGTGATGCTCTGTTGAAAAACACACTGACATGAAAAAATAACTGAAATCATCTGAATCACACTGTGTTGACGTCAAACAACACTTCAAAAGGAACTGTATAAGCGAGCGCTTGAATCCGGGCTTGTGGTTGGAAAAAAAACAAAAAAAAACGGAGGGCTTAAATAATCAGCCCCTTTGTTGTAAGCCAACTCCACGCTGATTACCATTCTGTAGCTGCCTTGCCTCGCAACTCTGCCACTCACAAGCATTAGCATCTGATTAGCAAGTCTAATATGTACAAACACGGAGTAGACTTCGACAGGCCATTCGCTAAGGCCTGACGGGGCTTACAGTACAGGACCTTAGCTGAGCAAAAGCGGTGCTAATTTGCATCAAAAACCCTGCTTCCTATCATTGATGAGTAACATCAAACATGGGCTCATTAGGGAGGCTATCACTTCAGTTTTAATAATGATTTTTATTACAATCAGTCTATTCAACAGGAAGTAATCACTATGTCTGCAAAGCACTAATTACATGGTATATAGCCATGCAGCAGATGCTTATCAGAAGTTTGCAAGATAAGAAAAAAACGCATGGCATAATGGAGCGAAGGAACGCTACATCGATTGGATAGATGCAGATAATAAATTGTGTTATCACCCAAAAGATAAGATAGTGCTTTTGGCGCGCAGAGGAGTAGAACACCTTTCATGCAGTTTTCAAGGTAAGTGTACCACACAGACAACAGACCACACAAACGTCTGAACGGCTCATTAGAGACGCTGCTCGTGTTATTCTGTGGACGGTTTCGACTTGATTTGTGGAAACGTACATGTCTCTGCCGACGAGGCCGCCTTGTTGAGAGACTAATCCTGGAACAGCTCCACGGACAGTGAATGGGGACCTGACTGGATTTATGGCCACGATAACAGTACCCAGGGTGACTGTGAATATGAGCCCATTTCCAGGTTCGTACTGTACCTGACAGCGCTGCATGTACATGAATGCACCGCTCATTTGCACAAGCCATTTCAATCTAGCATTGTCTGAGTCATATAAACCCAGTGTTGTAATTCAATGTCAGTGGAGCACGTCCAGGATTTGTCTCTTGATTGCATCACAGAGCGGAGCATCTGTTCTCTAGTTTAAAGCTTTGGGAGCAAGAGAGAATTGATAGTTCTGTCTGTGATGGTAATAATTACTAACTAGAAACTAATTAAAGTTGAGGGATGCAGTTTCAAGCCAGAGGATGAAATGTAGCTGAGGAACGGTTGAAGATTCAGCCATGACTCATTTTTAAGGCACACGTTTCCACCATCATCCACCACGGTTGCAGTCTTTGTCCTCAAACTCAATAACGACCGACTGAATTCCAGAGGGACACATTTTGTTCCCTAGGACTGGATGTGCTTTCTAGCAGGAATCTGTCATGTCTGCCTCCATTGAATCACAATCAGACTTTGCTTTCGCATTGTAAAGCTCAATAGGAGCTGTTGGTGATCCACGTCACGCTTTTCTGCAGACCACAGATGGACGGGCATCATGAACCGGGCAGAAAATACTGAACGAGTCCTAGCTTTGCGGGCTTACGTCTGTTCTTTGACACTTAAATAGAGTTTTTTTTAATCATTGGCATATTTCTAAGATGCTTGGAAAGAAGATGGGGTAAAGTGATGGACTCAGAAGACAAAGAGGATAAAAGAGTTGGACAACAGCAGCGATTTTCTCAGTGTTCTTTCCATTGGCCGTTCACGGAAAGTTAGACTCATCTCCGAAATGGCATCCACTCACACTCGCGCTCACACACCACTCATTTGGAGCATCTAAGCAACCTCACTATTTGTTTTTGGGCGAGGGAATTAAGCTGCTCTTTTCTGCTTCAGACTTCTCCACTTGCTGGACACACAGCACACGCATTTTCCATCCTTAATCATGTACCAACAAGGGGAAAAAAAACTCTCTGAGAAAGTCGTTTTTGTTCCCCGAGGCCCAGGTATAATCACCTGGATTGCCATTCTGATGGCCGAGGGGAGGCTACACATTAAAACCCCATTAAAGTTTTCATTATTCTGCAGAGCAGATGGGTGTGATGAATAGATTGGTCCAATCACTGCATGTGGCCTTACCTGCCATTAATCAACACAGGCTCACATGCTGTGGGCAACACAGGCGTGGCAAATCATGGCTGTGCTGCCTGACACAGCAATGCTCAAACTCAAAAAAAAAAGTGATAACAACCCGACCTTCATCATCACTGTCACTGACACTGAAATCAGGTTCAGCCAGCGGACCTGCAGGCCACATGACAGGCCTTCCCATCACCTACTTCCTACAACTGAGCAGTTCTCGGACAGAGCGGAAAAGTGCCTCAATCTAACATGAGTGACAGCTCACTCAATAACTGCAGTTTGCTGAAATATGCTTTTTGCTCAGGAGAGGGGAAGTTGAAATTAAACCCAGCATCCTCTGGACTTTGGTGGGAAAGGAAAGGGAGAGGGGTAAAAGAGTGGCTGCAGGGTTGTTTCCATGCCGACAGAGTGTGTGTGCTAAGCCAACCTAGTTCAGGACACTTTGTGAATGGACATTATGTAATGCTGCCCCCCCCAGCATCTCTTCACCAGATTGGAAAGATATCATCGACAAGAGGCTAACCACTGCCCCTGTGTATGTTGATCTCCGTGTCACTGAAACAGATGAACTCTGGAGGACTCTGGGAAAAAACAGAGGCCACTTGCTTCCTCGAACATGTAAACTAACAATGATATAACAGGAGGACAATGGCGGACATTCTTGCACTTCAAAATAAAGTGTGTGTACAGTACATTTGCCAAGCTAGAGCATGCGCATGTGTCAAAAGAAAAGCAATGAAGATAACGAAGATAGCGCAAAGGGAGAAAAAGCATGCCGTTCATCACGTTACACAGCCACACACCCGGCAGAGTGGGCTGTGATGGGAATACAAATCCCACCCGCAGAGGAAAAGAGCCCTAAACAGATCCAAAAGAGCAAAATGATGCAGCAAATTACTCTGATTAAAAAAAAAACAACTCTCTAGCTGCTCCTCTGCTACAGAAATTAGTTTAAATCAAGTGCAAAGCAAGCCTCAAACATCTGCTATTGCATTCAATTTAAAACTATTGGAGGGATGGGCAGGAACACGGGACCTGTTTGATGTATTACACGCAAAACAACCATTTTAGGCCCCTGTGGATCGATTGGTTCGACTGTAGAACACCATGAACCTCCCTGAAATTAAAGTACCGGAGCAAAGGAGTAAAAGAAAATGCGATAGCACATCTGTCAGCACAATTTTAAACTTTCTTCTGCTACTGAAGTTCAATTGCTTTAGCTGTGATGTGAGATCTATTGCTCTCAATGGAAAAAGGTCCAATCTGAGTTCACTGGCACTGGTCACCAGTATAAACTCTGGAGGAATGAATAGGCCTTTCTCCGAGTCTATTGGACATACTACCTCTTTTGTCTGCTGATGATTCACTGATCTTCTTTGTTGTCCTGATTGGAGAGTTGGCAAACAAACACACAAATAAACACTGTGCATGCAAGAATTTCGTATTAAATTTAGTAGTGCAAAGAAAAAACTGAACATATAGGGATATCACTCTGCACATGTACGAGGTTTTTTAAGGCATTGTGATGCAGCATCTGTGAAAAGAATCCTCTGTTCTTAACAAATGGAAAAGACGAGACAAAGACCATTCAAAGCCAGAGACACAAACAACAGCTTCCACACGAAAAAGCCCACTGTAGTAAATCACTAGACTGTGAAGGTATGCTCATTAACGTAACAGTCTTTTTGAGTACGTGTGTGTTTCTCTGTCATACATCTGTCTCAACAAGGATGGCCGAATAAAAAGAAACAGTGAAATGGTTTAAGGACAGCAGGTAACAGGTGCGCTAGCAGCTTGGCACCCTCAGGCAAGCTCTCCAAAAAACACCTGAGTCTCTGGATGTGCTGTGTGTGTGATGTGCTGGTGAGAAACCAAGAGAGCAGCAGAGATGGACGTAGAATTAGCCAATGGAGAGGAAGCAGAGAGGCCGCTGCAGAGAGGGGAAAAAAGAGAGCCTTGTTTGGCCGTCTTCTTAACATGACAACCCTATAGGGAGGATATGGTGCCTTTACCATACTTCCTGCACAGAGGAGGCGCTTTTAAACCGGAATTCATAATTATAGGGTTAAATCTCCTGCACAGAGGCTTCCAATACACACACCTACACAAGCACACACACCAAATTCCTGGCAAGCAAACGCTGAACTTCCCCTAAAAAGGTCTGACCAGAGACAGAGTCAGTCTCTGATGCTGTGAGCACACAGGGGAACATCCGAAGAGAGAGAAAAGGCTCTTTGTAATGATTCTCTCCCATAAGCCTCCTGTCTTCAACAGGTCCTGATGACACCTCCAGGAGTCATCCTGCGCTTCCCATCTCATCAGGCCTCTCGTTAGTTTTCCCAAACTGTCCCGTTTCTCTTCACTGGGAATGTACACAGGAAACAGACACTATAAATACAGCCGAGAATGTTAATGTTAATATGTCTATCTTGGGAGTGGCTATTAAGGCTCATCTGCACAGCCCGGTGCAGAGCCTCTGGTTTTAATTAACAACGGAGAACGCGGTGAACAAAAGTTCATTTGTCTTCGGTTTTCATTTTAAAACTCAGGCAGTCTGTACGAGCACCAGATGACTCCCACAAATAAATAAACTACTGTAGGCGAACAAGCTTCTTTCAAGGCGATTACTGGAATATCATTTCAAAGTTTATTGTTTTAGGAAATGCCCGTTTTGTGAAAAATGCAGGAAGAATCAGGCTTGTTAAAGAAAAATTTAGACCACTGCGCTTTGAGGCATTTCCAAGAGCTAACTATTGTCTGTGAAGGCTGAAGAAAAAATCCTCTCTTTGATGTTATTCTTGTCCTTCCGGCGACCCCGGCACCCAAGGCATTACATAAACAGCTGGAATGAAACAATTCATCTAATGAATATGTCTGTGTCCAACGTCTGCGCCTGACTCCTGGCGAGCCACTCGCACAGTTGACATTGGAGCGAAATGAGCACATAAGCATAAACTGCAGCTTGTGCTCACGTCCGTTAAACTGGATGCCTGAACGGCCGTGGGACTGTTCAATTTCACCCATCGCGGCACTATAAATGGCGGGCATCTTCAGTATATTAGGAAGATCTTTTGACTTGTGAAATTGGATATTAAGCAATGAGACCAGCCTCCAGTAGATCACAGTCAGTCTTTAGGGACCACACTTGCCATGCTTCCCCAATCTCCATGTGCAGCCAAGCAATCCATTACCCGCTGATAGCTGGCAATTCCCATCAGAGCCACACACCAGGACTCTGTATTGATCTGCAAGATGACTATGCAGAATCATCAGTCTCCCAATCTGTGGCGCACTCCCAGGCATGACTGTCACACACCCAGACAGTCCATTTGATTACTGCTTCAGGCTCCAAATTGTCCGCTGGAGCCCCCCCACCCCGCCTCTCCCTGCCATCTATCTCAGCGGGACTGACAAGAAAAAAGGAAACCTGCAGCGTCAGCCTCACACACAGAACCGGACACTGTCAATGGGGAATTGACCAGCCGGTTTCTCCCCCACTCTCACAACTGTTGAGAGCATTCCCAGCAGTGCAAATACCCCCTCCTGCCAGGGTTCTGCTCATCATGCGTCTCTTTTTGTCTGTGAATGGACAGAGCAGGAGGCAGCACGCCAACATGGCTGCAACAGAGCAGCACAGACCTCAGCTTGATTGCGTCCAGTTTGTCTTGCAACTAAGCAAGAACGGAAACCATGCATTACTGTAAATGAGCAGCTTTTTTAGCTCACATCAGGGCTGCCCAAAGTCAAAGTTGGCTCACCGTAAGGTTTTATTTGGCCGCCCGCCGCATTTCGTTTATGTTTTTCGTTTAAGTTTATGTTAATGTGTTTATGCTGTTTGATTCTGGTGAGTTAAAATGCTCTGGAAATATGTAGGATCCCTAATTACTAATTATTTTTCATAGAGCACAGCAGGCAGAGTGACACTTTGCAGAGGAAGTCAGTCAATTAAGGGAACTTGCGATCCTAGCACCATTTTTTTGCATCTTCACCACACAATGCAACACAATAGGTGGTTGCTTTTGGCTCGAGGTCCACCATTAAGTTTCAGTTTTGGCCTCCCAAGAGGATGAGTTTGGGCACTCCTGGCTTACATGTGCTATTTTAGAGAGTTGGCAATTTCAAACTTGCCTATAAGTGTCATTTAATATGAATTCAATGTTGCTCCGTGTGTGTAAATTGCCATGAAACTTTATAAGATGATCATATCTGCTGCCCTAAAGAGGACAAAAAAGTTATTAAATTAATAAAGCCCAGTTTTTAGCAATTTAAAAATGTAAACAGTAGAAAGCAGACGTTTGATCACTGCCTATCGCTCAAACAAGGTCCACTGATTGGTATTAAAGAGTCAGTTTCAGAGACTGAATATAAAACAGAAAGATGAAAAAAGAAAGAAGACAGGCAGAGAGGCATGAAAAGGATGTCTGCAGACAAGGCGTGCTTAGAGACAGAGAGACACTTGTCTAACTCTCTGAGCTTCTATGGCAAAGTCCATTGAAGTGCTTAATTAAATAATGATGGAATTTCCCATCGTGTCTGGCCGGGCAGCTCTGGATGTTTATGGATTCTGAGCCCAGAAATGCAGGACAGACAGAGACATGAATGCCATGGAAAGTGTGAGTTTAAACCAGAGAGAGAGAGAGCATGCAGACTTGTCCAAACTGAGGGTACTAAAGTCAGATTTGCAAATGTAGAGGAACAGAGAGGGCTTCATGATACCAAACCTCATGATTGTTTTGGGGGTTTTTCACAAACAATTAGAATCTTTTTTCCACTGTCATACAAGATTACTGAATACTGAAGCAGGTTTGAGAATGCTAAACCGACACTGCAGGCATACTGATCTGCCCATGGGGTGTGTGTATGTGTGTGTGTGTTCCCTGCAGCAGAGCATGCCGGCTAAAACACAGGCCCCCTTGTGATGATGACCCCTTCACACTCCATGAACGTCCTGACAAGTGTCTACCGCAGTACCGCCACTTTTCTACTTGTTGCACGTAAGCACCATGTGACCAGGCAGCTGGCACTGGCCAAATCAAAGGCGGCCTTCTCCTCCCGGCAGCAGGACCGCACCACCCCTGCCTCCTGAGCTGGATCCACTCGGTGGACTCAATGCAGGGGTCCTTGCAGGCCCTATCCCCTATGCAATGAAGCTCTACATTGCCAAGTGGGCAACCCTCCTCTCCCTGGCTCGGTGGAGACAGTGGGGGAGGTGTGTGTGTGTGTGTGTGTGTGTGTGTGTGTGTGTTGAAGCAGGAAACATGCAGCACAATGTAAAGACGGGGAGGGCCAGGAAGGAAGGAAATCCTGCTTGAAAAATGGCCTCTGAGACAAAAGAACTCTCTACAGTGCAAGAACCTGCTTGAGGGACTTAAACGTTTTTTACATTGACAGAGAGAAGCTGTAAAACACTGTCACCAAACAGACATCAATAAAGTCAGAGGCTAGTCTAACAAACATGCTTTTCTACTATTTTTTTCTTTTTTTAAAGAATAGTTTGACATTTGGAAATACACTTATTTTCTTTCTTGACAAAAGTTAGATGAGAGGATCCATACCATTCTCACATATGAAGCAATAGCCAGCTGCTACTTAGCATAAAGCTCGTACATGGGGAAATGAGATCGGGGAAGCTCACTATTTAATATCTCATTTTCTTAATCCATGCAAAAAAGGTTGCATTTTTTACAGGGCTTATATGCTGGAATGTCTCTTGGCTGGGCTGCTACTGGAAGATATCACTGCATCCACCAGGAAATAGTCATTACCCCCATCAGATTTTATTACGTTTGGACATCGCCGGAGTATCAGTTTGCCCCTGTCTTTAAGCTAACCTCAGCTAACCAGCGAGTAGTGTCATAGTTACCGTACAGACACGAGTGTGGTATCGATCTTCTCATCCAACGCTCTGCAAGATGGCGAAAACGCTTATTTCCCAAAATAAACGGCTACATTTCTTTAGGTGAAACGTCGGAACAAAAGTAGCAAAACAGGAACTTTGTCCATATAAAATGATTCAACATGGCAACATTAGAAACCTTAGAAACAACGCTTTAAATCAAATAAAATTAACTTTCACTATCATGCCCCTCGCTGAACATTACAATATTCAATATTTATTGGACAACTTGGCATAATGTAGGCGTGCATGTTCCTGAATATTTCCCAGTGGTAATCACATTTGCTGCTTCTAGGAAATTGCTTAATGTTTTCCTTGTTTTTGTAAAGATGAATAGATAAAATATTGAAAGGCATGCAAAACACAGCAGCTCCCATAGCACGACAGCTCAATGAGAAGAAGAAGGATTATCCCACTCAGTGTTTTTATTGATATGGGACTCAAGGTTAACGCAAAATGCTCCACAGGAGAGGACTCTGTTGTCGCCGAGCTAATCTTCACAATCATTCATCTTCAGGCCGGCTAAAAGACAGATTTAGTTTGAAGATGGGGTGCTAAACAGGTTTACGTACAAAATGAACTTACAGTATGACCAAACAGAGGCAGAACGCATTTACATTTATAATCAGGCAGACTTTATGTGCTGCGGCAGCGGTGGCGTGAAATTGAAAGCCACATCGTCACTTCAGGGCCTCACACCGGGGACAGGCACAAGGGAGAAACTGCACTGTCTGAGAGGAGAGACTGACCCAATCCAATTAAGAAGAGTCAAGGAGAAAGACATTAGCACCTCTCTGACAAACACACACAAAGAACGGACAGAGTTGTGTCTATGTACATTGATTGAAGACAAATTAAAGCAGAAATACACTCAGCCGCGCTCACGATTCAGTGCAGTGATGGGAAACGCTCCGATCTCACCGAGCCGGGCTCATAACAAACCTTCACATAGCAAGAAAGTGGAAAAATCCACTTCCTGTCAACGCAGCATCTAAAATGTACCATATGCAGCGCTCCTTCTGGGACACAGCGGTGTGGAAAGAGCACCACAAAGAGAAATCTGAGGTGTATAAAAGGGTGGAACGAGTAACGGTATGATGGGCCGACCATCAGCTCTGAGTGAAGGAAGTCGTTAAGGAGTGAAGAAGAGAGCAATCAGGGCAGAATCACATCGCTCTCTGTGGAATCTCTTATCACCAAATGCAGCCCAGTGTGGAGACAAACTGATGTAAGCAGCAGTAAACGGCCACCGGCGGGCTCTAAGCACTCGCCCCCAGCCTCAAAACCACCCAATCCCAACTCACCAGCATCATGTGAGCAAACCATATGGACCGTCTTATCTGATCGGTCACTTAAAAAAAGCCATTTAAATAGATTAGCAGAATCTGTACAAGGGGCTAGTGTACATCACGTGGTGTTTGTCTCATTACGCTAACATAAACAACTTTTGCTTTTGCCCTCTTTAACCCCACATCTCCTCCTCCTCCCCCTCCTAGAACGGATCCAGATAACAGCTCTGAACATTTCTGGCCTCTGAGCCCCAAAAGGCGGAGAAATTAGCTGTTTACTGCAAATAAAATACTGTGTTTATGCTTTCATTCATCTCAATTTAGTACTTCTTAAAAACAGTGCAAAAGCTTGTTTTTGCTTGTTTTTTCAACATAAATACATCATGCATCCATATATAGCCTGATATGGGACACAAACACACACACTGAAGGGTTGTGTTGTCTCTGTTTACACAGTTTTGTTTGTGTGTTTTTGTCAAATCAGGACGCACCGACCATCAGCGTCTTCTGTTCCTGTTTCCATCAGAACACGGAGAGGAGCTGGAAGTTGGCGTGAAGTCTACAGACTAACAGACAGGAAAGGGATAGGAACACGAGGTCATGACCTGTGGGGTCGTCAGCTGTCTGTCCGGAGCCTCACAGACCCTCCTGACCTGACCTCCTTCAGGACTGCCCTCTGGTCATGTTACCAGCAAAAAAGAAACATTCTTGGCCCAACTTGAGCGTCCCAGCCAAGACGTGAACAAATCCAAACCCTGAGAGAGAGACATGTGGAACCTCTGTATACAAAAACACACTCAGGGTTCAACTGAACACCTATGTTTCCAAGAGCCAGCCAATGATCCTTCACACCGGCTGTTTTCTCCATTAGGCTCAATTCCCCAACTTCCTGCAGCAACTTTCACTGAAAAGATGCGGCTGACCGGGGACACATAATGATAACAACGTGGAGCCTTGTTCAAAAGACGTCAAAATGCGGATGAAATATTTCTTGAATTTCACTTTTTCCGAAGAGAATGACAGGCGCGGAGGTTCCATCGCACTGCAAAGCCTCAAACCACATTTAATTAATTTCAATTCATGCCAGGGATTAAAAATGTTTTAAACATTACACTCCACGGTCGCTTCGTAGATCAACAGGCTTTTGTTGGGGAGAGGAAGGCAACAGCTGAGGGACCGCTTAATGCACTGCAAAGCTCTTTGGAATATATTAAGTTAACTTGTGGCTCAGATCTCAATCCAGAATCAGGACATGAAAGCTTTCCTCCGTCGTCCTTTCTTGCATTCTCGCTCCTAAGTGCTTATCATGCAAGCAAATGGCTTTCCGTGCGTCTCTATTAACAGCGAACAATGGCGGAGACTAACTAAAGTATTCTTTAGACAGTGTTACCTAAAAGAAAAGTCCAGAAAAGCCTCATTAAAGCGACTGTTTACATTAAGTCTTGATTTGTTCCCCTCATTGAGACATTTCTAAGAATGACTGTCATTTTATTGGCTCGGAGCCGTCCAAGATAAACACCAGCGTCCACCGCCGCCCACTATCTCCAGCTATAATTGTTCATTATGTAAGACAGGCCTGAGATATTTCAGACAGCCTTCCTCTCACTGTCAGACTACTGTAGAACATGCGGCGTAAACCACTGGTGCTTTAATCTGAAGAAAGCCACATTTAGGCTTTCCGACACTGCCACCTCCAAGATGCAACCTGCATATTTTCCCACGAGATGCGAGGTACGGCCAGACGATAGCCTCAGACCATCTCTGCTCTAATCGTCTTTGTTATTTTCCACTACCTTAAGAGTAAAGTATGTGCCAGGTGCATTGTGTTTGGGTTCCACGGATCAGCAGCAACAATCTCTGCTCTACTGTTCAACCTCAGCTACTGACCGGAGCCTCATTGTTCCCCAGCATTTCCTAACCTCAGAGGAATTCCTCCTCCAGGAAATATGGTTTACAAGAGGAGGCACCAAGCCCAGACCACCCCAACCCCTCCTCCTTCCCCCTCCCTTACCCTTCACCCTCCTGGCAATATCTACCGCCTGATCCTTTCTACCCTTTTCCCTTTCACCCCTCCAGCAACATCCCATCTATGGCTCTCCCTGCTGATGCTCGGAGTCCCCTGGATTATCCCACCAGGGAGTCTCACAGAGGGGGGCCAGGCCGTTCTCCATTGTGACCTCTGGACACGCAGAAACTTGTGTGGTTCATAACTGGCAGTAGAGGAAGCGGGGGAGGCAGGCCTGTGTTTGTGTGTGCGATCAGATGAAAGTCTTCAATATGACCCCTCTCCCCAGTAGGGCTGTCTTTGATCATCCTGACCACCTTCCACGATGCTCCCCAGGACCCCCAAGATGATAAGACAGCAGATAATAATGACTCACTTTGTAGCTTCTTCATCGTCATCACGCAGCTCCGTCGGCTGGAGCTCGCAGTTAAACCGACAATAGCTATCTTTCAGTGTCAGACCTCAATCTGATGCATCCGTCCTGACATTCCCAGGCCAGAACAGAGTTGCCTTGTAAGGATCAGTCACTTCTGAAATGAATCCCAGTTCCAGCACAACAGGGGAGATGGAGAAGGAGGAGTGGCTGCATTCCCCAAACCCCCACCAGCAGGACAGAGGACACATTCCCTCATGTACTCGCCTCCTCCGTTTCTCCAGTGATGCCACTTCTAAGAAGGGCCAGATAAAGCCCCATCCCCTCCCTGGTCCCTCTGTCCTCCATTGGAAACATCTGGGCAGTGGGAGGGAGGTCAGAGTGTACACGTTCATACATGTGGCCTGGGAAATGGCGCTCTTAATGACACGCAGCACAGTGCCCCTTCGACCCGACTTCCCTGCAGAGCTCCCATCGCAGCGAGAAGCTGAAACTGCTGAGAAAACAGGGCTGGAAAGCCACAGTCCCGATCGCATCATACGAGTGTGTTGACTGCGAGGTATTTCACTTTCAACATCTTCAACAGCCGCAGCTTCGTTTGTCAAATCAGACTCCATTACCAAGTGTGCATAACTTATCACAGCTTTCTGTTTAAAACAGCGGACTTTGCCAAAGTTTCCTTTCCCTCCTGTCCTTGAGGTGAGGTGTTATTTCCTGTGAAGCCATCAAGCTGACAGCACATCATTCCCGCGTTGCTGCAACCAAGCTGTGATGCTCAGTGTGCAGCAGGAGATGCGTTGCCAGTTGAGCGCCACAGTGCCAGTGGCTTTCATTCGAGTCCACCTGTGCCGTCCTTGGCAAGACTCCCCACTTCTGGATTTGATCAGAAGTTGGCAAAGGAAGCCGTAAAATGCACTCTGCTGTATTTTCCATGCTGTGTGGGAAGTGGGGTAATCATATGGATGGAGTATTAACACTGTGCCGCTCAAGTTGAAAGACTGGGGAGCAAGCTGAAGTACAGATGCTGTTATAGGTGTTTCACTGATGAATTTCAGTTCTTTCTCTCCTTCAGATTAACATTTTAAACAACCTGGACTGACACACTGCAACACCAAGGTGTACAACTTATTAAAACACCACCTAGATGGTAACATTGTGTGAGAATATGGTCATTTGAAAGACTTTTTGTCTGATTTTGTTGTCATTTGTGGTTTATCTTGTGGTTTATCTGCACTTTTAAAACAGTTTCTGATCACTTAGTGCCACACAGACCACTACGAGGCCCCTCTAACAGCCTCTGAGCAGGCTGAGGAGAGGATTAAACATCACTCACTGGCTGCGCAAGAACTAAAACTGTGCCATGCCTCTCTGTGCCCGCTTTCTCAATTTCACACTTGCAATCTGAAAAGCTAATATCTCCATCAGAGGGATGAGTTCAGGGAGCATCAGAGGAGTTAATGCTATGAAAGGCTGATGTTTGGGTTAGACATCCTGCGTGTTCAAAGAAACAGTGGCGTGCGTGGGGAGTTTGCACGGCAGGTTATTTACATGTAGCGGAGTTGTCGCTCTGCAGCCTGATGCACCATGCATACTAAACAGGCCTGCTTTTTTGTTTGTTTGTTTGCTTTGGGCTTTCATTTTCTTGTGTGAAATGTGCAACTTCGTGTCGTCTCTCTTTTGAAATTGTTCTCAAAAACTCACCGAGAGAAACTCCAGCGTCCCAACATAATCCCGTTCCGTCTTTAAAAGTTCATTTAGGACGCACACGCGCAGCCGGAGCTGTTTCTCCAGGTCCTTCCCGCTTTCAGCCCGGTGCTCGCTTCTGCTCTCCTCAGTCATTGTGAGTAAATAAATGCAAACCTTATTGTCCTTGGGCAGAGTTTCACATCACAAAACAGGCTCTCAGATGCGTAAAGTTTGCAGCATGGTCAAGACTGAACGGGCAATCGCTCTCTGCGCTGGAAGTCCACGAAAAGTTGAAGAAAAAACAAAAACAATGCGGGAGCAGTGAATGAAAGCGCATGAAAGGCGAGAAAAGTTTAGAAATGAAATAAAACCAGAGGTGGGGACTGCGCAGCGACGTGAGGCAGTTTCCCGCAGAGCGCCACTGAGCAGCGGACAGGACACCAGCTTGAAAGTTAAATCCATGTGACTCCCAAAGTCTTCATCCTTAATCCAGCCTCCCAACAGCCTCTGAGACAGAGGAGGACCAGAGTCAAGATAACCACGATGCACGCCGCCACTTCCGGCAACTGTTTTCAATGTAAATCTGCAGAAACAGGTTTTATGAAAGAAAACACCAACCTACAGATTTTAAACATTTTTTTCATGATCATACTCAGGATCTATAATCGTACACGCAGGAAATTTAATGTCACTTCCCTGAAATGAAGCCCACAATACTTATGTTTGACGCTTTTATGCTTTTAATTTGAAGGGATAATTACTGTACTTCTGGCGTTATTGTAGTTGTCTCCGTCTAACTTGACAGGACAGGAAAACGTTCACAAACTTTTATGTCCTATAACCTCAGAAAAAGTGACACTGTTTATTCCTGTCTATAAATTATATGAAAAACAAAGACAGCAGAGCAATACAGGCTACAGTTTCACTCCATTTCACTCACTTTATCCCCCCTGAAATATATAGATTGATATAAAGGGGAAATCAAAGTGTTCTTCACTTGCTTGAAAACAGAGTGTCACAGCAAAAGATAACCAAGCAAGAGAATTATGTTGTAGTTCTTTAATTGTTTCCTTCCTTCTTGTAATAAAACACAGCAGTCTGTTAATGAAGCAATTAAATGCAGCCATATAAATATCATTAAGCGGTAAATTGTCTTATCATCAATATCTTTGTGTGAGTATCCTGACTGTGGAAATTCAAAACCAGCACAATTATCTGCAGCTTAGAAAACATGTCTATACACATCCGTATGTGAATGTGATCATATTTGCAATAAGTGTTTGTATGATATTTGGTCAGACGTTATATTAAGGTACACATATTCATCATCAACTCGTTGCTTATCAGCATGTATATTAGTAGCATATTGACTTTTTATTTGTTATTATATTAATGCATTATTCTGGGGATTAGGGTTGTTGAGAGTCAGGGTTGGTTAATTCAAATAATTCATGTACAACAGCTTCCTTACTAACTATCAATAAGCAGTAAATTGGAGGTTTTTGAGGGAAATCTCTTAGTGAAGGGCATAGTAGTTGCAGAATATTATGATGCAGAATAAGGCATTAATAAGTGCTTTATAATGACTATTAAAGAGCCAGTATGGTACTAATGCATGCTAATTAAAAACTTGTTAATTGTGAACCTTAATATAAAGTGTTACTGTTAATTTTTATGAATATGTGCACAAAACACAAACAAGAAGTGAATTTAATGGAGAGATCTGTGAGGGTCTGGGACTCTGCACCAGAGCTTAAATATCAGGTGCCTCACAGACCACATGATTCACAGGTCATGGCTGAAGCACATTCAGCTCTTTTCCCTCCACAGTCCTATCGCAGTGAAGCTTTATAAACACTAAGACACCCTCTAAATATGTGGTTTCTATTTGACAGCTACAATTGATAACAGCACAATCATGCATTTGTATATTAATTTATTTATTTGGATCCCCATTAGCCACTGCCAAGGTAGCAAATGCTTGTCCTGGGGTGTGTACATGCTTCTGCCATTAAGTGTAATTGATACAGTCTGGCCTTTTCAAACAGACAAATTGAAAAATACAAGCAAAATTAAATTAAATGACCTGAGAATATTTTTTTTGCAGTAATTTTCTTTGTACAAATGCATCCTTTCTGCAGCAAATTGCCTCTTCCTGGTGTGTTCTGTTTTGTTTTTTTCATGTTTGAGATAAGATCTTTGCATTCATTAAGCAGGCAGATGCTCTTGCGCCACAGCCCATCTTAATGAGCCGGTGATGTATAAGTCCTTGTCCAATGCATCCACTTCTTACACTGCGGTTCATTTTTGCTTGTATATGGGAGCAATTTGTCTTGTGGAAAAATGCGGAAAGAAACCATAAAAGAGTGGACACACACAGAGATGCAGAAAGACATAAAGCACAAAGAGTGATCAGCCAGAGTGTGTTTAATTAGGGCAGAATTTCCACTCTTGGTAGGTGGAAGCTGTGTTCAATCTGCCTTCTTACTCCCTGCTAACACCGTGCTGCAGGAAGAGCCACTTGAAATGCTGGTTAAGTGTTTATATATTGAATTAGAGACACTCACAGTCATTTTTGCTCCTGGGTAAATAGCAGCATAGTCAACATTAAAACCTGCATCAGTTTCACCGGCTCGAAAGTCTTTTGAGGGATTTTAGGGGAGCCATTCGCAGCCCACAATGATAATTTAAGGATTAACATCCCAACAAGCAGGGGTTCAGTTAACTCCATTCTGCTGCAAATTCATCCACTTTGTTCCATTAATTTTTTTTAACCTATCTCAG
Source organism: Chaetodon trifascialis (assembly GCF_039877785.1). NCBI lineage: Eukaryota > Metazoa > Chordata > Actinopteri > Chaetodontiformes > Chaetodontidae > Chaetodon > Chaetodon trifascialis. Next base: position 14,541,430 of record NC_092073.1, read on the forward strand.
CACATTCAGCGAGGTGCTCTGTCTATTGCAGCACATTCACCTGAAGAGAAAATGAATTTAACTGATGACTACTGGCCTAATTTATCAGCACCAGAGGGAATCTTTATTTTATGGGGCTGTTTTATGTCTCACTTGCAGGTTAGTGTCAGTTTTGTGAGGTGAGATGAGGACATGGCTCTTAAGATTGAGTAAATCTTGACGTGCACTATACTCTGGTGGTTAAACGCAGCACTGCATGCGTTTAGTGTATTTCCTGATGAGAAAGTTCATGTGCTGCACTGTTTCTTTGCGGCCACGAGAGGGCACTGCTGTTATTGACTGGAATGCTGCTATTACTCCAGAGGGGTTTTCCATCAAACAGAGGAGATCAGGCCTCATAATGGCTCTATTTATTGTCAGAGTCCTCCAAAGTCTGAATGGGCCTGCCTGGCTCCTTGTCCAACACTAAATGTACTAAATTTGGGTCCTGGCCTGAAAAAAAAAAACAGAGAAACCTCGGCGACATTTGCGGTAGACCAACTTAATTATGGTTTTATATTAGCCATTCCAATGCAGGTAAATTTCCAGACCCTCAGATTTTATTGCCCATGACTTTGGTCTGCGGAATTAACTTCTATTATTTGTGGTTTAGTGCTGCCGGTGCCTTGCTGAGGGCTGCCAGGAAGCATTCGGTTCTTCCCGTTGGAAAAGGAGTGTCAGACTGATGCGAGCTGCTGCTTTTTCGGATTATTTCCGTTTAACATCTAACAGGAGTTGTTATGAGAGTGTTCGCTGACACTGATATGGACATGTTAGCCTCATATGCCTTTAAGTGAATCACTTTACAGCCGCCAAAATAAACTTTTTTATGCATCTATGTGCTGTATGCTCAGTCAAACGTGTTACTGTCTTTTGTTCAGATGTATTCCTGTCCATTCAGATGGAGACACAGGGGGGATTGGTTTGGAAGAGAGTTTTATTACAGCCTGTATTTGGACCAAGCTGTAGGTGCGCATGTCCTGATGCTTTTTGTTCAGTTAAAACCTTTTTCTGGCACCTTCTCAATGGCTGCACAACTTATAACAGAAAAGAAAAGCAAAATTTTTGCCAAGGAAACCCATTCCATGTCATTTAATGCCAGACCTACAGCCAAGTACATTTATGTTACAAAAAGAGCATTCATACTCTGCTTTAAGATGTGGCGAGCGACAATCTCTGCATTGCGGTAAAATTACACTAGTTTGCATTGTAGTGGTGTTCAATAGGCAGTCAAGATAAGCGTTTTAATAAAGTCCTGGCATGTTAAAGCAGACCTGCTTCTATGTACATACTGTATTATTCTTAAAGTTTAGGAGCTCACCTGTTTTTCCTGTCTTGCTGCCAAGTCTCTGTTTCCTGAGTGACTGATGTTCCCCTTTTACCAGGGATATCCCTTACATCCCTGCAGCTATGAATCAAATATATGAGATATATACTGTATACGCACACAGCTATCAATATACGAATATCCTGGCGTGGCGCTGAGATGCTGTGGTAAAAACAACAAGGCATCTCTGTGATGAGAAATGATCGATTTGCACCAGAGAGCGCTGTTTTTTAATGAATGTTATGATAAAGAGATTATAGTTCAATATAATTTCATCAGACTCAAACCAAATATGGAATACCTTCAGCTCACTCTGTTGCTCCTCATCAAATCCAGACTTAAGCAATATTTCATCTCTATACATGACACATTGCCTAAGATTTTTCAGAGACTTTTATGAATGTATTGCACTTTAAATATTAAGCAAATTCGATTCCCAGGTCTCCCCAGTGTGCACTAAATGTAAGACGCACACTGCCTCCTTTGTACCTTGGTTTTGGTCTGTAATTGAATATTTTTTGGCAAATAAAAATTAATTAAATGTTCCAGCGCTCTGTAAATGTTCACCCCCTTTCTCTCCTCAATATTTATAAGAGGACGTGAACCTTTATAAATCCGAGTTTAAACTTTTGGGGGAACTTTTGTTACAGTTGTGTATAAATCTGAAAGGTTGCAAGACTGGATAGGAAAGCAGAAGAAAATATGGAATTACTACTCAAACCTCAAATCATGTTGGTTGTGAACAGTTTGCCTTTCCAGTTCTCGAAGAAACATTCAAATAAAACTGGAAAAAAAACCCTCAAAAAGCCGGAAAGGTTGGCATACGATAATAGTCTGGTAATTCCTGAACAGCTTCTTCATTTTTTATGCTGAATAATGTGAGCTGACTTGATGGCTTGGGCGACAATTAACCGAAGTAGCACGCCTCAAAAATCCTTTCCCACTTTATTGACTTCTCTCTTGTTCTTTAACCTCCGCTCCCTGCCACCAAGACCCCTTGTTATTCATTTTGCATCTCAGTCCCAACGTCACTGATTTCTATTACTGTAAGCGAGTCTTTGTGCTTTGGGATCTAACAGATGGAAGTCTGCGGGCTGCAGATGTCTGAGCAAAGCTTAGTTTAACCAGTGTATCATGATCTCATCATGACGGATGATGGCAAACTCAAGTCTTTGTCACTGAGATTAACCTCCTCAGAATTCTCTTTTCATTTTGAGAGTGACAGTTTTTCTGTTTTTTTTTTGGCTGCCAAATGGCCCACACTGTGCTGCCTCCCAGACTGTGCACCATCTTTAACCCCCTCTACTCCTTTTTCTTTTCACTTCTCCCCTCAGGGTCAAGAGGTCATAGATGTGCACTCACAGCCCTGCTCAGGGTCAACTGGTTGCTCTCAGATCCTGCAGAAGCCCTAAAGACATCACAAAGAGCTGCAGTTAGCTGCACAGTTTGACCAGACCCCCCCGCACCACCACCATAGCCAGTGCAAGCCCCACTCTGCCACTGCATGCTTATCAAAGAGCTCATTCACACCCCTCAGCGAAGCTTGAGGCTCAGAGGAACATGGTGATTTATTGGACCTCGGTGCCACTCTAACATTGCGCCGCGTTAGACTTACCCCTGAAAAAGATGCTTCGTTCTTCACCTTCCCGCAGACCACAACCCAAAGCAGCGCCACATGCGCAGGTCTGTGCTCCTGTGTGTTAAAAACAACACTGAGACCACCACATTGACTCCTGCCGGTGCCCTCAACCTACGTCTCTGTGCCCGGCACGTCATGCTTAAATGACCGGCCAGCGTAATAGTCTTTACATGCAAGTGTTTTCACTCCCCCCACAAATCCCTGAAAATGATATACACGGAAGGCAAAGCAAGCACTTTATGAATATGCCTCTGTGTGCAGCTGTCTCAGCACTCAAAAACACTTTCTGGGTTCATGTTAGTTTTGAGAAATAGGTCCATCAGAAAACCCCTCTTCTAGTCTTGGTCCATTCAATTTAAGTTCTGACGACATTTTCCAATAAAGAGGAGGATTTTTACGCCACTTAAACCAGAGACGTGTTCACTCTCTGACCCAGCTCTGAAGTGCTGATCAAGCGCTCCTTACAGATGTCCAATGAATACATCACTAATATCACTTTAACCCTTGAGGTTTGTTCCCTTTGACTTTATTTCCTCATTGTTTGGGGTCCACAGCCCACAATGCTTTATGTAAAAAAAATTCTATTGATTAGAACTCATTACATTTTTATCTTATTAAAATGCAATATGTGGCTTTTTTTCTCCTTGATTACTGTAGGCTCCCCGTTATTGTCAATAGTTTGGAGTGTCAGATTTTCTATGTTCTGGCTCTCAGTTCATGGTTTTTGGTTATTAGTGGTTTTTGTATACATGGGCTGATGAGTGCAGGGAACTGGCTTAAAGTTTTTTTGGGGGGGAAAGAAGTTAGAAAATAATAGTAATAGAGGCGATGTTGAAGTGAGTTAAAAAAAATGCCCACAAAAAGGAAAGAATCTTGTATCTGTATTTGTATTATGTGTATAACTGTATACATTTGTTCTTTCCAAATAAAAATAAAATTAAAAAAATAAAATAAAATGCAATATGTAGAAAAGGACACATCTGAAAATCCAGAAGGGACCATAAAGCATTTTTACTGCACCAAAAAAGGACATATTTAAACTTTACTTTTGACAGAAGTGTTCCTTGTGTTTGCCAAAAACTCATGCACAGACAGAGAAATGTACAGTATGTTATGTTACATTTGTTATGTCATATTTGGAGTCAGGCTGTTGATCCCATAGACGTCTTACTCCCTGTTAAATTGTTCTAGCAGTGGGGCTGCATATATAAAGTGCTGTCACAGATATGCAATGCGTATAAGAATCCATTGTGTTGAACCATGTTTTAAAGCTGAGGCCAAGCAGAAATAATGCTTAAAGCCATCAGTGAAAAAAATGAGTCTGCGTTTTGAGCGTTTTGAGCTTTGCACCTTTTAAAAAGGTCTCTAAGACTCAACATAAAACAACAGGATGAAGTAGGATCAGAACTATTTCTGTTTCTGTGATTGATTTGGAGTGAATGTAGCAGGATGCCAGGCTAGTAAACTGCAAATGGCAGTAAATCCTTAAACTCCTGTCTCTGTTTCATGTCAACATGTGAAAGAAGAGTAGCATATTAGCATCCACTGTGCCGCCTTAAATCACAGCAAGCATACATAGAGCATTTTAACCCAAAGCCGTATTAGTCTCGAGTTTGTATTATCAGTAAATCTTTCAAAGCTTTCTGAGGTTTAAACTAACCAAAATCCCATCCTTAAGTAATCAAACTATGCATTGCTCTGCTCATTTGAGCACCTGCTCTGCAAACATCCACATCTCAACTGTATTCACAGTCTGAGGTGGGTGCTGTCACAAGCAGCATTCCTGCCCACTCTGCTGTAATGTCTGTGTCTGTTTAGAGGGGTGGGGGTTGGAGGGAGTGTTTGGGGTCTGTTGTACAGTAATTGGGTGTAAAACAGGTGGCGCACTGTTGACACTGCAGAGAAGCATGTAAAAAATGTGCTGCTGCCATGCAATCACAAAAGGAAAAGGCTGGCAGTTGACTTAGACGTTTAATCACGGTGTTGGGTGATAAGGAGAGGATCAAACGGAGGCACGGAAAGCCAAGAATAACAGGGAGAGCCACCTAACGCTCCACAGAGGGATTCCTGGTGGAGCCGGGCCAAGGCACTGACAGAGCTGGTGGCTGGTTATCACACTGGCTTTGGGTTGTAGAGGTATAAGCGAGCAGGAAGCTGAGGATTCAGGAGCTCAGTGGGCTCCCTTATTGTTTTCTGGATTCATTATGTCCCTCTGCTCCATGCGCTCTTTTGTTCTTTTGGTCAAGTTTCCACCAAGGGGTGGACTACACATGGCACCATAATGGGATGATCGCTGGGAGGTCCTGCTGCTCTTAATGTCAATTAATGACAGAAATGCATTAGAAAGACTGAATGTATGCGGACAGCACAGCCCGTTCAGACAGTGATGTGAAGGCTTTCTCATGTTTTATCAGGAAAGGAGCTGAGTGTTGTCTTCAGAGGACCTGAGCTGAGCACACGGGAAGAATAAGCCTGTTGTTCTGATGTGATAAAGATGAGTTACTTGATACAGTTCATGTCTCCACATAAAACACTATGCATCACTCAACATGTTAAGAGACGCATAATTTACCGTTTGAAAAATCACATTTGGCGAACGTATACGCGCGGTTCCCTATAGGTCGTCCCCTGAGCGCACAGCGCGCACCACTGATCAGGGATCCAGTTACCAACTTCAGCCGACACCGGGCCACGTGACTCAGGTCCTCCTCGTTTTAAAAAGAGCTGCTACCCTGCAATTTCCCTCCAGAGCTTCAAAGAGGTGCTATATGCCTCCCCTGTGCCAGATGACCGACTTGAGCACCTTTAGCACCTTCAGTGTCAGAGGGACAACTACCAGAGAGTGCGGCGCGACAACAAAAGTCACTTTGCCAATCTGCTAATGGTGCGCCGGACCGAGTCTTTTGAGCTGCAACCACGTTTCTGCTCGGGTAAGTCGGATAAGTTGCATCCTGCAAAGGAGCCCGATCGGCATCACCCGTCTCTGATCCCCCGGCCAAGGATGGACCACGGGAGCGCATTTCGCGCCTCCGTTTTACTGGCTTGTGTGATAATCTGCAGCAACGTGCTATGTCCCGTCGGTGCCTATCTCTACAACAACCGCTACGCAGGGTGAGTAAAGACCCCCATTCATTTCTGGGGCTCACTAGAGCCTGATAGAGCCCACTGAGCTGCAGGAAAAGCGCACAGCAGAGAAGTTTTCTGCAGAGACCTCCACACCAAGAGACGGGCTTTATCTTATGCGAAGCGCACGGTGAATGAACAAAGAAAGTCTTTATGATTACCATCTGTCCTATCTTTTTGGGACATATTTCCTGTTTGAGACATAATATAAAGCTTTTAGTTGACCCTGTTGTCTGGTGGCACGTTGGATAAGCCTGTATCTGCTGCAGAGAGGCACTCAGATTGCTCATGATAGGCACAGATGACACAGGGGACGCTTACAGCAACAGCGGCCTGTCAAACTGCTCAAAGTATTCATTTCAAAAATTATAGCTGTACGATGGCAGCAACTCCCAGCTCTCTTCATGCAACCATGTTCTGTGATCACAAGAGGGAACAAATTTGTCATAACAGTCATTTTTGTCAAGAGCGCTGGCACACCAGTCTGTCTGCGTGTTTACCAGGCTGAATGTGGGGCACGCACAGTCCTCCACCTGGACCCTAAAAGGAGCTACACTCAGGATTTGACCTTGAATGTGAAATCAGGGGAGCAATTGGACAAATAGATGGTCTCCATTCGGGCCATCTGGAGCTGAACACATATAGTAATTTGGGTAAACATATAGAAGGCATGACTGAGACGTGTAAGGGTTTATGGTCTGTTTTTCAAAAGAGCTTTTGATGTAGATTGGTGGGCGCAGAGAGGGAGACCACCTCAGCTGGAAACTCCCTCCTCGTCTGTCTCAAACAACGTATATCTTGGATACGCTCCAAAGATTGTGTAGCTCACACCACCTCTGGTTTGACACTAAAAGTCCCAATACATAGCACTGTGGGGGCAAGTTTCACTCAGAAATGAGGGGTGTGTTGGGTGTTGTTCTACTCCGCCTCACAGTGAGGGTTTAGTCTAAAAAGTAGACCAAACATGTCTTGAACGTCTCGACATTAAGGAGAAAAGATTATTGTATGAGATAACAGCATCTACACATTGAGGAGTCAGCGTCTTGCTTTAAGGAGTGGATCTGAAAGGCAAATTGCTTCCATCCCAGCGCGAGCAGTGCTGTGGGAATGAACAGACTGACAACTTAAGGACAGCTTTAGCTCAGAAAGCCCTGCAGCTGGTAGATGCACAAGCACAAGGCCTTTGCCAGGCCTGCACTGTAACAAAAACAGTCTGTCATCTTTGAGAATGGCTAAAAGATGAAGAAATGGTTCAGTTTGGACTACAGCAGAGCTCTGGGGCTCTGCTTATTTTCTCAGGGACTGTGGTGTGGAAAAAAAAAAAAAGTCCTGCAAATTTGATATGCAATATGACTGATATTTCTCTGATGTTTCAGACACAGAGAACAGACTGTAATAAAAGAATATACAACAAGCTTTTGAAGTTTGAAATCCATCTAGATTCACAAAACCGAACATCTTAGTTTTCCCAGTTTTGATCACATCCCAGCGTTATTTCCACCTCCAAAAACCACCTGCAGCACTTTGAAGTCCATCTCCTATCGCCACCGTCGCCATGGAAACGGGCTGTTTTTCGGCAGTGTGTGGCGGTCACTGAAATGGGGTGGCCGCTCACGTGGGACACCCTGGACCCTTTTGTTCCTCAAACCTCAGAGTGGCCCACTGCCACCTTTGTTCAGGGGGGCCCAACTTCCTGTGTGACACATTGTAAAAAGCTCTTTGGAACAAGCCAAACGGATAAGAGGAAGACATGGAGAGAGAGAGAGAGAGAGAGAGAGAGAGAGAGAGAGAGAGAGAGAGAAGAGGTCTCAAAAAGACATGAAAGAGGAAGCACATGCAAGCAGCTCGGCAGACACAGAGAGCCTGTAATTAAGAGACTGTAATGAATTATTGGCAGCGTGTTAGCTTGAAGGTTAATCCCAGGTACTGAAAGTTACACTGTCAGATCACCGTGAGGATAAAGAGCATCTTTGTTTCTTAGCAAGGCGATGCAAAAGATGTGGTTTGCAGATTGTGTGAGAAACACTCTCAAGCTTCTCTATCTGCTTACAGTTTTTGTAGCAATCATCTGCCAAGACCGTCATGTAGAGAATGATATGACTGCATAATGATTTTTATATTGAATTATAACAAACTCAGCAACATAATAATGTCATTACTTGTTTTCCGCAGTTGACTAAAATGAAATTGTTCTTTATTCCTGATGAAAAAATTGAATTAAGTGCTCGAAATCAGCGTCATTGTGTTTTTAATCTGACCACAGATGTTTAACTCAAGCCTCATCCTGTTATGAATTTTGACTAAACAAACTCCAGTGATTGAGCATTTATCTGTTTTAACCAGCCAAACACCTTCAGAGCACCACACATAATACAGAAAGCAATCAGATTTCAGCAGTCGGTCCCATGTATGTATGCAATGTCCACTCACATTATGTGTTCTGCCTGCTTTTCACGTCTGTGTACAGCACATATCGGTATGCACTTTATGTATTTACGGCACGGAAATGTGAAACAGCTGCTGCTACTGTACCTGCCAAAGAATAGTTCCAGCCAGGTGCTACCTGCAGAAGCGATGAAATCTGATCCTATAATGCTGTCTCACACAGGTTGTTTGACTGAGGTTTGCCCCTGTCATCTATAGGATAGACGAACCGCCCTACAAAAGAGGAGCCGCCCATTTCACCGTCAAACATCTGCTATTATGTCACCTTCAATCAGCACAAAAGGAGGCTGCATTAGCTGTGACTTCATGGCCCCAAATGTTTTTTAAATGAAAATGGATCCAAGCCCTGCTGCAGTGAATGTTAGCGCTGTAAAAACCCCTCTGGGGCACTTTGATCCCAGTTGTAAGCCGACACCTCTGTTGCTTTTGCAGCGATCAAGTCTTCAGGATAACTCCGAGCAATGACGAGGAGGTCCAAGTGCTCAAGAACATTCTGGGACATATGAAGGTTAGCGCATATTTTTTTCCTTTATTTCCTTTTTTTAATTGTTGTTGAAGTCTTTTTAGATTAGATCGCAACCCCGATTCCAGAAAGGTTAGCGCGCTGTACAAATAAAAACAGAATGCAGTCATTTGCAAACACACTGTGCTCCTGAGTCCATGTAAAATTACCTTTCATACAATCATGTGTTCACAAAGCAGTGAAGCTCGCTCCAACCTCGCTTGTTAACGACTGAGCCTCTCCAGGATGCTCCTTTCATACCCAATCATGATACTGTTACCTTACCGATGAACCTGTTTGCCTTCAGCTTAGCACCAGAAGTGCAAAAAGAATTGAAGTGCAGAGCAATGTGCATATGCATAGAGGCATGAATAGAGTATGAACTGTATTACCAGAGTGAGATGAAAACACTTGCACACAGAATGCGTAGCCGTTACAGTTACAGCCATATTGAAATGTTTTATGTGTTATTATTCTGCTCACAGCCTGTTGGCTCCCAGCGGTCTTTCTGTGACACATGAACAGCAGTCTGAGTGAGGCGTGATGCTGATGGTAAAGGGTCGAGGGGTGATGTGACAGAGGGCGGGGGACAACGATAGGCAAGACAGAGAGAGCAGCCGAGTGTGGTGGTCCGTCACAGCCAGGACGTATTCCCTGCCCGAGAGACTGAGACACTGCTGATAGGATGCTCTGTATCGGTTTCAGAGAGAAACCCAGAGAGAAGAGTGGGAGGGAAAATGTAAAACGTTTCTTCATAATGACGCTGAATGTTTGGAAACTATATGAACATGTGTTTCAAAGATATTGAAATTAGGAAGGGAAACCCTGGAGGACACGAAGGCCTCGCCTGTTTTCTCAAATTCATTTGGGAGTAATTACCCATCAGCCTCCGGAGCACGGACGACCTTCCTTTGCACATTGTTCTAGTTTGCAAATACACAGAAAAGACTGTTTGTAAAGCTTAACAGGGATGATGCAATGCGAGGCATTCTTATTTGGCAAGCGGTCATAGAAATGCTTTGAGTTATTGATTGAACAGTTGATTTACTACATTTTTTAAAATCATTTTATATGAAGCTGATTATACCAGCTGGGATATCTCAAAGCATCAGCTAGCAGCTAACAGCTAGCAGGTAAATTGTAGCCCCATATGTCCCAAAAATCCCAAATATCCCTTTGATTTCTACTTTTGAGGGAACTGTCATTTGGGGGTTTTGGCAACCACCAAGATTTGTACTCTACAGATAAAAACATGCACATTTTTTAGGCTGCTTGCAGTATTTTTAGACTTGAGGTTTAAAATTTGCGAAACAGACGACTCATTTAGTGTTTCTTCAGAATTATAATCATTGTGAGGAGTGCTTTGGAATATAATTCAGAGCTTTCAGCTGCATCTCTCTGTCTTCTGTCTTTTAGTACCATGTCAGATTTTATTTTATGGGCCTCTCTCCTCGGACGTTTCCTTGAAATAACTATGTAATCTGCTACTAATTATAAAGAAAGTGAAGAGCTAAGTTCTGTGACTGATGCTTTAGTCAGAGTTTAGTTATTTGAGTTATTTATGTTCAGAACAAAAGACAGCATTATTGAAAAGCTAATTAAAACAAATCTGGAAAATCAAATTAAAAGAGTTTCTTTGGGAGCTTGCAGAGATTTTGATCTCAGAATTTCTGCCCCGTGGCAGTGTGGTTTGTGTCTCCACTGTGGTCTGCTCGGGTTGTATTTGTGCAGCCAGATGCCTCATCGACATATATGAAAGACGTCTGTTCAGGTCAGGCTTTCGTTCAGTGGTCCAGAACCAATACAGCTCTCAGCCGGGAAGGAGCATAAGAAGGCAAAAGAGGATTCAGTAAATGTATAGGATGCAGTGAAGGGCGGGACAGAGCCAGACTGCTGGTCAGGACCTGGCTGCAGTTTCATGCTTGTAAGGGCAGCGGACACGGTGCTCCGAGGCCAACCGAGGCAGCGGCAGCTACTGTTTGGACAGCTGTGGACGTGTGTTTTCAGCAGCTTAGCCACACTGCCGTGCCTCCAGTGCCGGAGTCGAACTTTTCAGTCTCAGGCTAGGCATGAGGTCAAATAATAAGTCAAGATCAGGTCCATCATTAGCAAAATGAGACGTTTCTTCAAGTCTAAAGCCATTTACATTTTGTCTAGCAGCAACAGTTCAGGATAAATCGAAGCAGCATAGATGGCAGATAGCATGAGCTGTGAAAGCCACCATGGCTGATCACCTGCAGTCTGTCTGACCTACAGAAACTGCATTAATATGTAATACACGTTTACAGTAAACCTCACAATCCCATGTGTGTTTGACTGACAGGTGAACTCTGAGCAGCCGAGAGAGGAAACACAACAGCTCCTGAATGCACCCAGTAGAGCAAATACCATCACCAAAGCTATGCATTGTCAAGATAAGATATTTCGACGTGTTGGATTTTCACAAAAAGTTAATAATTACTTTTGCGCGTCATTACCGTTTCAGTTCTTGGAGAACATTTTTGTGACTGTACCTGAAATGGGACGTGAGATATTGCCTGTCAGTTCCAGCAGCCAAAACTAACTTTATCAATTCATTATTTGACCTATAAAATTTCTGAAAGAACAAGCTGATGGCTTCAGGTTGCTTGTTTTGCCTGACAAACACCCCAAAACACAAGATGTTTAGTTTATTAATACAAAAGACAAAGAAAAGAAGCAAATCCTCACAATAGGGAAGCTGCCCAGTTCAATAAGTGGTATACTTTAGTGTGTTAGAAATATAAGTTAAACACAGAAAAGTCACCAGATGTACACTTTTTTACTTCTGAAGAGATGTCATTAAGTTCTGCTTAAATGTATTAAAAATGCATATTCTATTTCTGCAATAAGTAGTGCTTAAGTATACTTTATTTTGCATGTATTCTAAATTGTGCTTAAGCTTAATTTTTAAAAGTGTGCTCAATTACACATACTTTTAATAGTAATAAAGTGTACTTATAAAAAATAGACTTATTTTCAAGTCTTTTATAATACACTCTAATTTTAGCATGCTTAATTAAAGTGTACTTTAATTTCACCTCATTTTGATTAATTGATGCTCTAATACGACACGGTGTACATGAGTACATGTGTACTTGAGTACACTTTAGTATGCTTGAAGGCAACAAAAATTGCACAAAATGTACTCAAAAAGTCTAATTTAAAGTACAATATTTTCATCCAGGTGGAGTTAGAAATTATGTTTTTTGGGGTTAAAATAAATTGATCATTGAAACAGTTACTGGTTATTTTTTCTGTCCATCAACTGATTGATTAATGAGCTAATTGTTTCAGAACTGAACTGAAATATGTAGAAATCTCCAGTGGCTCCGTGTTGCTGGGAGGGAGCAACGACACTCAATTAGTGACTTTCTCTGTCCTGAATCACACAAGCTTAGTTTGAACTATTCCAGGCGTTAAATCTGTGAAGCAGATGCACTATTATCTGAGCAGTCATTGGCTGCTGTCATTGCATCCTACTAATTGTTCCGTGATTTACAGTCTGTGAAGCAGATTCAGCATTTGTCAACAGCTGAGTTCATTATAACTGTCTGTCTGTCTGTCTGTCTGTCTGTCTGTCTGTCTGTCTGTCTGTCCTGCTGTTGTGGGAGAGGACAGACTGTTGTTTGTCTTGAGGACAGACTTCACATTTAAACACGGCCAATGTTTTTAAAAACATTTTTGCAGGTCGGTCGATTTGACTCTGTTGTTCCTGATTGAAAAACAGACCTAAAGTGGTGAAGAGACTTAACACAAGAGACTCTAACTCTGCTTAGACGCCGTTGTTCGTTCGTGAGCTTCGGAGGTGCTGGCGGGTGGATTTTCTTACCTTTGGACAGAGCCGTGCTAACTGTTTCCCCCTGTTTCCATTGTTTGTGCTAAGCTATGCTAACCATCTGCAGGCTGTAGCTTCACATAAACTATGCAGACACGAGTTTGCTATTAATCTAACACTCAGCAAGAAAGTGGGTGGATGTAGTTTGCTTATAATACATGTTAGTATAACGCATATTTATGAAGGACTGCTTTACTTTAATGAACTTGTTTTCTTTTACTTGACACATTAACTGGCAGCTACAGCTTCACCTCATCTGCCTTGAGGAAAGCCAGCTCTTTTTTATTGAACTATAACTTTTCCTTTCTTGTTCTGCCCATGCCAGTGTTACATCAACCAAAACAACACAAATTCAATTTATAGCTACCCTGTATACACAGACACACAGAGACACATTAAAAAAGAAGAATCGCGTAAAACAATCAGCAGACAGAGAATGCAACTTTAGGGCTCATGAAATCACCTATAAAAATTTTAAATTGAGAGGATTGTTTGTGAGGAGTCGTGTTATCTGATCAGGGATATTTAAGTGCCTTTTAGGCGTATGTGTTTTGGATTTGTTTGGCTAACAGAGCGGCAGCGCTGGAACATTTGCGGTACTTAACCATTTGGAAACGCCATAAAAGTGCAACAGCAGAGGGCGGTTGATCCTCAAGGGCACCAAACATTCCCGGCTGAGGATTTTCTACCCCTCTGGCTCTAAACAAAGTTAAATTAATCTGGTATGCATTCTGTAAACCATTAAACCAATTGACACATTAACAAGCATGTGTGCCAGCCTGCGTGTCTCTGCCCCCATGCTATACTACAAATGAAAGCCAGCTGAGGACGCTCACACGTCTGCAAACACAGAGACGCTGAATACACCCCATTCTCTGTGCAGTGACTACTGTGCGTATCATGTGTAGATCAGTGCTTTCCTATTTGCTCTGAAATTCTTCGTCTTTCTTTTAGTTTCTCTCCCTCTCTCTGTTATTTTATCGCTTACCCCCATGGTGTCTGTGTTTATATAGTTGGCTAGCGTCGGCGATGGGCCGTCTGTTTCAGCTAAAGCTAACAGACCCCGCTATCACGCCTTGATAACAGGCACTGAAAGACAGGATTTCTGTTGCTAGTATGAGGTCAAACAGTAAAGAGGAAGCAGAGGGAGAGCCAGTCGCTGCAGGTTGTTAATGGGACACGTCTGAGTGCGTTTTGCCCCATTAACGCTGTAGAGTCATCAACATTCCCCTGATTTAGCTCATCGCTTGAAGGAAGAGACCAGAGGAATGTTAAACTGTTCAGGTCTTAACAAAACAGTTCGGCCGTCATCATCACCAAATGTTTTGGTGCTATTTTAAACACCCAGAAGATAAGAGAGTAAGGTCTTTTTTTGGAGCCAGTTCTTTTAAACATGCTCTTTAACCTTTAATTTCACATCTACACTACGGAGTCAATGATGAGGCAGTGAAGTCCAGACTTATTTTCATGGTGGTTTTTGTTGTTTTTGTTAAGTGGATCAGATATCCTAACCATAGCAGATCCAAACATAGATTCTTTTTGGTTTCATTATAACATTCAGTGTTTCCACAATCAGTTATATTTGTTTGGCCACAGCTGGCCACAGTAATGCCCTGCCTCATCATTTATGTCCTTGCAGTGTGGTATACAGATTTGACATTTGGGGTAAAGAGAGCAGTGGTTTTGGATTGGGATGTGGCCGAGCAGCATCATACATCCTTCATCAATAAATTCACCACCAAATCAGACAGAAAAGAAGAAATAAAATAATGAAGTCAATCAAAACTCTTTCATTGTGATATAACAATACGCGGCACCATTGTTGTAATCCCTTCAATATTTCTTGGTGTGTGATCAGTGCTGAAAGTCGATGAGCAGGGCCATTGGATGTCCTCTCCCTCAGTATAAAATCGTGCTGGGTTTTTGTGTCTCTGTCACCCCAGGTCTAATATATTTGTCCTGTTCCTTTAGGTGGACTTCTGGCAGCCCAACAGCGCGACTCTAATCTGTCAAAATGCCACCGTGGATGTCCATGTGAGGCGCAACGACACTCGAGGTTTACATGCACGCTTAAAGCAGGAGCGTATTGATTATCGGTAAGACTGGAGTGACCACCTGCCATAAGCACAGGCACATACGACAGCGCACATGCGTGCGTACTCTCACACATTTGTTAATCTTGTTAGCAGAGTTTCTACACCCCGAGACACATCTGTTATCCAAAGGTGGTGGCAATTACCCGGCTTCCTGCAGCCAGAATGTATGATTTGCACATGCAGAGTCGACAATAGTTTGCATGCAAAAGTCTGCGTTTCCTCAAAGCTGGGACACACAAAGACACACACCCTGTACATCACAGCCTCTCTCCCAATCTGCTCCAAAATACAACCCTTTCATCTCTCGACATCATCCCTCATCAAAATTAACGTTGAAATGACCGAGGTTTATCAAAGCAGCCGCAGCCGCAGCTAGAAAGAATTCCATTGTCATCTGAGTCCTCGGGGAGGAATTGCAGATCGGAGGATGATGAGGACGGGTTTGGGTTTTTTTTCACTCCTCTGTGTCGGTTGCCTGAGAAAATGGTTTACACTGCAGGGGACAGTCTTTGGTTTTGAGGGAACGAGGCGTCAATGATCTAATTTTACTCTCAGGCAAATAATCCAACATGTTTCATGTTTTTGAGGTAGTTATGGATACAAATGTATATATAAGGACCTCCTGAGGAAGTGTACTTCTGGCTGCCCACATAGCTGCTATGAAAACAGATCTGTTTTAGATTGGAGTGGGAAGTGAAGAGGCGCAGGGTCTGATCAGGCCCGAGAGCAGCCTATAAAACAGATAATGACCATGATAATTGTGGTTCTGGTTAATTTGCAACACATTTCATTTACTGTTAGACAGCAGCGGCATAACTAGCATCATTTGTGCTGTCAAACACGGTGAGCGCTGATGCAGAAAACTGGTTCGGATGTCGGAAAAGAACAGGATGAGTGAGAGCAGTTACGTAATTGGTGTTAGGAATGAGTCAACAATAAATCCAGGACCCATGATCCACCACCTTATACCAGCCCTCAACACCCATTAGCTATATTATGTCCTAGACCTCCTGGAACTAATCGTTAAATATCTGCGAATTCCATCCTCTCACATGAAGTTAGAGCTGGTGGTGTGGGCAAAGTGTCAGAGCTTCAAACATGTCACCTGTGCATGCAAACGTCAAAAACCTAGAAATTTTGTCTTTTTTTATTGTCTGTTTTATTCTACATGTTCAGTTTTTTTTACCTCTCCTTTTTATTCTGCTGCTGTAACAATTAAATTTGCCCAGCATGCGATAAAAAAAAGTCTTATCTTACCTTATCTTATCATAACTTATCTTACAGCACCTACACTAAAATACAGTAATGTCGGGCCTGATTATGACAACAGGCTCGGTATTATTGGCTCACAAATAATTCAAGACGTGGATAAGCAGCAACCCAAACAGGCAACCCAAAGTGTTCATTAATGACTTATTATTATCACAATACAGTAGCTACAACTTATAATGCATCCATAAAGTATGTATTTTTGAAAAGTGGTACCAACATATGTACAAATTCCAATATTAAAATCAATATTTCTCAAGTCAGCACCTGCTTGTCAGTGAGTCTACTCATGTCCTTGAATGTTATTGGTGAGGATGTTACAGTGGTTGGCTGTCACGTCCATCATGCGTCTGACTCCCTCTCTTCCAACCACAGGGTGTTTATCTCCAATCTACAGAAGGAAATTGAAAAGCAGACGGGATATCGCTCCTCTCGCAAGCGGAGGTCAGAGTCTCAGTATGACTACGAGGTTTACCACTCTCTGGAAGAGGTAGATGTGAAGCCCACCATCTACCCGCCTATCTCTCACGCTCCTCTGCTCTCTCGCACGCACAGAGTAAACAAACATCCTCTCCAAGGTGCTCTCAAACTCCCAATTACCCCATTCCACGGGTCTGCCTCCCAAATGCCTCACGCGCTCTCACACACAGAGACGAGCACTCTGCTTCAGACACTTCACAGCTTTAAAGTGTTTATTTTCCCAGCTCGATCGGGGCTCCTGGTACATGAATCTGTCACTCACACACACACACACACACACACACACACACACACACACACACACACACACACACACACACACACACACATCCGGAGAGCCTACACAAATCTTTGGCACTGTCAGCTTGGATCCTCTTCTTTTCTGTGCGCCTGTGCAGACACAACATACAGACAAAGACACAACCCCACACAAATGCACATACTCCACCGGCACGCATATACATGGATGCACATTACAGTACATGCATAAACATCTCTGTCTGTGCTAGTACTTGATATACTACTATGTCTTAAGAGTCTTAATATTTGTCATAGATGGTCTGAAGAATGAAATTCCCCATCTGCTGTTGAGACCTTGCAAACAAACCCTTGAGTGACATTCACTCTTCGACATTATTTTCCGTCCTGCAGATCCAGAGCTGGATGTTTGAGGTGAACAGAACCCACTCCGACCTGGTTGACATGTTCTCCATCGGGAAGTCGTACGAGGGAAGACCGCTTTATGTGCTTCAGGTAGGAGAGAAAGCATGTGACATACACGTTAGACATGACACAGAAAGACACACAGGTACATGCACACTGGTGCTACTCTGAGGCTGTCAGCGCCTCTCTCCTGTCAGATAGGAAAGAGAAGTCGTCATCAGAAGAAAGCCGTGTGGATCGACTGTGGCGTCCATGCCAGAGAGTGGATAGGACCTGCGTTCTGCCAGTGGTTTGTCAAAGAGGTACTCTTATTTTTCTACTCTGCATATTCAACTATGGATTGTTTGCATCAATGCATATTTCAGAAATGTCTTAACAGGAGCATATAGCTAAGTGATAGCCTGTAGAAAGCAGTCTGTGATGTTTGGTCTCTGGGGTCCACACAACGTGAACATCTGTTCACTTGTCATGCACAGTTATGCAGATACTGAGGAATACACTTTATTGTTCAGATGTTGAACATAACTCAGGCGTTTACACCAGCTCCATCACGCCCTTAAAGTCTTAGTTAGTACCCTCTGAAGTGCGGACGGTACCAGACCAGAGCCCGACATTAACTGCAAGAGCCTTTAATGGCTCGTTTTATACTATTTAGACGCCAGATGAGTGGGATTTGCAGCATGGTGCAATATGTGCCAGAACATTAAGATAATTAAAGAAAAGTGTATGAGTATCAAGAGTCACAGACCATTTTAAGGAATTGAGAAAATAACAGCTTCAACATCTGCCATTATAAAGTAGTGGATGCACATCCTAAAGACTAGCTCGCCTTGGCTTTACTGGACGTTTTTAAAGCAACAGTTCTTCATGCTCTCTCATTCTGATGGTTTAGTTATGACTTATGATGGAGGGTTGAACCAAAATATATGACTAATTCACCATAGGACACATACATGACATTACAAGACCTTCGTGAGTGAATAACAGCGTCACATAAACATGAAGAAGACAAGAAAAAAACAAAGATGCTCCACTTGGCTTAAATCTATGAATCCACTGTAATGTAGTAACTAAAGTTGGCCACTGGAGGTCAGGGTGCCATCTTTATTAAAGGTTTAAAGCAGTTAACCTTGAATCTAAGCAGACTATCAGAAGTACTAGCCCAGTGCCCAGATCTCCTCTCAATCCTCATCTATAGTCTGAGTACTAACCTGCTTCATTTCAGTTGCTTCATGTAAAGAAGTGTGACAGCAATCATGCACGAGGTTAGAACTTAATGCATATCTCATGAGACAATGCTCCATCATCAGACTGTTTTATTTTATAATTTAAGGCCATCAGCTCATACCAGCATGACTCTGTGATGAGACGACTGCTTAACCAGCTCAACTTCTACATCATGCCCGTCTTCAATGTGGATGGATATCATTTCAGCTGGACCACGGTACTGGAGCTCTTTCTAAATGCACAATTCAGACTTTATTTTTTCAGGTGCATGTACATATGTGCATTTTTTTTTTTTTTTTTTTTTTTTTAATAGATTTTGAATATTTTCAAGGCAGCATACCAAATGTTTTGTGTCCGTGTGGATCACAACTTACACAGTAATTGAAAAACTAAATAGCAGAGAGATAACAATGTGTTTTCTGTCATCGGGCAGCCCTTATCTCTGCGTCTATGTATCCTTCAGTGAAAATAATGCTCGTGAAAAATGCCCCTCAACTCCTTCCTGCAGATGTACCTTTAGTAATGGACCAGCCGGAGCAGAGAGAGTGACAGATGGATTATTTTGGAGATGGCAGGTAGCTCCATTTGTTCAGCGAGTCTGACAATCATGTTTCCCCTGTAGGATCGGTTCTGGAGGAAAACACGGTCCAAAAATCACAAATTCCACTGCCGGGGAGTGGACGCTAACAGAAACTGGAAAGTGAAATGGTGTGGTGAGTTTGATCAAGTTCAGCTTATATCTGAGGAAAATCCCTCTCTCTCTCACTCTCACACAGCACAAGGACACTTGGCAAGGCGCTCCCCGTAGTCTGTTGCTGATGTAGTCTTCTCTGTCTATTAATCAGTGTAAGCTGTGGGTGAAATATTTGTGTGCTGACAACAATGTGTGTTTGATGTCATTTAGTCTCTGGTGGGAGGTGGGTGCGGGGTTCTGCTGAATCATCATCACTCCGGGAGGGCTCTGAGAATATAACAAAGAAATTTGCAATGCAGACGCACACATGGAGATTTGATGTGAGCAGAGAGAAAGTGAAGAGGACTATTAGCTCACAAATTGGCTATTTGAGTTCTGCATTTGAAAGTTTTTCTTCAAGGGAACCTGCTATCAGTGAAATTATGTGTTTGGTAGAGAAAAGGAGGTACAGTAATATATGTATAACAATGTTTGTGCCGCCATGTGGTGTATGATTGCTAGAGAAGTTTATTAATACACAATGTCACCAAATTGCTTCTACTATGCATAGATAGGACTTATTTCAAGATGACTCTTACATGCAAACATCAGTGTAGCCTGTAATGTTTGGCACTGCACACTGTAAAAAGAGGTCACATTACTGGGAAGTGATTAAGCCTCATTGACTGCTGAAATAACTGCAAATAAAGTAGAAATAACAGCAGTCACTCCACGCGCAGTCCCTTTTCTACAAGTTCAGGTTTAAATTAAACTTTAATACGCTTGAAGATCTCTTTCAGTCTGCTCTTTTCTGCTCCATGTGAAGGCTTTCAGAACAAGTCTGCTCTTGTAAATAGGTCATTTACGTCATTCAGAGGTACCGATGTTCACTGTTTAGAGCCACAAACATCACATCAGAAGTAACCAGAATCCTTTATTTCTCTTGGAAGGTCATGACAGTGGGTTCGGTGCTTCTGCAAAGCATATAATTGTCTTTGGCTTCTTTATTATAACGTGACTGTGAGGATCTCTGCATTAGTTTTGCCCCCACAATATCGCTCTCTACGTCCTTGCACTGCCTGCTCAGTCACTGTAATGTCCAGAATATAGAGAATCTAACACCTGGCTTCTGAAAACCTGATTTAGATCTGTGCATGGAAATCTGACTCTTCATGCATTTCCCCCTCATGTCCTCCCCCAGACGAGGGTGCCTCCTCTCATCCCTGCGACGACACCTACTGCGGCCCCTTCCCAGAGTCTGAACCTGAAGTCAAGGCCGTCGCCAAGTTCTTGCGCAAGCACAAGAAACGTGTCAAAGCATACATATCCATCCACGCCTACGCCCAAATGCTGCTTTACCCTTATTCCTACAAATATGCCACTATCCCCAACTTCAGCTGCGTGGTAAGAGAGCCGTTGTGTGACGATAAACTGATAATCGATAAGTCTTTATATAAGATGATATTCTTATCCATCATATGAGTCGACTTCTGCGTGGTCTTATGTTGGAGTTGCTTAACAGGAACACCTTGATATCAAATCCTGCTGTGAAGACATTCAGTATATGGGATCACTGATGAGCCACCTTGTGTTTTCACTGTCCAGGAGTCAGCAGCTCATAATGCAGTGACAGCCCTGTACTCTGCCTACGGAGTGAAGTACAGATATGGACCTGCCTCCACAACTCTGTGTGAGTACTGCTCTGTCTCTTCATTTTAAGTTTAGAAAGAGGGACCAAATTGATGATTCGTCATGTCGTACCTGAATATTTTCTGCCCTCCTTCCCACCATGTCTGTGGTTTTTGTAAATGGATCCTTATTCGTGTCATGAATTACAGGCGAATTTCAATCAGTTCTGTCTGTCTTGCACTGCATGCACCCACTGAGACGAGCTAGATGAAGATGTCACACCGATAAGAACGATGCCTTCGGGATCACCTGAAGTTAAATCAATTTGTCGCCAGCAGTGTAGGAAGAAGAATTAAGCAAAAGTAGCAAGACCACACTCTGAAAAACATAAAAACTTTTAGGTACAAATGCAGAAGTATTAGCATCTGCTGTCAGGATTACAGTATTACACTGCGTATTCATATATAAGCTATACTATGAGGCTGTTTTAACAATGCAACGTATTTTATGAACTGCTCGTATGCTTTATGCGTAAAATCTTAATCTTAAAGTACCTCAGAACATGATTGTACTCGGCACTGTCATTGGTACTCTGTTACATTTCCTAATGCTTATCTATTACAATGCTGTTCTTAGCTTTTCTTGTTCTGTTTGTTGAACGTCCTCACAGATGTCAGCTCAGGCAGCTCTATAGACTGGGCCTACAGAAACGGGATCCCGTACACGTTCGCTTTCGAGTTGAGGGATACAGGGTACTTCGGCTTCCTCCTACCTGAATCCCTGATCAGCCCCACCTGCACTGAGACTATGAGGGCAGTGAAGGCCATTGCATCAGGGCTGCTGAAGAAGTGTGAGACACACAGGGACAGATTTCCATATATATGACCGCACCGCAGCTCCACCCCCACAGTCACTGATCTCGACACCTCATATCCCTCCCGAGACTTCATATTCCTCGCAGATATTATCAGGTGATGAGTTGACAAGGTGCAGCAAAGCATGAATTTTAATTTGCTTTTCTTGTTTTTGGAGGTTGTTCGCATTATTTTTCATTTCTGATGAGATATGAACTGATGGCGGTGGGCCAATAACTGGGAATCTTCTGAGCGACCAGCCTGTTTATATACAATAAGACCCCACATACAGTGTTGGAGGGCATGCTGCAGGATCAGAGGGTCATTATATGAATTCCTCTCCAGCGTGCAGCCCGAACGTTGCTCTCCACTTCAAGAGGAAAGGCGTAATGCAGACTCTTCCATAATATAAGCTTTTTCCAGTGAATGGTGGTCGTGTGAGCACTTGTCACAATACAGCAGCACTTTTTGTTTTTTAAAGATACACCTAAAGTTTTCCAAAAAAATGTGTTTTCAGAAGAACTGTTTTTATTGAATATAACCCGATCTCTATTTTTATTCTGCTTTTTATTATAAGGAAGTTAGTCCTATCAAGTGCCGGGTTAGATTTTTGACTATAATGCCGGTGTATTAATGCCTTTATTACTGCAACGTTGTTGGTGTACATGATATGCTATCGCCTGATAATCTTGGATTTGGTTTAAACTGAGAGATCTGGAAAGAATGACCTGTCACTTCAGCAGCTCACTGTGTCATTACTCAGGTACGGATCAATGACAGAGTCAGAAATGTTTACCTTTGACTGATGCTTAATATGAGATTCTAATAAGTGTCTGACTTGAATAAATGTTGTTATATAACACAATAAATGTTCATGTCATATTAATCTCATCTTTGCATCTGTGCTTCTCACAACGATCAGTCTGTTATGCCCATATTTATGTTTTATACATGCACATGCTGGAGGGGATGTTTGGTAATAAACATTTCAGCCGTGCAGCTTTCATTATGATTGTCTCATTGACCTTTTTTAATTAGAAAATGATACTTTAAGCACAACACATTAAATCAAGCTCTCTCTCTCAAACGTCCTCTGTTTCTTCTCCACTCTTCGAGTCCAGTCTCCGATCCTGCGGCTCTGCTCTTATTTATGGATCCAGAAACAGTGAAACTGACACGCAAGACATCCCAAAGTTAAAGTGAACTCTGCCTCCCACAGCTGCCGAATTTATGCTGTCAAATTGCCAGATTTCCTGGATGTATTTTCTGTTGGACTTTGCTAAACGTTACCCAAGGCTAAAAAGAAGGGAGCGCAGAAATACTAAACGTGGGTACAGTGAGGCGAAGCATTGTGACAGAAGGATTAAATGAACAGGTTGAATGATATTTGCAGCATAATGACAGTTACAAATGAGAGGGCATGTGTTCACTTTCATGATATCTGAATGTTTCATATGTATTTTTTTTACAAGAAAACACAAGAAATGCTTCACACATCCGTGATCATGCTGTCGTGAACAGTGAAGGCACATAAGCCATAATGAAGACTAATCAATAGCATGAGACAGCAATTAAATCAGAGTTATTAATGTTTTAAGATGATGCTTTTATGATTACATTGAAATGGAAAAAAATATGACTTTTAAAATCAAATTCCGGGCTTTCAAGTGGAAAAAGGCCTTTTTTTTAAATATGGGTGAGGAAGAGAATCAGACGCTGAAGATTTGTTTTCATCAATAATATTTCTTCATGTCCATATTTTCAATTAAGACCACCTGGGAATCCCAAAGGCCTTATTTTTCTTCAAAAACGTCTTCAGATATGTTTGAATACACCTCGAATTTACCTGTCAAACTGGAAGCTTAATTTCCCTGCTCGTACCACACACTGACACAAATTCAGATTGCTGACAGCAACATGCGGGCTTATGTAAATGTGCTTACATCTCACACATAAGTACTGTATAATGTGCACAGATTCTAAGCATGTAAGTGAAAAGGTGTCATGTTTTATTCCGCAAAAAGAAGAGAAATCCTGCACATTTTGAAGCTGCCATGCATGGTTTCATTCAAGACACGCGCAGGTCTATATTAATGCCACTTATTTTACATATGAGGTTAACAAGCCCATGTGGGCTTACACATGTGGTATGTGGAGAGAGCTTAGCTGGAAGTCCATGCTCTCTCTCTCTCTCTCTCTCTCTCTCTCTCTCTCTCCCTCTCCCTGCTGCCTCACTGCGGCCGTTCTCAAACGTACGTGACGTCGTTTCCTCTCTCCAACATGGCGCAGGAGGCAGGTCGTTAATGGAAATCTGAGGGATTTACCCCACCTTCTGTGTTTATTTATGTTTGTCTGTTAGGGGCTCTGCGGCTGACATTTGCTAAGGAATACATCTCCATTCGAGGCGGCTGCAGCCCCCCTTGGGACCAGGCACACCTCGCCCCAAATTCCGGTGCGACATGTTTGAGGGCAAAAAGACGAAAAACATGTTCCTTACACGAGCTTTGGAAAAGATCCTGGCCGACAAGGAGGTGAAAAAGGCTCACCATTCACAGCTGCGCAAAGCCTGCGAGGTGGCACTGGGTAAGTTGTGTTGTTTTAGCAGCACATTTCAGCTGTCTTGGACTCATTGATTTAGACACGTCATGCACCCTTTCACTTATTAACCGGTTATTCTGCACCAGTGTCGCAGTATTTGGCAACACAGCGTATTTTCCATTCATTAAACGCTGGCCGCTCGTGTCGTCTTATTGTCTTGCACGAGAATTCGGCGAAACCTGCGTATTTAATAGACGTGGCACGAGCTCCGTGGAAATGATTCCGTATAAAACACGGAAATGGTGCAGGAGGGGTGGGTGTTTGCCACACTCAACCGATGCTGCGAAACTAGTAGCGATGTGAGAACAGGCCGGACACTGGATAGAAAACAAAGTTGTTCGCGGCTGTAACCGCATTCAGTGTCGAGCAAACACACAGCTCCACCTTAAACATTCGTCAAGTGCAAACCGTCTTTATCCAGACTGCTTCATTTTACGTGTTTCACCCCATAAAGGTGAGATGTTTGTGTCTCTTCCTGGTACACCTCAGACGTAGCCGTGGCCGCTCAGTGTTGGGAGTCATATTTGTCTTTTATTACATTTTTTATGTATTAAGCAGCTCAATCATTGAATACTCGTTGCTCTGCGGCTCATTGTTGTGTTGTAAAACTACATGTGAAGTCGGGACAGCGAGAGAAAAAGGTGACAGCTGTCAGTAGCACCTTGATGCTAGAACAATGTCAAGTTGTCGGAAATAATAAGAGAAGGTTTCCGGTCAATGCTAAAATAAAAGAAAAAGGATAATACACGTGATACTGATCAAATACCAAATAATAAAAATAGCAAAGTGGAAAAACATGAATATATTTAAGACGTAATTTGTATGAAGTTATAGACATACAAATTGTTTTCACAGCGTTATTGTGCTGAACATCAAACCAACGTCAGGTGATGTCACATTAGGAAGCTTTTATTTTGAAGTCAGTATCACAGAACGTCCGGTTCTATTTTAACTACATGTTTTAACTTTACGAAGCTATTGGTTAGCAGGTGTATTTATTGAAAAACGTCCTTGGGTGTGACTATTGATAATATATATACAATTTTAATGCAGTTTCGCAAAACAGAAATTCAAATAGGACAAGAGCAGATACAATTTTACCTTTTACATTCTCTTAGCCTATGTTTTTTTTTCACATGCCAGACTTGTTTTAATCTGTTCTGTGTCTTGGAACAAGCTGGCTTTTGTCCTGCAAAGGGAGTAATATGACACGACCAGAGAAACAAAGAGTCCAAGTAGTGCAGCAGCCAAACACCCTACCTGCACTGACAGTTGCTGCCTTTATCAATTCATTCAGCTGTTGTGGGGTTTTCCAGTGGCCTTGAAGGCTAAATACGCTGATGTGTTTGTCAAGGCTTGCTCTGATGTTTTAGAAAACCAACCCACCCACACAAACCATATATTCCTCCCTGCTCTTTATTGTCTACAGAGAAACACAAAAAAAAAATGAGTGCAAGAGGTTAGCCTCCACTGAGAGTGTGGCTTTATCTAGCTTAGATTGAAAGGGAATTACTGTTTTATTATTTCTTTACCTGGGAATCAGGGCATAAAAGCTTGAAGTGATGATGCCATCAGGTGAAACTCATTGTCAATTGTAAGTACGTTTTGAAATTAGCCACTCACCCGGTGGGTTTTATTCAAATTGAAAGCAAGACAGAAAGCCACAAACCAGTAATACCATCACGGCTGCTGACGATCATGTATTGCATCTGAGCAGTTGTTCCATTATTTACTGTTTATGGAGCAGCTCCATATTTTTTTTTCCAGATGACATCATCACTACAGTCTGTCTCTATCTGACTGCTTGACATCCGCCCTGAATTCTTTTTTTATTCCCTTTAAAAGCAGTGTTTAACTCACAGTCAGTGGTTGTGGGTCTTTTAAGGTTAGAAAGGGAAGTGACAATATTCAGGTAAAACCCAAACCGTTACAGTGCAAAAGTTCAGTACACAGAGGCCGAGCCATACACCAAACATCTATAGAGTGAGACTCTGCAATGAGTGTGGCAGCGCTACACTTGTAGTGCATATCAAAAACGACTGGGTGACCCAGTATACTGAGTGACTTACATAATCCCCTCTGACTCTTGGGGCTGTGAGACTTCTCTGAGTGCCTCTGCCACAGTCTCCTCTTTGCTGTCACTGAAAGTTCTTCACTGACACCGTTCAGAACGAGGCATTGTTTGAGTTTCTCCTTGCATAACACAAGATGGTATTTTTACTTTGTTTTCGTACAGATTTAGAGTCACGTATATGTATTGTTGTAGCCCACGGAGTTTTTTGGTTGCAGCCCTCTTTCTCCCGATCGTGAGTCACTGCAGGGTTTTAACGTAAAGGACTGACAGCTCACCATCCTTTCAGCCAAACTGACCTTTCTGTTGGATTATCAGCAAAAGAAAACCGTCTCCAGTTCTCTCTCACTCTAAACTGCAGCGGTGTGGGGTCATATTATGTTCGGATTGCACATTGGCCTCTTTGAGAGGAGATGTCTGATAGCAAGGAACACAAAGAGGGTAAGACTGACAGTTAACTCTCAATATTAAAAGCCCTCAGGCTGTAAATGCCCACCACCTCTCAAAAATCAACACAGAGGCTTTGGTCCATTGCTGGCACGCGTGATGCTGGCGTTGTGGACGGTCCCATTGTTTTGAAAGCCAACTTGTCCTCTCTGACTTGAGGAGTTCACTTTTGCTGTCGCACTGTGAAGGTAACAAGCTGAATCAGAGGACTCTGTACAAGCTGCCACGCTAAGAGGAGTGAGAACTTGCTTCCAGGCTGGTAGTCACTTAAGGAGCTGAGTCCTGCTGAGCACATTGCTCATTATCTCTGCCCACAGGGTGTATGATCTGAGGGTTAGCTGCAGAGGTCACAGCAACCTGGAACAGTTGCAGCTGGATTCCTGAGACATCTTTAATGCCACCTGATGAAATCCAGTATTCAGCGGTGTTTGGTCCACCAACGCTTCAGAAAAACGTTGGGTTTGTGGCTTTCGTCAGGAACTTTATTTCAGGTGTTTCAGATATGCCACAGTTGACTCCTCTGGGCTTATTCACTGAAAAAGCCTGCTTTTGGTTTTATGTGGCTGTATGCGAGAGCAGGGTGTGAATGTTACACCAGAAACTTATTTTCAGAGCAGGTGTTATTGTTATTTTCGTGCCTGTGGTGATCCGCTGTCAATTTGTTCCATGACTTTAATTCAGAAGAGCTGAAGAAGAGTCTCTGGTTTTTCATGTGCAGACACCTCTCAAAGATACCTGTGGATCAGCTGATCATTGATCCTCTGCCACAGCGTGGTCATTATTTAATAATCAAAGATAATCAAAGCTTTCTGAACTGTATTGAAAGCTAGCAGAAGTTTGCTATAGCTGAACACAGAGACACTCAAAATCCAGGAAGTTCTTGACAGTCATCAATTAATCATTAACATTCCTGCTCGCAGTGTCCTTACACGTCAACTTTTCATCATTCAGAGATGTTTCCTGCTCATACGTGGATTTATTTGCTTCTCTGTTTGATTTAATTGAGGCCAAACACACCCTACATTATTTGACACCTTCAAGAATGTTTGTAGCAACACGTTTCTCCTTCCAAGGTCGAAAGAACCTTGAATAAAAGCTGTTGGCAGACAAAAATCAACTAGAGTTTGCAAGCTACTGTTTTGCACCAAACTCAAGGCCGCTGCCTGCACGGGCCACCTTTTCTTCAGAGCTGGCCAAGCCGGCAGCTCAGCCAATGGGACAAACGTAGCTCTGATCATTAAGGATGGCGAGCACATGCCCCCCCACGATAAGCTGCACCATAGTCGCCACATGCTCACCCATGATAAGCGGCAGGCTATAAATGATCCCGTTTGTTAATTAAGGTTTTTTACCACAACTCCCTAAAGACCCATACAGCCTTCCCAAAATATG
The DNA here is from genome assembly GCF_039877785.1 of Chaetodon trifascialis. Classification (NCBI taxonomy): domain Eukaryota; kingdom Metazoa; phylum Chordata; class Actinopteri; order Chaetodontiformes; family Chaetodontidae; genus Chaetodon; species Chaetodon trifascialis. The sequence goes on from NC_092073.1 coordinate 14,569,739, forward strand.
AAGTGCAGCCTCAGATGTTTGTGCTCCTATGAATAATAAAAGCTTTCCAGATTTGTGTAGCTGACAACCTTTTTACCAGCAGAAATTCATCAACCCAGAAGCTGAAATCAAGCAGTTTCCATTGTGATCCGCCTGCAGCGGAGGTGCACCAGGTAACCCGCTGATGAAACTCGCAGGCATTGCTGGGGATGAGAAAGCATGAGCGAGGGAAGAGACGGCAGCCGTCAGCTACGTTTTCATGTCCCCTTTATTCGTCAGGGTGAGGTAAATGTTCTTTGCACTAGATGAGTTATCCTAAGGCTGTTCCGCTGTTTTTGAACTGTAACTGGAGTCACATATATGTGCATGCATGTGTGCAGCTGAGTTCAAACTCTTAAAAGCACGACAGACATCCACACCTTCTTTGAGAGTGGCGCTACAAACAAATGGAGACGAGGCGAGACTGACTAAGCAGACATGCTTCGTGGCAGTGTCTCCCCCTCTCGTCTCGGCTGCAGCTGATAATTCTTGACATTATTTATTTATCTATTGATTATTAAAGTTTGAGAAAGTAGGGATAACAACCCATCAAGAGTTCTCAGCCCAGCGTGACGTCTTCAGATTGCCCGTTTTGTCTAAGCAACTGTAAGAAACTCAGACTGTGCTGCATGTTTTGACGAGTAGATTACATGTGTTGAGATACCTTACTCTGAAGGAAAGGGGAAAATGAGAAAGGGTGAGGCCCCGTGCCTGGTTTCTGTCTCGTTTCTCCCCTCCAGACTAAGTGCAGACACTTAAGCTGCATGTAACCCCAAAGGTTGACTGGTATTCAGATAATGAGCAGTGGAGAAGTCAACATGGCAGGGCCAGTGCTCGCTCTGAAAGCATAAATAATCCTTTTATCTGTACGAACGAGACGGTTTAGAGTTTAGAAGGAAGAGTCTGCTTTTTTTCCTTCCACTTTTTTAATTTATTTTCTTACACTGATACCTCCATACATAATACATTATTCCTCTCCACTGATGCCTCCCTCAGTCCTGGGATAGGTGATAAATTAATTATACCGCAAACAGATGAGGCGAATGAAGAGAAACCCTCCCCTCTCCCTCTTCCTCTTCCTTTCTGTTTTATCTCGTGGGCGCTCGTATTTACTTGTATTATCTATCTCGTATTGATCTATCATTTGTATTCATCTAAGGAAAGTTTGTACCAAGCATATAATAAATCACCCTTACTGTCGGGGGTGGAGGGAGGAAGAGGCGGTAATAAAGGAGGAAGGCCTGTGAGTAAGGAGGCAGTGTTACTGGAAATTTGGAGCTTGAGGGTGAACTCAAATTAAAATGCATTTTTCTTACACAGTTAGTGTATATATACTTTGGTGCAGTAGCTGTGAGGAAAGGTACTTCACATAGTGAGGAATATCACTTCAGTTCCAGCAGACTTACAGCAGTTAAACAGCCAGCCAATGGGACTGACGCTGTTAGCCGATGTTTAGTCCCATTTGTAGTTCAAGCATCCCTGTGTGGACAATGTCCAGTGCTCTGAGGTTACAGATGCAGTGCAGCGAGTTTGAAAGCCTGGCTGACGGCTAACGGCTAATGTTAGCTACCCTAAATTAACATCTAGTAGAAATGTTAGCAAGCATGGCTAACTAGCGTCCACTTTCTGAGTCAAAGCTTGTTAGCTTAGTTTAGAACATGATGCAAATTTAGCAGCATGTTGGATTCTCTGAAATAAAGGGGCTAAATGGCACATGACAGGTGTATGTGGGCTTTTGACACTTGTACATCATGGATGCTGCATATCTTAGCAAAGCAAGCCCCCAAACGTTGGCTAACTGCTGCAAATGGAGGCTTAAAAGTGTTTTCACAAAGACTGTATTTAAAACGATGATGTGAAAATGATTTCATCTTCCCAAACAGAACAGTGTGCAGCTGAAATATCACTGTGGTTTATGTTTGTGATATTTATAGTACTCAAAAAGTGAGGAGGAATCGAAATTCAGCTTGACTTTAAAACCAAAGTCAAGGAGGGATTTGGGCGTGAAAATGTCGCGTTGAGCTCTGCGGTGAAGTTTTTACTCCGTCATACAAGCCTGCTGGGACCTAAATGAGGCCATGTTGGATGAGAAAGGACACTTTGGCTGAACGAGGAGAGGGGGATGCAGCTCACAGTACACATATTTATCTCTCATTGGCTTGTTATTAATCTCCAGCCTGTGCAGCGACGTCCTGCACAGTAATAATGACCCTGTTGCAGAAGACCGAAAGAGCAATTCATGGCACTGGAGCAGAAAAGTGCCAAATCATGTATCAGCAGCGGAGTTATTAAAGATGAATTCATTTCAATAACAAAGCCAACAGCTGAGTAATCAAGGCCTGGTGGAGGCTGAGTGCTTTGTGACTTTTTGGCTAGAAAATGAGAGGCTTGATTCAACCATGGGAGTGAGACTATTGATTAGACACAGGCTTATTACAAGAGCAAGTGAGGGGGTTCGTTGGACACATACGCGCGCAGACCTAGCGCACACATACAGGCATGCGCACACATGAGCGCACACACGATTAGGTAGCCCAGACAACCTCTGACAGTGTTTCCTTCTTCCCCTCCAAATGTAATTACTGCTGTGCAACCTTTCCTTTCAGCCCGGACAATAGACATGTCAGGGGTCTGATTTTTCCCAGGCTCGCCATGGTGGTCTCAGCTGCCCCTTGTTTATCTGTGTTTGGTAGGAGGTGGAGGTGGACACCTACACATGGATTCCCATCCTCAGATTAGCCTATCTTGCTGCCGTGTAGTCTTTATTATTACGCCCTTGGACCTTATCTTATTACAAACTGTCCTCAGAATGCTGTTGCTCAACAATGAATGCACCAGAGATGTAATTAATGTTCACAGTCTGCATAATGAGGTCAGCCTGAGACTCTGAATGGAGATAAAACTTAACTTTTTATAACTTGCACCATCATAAGGCCACACACCTGCACACCTTCTTCCTCTTAACCCGCTGGAACATCCTGCTGGTCGGCGGTTCATATCTGGAGACCCACAGTTACCGCCATGTTAAAGCAATCGGGCGCACGATTGAATTTTAGCCGATCGCCGCGTACGGAGCCAAGCACGGGACCTGTGCCAGATGCAGATGGGCTCTAAGCTCTTTGAAATGGAAATGCTACTGCAGGAGGCTGGATGCCCTTTCTCAGCGTCCGGCTCCTCGCTCAGGTGATGGAAACTGAGTCAGGGAATGACCATCTCGCCTCTCATCTGTGTGTGTGTGTGCGCGTGCGCGTGCGTGTGTGTGTGAAGACTGTTGGAAGCCCATTAGGAAGAAGTCTGTGTCATCATATTGCAGATTTTGTGACCCACCCAAAGGGCAGGAAGTGATCACAATGCATTGAAATCTTTTCCATTTTTCCTTCTCCAAGCTTTTCTTTCTTTCTTTCTTTCTTTCTTTCTTTCTTTCTTTCTTTCTTTCTTTCTTTCTTTCTTTCTTTCTTTCTCATGCACAGACAGAAACATCCATGTGTCACTACAGTGTTAAAATGGGACTTGGCATTCTCTTCCTCCCTACTAGCCTTGTAACATGAGCGCCTACATACACACACTCGTTCAGCACGTGGACACAAACCACAGAGCTGGCGAGAGACGGGTTTATATAGTCGATTTGCTTTGGAAGCTGGCCTTGTCCTTGTCCCCGCTCTCTGTTGCACTCTCCCCTTTCTCTCCTCGCTCGGCGTCTGAACTTGTCGTCTGAACTCGTCGTCCCCTCCCAGCGAGCTGTTTTCTCGCCGCTTGTCTTGTGACGTACTGCAGAGCGTCTCCAGAGAGCTGTCTGTTTATCTCTGTCCCACCCGCCGGTGGAGCAGCAGTGTGCAGGCTCTGCCACGTCTTAATTGATGAAATGTTAGCGCTCTCGTGAGATTTTTGGTGTTTGTGCATGCGTATTAAATGTGTGTGTGTGTGTGTGTGTGTGTGTGTGTGTGTGTGTGTGTGTGTGTGTGTGTGTGTGTGTGTGTGTGTGTGTGTGTGTGTGTGTGTGTGTGTGTGTGTGTGCGCGCGCGCGCTGTATCTACACATGTTTTTATTGTGATTCTGTGTGTGAACATCCTGCTGGCAGAATGTCTTATTGAATTAGTGTTGAACCAACAGCTTTAGTCAGCAAGAATATTTGCCCAGGTGTGTGCAGCCTCACTGGGCTCGCGTTGCATTGGTTGTTGTACGGCTTTACCTGCTGTACACACTGTTGAAGTCTACGATGATACCATTCAGAGTTAAGGACAGTCTAAGTGGCTTTGTTGGACAGCTCATTTAGATTTTCAGACCAAACAGTTCTTGGTCCATGTCCGTGTTTTGGCTCATGTTTTAAGGCTACTGTTACGAGTGGTTGTGTACAATGCTAACAGGTTATACAGGGTTTTAAAAATGACGGTTGCTGGTGCGACATTGGCTCCTGTGTTCAACCAGTCAGCTTACCTGCTACCTAAGCCATATGGGTTGATCAAGGTATTTTTAAGTAGATCCGGTATTGGTAGGATTTCTGTGTTTTCCGCCGCATAATCTATGGAAAATGACAGATATAAATGTAGAAATTATGAAAGCATTTCTCTTCAGGAAACTTTCTGCCCAATATAAGGTTTAACTAATGTGTCGAATGCGTTTCCTTCCCCATAAAACATTTGCAAAGCCGTTTTTTAAAGAAGTATTTCAAATCATACAACGCTTACGTCCATGTTTACGTGCTAGCAGTCCTCCTCTTCCCAGCCTTTACTGGCTGTGTATCTTGGCCTGTTATGCTGCATAGTGGTCACCTGCAGTTAACCAGAAGAAAAATTCACCTCTGATTGAAGCTTCAAAAAGGTTTTTGAATATTCCTGAGACCTTCTGTGTTTAACGCACTTTACTTGCAGCACAAGTAACCGTTCTGTTGCACAAGCGCACATCACATGAACCCAGACACACCCGGGGAGGCGACAGGACCTGTGATTCCAGTGTTGATGGTTCTGGCGAGCTGTCCTCCTGTGGCGAACACTCCCAGCAGGGTGCTCTGCTGCTGCTGCTGCTGCTGCTGCTGCTGCTGCTGCTGCTGCTGCTGCTGCTGCTGCTGCTGCTGCTGGCTGAGGAATGCTTTGTCACGCCACTAAGGCAGGGTGGTGCCCGGGAAGGAGGAGGCAGGAGTTAGCCTGCGAGCCCCTCTTTTCAGCGCCGAGAGACGGGGAGCAGGTTGTTTTGCTGCGCTTTGATGTGATGCATCGTGAAGGCAGACTCCTTGTATGTGTTAATGGATGTTGGATTTTGTAATAATCATGTGTTCTAGCTTCACCCCGAGCAAACGCGGTGCAGCGTTAGCCTCTGTATGGTGTTTATTTATTCAGTTTAATGAATATGTATGCACATGTTTTAGCAACACTGTTTACTTTCATCCACACACATAAACTCACATGCGGAGCAATAGGGTGTAAACTGCAAAGCTCCAGGGATTTCAGTGGTAGCTGCTGCATTTCTCCTTCACTTCATATTTCCCTCCAGATATTTTCAGGGTTTTAACTGGTTACCCTGCAACAATCCTGCTTCTAACCTTTGCCCCAGCTTTCCCAAATACTTCCCCTGCTGATTCATCAGCCTTATCTATTACCGCTGCACATTTGCATCCTAAGAGGCCGGCCACACCACTGTGCGCTTGATATCTAAGCCGTGATCAGCTTTTGCTGTAGCTCAGTGTAAGTGTGATTGAAGGGATCACTGATAAGCCCCTCTGAAACATGTATTACACAAAGCGCTGCAGAGACCTGTCTCCGCTCACTGTCGGGTTCAGCGACTGGGCGCGATGCTGCCGACTTTGAGCCTCGATCGGGCTGTGTTTATCCCAGCTTCTCAGTCACACACCGTCACCTGAAGCTGTGAGGTTGCTGCGCCTTTCTCTCTCATAATAACAGCTGTCCTTCTCAGGGGATTTCAGTCGCTCTCGCGCGTCTCTTCTTACAGCGCAATACAATGCTAATCACACACGCACACTCATTTTTTTCCACGTTGGTGCAACATTTGTAGCTGTTTTCCATTATGCTGACAGAGGTGGCATTTGGTTGTTTTGCGTGAGCTGACTTCGGGCTGAGGTGCTGAGGCTTTTCTCTCGATGTCGTCATCACCTCATGTTTTTTTCACAGGCCGCCTCGTGGTGCAGGTGTTGTATATCAGACTCTGTTGTGCAGAGGGACCGAGGCTGTTATGTTAACTTTAATAAGTCTGACAAACAGGAATGTTTGTGTTGTCTTCACCAGACGTGGATAATAAATAAGGGTCTAAGGACGATATGTGTCATCTTAATGGCTGTCAGCGTTGATTTAGCAACTTTTGGCGTGCGCTGTGGTGTCGAGACAGTAGCCGAGGCTGCAGGATGTTTGACTGAAATTCAGGGCGTGTTTTATTTCCTCATTTGGAGAACAAAGGCTGTTATACTGTAGGTGGTACAATATCATCTGACAGTGGGGCAGCACCTGACTGGAGTGTGTGCCTATCCCCGGCTGCATTCATGCATGTCCATTTTGTCTCGCCAGCTCCCAGAAAGGCCACTCTCGCCTTTATCCAGACTTGGGAGACTGCAGTCACTCCAGAGCAGAGCGGAGAAATGATTAGCCAGCTTTTGACTGGCTTCCTCTCCAGCTTAGAGGCTGCTTTAGGCCCCCCTCGAATAGATGACAACCTCAGAGTATATGGGATTCGGGGCAAACTGAAACCAGAGTAAAAGGCTGACAGTTACGCAGTACCGACTTTGGTTAGTCGGCCTTTGTGGACGCTGCTCAAGTACTCCTCGAAGCAGCCCAGCGCAATAATACATCAGAGAAAAAGGACATTTCTACATGTATCTGACCCACTTGTCTCTTGATGATGAAAGAAAAGTTAAATGTGGGTCTAAAATGACTGTCTCCAAGGGGGAATTTAATGTGCTGACATTAATGCTCATTTAATGTCTTCCTGTCATCTACTGTAAGGATCTGGGTCAAAGTCAGGGTAATAGGAAAAAGTACCTTGAAGAGGAGGAAAATGGTTGAGGTGGTTCAGGGCTTATCAGGCTGCTCTCATACATTATGGAGCTCTCAGAGGCTTTGTGTTGAGGCCTGGTCGGGGCCATGGCTCACAGGAGAGCACGATGGCTCCCTCTAATGTATCTGGCCTGTGAAATAGGTGTCTCATGGGTGCCACTTCCCCACTGGGGTTTGATAAAAGCGGCATTTGAGCCTCGGCGTATTCTCGTCCGCCGAAGCATCAACACAGCGACGATGCTTCGAATCAAGCCTGTGATTCAGTGTTAAGTATAACAATTTAAGAAATTCTAGCAATTTATTTTGAAGAGCAATTCATATCCAGCGCTAATCAATCTGTTTCTCTGAGCCGGTTTAGACAAAGTGGAGTGACTTTAATTTCACAGAAAATCTGTTTTTAAGGCGTAATAGGAGAATAATGAACGTGTGCAGACGTCATTTTGGGGCTTTGTGGGAGTCTGTTTCCCAAACTTCACCAGTTGATTCTCAAAGGCCCCTCGCTGGGCCAGTGCTGTTTTTCATGTGGACTGAGGCGAGCCGTTCGCTTTCATCAGCATCGCTGTCGTCATGTGTGGCAGCAGCGTGTCATGACGAGCTTTTAACCGCTGAACTTCTGCCACCGCCGCTGTTGTTGTTCCTCCTTTGATTACAGCCGGGCCCTGTGACAGACCGGGGCACAGAACGCTGCGTCCTCAAGGTCAGCTGTGTTCAGTGTGGCTGCTGCAGAGCTGAGGCAGAGGGGGAGTGAGGGGGGGTAAATAAGTGACAAATGGCTCCTCATCTTAAGCTTGTGTTCAACCACCTGTTTTTTATTTGAAGCAAAGACGAGTTTGGGGATATTTTATGTGTAAAAGCTGCTTATCGAGTTTGTTTTATTCATTATGTAAGTTGTCCACTAAATGAAACTTGTTACTTGTATTCTTGGGCTCCTGTGCTTATGATTTATCAGCCAGTATTTGGTTTACTTTCAGACACCTGATCAGACAATGGTCAGCCATTCTCTCTCTTTATAAACTGGGTTATACTGGCATATACTGGGATTCATTGAAGGATATGTGGGAAATGAATTTTAGCTTATTTGAATACAATTCAAACTGTGCTTGGAGGGAATTATTTTCATTTTCACTCATTATGAATGGAGAGGTTTAAATATGTCAGACTTCAATAGATTTTCTTGGCAAAAAAACCCCCACAATTAGCAGATATTGAAAACGGCGTTCATCACAGCATCTGTTAGGACATCCTGGCTAATGTGGTTAAGGAAATGAATGTGGATGAAGAAATGATTGTTTAGCTTTGCATGTATATTTCAGTCCGGCTCGGCAGCCCGCGCCTGCCTCCCGGCACATGTCCGTCTGTATGACCGTGTTTGTTTTGAACCCGTTAGCTGGCAGACGAGTCGTTATTCCGCAGCTTTTATTTGCGACTCGCGCCTGCCCGGTCCCACGAGTGTCCGGCTCTTATATATCTGTTCTTCCTCATTGCTGACACCGCCCACCGTTGCCATGGCTTCACTGTTCAAATCCTGGGGTGACAATTCCTCGTCAACGCGCTCCTGACACACCGAGCTAATTATCTGACGGTTACTTACACAGTCAATATGACAATCCCCACCCCTCCCATCAAACTGTCTGCCCGTGTGCCCGCCTGCCTGTCTTCTCCTTTGACTTGTCTGCGTGTGTGTGCGTGCGTGCGTGCGTGCGTGCGTGCGTGCGTGCGTGCGTGCGTGCGTGCGTGCGTGCGTGTGTGTGTGTGCAGAAATCTGATAACCCTGTGCTTCAAAAAATCATGAGGTGAAGCCAATATTAAAAGGGGAATAGCCTGGGTGGGTCAGTGCAAGTTTGTAATATCACACATCCTGGAAGTGTTGCCCCGAGAGTCCTGCTGTAACTTTTATATGATAGACTGAAGAGCAGACAGACAGACAGACAGACAGACAGACAGACAGACAGACAGACAGACAGACAGACAGACAGACAGACAGACAGACAGACAGACAGACAGACAGACAGACAGACAGACAGACAGACAGACTGCCTTTTCTTTCTCTGTGGCGTGCAGTGTAGTGTGATATTGCACTGGTTTTCCCTTGGGTGCAGCTCTATGATCTTGGGCTTTTAAAGTGAAAGGTTAGCTGTAAGAGATGAAAGATGGGATTGTTCTGATTATTCACTTTGGCCGAAAGAGCTCGGCAGCTGATTGGTTGTCAAAGTTTGAAGCGAGTACACAGAGCGAGAAAATCACCGTGATGAATATTTATGAGCATCACGACGCAGCGTTCAGCGACAGTGAACGAATTTGTCAATCAGGGGGAAATTGATCCACAGTAGTTGTGATAATTGATAAAGTCTCATGGTCAGAAATTCAGAACATGCAAAACAAATGTGACGTTTTGCCGCTTTCATCTCTTTGGAAATTTGAATGCCATCTGAGTTTTGGACTCTCGGGCACGTCAGTGTTTTTATGACAAACCAGTTACAGATTGATAGATGATAAAGATATTTTTTGCAGCCGCAGTTGATAACAAAACTGACTTTGAACAATTTATTTAGTCCATTTCACGTAGCACTGTCAGGACAAAAGGCAGCGGGAAAGGAGGTTAATAGGCACTCACTGTTTAAGTCAGCACCTCCGCTCAGGACCCGAAATTTATTCAAACAATTATGGCTTTAAGTGTCAGATTTTATCTGCAGTGAGACAGTTGCGGTGGTAAAACAAACACAATATAATGAGAGGTTCCCCAGAAATGTTCCCTACATTAGAAAACCAAGAGCAACGCTGAAGTTTTCTTCATTATAAGCTGTTCATTAGCAGCGCCGGGCGTCGCTCAGCGCACCGCGTCTGCACCTCTCATCTCTGTTTTGTTTGTTCCTGTTAAATCTCCACACACACTGACGCCATCAGTCTGTCGGCTTGAGGCCAAAGTTCATCTCGGATTGAACGCTGCCCCTCCGTCCTACAGCCGAAGTGCATTTCAGGTCAAGCCTCCCTTTTTCCATCACGTCAAATTCAGCGCACATACGAGATAGGTTGGAATGTCTGCTGTCGTCTCAGCCGCTGAGAAATATCATCGTGTATTCACACAGTAAAATATGATGAAAAATCCCCATATTTGCTAGTTTTTTTGATATTTTACAACCAAACGACTAATCATTTAATACATTTCAAATCATCACATAATCATTTGTTGCAGTTCTATTGTTAATTAATTGATCATTTATCAAGAAACATATCAAATATTTGCAGTCTGCATGTCCTTTCTCACTCCTCAATGTATTTGAATTATTAGTAGGACTAAACGAGCAGTTTCAGGATCTCACCTTCGGCTTTGGGACGCTTTCTAGACTAAACAATAAATTGATTTATAGAAAAATAATCAACAGACCAATCTATAATAAAGATGATTGTTAGCTTATAAGATGCACTCGTCTGTATGTACTGAAGGCTTGAATTTAGCCTCGTAATCCTCCTGTTACACCTCACCTGTCAGCTCTTTTTGATTGGTTGCCCAGTGCAGGGCCATCACACACACACAAACACACACATTACGGTACAGAACTGAAAGATAGACGATTCTTGGGTCAAGGATCCACAAACCTCGCTCAGCCCGTCTCTGAATAATGACGTGGAAAGATGACAAGGTGACATGTGCGTGGGTCACACGGCGGCTGTGGATCCACGGGGCGACTGTGGCTGTGTGTGCTTAACGGGATTTAGCACCAGACAGTCCCAAATCAAAGCGACGCTTGACTTTGCTTCTTCGGCTCATGACTTTTTCCCCCCGTGTCCCTCATGGGCAGCACAGTAAAAACATGGTTGAAACCAGCCTTGATTTAATTCCACGGAGTGTTAAGCGCTAAATATTCTCGCCAAGTGGATTTCTTTGAAAGGTCTGTTAGCCTTCCAGCAGTGAAATAATTGGGCTGTCATTGCAGGACTGGGGTTTTTCCCAAACCATCGCAGGCTGGTGCAATTCTGCGAGGACTTTGCCGATTGCCACTGTGTTTTAAAACGCTTCCTCATTGAAGGCCCCCTTTAATGTCGAGTACCAATTGGCCTCCCTTTCGCTCGCTCTCGCTCTATTTTTGCCTCCGTCTCTCTCATCCCTCCCTCTGTGCGTCTGACTTGTTTTTTTTTTTTCCGGCTCTTCTGTGGCAGTGCTCAGCAAGTTCATACAACTGCTTTCATGCCTGCAGAACTGTGAAATAAACACAAATGTTGGCGTGGCTCACGGACACGGCGCGCAGTGAACAGTAATTATACATTAACCAGACTCCTTTCTGCTCGGCGGCGGGACGTCAACAAACCCGTCACCATGACGACACGATGACATTCAGGCAAAAGAACAAAAACCCTGCATGCGTTTGCCTGCTTCAGTACTTTTAACTCTTGCTTGCATCAAGAGAACAAAACATGTCAGGTATGTGCAGTTACATGTGGTGTTAAGAGTCAGCTGAGCACAATGGTGGCTACACCCATAATCTGATCTGAGGTCCAAACACTCCAGTTTAGGAGTTACAGAGATTCTGTAAAAAGCAGCCCTTCATAAATGAGTCGCATCATCTGTGCTGCCAGGCCTGGTGCTCGCCCTGCTCCCCACGGTGCCATTAGCTGAGTACAGTATGGCAGAATTTCCATTCCCCCAAGGCTCATGCTCGAATAATTTAACATATCGTCCTTTTGTCTTTGTTTGTCTTTCAGAGGAAATCAAAGAGGAGTCAGAAAAATTAAGGTAAGCGATTGATTAATGACCTCACACAGAAAGGCATCGGGGGTCATTTGATGCCTTTTGTCTGTCTTCCTGCGTGATCAGGAGCTGAGAAATTCATGGCTCAACTGCAAGGCTCTCTGCTGCTTTCTCCTGTGTTCAGACTAGTAAAGGGGATTAGAACAGTGTGTGTGTGCGTGCGTGCGTGCGTGCGTGTGTGTGTGCAGCCTCTAGTGTGTTTTTGTTTGTGTCTCTCTGCCTGGCCTGTTCCCAACAGCCCCTCGCCTTCTCATTAATGGCTTTCTTCACGAACCCCTGCCTGATGCTCAACTTGTTTTTGAGAGTCTCTGTGCACGCGCGTGCATGTGTGCATGTGTGTGTGTGTGTGTGTGTGTGTGTGTGTGTGTGTGTGTGTGTGTGTGTGTGTGTGTGTGTGTGTGTGTGTGTGTGTGTGTGTGTGTGTGTGTGTGTGTGGTGTGCTCGTGCATGGGCTGCCAAGTAACGTGGGCTTTGGAATGAAACGTAGCATGAGTGCCACCTCTCCTCTTCCTCGGCCTCTCTTCCTCCTGCTGTTTACATTTTTTTCTCCCCTCTCACATGTTTGTCCCTCGCCGTTTCCCCTCTCGCACGCCCTCCCTCTGTCTTCCTCTCCAGCTTTTCCATTCTCTCCAAAATCAGCATTACCAGTATCATTCAGACTTCCCCCCTAAGGTTAGGACTTGTAGATCAAAGATAGACGCAGCGGCTCTGTGCAGCCACACCCAGCTCATAAAAACGCTGCTTTTGGATTCATCTCAGGAACTTCACAACTCTCAGCCATTTTTCACGTTATATAGATGCAACCGCCTGGAAGTTCTGCTCAGGAATACAAATACACTTTCTTTGTCAGCCTGCAGTCCTATTTAAATTTTTTGTGCCTTCATTCAGCTGCCTAGTTGCATACAAGGCCAGATTTAACAAGGACTGATGATCAGTATGTAAAACAGTTATATCACTGTGGAAATAGACTTCTTAATGCAACAGATTTTCTGTAAATTAGATTGAGAAATCATTTATACTGTAGATAAAAGGACCAGACGGCTGTTCGCGCTGGTCAATATTAGCAATTTAAATCCTGCGATATTAAAAAAAAACAGCTTGATAGTGATGTAGAGCAATATAAAGTGGGAAGTGGTGCTTTAGGAAATGCTTTAGATTGTAAAGTCAATGATTTACTGTTCATTTTATCGAGCTAAAACACTCAAATTTAGACAAACCTCAGTCGCTTAACTGGAACACAATACTATACCTCAAAGACCTGGAAAAGAAAATGTTAAGGATCAGCAGCAGGTCAAGTGTGCTCATTTGTTCAAGCTTTCTCGTCCTCTGAGCATTTTAGGACTTCTTGTCCATGTTGGCTTTGAGCAAGTGCAGTAAAAGGAAACGTTGGACATTTTGAGAAACACACTGCTTTCTTGCCCGAGTTGGATGAGAAGGTTGACACACGTGTATCTGACTGATAAATATGAAGCTACAGCTAGCTGATGGTTAGCTTAGCTTAGCACAAAGACTGGGAAAATGGGTAGCTAGCCTGGCCTTGTCAAAAGCTAACAAAATCTACCTACCAGCACCTCTAAATCTCAATAATTAACAAGTTATATTTTGTTTTGTTTTTTTAATCCATGCAAAAACTGATGTGTAGCTACAATTTCCAATGTCAAGGATGAGCTGATACAGTACTATAACCAAACACCAGACAGTACAAAACATGTGCTGCTAGCTTTAAATGGCACACCCCGCGATAGCTCCGCAGAGCCATCGATGTAGACCCTGCTGTCTGTCTGAAGCCCAGTTAATGGCCATATTAGGTTTTATAAGCAGGCTAAATCTGACATTGGGCTGATTATAAGGGGACGGGCGGGCCAGCTGACATTAAGCACGGAGTCCAGGCGTAAGCCAGAGCAGAAGAGCTCCCTGGAGACACGCAGCACAATAGCAGGGAGAGACGGAGGCTGGGTCAAACCGTCCAGATGAGCCAGCGCCTAGGATGCACTTTGCTGAATCACAGCTCCACTTTGATCGAAAGCTTTCAATAATAATGAGAAGGCTGATTCACGTTTTTCCTCACTGTTTTTATATTCCTACTGTAGCTCATTCCCTCTCTAATTCCTCTTTAATTTCTGCTCCCGTTTCCTCTTTTGTTTCCACATAGCTGCCGTGTTATTTCCTTTGTTCCCGTCCTTTACTAAGCTCCTCTCTCTTCCTCCTGTTTCTCTCTATGATCCCTTGATCTCACTATAATTCCTCTTTAATTCATGCTACTCAATGCCTGTTTCCTCTTTTGTTTCCAGATAGCTCCCTTTCTAACATTTTATCCCCCTTCCCCTCCTTCACAAGGCTCTCCATCCTCCCTCTCGTCTCCTGTTCCTCTCTGTGATTGTGCCCCGCTACACTCAGCGAGGTCGCCCCTGTAAAAAGAGCTGAAGTCATCCTTTTGCATTGCCAAGACATAAATAAATGCAACCCCTCCCTCTCTATCTGTCTCCCTCCCTCTCTTTCTCTTATTCCAGCGAGTACAGTCTGGGTGTGGTGGCTGCTCAGGGGGAGGCTGTGCACACGCGGCTGCCGAAAAGCAGCGGTCCACACTTTATGTCCACGTCTCCGGTCTTTAAAAACTCAGAAACAAATAATAGCCGTATCGTTTGATTTAAGATTTCGTCGGAGGCCAGGAGATGCTTTGTCAGCACGAACACGTGGCGAGGTCTGCGCCTGAATAACAGCCCTCAGGGATTAGTGCCCCTCCCTAAGAGAGATCAAGTGAAAAATTTGAGGCAGTCAGGCACTACATTCAATTCAGTGGGATAAAGATTTTGTTACTTAGCATTTTCCCTGAGGTGCAGGGTGCAGTTTTTAGGTGTAGCACTGTTCTGTACAGTGAAACATGCCACTCTTTGCACTCACTTCTTCATGCACGGTTAGTCATGCCTGGATGTCAGGCCGAGTGTGTGTGTGTGTGTGTGTGTGTGTGTGTGTGTGTGTGTGTGTGTGTGTGTGTGTGTGTGTGTGTGTGTGTGTGTGTGTGTGTGTGTGTGTGTGTGTGTGTGTGTGTGTGTGTGTCAGCCTGATTTCTGAGCCCTGCTTCTTTCCTGGTGACTCCGGCTGACAGACTGGACCGTGGATCACTCTGGTTCTTTCAAAGTCTTCGTCTCTCTCTTTTTTTTTTCTTCCCCCATGTTGTTCCTTCCGTAGTCCGCCCAGTGGAGACGGCAAATCGGGTTCCAGCACTTTACCGCCAATCAAATCAAAGACCAACTTCATTGAAGCCGACAAGTACTTCTTGCCGTTTGAGCTGGCATGTCAGTCCAAATGTCCCCGCATCGTCATCACCTCGCTCGACTGTTTACAGGTCAGTGGCAGGACAAGTCGGACCCCAGATGTCTCTGTATGACCGTCCACTGTATGGTGGCGTCTTCTTTAAGATCTTATGCCGAACGCAGCCAAGTCTTATTGAAGCACAGCTAAAAATATGCCCTCAAGATCAAGTATATTCAGTAAGAACATTATGCAGAAGGTGTCATGACTGTAAAGGCCAGCAGGTCGTGTTCTCAGGCATCACAAGCTGTCTTCGTGTGTGTGTGTTTGCGTCTGTGTCTGCCTTGTAGAAGCTGATAGCGTACGGCCACCTGACAGGCAGCGCCCCGGACAGCACGGCCCCGGGCAAGAAGCTCATCGACAGGATCATCGAGACCATCTGCGCTTGTTTCCAGGGGCCGCAGACTGATGAGGGCGTGCAGCTACAGATTATTAAGGTGTGCTGCTGCCCGTCGCAGTTCTCAGCAGAGATACAAACCAACTCACCATCATGATTATGATATATAGATCTCTCTGATATGAAGTCAGGTTTATTGATAGCCAATTACATTCATTCAGGCTGTGAGTAGCTGCTTTTTGGTTTGTTTTCAGACTCATGATTCAATATGTGATTTAAAAAGATTGATTTAGCTGGTGTATAATTATGTGAGAAATGTCATCATTTAGTCCATACCAAAGTGAATAATGTAATTATATTTGTAGTATTTGTGGCCTCGGTCACTGACTAAATTGGCCTTAGAGGAGGCGTACATGGAAAAATCAGTTTGATTCGTTCTGGAGAACAGCAGCAAGTTGGAAAATGTTGCCATGAGGGTAGAAGGGCGCTCACAGTTCTCCGTATGATAGATTTTACACTTTATTTTGCCAATGAACTGGTCATTGTCATAGCTTGATTGCTGACCATAGGCGTTGTTGGGTGGAAGCTTTAAACCCTCCACAGGCTGTAAAAGCCTCTGTTGAAATCTGTTCATCAGTTTCATCATCAGTGAGAGGTGAATCGTAACCCTGCTGCAACTTTTACAGTAGAACGCGTCGAAGCCACATTCAGTTTTTTCTATATTCCCAGGTTTTCTATATCTTAAAAAATATGCCCACGTCTGTTCTACAACTTCAAATATTTCCCTCTTCTGCACGATAAGAGCAGCTCAACTAGCGGGGGGATTCAGGCCTCTTTTTGACACTGACATGGAAAATTTCCAGAGCATTTATGGCGTAAAGCATGTGTGAAAAAGCCCTTTGGCATTTGGCAAGTGCTGAGGTTAGATGTGTAAAATGTTTCCCTATGCCCCATCTAAAAAAAAAAGACAATACTATCAGTTTGTCTTCGTCTCCCCATCTCTGCCGCTCTGACACCTCCTGCCTCTTTCTCCCAGGCTCTGCTGACGGCGGTGACCTCTCAGCACATAGAAATCCATGAGGGCACCGTGCTGCAGGCCGTCCGCACGTGTTACAACATCTACCTGGCCAGCAAGAACCTCATCAACCAGACCACAGCCAAGGCCACGCTCACGCAGATGCTCAACGTCATCTTTGCACGCATGGAGAATCAGGCAGTATGTCCGACCGCCTGGGAACACTCACATAGGGCGCAGAAATGCTGTAAATATAGATGGATGCGCAAAATTGAGATAGAGGGCGACTCCTCCATTGAGCCATTCTCTGATGAAATTTGGCGCTAATAAAAAAAAAAAAAAAAGAGACAAGAAAAAGAGCTATTTTTAGACTCAAAGGTCTGCGGTTTGAAAAAACCAGTTAGCAATGTGTAAAACTGTTTTGGCATGGAGTCAGATTGGATTGTAATGCAATGAAAGACATCATATTCAGTGGGAAAGCTCTCTGCTTGACGGTGTACTCAAACCGCCTATTCCTGATTTTAATTGAAGTCTGCTGTTTGCTTTGTGTCCAGAGGGACATTGTAGGTGTTGCCTTTCAAAAACAAAGCTTGCTCTAATGTCATCTTTTTCTTTTTGAATGACACTTTTCCCCTCCTCACCTGCCTCCCTCCCTTCCTTTTGGACACATAGCTTACAAATCACAAGCTATCTTGGTCTCTGGCCTCCAGAAAGCGTGACCGCCAGGTAAAGCGTGCAGGACTGCCGTGACTTGCCTGATCAGAACTCTTAAACTCTTCTCTGTGTTATCTGTGTGTGCGCATTCAGCTTTATCTTCACCCATTCGTGCACTCATCCGCTCTCTTCCTTTGCTCCTGCACTGCACAGGAGCAGGTATGCTGTGTACTTTTTTCCACCACATGCTTGCTGTGGCTTTTGTTGACTTGCCTACAAATCATCTCGCTCTCCTGCACCAGTTTACATTTTAGTTTACATTCACACCGGGCGTGGTAAACGTTTCATCGCAGGTCAGCCGCGCCGGTCTTCCTCCTGACAGCTTTTTTTTTTTTTGTTATGTTGTGTTTCTCCAAAGGCCTAATATAGTTCTTTTAGAACAATGAGTGACTGGTATTGAGTCAGACCCAGACAGAGAAATATAAAGAAGCAGTCAGGGGTAGAGATAGAGAGACAAGGCAGACTTTGAGGCAGAGGCCTATTGTTGTCACTGCCTGCATGGTGTTGTGCTGCTGCACAGGGAGATCCACTTTCCGTGTTTGTGTGTGGATGTATCGTCCTGACTTCAGCTCAGCATGGTGTGATCACACACACGCACGCACACACACAGCGTTCGTCTGGCTCACTCTCACTCAGCCTTCACTATCCGACTGAGGTGGCATTTAAATAATGAGCTTAGTTTGTTTGCGCTGCCTCGCCTGTCCCCTCCAGCCGAGGTGCGTTGTCTGGCCTTGTTACCGTTGCTCATATTCAATACTAATTGTTTCATTCAGAATGCCGTGTCATTGAATTTAGTTTGCCTACTTTTAAACGCGACAATAGCGGCGGGCTCATTTAATTAAAGTCGAACAGCTTCTGGAAGCCTGGTTTTAAAAACAAGACATAATGGGTTTAATAAAAGGAGGCTTTGTATGAAGTAGATGGGAAATGCAGTTTTTGGCGCGCCTTGTTAGACTCAGATTGTATAAATGTGACTTGTGGCCACAAAGGGAGACTGACTGCTGAAACAAATTCACATTTGCTGTCAGTGTCCCTGCACTTGGCAGATTTATGCTGTTAATTACAGCCGTTAATTGAAAAGCTCGCCTGCTGTAGATAGAAGGATCTCCATCTATCACCAGTGTTTTGTAAATGTGTCACTGTTCATATTTCCATCTGTAACCCATGTCTCTTTAGTTCCCGTGCCTTTTCTCTTCGAGTCATTCAAGTCTATAATTTGATTTCTTTTCTTTGTTAACTTTATGCCCGACAAATCTTCAAATGCACTTGGATTGAAAATGCACCATGGGCTGTTGTTAATTTAGCTTGGCTGAGAGAACCTCCACTGCTTGTAATTGTTTGCTCTCTTTTTTGGAACTTGTATTGGTGTCTGCTATGAAATAGTGTCTGTGCTCACGTGTACTTTTTCCCCCCTTAAAGATCAGCAGAGATCTGCAGTAAAGATAGTTTTCCTCTGCCATGAAGCAATCTGTTATCTGAAATAACACAATATTCACTAACATCACATACTCTTTAGGCCGCAGACCGTGTGCAAATGTCTCGTGACCCACTTTTAGCTCATGACCTACCAAGCTGAAGCACAGCAACACTTTCCAGTACTCCATATCAGAAGCAGTGGTAACACATGTCAGCCATGACGCATCAGCCAGGACATGGCTGTATGAGCCATTTTCCATCAGAAGCACCTTCTGCCACCAGTGCGCTCAGATAGACCCAGTTCACACGAGCCAGCATGAATCGATTCCACAAAGTTCGTCTCATTGCCGTTTTAGCAGCATGTCCTACTTCTCAGTGAGCGCGCACTCATGTACATTTCCATAAGGACACACGTCTAATGTATGCTGACACCTAGAAGGCTTGAACCGTTGTTTTGCTCCCTGCTTTGACATCTGGAAGTGTTGTGGCTCTGCTTTGGGTTCAGTGAGCCCTCAGGGAATGTAGACAGGTTGTCCAAACTTGTAATTGCTGTGTGTATGAGTTTGTTTACATAGACTTAACCTGTCTTCCTCTGTGTGTGTGTATGTGTGTGTTGCTTGTGCCTCTTCTTGGGATGCTTTCCTGGTTTTTTTTGTGTGTGTACTGTCTGTGTGCGTATGTTTTTATTTTTTTTTATTTGTTATACGTGTGTGTCCTCCACCCACTCGCAGCTGCAGGAAGCAAAGCAGCTGGAGAGAGAGCGTCACCGGCAGCACTCCCCGGTCACCCAGCACACCGAGCCAGACTCCCCCCAGCTCCAGACTCACATCCACCCACCGGCCAAAGGCGTGGCCCAGGAGGCCAACGGGCCCGTCACCCCTCCGACTCCCAGCATCGCCATCCCATCCACCCCGTCCACCCCCTCCACACCCGCCCCGGAGGGCAGCAGCAGGTCTGTGTCTGGGGAGCAGATGGAGCAGGAGGAGCAGGGAGAGCAGGGCCCCGTGTACGAGAGCCCGGATCCAGAGAACGGTTCAGATTTCTGCGTGGCTGAAAATGAGCAGACTGAGGCAGATCAAGCCACTGCAGCAGCACAGAGTAAGACTGCTGGGTTTTCCGTTGACCCCATTAGTTTGTCATTTTGAATCAACCCTCCCCGTATTACAGCATCCTCTGCCCCACTGTCTCCTTTTAGCATGTAGACATGTCGATACTCAGGAGCAAAATGCTGTTTTCATTGTGTCTTAAACTAAGACTGAAATCTTTAAGCTCACACATTTTATATATTTTCTGTCTTTTGAGCTCTGCTTATTCTGGGCTGATGCGTTTGCAGATAAAAGCATCTCATGAACACCCTGAACATGCGCCGTGAAAGCCTCCCTCTTGACATTTTGTGCAGTTTCATTCAAAGAAAAGAAAGCAGCCAGAACCAGGAAACTGCAAACATTTGATACCACACTCAGCAGCACAATGGCTCTTTCACTGAGAGAGCTGGTGTCGAGTATGAAGAGCGGGATTTAAAATAGTCCCTCAGTCACATTGTAACTGCATGCTGGCCCAGAAAGCACAATGCTTGCAGCAGAACAGATGTGATTGCCCTCTGCACCTTTTAGCCAATAGAGGGGGTGAATGTGGTTTTTTTATTTAACTGTGTGTGTATTGTTCAGATGCAGCAGCCCAGCAGCATCCGGAGGCAGGTGAGGAGGATGAGGAGACCCCAAATTATGAAGAGAAAGCCCAGGAAATTGTCCAGAGTATTCTTCAGGAGGTGGTCAACACTGTTGCGGGAGGTGAGTTGTGCTCTGTATGCAGTAAAAAATATCTGAAAATATATATAAGGCAGTACTAATGTTGGTCATTTGAAAAATAAAAGCACAAAAGAGGGGATTAATTAAAGCAACTATGAGGTGAGTTTATTTGTCATGGTGCGTTAGCAGCTCAGTGAACAGCAAGTTCACACACCTCAGCTACGGCTACCCCTCTGCTCTCTGTTCAGTGCAGCTCCTGTGAACCCATTTCAGCTCGCTCACCCTTTGTTTGCTGTCTTTGACATTTCTGTGCAGCACAGATTATTTGAATGTGCACTTCACCACAAAATGCAAACTTTAATGCAAAACCTTGCATGTCTGGCAATCCAGCAGAATGCAGCTCAGCCGTGGAATCAGCCACACCTATAATTTCTGCTCGCATTATTTACACTTTCCTTTCTTAAATGCATATTCAGAAAAGGAGAGAGGTGCCCTTCGCAGATTATACAAGCTGCACGTCGGCGGATAAGTGAAAAGCAAACTGTGCTTCCATGCTGGTACCCTCTGTTTGCTAAATAACAAGCACTTCTCTGAGTACGATATGTGTCTGAAAGAAGATGGAGAAATCTCTAAACTGCAGCCCAAGTTCCAGGGAAAGTATAGTATAATTTTAGGTCAGGTCAAGCTCCCTGAAGTTCTCTTACATGCTGACAAAAAGGAGGCAAAGCACTCTGTCTTTGTGTGCAAAAGTAAAAAAAGGAAAAGCCCTCATTTTTCTGCGGCTGCAAAAAAGGAGCTTTATTAACTTGTACTCACAAAAGAATAGCGCTTCCTCTCTGAAATACACGTTCACCCTTGAGCAGCAATTTGACAAACAGGCTTTAATGGTTGGGACAGTCGAGAGCTGAAATGTGCTCCAGCATCCTGCCTTAACCTGAACGTTCTCTCACATGCTGTTGAACACGCTGGTTTCTCTGTACTGGACCAGAACATCACGTCAAACTCCACGTTAAAACCTGACAGTTAATGTTAAAACTTGTAGTCCTGGTCGAGGATGTTTCACCGTGTCCTCACATTGAGCGTTCCATCGTCAACACAGGACACTGCTTGGACCCCACGAACCTTTGCTCTGACACCAAGGAGCCTGGCGGCGAGGGCGAGCCGGCAGAGTCGGAGCCGGCCGAAGCGGCGACGGAGGGCACCCAGAGCTGCCTGGAGGACGAGAGCACCCTGGGCAGCGACAGCGAGCACGTCCACGCCAACGGCATCCCCGGCACGCCTATTTCTGCCAGCTTCACCCCCTCGCTGCCTGATGACAGACTCTCTGTCTCGTCCAACGACACTCAGGTGAAGACGCTGCGGAAGCTGAAGATTTAAAGCGCTTGTTTTTACTCTGTCTTCAGAAAAATGTAATACTTGTTTATGATGTAACATTTTGGCCCTGCTCAATAGCTGTACTGGCAGAGAGTCAGCGGATAATGAACGATTTAATCTGAAGACAAAATGATGAAAAAGACTGTCAACACTTGGACTCTCAGGACTATTAATCACCAATCAAGGCTCTGATAGACCAGGACGCTTACAATCACTCTTTCTATGTGAAGTAGTCTGGAGGACGTGAGCGTCAGTGACAGATGTTGCTAATTGCACACTGATTTGATTGTTTTTGTTCCTCTGTAGGAATCAGGAGCAGCACCTGGTCAGCCCCCAGGTGCAAAGTTTTCCCACATCCTCCAGAAAGATGCCTTCCTCGTCTTTCGCTCGCTCTGCAAACTGTCGATGAAGCCGCTGTCAGACGGACCCCCTGATCCAAAGTAAGAATTCAGTGCATGCACTGTGTGCAAAAATGGGATTAAAGTCTTATTTGCTTGTTAATGACTTGTAGATGTAGATTTGTCAGATCATCGTAGTCAAAGGCCACATTCCACTTGGCTGTAGTCAGAATATAGTTGCTTCTGCTTTTATTGTGTGCGAGTGTGTTGGGGATAAGAATAGACATGAGTCATGGTTTATAATGAGGATAGCTGCAGTGATAACGATAGGTTTTTGATAAACGGTGATGAAGGAGACAATGAGGCATCGCTGAGCGTTTTCTGAATCACTTCCTGGTTTCAGAATCCCTTTTTGACCGTTCCCTTTTTCAAAGCAGCAGAGAGGGGGAAAAATAATCAGATTCTGCCTTCGTTCAGAATATTACTCCTGACCACGCTCTGGTTTGCTCGAATAGAGGCTTCTGATTGGCTCGTGCTGATAGCAGCAGCTTTTGTGAGACAGGATTTCCTGCATCTGGTTTCTGTGTGTAACTCAATTCACACAGTGTCTGCAGGGTGACTGGGATGTTTGTTTTGTTTTTATTCATCTAATCTTTTCAGTTTTTTGTGTCAGTTGGCAAAATAGAAGCTCAGTCATTCATTCTTGAAAGTGAATGTGGCAGAAACGCAGTGTGTTTGTGTGTCTGATGAAGGCCAGACAGAAACCTTTTACCCTCCAACAAGGCTGCTGTGCGGCTTGCTTCACACAGGCTGCATTATTAGAAAAGCTGCTTTATTATTATTTACTTAGAATTCTGGGTAGTGTAGTCTTTTATACGACACGTAGGATTTGTATTTATTTATATATAGACTGTACATATGTTATTTTACTTTTAACAGTGTGTCATGATCTATTGATTTATATCACCATCTTTAGTTTTTTTGCTCTGTAGACAGTTTACCATGACAGTGCCTGTGTGCGGGGGGGGGGGGGGGGGAGTCGGGGATCCATATTTTTGGGCAATTGCAGGAGACGTAGAGACACATTTTTGTTCTGCCACATAAATCCTACTTTGTCTGCTTGCCAGAGATGGAAGACGAGGCAGAGAAGCAGCCAATCTCAGCATATAAAGTAGCTGAAAGTATGTTTTTTGAGCTCCGGTTTTTCTGTCCTGCTGCTGCAGAAAAACAGTTCAGACAAGCGGAGGCTCGACACACAGAGGAGCTTTGATTTAGTTGCTCTCGCCTGTCTTTGATGGCTGGTGAAGATTTTAGAGAGATGGAGTGTGATGTGGTCTCAGCGTGCAGTGCGCTGCTGCGTCTTTGTGGTGTAACTTTGCTTGAAGGACAGTGAATTTGCCTGTAAGTATGCACTGTATTGTCTGAACTGTTAATGCCCATCAGATTGGGCAGTGTGTTCCCGGAGTCTTGAGCAGATGGCTGGGGACAAAATCCCTCAAATTGTTTTATGCAGGAGCCAGCCTCATTCTCAAAGGGTTAGGCTACACAGTACAGTATAAGAGCTAAAGATACAGATATGCACAAACACATGAATATACAGTCTCTCCTCTTTACTGTGTTTTCATTTTGTTAATATCTAATCATCTCCTTCCCTTTTACAATATTCAGACTGACTTCATGATAATATTCCACTGTTTTTCTACTTCTGTTCTAATTTCACTGCCAAGAACTGTCTTACATGCCGTCTTTGCATGCACTTAAACTCTCCTCCCTGCCTCAGGTCCCACGAGCTGCGATCGAAGGTCTTGTCCCTCCAGCTGCTGCTGTCCATCCTGCAGAACGCCGGGCCCATCTTCAAGACTAATGAGATGTTCATCAACGCCATTAAGCAGTACCTGTGTGTGGCCCTGTCCAAGAACGGAGTCTCCTCTGTGCCTGAGGTCTTCGAGCTCTCGCTTTCCATTTTCCTCACTCTGCTCTCCCACTTCAAGACGCACCTCAAGATGCAGATTGAGGTAACGTAATACAAATGTTTCAGGTTTTGTTGCCAGCCTTTCAGGCTCGCTCAACGTGTGAAGGTAATGACGGAGACACCTTTTGAATCAGATAACAATTTCTCTGCTGACAGCCTGAATACACATTAATGCAGCTACATTTTCCAGGGTTTTTTAGGCTTAACACCTAATGTAGTTTTTCAATAATGCCCAACAATAACTCAGCCCTTTGTTCATTCCTCAGCAGCGTGCTCCCTGCGTGCTGCCTTTTCTTTTTTCCCAGCTCTATTTTCATTCATATATGCAGGAAAACCTGATGAACTAGTTGGCTAAGTACAGTAGCTATATTTATATATCCACCCACCGCTTCTCCATGAGAAGCGACAGTTTCGCGCCTTCTCTGGCAGCTGACAGCCTCTCCGGGAGACACAGGAAATTAATGACTTAAGTGGAAAGATTAAGGCAAAGAGGGCGCAAAAAATATTAATTGCAACACATTAGAATTCCAAAAGCAGCTTGTTAAATCGCTCCTTTAAACATCAGTTTCTATCTGTGTGTATTCTTTCACAGCATGTAATAGGCTTATACTCACCTGCTTAAATTAAATAGATTTGGTGGTTCTGCTCTTTTCACAGTTTTTTCCTGTGTGAAAACACCACATACAATATATTCTGATACTGACACGAGAGTGCTGTAACATCCCTCCACCTCGGTGCAATAATTGAGGGTTGCTCCATCACCTGCTTTCTGCTGCCTTAAGTTTCTTCTTCTGTTTGAGTACGTTCACGGCCTGATCGCCTGCTGTGTTTATTTTTGCCGTGTCCACCGAGGGACGCTCATGCGCACTCGTGGAGAATAATGCGTGTTGCGTTTGTGTGCCACGCCGTTGTGTCTCACTGTCATGTGGACCGTGTCTGCAGGTGTTCTTCAAGGAGATTTTCCTGTACATTCTTGAGACGTCCACGAGCTCCTACGACCACAAGTGGATGGTCATACAAACCCTCACTAGAATATGCGCAGGTTTGTGTCTCTGCTTTTAACCTTTTAACACTGATTATTTAAAGTAAGTATTGGTACTTTGAGAATGAGGCAGGCCATCTATGTCGCCCTCAGATGCCCAGAGTGTGGTGGACATCTACGTGAACTATGATTGTGACTTGAATGCTGCTAACATATTTGAGCGGTTGGTCAACGACCTCTCGAAAATCGCGCAGGGTCGCGGAGGCCACGAGCTTGGCACAACACCCCTACAGGTGATATTTTCTCCTCTCTTCATAATACCTTTTACATTCTTCTAAGGCGTCAGGATAACCTTTTTTTTTTGCATCCCTCTCTAGGAGCTGACCCTGAGAAAGAAAGGCCTTGAATGTCTAGTGTCCATCCTGAAATGTATGGTGGAATGGAGTAAAGACCAATACGTCAACCCCAACTCTCAGACCAGCCTCGGTAAGACACTGATGTGCTGAACATGAGTGTGATTTATCAAGAAAATGTCTTTTAGCCAAGGTCAGTATAAGAGAAATCAAACAGAATTATCACTGGCTGAATCCCACCTCTGTTATTGGAGAATGAATGAAACTTCAAGGAAAAGTGTGGAGTCATTCTTAGAGAGGATTTAAAGATGGAGGATTGGGTTAGATTGCGTGCAGTCATGCATTTCGCTGTACTCCGTATTACTGTATCCAGACGTGATGAGAAGCGGTTTGAATCTACATCTGAAATACAGATGGTGCATGCTGGAAGTGTTTGTGTGTCTGCTGTATTACGCTTTGTAAACCAGAGTCTGTGGAGCATTGAGCAGTTCATCATTGAGGTTAACTGGGGTTAGTGGTGAAGCTCGCATCCATCCGTTCGGCTGCGGGATTGACAGTTTGGCATTCATCAGGGAAGCTATCACTCTGAGAAGTGAGCATCCGTCAGCTCAGCTCTAGCCAGAGGAGGCAGTGAGATAATGCCCGTAGGGCCAGCACAGACAGGCTAATCCAGGAGGTTTAGTCTAAAACGCAGCGATACCTGAAGCCAAGTCACGGTGAAACGCCTGTCTGCAACACACAGAGCGTATCCTGTGTGTGAGACTGGCCCCTGGGTCTTCTGCACACCAGAGGATTTCTGTTGTTTTCCTGAGGAGGAGCTCAAACTAAGGCGCTGAAGTGCAACTCTGTGAAAGGGCTGCAAAGATATCCCACAAGTCCCAGGGACTATCCACGGGCTAGCCTCGGGCTAAGCTGTCAAAGCTAACCAGCTGAGGCAGTTGTGTTAACTCGCAGGGGCGTTATCTTACCAATACTTAGGACAACTCATTAGTAATCCAGCAGCTCGTAGGTCAGAATTTGAATTTTGAGTGTTAAATTCGCGCCGCCGGCTGCTGGGGATGTCAGACGAAGACCATTTTCTTCTTCGTACAATGCAAGTGTGATATGATTTGTGAATACAAAACACTGAACTGTGCAAGTACGTTACATCACCCTCACTCTTTCAATCGTCTCTTGTGTCGTTCTCTCCCCTTTTTCTGTATCACTTCAAAGCAAGAGCAGGTAACAGTAGAACAGTACGGAGTGTTTGTTAGAACGTGTTGCTGTGATGGAGATCGTATGCTTCAAGCCTGTTGTGTCTCTAGCTTTAGATGGTTTTGTGCTAGTCTTCCTTTATATAAACTGTGTTGTTTTTAGGGTTTCCCCTTGTTCGTAGATTGTAACCAAAGACACGTATGGATTCACTTTGAACTAACGGTAGAAACACTTTTTCTGAACTCGATGGGCACAAACGCTGCTTGTTAATCTTATGAATATGTTATGAAGTATTTCCCCAGTATGCAGCTCAAACCTTCACTTCATTTTACCTTCCTCCCTCCATATCTGCTCCGCAAGCCGGAGAATGGGAAGCACACTGCCAGCTCACATTACTTTGACACTGCCCTGAATGTTTTAAAGAGTTTCCGATGAGTAATCAGACGCCCGGCCCAAGCACGGGGTTGCAGGGTGGGCGAGCAGCAGGTCCCCGAGCTCGTTTCGGCAGCCTGAAGAAACCTCCTCTCATGGCCTTTAAATTCTGGCTGCTTCCTCTTCGACTGCCTGGAGCTTTTTAGATAACTCACCTTTCATAATATCCCCTCTTCCTCTCTCGCCTTGCACCTGCTCTGTGTGAATAAGTGTGTGTTTTCTGGGTTTTTTTAGGCTGCGGTCTCGCGTGCATGCGAGTAACACCAGTGTGCATACCCTCACTGCCAACAACAATCATTAAGAAGGCCTCGGGGTGACTTTGTTCTCTGCGTTGCAGTTTCCCCTTTCAATTACTGACGTCTCTCTCCTGCAGTACTAACTTAAAGTTAGCTCACCTCATAAGCCTCCAGGCTGAGTTTGTGCCAACAACAGAGTTTCAATTAAAAACTTTCACTTCTGTGATGGTTCCAGGCACTTTTTTCATACAGTAACAATAGAAACACTCAGGTTATTTCCACTCATCCATCATCTCTTCTGGGTTCTCCTATCAGGTGTTTTTTGCTCCTCAGGACAAGAGAAACCTTCAGAACAAGAGAGCACGGAGACCAAGGCCCCGGAGACCATAAACCGCTATGGGAGCATTAACTCTCTAGACTCCACGGCCTCGTCTGGCATCGGCAGCTACAGCACGCAGATGTCAGGCACCGACAACCCGGAGCAGTTTGAGGTGCTCAAACAGCAAAAGGAGATCATCGAGCAAGGCATCGACCTGTGAGTTGTGCCGCGCACACTTACAATTTTAATCTGATACTGTGATACGGCATCGGTTACAATGCGTCCTGTATCTCTGGATCCAAACAGGTTCAACAAGAAACCAAAGAGAGGAATCCAGTACCTTCAAGAGCAAGGCATGCTGGGTACAACCCCGGAGGATCTTGCTCAGTTCTTGCACCAGGAAGAGAGACTCGATTCGGTAACAAGTCACCCTGTTTTCATTCAGTTTGTGTTTGTGGAGTTTTATTTCAAAAGGCATCAGCTGTCAGCTGAAGTAGCAGCAGAATACCTGGCAAATAAACAGCTGCACTCTACCTTTTGCATCAAGTAGCCAAACTGTACAGAAGCCACAATCATCTAATGTCTGTCCAGCAGCATTAAACAGCCACCCAGCCACTGAAACGCAGAGTCTTAGAAGCAAAGTAAATGTTACTCTAATGAAGAGCACACTCTGCCTTGATTGGACGGCCTCGAGGGTGTCAGCGCACAGCGGTAATCAGCATTAAAGAGAGTTCGTAACATCTGGTTAGAAACGAGGGGCCCTTCGATGCAGTGGCACCACAGGGACGGCAAACAGAGTGGATAACTAGTCTAACATGTACTCATCGAATCCACAGTGGCTGGGTCGTCCTGCTGTGAGAACAGTGGTTCTCACTAGCTTCTAGTGCAAAGAGTGAGAAGACAGACAGACGAATAAGTTGCTCTTTTACAGCACAGTTAACACATGGAGTGTGAGAAACAGCACAGCCTTTAGGTGCTTTTAGCGAATTTTTAAGGGCTGTCTTGTTCTAATATTCATGTTATGGTACAGTGTGCTAAAATAAGACTGACCTGTCTTTTGCTCTCTTAGACTCAAGTGGGAGAATTCCTCGGGGATAACGACCGCTTCAATAAAGAGGTGATGTACGCCTACGTGGATCAAATGGACTTCCAGGGCAAAGACTTTGTCTCTGCGCTACGGATGTTCCTGGAGGGCTTTCGGCTCCCCGGTGAGGCCCAGAAGATCGACCGGCTCATGGAGAAATTTGCAGCAAGATATCTTGAATGCAATCAGGGGTGAGTTCGCATCTCCAAGCTGTGGAGACAACTGAATTTGATTTCACGTGGCCCACATACAACACGCTGTGATATTAATATGCATGCTGTCTTTCCCTGCCGTCCTCTTCGCTTCAATTTTTCAGGCAAACCCTCTTTGCCAGCGCTGACACCGCATACGTCCTTGCCTACTCAATCATTATGCTGACAACAGACCTTCACAGTCCACAGGTGAGCACTCCGCCTCAGTGAACTTTTGGGAATATGCTTTTTAACAGCGGTCATTCCCTCAGATATCAGCATAAATCACAAGGATTACATAAGCGGCTTTTGACCCGTGTCCTTATTGTCGCCTGCAAAGGTGAAGAACAAAATGACAAAAGAGCAATACATCAAGATGAACCGCGGCATCAACGACAGCAAAGACCTACCTGAGGAATACCTCTCGGCCATCTACGACGAGATCGCGGGGAAAAAGATCGCCATGAAGGAGACGAAAGAGCTCACCATGAAATCCAACAAGCAGAGTGAGTCTCAGTGCGAGGGGATGTGTCAAAGACGTGATAGACGAAGATTCCAGTTATTAGCCAGAGCCATTTTACCTCATATCTTTGTTGCTGTGATGATTTTGAATGAGGCTTACAGCCATCAGAGATGTGTCAGATGTGAACTGATTAGATTTCTCTGCAGGATGGCCAATAAAAGTCAGTGCTTGTGAGTCATCTTCAGATAAAGATCATAAGGAAATTACAGTAGCCGATTTAATGGAAGAATTATATGCATAATGACGATATAAGATAGAGAGTGCACTGACGTGTTCACATTTGCCATCAACCGTTCTGTGAAAAACACTTCAATGAGCAGTTTAAATTTTTTTGTGTGTGTGTGTGTTCATGGCTGGTGTCACTCCTCGCTCAGGCGTGGCCAGTGAGAAGCAGCGGCGTCTGCTGTACAACGTGGAGATGGAGCAGATGGCCAAGACGGCCAAAGCTCTGATGGAGGCCGTCAGCCACGTCCAGGCTCCCTTCACCAGCGCCACACACCTGGAGCACGTCAGGCCCATGTTCAAGGTAACACAAGCGGATGTAGACACACACACACACACACACACACACGAGGCGCATACAGAGTTTGACACACAAATTGCAACAGCTCATCCCTCTGTTGTTCCTCAGCTGGCGTGGACGCCCTTCCTGGCTGCTTTCAGCGTGGGTCTCCAGGACTGCGATGACACCGAGGTGGCCTCACTGTGTCTGGAAGGGATCCGCTGTGCCATCAGGATAGCGTGCATCTTCTCCATTCAGGTACCGCGGTCTGAACTGAGGGATCTTTCTGTGTTTCTCTCCCGTGCAGTATTTTGACACACCGCCTGGTCTTTTTTTGTCTCTGCAACAGTTGGAGAGGGATGCCTATGTGCAGGCCCTGGCGAGGTTCACCCTGCTGACAGCCAGCTCTGGCATCGCAGAAATGAAGCAGAAGAACATCGACACCATCAAGACCCTCATCACTGTGGCCCACACTGATGGAAACTACCTGGGAAACTCCTGGCACGAGGTTTGCTGTTCTCACTCGCTGTGTTTGCTCACAAAACTCTGTTATTCTTCCTCATAACTCTCCTGATTCAAGCAACGTGCCACAATAAGCCTCAATTTCCACTGGGATGTCTGTGTATTTTTTTTTTTAGAACAGCTGACAGTTGTTGCTAGGCACAACCGTAGACTGTATAAACCATGGACGTAGCCTGCGTGAGTTCAGGCTCGGGCATAGCATGAAACTAACACAGCCTCTTGTGGGTTATTACTTTAAAAAGATGTCTGAAAACAACAGCATTGTGCTGAAAACAGAATATTTTTTTTTTTTGTAAATAGAATTTTTATATTCTGTTACGGTAACGGTATATCTGAATAGTCCAGCAGTTTCAGAGCTTGCCAGTTCAGCTCTCCGCTGATGGTGATATAAATGCACACAGGTGCTCCCCATCTACTGACTGAGCCTGCAAAACATCTCCCTCTGATAAGACCCTTCTCCTTTTCGCTTTCTCTGTTTTTAACTGTTAGTCTCTTCAAACCTTCAGGTTTCCTTCACAACTGAAAACTGTCTTTATCTCACACACAAACAAATGTCCAGGGTTCAGATCTCCCAGGTGGCTAAGTCATGTTTGCCAGCAATGTGGCAATTCATGTATGTGCATGTGGTGTGTTTTCAAGGGCTTCTTGTCAGTCAACTAAGAAATAAGCATCCAAATGCTTGCAACCTGCAGTGCAGGTTTTAAGCTACAGCTATATAAAATAGATGTTGAACCAACCAGAATTACTGGTCTAACTTTAAATGATTTTCTGTACACATTGATTTTTCATTTAATCATTATACAGTCATAGTTGTTTAGTTGGTGTGTTGTTATTGGATCCTTCCTAATATCCACTTTCTCCTTTTACTCATATTTCTTAGTCCTTCTGTTTTGGCCCAGTTTTTCATTTGTCCCTTTCTGTTATTTTCTGCATGTTTGTGTCTCTAAGTATGCCGCTGTCTCATCTCTTCTCAGATCATGAAGTGCATCAGTCAGCTGGAGCTGGCTCAGCTCATCGGTACAGGAGTGAAGGCACGCTACATCTCAGGGACGGTGCGGGGCAAAGAGGGCTTCATAACAAGCACGAAGGAGCAGAGCAACGACGAGTACCTGGGTCTAGGTCAGCACCAGCTTACACATACCAAAGTGTCACAGCCTCGTCCTGTTTTAGCAGTCAGATCTGCACTCAGGTCTTTGTATGACTCTAATCATCGGTGCGTCTCTCTGTAGTTGGAGGCACAGTGGACCGAAAGCAGATCGCCAGCATTCAGGAGTCCATCGGAGAGACCAGCTCTCAGAGCGTGGTGGTGGCTGTGGACAGGTACTGTCATCACGAAAACACCTGTGTCTGTCTTCTTTTGACCTCAAGAATTCATACACTAATTCTGACTAAATTTCACACAAATGTCTCAGATACTGAATTGGTGACGCTAATCAGGAAACGCATTTTACGGCTTGTAGCTTCTTTGCAGCAACACCCATATTTGAAGCTATGTTGTCCACCAGAAGCTCATTGGTTCTGCTGACAATGAGCTTCAGGTGATGGTCGTTGCACCATGTGATGAAACTCTATAGCCTCTAAGTGAAGACAGCACGTTTCTCACTGGAAATTCACTGGAGTCATACGTCTCGATATATTAATTTCACACAAAAATACACTAAATATATTTATTTAAACTCACATTTGGTGACTAGACATTTTATGAGTGTGGACAGACATGAATGTTAACTGAAACACACATCTGTGCTGCCTAAAATCTTTCCATGCAATCGGGCATTTGAATCATAAATGTCACATATTCTCTGCTTTCTTTAGGATATTTACCGGCTCTACCAGACTGGACGGTAATGCAATAGGTGAGTCTAGCTGCATGCTGTGCTGTTCTTATTGCTCCAAGGACAGGTACATTTGAGCTATTTTTGAGCATGGTGAGTCACTTTGCCCGCACAAAGAACCCTTTCTTTGCTCATTGCTAACATCTGCTCTCTGTTCGTCAGTTGATTTTGTGCGCTGGCTGTGCGCTGTGTCCATGGATGAGCTGGCCTCGCCCACACACCCACGTATGTTCAGCCTGCAGAAGATAGTTGAGATCTCCTACTACAACATGGGCCGCATCAGGCTGCAGTGGTCCAGGATCTGGGAGGTTATCGGAGACCACTTCAACAAGGTGGGTGAGGATGGAGTGTGAAAACAGACATGGATACAGTGTTAGATGCATTTTCTTGAAATTATTCGTGTTATTGACAATATAAAAAATCTTGTGGATGAACTTCCTCGGTTGGGAAGAGACTGAGTGAGCTGTCTACTCTCTCTCCCACCTTCTGTTTTGCAGACGGCTGATTTCAGTCGCTGAAAAACACAAACGATTGCCAGCAAAGCTTTCTACTAATTTGGTATTCAAGGACACTTCTCTCAGTGAGAAGCTGCAAACTGACTTCGGCATGCATAAAAATCAAATCCTCAAAATACTCATTTATCATGTTGCAGAGTGGATTTTCAGAAATCCTTCTTGCGTGCTGCAGGGTGAACTGCTTCTTCTTCTCCTGTTTGTCATTTACAAGTCTTTCCGCAGGAACAGTTTGTTCTTGGAAAGCTGCATTTGTTGAATTTAAGAAAAATTAAACATCAGATTTTTTTTCTTAAGTGTTGCTCAGATATATTCTGTCTCCGTGCAGGTTGGCTGTAACTCCAACGAGGATGTGGCGATTTTCGCCGTAGACTCTCTCAGGCAGCTGTCCATGAAGTTTCTGGAGAAGGGGGAGTTGGCCAACTTCAGATTCCAGAAAGACTTTCTGAGGCCTTTTGAGCACATCATGAAAAAGAACAGGTAAAGAGACAAGCAGCACTTTTATCTGTGGGTGAGTGCTCGTGTTACTCCTCCCATGTAGATCTGTAGAGCCGGCTGGTGCAAACACAAGGCCTGCACTGTGGCTTTGAGTAGCTTCTATTTCTGGGCTCTTTCTCACATGGCTGCAGACTCCCCTCCTCCCCTCCACCTCTGTAGCAGCTCTCCGCCTTGTCTGTTATTCTTTCTGCCTCTGCTCTCTGTATTTCTTATGGCAGTGAGTAAGCATATTGTTTGGCAAGCGAACGTTTCAGCTGACCCATTTCAGTCTGTTTGCATTAGCCTTAAAGTGAATTCATATGAAAGCCTTTTTATTTCCTGGCCCGGGCCGAATCGGTCCTGAATGGATTTTGAACAGCGATCAGTAATAAATGAATTTGATTTTGCCGTTGGAACCGCGGCACGTCAAAAGACAAGCTGTTTTACTGCAGCGTGCTTTTCATTCATGTGAAAGAGGAGTAGCATTGTAAGTATAAATCCACCCACAGATTGAACAGGCTGAGAGCTTCAGCAGTGAGGAGATGGCAGCCAGCCATGTAAACCCTGCAGCACAGTGTGTCCATTAGACTCACTCATGCTGCCCTCCCGTGTGTTGGTGCGTGCGCGTGTGTGTGTGTGTGTGCGCGCGATGGTAAGTGCAGGCAGAGTTTTTCTCTCATTCATAACTACTGAGCAATTAGCAGTGCTCTTCTCTATGGCAACAGTTGCTGTAAAAACATGTCGTGCCAAGACTAGCCAGCGCTGGAACAATGATTCTGTTTGAGAATGGCTTCGAGAGTGTTACCAGGAGCTTTTAAACATAATTGACATCAATGAAGACTTGTATTTCCTCCTGTTTAATTTCTTTCCTTCGTTTGTGTGCTCTCGCTTTCTTTGCCTCTTTCTTGCATTTGTTCATCCACTGCAACTCCAATCCACTCTCCTCCACCTCCTCTTTTTCCACCCCCCGTGTCTCCTCCGCCCAGGTCTCCCACCATCAGAGACATGGTGGTGCGCTGTATAGCCCAGATGGTGAACTCCCAGGCGGCGAACATCCGCTCAGGCTGGAAGAACATCTTCTCCGTCTTCCATCTGGCTGCTTCCGACCAGGACGAGAGCATTGTAGAGCTGGCCTTCCAGACCACCGGCCACATCGTCAGTAAGTCCAGCACACACACACACACACACACACCTGAGAAGGTTCTGATCTTGTGCCTTCATCTAACCTTATCCCCCTCCACCTGTCCGTCTCCCAGCGAATGTATTTGAAAAGCACTTTGCGGCCACCATCGACTCCTTCCAGGATGCCGTTAAGTGTCTGTCAGAGTTCGCCTGTAATGCCTCCTTCCCAGACACCAGCATGGAAGCCATCCGCCTCATCCGACACTGCGCCAAATACGTCTCAGAGAGGCCTCAGGTCAGTGTGAGGCCCTGCTTTGTATCTTACTGTTACGGTGCCTTAACTGTGCATTACATCAGATAGACCATGAATATTATTGGTTTGTTGAAGCAGCAAAAAAATAGACTAAGTTAGGGCTAGAACGAGGAAGAAAGCAGACAGGTTTTATTACACGTCATCTAAGCATGTTGTGTTTAGATTAAAGGCTGTACAGTACAGGATGAATTCATGTGCGAGGGCGCAGTAGTACATCTACTCCACATCTATTTCCAGCGTGTATGAAAATGTGCCTCGTGCAGCGGTTGACTGGCACAGCTTCGGCACACTACTATAATCTCTTTCTCGCCCTTGACATCATAAATGGGGAGAATCTACTGGGAAGCATGAAAGAGAGTGAGTGGGTATAGTGTATTTCAGGGCCACCCACAGCATGCAGGGAAAGTGTATTTGCTCAGGAGGGTTAATTCTCCCCTACAGGCAGCACTGGCACAGTATTAAACATGGTTTTTATTTGTCTATCAGGCCTTCAAAGACTACACCAGTGATGACATGAATGTAGCGCCCGAGGACCGTGTGTGGGTGCGGGGGTGGTTTCCCATCCTCTTCGAGCTCTCCTGCATCATCAACAGGTGTAAGCTGGATGTCAGGACCAGGTAGGCTGGTGTAACCTGCTATACGTTGAGCGTCATTGAAGAGATCAAACTGGGTGTTTTAACACCTGTTCCTTTAGATTTTAAGTAAGCGCAGGCACAGTCCTGCTGAAGAAGAAGAGACTGCATGTCGTGCCAAAGCAAATGTCAGCTGTAGCTCCAAGGTAAAGGCCAGTGTGTGTGTGTGTTTCCCAGGGGGCTGACAGTGATGTTTGAAGTGATGAAAACTTACGGGCACACGTTTGAGAAACACTGGTGGCAAGACCTCTTCAGAATCGTCTTCAGGATCTTTGACAACATGAAGCTCCCCGAGCAGCAGACAGAGGTACACAGCACGTCCTTCATCCTCAACAGCTGTTTCAAATCAGCTGCTTTCACCACCAGGATTTTTAGTTTTAAATGAGAGTCTCAAATAGCAAAATACAGTCTCTAAGCTGCGGTATTGTGCTTCTCTCTGACGTTGCCCCCCCCCCCCCCCCCCCAGAAAGCAGAGTGGATGACCACCACCTGCAACCATGCACTTTATGCCATCTGTGACGTCTTCACCCAGTACTTTGAGTCTCTCAGTGACGTCCTGCTGGATGACATTCTGGCTCAGCTCTACTGGTGTGTGCAGCAAGGTGAGCACACGGCAGCCCTCTCTGTCTACACTCATATTTAGCTTCACACAAGATTTCTGGCATCTTTGAGCTGACTTTGTGTGCAGCGGCAGGGATCAAACGGGAGTAAAGACCGGCATCAGCTGCAGCGGCAGAGCTGAAAGGTTGCCTCTGAGCTTTTATGTGCTGCATCAATGCTGGGCCATCACTTAAGAAAAGGATTAGGGTTAAGCAAATAATCAATAAACGTTTTTAGTATTTTTGGGTTGTTGGAAAAATGGCTAAAAAGGCAGAAATCTCACGAGACTATAGAGATACAGCTTACCTTTTTTAATCGACCCTTCCCCTGCCTCTCCCTCCTCTTCGTCCATGCATCTGTAGATAACGAGCAGCTTGCCCGCTCAGGCACCAACTGTCTGGAGAACGTGGTCATCCTGAACGGAGAGAAATTCTCGCCGGAGACCTGGGACAAGACGTGTAACTGCATGCTGGACATCTTCAAGACCACCATCCCACACGCGTAAGGATGTAAAACCGCCTCCTCCTCCGCCAAGTCAGAAAACAAGCCAGCCTGCGTTTAATTCCTCCTCAGATTGCAAAGAATTTCTTATGTAATTTGATTTTTTTTTGGAAATGCAAGCCAATATTTAGAAAAGGAATGGAAGATATCCCTCAACAAAGACCTTGTTTGGCTTGACGGCTCTGGCTCAGGTCATTTTCTAGCCTGGAAGTTGTTAGTTGTTTGTCATTCGGTCCAGGAATGAGTGTGATTTATTGAGTAAACTGTTTTTCAGGCTGTTAACATGGAGACCAGCAGGAGCAGAGGGAGAACACCTGACAGCGCAGAGCCTGTCAGACAAACAGCTGGTGAGGAAGCGCAGCGTTTCTCTGTTTTGCATGCGAATGAATCACCGTTTGTTGTGGCGCTTGCATCTGTGCTGGTCATTTCTGTTAGCATAACATATTTTTCTTCATTTTCTCTAGGTGTTCTACATGTCTCCCTGAGAATTTTACTGCTAGGAAACAAAATATTTGTGTTCTTTTGCATGCACATTAGTAGCATTATGAAGCACTTTGGGGGTTGGGGTTCGCTTATTAAGATCATAATTCATGGACAACAACTTCCTTACTTACTATCAATAAGCAGTAATTGGGGCGTGCCCCTATTGCTTAGCTGGTAGGGTGTACGCCCCATGCATTGAGGCTGCCATTCCCCTGCTGTGGCCGCAGGTTCGACTCCCACCTGCAGCTCATTTGCTGCTTGTCGTCCCCCCTCTCTCTGCCCCCCTCACTGTCATACCTTCAGTTGTCTCTCTATCATAAAGCAGTAATTGGGGGGTTATTGAGGGAAACCTCTTCTGCTTATTATGCATCATAATAAGTAGAACGTTAATGGTGAATATGTATATCTGTATGGCCGTTGAGTAACTCTGCTGACTTTTCTCTCAGGACTCCATTTCCCAGAAGTCAGTGGATATTCAGTCCCGCTCTGACGACCAGCACTCCATTAGCAGCGCTGATAGGGCTGCCATGGAGAGCCGCCGGCAGAGTCAGTACAGCTCCGCCTCGGGCCTGGGCGAGGACGGCTCCAGGAGCAGGACCCCAGCGAGTACGCCTGATGCTTCACTCAAAGACTCGACTGCGAGTGTGTGTGTGTGTGTGTGTGTGTGTGTGTGTGTGTGTGTGTGTGTGTGTGTGTGTGTGTGTGTGTGTGTGTGTGTGTGTGTGTGTGTGTGTGTGTGTGTGTGTGTGTGTGTGTGTGTGTGTGTGTGTGTGAGTGTGTGTGGGCATGTGTTCTGACGGTGTTTACCTGTGTGTCCCACAGGGGTCCAGGAGCAGCGCTTATTCTCAGCCTTGCTGATAAAGTGTGTCGTGCAGCTGGAGCTGATCCAGACGATTGATAACATCGTGTTTTTTCCCGCCACCAGTAAGAAGGAAGACGCTGAGAACTTTGCTGCTGCTCAGGTACAAACGTGATGCAATGACAGAATCACTTTTTCTCATCTTTGTCTGCATTTCTGCGCGTGTGATTACATTCAGATTCAGTTAAATTCATTTCGACTGCCAACCAATACCATGCACTTCCATTATTAGCACGCTGGATTATTTTCTTTTTGAATAATCTGTCACGTGTTTGTCGTTTGGAAGCGGGATGCTGTGAACGCAGCAGACGTCCCAGTGGAGATCCAGGACCAGGGCATGTATCGCTACCTGACCTCAGAACAGCTCTTCAAGCTGCTGGACTGCCTGCTGGAGTCGCACTGCTTCGCCAAGGCCTTCAACTCCAACAACGAGCAGAGGACCTTACTGTGGAAAGCAGGTAGGGCAGGAAAGTCAGCCTGTGATTGGCACTTTGGGGATAACGCATCATGCCTGTGACTGTAACTGTGCGTCTGTATGCGCCCGTGTTCAAGGTTTCAAAGGAAAGTCGAAGCCCAACCTGTTGAAGCAGGAGACCAGCAGCCTGGCGTGTGGCCTGCGCATCCTGTTTCGCATGTACACGGACGAGAGCCGGCAGGACG
This sequence comes from Chaetodon trifascialis, assembly GCF_039877785.1. NCBI lineage: Eukaryota > Metazoa > Chordata > Actinopteri > Chaetodontiformes > Chaetodontidae > Chaetodon > Chaetodon trifascialis. The sequence continues at coordinate 14,608,060 of NC_092073.1, forward strand.
CCTGGGAGGAGGTCCAGAGACGGCTGCTTAAGTAAGGAACAAACACAAGACGCATTCAGATCCCACCGCAGCTGCTGAGCCTTCGGTGGTCGCGGGTGGTCAGTGGCCTCAGTCAGTGGATCTGAGGATGACACCTACTCGGCTTCCTCCATCGATATTTAATGCGATTTCTGAGTTGCTGCAACACTCTTATTATTCCGACACTCATCATTGCAGTTAACCTTCAGTCCCCCTGTGACTGTGTCCACAGAACAGGACTGAAGTGCACAGAGATGCATTTGTCAGTGACCACCACATTAGCAGGCGTAGCACTGCAGACTCCCCTGACAAGTTAAACTGCTGGTCTTTATGGCGGATTCTGTTGTGGTGCAGCTTCTTTTCCTCCCACTAATGATGCCCTCTGCAGAGTGCTCTACTCCTGTTAAACATACATTAAGACGCAGTTGCAATTTATGCGTGCAGTTGCCTGAGAATGTGCTCTCAATTTGACAGAACTCGGAAGGTAATTGGTGGTTTTGTAGCCGGTAGTTTTGCAGTGGAAACATGATGATTCAGACTTCCTCCTGCAAAAGCTCTGCTTGAATAAACTGCTTTAGTAATTTAATTAGGTGTGTGCCTGAGATAGAGGATCTTGGGAATTTCTGGTCAGATCCAGTCTCCCTTTTGTTGTTATTTTTACTTATACATCCTGTAGAAAATGAGAATAAATGAATGATTTTAATAACCCTCAGTCTTGAGGGCAGGTTTTATTTATTGAAAATGCTCCAGGCTCCTGTTACTATCATTCCTGCAGAATCAATTGGCACCCTATCAGGGATTTTTTAGCCAATACGCCTGTGAAATATTAATATCGACTGATAGTCATCAGCTCGCTCCACCCTCTGGTCTGCGTGTGCGTATATGCATATCTCCGAGCTGAGGACTGATTCATCGGTCAAACTGGGGTTAAAGCCCAAGACGTCTCTCACACATCCGCCGTCGCTAGCCCCAATGTGGGAATAAAGAAATCACACTTCTCCGGGCAGAGCTGTCAATAGCCACCTCAGAGGAAGGAGAGCTGAAAAAGACGCCGGCCCTGAGAGGAGGAGAGGCTGTTTTGATGTCACTATCTACAGTCGGTTATTCGTGGCAGAGGCGCAGCGTCTGCACAGCTCTGCACTTCTCTGAAACGGATGCCGTCTGCTGTATAGATCCAAAGGAATCAGCGCGCTGATGTTTCATTGTTCAGTCAGCACCGCTGTCATCGCTGCATCTTTATTCAGCGCCTCACAAACAGCCATCACCTCCTTTCTCTCCCAGCCTCGGCCTCGAATTGATGATGATGTCAAGATGAAGCAGAATCATTGCCTGTCTCTCCTACTTGGATTCATTATTAGATGGAAGATGAGAAAGAGGAGGAGGAGGAGGAGGAGGAGGAGGGAGGATGGTGCCTGTTTGTGTGACTGACTCAGAAATCCTAATTCATGGAGACACTGTTACGTGTCATCACGCCTGTATTTCATGTTCCTTCTCTGTTTCGCAAATGTTCGTCATCCTGTCGTCCACAGGCCACACGGGCACACATTTATTCTTAAAATTACACACACCAGAGGCCCTGATTGGTGGAGAGCGCAAAGCAGATTTGGAAGGCGATTAGGTCGCAGAGATTGGAGTGCAAGAGAGTGTGTGTTGGGGGGGGGTGAATGGCTAACAGATGGCATCGATGGCAGAAGACAGCCGCGGGGTTCGAGGAGCAAGGTCAGAGGTCGCGGCAGTTTCCCTCAAGCTTCAACTGTGAAGAAAAGGGTCTTAATTGTTTTCATAATAGCCTCAGTCAGTGGCTTTGATTAGCAGTTACTGAGCAAAAACAGTCTTCATGATCGCCATCGCGCCAGTTTCTCAGGCGAAACGTGAGGCAGAGAAGCAGACACGTCACGGAATAACACCGCTCCGGCCTCTCGGAGCCGTACCCAATACCCAAGAGGAAGTCAGCCATTTTCAATTTGCTGTGCAGTTTTTGTGCCATTTACAAAGAGTTAACCAGATTGACCTTAAGGCTGCTTTTCCATAATAATCCACTTCTCTTCTGTTTGTCCTCCCGACGTGTAAATATCCACTTCTGTCTGTGTGTGTCGCAGCGTGTGCAGCGAGGCCGTAGCGTACTTCCTGGCTCTGACCTCAGAAAGCCACAGAGAGGCCTGGACCAACCTGCTGCTGCTCTTCCTCACCAAGGTGCTGAAGATCAGTGACGAAAGGGTAAGGAGCCGAAACGCTCGATGGCGCCATTTCCTGCCTGAGGCTTACAGCTCGGTCTGATAGCTGAACAACAGATTATTTCCTGTCAACACTTCAGAGGGTATTATCTCTCACTCTCTCTCTCTGTCTCATCCCTCCTTCACCTTCAGTTCAAGGCCCACGCGTCCAGGTACTACCCTCTGCTGTGCGAGATCATGCAGTTCGACCTGATCCCTGAGCTCCGGGCCGTTCTGAGAAGGTTCTACCTGCGCATCGGCCTTGTGTTTCACATCGCACAGCTGCCTGATCCCGAGCCAGAACCACAGCTGGCACCAGCTGAGCAGGAGGCCGACACAGAGGTCGGGGAGGAGGCCGGGGAGGAGGCCCAGTGATGCTGCGCCGCAAACAGCGTGGAAGCCGGAGCTCGACTGAGACCTCCACCGCAGACCTGTGCGGCCCTGTGCCACCTCAGGGCCCTCCGCGTGGTTCATGCCGAACACTTGACTTAGACGGCTGATTATCAATCGGCTATCTGCTACCACCCACCCGCACCCTTAACCCCCGTCACCACACACACACACACACACACACACACACACACACGCACACAAACAGACGGAGTACTTGATGAGTACAGTAATGTCTTGAACAAGGTGTAGCGATGCATCCACTGGATAAAACTACTGACGATTCCCAACATCTCTGATCTGCTCAGAAGGAATATATTTCAAACAATGTGTGCTTCTTACTGTATATTTAAAAAGTAAAGAATGAATGGTTTCAACAACATGCAAAAAGACATATTTAGTAACTATGAAATGTGACATTTGTCACACGTTGATAGTAACGATCTTTCTGTCTGCACCGCAGATGGCTAACATTAGCATTGATAGCCTCTTGGATGAAACTAGTTGTACAGATCTGCCGCTATGTAATATAATCTTATAACACTAGATTTCATTTATTTTTGTTTATGTTTTTCCTCCTCCGAATTTGCTGCACTTGATCTCTTTTTTGAATGCACTGGAGATTTTACTTTTGTGATAATTTATTTGACTGTACTATCTCCTGCAGATACAAGAATGATTTATAATTGAGCAAAGGCCGTGGAAAGTGAAGGGTTAAATTATTCCATTTTATATGTTCTTAGGTTTTTATTGGAGATGGATGATAACCGGGCGTCTGAAACTGGAAGATAAGAGAGCGACCTGATGCTAGCTGCTTTTGAGTCACTAGTCTGTTCTTACGTTTGAGTTTAGTTTTCACTCTTGTGTACAAAATCAAAAGTTAATAATATATTTAATGTTTTTCTTTCTTTGATTTTTGGGGAGAGTTATATGTATAGAGAAGATGACAAATGTTAGCTGTGCTTTAAGTATGAATGGGATGCATTCCTGCTCATGGATGTAGAAAACAAAATGTATATGATACAGCAATGTAAAGTTTTCTATGTTGCAACAAAGATTATGTACAACTTTCTGTACAATACATCATCTGGCATTCTAATCAGGTTCTAGGTCAATAAAGTTTTTGAACTTGGTTGATTTGAAACACTGAATCACTGACTTCTAAATGATCGAACTGCTAGCTGTTCACTTTTCTCCATTAGTGACGAGCCGGAACATGAAAATAATGACATTTTTATTAGGAAATAAACTCTCTGGTGTATTTTTGTAACCAGAATAACTACATTAACACACATACATAATTTTATGCTACAGGTATACATATAATGAAACTTCCATGGGTTAATTCTAAGCAGTTAATTCTGTATTGCAGGTAAAAAAGTACACTTTTTAATGCTGAGAGAAAGAGTCTTGTGGAAGATAGTTCTCGTCTAAACTAACAGACATTCAGACTTTAAAAAGCTTTTGAAGCTATGCAATCTAACCAACTCCCACAGTTAATGTCCTCTAAAGTCGTCCTCTGGAAAGTGATACAAGCATCACACAGCAATGATAGACGTTCTCAGGAGAGCCACCTGCATCCAAAGAGAAGGATAACTGGCAAAGAGCCTCGCTCGGTGCAGTTTCCCATCCTTGGACACCAGGTGATGGCAGCTACGTGATCCGGTGTGTCAGCCAGGGTGGAGCGTCCATCCTACTGTTTGGCGTCTCCCTACAGCCTGAGAGTTTTGGTCTGGTCTGACGTGCCAGGCCGCAGCCAGGCCTCTGTGGCTGCAGTCTCCACAGAGACGCGCCTCTCCAGGGCAGAACTCAGAGAGAAGACATCCACTTCATCACCAGGCGGCCCCTCTGGAGAGCACAGAAGCTTCTCCGTCACAAGGATGCTTAAAATCCAGCATGTGCACAAGTTGTAACTTGTTTTACTTTAGTTGTAAAACAACAGTTGTTTCCTCTCACCTGATCTGCTGCTGTGATCACCAGTGCCTCGTTGCTGGTCGTGAGCCTTGGCTTTAGGTTCAAGGTTCAAACTAGTCACCGACTGCAAAGACTGAGCATCTGGCTGGACCTTACAATTCCTCTGATCCATGGACGGAGGCGCCTCCTGTGCAGAATAAAAAGGGTTCGGAGGGAGGAATGTTAATGGAAACTCCAAACTAGTGGGTAAAAGAGTTTTGAAAGCATTAGAAAGGGAAGCTGCTCTCATACTGCAGCGACTCAGATTGCTTTGCCCCAAAGCACACAGAAGAATCCATTTACTGATCAGCACCATACATCACAGTCATGTCTCCTCCGTGGGGCTGCTCTCTCCTGGTGCTCTGCTGAGTGCTGCGGGGGTCTCTGCTCTTCACATGCATCACCGCCATAGACATCTGACAAAGCCCAAAAGCCGTATATCATTACACACAAGCCTTGTTGCAGCTGGTCAGAGATTATGGACATCAGTTCAGATATGTGTAACATGGAAACAGTGAAAATCGGTCCATTCAGCAAAGGTTTCTACTGGAAAATGGTACAAGAGAAAGTACTGAAAAGCTTCTCTTCCTGCATCAGGCTTTTTAACAATTTCTCTACTGTCCTCATTCCCAACGGCTGGCACTGTGCTATCGCCACCCTGCAGCTGGCATATGCGCCTTGCACCCAGCGCTGGCACCAGCTGCAACACAGAGATGTAAGCTGGCATTCGCCACAATGAACCTGGCACAGAGACAAAGAGCGAAATTAGCCTGCCGCACAGGCTGCTGCAGCCAGGTATTGTCAGGGTGCATGTAGCTGACCCCCCAAGCCGTATCACCTTTATGGAAAGTGTCTGGATCCTTAGAAAAAGAGAAGGCCCCAAAGCGCATTGTGTCCCCATTGATGTAAACACTTTCTTCATACTTGAAAGAAGATGAGGAAAAGAAAAGCATTGACAGTCTTAACAAACAGGCTCTGTTTAGCCAGGCTTACCACTAAAAGTAGTCTCAGATGGCAACATGGAGTCTCTGTGGATGTAATGTCCAGGTTTGTTCCTCTGACAGAGAAGAAATAAACACCAATTAAACACTCACCCAGAAAACAGTAAACTGTGCAAGATGTTCATGACGAGCCTGTCGCAATGAAAACGCATATTTAAAACGTGATGACCACTCACAGCACGGTAGCCACTCAGCTGCTGGTCCAAAAAGTCTGGAGCGAAACACAGAGCAATGAGTTAAAGAGCAGCAGTTTGAAGAAAAATTTGTGTGTGAGTGCGTGCATTGGCTGACCGTGCTCTTCCTCCCTCTTCATGAGCCTGATTTTGCGCTGCTGTTCACGAAGAAGCGCTTGCTGCTGGATGTCCAGACTTTGAGCATCGGTGGGAGGGTCGGGGTACATGTGACGGACCTCATCACGAGATGCTGTGTCTGACAAAGAAAGGAAAGGTATCGACCCACATCGGTGCTACATCAGCAATCAAGTGGCTTCCTTCCATTGATGCAGCCGTAGCAGCTGCATTAGCACGGTAATAAAGAATAAGAAATGTAAGGTCAGGAGGCACAGACAGAGACAGACATTAAAAGAGAAACCAACACTTTTCATATTTGTGAGAGTAGTTTCTAATGGCCCGCCTCCTCGCTGCCTCCCTCTTCCTCCACTCTCAGCAGCATCTTGGCTGTGACTCAGCAGCTCCACAGCCTGGCTGCATCCATCCCACTTCATCACGGTTGGACTGTACAGAATGGATCTGATGCAGCTTTAAGATGTAACGCTGGCATAAAGCCACAATTTCTATATGTGGAAGTTTGATAAGTGATTTGCTCGATTTGTATCATTTCTTCTGATTTTGTTGGTCTTACAAGCTGGAGCTCTGGGTGTCTTTCAGACCCCTGCATTAACTCGGTCTGGGAACCCGTCCAAAACCATTTCCGTGGTCGCTTGCATCACATTCTCTGTTTACGCTGCCAAACTGCCCGTCCCTGATGGATGCCTCCTGTGACCTCATGAGATTAAAGTTTCAGTGTGGCTGGAGGGAGACGGAGGACTGATGAGGCTCTGGAAAGTCTAAACCATCTGGCAATGCCCAGCTGGTTTAGGACCGCAGCGATCCTCATCTCTTGTCCTTACATCAAAACCACGACTGAGGCTAGGAAGGTTTTTCAATCGCTCTCTCAAAATTGGAAAAACGGCTTGAATCAGAGTACAGAAGCAAAGTAAACAGTGTCTGACTGGTTTCAGTTCAGCAGGATAAACCAACTTGTCATCAAAGGAGCATGTTCAGTTCACCACTATCATCTGAGTGACAGAAGTAAGATGAAGCAAAATTTCACAGAAAAAGTAACCGCTATGAAAATCCTCTCTGGTTTGTCTGTGCATTGAATGACCTCTTCCTCAGGGCCATAGAAAAGGAATGAACAGCCACTGACAGCCTGAGGCTCACTGCTTGTGATACTGCAGCAAAGTGGCATTACCTCTGCATTTAAGCTGGTTGAACTCCCTGATATTTTGCACATTAACATGTGCAGCACCAGAGGAGGGACTCCTGGTCGATGGCTGAACAGCTCGCTGGCGCAACGATTCAAAGGCGTCCACTCTGGGGCGTCCTCTGGGCCTGAGCAAAGGAGGGAAAGCCCACTTTAAACACGGTAATTACCTCAAATAACACACAGATGCCTTCCTGAGAATGTCCCAACAGTTCACCATGTCGAATGCTTTCCAGTTGTGCACAATGACAATGAGCATACAGTTCCACTTGATACACTGGCCCCTGTGGGTTAGGATGGATTCAAGAAGAGGTAAGTGAGCATTGTTTTAAGATAGTAAGGACTTAACACCTGTTTTATGTGTGTTAAGCACTCCAAAATGCTTTTAGGGGGAATAAATGCACGGGGCTTTGTGTGTAAGCAGATTATACTGGAACCAAACAAAAGCAGTGGAATTGGCAGCAATTCAAAAGCATTTCTCTGATGATTTGCAGCAAACTTATTTGAATATAAGTAGAGATTTTGAAAGTTGTTTATAGTACATTCCTGTCCTGAATTTACTCACAAACTGAGTCACATGTGTTTTTCAGGGTGGTTAGAGCAGTGAAGACAGATGAAAAGGAAATTTGCCTTTGGGGATCCTACTGTTACATTACTGCAGTAATGAACCCCTGAAACTAATCTGAATGGAGATTAGAAGATTGCCAGTTTGACCTGGGTCACTTTCATTAGCTCAGAGTAAAAGAAAGCCCCCTTAACTACAAATAGTAAATCAAAATTGCCATTTAACAAGACAGAATTAGTACTATGTCTTCACCTTAAATGCATCTGGGGGTGCATTAGGTGAAATTGGACCTGAAGGACTGGAGCACATCTAATAAGTTCTCTAATGGCAAGTCTTTTCGCTAGGAAGAAAATGCTAAAACCCTGTTAGCTCTATGCAAATTACTCAGTACCTGTTGGGGGGAGAGTAGTGACTCTCCTGTCGATCAGTCTGACCCAGCTGAACCTCCAGTTGTTTCTGCTCCTTCCTCAGGTATCTACGGAGGGCTGACAGCTCTCTGATCACTTCCTGCTGACCATCTGAAGCAAGCAGGGGGAGCGAGGGGAGACAGAGACAAGGATGGGAGCAATAAAAGTTTAAGTGGTCATTTATGATTCACATGCAGCCAGGCTTTTGATTTTTATGGAGGGTGGCATAGAGATAACTGTCCTACCTTGTGGCTGGGGTATTTTGGCAGGGACCGGTCGGTAGTGTGATGCTGACACAGCGCGCATCTGTCGTGGAAATTGCGGGCATTTTTAGATTTTACATTTCCACCAAAACAACAGTGATGTCAATATTTGCATCCGTTTACTACCTGACTTACAGATCTGGAGGAGAATTGGCTCACAGTAGAGGAAGGTCTGGATGCCACGAGATTCGCCTGCTTCCTCTGCAAGGTTGGGATGGGAGGAGATGGCTCCCTCTGCAAATAATGGCATTCCTTGATGTGTGGTGTTCAGTAAAACAGCAAGCTACAGTACCAATGATTTTTTTCAGCTTACTGTACCTCATAATGCTTTCTTTTCTCCTCTCTCACTCTGGCGCTGTCAGGTACCTTCCTCTCTGCCTCTTCCTCCCGCCTCACCCTCTTTTCCTCCTCCTGGTGTTGAGTATTAGGTTCATGGATCCCACTTTCCAGCCTATGCTGCAGAAAGTAAAGAAAACAGTGTCTCAAGTGCAAACCCAGCGTGAGGAGACGCCCTTAACTATAAGGACGGAGGGATGAAGTGCTCTTCATCAAAGAGGTGACCTCCTCACCTCAACCTTCTTTTGCTTCCTCTGTTCCTCCTCATACTCCCGCAGCATGCGAGCCCGTTGTTCTGCTAGCCGCTTCTCTTCTTTTTCCTCTTCAGTCCTCAGTCGTTCTCTCTCCTCCTCCTGCTTTCGCTTGTTTTCCTCTATCTGTTGGTAAAGAAAAGGCTCAGTTAAATGCATAGTTCATTTACAACTTCTTCAAAGTGCTCCAGAACACTGAAATGCTTTGAACCAATAAAAAGTATTCGGATTTTATGAAAGAAAAAGCATTTCATATTCTGTATCATCGATGTTCTGCATTAGCATCCGGTTACCTGCTCGGGCTGAAGGCTGTGACCTACCTGTTGTTTAAGGTCTTCTTGGTATCTGTCTTGCATGTGGAGCTGCTGTGTTGGCTGATCAAGACCTACAAGGAGAAGTAAGACAGAAAGTAATCTATCTACAAAGCGGAATCACCCAGAGAGACTGAATACTACCTGATAGGCGATGGGGACTGTGTCCATTCCTCATCAAAAAGCTTTGCATCTGTCCCGGACTACTCCTGGACTCTGGATTCCTACACGACTCCTCATTGATCCTGTGCATTTGTCTCAGGTCACCTGAGGGAATGGAAACATTTAGAAATAGCTAAGACATGCTGTGTATTTATTATGATCCATCATCTCAGGTTTAGAAGATCCATTAAAACAGAAAGTGATAGTCAACTCACTAACAAGGTTGCCATTTTGGTCCTTAATTGGATCACCTCCCCCACTTTTCCCCCAGGTGTTGTATGTCACCATCTCGGCCTCTAGCTTGGCATCGTATCGCTCCTTCTCTTCTTTCTCTCGTCTTTTACGCTCCTCTCTTTCCTTGATCTGGATGCAAGGAAGGCAGGATGTCTCAAAAGTTGATGCATTTCTTGCTTGTTGGGAAATGCTGACTCCACCATAATCTGGTCCGTAACTGTCAAAACATCTGATCTGTCCTTAAAATAAGTCATTGTCTTTGTCAGCGAGGAGCCTGTTACAGCAATCTCTGGCAGCATGTCAGTGTGACAGTTAGCATTTCTTCAGACGGTGTGCTGATCCATCGACCCAAACATCTAACTACCAGCTAACAGAACAGGAAGATGGGCACTGGCCAACACACTTCTTGGTCACAAACTGTCATTACTAATTTGTGAAGTGAGTTGTTATAAATGAAAGCATGGGGTCTGCTTACGGCGATCAGATGATGTCTTGTCAATCTGATGTCGTACCTGCTCTCTGAGTGCTTCTAGGTAGCTCTGTGCACTCTCTCTCCTCTGCTTGGCCTTGTCTGCAGCAAGCTCTCCGACACCCAGGGGAGATGATCTGTGCTGATCAGCTGCTCTGGAAGCACACAGACAGAGAAATAATGAGGAGGATGTGTACGGGAGGTAGTGACAGACATGCAGTGAGGGCCCTCTTCTGGAAGAGAGAAACAACTACGAATGTGAAAACTGTCACGCTCTGCATATTGATTTTCAGAGTAAAGGGCAGGAGTTGCATCTATTTTGACATTGTTTTAGTTTGTGTACACTGAATTTATTATCTGAACAAACTATTGGGAGGGACACTGACTCAGTGCAGCCGCCGGGTCTGACAGGAGGTGGTCTTTGATGGGGTCTGTGGAAATTCCCAGACTGCTGCACCCCTTGAGGCAGACTATCTAGTAAAGGAAATACAAAAAGACGAGTTAATAAAAACAAATGACATTCACAGTTTCATTAGCTATCTGCTGAAACTGTCTGCCAGTTTTTCCCCCTAACATTAAAGAATTCTGTGAGCTCAGACCAGGGAAGAAAATTGGCAGCAAAATTAAAATGGAAAGAAAATAAATGCAACCAAATAGACCAGCTGGATGAAGTGAGATCCATCTGGATCTGCTGAACTCATATGCAATAAACTGTATATCCCCTTAGTAATAAAATCAGTTCTGCTGAAAAATGAGATTTATGAATTGCTATGCCAAGTCCTCTTGGCCACTGATACGGTGATAAAGTGGCTCCATAATAAATGGCAACAGTTCTGTATAGAGAGGTCTGGGGGTTTATTTAAGCCAATGTGAATTACTCCCATCTAAGGTTAAACTGCCAGATACTGCAAGTCTGTTTATGACCGTGAAGACACAAGACGCAGCAATGCCCGTGGACCATACGAGTGTTTACAGCATAAATGCATACTTTACATTACTGCCGAGCATTTTTAAAGCCATAAAGTATTATTTTAGATTTTTTTAATGTGCCTTCCTCCCTCCAAGCATTTGCACACAATATGAAAATTGATGAAAAGCAGAGGATTCTCAACATGCAGTAAATGACCCATAACGTTGAAGATCATGACCGCTTTCATTTATGTCAATATATTACTGTGCATTCTTTTGTGCAGACTTCATGTCAGCTTGCACTCAAAGCTGCATTGCTGCACAAGGACTATGTAAGTTAGACAGTCTATGTTTGACACAGTGAAATCACAGTGAAATCACAGTCACAGTGAAATGAATGGAAACCAGCTTCACAAAAGTCAAATATGCCAAAACATGGCAGCCTGCCTTCAAAGAAGGTCAGCAGTAATGCAAAGCGTACATGATTTCTACTATAAGACAGAGGTCACAACATTTAAAGATGGCTGTAATACTGTACTCTGATTGTAATGAAGATTAGGATCTAATGGATTCCTGGTTCCATAGTAGTAATAAGCTGCATCATATGGAGTCTTGTAATTACTGGTTACAGTAGGAGGAGGAGGAGGAGGAGGAGGAGGAGGAACGGCAGTAACCCTGAAAAACAAAATCACAGAAACAGCCTTGAACTTGCAGCAGAGTTGTTAACTTCATTCATGTAACACAAAGCAACAGTGAGCTACCTTGGGAGAGCCATCTCGCCTAGCACGTTTGAGAAGTCCCTGTGGTAGTCGTCATTGAAATAGTCCAGCGAGGGGGCACCTTGTGCTGCTCTCGTTCCAGAGCTTGGCACTGTCTTCCCTGTCAGCTGACTGAAAGCTGCACTGTAGTCCGAGTGGGACTTTCCTGGGGGGCCTCTCCGTTCCGTGTCCTCTGTGGGTTTGTCATCTTTAGGCCTTGCATTTGGGTCCTTCCCTTCGGCCTTCAGATTTATTCCTGGCTTGTACGGGACATCTCGTCTCCGGCTGTCATATTGCTGATTTACAGCCTCAAACTGCTTAATTCTGTCAGGCTGGAAGAGGTGATGCATCACGCAAGGCAGAGCCATGAAAGGAAATCAGGCCACAAATATTAAGAAAAGCTCATTATAAGGTGTTGCTCAAGGCGATAACATAATCAAAAAATACAATACCATATATGATAGTGATAAATAGTTTGTGACATGTGCTTATTGAGTCTTCAGAGAATCACATCATGTAATCATGTAATATCAGTTTTAGCCTGTTTGGCCATGCTGCTCTACCTCTTTCTCAGGGTCGGTGGCTCCAGTGGCAGCAACCCTCAGCTCAAGCCTCTTCTCCCTGGTAAAAATCATGGCATGCTTTGTGTCTTGTTGTCACACAGGGGACTGCCAGCTGAAACTTCTCTAATGAAAATGATTTAGTCTCTAAATACTCACTTGATCCTGTTTCTCTGCTGTTCAGCAATTTGCTTCAGCAGCTCTTGCCTGTACTGTTCTTTCCTCATCCGAGAGGCCGCCTGCTCTTCTGATGCTCCTGCATGACAACAGAGAGCCATAAACACACACGTGCTGTCGACTATCGTGCTGAAAAAGGATTTCAAGTGACAAACTCCATCAATAACTGCACAAGTCAATATGCGTCCAAATGTGTCATGCAGTAAGAATTGTATTTACCAATCTTGAGTCCAGTAGCAAACTCTGCTTCATCTTTGCTGGTAGCAGGTCTGGATCTTGCAGCCATCCTCTTGCTGTCTGGCATTTGCGGACTGTTAAACACAAAGACAGATCCAGATACTCCACAAGAGTCATCCCATTGCTGACAGCATATCAGGGTAACAGCACAGCTCCGCTCTGAACCACGCCCAGCTACCATTTTACATCATACACTGGCCACAGTTTGCCTGCAGCGCTTTCTGGTTTCCGATTCAGGGAGCAAAGCCTCATTCTCCAATCAATCAATCCAGCTCCTCTGATAGAACTGGGGTGAGTAATTGTTTACCTGGAGCTGGGCCAAGGCTCACCCTCCATCACCGCCACACACGCTAGCGGCATACTGAGGGCGGCTCAAGTCAATGGGATAAACGGAAACAATGAAAGGCAACAGGATGTGCTGGAAGTGCTGGAGAGCAATAACTGAGTATGGCAGCACTTGTCAATACATGACTTGTGTTACAGTTACCCTGTGTTGGCTCATTCCATCAGATTGCTTTATTGATTGAGAAAAATGTATGTGACTCTCCAGGAGGATGTTATTGGCTGTCCAGCTCTGCATATGAATGCTGCTACTATCAAGGATTGTTCTGTTTCCAAGTCTGACTGCTGCAGTCGACCAGAGCTGTACACAGAAATAATAATCACATAAACGATGAAAAGCATGGTCAGAATATGTTATGTACACGTATTAACAGCTGAGACAAAATTGTAAATCCCACAGGAGCAGAGAAATTCTTGACAAATTGAAAATTGGGGAATGATGAGGGAAGACTTTTACTCATGAATGCAAATAGTTCAGCACAAATTGAAGAAAAATACGGGAGATATCAAGGCAGGACTGGAGGGTAAACGTGCTTTGAAGCATATTTGGTAACCAGCTCAAACACATGACAGGAATTCAAATGGAAAATTATTGCTATGTGTATTCAAAACACCACAGATTGTGGCAAAGATGGGCCCAACACACACTAACAAATGCTGGAGAACTTGTGGAGCACAAATGGACGATCACTTCCATAGTCTGGTCAAGCTCTAAACTACTGTAAGACCATTCTGGGAAGAGGTACATCGCAGTCTTAGAGGGGTTTTCCAAGACCCACGGATCGCCTGATAACTAGAGGGAAAAATGAGGGAAGAGCTGGAAATGATTTACTGTAGATCTTATTAAGCGCAGCAAGGAAATGTATTACAATTAAATGGTTAAAGTCACCCAGGTACAATTTGTGGACCCAGGGGATGTGTGATATCTATGAGACGGAGCAGATAACCTACTCTCTGATAAGAGATGGAGACCAATAATGAGCTTATCAATGCAGTGACAACCTCTCCTCACCTTTTCCTCTAAACCTGAGAAGAAAGACATGTGAATGTATAGGAATAATCATCTTGCTTACTCTGATTTCCAGGCCCATTCATCACTGTTCTGATAATGATCAACAGAGACCTCCACCGCCTTTACGTTCTGAGGAGCTCTGCCACAGACACAGACAAGTATTATTAGACGTGACCTTCTGTCTATGCCTATATATGTCAAAGTCATAGCACAGAAAAAAGACACACCCATTAGTTCTGCGTTCTCTGGTTATCTCCTTCTCTTTGTACTCAAGCTCTGGAGTGTGTCTGCCTCGCCTCCTACTGTGTCTGAACTCCAGTTCCTCCTCTCCGTCTGAGGTTTGCTCCTCCTCAGAGCTATAGGGCTCCTTCCGTCTATGGAGTCTCCAACGCCTTCGCCCCCGCCGGCCACGACCCCGAGTCCCTGTCCTTTTTCCATTATCCAGTGCCTCCGTCAGGGTGGCAGCATCTCTCCTGGATGCTGGGTGTTCAGTGGGAGAGGGGTGTATGTTTGCATGAGTGTTGAAAATGGGTGGAGGAGAAGTCGGAGAAGAAGTGCACACAGCACCTGAAGCTTGAACCTGTCCATGCTGAAAGTGAAAATTGACAAAAATTGAACATGGAAAGCATCTGTTTTATGTTTTTTGTCTTTTGTTCAGGCAGCTCAATATATTTGAATTGCTATAATTTGGCAAAAGCGCAGCTATCAAGGTGCTTAGTTTTTAATGATTTTTCTCATTACCTTCGAAGTGCTGGGAGGTGTTCCCCTCTTTAACCTTCTGATTTGAGCTTGTTCCTGTAGGAAGAGGTTGTATTCTTTATTTCTCTCCCCTCTTAGTTTTTCCTGTGAGAGAAACAAATTAGTAGTTTATAGTAACTGCTTAAAGGAAACAGGATTTCCCATGGCTTCACTGAGACAGTAGTGTGGCAGATGCTTTTATGGGGTTCAGATTATCTCGAAAACATTTGGGGATAGAGCATTGAACTGTAATTTTATCATAGAGTGTATTAAGGTAAGATGCATGTCACATGCACTGTGGGGATTTTTGGCTTGGTGAGATCCCACAACAGCTTCAGAGATTCAGACACTCATAAACTATAAACATCTGCATCAACCAAGTGATGCCTCAAGCGACCCAGGTGGGACTTGAACCCACAATCCCCAGCTCCGGAGGCTGATGCCTTATCCATTAGGCCACTGGGCCTCTGATCACCCCATTTATCTCCTCTCACATCTCGTTAGTAAGCTTTGACAAGTATGCAAGTGCTTGTAAATGACAGTAGTTGCTATGAGACACAAAGCACCGCACAATCAACAGTTCATATCAGCTTAAACTGAAGCCCTGCAGTATATCAAGTCCATTTAGTGTTTTTGTGAGCAAGGTATATCAAGTCGGGGGAAAAGTTAGGGGCAGCAGCTAAGTTATTTTCATCGATGGCAAAAATGTACTCACTGAAGTACCTACACAGACACACACCTGAACCGATATCTTCTCATCGATAGGTAGGGAGAGACCCTGGGGTTGTGGATGAGGGTCACTAGTTTTCAGGTCCTTTTTCTGGAGGAGGAACATGGCAACAAAGCACAGGATGGCGAGTCAGCAATATATAACACAAAGACGACTTGGTGAAACATGTCTTAATGATGGTTTTTATATATGTTATCAGACCGTGGCAACATAATGTTTGTAGTCTTGTTGAAGCTCCTGTTGAAGTTTATTCTTCTTCCTTTCATAGTCAGCTCCCAGCAGCCAATTTAAACCCAAACCTGGATGGTATCAAATATATGACATATGAATTGTATGACATAGCGATATGCTCAGAGAATGTAATCTGTCCAACAACAAAATTTGTACACTACCTATATCTGCAGTAGGAGATACTGCTTGTGCTGCTGATGCTGGAGGCATATCCACACAATGCTGTTAACATTACCAACTCCTGACTGCAGAAAACATCCACATATGCTGTGAAAACATCCACATATTCTCTCTTTAATAACAACTTCATGGCAATCATCAAAGAACTGATATGTCACATACCTCGATTTGTACGTATGAATGTTGTATCACATTTCAGTGATGATATATTTTTGGGTGTTTCCTCTTCATGCTCGTCCGATTTTCGTCCATTGATTACTATGTACATCCAACAAGCTATGTAAGGGTTTCAAAGCTCAGCTGAAGCCAGCTCTGGCCACAGAAGTCATACATAACATTACAATGTATAATGCTGGTCACATATATGTATATAATTTGCCTTCACACACCAAAACCGCAGAAATGCTCGCCCAGAGCAAGGCACAAAGCATCATTGCGTTGCTATGGGCAACCATGACACAAAAGGTCCTCTAGGAGAGGCTAACTAACCTAGCAAACACGAGGCTGTAAGACAAAGAAAATATGTCTGTGACCCACCAAGCTGACTGTTTAGTAAATGTTACATTACTCGTTAAACTGGCTTTTTGATGTCGATGGCTGCTAAAGCGGTTTTAACCTTATAAATCCCAATGTATATCAAGTTTACAAGTTAACCTTAAAGGAAGCGCTAAAAGCAAACTAGACGTAGTAGCACGTTGAGCTACCATCGTGAAGAAACTGATATTATTATCATGAGGGAGCTGCAGTTTTGCCGACTCAAATACCTTAGCCCTCACTTAAAAGTACAGTGCCCAAAACCTAAAAGCCAAAACCTTCATGAGCGAACCTGCATTTCTCACCAGCGCCGCTAGATGTCAGTGCCTCTCCGACAGTTAGGAGAAGTCCTCTCAGGACGGAACCAAGCATATCGTCAGAGGGGTGATCGTAATTTAATGGGAGTGACAGATGCGGTAAAAGTCGTTTTACCTGGAATATTATTGTTATGTACGATTCATTTATAACGTTAAAATAATCGTGTAACCTAAAAATATATCAATGTGATATGTGTGTAACGATGAGACAAAGCGATTGTACTTTGGTATAATGGTATCGTTCACTGTCATGGCTCCCTGAGAGAGTAGACGTTCGTCCCTGTTACGGTATCAAAATCTTTGGAAAAAATATAGCGTTTCTTTCGTTACCTCAGGAGAAATAGGGATTTGAACGACCCATTTTTTCGCTTGGGTAATTCATCATGGCGGGGAGCAGCACGGCTCAGAAAACATGGGAGCTAACCAACAGCATGCAGGAAGTTCAGAGCATAGATGAAATCTACAAATATGACAGAAAGCAACAACAAGAAATCCTCGCTGCGAAGCCATGGACAAAGGAGTGAGTAATGCACAAACCAGAAATGTGGCGTTTTAGGGTTCAGTTTAAGTGTTTTAGATTATTATTAAGCTAAATGCTTGGTGTCGTGTGTTGTTCCACGAGTAGTTGGAACACCATTAATAGCTTAGCTACAAAGGAGCAGTGGTTTGTTTGTCAACAGCAAACTGTGTGATGACTATTTCCAAATTATGTACTACTTTATATTTCCTTTATGGGCTTAATATAGCTGATATTGATATATATATCTTTTTCCCATAGTCATCACTACTTCAAGTACTGCAAGATCTCAGCCTTGGCCCTGTTGAAGATAGTGATGCACGCCAGGTCTGGAGGAAACCTGGAGGTGATGGGCCTTATGCTGGGGAAGGTGGACGGTGAAACCATGATCATCATGGACAGCTTTGCCCTGCCTGTGGAGGGCACAGAAACAAGAGTGAACGCCCAGGCTGCAGCATATGAATACATGGCTGCCTACATTGAAAACGCCAAACAGGTCAGACACAGACTTCCATTAACGGGCGTCTCACAGCTTCGATGAGTGAGAGAGGAGGAACCAGAGCTTACATACACACTGCTCAGTGTTACACTATTTTGATTGATAGTGCGTCACTTTATGTTGATGTAGGTGATCGCAGCCCTATTTTTTATTACGAGAACTGGCCATATTTCATTTGATTGTTGTAGAAAACCTACTTGTTTGAAATGTGGACTAGACATACACCTACATGATCTTTGCGATCAGATTATATTAATTTGTTGACAGTTTGTAACAGGGTGGCTGTCACTTTATTGCCCTTTGTTGTATTAGGCCATTATGGCCAGTGTTGCAAAGCATATGCTGGAGTATTGTATGGTAATGTTGGAATTAAAGATGATTTTTTTTTTGTCCATAGCCTGGTTTTCAGTAAATTTCTGCCTTTGCTATTGCAATATGAAATTACATGCACTGTGAAAATGGATCGTTATCCATATCACTCACAATACTATCCCACTAGCACATTCCTTAAAAAACAAACAGAAATGGTAATTAAATGCAAATTATGTACTGCATCAAATACTGGCAGCAGTAGTAATGTTTAATATGTTTTTTTATGCTATCTGTATTTTTCCAGTGTCTGTGGTATTCCTGTGTAATATTGTATTTCATTCCTTAAAATAACCTACATCTATCTGTAATCCCTCAGGTCGGCCGGCTGGAGAACGCTATCGGCTGGTACCACAGTCACCCGGGTTATGGATGCTGGCTCTCGGGCATAGATGTCAGCACTCAGATGCTCAACCAGCAGTTTCAGGAGCCTTTTGTGGCCGTTGTGGTAAGACTGTGGAAATGTAATCATTTTTCATTTCAAGCTAAATGCTTCATTTACTGTGATTTCTAACTGCGCCCCATTAAAATGGTATTGAGAAAAGTGAGTGCTTTTCTTCCTAAGTATGATAATACAAGTTAATGTGGGTGAACCTGAGAAGGGGGTGAGGTTGTTGATGTATGAGCTGTAGGTTTCCATGTAATGCTGATGAATATTTTGCTATTGCAACCATATATGCTATTTACACTTCATTTGGTTTAGCAGTGTTTAAATGCCATGGGCGTCGTATAATGAAGTGTGTATTTGCAGCATGTCGACAGCCATAGTAAAAGACTCCTGGTGGCCGGGTTCGAGTGGTCCCTGGAGGTTTGTATGACCCCTGACTTTGTTTTCCTGTTCTACTGTATCTTTGCTTCCTACAGATCGACCCCACTCGGACTATTTCTGCAGGGAAAGTCAACCTTGGCGCCTTCAGGACCTACCCAAAGGTAAAGCAAATGCAGTGTATCGCCGCAGATCTCCTGATACTATAATTCTAATAGTATAAAAGCAATTAGCTATTAATGACTCGTGTGCATGTGTGTTTTTGCTCATGTGTGTAGTTTTTAATTTTGATATTATTGTTGTATATTAGTTATCGTAAATTAACTTGAATGACTGAGCTTGTAATTCCCTGTTTATCTCATTATTTCATTCCTTATCAGTGTCGTCATAATCTTTGTATTTTACAGAAAAACTGTTTCATTTGTTGTTATTTCTCAACATTTCCTCTTGGTTTTCAGGGCTACAAGCCTCCTGATGAAGGACCCTCAGAATACCAGACAATCCCCTTGA
Organism: Chaetodon trifascialis; assembly: GCF_039877785.1. Classification (NCBI taxonomy): domain Eukaryota; kingdom Metazoa; phylum Chordata; class Actinopteri; order Chaetodontiformes; family Chaetodontidae; genus Chaetodon; species Chaetodon trifascialis. Next base: position 14,627,504 of record NC_092073.1, read on the forward strand.
ACAAGATTGAAGACTTTGGTGTTCACTGTAAACAGTGAGTGTTGATCTATGTGACCATATTGGAGATATTTATATCAGTACTTGTATGATTGTATACTGTACATGACTCATGTTTTTTTTTTATTTGTTTCATTCAGGTATTATGCCTTGGAGGTAACTTACTTCAAGTCCTCCCTTGATAGAAAGCTTCTGGAACTCCTTTGGAATAAATATTGGGTCAATACCTTAAGTTCCTCAAGTCTCCTCACGGTATGTAGGCGACTTCAAAAAGCTAAATGTTTGCTAATTGTTTGACATTTTTGATTTATGGTTAATTATTACACTATAACTCATAGAGACACATGGTCAGCTGCTTGTGATGTTATGATTTATTGCTTCTTAGTAGCCAAGATCCCCTGTTTATTGATTTTAGTAATAAGCTTAATTTATGCTTTTTAACAAGGGTGATAAGTATTAAAGTTGTGTCCAAGTCCAGCAGTACAGATACTGTCATGGTTCACCGTGGATCATCTGCTCCCCCCCCCGCCTCAGTGCACTCTTAAGATTGAAAGCCCCTCATGTGAATTCCCATTGTGGATGCAGTCCCGAGCTTGACTAAACAGTCTAAATAGGCATCAGGCTTATCCAAACAGTTAGCTCTGTGGCATTCTGGATGAAGATGAATTGACTACATGTCAAGAACGAGCTGCTCCTTGGGTGACAGGCTTTGTCAGTTGCTACACTGTCCCGCCAGTCAGGGGCCCCTGTGTCATTGTGTTTTAATTACCTTCCCCACTAAAAACACGGCCTCACCTTAAGCAAACTCTTCACTGACTCTCTTTTCATTCACAACTACACACAGTGTTCCTCCAGCTTGTTAGACAGATTTGTTGCCATCCTGCAAAAGTCTTCTTCTTTGTGGAAAATCGAGCTTTTGTTGGCAAATTGTGCATGAATGGGTTTCTGTGCGCGCGCGTGTCTGCGTGTGTGTTGGATGGTCAGAACTCGGACTACACCACGGGCCAGGTGTTCGACCTGTCGGAGAAGCTGGAGCAGTCGGAGGCCCAGCTGGGCAGAGGCAGCTTCATGCTCGGGTTGGACACACATGACAGGAAGTCTGAGGACAAACTGGCCAAAGCAACACGAGATAGGTAAATCTTTTTTTAGAATTAAAGACGCCGTAAACTTAAACTTAGACGTGAACTTCATTTATTTTATGGTATTACTTTTAATTAATTTCATCATATTTTGTTGCTCTGATGTACAGTATTTCCCAGCCCAACTGATTTATTGATAATACATTCTTGTCCTTATGTTAATAATAACCTCGATCCTGTTTAAGATGCATTGTCTTCCTCGCAGTTCCACTATTTATTTAGGTGTTTTTGTGCCAGTCTGAATCTTAAAATTTTGCAGCCAACACTATTTTTATCACTAATTATCCCGGGGACTGTTTTCTGAATTAATCACATTTTTTTTTTTTTAATTAAATGTCAGGCAGTAATTAGAAACTGTCCCAAACCAAAAGGATTCAGTTTACAATGACGTAAAACAGAGCAAAATCCGAACGATTCATTATCATATTACAATAGCTGCTAATTTTAATAGAAATTCTAATAGAAATTCTGCTCTGCACTATTACATGTTCCATTATTTTAGATTTTAAATGCAATATAATTAAATATGCTCAGGATTCAAACCAACCAAAACAGCAAACTAAGCTGTATAATCTATTGATACTAATTTCAGACATACAGATAGAGACATAATAGTACAAATGACCACAAATAACACTGCTGGTACCCGTGTAGATGTTACATCTCTGTGTGCTCTGTCTGTTTTACTGAGGCCACTGAACTAATCTCCATGTTTCCACTGGTTTGTTTCAGCTGCAAGACAACCATAGAGGCAATTCACGGCCTGATGTCTCAAGTCATCAAGGACAAACTCTTCAATCAAATCAACACATCTGCCAATTAAACCCGAACAACGAGCCGATTCGGATTTCACCTTGAGCATGTCTGGCACTTACTGGTTTATGTTTAACTGCTAAGGGTAGCATTATCTGTGATTTCTCTCGGGAGTGCTTTTTTATTCAAGTTCTTCTTTTGTCCTAGAAGTAGCTAAGGATTATACAGTCAGGACTCATGCAAAAAATAAATAAATAAAACATAAAAAGTTCAAGTGCTGTATGTGGGTATTTCATACTTTTCCAACACAAGTCTACGTTATGCAACGTATAGCTTGGAAATTGGACATTTACTGCTGTGAAGGAGGACATTTGTCTTCACATATTCTTAAGGTGTGAGGCGCTGTGGCATTGCTTCCCTTCATTCGCTGGCTGTTGCTAAAAATCTTTTTGCACATAGTGCCTGTATTCCTCCACAGCTTGACATATGAACACACACCATGGTTGCATTTCACACACGGCCTAGCCCACCACCGGTCGGTCAGTCAGTCAAGTGTAGCCTGTCACAGCATTACATAATGGAACAACAAACTCAAGCGTCTGCGTAGGCTCAAAGGGAATCGGCTGCCGTGTGTGGGACGTCTCTGCGGAGTCACTCCCAGCGCAGTTTGGCTCTCGGTGGTACAGACTCCGGCAGAGTGGCCAGCTCGTCAGGTTGTGGCGTGGCAGTGATGCAGCGCAGAAACAGAAGCCGCACACACTGGAGTCTATTCACCCAACATGTCTGCTCTCCATCGAAGCAGACACTCACCGAGTCTGCCTTTTTTTTCAGACAGCTGCTTTGGCCTGGGTTCGTGTCGTGTCTTTTTTTTTTTATGGTATTGTAATGGCTGAATGTATATTTTTGATGTCATGTATCGCAGAGGAGATAGTCCCAGTGGGACCGTGGAGGTGTCTGTCTTTTCTCATGTGCATGAGCCTTGGCACCACTTCTTATAATGATTTTCTTTTACCATTATTTAAGCCGTGTTTTAAATTGGAGGATTTTCAGTATTGGGGTTTAGCAAGAGGAAACTTATTAGATTATATTAATGTGATTTAGGAATTTAAAATTGTTGAATAGGTTTCCTGCACACAGGATCTACTGAATAGCCCGTGTTTTTGCCAGATATTTAAATGCATTACATGGATGACTGTCACAGTGCTGAGAAAGTATTTAGAGTATGCTTTTCTAAAATAGTTTCACCTAGCGTTCGGTCTTTCATGGCGATTTAAGAATCAGTGAAACATATTGAACTCGTTGGACATGTAAATATTGTGATTATCACCAGATGGACATTTGTATGCATGACCAAAGGTGGAATAGGAAAATTTATGTAAATTCTAATCAAGTCAAATTGTGGGCAGCCAAAAATCCATTACCCATGTATTTTACTATTCTCTTTTAACATTTAGCAGTTTTCTAATTCCAAAGTATGTTCCCCATTAGTATTAAAAAAACTTGGAATGGAATGGAATCCTATGCTGTCCGCACAGAAATAAAGGGGTGAACAATTGAGTGATTTGACACTGACTTATCACCAGATTGATAAGGCCTGTGATTAATAGCTGTGAGTATTTACAGTATGCTTACAGATCAAATGACCCCACCAAGATCTGGAGATGTTACGTTTAGTTTGGCTCCCAGAAGAATAATCCCCACTAGCATGGTGCTGTGTGTGAGGAAGTTGATCCCCAGCTCAGAAAGCTGGAGGTGCTACACTTTGTCTCTGCCATGTGCTCCTGCACAAGTGGTGGCAAGTCACTCGTTTACAGGAAACCCAGTTCTTGGCATGGTGGAGACTAACAATGCAGGGGTCACTGGGAGAAGTGGGCTGTGGTCCTGAATTGGTGAACCTTGAAAAATAGACACCATACTTGGAGAAATGTCAGCTTCAGAGACAGCATGCAAGAAAATATAAACAACACAAGTTTTAATGTACATCTAATTCAGTGGGTGTGATTTGTGTTAATGTGCCCATCTGCAAAATATATATATATATATATATATATATATATATATATATATATATATATATATATATATATATATATATATATATATATATATATATATATATATATATATATATATATATATATATATATATATATATATATATTTATTAACATTCTTGTCAAATTCCTTTTACATGGTTATCTTTTTTTTTTTCCCAAAGCCCTTACTGGTTTGTAGAATTAAAAAAAATGGTTTGTCCCTCCCTTTCGTCAAAACCATAATTTATATATAAACATTTTTTTCTTGCTTTTATTTACAGTTGAAATGCAAATAAATGCAATTAAATTCGTGGAATATTTAACTAACTACTGGTATGCATATGAATGAAAAAAAATCTTAATGTTATAACTTCTAACCAAAAGAAATACCACGGTAATGGTCACTTCCGTCCCTTACTTCCGCCTCGCGAGTGTTGCACCCTGTGACCCAACACATGTGACTGACGCTTAGCTTCCGTAGTTTCCATAGCAACATGGTCTTCGCAAACAAACCGTGTAACCGGCGGTTCCGATTGACAACTTCTTTATAACTGTTTTAGCTAGCTCGCATTTTTGAAAAAATTGCTGAAGACCTCGAGAGGTAGGAAAGTAAGGCTACACATATGCAAATCCACCCAAAGAAGAGGGAATTTCGTGCTAAAATTATTTTTAGACCGCAGTGTTCCAGTGTTAGGGTAGCGTTTAAGACTACTATCAATGTATCCATTAGCATATATAACCCAGGCCCATTTTATATCCGTAACAACCTACTAAATTTTTTGTGGGCCGTCTCTGCCTGTGTGGACCCCGTCGCCACCTTTCACTGGCTATCTGCCTTAGCTTATTGTTTTTATTCATATTATATGTGATTATTATGCTATATTAACTTATTGAGATACTTCACTTGCTGTTACCGGACATCTATGCGTGTCGCACTTTCTTTGACAGTGATAAACTGCTGTCCCCAAATCCTTGGAGAGGAGAGGCCCAGCGGTGTCTGAGTTCCTCTGTCCATAGTTCAGCTCTGGTTTATCGATCACTGTCTATTGTCTCCTACAGCCGCGGCCTGATGCCTTGACTGAGATCAAGCGTGGAAAAGACCTGCTGTCACATCTCTCTGCCTTTCTCTAACCCACCGCCATATTTTACCTGCACGCACACTGCTGTATAATGTGAAGATGGTCAGGCGATGTATAATAATGCTTATTAGCGACGTGAAATCAAAGTGCAAATCTTCACATCTCAATGTCAGGTCAAGCTAATAAACAAGCCCCATGGGTACTGACTGAAAGGAAGCAGCAGAGGCTCTGCTCAGTCTGCTTGGGGAATTGGCTGCTCTCATTACAACACAAATTGAGTGGTCACCCAACCTTTGGCCTCTTAGCAAGTTTCCTGGAAAATAGTGATGTTTTTTTCCATCAATTATCCCTAATTGTGAATTGACAATTGGGTTTTAGGCCATTTAAAGTTCTGTACAAGGTTAATCTTTGCCTGTCCTTTGTGATTACAAATGCTATAGTAATTTGGCGCGAGTAAATAGCTGCGCAGAGGAACATTTTTTTCCCAGCTAAGGTCCATTTCAGCTCGCATGTGTCAATTTCTCACCCAAACACACAGATCTAGTCAGTGCTGTGGGCTGAATGCTTGGCTGGAGCTGAAAAGGATCCTCTCTGAAGCAGCGTCTGTGACGAGCCACCATGGTCCGCCTGACCGTAGATCTGATTGCTAAATCTAGAAACCACTTCAAAAAGAAAAGGGGCCTCTCCTTCACAGAGTACCTCAAGACACTCACCCACCTCCACTTTTCCACCAAGAATATTGAGGATATTGTAAGTAGTTCATTATTAGTGCTGGCATTTAAATTCTGTGCTTTTCTTCCTCTTATATGCATCGCTTTTTAAATTCCATTTCCAGGGCGATCTCTCCATGTGCAGAAACCTCACTGTCCTCTACCTGTATGATAATCAGATCGCACACATTCACAACCTTGACTTTGCCTCCAACCTCACCCATCTGTACATGCAGAACAACAGCATCACTCACATTGATAATCTCTCCAATCTGCAGAAGCTCTCCAAACTGTGAGTAGACAAGTTGTTGTCTTGTGCTGTGATGATCGTTTAAAGTGTAAGTTTAGTGTGTGTGCGCGAACGTGTGTGTGGTTTTTCTGCTCTGTAGGTATCTGGGTGGAAACAGGATCGCAGTGGTGGAGGGCTTAGAGAAGCTTTGTGAGCTCAAGGAGCTTCATCTGGAGAATCAGAGGCTGGCACCAGGGGAGAAGTTGCTCCTTGACCCCAGGACTCTGCTCGCACTGGCTGTATGACCTATTTTTACACTGTTCTGCACAGATATAGCATGAGGAAAGAATGATGATCCACTCTCACACAATAATCTGGGCTCTCTTCATTTAAAAATATATATATTTCACCGATATGTGTGGTGTGTCGGCCTGATAGGTTATCACATCCACTTTAAAAGATCTCAGATTTCTCTGAGGCCAGTGATCCGTGTAAAAGCAGTATTGTGCTGGGGTTGATGATGTCAAAGAGACCTCTGTTGCTCTCTCTGCTCTGACAAATCAGTTAGGTCCGTTGACTTCGCGCACTGCCTGGGCCATGGATAAACACACCGAAAAGTCTCAGCTTCTTGTTTGTTTGGATAATTAGAGAAATTGCTGTGCAAATGTAGAGTTCCAGCTCTTTATAAATGTGCCATTATAGAACTTCAAACTAAGATGAACAGCACTATCTAGAGTGTGATTTGGACATGATCCGAGCGGCACAGGCATGTTAAGAGATGTGAATGTTTAATCCAGATGGATCATTAGCAGAGATGTAGATCAAATACTGCAAAATACTGTAACTCATCATGAATCTGAATTGTTTTCACAGGAATCTCTTTGTGTGCTGAATCTCAATAACAACAACATTGATGACATCAGGGACCTGATGGTGCTGAAGGAACTCCAGCAGTTTTCTGCCGCTGACAATAAATTGCACAACATGGAGGTAAATACAGCTTTTTTTATGATCTTAAAGTGTCTCTGAGTCCAGTTGCCATTCAAGGCTTCTTCTGCAGTGTGACAGAAGGGAAAACTGGCTGCGTGCTGTGCTCTCTGCAGTCAGAGTAAATAGAACCACATCACAGCAACGACGCATGACGTAGCGCATTTAAGTCAACATGCCAGCTATTAGTTGATCGGGTCAGCATTGACATTGTTCCATAGCTTTCTGCAGTGACGTGTGAAATGATATGGAGAACAGGGTTCTAAAGAACCAAATCCTGCAAATCCCGCCATGGGTTCCCAGCCTCCATGACTCGCACAGGGTCAGAATTATTCAACAAATCAGCGAGCTATTCCCCTGAGACTTTTCTCGCTGACAGCTTTAAACAAGCACAAGTTTCTCTCTTTCCTTGGGAGGCTGATTTTTCCTCTCTGCCTCAGAATCCTAACTATTTGATACCATAAACCGGCAGTACTTAACTTTATGGGAGATTCATCTGAGGCAGAGATACATGATTTATATTCTCCGACTTCCTTGAAAAATGGCCTGCTTGTTTTTGAGGCTTGCTCTCTCTCATGGCAGTATTTTCTGTTTGAATTGATTGATTAACTGAAGAGGTTGATGATGAAGGGCTTAATTCTTCTTTTTTACTGCCATTTAAGGCCAGGGTGACACACTGAAAGCACTTTCTAATTGACTACATTGCTGAGGCTACTCTCTTGACAAAAGTGATTTTCTTTTGAGGACGTTGATGCAGGTAATTGCCGTACACGTGTCATTTTATAGCAGATATCTCCTATAATTTATACAACCCGTCTGCCACTATTGATCCTGCGAAGACAGCGCTCTAAAGGCTCAATCCCTTCTTCTGCGCCTTTTGCTCAACATCCAGAGGAAGCATTATGGATTTTTAAAATAGATTATGACAGGCAGTCAGCGAGGGTGACAAATGGGGAGCATCTTCGGAGACCGTTAGCTGTGTGCAGGGCAGAGAGGACGGGGGAATCGAAGCCCTGGTCAAATACAGGTTCATAACTGGCCCATCATTAGTCCAGGCAAGAGAGCCAGCCAAGCTCAGTGAGTATCCAGCCTTTGCTGTTCTCCACGCCCCCGCGTGGGGGGCAATTTGGCACTGGGCTGCTCTTCGGTGAGGGCCTTCTGAGTGACGGCCCTGACACGATCATTTATCAAAGCCTGGGAGCGCGCGGTGCTCAGGGGTCCCCTCTGAACTGATTGCAGCACGAGCTGGAAAAGTGGAAGCGCTTTGGCCAAGACAGGAAGGCAATGAACAATCAGAGCGTGTCCAGAGAGTATTCATATTTCCAGGCTTGGATTAATGTGCCTTTAGATAAACATACAACTGCAGGCAACTCGCTGGAGGAGCCAGCCTCGCACCGCCCCAGGAGAAAACTTGTAGTTACATGACACCGGCGACACTGTTTATTAGAATAGACTGATGTGTTGTTTATGCACTCGCCATTTGCCCTTGTGCTTCACATTACCATTCCCTTACACTGTGTCTTTAAAAGTTGTCCTGATGTTTGTGATCATGTTATAAATATGCCTCATGTTTGTTTCCTGTTTAATCCCAGAGTTTTAGGGACACAGTATTTACATTTGAATCATTCATGGTTGCAATGAAAAGAACATATCATGTGTGAAGTTTCCCTTTTGTGTGTATTTTCAGGAGTTAGAGGAGGTGTTCAGCCACTGGCCTCAGCTGCTGCAAATGGATTTGAGTGGAAATCCTGTGTGTAATAAACCAAAGTACAGAGACCGCCTGATAACCGTCTGCAAAATCCTCAGTGAGATACTTTCCATTTTCTTGCTGGTTGACATCCGAAAATGCACTTTATTGCTGTGAGGCTAATATTTAAGACATAATAAATGAAGTAAAAACACATACTGTTCACTTTTCAGTTTCTAATGAAATTTGTGTTTCTTTAATTTCTATGTTTATTTTTACAGAAGTTCTGGACGGCAGGGAAATTAACGAGCTTACCAGACAGTTCCTTATTAACTGGAAAGCATCCAAAGAGGCCAAGAAGAAAAAACACAGCAAGCATATGATGAGCAGACCATTGATCTCTTATCCCTTAACAAGTAAGTCCACTGGGAGGAACACCTTTGCCCACATTATCACAGTTATTCTCAAATTCTGACTCATTGTATCGGGTAAATTTTAACAAATCAGCCTTAAATTTTGTCCGTGTTCTAATAACATTCAAATTCTTTCTGGAAAATGTGGAAACCATTAAACAAATGTGTTAATCAGACTTTTTTTAAAGACTTTCACAGTATTTCATGTTGGTGAAATATACACACATTATGTTTACACATGTGTGTGTGTGTGTGTGTGTGTGTGTGTGTGTGTGTGTGTGTGTGTGTGTGTGTGTGTGTGTGTGCATGTGCGTGTGTGTGTGTGACTTTGTTTATACTCCAGATGACTTTAACATGGCTCAGGTTCCACATCCTGGTCACATCCACAGCCGCGCTGACATGCAGCGGTGGAATCTGCAGCACTCTCTCAGGTCCGGTGTCATCGCTCACACGGTTAACAGGAGAGAGCACGCGCGTTCGACTCACTCCATTTTATTCCTCACTAAATGATTTAACTGTAGATTCTCAGTGTTACAAACAATTTGTTTATAACATGAGGACATGTACAAATTATGAGCGATGACAAGTGTAAATGAACTCGCACCCGTTCTGATCCATCTCACAATTCTCCCCAAAATCAGGAAGAAATGTTTAAAATTAATTTTACTGTGAAGCGGTATTAGTTATTTTCTATCAATACATGTCCGTTACTTTAATTCAACTCATTTTCCTTCTTGACAAATTACTGTTTTGTGATCCTGTTTTCTGGAATAGTGCTGTCGGTCTGTTAAACATCCAGTACATTTCAGCCCACAGAGGAGCTGTGTGGGTAACGTTAGACGACAGCTGACCCATGCTCTGCTTCTTCTTCCCTTTCTCTCAAATCACAGGGCACGAAAATTAACGATTCCTGTGTGTGGACTTCTCAGTCATGTGGCTGTCTCATCGCCCGTCTGCAGTCATGTGGACGCTTAGGACAAACCTACCCGTCCACTAAAGTCTCCACCTCCCTCCACACACACAAATTAGCCAGAGCCCAGGGCTGACCCCGCTACTGCACCTCGCTCATCACAGCTGCAGATCTTTCATCCTCGTGCGTTTAGCAGGACGGAGAACAGCCTCCGTCCCCTGCATGCTGTGCTGTCCACAGCAGCCGGCGCTTCAGAGTATCCTTGAACCAGTGAATTAGGCTACAGCGCTAACTTTTTATTCACAGCATATTTTCAATTGATTTTGATTTAATATTTCTGCTCTAACTAAATTTAAGTTGCTGTAAATGAATGATCAGGCTCTGAATAATTTAACATTGTTAAAAAAGGAAATTAAAGAGTCAAACAATGAATAAATGGTTTGTGTGTGTTTCTTTCCCTCACATTCACAGCTGCTTTGTTTCTCATTACATTTTTGGCGTCTGAGGATATAAACAATCTGTCCAAGTCAAGCTATCGCTCGCTGATAGTCCAACATTTTCTGCGCTGTGTGTCAGTTTTCTTCTGCATACATTTCGGCAAATAAATGAGCCAGGAGATGCACAGTGACACAGTCGGAATGATCACTCTGCCCAGCATTACAGCATTATCTCGAAGCCAACAGTGTGTGCTTCTCAAACAGCTGTGATACATGATTAAAGTCTTTTTAAACTGTAAATACAGTCACAATAGGGATGTGTTTATTGTCATCATTGTTACTAAGCCACGTGGGTGTGTGACCCCTGAAAGATGTGGGGTTATTAGGGAAATAAGCTTACTTAACCTTCTTTTCTTTGACTTATAATTAGTGGCCGGGAGCAACACCGTTACCCCATCCTTACAAAAACAATGTTTATTAAAAACAGTCCGAGGATATACATATTATGAATAATTCCTTTCATTAATTTGCCGACATCTCCGTTTGGAGGCCTGGAAATCAGAGTGATTAATTTCTGAGTCTCACAAGAATTTCCTCAATGGCTGCCTGTTGATTGCGGCGCAGGAGTTTATTTATTAGCTGTTCCAGCGAGCTTGCAATTCAAGACGCCCTGGCAATTAGTCAAACGTTTTGCATATCACCTTACACTTGTCAGTTTGTCTTCAAGGTCTGTTGCAAAGAGCGTTTTGAAAGACTAACTCTCATTTCTGACCATGACGAGCACATTTTTTGAGGTAATTCGGAATAACTTTCCTCCCGTTGCCACTTTTTTTTTTTTTTTTTTTTTTTGATAGGCTTATAAAGAAAATACAGTGTCAGGTTCGCAGCCAATTAGATTGGGATATGGCCTACCACATATCAGAGTTAAAGGAAAAGAGAAGTCCTGCCTCTGGCGTTGAAAACGAGCCTCTGCTGCCCCTCAGACAGAAATAAGTTAGGAAAGGGAAAGAGCAGCCTCCTGCTCTGCGAGGGAGTGTTATGGGCGAGTGATTAATTACGTCGGAGTGAAATACTTGTCCGCCGCTTTGTGTATCCAATAAATTAAAGGCTCCTGAGACTTTTACGCACACAGGTGAAGCGTTGGATGAGCGCACGGGGACCGCTGCGCTCCTTTCCTGCAGAGCACCACTTTATAAGGATAAGCTGGACGCGGACTGGGACTCTGCTGCACCGAAGAGCAAATTCTCTTTTCTGTCGAAGCCCCTCTCTGGATCGCCTTCATGTCGCTTTTCAAGACAGCGGCTTTGAGAGAAACCAGAGGTAAACTCCATATCAAGCAGCAGCCAGAAACGGCTCTCATCTGGTGTTATTGCTGGCAGGAACTTCATTTGCGCTGCAGGCTCTTTTGACATGGCGCTGTGAAATCAGCTGTTTTTAAGTACAACTATGCGCAACTGTCTGTTCTGTCATTTGGCTTTTTGAAAAGTTTTTTTTTATTATTAGTGGATGAGCTGGAATAAGTTGTGTGTTTGATTTGTAGCACCATGCAGTTTGACAGCAGACATGTTCAAAAATGGAGTGCAGACTGGACAGCTTAGGTTATGATTTAATGAATGAATGCACAGGAAATAAATTATTACAGAAATTAAAATTAAAGTTAGAGCAGAACATAGGCATGTAGACTTCAATAAATAATTCAGAAGTTGTCTATAAAAAAAAGTCTTGTCAATTATAACTTGGGTTTAATACAAGGTGTAATATAACGGCCAGGTTAAATCACTAAAAATGACTTTATCCATGTGATCTAATTCTTCAGGTCTGTAAGTGCGTCCCGATGGTTGGAAGACAGACGCTCTCAATGGACAGCGGTAATTGCTCCGGGGTGGTGGTGGATGACAGCCCCGCATCCAGTCCGAGCTCCAGTCCCAGTCCGGACGGTCGTCGCCGGGAGCTCCAGCGGCCCAGGGTGCTCCAGACCGGCGGGCTCGGCGGCAGGGGACGCCCGGCAGCGGCGAACGCAGCGCGGGAGAGGAGCCGGGTGCAAACGCTGAGAACTGCGTTCCTGGAGCTACAAAGGACTTTGCCGTCCGTGCCGCCGGACACCAAGCTGTCCAAACTCGACGTGTTGATACTGGCCACCACCTATATTGCCCATTTGACTCGAACACTGCAAGAGGAAGGCGCGGAGGAGGGAGAGAGCACAAAACAAGCGGAGGCGTTACACTCTCTGAAAGGTGAAGGATACCTGCACCCAGTGAAGGTCAGTCATAATAATAATAATAATAATAATAATAATAATAATAATAATAATAATAATAATAATAATAATAATAATAATGCAGGCATGGTAGATGTTAATCTGTTCTTTATGTCAAATGTGATTCAGTTTATTGTGAAAAGGTTTTTCTTTATGAATTTATGAACGAAAATTCTCGCTATCTACAATCTAAAAGAGCCACACATGTGATCAGTTAGATGATATAACAAATTTCCAACTCGTGCTTCATCCTCCTTTGGACAGATTTCGGAGGCTGCTTCACTAACAAATCAAATGTCTTTGCAGAAATGGCCTATGCGGTCCAGACTGTACGTCGGAGCAAGCGGACAGTTCCTCAACCCCACAAATGCTTCAGAGTCAGAGAATCAAGGCCCGTCGTCGTCCACATCCCAGTAACACGCTTAAATCATTTGTATGAAACGATTTCGTATTTGCATGAGTTCGTGCTGTTCACTGTGGCGGCAGCATACGGCTTATGATTGCAGAACAATTGGCCGACCAACAGGAAGACGTTGTAAATTAATATATTACGTGAATATTATTGTACAAATCTTGAGAAAGCACGCATTTGCTCTGTTGTTATTTTGCCCTGCGTTGAGCAGCTCCATACATGTCCCGGGTCTGATATTTGTAGAAATTCCGTGGGCTAATGAGCCCGTCATGCTCGAGGTGTGCACTTTCAGTTGAGACATTTGCACTAAATGCATGTGTGAATAACTTAACATCTGTCATGTGAAGTGGTCTGTCAGAGAGTCAACAATGGAGGCTCTTCATCTCATGTTCCTTCTGACTTTTACATGCATGGTTGTAAATGTGTTTGTGAATAAATGAGTTCAATGAGAGAAGACGAGTCTCCGAAGGTTATTATAAGAGATAATAATAGAAAATACATGAGAGTGCCCTTATTTTAATGGCTTCATTAAGAAAACAAAAAACGCATAATAACTGAAAAGCCCTTTCGAGATCATGACGGTATCTCTTATTATTATTATTATTATTATTATTATTATTATTATTATTATTATTATTATTATTATTATTATTATTACAATGACGGTATTTTCTGGCCATCTAAGATGTGATGATCGGACAGTGACTTTACTTCTGTGGTAATCAACCAAATACATCTCTGGTGCTTTATTTGTCCGCAAATAAATAATTTAATTTTAATAGGTCACAACACAAAATTACTGAACCTGACTGAAGAATCAGGCCTGATTTAGAAAGACGGATAATAAATACAGATTGAAGGCGTTAATATTAAACAAATTCGCTTCTTCACGTTTACCAGTTAACAATTTATATTTGAGAGGAAGCAAAAGTTGATATGATGACGTTAGAATATGTCTTCATGTGCTTAGCTTTGTTAGACTAATTGATCCGACTACATGATATCATGTCATAAAATACTGATAAATGCATGGGCATAACACAACATCTTTATTCTATAAGTTAGAGGATATGAGGGAGCTTATAGGTGTAAAAGTTATTATGTGTAAGGACTGATTTATCTGCAGTGACCTAAAGAAATCGTGTGAATTGCCATAACAGACCTGCTGCCTTTGTGTATTGAAATGCAGAGAACGTATTTTTATCTTAAATATAAGTTTCAACGAAATCGGATGTGGTTGGAGCTGGCAATATAATCAGTGTGCAGCTGAGCGCTTCGTGGGCTGCAGTGCGCAGCTTCGGGGCGCAGTGACGGCAGGTCGGACCCGGAAATCCCTCCTCTTGTCCTGGAGACTCAGCCATGGACGCCACACGCCACCGCTCCTCATCATGTCTGATCGCAAGGAAGACTGCTTCACGTTTCATCTTCAGCACGAAGGTAGGCAATGTTGAAAATGCTTCACGTGTTGCTACAGCTGCGTTGTTTGCGCGTCGCGGACGTTTCCACGCGGATTCTTTGAACGCCGGCGTTGCTCGTTAGCTAGCTAGCAGCTAGCTAGCTAGATAGCGCGTGTCTGCGCCACGTGGGAGAAAAGAGCGCAGTTCAACGCTTGATCTGGAGTCTTCATCACGGCCCAAACCAAACTCCTAAGATAAAGTTATACATTGTTAAACGCATATTATATGTTATTATGACGTTGCATATAACGCACGTGGATGCGTAAACGCACATTTGTTTGTGGATTTAACTCAGGTTTTGCCAGTCTATTCAGTTATTCTCACATATGTTGATCATGTTTCATTATGCAGAACTAATCTTCTAGCCCAGGTGCAGGCGAATTCTGCAATTAAAATGTCCACCACGTGACTTTAATGCAGCGTTATAAATGTAATGTAACTTTCGGTCTAGAGTCTCGCGATAGACACGTCTCATCCATGAAACCATGCAATAAATCACTGTTTTAGACAGCTCAAAGGGGGGAAAACGCCCTGTGTGACATTCAGCTTCTTGCAGCCCTGTCCATATCTGGTTGTGGCCTGGGGTCAGCAGAAGAGCTGCTGGTCAGGGAATAGCCCCCTCCCGTATTTTCACCGGGGAAAGTCATCATGGCTCCCTCTGAGGACGTAAGGTCATGGCAGAGGTCGTGACCTGCTGTTGAACCCGTCCTCAAACGTGCGACGTTAGCCATGCTCCCAAGCTGCGTTACACTGTCCCCTTTGACCTTCGGGTGATCAGTCATCTGTCCGCGCCATATTGGCTATTTCTTCAGTACATCTTATTCATGCAAGCTGGAAATCAATAGGTCACTCCTGAGGGGAGTTATTCGTAAAGTCACTGTGACAGACTTGTGGGAGATTGCTGCAGTTTTAAGTATTGAGTATGAATTCAAACTAAAGTAAATGTTTTTTTAATAGATGTACAGATGAAGATGGAAAGTTGGATCTATGATTGCTACACCTGATAAGGTAAGATTCAGTTTTTACATTGACGATGAAGCAAACCTGCAGAATTGGTCACATAATTAAGTGGGCTTCAGATAATGATTAAGTGGAATCTGTGTATTCTTAATTTCAGATGTCAGGTCACCACTGCACACAACAGCTGGCCAAATGTTGGCCTTCACTGCGTGGACCTTGAGGTGAGCTTTTGACATCTTAGTGTGCTGTACTTTAGGAGAGAGGACGGTCCTGCTGCTGGAAAAGTGATGACTTCACATTTTTGCCGTTTACCCATCAGACACTAAGGTGGTGAAACTGTGACTAACTGAATCACCAGCGGAATAAGACCAGTCGGACCTGGTTTTTACAAAATGATGAATTAGATGTGTATATATGTATCATTTGTGAATGTTCACCTCATTTCTGTTCTCATTCAGCTGCTCCAGATGTCATGCTGTGGTCAGGAGATGCACCACATGTAACCCTTTGTCTCCTTTGCTGATCAGGAGGTGAGTTTTCTTTTTGCACTACGGCACATTTATGTTGCTGTAACAACACGGTGTATTTTCAGTTTACCCACCAGATACAGTAGGTGGTGAAAGCGAGTCATTGCAGAATAATCGTTTACCATCTGTAGCGTATAGAAGAAAGAAATGCCTTATCTGCTAAGTCTCAGATCATTTTCTAAGTCCTGAGCAATTGGCAGCTGCAATAGTGATGAGTTCACATTTTCGCCGTTTACCCATCAGACAACAGAGTGGTGAGAATTGTGTCAACTGAATTACCAGCTGCAAACTTGCACTATTGTCCCAAGGATTTGAATTTGAAGCAGTTACCAAGACAAATGTGTCACGTGTAGACAGGAAACATCCGATCAATTCATGGAGTTTTAACATGTAAGCTCCTCACGTTACCTTACAGATGAGCAGTTTGAGCAGCGGAGGAACACAAACACTTTGCATTCGCCTCCATCTCATCTATGGTAAGTCAAGGCCATACTCAACTGCTTTATTTGCTGTTTGTGTCCCAACTTATCAAGACTGGCTCGTTTGCTTTATGTCCTGATTGAAAGAAGTAATGATGAGTTCACCTTTTCGCCGTTTACCCATCAGACCAAAATGGGCTGCTGAGAATGTGACTAACTGAACTAAAAGGCAAAGCTGTGGAGTCATACAAATCACTTCCCCCCCCCCACTCAGAACTGATTATATATCTGTTTATTGACAATGTTACAGAGCCAGCGGACTGATCAGGGTGTCTGTGGCGACGCCTCATTTGAGAGGTAAGAACTGAAGCCAGCCTGTCCACAAACGTCGCATGATGTTGAATTTTAGCAGTTTACATGTCATCCTACAAATTCAAATATGGACACTGTCAGTAACTATATTACTTTTGTCCTCGTCCGGGCCTTGTCATGTTTGAATGTGTTTTTCATGTTTTCTACAGTGTCACTGGAGCTGATGGATCACCATTTGAAGGAGGTCTGAAGTTGCCCGACTGGATCTGCTGATAATTGTTTTATTGGGCCACGTGTTTTTTTTGTGATGTTTTCTTTCTAAAGATTTACTCTTCATATCACTGCTGCATTAAAATCAAGGTGTTTTTGTATGCCTGCATTGATTCGATGAGTCTACAACCATAAAGGAATGAAATAAGCAACAGTCATGGTTATTCATTAATTGTGTGTTTAGCGTCGTCTTGTGCTGCCTACCTGTGTCTTTCAGCCTTTAGAGAGGTCTTACTCCTCTGTGATGTATGTGTCTGCGCCCGGGGCGTAGGTGTAGATGAAGCGTAGGATATTCTGGTGCAGCTTGTCCAGGGTCACGTCTCTCCTGTGCAAACCATCCACATCTCCCAGGTCACAGGGAAACACTGCATCCGGTGGAATAACGAGAGCAGAGGCCCCTGAAGGAAGGCCTCCCTTGAATTACCCTTATGAAACTGTTAGTGTTACATAGAGCCATAACGCTTATTAATTAACATATAAAGTGCTGTGTTTGTACTCCTTAATATCAGAAAAAAGGGGCCTGAATGAAATAAACTACCGTGCTTGAGAGTGAGAGAGTTTTCACAGAGGAGCACAGCGATCACTGCGTCTTCCTCCAGTACTTGTGTTCTGAGACATAATTTGCAGTGGGCCTCAGCCAAAGAGATCCTTTGACAGAAAAACAAAAAAAAAAAAAAAACATAAGTGAATGCTTGCATGAGTAGTTTATGTGATTAACTTGTTAAATTGTTAAAAAATAAAATGGCAGCAGATGATTGACAGTACTCAAACTGTCACAGGCCGATGTAAATGTTTTGAGATTGAAAACATAATGTGACATTCTTGTCTTGCAGTGAAAACCAGATTTATTTTCACAGTTTTACTTCCACATAAAACGTGTCACTACAGTGAAAAAGATTTGTAAACATTTGTCATAACCTAATGAAAAATAGTCATCTGAGTGTGGTTTGGATGAGAGTGCTCCACCTAGTGGAAGACAGTGACGTTACACCAGACAGGGACTCATCATGTTTACATACAGTCTGGTCCAGATGTAGAAAGTGAAGGTGGAAGGTTAAAAAAGGATTTATTCATTCAGTTTTTGTAGCAGAGTACTTACAGCAGTGTGACAGAGGCCACAGACACTTTGACACCTGGACTCTGTGTTCTGACTCTTCGGCTGGCCATGTAGTAACCGTGGATTATTTTCTCTGCTCCAGGGCTAAGCTCCACTTGCAAACTCTGTGCATGAGCTACCAGCTGGACAGCACAGAATTAAACTGTAGTTTAAGGTAAATGTATATACACTAAAATCAAGGCAGTGTATGTTAATGAAAAAGCAATGCAAAGGACTCTGGAAGAGAACATGTTTGTTAACCTCCTTGTAGTCTTGAGTAGAAAACTCCCAGCTGGATGAGCAGGGGAGTTTTCCAGGCTGTACTGCCTGCTGGAGGGTGTGGATGGTCTGGGCGAGCAGGGCATGCTCTCCCACCATGTCCCTACACTGAATGACCAGGCCGAAGACGTCTGCCAGCTGCACTGGTACAGGACCCATTTCCTGCACACAAAGAAGAGACTGGGCATCAGAAACATGCTGTTTTCAAAGTGTTATCCTGCAGAGATAAACTGCCTCTCTGAGACTTCTATTTAACAGGTTATACAGTTTATTTCCAACCGTTCTCCTGCTAAAGAAAAAAACAAAAACAAAGCACTGATGTTTCTCAAGGGTTCTGCTATGAGGTAATGCTGTCCGGGCGGGGCACTTCCTTCAAGACAAGCAAATTGTCTTAATTTCCTGTTTTGTCTGTACTATCTACACACAACATCTGAGTTGACTGAAATGTGACATTTCCTGAACTCAGTGTACTGTACCAAGACTCACTAGTATTTTCAAAAGTAACATCTCAAAGCAGACCTGCTAGTGCACATTCAGTGAGCTATACAAAGCTCATACAACATGTTGTGATTGAACCCACTGCTGTTCCCAGTAAGGCACAGTCTGCCCTCCCAGACCGTTGAGAGGCGTCCGTGAGGGCCCAGAAGCTGCATTGGACTGGGAAGGAAAGCTGCTGGTCAGCATCTTCACCGTACTTCTTCCCTGGGATGAACACAGACACTGCACAGCTCTCCAGAACTGAGAAAAATTCAGAAGGACATCAGGGTACAACTGGCTTCTTACGTATCCCAGAAATAATCAGTAATCCTTATGATTAATGCCCTAACTTATTCAATTGTCCTATACCTGACTGCATGGCATCCAACCTGTCCTTTTTGTAACAGCCCAGATCTCCTAACATGCATATACCACCAGTGGCAAGCAGAGCAGAACCAGCATGGATGTTAGCAGTCCCTACTCCGTGTTCGTCCCGGGACAGAGATGCAAACATCTCCCCTGAGGCCTGATGCCTGACCCCACGACACGCCAAGCTCAGGCTGTGCATCATTAGTCTGGCACAAATACAGAAAAATGAGTGACAAGGAGCATTTTAATCTAAGGTTTCATGTGCAGTGCGTCCACTTAAGATGTGCAAAGTTGGCTCATGCAGACCTTTACCTGTCTGCTATGAGAGAGTCAGTGGTGACAACTAGGAGATCCAAGTTGTGAAATGTGTCATTTGCATCTAGTCTAGTCTGCACCAAGCTGAGCAACAAGCCCAGTTTTAAGGTGTCGTAGAGGCCTGGAGGAGCCACGTCCAACCCAAAGCACTGAGCCACAACTGCAGGGAACCTCCATGGAGAAGCAGCTGTGGCCTTCAGCAGCTCCTGGAAGCTGCCACTGACCTTATGGGGATCTGCAGGCAGAGTTATGAGACATGGTAGATATTCCAATATGGTAACAATGCACAACGCTGCATGTAAAATTCTTCAGATGAATCAGAATATACAAAGATGTGTTTAGATTTCTGTCTGTAAATCTGGAGCATGCTTTAACATGAGATCATTTTCTGCCTTACACTCTGGCTCCCACGGTTGGACGCTATTCGCCTCTACACTCCAGGTAATGCTGGGCCACTGATGCACATAGGCAGGAATGCCTAACACCCTGTAGAGTCGACCGATTCTCATTGAGTTACACAGCTCATCTGTGTGAAAAGGGGAAACAAAGCAATAACACTCAAAGGGGTTGTTCTGCGCTGCCTGGGGATTGTTGAAGAAACACGCGTGCCACCTACAAACCCACTGCCAAGAGAAACACGGAGTGAGGCCTTCAGAACAAAGATGTCTCTGTGTGTGAATTGCAAAGCCAGCTAATGAGTGTTCCTTGCACTTATTAACATATATGTTTAGTAACGGGAACCCAGTGTATTGAATTCCTCCACAGGACTGGGTCAACAGAATATGTTAATCCTGGAGCTGAGATTTGCTAAGCTCTCAGGGGTACTGGCTGGACAATGTTATTAGAGGGGACAGAAACACTTAATATCCCACCATGAGGCACTGTGTGCGGCTGGCTGCATGAAAATCTATTTATTTGAACTCTCCCCGACTAAGTTTGTGTTACAAGGTGAGCCTCATTTAGAAAGCCAGAGAAAATTAATGGCAAACCTCAATACATCTGACTGTGTGTAAATATAAGCTATTACAACCACATTATTCAGGACTGGGAGTGAATATAATGGATGAGAATATGATTTTACAAACAAATTATACCCTTTTTTTCAATTTTGAGGATATTCATCTACAGTACAGTATCTGAAGATTTCATTTGCAGATGAAAACTGAGCCTTTTAACATGAAAAACCTAAGTGAGCCTTAAACTCCAAGTACTTATTATGTTCTATGACATGCAAGCAGAAAAGGCAAAGTGCTTCACAGCTATGCAACAGAGTCTTCTGGAGCCAGTCAGGTATGGTCAAGGACACTTCAGCAGTGGCTGCATCCTGACATGGATGCTGAATGGTTGCAGCAGGTTGACTCTTCATCAGTGTCCATAAACTGTACCACATATGACAGAAATGCCTATTCATACTCCATCAGAAGGAGATCAGCTGATTTTCTGCTGTTTAGAATTTGTCAAAGAAATAAGTAATTCTTGTGTTTTGCAGCTGTTGCATCTCCAGATTAAAAAGGTAACTGAGGATGCCAAAAAAAGACCTCCTGTTTGAAAGAGCAGATCAGAGGTAGTTGCACTGGTTTTAAGATTAGTATTACTCTGATGTGAAGCTTTGATATCTGTTTTTCTTTTACAGTTAGCGTTGTTGGTTGTGCTATAATACGTGGTGCACATTTTTCTTCACCTGCCACAACACCTCCACCTCTCTCAAATGGAACTGGCTACTAGCATTGTTCCCAGCATTTTATGTTGCCACAAATAGCTGCATTTTGCAAACAGATTTAATCAATCAGTCAATTCGTTGGATGACAATGCAACAGGGAACACAATCACACAACTGTAAAATGGGCCTGAGCTACATAATGCCATTCACTGTTAACTTGCCTGATGTAGACCTACCTCTGAGAAACAGGGTGACAGACTGGTACCTGAGTGAGCTCTGCTGGTGGACACTTAGACCATCCAGTGCTTTGGCATCGATCAGCTCCACAAGCTGTTTGTCTGTCTCCACAAAGACACATTTGGAAACATATACAGACCACAACAATGCATAGTTTTCTTTTAACCTCCTGTTCTCAGTAACCAATTCAGATGTTTCCAGTGGCACCTGACATTTGGGCATCACTCTCACCTCCCAACACTCGAAGCTTCACATCCTCTTTCAGTGGGGAGCTGCAGATCATGCAGCTGAAGTTGTGTCTCACGGTAGCTGACTCTGTGGCTCCAGGTGCATGGACACGAACGTGGTGAAACCCTAAAGTCAGCATCCAGGGTATGAAAGCAAAGGTGAATTCAGGTTTAAGTCTACATATGTCAATGTGTCTTTCCTGCTGTACCTGTAGAGCAGGGGCAGTCACTATTAATGCAGAGAAACCTGGCCCCCTGGGTGTATTTTGTGACCCTCGTCATAGCAATGACTACACCCTCGATGGAGACAGGCCTCAGTAGACCGTACCCACGAGGAAAACTACAAAGGTCCAACGTGTACTCAGGGAATGGAGGCAGGTGTGTCAACTTCAGGATTACATTTACCTCAGAAGGAAAGATCAGATGGCACATTGTCACACACTGTGCTATCAGTGACCAAGGGGAAGAAGCAGCTACACCATTTATTCATACCTGACTTTCTGTGTGTATTTTTTCAACAAGTGAAAGCGTCTTTATGGCCAGGAAGCAAACCTGAATGAGGAATTAGGCAAACGTGAATAACCTTAGAAGAGAGTTCCCAGTTCATTAAAGGTAGCTCACAGTTTTCACTTACAGACTGAAACAAAGCTGTTGCTCTTAGCGGATCACGAAGGACACAGTCACCCAACACAGGGTCCACCTCTATCACATCAGAGGGATTCACACTGATACAAAACCTGTACACCGCCTCAATCTGTTGAGGGTCTGGAAAGAAGTTGCAAAAGTTAGCAAGGTTGCTACATTAGCTTAACAGTAATGGAGTAGCTTTCATGGCTAGCTAGGTGAAGTAACACAACTTGAGCTGGAATCATTTTCCACACGACAGGACGTTACCATTGAATGGTTTGCAATCTTCAGCCAGTTTCTGGAGGCCACCATTTCTATCTAAATAGACCAGAACTGATTCTTTCAACGATAAATTATCAGACATTTTCACTTATCGGTAAGATAGGAGCTAATACTTCGCTAGCATGACGTTTAATTAGCGCGCTAGCTTCAAAGATGTTGCCATGGTGACCAATCAGCAGCGCAAAAAACAAAAACAAAAACAAAAACAGGATGTGATGCGATTACATGTAATAATTTAATCAGTCATTACAAATTATGTATTTCAAAACACACGCAGACACTCTGAGTACTTTTGTTTCATATCTTTTATTACTGTAAAGGAGTATAGGCCTACTTCATTGCCAGGCGAAGCAAAGCATTGTGGGTTTCTAATTTGTGCATATGTGTTAAAGCAAAGAATAGCAAAAAATAAACACAATCTAATAAAAAACAAAACATTTCACTCAGTATTCGCAAAGACAAACTGAAAGGTAACTGAAGATGAAGACATTTCTTTACAAATATGACCTATAAACCAAAATGCTTTATTCAGTGGTCTCTCAAGTAATCCCTATTTCCAGCTTAGTTAAAATGAATATGATACATGAGTTTATTTGTACAGTAATTACATGGACAAACACACTTGCAACTGACAGTCAAATTGTGTTTTTTAAAAGTCCAGTGAATTGTTCAAGTTTCTCAGAAAACTGGTTATTGATTACACATCAGGGACAAATTTAAGGCTTTATAAAGGCTCATTTTAGAAACCACCAGAAATTACATTAATAGAGGATGGATGTCCTATTCTTAAAAATATAATCTGTTATGGATGTGTGTATATATATATATATATATATATATATATATATATATATATATATATATATATATATATATATATATATATATATATATATATTTTATATAAATACAAATTGGTAAAATACAAAGACTTTTCTGGCACACATTGTTCCAGCCAAAATCTGTTTTAAGTGCTGCTTCTTTACAGCTGCTTGCTTTGGCTTCATAGAACAAGTTCATCCATGGTATAAATTCTTCCCTTTAGTCAAAAGAAGTTATGATGGTTAAGGCAATTGAAGACCTAATCGAGAACGTTTCATAGGAATGAGTCATCAGAGGGTGGAGCGTAAGAGAAGCCAACAAAGGCATCGTCAGCCTCCATCACACTGGCGTTGACTATGGAGTGCTCTTGAGACCAGCAGACGGAGTTGGGGACCATCTCATCAGTGAACTCTGAATCGAAGTTTGAGATATCACAGTAAGAGCTCTGTCAAAACAATTTGAAAAGTAAAGTTACAACACAGATCTTACTTTCACAAAGTGCTTTTAAAAGGGATACAGTTAACAGTCAGTTAACAGTCATTAACAGTTAGTTAAAAACCAGAAAATAAATAAAAAGACTAAAAAGAGAGTGCTCCAGAACATTACATGAGGATACCATCACTGTTAATTACAAACACCTGTACAGTCAAATACAATAGCACTGTCATGAATTCTATCTTTTAGACGTTTTCATCAACATTAGAGTGCCGTTCATTCAAGTTTGGGGTAACTGAGCTTGCGGTAAGTTGCATATTGACCCATGATTGGCTCCAAACCTCCATGTGTTAAACTTGATGATTTTAAATGACTTATTGCTGCATTACGGGTTAACTGGATACATGCATGTTTTGTTAAATCCAGGAACAGAGCGCATTTAAATATGATCAAATACAATATATAACTTTCTCTAAATCTGTAGTCTTCTGATTCTTTTGATTACTGGGCGAGAAACTCATATTTACCACTCTGGGTGTGAATGGGGGAGCGATCTTCTTTTGTACAAGGTCATCCCAGTTGATGGAGGAGAAGAAGCTGTGTGCTCTGATCTCATTCTGAAAATGCAGAAAACATAACAATGTGATGTTCTATTTATAGAAAGACAGCTGATGAAGTAGAAGCCATCAGTGTCTGTTTATCTGTTATGCATTAGCAGGAGTGACATACATCAGCCACCAGAGGGAGCCCACGGAAAATAAATTCTACCATACATGGTGTCTGGACAAGTGCACTGACTAATCTCACTTACAAAGTCGTCCCTAGACCCCAGTCTGTGTGTGCCGTCCTTCTCCAGCAGGCCCTGGAGGAGAGACCAGGCTGTGCTGGACGCACCAGGGCGCATGGCCAACGGCTTGTGGAGGATGTTGTCATACATTTCGTGAGTGTCCCTGCTGTAGAAAGGCGGCTATGGATGTGAAAGAAAAAAGAAGCACGGGCTTCTAAGTGAGCGTGACAGCACGATGAGGTGCTTTAACATTTAGCACTAGAGTTGACACGACATAATGTTTAAACTCAAAAGCTTGGTTTGCAAAAGCAATTAAAAGAAATGAATGATGTGTGCGCTCGATACAAAACTCACCAGGCCGAAGAGCATTTCATACAGCACTGAACCCAGACACCACCAGTCGACTGTGTTATCGTACGGCTGCTTCCTCAGGACCTCTGGAGCTAAGTACTGGTCAGAAGAAGCACACAAACATAATGATATAACTTTTACATTTTCCTATTGGCTTAAAACACACCAACCGAATGTATATCAAACACTACTTTTGCTCATAAAAGCCTATTTTCCTCCTGTAGTCACAAACACACATACAGCTGTGTAGCTGTTAGATTTAATATACTCATGTTTGTAAGATCATTAACTGAACTTTACTCCAAAAACTCTGTTAATGATTATTACTTTCTGACACTGAAGGTGAAGCTTCTTTGGAACATCCTGGTGCAAATTTGTCAGTATTTAGACATGAAAACATCCAGCTCGATGCTGTCATACCTCAGGTGTTCCACAGAATGTAGTGGTGGTGTCTGTCTGGGAAATGCCTTCCTTGCACAATCCAAAGTCCGTCAAAATGATATGCCCCTTTAAAGAGAGGACACAGGGACGTTTTTAGACAACATGTGCCACACAAGCAGCTCATTATCCTCGGGGACTGAGGATTCTATTGTTGCCCAGGAATGTTGGCTGCGGCGTAGCTCAGTCAGTCCCATTCACCGTCCCCTCACTTTCTCAATAAGGCCAGGCAGGAAAATCATTTGTAAAACCTAATCCAATCACATGCATTCTGTCCAGCTGGAACTGGAAATGACACTGTTGCTCACTAGTGGTACAAATATGACTGGAGCAGAATGACATTTGTGCTGTATCGTCAACACAGTATCTAACTTGGAAAAATTAGGTGCTGCGTCGTCAAGGTATATTCAGTGTGCTCACAGTTATAGTGATTATATATCAATCACACAATGGTGTGGTTCAAAAACAGAAATACTCACTTCATGGTCAAGGAGGATGTTTTCTGGCTTCAAGTCTCTGAACAAAAGTAACACAGATATATGAATGTAAGTACAATCCCAATTAAAGTTTGGACGCCATGTAAAACAAAAATAAAAAGAGAATGCAATCATTCGCAAATACACTATGTTTACCAACAACATTTTTACCTGCTCCTGAGGCCATGTAGTTATATCCTTTATATAGGCATGTGTTGGTAGTTATGGCCCCAAGACACATTATGAGTCATTATGTGTCACATATACGTTGAAGTCAATTCATCTTCAATTTTATACATTGTAAGTTACATTGTTTTTTACATTTTCTAGAGTTACGTTAACTGACAAGACATTTAAGTTTGATCCTTAAGAGCATTTAATAAACTTAACACTAAGCACGTGTTCACTGAAATAAAGCCTCTACATACCTGTAAACAATGTTGAGAGAGTGCAGATATCCCAGTGCACTCGCCATTTCAGCAATGTAGAATTTTGCCCTGGGCTCTGGAAAGGTGCGCTCTCTTTGAAGATGGAAGAAAAGCTGAAATGAAAATGTTCCGTCTGATTATGGGAGCGAATTACATGAGGACTGTAGTGTAAGAACATTCCACCGTGAGTGCAAAAGTCACATAATTAACCTGACGATGACTTTTTGAATCTAACAAATCGTCTTTGACTGAAAAGTGTAAATGTTTATCTGAGTGAATGTACAAGTTAATGGTCTTTGTAGTCAACTTATCCTGAAGGGTTAGAGGCAGATTTACTTGGATCCAGATTGTGGTTAGTCATTCTCACACAGTCAGTCACACATGGCTACTTTAAAAAGATCACACATGAAGGAGATAAATAGGAAGTCACACTCAGGAGCCATTCTGAGTAATGCTGTGATCCCTAATAAGACTTTCACATGAGGAGGTGTGTTAACGAGCTGCGGTACTGCTCTGAGGCATTAAATGCTGATTAATACACATTTCCTGTGCTTCTGCAATTCTCAGCTTTTCTCGACCTTGTGACTACTTGTGTGTGAGCGCATCATTCACAAAACTGAAACGACTCACTTCTCCTCCATTGACGAAATCCAAGACGAAGTATAACTTGTCTGTAGTCTGGAAGGAATAATGAAGCCCGACCAGGAAAGGGTGTTTCACGTTCTTCAGCAGCACGTTGCGCTCTGCCATGATGTGTTTTTGCTGATTGGTAGGAGTGAGTGGAGGAATTAGAATTCACACATGCATACCTGAAATATGGACAGGGTCATATTTCATCGGGGGGTTACCTCTTTTCTGTTGAGAATGACCTTTTTCTGTAAAACCTTGACTGCATAATACTTTCCATCATGTTTTCGTTTTGCGAGGAAAACCTGCATCACAAGAACGAGACAGCATGTTAGCCGTTGCATCAGCAGTGCAAACCAGAGTACATCCAGATCTGATTCTCACTTCCTACTTGGAAAGGCCAACACACGCAGAACTAAAACTTGTTACTACTGCAATAGAGAAACAGCACAGAAGCAGTTAAAGATGTTTCTAAACACAGTAAACAGACATATGTAAAACTTTTGTAAAACTGCTTTCTATGTAATGAAACGTTTACATTGATCCATGAATGAACATTGTACCTGTGAGAGTTTTCCGTCTGAGAACAGAAAGTGAAATGAAAATGATTTTTCCAGTGTTGTGTTGGTCACGTACCTTCCCAAAACTCCCCTTTCCTATGACTTTTAAAAAGTCAAAGTCAGTGGGCTTGGCACTGAAATAAAAACGACAGCATATTCATTTCATGGATGTAAAGTTGTACTGCATGTGATTACACACTTGCAAAGTTTGACATGGTTAAAACAGCAAGGCAGCCTGCTTTGTGTTAGAATGGTACACTTTTTAAAGAGCGTTTGAGTAGTGGACATACTGTGGATTTCCAGAGGGTCCCAGGTTAATGTTTCTGGAGGTAGAGTTGTTCTGTTAAAACAGCAGACGAAACATTATCTAGGTTAGACATCAACTTAGGCTACAACTAACACACATCCAACACTGACTCACTACCAAGAACAGGGACCAAGAATACCGTCCTTTATCTGTGCTACAATACTGACATAAGGTAATTCTGTTTACTATCTGTATTTAATTTGAATCTGGATAGACTCTATCCATTGTTACCAAGTACAAACTACACATTGTGATACAGAGCTGAGTCAGCAACTCTGCGGCACGAACCAAAAAGAGTGGTGAAGAACCAAACTTCCCCCTACATCTGGACTGTCCAGCACATGAACTGAACAGATGCCGTCAGCAGTAATATGAATGGAGAAAAACAGAAACTGATCCATCAAAATTGGTGGACGGGTTACTTACTTTGTCATCTTCATCCTCAGAGGCATCTGAAAAGTTTTGCATCTTGTCCATCAGTAGAAAGGTCCTCACATCTGGGCTGTGAAGTTTAAAGAGGAAACCAAAGCAGTTAAACAGAAGATAAAGAGGATTCCCTTACTGTCACATGCGATCATAGTGCAACATAGGGAAATTTGTTCTCTGCATTTTAATTCATCTCTGAGGAGCAGTGGGCAGCCATTGTGCGGCGCCCAGGGACCAACTCCAGCTCAAAGCCGGTGCTTTGGTCAAGAGCAGGAGACCAAATATACACGTTTGCTAACATGCAAACTCTGAGGACCTGCTATCTGTGAGGAGACAGTACTGACCCGTGCAAAAGCAATACAGTATCATCAGAAAGCACGGCAAAACACAACTTTCTCCACTGGTTTTAATCTAGTTCATACCAAATGTGAAGCATTACTAATCAAATTTGATCTCATTAGGTTTTTGCATTCAGATCACGGAAGCCATTCGTGTTAACAAAGTCAGTAATGTAACGTAATATAATGGCACTGAGAACACTTACTGGTTGCAAAGCTGAGGATGTGAGACGATTCGCTTGATGAACTCATGCAGCCCTGCTCTTCTTTGCTTGATGAACTCTATTAGCAGATGCATATATTTAAAAAAATTACAATCAAACATGGGGCCAAAACCAAATGGATCAAGCAATTTAATTTTAGAAAGCATTTATTCTTTTAACATCAGGTTCTGGGATTCTGTCTTGATGCACATGTCATATGTCACTTACCGGGGTCAAAATTGTCCCCAAATATCCTCTTGGCAGGAATTTTCAAGTTCATAGATGGAAACTGTTTCCTTAACTGCATTTAAAGATATGAGAGCAACAGAGAATTATGTTAAGGGCTATGTAACGTCTATGGTCACACGTGTATAACTATTCCAACTATCACTGTAAGCAATGTGTCAAAAAACAAACAAACAAACAAACAAACAAACAAACAGAGAATCAAAGACTCGTGAACAGAAGTATGGTCAAGGTGTAAAATCAAAATGACACTGTTACACTCACTGTGTTGTAGAGTTTGTCAAACTCTGCATAACGCCTAAAGACAAACCATTCCTGTTGTCCAACGTTGACTATCACTTTGTAAACCTGAAAAAAAAAAAAAAGGCAAGGAGAGTCCACGTAAACACAAGGCGTAGTATCAAATGCTTTTATGGTCAACTAATATGATTTTATGCCAAACTAACTGCAACAACATTTATAGACACTTGATGCCTGACAAACAAACATTGACCTTTGCAGAATTCATTCTACTCAGCACTGCAAATTGAACAGAGAACAGAATGCTTGCACGCACTGTGTAACGCTTTTTCTTGTCCCTCTGCTCGTTGTGGCAGGGTATGCTGACGTTTGGGAGACTGGGTTGCTCCTCCATCTTCAAAGCTGCTGGCATTCAAAGGTGCACGATCAGAAAGTAATGTGTCCTCCTCTGGAAAAGACTTCAAGTATACAAGTAGCCCATCCCCATCCTGGGTCACTGCAGCAGAAGAGAACAGAGAACAGACCTCTCTGTTATTCAGGAAGTGAAACTGACTTCTTCTTCTGCTCTACACACACAGCAGCCTGCGGTGGTCATGCTGCCCACAAGTTTGTGAGCTGCTTTTTATTCATCAATTCGACTCCTCAGTACTGTTTTGTAAGGTATGTTTGACTCGTAACACAGCTCTGTGCTGCTAACCAGCCACAAACTATTATACTAGCTCATCCATCAATCTATCCCTCTACTATTTCCTTGCTAGTTGCACGGGGGCTGCTTTTCTCAAGTTTGTGCAAAAGATCACCTGGCCACCAGTTGCTTGCCTGTAGGTATCACACATGGCTATAGGAAATGACCTCAATGTTCCTATTCCAAGTTATGTTCTTGTAAAAAGAAATTAAACAACTCAGTCAAATGTTAATGTTAAACAGCTCTTTGCTTGGGCCCCCAACTGAGACCACTTGAACTTAAGTGCTATCTAGCATGCAGCAGAGTGCAATTAACGGTTTGGAATTTTATTTGTATGGGTTTTGAAGTCAATAAAACATTTTTCGTTTTCTCTGGGATGCAAATGGACCTATTCAAAGATGCTGCACTTGCAGAAAACATTGTTGCTTTTAAAAGCTTTGCTGGTCTTCAAGTCCCTGTGAAGGATGAAGACTGTGGCGTGCACAGGCAACGACGGGAGGGTCAGTGAGCTGCAACATGACAGCAGGCGGGCTCCCTCCAAGCAGCCAGTTAACTCACTCCTTCCTCTGAGCATGAATATCCCATCCTCACCCTCATCTGACACTTCAATAATAGATAAATATCACCACAGCATGTATACTGGTTAACGACTTTTCCTTTGCTATTAATGGTGCGATCAATCCCCCTCACATGAGAACTACAAGTCTCTGTCTGTGTCGCCTCTTCAACATGCATTCATCTCACACACTCTCTCTCTAACATGTGAACGCCTACAAGCTCACACTCATTCACATACACATACTGACACACTCACACTTGCTCTCTTGCGCATGCTGGGTCTGTGACATTCTCCCTTGTTCCGGTCAGTAGAAAGGTATTTTTAAATAACCATCCAAGGGTCTTTGAAGCAGCGGTTACACAATAGGTTAAGAGCAAGACCCCCGGAGTTGTTCTTCCCCAACATTTTAAGAGGGAAATAAAGCTCAGTGCTGAAGTGTAATAGACTCCTTCGCCTGACATCTGCAGTCACAAAAGGTTAAGACCTCAGTTTGCTGAAAGCGAAGAAGGAAAATTCTTATTATCTGCAACTATTATTGCAAAGTGAATTACAATCAGCTGTAACAGAGGTTATCTGCTCTATGCAGCTGACCGGATGGCATAAAACTGTTATGTATGGAGAAAATACTAAACACTGTCTGATCTGACTAAATCACACACAGAGAGGCATATCTCTTTTCCCTCACTATGAGTTATGCAACGTCTATTTCTCCTACAACAAAGCTCTTTGTCTGCTGCCCTGACTTGTCCGTTGTTTTATGTTAGTGACATCAGCCTAGTTTTTCAGTAATTATTGTCTCTCTAACCACAACAGTCGTTACTCTCACTGTCGTTTGCTTACAACACGCGGAAAACCTGCTTGGGGTCAACTTTCTCCGTCTGCGTACTGATCTTGAATGGATCCTGAGGGGATATCTCATTCTGCTCACGTTGGTGTGAGGGTACAGGAAAAAAGTGTCCCTCTTTAAAATGCATGTGTGCAATGAGAGGGACCTTCGTGCCCTCTTCATCACTGGCCTTTCTTTTCTCTTTTGGTCTTACTTTAAACTTTCTTTCAGTTTCAGTTTCACCCACATTCATTAAGACAAACCACAAAGACACCAACAGTATTAACATATTCCTCTGTCACAACTGTCCTTACTTAATAAAAACGACCGCTGTAAACCACTATTATTATTATTCATTGGAATAGTTAATAGAGTATTTTCTAAATGAATTCATAACACATGCAGTCGATGAAATGCAAAAAAAGCCCATTACAATTTCACAGGGCCCAAAGTGAAATTCTAAAAGGTCACATTTGAGAAGCTAAAAGCAGAGAAGTTTTAGATATTACGCTTGAAAAATTGCTCAGAACAATAAATCAGTTATTAGAATAGTTGCTAATTACTTTTCTGTCGATCGGTTGTTTGAGTAATAGCTCAAGAGCTCTCAGCTCTTGTTGAAAACCGGATCTGAAAAACACCATCACCGTGAGAAATCAACACCAGCTAGATGCAGATGACGAGTTTTGGCTGTAACCACCAGGTTTATGTCCTCTACCGCAAACTCTAGTGGGAGACAGTCAGACCTTTTTGTGTTTAGTGAAGTCTGTGTTGCTGGTATACACAAAAACGGTTGGCTATTTCCTGGAGCTGCCTCACATCTGTGCATGTTTTCATGGTTAAACGACTCTGTACGTCAGCTGGGTAGGACCCGCTTTTTAACATTCCAGAAATACTTTAGTTCAAAGGAAACGTAACCTATGGCCATCTAGTATGACTTACATTTTCAGCTGACAATGCTACTACTTCATATGGAAAGCCACAGCTCACCACACCCTCTAACAGACATTGTCTAGTTTGGTATAAGGGTTAAAAACAAAACGTAGAGAGCCATAACAAGCTAAGACTAATGTTAAGCACATTCCCTGGCTGCAGTTTGAGCCCAGCATGCCCTGCACTCATGCCACAACATGAATTAACTTGTGCTGACAGACACAAATACGCTGTACTATGGGGGATCAAAAATAGCATTCTTCCTGCTTAGCTCAAGCGCACATCCTTGCCTGTGGATATCCTATGAGGATGTTGAACATATTTTTTTTCTGTGTGTGTGTGTGTGTGTGGCTGTGTATCATGCGTGACAAGCAATTTTAGCCAGAAAACAAGGCAGAAGTGACCCTGCAGTGGTAAATCAGATGTGAAAGCTCAATCAGGCATGTGTCCTCTGATAAACAGAAATGCAGACTGGTGCAAGCAGAAACGGTCGGCAGAGGTGACCACACAAAGACCCAAAATAGGAAGAAACTCTATCTCAGAGGAGCTCTCAAATCTAACCTTTAACATGACTTTTAATCTTACGTAAATACAATTATTAACATCTGCTCAAAGTCACTTAAAATGTTTCAATTTTGATGATACACCCGAAAAGTAAATGATGTTTGTTTGGTGCGGGATGAAACTGAATACCACCGACATTATTCTAGTTTAGACACATCTCATTATGATGCAACGGGGACAGATCTCTGATTGAGGAAGTGCAGCTGGAGAAGAGTGAGGGGCATGAACTCAGTCAACCCCGGTACGTGCAACCGACCTCAGCATCTGGACAAATTCCTAACCTAACCTGACCGTCCAGACAACTCACAGACATCCACTGTCTGCAAACTGTGGTGCTGGCTTCCTTTTACGAACAGGTCTGAATCAGCCTGTGGTGTGTGTGCACTGACAAAGTGACAACATTGGATCACAGAATGTCAGATGGCCGAGATGGACAAGACTTCTTGGTTCGTGTTTTTAAACTCCAACACCACAGTTCTCACAGATGTACAGCTACCAAAAAGTGTGATATGCAAGCCTATTAAATCCATCTCACCATCTTCTGCAACTTAAAACTCTTGTTATACAAAACATGTTCTTGATAGCCACCTGTTACATCAAGCTGTGAACCCCCTCAACTCATAACATTAGTAGATTTCCACATAGAGAAAGAAATAATATATGGATTATCAAGACAAGTATCCTACTCACTACACATTTGTATTTGCTCAATTTGCTGATAAGCAGGTTTTTATGTAATAGCATCACATGAGGAAGAACATTCATACACACATCATCCAACTTGTTGTGTGCCACCGTCCACATAAGAGCTGAATCAACATCAATCCAATTCATTTTGACAGCCTATGAGGTCTGACACATACTTTCTACATTCAAAGAACAATTACATGGGGGTGGACAACATGTCCCTGGAACACGGCGCTGAAAAGGCCTCGCCTACCTCGATTTAATTTTGGCTGAGCAGTTTGGTGAGCTCATAATGGTTTTCACCTGAGGCTGAGTGTGTGCTTACACCGGTACAACTTTTAAATCACACAGATCACGTGTATTACAGGAAAAGGCATACCTTCTCCAGCCGGGGAGAGGAGGTAAAAAAATTAGGCTGAGGAGGGAGGAGTTGAACACACACACACACACAAACACACACACACACACACACACACACACACACACACACACACACACACACACACACACACACACACACACACAACACTGACACGCACGTCCACACGCAATGAAACGTTTGACTTGACACTGGATCTCTCTAACGAGATCCAGTGTGTAATACAAACTTCAAACACAAAAGCCAAAAATTGCACATAATCTGATATTCTCGTGTGCTACACAGGGAAGCAGCTAACTCAACTTTGTTTAAATCGTTTTGCCTCGGCTGAACTCCTGTTTAGTGCTGTCTTCGAACAGAAAAAGTTCAAGTTATGTAATATAAACAATGCCTCTACTCTTACCTACACAAAACGTTTTGTTAATTACACTGACACTAGAGTTTCGTATACTAGGGAGACATTTCCCAACAGCTAGCCAACGGTAATGTTACGTTAGCGAAAACGAGGTAACATTGACATGAACATCACGTACCTTCCAATACCTTGACGCGGGGTTCATCTATTTTCCTAAGTCCAGCGAGGATATTTCGCTCTACAACCTTTAAACGGTCAATACGTTAAACATTTTACCGGTTTTGGTTCGGACAGAAGCCCCCAAACTCCCTAATTTAAAGCGTATTTTCTCGCTGCCCATAAGCGTATGTCAAGTGAGAGAAGCAGGAAACATCAGTCTTTCCTGGCCGTAGAAAGTTCCAATGAAATTTGTCACGGGACCTCACAACCTCATCCACCCACAGGTTAGACAGATCACACCAGACTATTTCCGGTATCGTATTTCAAGGTAAGGGCATAGCAAACACCAGAGGTAGCCGTATGGTGGACTGTGCTTTTACTTTGGGAAGCACAATAACTTACTTCCAGTCTTATTGTGGGTGACTTAACAAAACTACTTCTACACTCTGGAATGACAACATTGAAAAGTCAAACAGTTAAACAGTGTCACCTAGAGGTGGAAAGACAAGACATGCCCATTATCCAAAACGTCGCCCTCCTATTAAGTTTACCACTATACAAATAGATAAATTAAGAACTAGGAATGATTAATATAATATTCTAATTATATGACTGTGTCAAAATTACGAGACAGCAGCTATCCAGTATACATTAATAATGAATGAATTACAAGTGACAAGTGTGAGATAATGGAAATTAAATCAAATCTTAAAGCGAAGTAAAGCAAATTGTTTGAACTTCATATAGGTTATAAGTCTGTGTAGAAATATGAGTTGTCAAAATCCATACAGACGCATTGCACCACGTATCCCATAAAAAATGGCAATGTCCCGAGTCGACCTATCTACATGGAGCTGATAGTGCGCAGACAAGAATTAACCAGAGATTAACTAGAGATGTGATATATTGAAAGGAATAGTGCAATCCATAGAAGTGGTAAAATGAGATGCCACGTGAACAGAACCCATTTGTAGTGCCAAATGTTGTCTTTTTGGCTTTATTTGAATGAAAAAAAATGAACAGATGCTAAAGTGTTGTCCACAAGGTGTCAGCAAAACACAATTCAAAGGAGCTGCAGAGTGCACTGTGGATATGTAGGAGCTGCACGTCAGACAGAGGAAACGTTCTGTTATCTACGCCAGAGTTGAATGCTGTAAATGTCATCTTTAATCTTTCAATGCATCTTAAGCATTAAACCTTCGATCCTCTGAAATATAATGCAATTATTATGTGAATCATAAAAATAAACTGATGTAAATTCAAAAGCACCGGCCGTTTGAAGCAACAATATAAAGTGGCATAAACTATAACCGTACAATACCAAATAGATGAGCACCATCTGCTAAAAATAAGCTATATTCCATGTTCAGCAGAGCAACCTCCTCCTTTGAATAAGTGTTGCTAATTAATAACACAAAATAACATTTTGGCACCGTAGATTCGGGACAAAATTGGAGACTGGATTCATCGCGCTGGCTTTCAGTGAAATTCTGGGCCTGGGAACCCCCTGAAGCCCCCTCATGGGCCTCCGAAAGTCCCCACAGCCCACTTCGAGCCACCACCGCCTTGATGAAAAGATCCATTCTGCTGCAGAAGACGACAGTACAGTCGCCCTAACTTAACGCCCGCCTCCTCAGATATTTAAGCCAATGAAATAAATTCTCTCCCACTTCTAACCAATCATTTAGGAGCCTCTCCTCATTTTTCTGCCCTATCAGTTTCGAGTAACGACACACTCTTTTCACAGCCCCGTTCCTGACCAATCAGGGGCAAGGCCGCCTGCGCAGAGGGCTGGGCGCGAGAAACGGCGGGATGGACAAAAATCATAACGTCAAATAAAGTACAGATAAGTAACACAGCAACAGCACGGACAACGAGCAATGGCAGCAACATGTTAGTCCCTTCATCTTACTGTCGGCTTTTTATGTTGCGACATTTCCTTTCCAGAAACAAGTAACAGAAGAGGACATAAAAGGACGCTTTTGTTTGGAAGTATGTTAAAGACAGTGAATAATTATTTTACGGAGAGAGCGTAGTGTTATGGACTGTACATTAAGTTAGCTCACTGGCTAGCCGAGTAGTGCTAGCTAGATGCTGCCGCGTCTCAGAGGAAACGAGCGATGACTGACAGCGATTTCTATGGATAAACTTCTATTAATGTGGGATTTTTATAAAGCTGCCAAACAGAGTTCGTCTTTGAAGAGGTCCAATCATCCTATCGACTGTCATGGACAACGTGAAACCACGCAGGTGGGTGTCAGCGATGATAACACAGAGCTGTTTCATTATCCAGTTTGCTATCTGCTCCAGTCACCGGCGCTTCAGTGCACCTCCAGCGAAAATAACACGGGTTTTGGTACCAGTGTCCTGTTAGATAATACAGTGTTGGCATTCACACTGCGTCAGCCTTCATCTTGGACAGCATAGTGAACACTGTACGTGCACCTGCACAGTCATACTGTAACAGGGTACACCGAAGAAATTAATAAGAAAACGTACTTTTTGAGCAGAGGTTGCGCTGTTGTTTTCTGAATATTGTTGGAAGACTGCGGTACAGACCACATAATATTTTTGCTACGCATGGGAGGCGCGCAGCCTATTGTCAAACAGCAGCTTGCTTGGAAAGACATCAACGTTACTTGCAATAAATAAAAAGCTTTTCAATGGTCAGATTCTGTTTTCTCTAAATAAACAAAAAATAGAAGAAAAAAACAGAGAAGGCTCCAAATGTTTTTACATGAATTTGATCATTTGTTCTTCTTGGAACACTTTGTTTCCAAGATGACTAAATGGGAAAAAGTGTAAGACTTACTAAAGCCCCTCTTTTTTTCAGAAACCCTAGCCAAAATGGGCCTGAGAAAACAACAGATAAGTGGGCTTGTGATTAGACTTGATAAGTTAGACTGGCCTGTTATATTATAGTGACCAAGTTAGCAGCACATTGATAACATTCAGCAACAGCCAGGTGCACAATAATAAGGATATCTGCAATCAAGTGTTGTCAAGTGTCAAGATTATTTATGTAAACAACACAGGGCTGAAAGGATTAACTCAGCCCCTGTTAGTTAATCAACATAACAGTAATTGCAATCATTTTCATAATCAATGAAAATTTGAGTAATTCAACAGCAAAATTGTCAAATATTTGCTCGTTCCAGTCTGCCAAATGTGAGGATTTGCAGGTGCCAGTTCTATGTCAAAGTAAAATAAATCTTTGGCTTTTGTGATGGACAAAACAAGCTATATGAAGATGTGACATTGAGCTGTGAGGTAGCTGTGGTTGGTAAAAAAAAAAAAAAAGAAGAAGAAGTCAACCCATCCATCAGCAATAAAAATTGTTATCTGCAGCTTCGGTAATGCTCACATTTAGCTTGAATTAACTGTTTGTCTCATCACATACATGTTCATATTTGGAGAGAGATGGGTGGCTCTTTCACAATTAGAGCAGCTCAGGGTTTGATGCAAATTCTCTATTTTGCAGTATCCCATTAACTACTTAGAGCAGCAATCTCTGACAATGAATGTCTGGTACATTGGTGTATTTTACTGCTGCTGAGGCTTTCAGCTGATCATTTACTTGCTCCTTTTACTGCTTTTGGAGCACATTTTAACCTCATATTCTTACTACTCTAAAGTTATTAAGTGGATAAATAATGGGTTCAAC
Source organism: Chaetodon trifascialis (assembly GCF_039877785.1). Taxonomy (NCBI): domain Eukaryota; kingdom Metazoa; phylum Chordata; class Actinopteri; order Chaetodontiformes; family Chaetodontidae; genus Chaetodon; species Chaetodon trifascialis. Next base: position 14,665,556 of record NC_092073.1, read on the forward strand.
AAAATGCGAAAAGGTTACATAAGTCTGTCTGTTTTTTTTGTTTTGTTTTTTTCTACTTTTTGAATATCCTGACCGTTAGGGCTTTGCACTTCCCCAGACCACACCCCAGCGCACCGCCTCCTCACACACACTTACACACCTCTGGAGGTGAAAGAGCCTGTTGATGTGGGATCACCCCTTTCCTCCAGCCCCCTCACTCCCCTCCTTCCTGCTCAGCCATAGGTCCCAGCTCACTTCCCAACTTCTCTGTGCTCTGGTGAGGGAGTCAGGCCACGGCAAAAATCAATTACCGTGTTCAAATTTCCTCACTGAAGACGACATTTCATCCGCAGTCTGATAGGAGACCCGAGGAAAGCACCCTTTTCCCCTTGTGTGTATGGTCAAGTGAGTGCATGTGTCGTCGTAAAGGTCTGCTGTACAGTAACAGCTCTTAGGAATGGATAACTTAATGTCTCCTCCATTTATTAAACCTCTCTCCACTACCACAAAGAAAGTGTTGCCCAGCAGCAAGTTTTATGGGAACACAGAAGTACAGCGCTACCTGCCAACTTCTTGTGTCAGTAGAGAAGAATTTTGTGTTCTTGTATGCAGTATGAATACAAGCAGTTTCTGTCTTTTCTTTTATTCTGACAAAGTATTCTGACAAAAAAAAACTTGTAATCCTCTAAATCTCTAAACTGAAAGTGCTGTTGTACTCTTACTTTACTATTATGTCTTATATTGAGACCCACCAGTGTGAAAAACATTTCTATTCAGTCCATCATTATACATTACGTATTTATCTCATTGTTTGTTTACTTATTCCCTTACTGTTTATTTGAATCACCAAAGTCTGTTATGAAAGGTGTCTCAGTGCAATATTAGTGAGGTATTGTGGTATTGTTTTAGTTCTTGAATCACTTTTAGACTTAACTGAAAGCATGCTCCATGTTTTTGTGCTTCCTTTCCTTATCCTGTCTTGCATGTTTTGACTGTTGCATAGAAAGAGTAGTGGTCAACTATTACCAGTGGATTTACTTAGTAACTCAGATCATAAATGTCAGGTGCTAATACTGGTCACAGTGACTATGTTTTTACATCTTTTTCTGCTCTTGTTTGTGCAGGCATTACAGAAAGGAACAAACAATCTTAGTTAAACCGACTAATTAATTAGAAAAATCTACTTAAAGCTGAGCCTGTGTCAAATAAGCTTCTTGTGCCTTTACCTTGGGACCTTGAGCAATGGCAGGATATCCGTTACAAGCAGAGAGCTTTGCATGTTTGCCTTTGCATAGATTTTTTATGACTAATCGGGGTACAGTTTTAAGTATTTGAAATACATTAGGTATTGATTCTGGTGGCTGTATTATGTCCATGCAATACCATATTCATATCACTACTCCTGCTTCCAGTCATTACTCTTGTAAAGATCATGTTTGGCTGTATTTTGGCTCCACTAGTAAAATCTGCTCCTTTTCCTCCCTTTCCACATTTGCCTTGTGCACTATTAGCAATGATGAGGACGAAGAGCTACACTCCCCAGATCCAGAGAGTAAAGAGAAGAACAAGGATAAAAAGATCCTGTGCAAAGTAAAGTGGTCCCGAGATGAGGTAAGTTAATCAGAGGCACATGACAGGTCTGGACTGAACATGGTTTTGTGGTTTTTGTCAAGTGAAATGTGGACTTTGTACTGCATTAGATTTACATTTTATATTCTTGCAAATAAGAAGGTGTTTAAGTGGGTGTCTCACACATCTTAGGGGAATCTTAATGATAACCACTGCTGTTTTTTCATTCGGTGATGCAGTGAGCAGCTTGGTAATGTAGATAATGTTCCTCAGGAGGGATTTTCACTCTATGTCTCCCCCCCCACCTCTTCTCAGGATGAAAAGCTTAAAAAACTTGTAGAGCAGCATGGAACAGACTCCTGGAAATTAATCGCTAACTTTTTTCCAGTAAGTATGTGATGTAATGTGTCTGCATTGTGTAATAAGAGTATTGATAGTAGCACCTTACTGCTTTGTGCTCCATCTCTTTCTATTCTAACAATTAATGATCATCTAAACCATTTATTAATCTCACAATTTACATAGTTCCTCAATCGGATGACAGTGATGGTAAGTCACTGGCGCAGTGGCTGGAAAGACAGATGTATTTACAGCTGTCAAGAGTAGGTGTAACTGTGAGGTAGTGGTGTGGCGTAATGAGGTGTCATTCTTTGTGTGGCTCAGGGGAGGACAGATGGCCAGTGTCAGCACCGCTGGCAGAAGGTGCTCAACCCTGAGCTGGTGAAAGGACCCTGGACAAAAGAGGAGGATCAAAAGGTAAGAGGAGCTGGGAGTTTCCTGTTCTGGATAGACAGAGAGATGATAAAATAGGTAAATGATAGGGGAGGCAGAAGGAAGCTGTGTGGAGAGCAGCTTAGCCACAGTGAAGGATCACAATACAACACAAATGCCACAGTATGCAATGTATTCTTTACCTTCAGTCTAACAAGGCTGTGCACATGCGCAAGCTCACTTCCCGCTAAAACTTTCTTTGCCTTAGCTCCTTTTTTTTCTTCTTTGCAAAGCAAATGCTCCACTACGTCATCCCTAATAAAACACAGACTTTCCAAGTCACTCGTTTCGAGCTCAGGCCTTCTTTGTGCAGAGTAAAGCTCTAATATCTTCCCCAGCTCTAAGATGAACAATGTGTTCCTTAAATAGGATCACGATTCTTCAAGAATGTCGAGAATGGTGTCTCGTCCCTCCAACATCTTGGCATCATAACAGAAACACAGACCTATCAGGAACAGCCTGGGCTGCCAATGATGACATCACGGCATTTTTTCAGCCTTGACAGAAGCAGCCAAACAAGCTGTGCTGCTGCAGCTACAGTCAGCTTTCTGAACACTGGCCCTGCTGTTGGCTATAAATGAGGAAAGCAGAAAGATATGATTTCCCTCTTGTACAAGCTTGTAGTTTGAATGAATCCATTCATGGCTTACTCCATCCTTTCACAAAATATGACAGAGAACACCACCACAATATGCACCAATATATAGACTATAATTTTCTGTTTCAGAAACTAACCGCTAAATATCCCTCCTTTGGTGATGTTTGTGCAGGTTATTGACCTGGTACATAAATATGGCCCCAAGCGATGGTCTGTGATCGCTAAGCACCTTCAGGGAAGGATTGGAAAGCAGTGCCGTGAACGGTGGCATAACCACCTTAACCCAGAGGTGAAGAAGTCTTCATGGACTCAGGAAGAGGACCGGATCATCTATGAGGCCCACAAACGGCTCGGCAACCGCTGGGCAGAGATCTCCAAGCTTCTTCCTGGACGGTAATAAAATCTTGTGTACACATTGCATTTCCTGTTCGTTTTGTGAAATGGATAAATGCTAAGCTGATCTTCTCCCCAACAGGACGGACAACTCCATAAAGAACCACTGGAACTCCACCATGAGGAGGAAGGTGGAGCATGAGGGGTACCTGCAAGATGGCTGCAAGAATTTCACTTCTTCTCACGCTGGAGGGAAGAGACGCCACCACAGGACGTGTCCTCCGACTCCAACAGAGCCCCAGCACTGTGACCACAGTCCCCTGCCGATACCGGGACCCAATCAGGTGCACTTCCCCTCTGGACTCCACATGATATGGTGTTGGATTTCTTTTATTTCTTGTCTTTATTGGTTTTAATTTCAAATATGATTCTCTTTGTTTTAGATGGGAGGATATCCTTATGATCCTCAAAGTGGACACCTGATGGACAGTCTTACAGATAATTCAGGTTTCCTGTCGGTGAGTCTTTCTCTATTTCTTTGCATGCCAGTGGGAAAAACTTATCACATTCTTTATTTTCTGGACTTTCTGTAATTATCTTTGTGACTGCTAACTCTGGACTTCAAATCAAACACTTGAATGTCCTGTTGTTTTCACCTAACGCTCAATAACAGATAAAAAGGGGCAAATCTCAAATGCTCCCATAAATATTTTATGTGTGAATCAGATTTTTTTTGTCTGGGTTTTCTTAACTTCGTCCTTTCCTCCTGTCCTCTCGACCTCTCCTCCCTGACGTTTGTTTATTTCAGCCATCCTGCCTGGATGATCCTGACAGAGAGCAAAGAATTAAGGAGCTTGAGCTGCTGCTTATGTCAGCAGAGAATGAAGTCCAACGACAAGCGCAGTGCAGAGGTCCATGTGTAAGAACACACTCCGAACGTGTGTTTGCATACTTAGACAGCATAGCCTGCGTGTGTTTGTAGCTTACATACACTGTAAAAAGTTCTAAAACAGTCATTTTTAATATTTAATTTCTTAATGAATTCAACATTGAGTCTTAAAATCACGTCAAAGTGAGATAAAGACAGAATATTGTGAATTTTCTTGAGCCACTTGTTCACAGAAAATTCCTAAATCCAATCTCCTCAGCGGACTTTTCCTTTCTTTAATGAAAAGAAGATTTTAAGACTTGAGACTATATGACTTTTTGCAGTGTATACATGTGAAAACATCAATGGCACACATGTATGTGTGTCTGTAGCCTGATTTGCTGTAGTGTTGCTATAGTAACTACCTTCCCCATCTTGCTACTCATTCAGACTGGCCTGAAGCTGTGCTTGGTAGCCGCCTTATCCTCCCCACCCTGCCATTACCATCGTTCCAAACATGAACCTGCTCCTTCATCTCCTCCAGTCCTCACCCCCATGCCCACGCTCAGCCAGCCGTTTGAACCAAGCACCCTCCTCTGTCTGTCCTGTTCCTGTTCTGTCCCCCCACGACACTGTTTTCACATTTATTTCCCTCCATCCATTCGTATGATGTGTCATTCTTCACACTTCATATTGAATGCTTTAATGGTGAAGATTGGCCGGATATGTTGCCGTATCACCAGTGTTTTCCACACTTAGTCACAGATCATTTCAAAAAGGAAATGGAAATATTTTCCTCAACATCTACCAGTCTCACACCATTAAATCAGATCTGCTGCAGGAGCCAAAGATCTAACAGCAGTTTTCTCTCATCCTGCCCTCTCAGAATCTGGAGCAGTACTCATCCTGGTCCGACGGTGTGTCAGATGACACATTGAACACAAATAGCAGTGGCCTAGAGGACCAGGCAGAGAGGAGCTCCTGGAGGGGCCCTGAGATCCCCCAGGGACCTCCACCACAGCTTCCCATCTCTCCCAGCAAATTCCTGGCTGTGGAGGCCAGCACTGTGCTCTCTACTCTGCAGACCATACCGGAGTTTGCAGAGACCATGGAGCTCATTGACTCAGTGAGTAACAGAAGGAGCACAACAGACAACAGTCTCAGTATGGATTTGTTGACCAAAAGTTCTGAATGTATTAAAGATCTACTGTAGATGTGTTTGGCTCTGCAGGACCCTGTTGCCTGGAGCGACATGGCCAGTTTCGACTTGTCAGAGACAGCAACACCACCAAGGCACAACCAGGCAGGCTATACCAGTCTCCTGCAAGAGAGAACGATTGACAATTCAATGGGCTACGAACTCAACACTTCGACCGCCATTTCTGGTCGTGACAAGAACTGTGCTCCATTCGGTTCGGGCAGTGTCACCTCCCTGACTCCTATCACCTCATGCAAACCCTCCCAGGCATCCATTGGGAGGAAGAGGAGAAGAGAAAGGGGGGAACCGTCTCCTTTGTGCGACAGAACCTGCTCCTCCTTCTTGGAAAATATCTCAAATTCTCCCAAGAAAACACCAACAAAATCACTGCCGTTCACCCCGTCACGAGTAAATAAAATCTGGTTTTCTTTCCTCACACACCCTGATCCCCATCTCAGCTTGACTACTTCCTCATAGAGTTGAGGTTGGTCATGTGCTAATATGACTCTGTGTGTTTCCCCAGTTCTGCAACATTTCAGGGGCGGAGCACCTGACTCTGGATAACCCTGCCCTCACCTCAACTCCTGTGTGTGGCCAAAGGTGTCTCCTCAGCACGCCGCTCCAAAAAGAAAGCACACCTAAGCACCAGAAAGAGAACGATGGGTAAATCAATAAATAAAAGCAGTATATGTCCCACAAAAGCTGGTATACGAGCCAGAAGCTTGCTATGCTTCATGGGAAATTAACACAAGAATCTTAATTTAACCAGACTGTCAGGAGTACATGTGTATAACCTTTTCTGGCAACTCTCTAGTTTGCAGACCCCCAAATTCCGTAAAGCTGTCATGATTCCAACCCCGAGGACACCCACTCCCTTCAAAAATGCTTTGGCTGCCCAGGAAAAGATGCACGGGCCACTGAAGATGGAGGTAAGAGCTCAAATGTGCCTGTGTGCATTTCACTCTTTCATTTACAAGCTTTTCTTATTATGTGCAGTGTACGGCTGCATGACCTTGTGGTTATGTTTGCGTGTGTGTTCCTGTTTTTGCAGCCACAGCCGCTGGCATTTCTAGAAGAAGACATCCGAGAGGTTCTGAAGCTGGAGACTGGAGCAGACATCTTTAACAGAGCAGACATCCATCCAGAGTACAGAGCCTGGAAACACACCGTATGTGTAGCATGCACATTTTCGCCATTATTGAAATATACTAATACTGCACAGCTCTACCCGAGATGGAATACGAGCATTTACAGTCATTTGTATCTTGATCATTTGATTTCAGATTGATGGCCCAGCTAGAAAGGTGCGTAAGTCTCTTGTGCTGGACCCTTGGGGGAAAGACTGCCTAAATGTCCAACTCTTCCAAGAGCAGCTCAACAACGCACAAGTGAGTCACGATGCTGGTTTAAAATCACTGGTTCAGATCTTGTAGCTAGATGAGAAAAATAAGTCAGCAACTACCAACTAGGGCTTGTGACCTCGAAGAGCTCCTGAGCAGCTGACAATGGAGAGGTGTGGCTGTGCTGGGAAACTCCAGGGGTAACAGTGCCAACAGTTGATGTATGAATTTGAAATGGAGTGTTGAAAACATGTGTATGCTTTGCAACTGTTGGTAATACTTTCCTGTAAAATGCTACTTACTCTAAATGAAGTGCAGCTTAATCATTTCTTGTATCATCGCAGGTGCCAGATGAAAGTCTACTGACGAACTCCTCACTGATCACCCCGATCGCCGAGCAGGAGGAGTGCAGTCGTTCTTTGACTTCCGTCAGAGAGGAGCCCTCCTTAGTCCCTGTCCATCCTCATCGCTTTACCAGCCCCCGGATGAAGAAGCTTCTTGCCTCCCACAAAGCACCAAAACACGCCACTGTACAGGTATGTAGAGTAGTCAAACTAAAACCACGGATGAGATGATTTGGATGAAATATTTTTCTCACTGATTTTAACTTTGTGGTTTGTGAAAGGGGCCCTGTGGAGGTTTCTTGTAAACAAGCAGAATTTACATTTTCATTAAGTGTTACTCACCAAAACACATTGCGTGTATCGTTGAGTTCAAACAAACATGTCTCCTTCCTTATAAGACATTTGCAAATGCTGCAAAGTTCATGTGTGTTTACCTTTTCGTAGTCTTCTTCTTCCCTGCCATTTCAGTGCCATAAAGCGTTTCTTGGCGTAATAGCGCCACCTGTAGATCAGTGGGATAGTGAAAATGCCCAAAACAAACAAAACAGGAACCATGCATTAAATATCTGCTCCAAGGAGTTCAAAAACCCCACAGGGAACTTTTAAAGAGGCAATTATTAAGATATACATAATATGATAAGCTTTCTCTTTGATGTTTTGCATAATGAACAGTTTGCTTTTTTAGAACCTTTAGCAATCAGTGGTTGCCTTCTGTGCAGGTGAGTGAGTGGGAAGCAGTGGTTTATGGGAAGACCGAGGACCAGCTGATCATGACAGAACAGGCCCGTCAATACCTGAACCCTTACCCGTCGTCCGGCTCTACCTCGAGGGCCCTTGTGCTTTAAAGCCGTCCCGTCACTGCGCAGGCAACACTACAACGCCCGTCCAACAACCGCAACCTCCGCTGAATCCCGTAAGAGACAATCCAGTGAAGACAAATGATTTTATTTTTCTGCTGAAGCAGAAACGCACTGTCAAGGACGTCCACAAAAAGGCGCAGCTGCCTGTATTGTTTTCAACACATTTCCAGGTCACTGCCCAAGTACACCTTTGATACAAGACCAGCATAAAAAAACGATACCTCTTTCGATAACATGGCAAAAAAAATCCCACACATTTGCATTAGTGATAAAACTTTTAACAGTATTTAAACACACAGCATCGAAAAGTATCGATACTTTTGACAACCTTGTTCCCAAGTAGTTTCTTGTTCGTAGGTTTGGCTTGTGTTTTCCTTCAAATACACACAAACTGGCAACATGAACAGTTTTGTACAGACATGAAAAGGCTAGATTTCTTTTTCCTGCACTAGTCGGTAATGTTGAAACAACCTGCACATACAGTAGGCTGTAGAAATAGTGTTTATAACTAGCAGTGGCTGCTTCTGAGTTTTATATTGTTAATATATTGTTTAAATGACAAGAAAGACATTTTATAATGTAACGCTACTCATTGTGTATCTCCTTCAGCTTGTTTCGCTAAACTGCCCCATTGCTGTCATCAGATAAAAACCATGCACATGCACAACGTGTAGCTTTTTATTGGACACCCATGCATTTTAAATCACGCCATGGGTTTGTAACCAAATGCATACAGTACAGAATATAACAATTGCTTTGATTACTAGCGAGACAAAAAAAATGCATTTTCGTGGTTTTTTTGACAGCAGTGCTACGTTGCTGAATGCCGATCCGTGGTGATGTGAAGTTTTCGAGGATGGAAATAAGAAGCTGTCAGTATTGCACTACTGAGTTGATTTTGCTGCTGAGAAAGGAGCAGTGTCTTTAAGGGCAAACTGGATAGCACTTGTGATGGTATCTTTTTTTTTTTTTTAAACAACACAGCGTTTCCTTTCCAAGGCCATAGTGTCTGTCGAGACATCGGTTGAATGTATTTCGTTGCAATGTACACGTGTAAGAACCTCAAAAATGGAAGGGTACCTTAATGTTTATTTCTATTTGTTTTATTTATTATCTGACAGCTCTAAAGCTTAGATATTAATATAAATCGGACACCATGAGTTTTTAAGAGGTTTAACTTTGCTGACAAAACAGCCTAAAAACCCTCGCTTGCTCTAAAGCAGTTCTCTGTAATAGGGAATGAATGGTCACCATTGCTTTGGTCAGTTGTTTCAGTGTGTCACGGTTGACGCTGACCAGTTTTCATATCATCAGTGTTCCACAACAAGCATTTGGTCGAGAAGGATTTACTTTTTATGTGAAGGCTGTAGGTTTTATTTATTTAATGTCTACTAATTTATTTATTTCTAAAAAGGAGGGAAAAAAAAACACATTTAAGAGAAATTATTGAAGAATTTTATTGTCTTTTCTCTTTCAAAGTCAGGATTGGGCTACCATTCAGTTTCATTACTCCAAGTTAGAAGAACATGCACTGCCACTAATTTAACATGTTAATTCCTTGTCTTGATCAGGCAAGATCTAGCAAATAATCATTGTGTAGCTGTGTCTGTGATCTTGTAATGTGTACAGTAGATAGGACATTTTTTCCCCTTTGATTCGAATGTGCTCTTTGCTGTTAGGTAGCAGAACTCCATCTCCGACCTCTAATCATAGACAAATTGCACTTTTTACTCATTTAATTTTTAAATGTTCATTCTGATGATGTAGCTCTTGTCCTTATCTCTTTTTTTTTTGGGGTGTGTGTGAGCGTGTGTGTATGTGTGTGTGTGTGTTAGACGGTTGTCTCCCCGTTTTTGTAATGAATGCTGACATTAAGATCTTGCTGCTTGATTTCAACATGTTCTTCTCTCCTGTTCTGCTGCAGATATGTGTGCTTCGATACACTACATGAAGGCCTTACATCAGTTTTTTTAGACAGCTAACACAGACTGTCCTGTTACAAACAGATCCAGAGTTGATCCCTGCAGCAGCCAGTTTCTCAGTAACCTTGTATCCTGCTGAAATGCCCTTGAGCAAGACCCCAAACCCCTACCTGCTCACTCATTATTTGACACCGCTGAGAACAAAGTGCTAAAAATGTAAATATGCACGAATTTGCGTGTGATTCTAAAGAAATGCGCTGCACTGTGCTTCCATGCTAACGGGCTGATTCATGTCATTTTTTGAGCATCCTGAAACAAAACTTTTATAATCCGCTGAAGCGACACTACAGCTATAAATGGTCTTCTTGGTATTATCGGCATTAGTGGATCCAGTATTACTTATAATCTGGATTATCCTGCATTAAGCATTTGAGTGAGAATAAGAAGGGAATCTTGTCAGGGAGATCAAGTGGAAAGATCAGGCGTACACAGTACACAACTCTAAAACAGAAAGTAGACTAACATCCATGAGACTTTTGTGTTTGAATCTGGTGGCTGAGATGTGTCTAATCTGTATATAATTGTGTCACATGTTCTGTTTGTTGGTTTGACTTGTGTTTGTACATTCCATTCGTTCAGTCCAAGTTAATATGTTTGTGCGTTAACAGCATTTGGCCACGTAACATCATAGGTTTTGAGGGAATTAAGTACATATACAGGATAGTAGCAGCTGTTATATACTACTGTAGTTATGCATGAGCAATACACGAGATGCTGGAGTCTGCTTTAACTGACGAGGTGAATCACAGGTGTAACACTCGCTCTATATTTTGTAGCATTTTCAGTCGAAATCATAACCAAGGTACCATAGAAATCCTGCCAGCTGTCTTTGTAACCATGTACTTAATTTGGAAAAATAAATGCATCTGTTGCATGAAATCTGCGGCATTTTACATTCTGTGTGTCTCCATTTTTGCGTGGTTTTGACATTGAGCGGAGCTTTCGCGTCTCTGCCAAGTGGCCCTGTGCAAATTAGAGTAGGTTACATGGTATTTCCCACGTAATGAAGATTTCTGATGATCCTTTAGTTTTTCTGACATGCTCACCGCAGGCATAGCAGCCTCTTGAGCTCTTGCCAAAAACTAATTCCTTGAAAGCCATTTTCCCAAAGAAAATGGCTTTCAAGGAAATCTAAATCCCCCACCTTTAATCTCGTCTCGTCACTTATCCCCAGGTGGAGTTGACAGCCGTGCAGGTGAATTGTCGGGGTTTGGGGATTTACAGCTGATAGAGTGGTTTAAGCTGAAATCGCCTGTCATGTGTGTATGTATATGTTGGGATGCTGTCAACTTGGCCTGGGGTCCAGGGACACGAGTCCCCTCCACCAGAACAAGAGGCCTCTCCACAGGGTCAGCTGCTGGCCCTAAAGGGGCCCACTCACCCATGACTTAATGCCCCCGGGCTCCTTTGTCCTCAGGGCTGTTGCTTTTACAGGCCCATTCACTCAATTGCCCCCCAAATCGAGGGAGGCAAAGAACGTGACGACTTGCCTTATGCTGAAGGAGCGGCGGCGCACACGCACGTAAACAATGTGCACACAAACACACGGGCGCCACATGCACGCCATGTCCACTTAATCAATCTGTCCTCCCTTCGCTCTTGTTCTCGTACAAGAGGGTCTTTTGTTTTTGTTTGACCCACAGGAAGAGTTGAAAGATGTCAGGGACCTTTTGCCTCTTAATTGGTTATTGGCAGCAGCGCCTCCACCTTATGCTTCATGCGCGTATGTGAGGGAAGCAGTCTGAGACTACAGTGACTTCCTGACATGTAGACGCACACCTGTTGAATACAGACCAGACTTGTTAAATGTTCAAAGCTGTTATTGTGAGACTTATTAAAAGTGAATTATATTTTCCCTCTTTTTTTTGATGCTCTAAAACTATGTGAGCCAGCCATTTTTATGATCCAGCACAGGTCCAGTACCCTGTAGTTCATTGAGTTAGCCATTAGTGGACATTAGATAAGGTGTGTTTGTGTGTCTGTTTGTGTGTCTACCTTGCACACTTAAGATATGACACAGAGCCTGCAGGCGTCCGAGCAAATCTACCCAGCCCTCTTCCTCTGAGCACAGTGTACAAACACACACACACACACACACACACACACACACACACACACACACACACACACACACACACACACACACACACACACTCACTGTTTGCCTTTGTGTATGCTAGACAGCAGATGGCAGCCCATTATTGGGCCGACAGAGCAGTCATCTGGCAGGCACCCTGTTACCCCTCCCCCTCCCCCGTCCCCCCCGAAGACACCCAGCAGAACACAGCAAGGGTAGGGCACATTTAGGCGGGAGAGTCCACAGCCCTGGGTTTGTGTGTGCATGTGCGTGTGCGTTAGAATTGGACCCTGGCCTTTCCGCCCTATATAGGTCACTGTTTCCACTCGTGTGTGTCAGTGCTGTGTGAGGTAAGGCAGGCTCCCATTTGAGTCGGGAGTGGCCACATTTGAGGTAATGCCGACAGCGGATGATTTACTTTAATATAAGAGTGAAAGCGAATTACATCTGCACACCATGTGAGCATATCTGAATTTGAATGAATAACTCCCATACGCCTATTCATGCACATATTGTATATTATATCTTGCAAGAAAAAGTACACATATGCCATATGTGGTCACTGTAATCTTGTTTCAGGGTCACATTCTGAATGGAAATATTCTCAGTAAATCCTTTCCTCTACACAAGCTGAAGATAAGCCGCGACAGTAACGGCAGCGGAAAGGCCCACTCAGATATTCTCGTCATGAATCAGAGTTTGCTCAGAGGACCAGTGGAGCTGTGTCTCTTTGTAACATTTACACCCTTCCAGTGCAAGACATGCCGCCCAAACACTGGCCCCAGAGTGACTGCCTCCTACAGCCTTTATCACAAAGGATTATACAACAGTGAATATCAAACGGCGGGGGAGGAGGAGGAGGAGGAGGAGGAGTGTGTTTCCCTACGCAGGTCAAGGCCAAAGTTAGGATTAGGTCTGTTTTTTGTGTCCTCTGGAAGGAGGTAATCTACAGCTCACCCTATAGAGACCCCGCTACGGAGACATGCTGGGAGGCACCACAGAAGAAGACTACACGCAACATCTGAGAGCTGCTTTGGCGTTGCCGGGGCAACCGGCACAATCCCCGGTCCTTTGGCGAGGCTTTCAGCACGCCTCAATCACACTTCCTTTCGCTTGAGAGAGTTTTTTTTTTTTAATCCTCCAGCGCTGTTAAATAGGAGAGAGGCCCAGCGTGTTCAAAGGAAAATGAACAGGAGCTGATGTGTGAGGTAATACACTGAGGCATGTTTTCATGGAAATGAAAAGGCGTCAGCCTGTAAGGGTTTACTGGTTTTATAGTCATAATAATAATAATTGCATATTAAGCAGCCGAATATATAGACATTGACAGAATCAAGTGAGCAAGTTAAGAAACATGAACGACGGAACAAAATGTGCACAGACAACAGAAGTAACGCTTCACTTAAACAACAGCATCAATGTGGGAAAAGGCTACATTCGATCTACTTATTGCTCCATTGATCTCCACTAGCTCTGACTGTCCTCTGCTACACGTACAATTGCAGTGATTGGTAATTATATATTTTCCAAAGCATAAGCCCGGCATTGGATTTCAAAACAGCAGCTGCTCAGCTCTCTGTACATTCAAACTCTGGTAAGTTGCACTTGTGGCCACTCCCCCATCAGTGATGTCACATCAGGCGCAGTCCATGAGATGCAATGGATGCAGCACCTTCTGTGACATCACCGATTTAAGTGGGCGCTCGCCGTTCAACCTCAGCCAAGCTAAGAACACCTGATTTGATCGTGATTACCTGCCCACATCAGGATTTTCAAGACCCGTCTTTTCATGTTTCAGAGGTTCTCCATTCACCCACATACTCCCCCACCACAGTGAACTCAGCTCAGCCACCCAGGACAAAGAACAGGGCCTCTTAGTCGCCCTCGAAGGCCCCGTTGGTGGCTCCTTGGCATTCATTCTTTTTCCGGCACTTGGACAAGATCCTGTGGAGCAGGCCTGGGGATCTGTGCGTCTGAAGCTGGGAGGCCACGGGCTGAGGCGCAGGGATCTGGGGCCTCCGCACCAGGAAGGGGCCCTCGTTCTCACCTTGGCCCCCATCCAGCCCCACTCCTCCTCTTCCTCCTCCTGCTCCGCCTCCTCTGCTCCCCCCCATGAGTGCCTGTAGAATGTGTCCACTGGGGGACAAAGAGGAAATAACAAACACAAAGGCCCTGTTTATTCCTCATGACCCAAATTCCACCGCGAGCAGACAAGACGGGCACGGAGCCGTACAGAGGGCTCTGTGTGGTGTGTGTGTTTGTGTTAGTGTGTGAGCAAAGTTCAGCGGCAGGCTGTCAAAAATAAATGCCCCCTACTGTCAAATAAACTTCAAGACAGGTACAGCCCCTTATCAAACAAGTTTTGCTGCAATTTTTGAATCAATTGCATTGATGAAAAGTTATTTCATATTTGACAAACTAACAAATATTCCCAAAAGATTTCGAGCGAGCTGTCAAACACATCCTCATATCTTTTGTTGATGAACAACTACAAAGTCTTTCCCTCCTGCTCCTCTTTAATGAGATGCAGTGCAGTGAGAGGGGATTGACTGGTGTGTGTGTGTGTGTGTGCGCGCGCACCCCTGTATGTACGTATGCGTGTGTTTAGGGGGGTTAGTAATCAGTGTGCTTTGTCAACTAATGAGGGACGAGAGGGGCCACCTGTTCGGGGCGCTGGGCGGGGAGCAGTGGGATGGGCTTTGGTGGATGGGGGATGTGTGGGGGTTCGGTGGTGGAACAGCTGCTGGGTGCTGGGTGTGTGCATGATGCGTATGCGTGCACTTGTGGAGGGGGATGTGTGTTTGTTGCTACGGCTGCTGTACGAGATTTGCACTTACTTCCCATGTCTGCTGCGAACACCTGCATCGTCGCAGGCTGAGCTTCTCAGAGACACACTCCTCCGCAGGGCTTTTGGAGGAAAATTCACCTGAGGACGAGAACCATCGAGTCTGTTTGAGTTAAAAATGTCCTGCGGATGTCCTGAAATAAACGTTACACTTCCTCTGGTGTCACATTAAAGCACAGCAGACAGCTCAAACTCCTCTGCTTTTATTCAGCTTTAATTGATTTCTTTATTTAGACAGTGGCAGCACATGTAGATCTATTTGAACTGTTTGACTGAAAATATCTTAGAACACATTATCTACTAATGCAGTAACCTGGATGACATCACTGTGACATCATCAGGTGTGCACAGAAGAGCCACAGAAAACATTATGAAAGTTTTCACAAGCTGAGATGTTCATGTGTGAGTGAGCCTTTAAAAGTTCGTTTGTTGAGATCCCATTGCTCACAGAAAGAGGCTGATTGAGAAAACAACCTACGCTGTTGTGGAAGAGAGGAATAAAAAAAGAAGGTTTAATCTGCCTTCTGACATTAAGAAGCAGCAACAACGCAGTCCAGTAATGCTGCATTGCTGAGCTCATTCAGGCAGCCAACCAACCTGGCTCAGCTCCATCACGCAGGAGGCGGGGAAGTAGCCCCGCCGGCCGTCCTGCAGCCGCCCAAACCACCTCTCCTCCTCATGCTTGGACAGCACCAGGATGACGTCACCAGGACTCAGCTCCAGCTCATCTGGCCAGTGGGGCTTGTAACTGTGCACCACTACCATCTAATGGACAGAGGGAGAGTTACAGCCCTGTTTTAGTTCAAGCTGCAAGACGCACGTTTAATTTTTACAGATGATTTTAGATAAGCTGCAGGTCGTTGCATCACTTTTTGTCGGACTGCAGTCACTCTCTGTGTGTCCTCTGCAGTCTGCAGGTCATGCTCAGTGAATGGAGAGGATTAGGTGTGAAGACTCAGAGATTATCTGCAGTGCAGTGGAATAGAAACCCTAAATCTGGGTCTACTCCTCATTATGTGTTCCTCCTAAATATAGTCCATGTTTTTCAGAGGAATTAGATAAATTGAAAACATAATGGATTCACAGGAAATTGCCTGACTTTTCATCACATCAGTGTCAAATGTATTTTAACCACAGAGGACATTAAATGATCTGTTTTGATTCATATTTCTGCAGTTTAAGACCAATATGATGTCAAAAGTACAACCTGCAGCTTATGATCCATTTTTCATTCACGCAGAAGAAGGAGAATATTAAACTTGCCTTTTCAGCCTCTGCTCTGTATCGATACCTCCCTGTTAACCGTTGAGAGTGGACATGAATCAGCAAAAAAGGTTAGTTTTATAATTTGCCATAGCTGCAAATGTGCATAAGAATTTCTCGACACAGATGCATGTACATACATGAGCAGGGAGAGATCAGCGGAGGATCTGCTCCATTATTTATTCATCATCTGGCATTGATGTGCCATCTTGCCCTCACTAACAATGTAAATAATGTCATGCTACGCCACACTTCGCTGCAGAAATGATTCCACTCACCTTGTGGAGCAAGGACAGTGGTGAAGACTTCAAAGTGCTCATTGCTGTGCATGTAGATGCGCTGCATCTTGAAGATCTGACAGTTGCACACTGAAGCGAAGCTCCTGCACTCTCTCTGCACTACCTTTAAATAAATGCAGCTGACTAATCCACTGCAGCACTGACTGGAGCTGGACACGAGCAACAACACGTCCTTCCTGTGGTCCAATTCACTCAGCATGTGCAGCACAAGACGAGGGACGAATAAAATACTAGTTTAGGACAGAAAAGTGTGCGATTGCTAGATTAATAGTTGTGTTTTTCTTCATTCTCAAGAGGAAGTTTCACCAGACACAAATCTATCTTCAATCTTTTGTAGTGGAATAAAGGGCAGCGTTCAGAGATCATGCTTGACCACCTCATTTTCATGCCGGTGCCTATTGTTTGACCATCTGGTCACATGCAAGAGAAGTTTAGAGGTCGCTGCCACCGCTCGCCTGACGTGGATGAGAATTCATAATTCAAGCTCGTCAAAGAGTGCTCGATTGATTTTGGGTTATTGACTGTGGCCCATTTTCCAGTGGCCTGGGTGAGCAGAGACAAAGATGGATGGGCTTGGGACGGGGCGGCGGACAGCTCAACAGATGGGCTGTGATTGAATCCCATGCTAACGTGCACGAGCTGTATGTCCTCTGTGCATCACGTGACTGCATGAAGCACAACACTGCAGGCCTGAGCTGCCAGTGAAGGAAAAGTGTAAAAGCATTATTTTAAGGCAAATGAAGTATTTCAGTGTTTAACATTTTTTTTTTACATTATCTATGTGAGCTCCTCTTCCTCTTGACTGAACCTCAATGCTCTGAGTCCTGAGTAGCTCCTGCTTCACGTACGCTCGCCATCATTCCCGTGCAGTTCGCTGCAAGCCTCCGTTATAAAACCGACTGCGGAATGACTTAATTAGCTTTGTTTTCAGCAACAAACCTGCCTAGAAAACAGGTGCATGTTATCTTCTTAATTCCATCAACATCAACAGGAGGTCAAGCAAACAACCGTAAATGGATGAGACAACTAATTAACCTCATTATCTCTGGCCTCAGCAGTCCTGCAAAACACTTGAACGGACTCCATCCCTCAGAGGAGTCTCATTCAGACAGGCAGCACCTGAAATAACATACCTGTGCAGAGCAAAACACCATCAGTTAGAGCAGCACTCATTAAGAATAGGAAATAAATTAAAAGCTTTTTATACACCAAACTCTTCTCACTGCTCCTAATTCACTGTGACGCCTCCCGTCTAGACATCAAGGCCAAAGCAAAGCCTTTACATAACCAAAAACCACAGCTAAGCCGCTTAGACGACAGGTCTGACGTTCACTTCTAGGGGGAAAGAAAATACACGAGCACCTCGCCGCTCCAGCGTTCAGGTTGAAGAAAAGCGAGGAAGCTGTCGTCCATCCCAGTTTATTAGCAGAGGTGATATTTTGGAAACATCAGACTGCATTAGCATCACCGATCCATTGATAATGCCTTTCACCTGGCGCTGAGATGCTTTCACTGGCCTGAACTTTTACTATTTTTAATACAAACGCAGGGCTGAGTGAAGTGAAAATACACAGCATGAAACACTATACATTACACTGAATGGCTGAATCCCATTTAGACACTTTGAAGTCCTCTCACTCTGTGTTCCTATTTCACACTTAACCGCACAGGCTTCTTGTATTTTTGACGATTACAGTAAAAAGTGACACACTGCTAGAAGGAAATACTTCTCTACAGCACTTCAAATATGGATTTTGTCTGCTATGAAGGTCTATTATGACGTTGACTTTCTAAACTTTGCATTCAATTAAAACAGGAAACACAATCACCTGATTTTGTTTAATTTGTGCTGCTTGTCTGTTTATCCATCAACATCACACATATTAATCAGGAGGCCTGCGTGGATGCTGGCACAGATATTTACAGATTTGGCGGCAGAAAAAGAGCCACATAAATCCTGGACAGTCCCGACATGACGCCCATCGCTCACAGGTGGATCGGTCATTTCATTCTGCATCTTTCCAGTCCAGTTCTGATGCTCAGGCACAGACAGCGGACGCGGGACAGAGGAGGGACAGAGTCCTCAGCGCTTCCCGGGTTTGCCTCTCCTCTTCCCTCCTCCAGCTTTACCTCCTTTCCCTTTCCCACCCTGCCCTCTGCCTTTGCCTGGCGTGCTGCCTTTGCGTCCTTTCTTCCCTGCTCCCTTCTTGTACTTGGCCGCCGCCTCCTCCCTGTCCTCCTCTCTCATCTGCTTGTTGACAGCCTTGGTGATGTCCAGCTTGGGCTTCTTGCTGTCCATGATTTTCAGGAGCTCCAGCTGCTTCTGTTTCTCGTTAGAAAAGTTACCGATGAGGGGCTCAAACTTCCTCTTCTTGCCCGCGTTTTTCGGGGGTTTCTCTTTGGGCAGGCGGTCCTGGAACCTCCCCATGGAGGCTGTGGAGGTTCGGGCCACACTCACAGCTCTGGACAGGTCGTCTTTGGACTGCTGGGCCACAGGGGTCAGACCCATACCTGGCACCTTCACCTTCTGCGCCCTGGCGATGTTTTTCAGCCTGTTGAACTCGTTTTTGGCCACTCTCTCCTTCTTGGCTTTGACGCGTTTGGCGAACTGGTCCTCGTTTGGGTCTGCAGTCTCCGGCACCTCGATCAGCCACTCCTTAGTGTCGTCTTTGGCCCTCTTGTAGCCCCAGCGCCTCCTCCACTCCTTCGCAGTTTCATCCCAAACCAAGTTGGTCTTCTTCTTCTTCTGTATGCCCTTCAGCTTGGCGAACTCTTCCCATTTTGTCGGAGGCCTGGCCTTCGGAGGTGGTTTCTCTCTGGGCAGCGGGGTCACCGCGTCGGGTAATTTGACCACTATCGCCTCCTCAACTCTCTCCGTAGGATGTTTCCAGATCTCGTTGATGAGCAGCTGCGTGTTGTCACGAGCTAACGAGCGCAGGAAGTCCTCTTTCTTCTGCTCTCTGAAGTCCCGGGTCTCGATGCGGTTCTTGTCACATGCTAGCAGGTTGCCGATGTCGAACTCCAGGTCCAGCTCTTTGTGGACGGTGATGCTTTTCAGTTTTTCTGCCTCTTCTTGCTCAGCTTTAGCTAGCAGCGCTTCCACACTGCACGCAGCCATGTTGATCACCGCTGTTAAAACGTCTATGCCCCACGTGCAAAAGAGAAAAACACGCTAAATCACTTCCGGGTCATAGCTAGCGTGGAGAAGTTCCGCCTGCGGCCACAAGATGGCGACATAGTTCCATTTCATATCATTGCGGCTTTTGGGTTTATTTTTTAGTTCAACATTTTAACAACTTCACACAGACACTGCATCTGTATATATGAGCGGTAAGCTGTAAAATGAAGAAATCTAATAGAAATAGAATATATATATATAAAAAATACATATATAATAAAAAGAAAAGGGCAATCTGTTTCAATCATCTTAAAGGTCCCTTCCAGACATTTTTCGAGGCACATCTGCTTTGAATAATAATTCAAGACACCAGATGTCTCATACTTCATTGAAAAGTTTGCTCTCAGTGGGTGTGTGCTGGAGTTTCAAGTCCCCATGGCACATGTAGATAGGTTGCATCCTGGACCAGTGATTGGCTTTCAGATGAGCTGTGATGTCACAATATCAGCTCCTATAAACACACCTTGAACTCAGATTTAATGCGAAAACAGTCTCCAAGTATCAAACTCTGCACAGACATCTTTTTTTCTGCTTTAAAGTGAAAAGCTAATAGTTTTATGTGAATAGAATTTACCTAATATCACAATGCGGTGATATTATATTTTAGGTAGCCTATTCCGATTATTTGCTTCAAATAATGCTTTGCATCAAAACAAACATTTTTTATTTTGCTAACTGCTGACATGATCCTCATCAGCAGATGGAGTTTGCTCAGTCCTCGTGGCATTGCTGATGTTCACATTTCCAAACTTTTAATGCATATCTCGTCCACGTTGGCTTCAAAGTTGAGACTGAAAGTTAAGTCTTGACCTTTGAAACAGCAGCTGGCAAAACATGCCAATGATCATGTGACACAATTGAACAGCTACCTGGTGAGTGTGCTGAGACGGATTCATCAGCTGCCGTTTCCAATTGCCTCTCAATGTCAGATACAGTATTTATGCATTGAGTTGTTTTCCTTTATAATTTCCACACTTGTGCTCAGTAGTTGGTTTGAATGCTGTTCCCTTTCTTTCATTTTATTATTTAGACAGTTTGTATACTTGGCGAGGTTTAGCTGAAATGGCAGTGTGTTAAAAAAGGATAGAAGGAAAGGAAATAATTTACAGGCCATTCTGACTGATTTCAGTTGAAAACACCACAGTGCAGGCAGCCTCCAAAACCCAACGAGACACAAAAAGTTAAAATAGAAATAAATTACTGAATAAAACATGAGTAGAGTAACTCTGGAATTAGCAAAAGTTAGGAATAAAATGAAAATATATCAATTTGTTGTGCATATGTATAATAGTTCTTCAAACAACTGAGAAATACTCCACGAGTTTCTGTGCCATGGCCCTCATAATGGCTGCACATTATTCTAAAGTAATGAACGTGTGATAAACTTCATAATAGTGTTGTCATTCTGTATGTGTTTCTCCCATAGATCCTCTAATAACTCTATTTTTGTTCTTGTCTCCACTGATTTGGAGGAAGTGAAGGGAGGGGGTCCTATTACAACTGAGTGGCTGCTGGTTGCTCTAAGACGACGCTGTTATTATTTTGGGCTCCAGTAATTACATTCATCGCAACACTTGCCATGTGAATGCGAACGCTCTGACAGGCAGAGATAAGGTCACAAGTGATGCTGTGTTTGGAGATGTGAGGAGGAAATGCGTAATTAGCGGCCCAAAGTCCCCATCCTGATTTAGAGAAGGCTATAAGGTCCTCTGTGACGTGAATGTATATCGTCTAAAATCACCCAATTTAAACACAGTCCACTAGTTAGCCGCTGGTCTCGCCGCCTGTGTCATCCACCGTCTCCACAAGTGTTGGAGGTCTTTGCTGACTTTTGATCCAGGGTGAATTCAGCCAAACAGGATTACTTTGCCATGGTGTTTCTTTTATGGAAGAATACACATCACAGGCCGGATAAAGTTCTCTATGAGCTGTGACCACAGAGCAAAGTCATTCCCACTCTCAGTGTCTGCGTCTCCACTGCTCTCAAATGTGCTTAAAGGATCAGGTTTAGAAATAGTTCTCTCCATAACATATCGCTGCTTTCATGTGAAAACCCTTCTCGCAGGTTTTGATTTTTTCATTTGTTAGTTTCAGCTGAAGGAGCTCAATCCTCTTTACCAACTGGATTCTTTGATTCCTTTTTTTCCCCAAAGTTCCTGAAAAATTGACATTTTGGACTTTCGATCTGACATTGTGCAACTGACTGAGTCCCACCTGAGTTCACAGTGAGGCTCCTGCCAGCGGTGGAAGAAGTACTCAGTTTTCTTACTTGAGTAAAAGTAACAATACCACAGTGTAGAAATACTCTGTCACAAACTGAAAGTCCTGCTTTTAAATTTTACTTCAGTAAAAGTACAAAAATGAATGTCTTCAAAGAAAAACCTGCTTCATTTTTGCTTCAGTAGAAGTACAAAAGTATAAGCATAAACATATATTAACAGAACAAAAAGTAAAAGAATGAATTATTCATAATAATCTATATTATTGAATAATGATTATTGATGTATACATATCTTTAATGTTGCAGCTCGTGAAGGTGGAGCTGTGTCCGTATTCTATGCTGGGTTGCTTGTGAATTTCACCCTGAGGATCATCTTATCAACAACATTACATCATAATTTATTTGATGATCATATTTTGTATTAATCTGAATCCGCAGAGGGAATTAAATTATCAGATTGATCGAGTGGAATAAAAACTATGTTTGCCTCAGAAATGCACTGGATTAGAAACAAAAAGTAGTGGAAATTGCCTCAGAAATATACTTAAATACAGACCTGGAGTAAATGTACTTAGTTACTTTCCACCTCTGGTTGCACTGTGTTAGTATGGGAAGAAGGATTCAGAGTTTTTTCTTCAGTAAAAAGTCGCAATACTACAGTGCACAAATACTATATAACAAGTCGAACTTATCTTTACTAGAAGTATTAGCATCAAAATATATTAAGTATCTAGTAAATAAACTGTCAAATAAGTAACATCCATCTATATGTTTAATCCTGATGACGGGACAATCTCCCCTCTACCCTCACAGTGTTTGCACGTATGATCGCATAAAAATCTCTTCAACACGGAGAAAACATGAAAATATATAAACATTTCCTTCTCTACACATGAAGCCGTCCAGGAAGGAGCACTTAATTATTTCATCCCACACCACCGCATACGTTAGTGAAGCGTCAGCCTGATCTTCAGTCTGAAGCAGATCCTGAAATAACATATAACAACGATTTCCAGCACATTTATATGTTCTTTATGAATGAATGCAATGGATTACTGAGCCGAGACAGGCCAATAACTGTGACAGAATCAGTGGTTTGTATTCTGGAAAAGACTACAAAGACCATACGTGCCACATTTTAAGGCCATTTATAGAACACGTGCACACATGCAGTTAAAATGTTGCATTTGGCTGCTTTACTTGAAGCTTTTCACGCTGTTTTTCAAGCCTGTTGCTGTAATAGTAACCTTATTCTGCATTTCTCCCCAGAGATCTGTGCGCTGTGCTTTTTTTGTCATCTTCATCTTTAAATACCTACTGACTGGTGGCCACAGTGATCCATGACTCATAGGGGGAAAGAAAGGACATTCACTCATGCAAAAATGGGCCTCAGGCTCAAAACTTCCCCCTGCTTCCAAAAGTTGACCCGTTAGCATCAAAGAAGAGGTGAGAGAGCCGGAGGGCCAGTTCTAGAAGGAGGGCAAAATAATCTCATCAGCAGCATCGTGGCATAAATCTGACGTGATTAGCTGCTGACAGTTTGCTCGTGTATTTATAGTCAATGAATTATTACATAAAATTCTTTGACCTGCTTGGCTGGAGGACGGAGAAGCTGTTTTTTCTGTATAGTTTTCCCAGGATTTTGTGAAAGATCACGCTGTTTGTTGTCTTCAAAGAACAACCTGCTTCATTTTTGCGTGCTTTACATCAGACCACAGGGTGCAGTCTGCTTTTCTACAGGGAAAACAAGTGATGGCGTATGCACAGGCCGATTTTCAAGGTTCACACGTGTCACCAAGGCATGTCAGAGGCTTAAAAATATTCCCTGAATATACAGTCAGCTATAGATCCTAATGTCATGGGAAGCCGCTTCACGTGACATGATTTCTCCGAGAGGAATCAGTAAACTGCCACCTAAGCTGCAACACAAAAAATCCACATGACTGAGCTGTTTGCTGATAGGCTTAGGCACTTTTGTAGATTACATTCATTGCTTCCTGTTTCCATTGTGAAAGGGAAATGAGCGTCCCCTGGCGAACAGAGTTTGTTGGCTGACAGTTGAGGTCAGAGCCTTTATTGATCTGCTGTGGTTTGGACAGAAACACCATTTGGCCCTGTGCAATGCCTCACAGCCGCCTGCTGCTCCTAAACTACTGCCTGCTCCGCGTGGTGTCTCACACTCCGAGAAGGACAAGCCAGAAGATAAACTGCATCATCTGTTTGTTTTTTTTTTCCTCTGCAGGTTAAAGGGGCATCAACAAGGGCTTCACTTTGCTGCAGAAGAGGGCAAAAGGTAATCCTGTGTTCAGACCTCTTGCTGGGGCAGGTATTACCCAGCTCTCTGGAACCAGGTCACAGCGAGCGTGCCGCGTGCAGGTGAGCACGAAACACAGCTGCGGTCTCCTGGAAGTGCACACCCTGATGCGAGCGAACCAGTTCAGCTGTTCCCCAAAACCTGGCAGAGTTCCTGGAACCAGCACGGCGTGGAGGGGAGAGTCCTTGAGATATCATTCCAGCTACATCACCAGTGTGTGTGCATGAGGGGGTACAGGACCATGCAAACGAGCGCATGACGTATGTGTTTGCGTGAGTGTGTATGTGCCGCAGTGGCTCCATGCTGGATGTTGGAACCAGACAGAGCTGGTTAGTGCCTGGTGTCATGGCAACTTACAGAGGTCGTCCCTCAGTTTGGTTTTCAGCAGCACTGTGGGGGCTCATCGCAGTGACATCATCGGGTACACCCTGTACTCTGTAGAACCAGGGCCTCCACCAAGCTGCCTCACAACTTTATGAGGATAATGATAAGATGATTACATTAAAGGATATTTTATTCTCCCTCATCAACAGTTGAGGTTAAAGCCAAACCACCCAAAATACATCCAAATTATAAATAGCCAACATGCAAATACAACCATGAGTGTAATATGATTAGAAAGTTAGAAAGAAGTGAACTTGCCTGACCTCTGCAGCCTGTTTCTCATCTCTGCTTGAGGCTAGCACCTCCAGGCTACATTAGCCGCTACTGGCATAACACACTGGAATCTCCCACCAAAATGTGGGCGGCTGAGTTGCACTGTGGCTCATGTAGTTGCCAGGTTTTGACAAGGAAGGGCATGGTATGGCTCTGTGAGTCCAAAAAAGAGAAAATATAATGAGCTTAGATTTTTTTTCCCAATAGTTAAGAAGACCAATACCTCTCTCATGTTGCCGTGGTTAATATGAAGCTACTGCAAGCAGCCGGTTAGCTTAGCGTAGCGCAAAGACTGGAAACAGGGGGAACAGCTAGCCTGGCGCTGTATCTCTAAAGCTGTTTGTTTAAATGGTACAAAAATTGAAGTGTAAAAAACATAACATGGTAAGAGTAGCATAACTATATATAATCAATATAGCCTGTTAATTAGTAGATTTTTTTGAAGTTTAGACAAAGCCGTGTTAGCCTTTTTTTTTTTTTTAGCTAAGCTAACAGTAACAATGGTAGCTTCATATTTAGCAGACACTTAAGATTACATTGCGCTGCACACACTTAGAAGAACAATGCACAGGCATGATGGCTAAATTTGTGCTGTCACAGATTCCTCCAGTCTTTCACCTCATAATCATGTTAAATCTCCACTGGGCCTCATGACTTGTGGAGTGTCTTTAAATAGCTCGTCTTCTTCTTCATCTACAGCCTGTGGTATTTTTCACATACTTATAATCAGATCCAACAGCACAAACACACACACAGAAAAAGAGAGAAAAGAGCAGAAGCATCAACTTTTGCCAAACCTGTGCAGCCTAATGTGTCATCCAGCCCCTCGGGTAGAGCCTGTGAAATCCTCTTTGAAGCTTGGGATGCAGCTCCAATAATGAGGGGGCTGAGCACCGGGCCCTTACGTGAGGGGCATCCAGGGCCCTTATTGATCCCCTGTTAATTAGTCCGTAGATGCACATTGGTGAATAATTAGACTGATACTGAGTTTAATGAATGCAGACAGCCACTAATTCCTCTGGGGAATTGTTCCCTGCAGAACGGATGTAGGATTAGGTCAATCAGGCGGAAATATTTTGGGAGAAAACATGCTTATCATAGATATAATGTAAGAGCTGAACAGGATGTATATAATTCATGTACAGCACTGTTTTTAATTCAATGCAATGAGCACTGATCGGTCTGTGAGGAAGCGTGACTTATAAAAGAAAGCAAGCCGCCCTCACGACAGAGGTTACCCTTCACATGCTTTATCAAAGACATGAGGGCTTTTAGCTAAGTGCTACTCAACTTGACGCCAACTGATTTGATGGCAATGGACCATGAGGAATGTAAGAAAAAATGATACTGTAAGAAATAGTTTCAGACAAAATATGCCTTCTGACAAGTGACAAATTGGCCTTTTCAGAGATGCACTGAAGACACTGTGGAAGTGCTGTCGTCCCCCTCGTGGGTTGCCAGTCATGCACCGCTGATGTTTCAAGAGGGATCTGTAGAGTCACTTGGACATTTTATCTGGCTACTGTGCTTCAAAAACACTTAATCATTTGTGACCAGAAAGTGTTGAGTGGGAGATGCACATCAGGATGTAAGGGACGAATCCAAATCATTGACACAGAGGTCAAGTTTAGAGATGAACTGGTTTTTGGGCTTCTTTTGCAGCTCAACATCGCTGTCACAAGCCATCTAATTTATTCTGGCGGTCTATGAAGCTTTTATCTGTCCAACTGGAAAGCCCATTAGTCCATGTCTGACCTTACCTACACATGCAGCAGGTGGTGATGTCGCACTCTTTGCACGTGCAGAGCACTGAACCCTGAATAGGCTGAATTTCCAAGATAATCACCAGGGAATACAGCCCCATTCAACAGGACCAACTCCTCCTGTGTCAGTCAATGGTGAATGAGTCAGAGGAGCGGGGCTCATTAGCAAAAGGGCAGAAGTCACCTTGCTCCACTCGTCCTCAGGGCCACTGTCACTTAGCACTAACAGGGTGTCAGTGTGTTGATGGCATGCTAAACATCCCCGTATGACCGAGAATCAGCGATGGTAATGTACAGTCCTGCTCCTGCTCTCACGGCTGTGTCCCTCAGAGTGACTCCTGTCAGCCAGCTTGCTTTGTTCTCCAAAAAGTTGTCTGATCAATACCCTGATTAAATGTTGGTCACGCATTGTGCAACTCTTTGGTCTGACATGATGCAACAGACACTAATTGCAAGCTACATTCACACAACTGTCCTCACTTGTAGCATGACAGACGGCGAACAGCGTGAGGGTCCCAGGGGATGTTCCTGAGCTATAAATAATATGGATCACATACATCTATGCAGGGGCCCTCAAGCACCGGTATGCTTGCTTTGATATGTAAATCTAATCCCTGCTTTTTTTCCCCCCCCGACATGCCCTCAAGTTTGAGTAAGTGAAACAATTTAGAAGAATTTCACAAGGCGTCTCAGGTTTGGAATACTCAAACACCCTAAAATGGCTCCTAAAATAACATTTGATCTCAGAGTTAAAGCGTCATTTGTGTTAAACCGGCGTGGAACAAGTTGATTGTATGTTCAGATTAATGAGTTATGATAATGATTTTATTGCTGAGGCTGAGGCTAATTTGACTATGAACTGCCAACTCTCTGATTTGCACTTAAAAGGCAGCCCTGGGTCTTTGCAAGTGGTGCACAAAACATGAAAAAATTAATTAATGCATTACAATTACAAAGGCAAAGGTGAGTCATTCATGTGTTGATTTCCTACTAGCTGAATGTGGCAGCGTTACATGATGAATGTATGTTTGCAGAGAAGCTAGCAGAACTCATGACAGCAGGTATACACATACATAAAGTGCATCAGCAAAGAGGAGCGCTTGTCACAAATGGACACTTCAGAGTGTTGTGGTTAAGTGCCTCGAATGTACAGCCTCAGAAATGGCCACTAAATTGAACTGCCACCTTTGTCGCTCATTCTCAGGAAAAACCTGTAGGTTGTGGCCTTCAGCATACAAAGCTTGAATGTATGGCAGGGCTGCCTTTCAGAAACCGCTTTTATCTAATGCCTGTGCACAAAGGAGCTAACCCTGGTGTAAGGAGCATAAAACCTGCACCCCTGAGAAATTAAAAGATCTAAACTTCAGTGAACCTTCATGGGAAGTTTAGGATCTGTGCGTGCAAAGCGGCTTTCCACCTTCTTCATCCTTCAAAGGGAGGATTTTTTCTTCTGTTCAATAAACACAGTTTCAGACTGTGACAGCATCTAAAGAAGGCTTGAATCTGCTTTCAAAGCAAAGTGTGACGCTGCTCCCTTCTTAGGTGCTTCGTATTACTTGCTGTTTCTGTTATTTTGTCCACACCTGCCCGGGCTCTGAGTTTAGACGAGAGGTGGTGGTTCGGAGTGAAGTGACCTGAATGGCAGGGGTCAAAAATAGGTCTTTTCTTTCCATTATATGCAGAAGGAGAATATACCACACACGCTCGCACTTTCATTTTTTCTGCCCTCTTTTCCTAAAACAAGCACCCGTGAAATGAAACCATACATCACCAGCGTTCTGCTAATTCTCAGGTTTATTTTGAGGCTTTTCTCCGCACAGCAGCAGATTTACAGCTAATTTACACTCCAGTTTTCATGTGCTCATTGTTTGCGTACGTGGTGTCAGCGGAGAGTAGTGCAGAGTGACAGCCGCGAGGCCTGAGCTCCATATTTACTCCCAAATAAAACATGATGATTCAGTGTAACAGATGATTTAGAACTGATAGCAGATGTCGGATTCGTTCTGTGACTCCTTGCATGCCGTTACAGGCGGCAACAAAGCAGCATCTCGACTGTAATTGTGCGAATCACCTCAGGCTGTCTACAACCTACTTGTGGTTAGTTAGACTTGTGTTCATTCTGCCCTGTTTGAAAGTCATTGCCAACCCAAGTTAGACTAAACCACGTCCAGCCTGGGGCTCAGCGTTATATCACACAACTCAATCATGCAGATGGCTGAGTGTACTTAGTCTCAGATCGGCTCGCTATCTGCTGGCTGTTTATTAGTACGCATCCCTGTGAGCGTGACAGAAACATATACCCCTGCATACATACATTGATATGCGCTGGGATCCAAGGAAAAACTTAGTGAAGAGCAATGGCTTCCAGCTCGATGCAGAGCGAGAGATTGGTGTTGTGGCACTATCCAAATCCCTCATCTAATTAATGTTTACATAACTGTGGCTAATGTAATTCATGCTCGCCCATGTTGAGAGAGGTCAAGGAGCTTGGGGAAGCCCACCTGAGTTGACAATCGCCTGCGTGGGTGGTGTGTGCACAGCCCAGTGAACTGGACACATCGGGAGGGATAAAGACGGGAAGAAAAAAAAAATCTAATTACAAAACGCAGCTTGCAAACAGTGGTCACAGAGCTGTTCAGTGATCAGATTGAAAGTTCTTGGAAAGCTTGCTGAGTAACATTTTGGCTGTTTGCTCTGCACATACTGATAAATATGTAAGTGCAAACAACATTTAGGTATGTAAATGCACATACTCAGCGCTGAGATGATTTCTTCTATTTACAGTATCCCGCAGCAGAACAAGCTCTGCAGCAATCACAGCCATCACAGAGCACTTAGTGAGTCTTTAAAAGGCGCCATAATTTAATTGCGCGGAATCGTGAAAGCTAATCTAAATTGCTGTCTCGACAGAGCAAGTGTGGCAAAGACGAACCTCAAGCTACTTCTGGTGATGTTTGTTATTTTTATCTCGGTGACAGAGTGTTCTCTCTTACACAAAAAAACGAGTTTATGTCGAGCAATTAATCAAATGAAGAGTTTGTCGTAGGTTGTTACCATGGCAAGAATGACAGTGTAGTGACGGCAACATGTTTAATTGTGCTATAATTAGATGTCAAAAAATGCCTGGGCTGCATCACAGTGTTTGGACATGCAGGTAAAGATCAAAAACTTCACTGCACTTGTGGAGAAAACACATCTGAAGGTTCCATTGTTACCAGTTATTACAGTGATGTCTGACTTGGCCCTGAGCTTTCGTGAGCTCCACCGAGGGAACGATTGTTAAGGTGAACTGTAAGGTGAAGAAAACGCACTGCATGGCAAAGATGTATCTTTTGACTACTGGAGAGGCTTTTCTAAAGATTAGGAAGATGGTATAATATGAACCTTACAACAAAGAGGAGATTTAGGAGCTGAGGCTGGATGTGGTAAGCGGCTTAGACTACATACAGAGGTCAGTGTTAGCAAGCAAACTGAAACTGTTAAATCTACAGAAGGAGGTTATTCAATTCTAACAGAGGATTCAAAAGTGCAAAACTTGCTGCCATGAGAGGCCAAAAGTAGGAGGCGTAGTAGTGAAAATAGAGCCTGGAAGAGGCAGCTGAGCAGTGAGCTGCAGCACTGGAACAAAAGAAAACACAACAGGGCTGCAAAGGGTCTCGCTCCTGACACAGATTACCTTGTATGGAACAAAACAAAAACAAAAGAGGCAACCGGTCGCAGCATCAGCGCATCGCCGGCTGGATATCCTGAGGTCTGCCAAGGCTGCTGAAGCAGAGACAGTAGATCAACGGAGGCAGCATCAAGAAAGAAGGCGATGGATTACGTTGTGGGCAACCTACGATGTGCCGCCATCACCACAGAAGCTGAAGAGGTGGCAGTGTGAAGACCACGCGTATCCTCTGGGCTCAGACACAGCGGTGCTTTAACATATCAGGATGCAAAGTCTTTCACAAGGTCAATATGCTTGGCAGCATAATAACAGCCTGGCAGCTGCAATTGAGAGCAATGAACAGAATATTTTTTTTACCCTAAAGCAGAGCAGAACCCAGTAAATGAAAATTTATAGATTAAGGAAAGAAAAGAGATGCACTTTTTTCAGTTCTGATCTGCATCCAATACCTAAATTTGGATATTTGGATACTGAGTTACAATGCGAACCAGTGTTTACTGAACAAGCTGTATGCTTTGCTGTGTGGAAGAGACGGGGGTCAGTCTTTTATATGAAAGGCAAATTCAGGCTTGACAAACAAACAAAATAGATCTAAATTTGATCTGGTGACTCTGAATTGCTATCTATTATTAAAATGCTAAATTATCATGCAACAGCAGCTTGGTATGAAATGTTCAAAATCAACAGGAAATATAATTCACCTCTTAAATGCAGCAACAAATTGGTCAGTAATTAAAATTCCATTATAAAACAACACAACTCCATCAAATGAGAACTGCAACCCTGGTTTTTACTTGCTAAAACCATGTAAATGCATGAGATAAAAACTAAAATTTATCATATCCGAGGCTCTATATCATCGCTGTCCTGTTAAAACCATGTATCTCCAAGGTGTCAGCTTCTCATGTCCTGTTTTCAGCTTTGATGCCAATGTTCTTCTTGGCTAACATGAAAGGATCATTAATGACTTATTTAACATAAGACATAGGAGAATTTTCTCACCGCATGAAGGAAATATGGAGTTTATCTGAAGAATTCAAGCTACAAAATTTGGTGGTGCATTCAGGTACTATAAGGTCAAACTGCTTGCACACTGTCAGTGCAGTCATGATGGAGTCTGACTGATACGCTGCCTTGGAAACAGCTATTATATTATCTTTTAACTTGTCACAGCTATATTGTTATCATGCTCCGTGTCGGCTGAGTGAGTCCCAAGAAATGGCGGTTTTGAAATGTCAGATATATTTGCAATAATTGAGAAAATGGGTCGCCATTACATACTTTGTCCAAAAGAGAGCAATTAGAAGTTACACTTTCAGCCGTAAACTATCCTGCTCAGTACATGTCTTTGTCAAATCTCTTTATGGATCAAATTTAAAGGAATAGTTTGACATTTTGGGATGACTTGACATGACATGACAAATGACAAACTTCTCTCCGTGTGCTTGCAGCCTTTCCTCACACATCAAAGTTAGGATTACACATTAACAGACGGCTGCACCAGATCGTCTGTATCACTAAATGTTTGGATGACCTCCCGTCATCACTGGATAAAGAGGGGACAGCGAAGGACGGTGCAGTTCCTGGCACCTCTTCTCTGCCTGACAGCTGCCTCTCTACGCTGCTCATCCCAAGACACGATGTCGCCCTTGAGTCGCCCAATCACTCACGCTGATGAATTTACAAAATGAGACCAGTTTGCGTGTCCGGCTACCTGCCACCCGTCCCGACTGTACCTGCATCTTCCCCCTGTCTCCCACTAATGTGTTTTCTGTATCTCTAATCATAATCACACTGTGCGTTCACTCTCTGCCTCTCTCTGGAGGGTTAAAGCTGATGTTGAAAGGCTTCTGACAGAGGAGCAGATTAATGTGTGGATCTCTGTTGATTGATTCATTACATTAGTTTTATTTGACTAGTGCACCTGATTGATGCCGAGGCTCTGGAAGCTTTTAAATTACAGCCACTCAATCGAATTACTCACAGAGAACAAAGTTCAGTGCAGCCATGATTCTCTGACACAATTTATGCTCTCAACACCTCAGTTTTATTGATTAAAAACATATTACTCATGTACAGTAGCAAAAGCCAAATGTTTTCCTTCTTTCCTCTATCCTCTTGTCTCAGATCTTTTCAGAGTGCTGCTGCCTGGTGTAATTGTCTGGCCTGGTGCCACTGTGTGATCAGCGCCTGTTAGCTCCTTGCTGATGATCAGAGAGAAACCAAGGAGGGAACATGGACACCTACACAAACAATTAGAGAGGAGGAATGCTTTGCAACTTACTGTAGAAAACCCTCGCTCATCTTCTGATCTCAACCAGTGGAACAGAGAAAACAAAACAAAGGATGAGTCATTCCATTTACTCGGGGGTAAAACAAGCACAGTTAACGAGGTCAGTTATGTACAGCGCGTTTTTATTGGACAGACACACTTCTAATTATCTTCTGATGTGATAAAGACAAAATCAAGACTTTATCTGTGTGGTTAGATAGTCCCCGTCCTGCACAAGGGCTGCCAAGACATTTCTTGACCCCATTTGCGGCTCGCGGCCTGTTGTTTTCCTCATTAGATTATTTTAAATGCGCTTCGTGAAAAACAACAGCGCATCTCGTCCAGCACAAACACAGCTGATTTCACTGCATCTTCACTGGCTTGCATCCTGTCTGATATGGTGGACGACATCCTTTATGTGTGTGGCAAATGTCCCGTGCGACCATCTGAGAGGTTGTGTACACATGGCTTTAACAAGGGGCAGAAAGCCCCCTGTTTGCACACATATAGAGGCAGGAAACTTTCAGTCAGTTCGATGAAGCAGTCACCCCTCCGGTTTCTTGTAGATGAAGGCCAGGAAGTCAACTCTGACATAATTGATGTCAAATGCTCCTCTGACGTGTGTTGACCATGCTGGTCGCTGCTGCGTGGTGACAGATGAGCATCTCTATTACGAGACTGTCCTCATGTTGACCCGCAGCTTATTGTGACTCCGTTTGTTTATGAGAAAAAACAGCATGCTACGTCCAACTACTCTCTCATTAGCACCCCCACTCACAATAAATGCATCTTACATCCACCAAGTGGACTATTTCTGCTCTTCAAAACAAAGCACAAGACTGAGAAGAGCTTTTCCATACACTGCAAAAAATGGTTATATAACAGCAGGCATCTGCATATTGGCAACTTTGCTTGGTCTGATGAACTTTTGGGTATAAATCCAGATAAAAAGTCCACGTATCAACATATCTGAGTTAACACTGCACGCTGTAAGACAGACCACAGTGACATACATCCACAGAGACAGGAAGGAACCCGTTCAACCATTTCAGCCTTTACGCCTCTGACTGTTACATGGAATGAGAGGCACTGCGTTGAAAGAAAAAGGAGGATTTTAATGCTCAGAGACAAGCCAAGTCTAAATTGAAGAAAATGCTGCTGTTCTCTGGTTGTCTTCAGTCACATTGGCCTTTACGATAACCGCCAGTGCCAAAGCAGATGATGTTTGTTCATCAATCTGCGCTAAGGCCCGGAGTTACTTTGTTCTCCTGAACATGTTGCACTTTACGGGTACGTAGAGAAATGACAAACTCAGTATTTTGACAGAGACAATGGGCTATAAATGATTCAAGCCTTTGCCACGAGACTACACAGGGAGGACAGTATCAGCATTATATGTTCAGATTAACGGGCTCCCAACCAGTTATGGTCAAAGTGTGTTAACAAAGAGACAAGAAAACTGGGTTACAATTTTGGTAGAATGGCTTCGCCCCAGATTTCTCTTAAGGCGGCAATTTGTTGTCACGTTATGAAGCAGTCAGATCAGGAGTGGACAGCTGCTGCCATGCCTTTGAGTAAAACATTCATGTACGGCAAACAAATTTCACTTAATAACGTGAAATCATGCAGGGAAGCAGAATATTTTGCAGCATCCCCTGAAAAAAAAAAAACTAAACCATTAAATACACTGTGTATTATTTTATGAACACAAAGATAAAATGATAAAAATGGACTTCTTCCCACAGTTGCAAGCAAGATCTTCAATGGACATTATAATAGCAAAGTGCAGCCTATAAAAGAGCTGAGTAGGTGTAATTTATATGACAAATGAGAGCATTTCATTTGGACTAAATGAGCTACACATCCCGCACCAGTGCTAAATAGCTTAGTGTAATTCATTTTCCAGCACAAAATACAACCTGAACATTAAAGGCTACATGTTTTTATCCTGTGAGTTCATTTAAATCCAGATGTGCACCAGTGATCATGAAAACATGTATAGTCTTATTGCTTTTGTCCTTTTCCCACACCAGAACAGAACTTAGATGTGATATCTAATTGATTTGAGATAGAATAAGGACTAGATCCAGTCAACAATACCAGAGCTAGTCCTACACGTTTGCCCTGGGTGGGATGCTCCTTCATTAGGATGAGCGTGGTCACTTTATTTTATTCCCAGCAAACGCCATCCTGGTGCTGTAAAAGGTAACGAGCACAGCAAATGTGTATTCTGAACAAATGCAGCATGTACTCTTGTTTGAGCAACCTCTGACAAAAACTGCAGCTGTTCTAGGAAATTATTGAGGCTTTTATAGAAAGCAAACTATATTTGTGACCTGTTTTAAAAGATTTTACACCTTTATAGCAACAAACAGGCTGGTGGCTGAATGCCACAGACCGGATAAAGATGTCAGAAAGTAATAAAGGATGGGCTGGAACATTTTTGGTTTTTGGTGTTTCCATGGGATTTTGTTGGCATTAAGAAAATATAGACACACAAGACTTTATCCTTTAATTTAATGTATTCACTAAATTATGCATACACAGATGGTTAGACCTAACTATCTACTATCCAATTTAAATATAAGCTTTGTAAATTAAAGTTATAAGCATGCTAAGTTTCCTCATTTGAAGGGGAAAATAAAGCAGTGGTTGTGAACGAATAAAAAAGGGAGTTTAGACGTGAAGGAGATTAAACATTATCCTTAGGGGCATTATTTTCCTTCCACAACCCCGGTGTGAGGAGATTGGCGTCCACTATGTGAACAAGCATTAAGGAAGCCTGTGGTTTAACACCTCCAGAGCTACACATGTTAGATTCATATAGACAGAATGGCCCTTGGGGGTTTTGCTGCATTATGGACAGCTTTGCTTCACACGTTCTCATGCAGGCTGCATAAGTTGCATGCAAACCAAAGGAGAAGCAGCAAAGCCAGCTGTCTCACATTGAATTTTTCAGAAGGTGATCATGTGAACAGCTTCAGAAGATTGTTCTATTTTATCATGGCAAATGTTTCCGAAGATGCATCGAGAGAAATTCAAAATAGCTCCTTCTTAAAAGCAGCCGAGTTGCACTGAAGAATACTTAAACATCAAGTAAACCGGAGGGGATACTGGACAGCAGCTTTCAGTCTGCATAATCAATGAGTCTGTTTAGCCTTAAACTGCCACAAGTGAACATTTTCATACATCTAATTACTTATTTATCCAGTGAGATGGTTCTATGAAAGCTTTGTGTAGTTTTGTGGCCATCTGTAAAACAAAAAATGCCCTTTCCGTAAAATTTTCCACATCTTTTTTCCTCTTGAGATGAAAGGCCAAGCTCTCACTTCTATTAGAGAAGTGTTCTTATAACAGGTTATATCACCGGACTATAAACCAGAAGGACACCTGAGCTACAGTGCTGAGGTCAGGTGGCGGTCCAAGTTTAGAGCCCTGGGCTCTGCAGTCCCAGCAATCAGCACCAGAGTACCTGTTCACACTCACTTAAACAGCCAGAGCGACCTTGTTTATTAAAACGACTTTGTCAAAGTCGAGCGGCACACCGGAAGTATTAGGAAAAAACACAGCTAAATCCACTGGGGGAAAGCTGTCCAATTATTTAGGAAGGGAGGGACAGTTTGGCGAGAAGCGCTTGTCCCTCCTCGTGGCGGATCACAATTAGAAAGGCAAATGATCAATTAAAAGAATCTGTTGCCATGGAGTTTGTTCATCGGGCAGCGGTCGTGTGAAATCCTTCCTCTGAAGCAGTTTGCAGTGTCTGATGTTACTGAGTCCACCTTTTCATCTGATCATTTCTGTTTGTATCGTCTACCTGCAGAAAGAGGTCAGAGACAAGGGTCAAAATAAGTGGCAACATCCCAGTTTTCCCTGGAGGAATCATTAAAATTCTATCTAATCTAATCTAATCGTCTGAGAGACTTGCTCTAATTGAGGAAACAAAGGGATGATGTTGAAAGCCTGAGTCTTTTCCGGCGTGGCGTCACAGAGAGGATTTCTCTCCCAGTGATCTGCGCAGGGACAGTGATTTGAAAATGAGGTGACATGGGTTGACCACGAGCAGTCACTCTCTCATCTGGCGGTGTTTTCTATTTGTGTCAGCCAACATGTGTTTCTCATGATGGGACCTGACACCTCCCCTGGAGCAGCACGGAGCACGAAGAGCGACAAAGTGGAGATGCTGTAGGAGAAACAATTTCACGCCGACTGCAAATTACACTCTGGTGCCTACTCGCTAAAGCGTCTACAGATAATACGTGACTTTCAGAAAAGATGGCAGATATTCATCCACCTTGTGCTCCATGATTGCATATACAAAATCAAATGTCCGCCTCTGCTCTCTCTTAAATTGGCTGTCTTTACTTGAGTGCACAGTGTGCGTTAAGTCACTTTGACCTCTGCATATGCTGTATGTCTGGAACTTGGTTTTTCTCCGGGCTGCATGTCTGGGTGAAATGGATTTACCGTTAAGGATTAATGGGAAGGGCTTTACCACATTGTGAAAGATGACTTAACAAATATGTGAAGTTTATGCTTGAGTGGGAAAGTGCCATCCTTTGCTCATCATTCATTTTCGCTTTACCGTATGTGAATCCACAGACATTAGTATTAGTAATCAGTTATTTCACTGGATTGTACTGAAGCTGAATTATGAGCGAAGCAGACAGAGAAACACACAAATGAGAGTTCCACTTCTTATCATCAAGCTGTTTAAGATTCTAATGGCTTGTCCCATATTGGATTAAGCGCTCCATCTTGAAAGCGTGGCTTGGCAGTGGGCCCCTCTGGAGAGAGGTGGCCGAGGCACCCGGTGGCAGAGGTGGTGACGTACGTATGTGCAGCAGCAATGAATCACTGGGAGACAATGCCCCACTCTCAGCCTGAGCTGTTTGCAGATGCACATTCACTGAATACAACACAGGTCAACCGGGAAACAGCTTTGGAATCATTAGTGTGGTGCAATATGCCAATCCTGCAGACTGCACCAAAATACCTGTTGTACCTGCAACTATTTCATGCATTTCCAATATGTTCAGTCTCTTAATTATCCATCATTATTGCATTGTGGCTCTGTCACTATTGCCAAGTTCACCAAGAAGAACAGTGTCCGTCATTTATTAAGGAATACTGTTGGCATGCAAAGCACATTTCAATCTGACTGTGCACACGTCATTCTGAAAATGAGCTGTGGCTGAGCATCAAGGAAGAAAGAAAAAAAAAAAGCACAATAATCAAACTTATCTTAATACTCAGTCTTTCACTCTTGAGTTCAACACCCTGCGCAATTATTCTGAACTAAACCATTCAAGTGAAAATGCCTGCAGGTGTGGCACCTATAGGGCTATTCTGAAAGCACAGAGGTAGACGCTCGTGCACGCGCGCGCACACTCACATATGACTCATCTCATCTAAACTAAAGCACTTTGTCAGAGGCGTCCATTCACGTTACACCCATGCAAGAACGCGCAGACTCAATCTCAGCTTGGAGCGCGACACTTATAGTGAGGTTGGCTATATAAGTCCATTCAGCATCTACTCTTTAAGTAACTATATACTTGTTTCATCTAAGAAGTGAAGGAGGGCGGCATCTCGCCAACTACCTGGCAACCTACACGGCTGTACTGGACCTCCTCTAAAGACTGAAGGTAGGAAAAGCTTCATTTATTTAATACATATTGTGAGTTTGTCTGCGTTCCCTTTTTGGCATCTTGTATATTCTCATTTTCTCAACTTAACTCTGGCTACATCTGATGAAAGAGATCTAAAGCTTTTATTGTCAAACATTTTATTTACATATCACCAAGTGGATTTTTGTCTTTAGCGATCGCATCGTGTTTTCAAACTTTATTTTGCGTTTTAGCACTGGAAACAAGTATGGATAGCAGTCAATAATACTAAAACTTCCACCGTTTATCCATTCCTGAGCCAAAAATCCTCCTTACGCGCGAAATATTCCACATTACATTAATGCGATGCTTGTGTTACGTGCGTAAATTCCTCATTACGCAGCAAATTTTGCGCCAGAAGTGTAAAGAAAAAAGCATGACATAGAAATAATCCAGGCATTTGTTTTTTCTTCTCAAGATTCCTGCTGATATCCTGACATGAAGCTCAATTTACTTGGTACCACCGTGATTCTGCTTGTTGCCTTCTTACCCCGCTACGAATGTCGGGCTATTGAGAACCCTGGCGGTGCCCTGCGCGTCCCAGCTCCCCAAACCCAAAACTCCCAGCAGCAGCAGCAGTCTGGTCCCATCCTGGAGCGGCTTGGAGAGGAGTATTTCATCCGACTGGGCAACGGGGACTCGAACTCTTTCCCATCATCGTCCATGTATCCCGGCGGATCACCTGCCATCTACAACAGAGCATTGCAACTCCAGCTGACGCGGCGTCTTTTACAAGGGAAAGTTGGGAACATCAGAGCGCTCATAAGCGGCTTCGGAGACCGCGGGGACGAGTCGATGGAGAGGGGAAGGAGGTCCGAGGACCCGCCGATATCCCTGGATCTGACCTTCCACCTGCTCCGGGAGATGATGGAGATGTCAAGGGCGGAACAGCTGGCCCAGCAAGCGCAAAATAACAGGAGAATGATGGAGCTGTTCGGGAAATGAAGACCTCTTTCCAGTCCGCCAAAGATCTCTCTTCCTTTTCTTTCTTATCTTTTTCTTTCTTTTTTTTATTTCCACCATCAGCACAAAACATGCTCTGTACAATATAGTGCTGCTTCATCACTCTATTATTTATAGCTTTAACCTCAAACTATGGAGCGTAAACGGGCTTGGCTTATAATGATCCGATTGTACCTTGCCATTTTAATGTTGGTGTCAAATCTGTAGAATTACACCGTTCTTCATGTTTGAGATGATACTTTTGGTTAAGACATGAAATACTGCATTGACAAAATTGGCATTTTGTTTTTCGATTATGACATCATTGTATTTATGATATCTATGTTTGTTAATAAACTTATGTGCAACCAGTCATTTTCTGTTGTGCAAGAGAACGTCTTATATCTATATTTTTTAATAAAAAATTAAAAGCAATGCTTACACTTCTCTGTGGATATCCTTACATATGAAGTAATAATAACTTCCGTCAAAAAAAATTAACTAGTCCCAGTTATTTTAATTAGTTATTCGATTAACAGAGACCTTCCTAATGTGTCCTGACACACAGATTTGTACTGGAGAAAAACCTATAGGTTTACTGGTTCATGGTAAAAAAAAAAAAACCTCGCAGAGAGCACAAATGGCCACTGCATCTTGAGTCTTGCCTACACAAATATTGATTGATAGAGAAAGGTTTTTCGAACAGAATATAAAAATCTTAAATGGTGTAACCATGGCATTGCTCTGGAGCCAAGTCGTGGGTTAACACCGTGCCTCCTCTCTGACACACACAGAAAGAGCTATATAACAAAAACGTTTACCAGAGACACTTATAAGGATGCTGCAGTCACACAGGTGAAGAACATTCACGAAGCATCATTTCTCCAAAACCCTTAATCCCCAAGAAGCAACTATCATTACACCAGCAAGAGGCAACCACAGATAGCTCAAAGATGCACCACTGATAGCTAATGAGTGTGATATATACTGTGTGTGTGTGTGTGTGTGTGTGTGTGTGTGTGTGTGTGTGTGTGTGTGTGTGTGTGCGTGCTGCGCTGATCCTTGACCCACAGTGTCAGGGTAAACTAAACAAGAGCTGTGGATGTGAGTCATCCTCATTCTGGTTGGCCCACTTAGCAGCTTGGAGCTTTAAAGCTGCATTGAATCCATTTGTAAAGGATCCAACTCACTCACACAATAATTAGATTGAACTACCTCAACAGTGGAGTCACAGCAAGGTGAGACCTGAGGCTCGCTGCATTCTGATATGTACAGGAGGTCGGAGGCTGGACTGGTATCACAACCATACTGTAGAGAAACTACGCTACAAAAATAGCACTGATGCCTTTTCTGGGTGGACTTCTTACGACAGAAATAAACAAAAAGCAGTGTGAAGAAGGGATAAAGCGAGGGAGAAATAAGTCTTTTTGCTGCACACATGCGCACACACAGACACACAAACTGGGAGGGCATTGCACAAAATCCGTTTCATTGGTAATTCCGTCCAGAGCCAAACCGCCTCACAAAGTACAGCGACACGTGTGGCAGTGAGATGAAACTGAGAACAGCTGTGCTGCTGCTGACTGGCATGAGCCAAAACTTGAGAAACACTGTCCTGCAGGTGTTTGTACAATTCTGTTTTAATGACACATGAGATATAATACAACACGATAGGGCAAAATGTGATGTTTTGTCCATAATAGGAAAATATACCTGTTACACAACAAAGAACACAACCCCATAATACAAGCTGTTGCACGTATGAAATGCTGAAATGTCACAGTGATAGTTTTGTACTCTGCTACCCTATTCATAAAGTTATATCGGTCATAAAAAAGAATACGACAGGGAGGAAACCTGAGGGCCCCTCGTCATGCTCTCTAATGACGGAGTTTAAGCAGTGAGTTGCAAAAGGTCAGGTACATAAAAAATGCATGAAACTGAATTCTGGAAATAACAAATAGTGCCTTAAAGCTTGTCTGTCATTCAGCATGTCAGGAGGAACCAAACTGTATTTAATCAGACAAAAAAAAAACGTATAAAATCAGTCAGTATGCAGTGATGCACGCGAACACAATCAAAATAAAAGAGAGAGAGAAGGGAATTGAAACTTCTGCCTCTTCCTTTAGATCTACCTCAGCAACTCAGACTTTCCCTTCGGCGCAGATCTAAATCCGTCTCGCTGTTCCCCAATCTGGGAGAAAAAGTATCACAACTGACCTGAAATCAACATCTAGGAGCAAAACTTATCCTGCTCCTGGTTTAGGTGTTGTTTGGGCCGGCGGCTGACAGCTAGGTCGAAGTGGCGCTCTTGGCTGCGCCTGGGGAGGAGCTCATCTGCTGGGGGGCGGAGGGTTGGACGGAGGAGGCTGTAAGAGCGCTGCCTCCCGAAACAGTCTGGGCCCCCTCTCCTTCCTCAGCGCCTGCTTCGCCATCCTCGTCCTCTTCGTCCTCATCTTCATCGTCTGTAGAAAGCAGAGGGAGGGAAATGAAAATCAAGATTACTACAAGTCTGAGCTGTTGGCAGAAGGCTGCTGCCGTCGCCCACTCCGTGCCTTCACCTTGGATGAAGTCAATGCTGCGCAGGGCCTTGCCCTCTTTCTTGAACTCCACGTTGTAGTGATCCATGTTCTCATAGCCGCGCTCAACTTTGTCCAGGTGTGCTGTACTGGACGCGTCTGCGATCCTGAATGCAGAAGGTGCACTTAGTATATTTATAGGGGAAAA
The DNA here is from genome assembly GCF_039877785.1 of Chaetodon trifascialis. Classification (NCBI taxonomy): domain Eukaryota; kingdom Metazoa; phylum Chordata; class Actinopteri; order Chaetodontiformes; family Chaetodontidae; genus Chaetodon; species Chaetodon trifascialis. Next base: position 14,707,292 of record NC_092073.1, read on the forward strand.
AAATCACCCTCAAAAAGTCAATGCCACACATGTTTTATAGCATCAATCTGTGATGTTTAGCACATTCCTCAAGTTATTTTGGGATGCCACAGCTTAAGGTAGCTGTGAATTACTTTTGACAGCTCCAGGTGAGCAGGTGTGATCTTGCTGCATTAGGCTGGTGGTTTTGTGCGTGGTAAATCATTCACAAGAAGATGAAAACAAAAACCCTGCAAACAACAAAATAGCCCCGAAAAAACATACTCAGTGGTAATTACAGTGTTTAGTCAGAGAACAAACATAGCAGACATACTGTATTTTCTCTTGTCAGTGTAGTTATTAATGCAGAAAAACATGCACTCACATTTTGAGGAGAGGCTTTGTGTTCTGAAGGAAACAAGAGAAAGAAAGACTAAATATCCAGCTTATACATAAAATATTGATAATTGCAAAAACTTTATGTTAAATCTGAACCACATTTCCTTATTTGACTCTGACCTGTAGAAATAAAGCCATCTCCGGCTCCTCCATAGTCTGGATCCCCTTCTCCACGATCTTACAGCTCTCCTCCAGATGGTCTCCGTACTTCCTGGTCAGGCCCCGGATATAGTTCACCTTCTCTTCCTGTTCGGCCGTCACCTTCTGACTCATCTCCCTCTTCTTCTCCTCCAGGATGGAGTAGAGCTGGTCGAACTTCTCGCACACCAGAGTCTTCTGCCTCCGACCATTCTCCTATACATGCATGAGGAGACACATGCACGCAGATGGAGAAAGACTTTGAAAGTCGGTACATATTAATCATTCTTCACAGTCATGTAGGTGAGAAATGTATGTAAGTGCAAAACCAATAGCTTTCTGTGCACGGCTGTGTAATTACTGTAAACTACAAATATTCTTGTTAGCCATCCGGTGATGCCATATGTGCAGGGAGAGCAGCGAAGCTCATTCTGCATGTCCGTCCTGAGTGACGCCACTGAGGGTGACACACGGGACACTGGAGCCACTCCAGCTTCCTCCCTTCTATGTCCAACTGTGGCACGTGAACCATAGGAAAGCTGTCTGTTCCCCCTCCATCAATTACGCCACTCATTTTTTAATGTCAATGTGCCGGAGGCAGAACGGAGTGAGCTGCTAAGTGCATGTAGAAGAAAATGTGGAAAAGAGAGAGTAACATGGATGGAGGCACCAAAACATTCATTTTCCACCTCTCCGTCTTAATCTCGTCGACAGATAAAAGCAGCGAGAGTGGCGGTGACAAGGACGCATTACGTCTGTTTGTATGTCTGCGCAGGTGAGTGCAGGCGCATTAGTGTGTGCATGGAGCGAGTGCTTGCTGCGTGAGTGAGCGGACAGGCACTGCAGCAGTTGGACACTGACCTCTATGGCACGACACGCTTCCTCTAGCTGACTAATGATGCCTTGCATCCTGTCGTTGTTACCAACAATCATGGCAATCCCGTCACTCAGCTCCGTCTGGGGGGGCAAGGACACGGCAGAGTAAATACCTGACATGTGAGTAAATATGCTTCAAGCTGAAGTATGGTCGGACTGACATTTTCATGTTTCACAAACACCTCTATCGATCTGTCAGGCCTCACCTTCTTTGTCTGGTATATGGTGCTGATGGGTGCCACCTCGCAGTCTTTGTGAACTCCAAACACCTTGCACATGGAGCATGTGGGCACGCTGTGGGTCACGCAGTAAATGTTGATCTTTTCTTCCTCGTGAACGTCACACATGGGCACCTCTTCCTTCCTCTCCGGCGCTGGCTTGCTGCTGTTGAGGTTTAAAGAAAACGGCAGTGTCCTCCTGTCAAGGCCGTACATTCCAGTGCATATTGATGCGACGTGTCATGTCAGTTTGATAATGTCACAGGTACACGTCTCAGCAGTTTATCGATGGTCCATCAGTCTTGCCTTGCCACGCACATTGACTGCTGGCCCTGTAATCAATACATCACCACAACACGGTGCAGCACACAGGTGTAGGTGCAGATATATGGCGCTATATCTAATTTCTATTCTCTTCTATCTTTTATGAACAGCTCCAACTACCTGTTCATTGTCAATACAACGCTTCACTTAGCTGAGCATCCAGAGCGTATGAGTGTTGTGGATCTTATGTCATATAAGCCTTCTGGCTATACAGCCAACGACTCAGATTAAGCAAATCATCTCTGTAGATAGATGACTAAAACTAGAAACCTCTTGTCATCCACTCCAGCTTTCTGACTCAACTGCTTCACTTCAAGCCATCACACCATCAGTTTATCCTTATTCTCCTTTACCATCTCCATCCACTTCCCTCAGGGTTAAAGACAGCTTTGACTAATAAAGAGAGTGCATCTGTGTGTCAGATCAGTCTCACCTGCTGGACTCCTGCTTGAACATGTCGATGATATTCTCCACCAGCAGGTTCCTCTGCAGACCGTAAACACCATGTCTGTCCAGAACCACCTCGTGTCTGCAGGACGGGCATCGGAAGCGGCCACCGGATGTCAGTGAGCCACCTCTTGTTGGAAGGTACGGATTTGAGGCCTGTGAACAGTCACAATTCAAAGCCTAAATTTAGCACAATGGCACAGGGCTTTAACAGATTCATCTCAAATGAAGTTATCGTAACGAAGGCTCAGGAATCGGACCACGCCAAGCTCTCTCCCCCACTCAAAATTTGGTTCATGATAATGAGTGTAACCCTGTGACCAAATCTCAAAAGACTTCAAACCTCCAGATTGCAATTTCTTTTTAATGAGGGCACTAAGATCACAACTCTGATGCTGGTCATGCTCGTAAACACAGGCCTGTCTGTTAACTTATGATCAGCTGTACCACAAAAAATGCTTTGCTGTTTGAATCCATTTAACTACACATGAGGATATTATATGTCTGTAACTGATGCCATCCAGACTGGTTTGGCCTCTCCTATATCACAAATGTAGGGCAAGATCATAACATATAAGTGGTTCAGATGGCACAGACTGTTAGCTGGAGATGCTTATATAAAACGTCAGTGCTCCTCAAATTTAGAACTACTTTTCCCTTAATACCAGACATAAATGAGTGCTTACCTGGAAAATATCGTTGGCACATTTCCTGCAGAGGTTGTGCTGGCAGGGTAAGATAACCACAGGCTTTGTAAACATCTCCAGGCATATGGGACAAATCAGCTGTTTCTCCAAGTTGTCCATTTTGTTCATTGTTGACAAACGCCTTTACCAAGACATGAAAAACTATTAAATTTAAATTAAATTAGAGATCTGAAGCTGATAAAGTTTATGAAAGCAGTCAACACTGGGTCGGAGTCAGGCTGAGGAGTGGGCCTGCTGCTCTTGTCTAAGCCGGTGTGGGCTCCTATCTTGCTGGTGTCAGTTCTGTTTTTAGCAGCTATAGCTGTCACGTCAAAGGTTGCCATTTTTACCTTGCCCATATTTGAAAACTGAGCTGGGCAGTACTGAACAGCTGCCCGCCAGCCTCTACATCATCCTCCACAGTGCTATCAGAGGGGGTTGGGTGTCTGTTACATAAGTGTGTTAATAGCTTTGCATCACATGTAAAAATCTGATTGTAATTAAGGAAAGTGATGGCTACCATAGTTATCTGGGTTTCAGTAAAATGTAATAGCTAACTTACAGCACGCCACTGACAACCGAATGTATATTTTGCTCACAGTCACTGAGCATAATATTTAGCATTGATTTTAATGCTGGAGCTTTAGTTGTGCTTACGCTTAAGGTATAAACATCAATAGATGTGGTAAATGTTTACCAGTGACATGTTTGCCTAACGTACATGCTACTTATTAGCATAATGTGCATGCTAACTTTTTCGGTAACGTTAGCAACGCTAGCTAGCACTATCCTGGGTCACCTGCTCCATCAACAGCGACATCCGGTTGAACTTCGACGGCAAACAGTTGCGCACGACAGGACGACGACATGTCCACTAAAGGTTAATATTATTTAATAACTCTAGCTAACTACAACAGAAAGAGAACAGCATTTTATATTGCAATAACATATTGTTGCGCATGTAAAAGTAGTTACCAAGTTTTTGTTTAGTTGCTAATAATTTTTTTCACTTGGACAGCCAGCTAAATAAAGCTAGCAGTTAGCTTAGTTAGCTTAATTTGTAATTAATGCTAACCTTTCTTGTATTCATGCAAGCAAAGCGAGTAAGAACCAGCCACGTCTTTACAGCGACATAGCTGAAATTGTCAGTGTGGTTGGTCGAAATAATGTAAAATCGTCCGGGTGATTCGCAAAACGAAGCGTCCTGGAGAATGCGGGCATCGATCCCGCTACCTCTCGCATGCTAAGCGAGCGCTCTACCATTTGAGCTAATTCCCCATGGTGACAAAAGTAACGCAGCCATGAAAGCAAAGCGATTAAGAATCAGCCACGTCTTTAGAGAGACATAGCTGAAATTGTCAGTGTGGTTGGTCGAAATAATGTAAAATCGTCCGGGTGATTCGCAAAATGAAGCGTCTTGGAGAATGCGGGCATCGATCCCGCTACCTCTCGCATGCTAAGCGAGCGCTCTACCATTTGAGCTAATTCCCCATGATAACAATAGTCATGCAGGCGTGTATATATATGAAATCATAGAAAAAATAAACATAAAAATTGAGTGAGTAATAGTCGTGGGCCTTTGGTTGCTGTGACAGTGTAAAATATGACGTACAAAAGCTTGAATCGTGATCAGAATATTGGTGAAAGGTGCGATGCTCGCCTAGCTTGCATAACCCTACCTAGCTGCATAACATAGAAGCTAACGTGACTTGGACGTTCCTGAACAGTGAGGATTTAGTAGCATTAACTTCTGCTCGTTTTGATAACTGCTCTGTAACGTAACAGGAAGGACACAGGACTATATGCTTACAGCTCCAGTTCACAGCACAGAGGGAGGACTCAAAACCTTGATGCGTCGTCCGTCAAGTAACTCCCTTCGATAGCTCAGTTGGTAGAGCGGAGGACTGTAGCGGATACATGGTAATCCTTAGGTCGCTGGTTCGAATCCGGCTCGAAGGAGAGACTTTTTTTTTGCAACTTTTCTGTAATTGCGCAAACGTCCCTTAAACATGCCAGCGGATGTACAAATGTCAATACAGAACAAGCCTTTTACCAACCACAGAAGAACTGTCTTTCTGTAGACAACTTGAATTGTAGTGTCTACTTCCTGATGTTCTGATATTGCAGGTTTACATGGAGGAAGGAGTTTGAAATATGCTGATTACTAGCTGCCACAGCTGTCCTCTGCAAACCTGGTAGTAACTGGACATGTATTGACAGGACGAGTAGATATTTTGGTGGAAGGATCCCAGTTTACAGGTCTCGTCAGTAAGCATACAGCATGCTCTGCATTGCCGATTTGCCTGTTTGATGAAAATAAATCACACCTGCAAGCACTCAAAAGGGAGTTTAAAGGTGATTGTTTACTGTCTGATTTGGCTGCAGCTAGTGATGAAACCAACCATTATCATTTGTGACTGTGAAACTGGCTTCCGAATGCACTACAAACACTTTTAGATGGATGACTCATAAAGAATAACGAGCAGTGTTGAGGACTATAGCAAGCACCACTCTCTGATAAAGTGTCTCCATTTATTTTTTAATACATGCCAGCAATGGAGTGCTTAATTTCATACATGTGTATGAGTGTTTTAATTGATTGACATATGTGTCCTCCCAAGGAAGGACAGATGAAGGAAATACTTCAATGTATATTATTCGTTAAAAACCCCATACTTTTGACATTTAATTAGGTGTTTCTGAAAATGTATCAACTGAAGTACAATATAAAGGGGTGCTTATCATAGGTATATTTATTGACCCCGAACTTTTTGTGTCAACTTTTTTCAGCTGTAAATTTCGCTGGAAGCTGCACTGGTCGTAAATTTTTCCTCATCGTGGCATCTGACAGCAGTGAGTAGACAGATAAAATCCATGAAACCTTTTGTGGTTTTGGGGATTTCAGCATTGTTGTTAGGAGAATATTTATGGAGAAATCAGATACCTAAAAGAAATATTTTGAACTTATTAACTTATATCGAAGCAAGCATGGCACAGGATCTTCAATAGTATTTTATGACCAATCTCTGACTCATGCCATATGACATCTGCCTTCCTTGCACCTCCATTCCCTCTAAGGCCACACGGCTAAGCACACAATGCTTTTCCCACAGACACGTCAGAGTCGATGAGTTATTTTTAAACATTTTAGACAGATGTTACTGCTGAAAATGAATATCTTTCTCCAGCCGCCCTCTCAAATTTGTCTCTTTGTTTCATTTGGCGTCGATCCAGGGACAGCATAACACAGACATAAAGACATGAAGTATCATTCCAGTACCCACCTCAGAGGAGACTTATTTCTTGAAAAGTAACTTTTTTTGACTCCTCCTGCTTAAAACCCCAAAAGTCAGAAGGATCACTCTTGTATGCCATCATATAAGCATAGGCATGTTTTACCCAATTCTTCCTTCCTGTGTCTATCTTGTGATCTACTACAGAGGATGTTTTCTTTTTCTTTGTGATGCTGTGGGCCCACATCTTCATTGAGTATTAATTAGTAGTCTTTAAAGGGCTTAACAAATATGATGACATATTCATTAACACCCAGAAAAGACTGCTAAAATGCTCACCATTTAGACGGCTCCTAAAAGTGAATTTAAATGACATCAATTAAGAAGACATTCTGCCTTACGTTTTCGTGATTGAAGTGAATTCATAATTTTTATGCCATTACTGTCTGACTCATAATATTGCAGTGCTGGTTGGTAAAATCACAATAAAGACTGATGACTGACAATTTATGAGCAAAATGAAGATGGCTTGATGGTGAAAAGCCAGACAGACGCGACTGAGTTTTGAGGCCAGAAGCTGCCAGTTTTAAGAGCTCGGCGTGACTCTCATTTGACTCTGTTCTGCTCGGTGGTGGTGCATTGTGTTTTGATTATATAGCAAAAGGGTCTGCAGGTACTGCCAAGGCCACAAAATACACAACAGGAGGTGTTGCACACGTGCACTCACAGACATCTTCACACATAAAGGTCTACAAGCTCATGAACAAGATAAACGTGTATACGAGCCCAGAATAGGGAGCAGAGCAGAGGGTGCCATCTGTTCTCTCATATGAATATTTCAGTTAGGTGGAAGTCATATTGTAGCTATACAGATGGTAGCAGTCACTGCCTGAGATTTAAAAGGCCTTGCTAAGCAGTCTCAGATCGTGTCTGTGTCTGTACGTCCAATTTGTCCAAAAAAGACCCACTGAAATGAAATGCTTCACCTCGAAGCATCAACAGGGATGTGATCTGGAATGGAAAAAAACACTCATATACCCTAATCAACTAGAAATACGGGTACCTCTCTGTAAATGCAATGCTAATGGAAAATAACTAGTAATGTTGAGTAAAAAGTTAGTAGTAATTTTATGGCAATGTGCAAAACGGGTGTTTTCATATCTATTTCCCTTTTTGCATTTTCAGACTGAGCTTCAGAGCATCTTCTGGTTGGTTCCCAGTGGCTTCTCTCCAGAGCAGAGCAGGGATCTTCTTCTGAGGTAGACAGTGTCTCTTTTCTTAGTTCTGACATCCTTCACTATCTGCTGAATAGAAGCCAAGTAAATAGCTGTACAGCAGACGGTCCCACAGCTTTCCGTCCCGCACCACCAGGCTCAGGGACAGATTCATCCTGCAAACCATAAGACTGTTGAAGTCTTCACTATCTCACTTTACTCGATGCACATGTCACTTTATCTTGTACTATTATGATTTACTGCTTACGGCTTGTTTACGTTTCCTTTATGTATATTTATTACTGCCTGTGTCCATCACAGTACATGTGTATTTATATTTGTTTTACTGCCTGTTTATAAGATGTTTGACCATCACAGTGTATTTATTTGTTAGTGGTCTGCCTCTATAAATCCTGTTCTTACCTGTCCATAATCTGTCAGTTCATTCACTTTATCCTCACCATGCACCTGCCTACCACATTATTTTATATCTTATCACTCTTATAGAGTGATTTTCTCATTATTTATGTTGTTTAAGCATCATTGGAAGGAGCCTGTGACTGCTTTACTGTGCTTGTATAATCATAATTGTTCCGTTTCCCGTACATCACCAGTGGTTGTCAAGGTGGCAGTGCCTTTTCCTTCTTGATGGACTCACTTTAGTTTTGACATTTATAGTTCTCACAGGTTGTTTTAACGAATAGCAACCTTTATAAGACATGACTTCTTTCAGAAGCAGCAACTGCTCAAGATAATTGGCATGTGAAACCAAGCAGGAAGAGAATGGACTATTTGGGAACCTCACTTCGGCTGCAACAATTTACAAGCCGTAATTTTATAAAGCAACATTTAGGTGGACTTTATTTATAATATTTTATTTACATTTGTGAACAAAGGCTAGGCAGACAGGTATGCATATTTACACTACAGCCACATCCTTTTTGTCTTTAAATCCATCATTCCAGCTACCGTACTAGGTGGTCATAGTTAATCAGGCAGCAAAAGGGACTGATGAAAGCTTGTTCTGGTCACATTGACCCTTAAAATCTGCTGCACAGGACATATATGTGGTAGTTATAATCACAATCAGGATTTATCATGCAGAGGCGTGGTATGGAACTTTTTTGAAGATGTCCAGGCACTCTAATGAAACACATTGACCCACAATATCATAGAAGACAGAAATCTAGTAATTCTAAACAATCTGCAGATAACAAAAATAGACTTGCACTGAGAAAAGTGCTGACAAGCAGTTGCATTTTCCATAATCATAATCTGCCTCACTGTGTCTGGGATTAGCCACTGTAAGTATTAGTAGGGTTACAGAGAGTGGATTTGCATGATAATGTAATGTGGACCCTCAGATTTGCAAATGCCTTTCATCATTTTTTGATATATAGTCACTTGATGATAAGAAAGATGAAATCAAACAGCCAGATTTCCACGTGGACTTTTATGTAACACCCTCTCCCATACAATGACGTAAAAGCGACGTCAGTCTGTTTTAACAGGCACCGCTGCAGCTCATGGTCATGGGAAACTGAGACACGCTCAGCATTCAAGTGCTTCTCTCAGCCTCGCTTATCCCTCACACCCTCTGCACCATGAGAAGAGCAGTCCACATTGTTTCATCTTTAACACTTTAAATCAAAGTCTGGTGAAGCGGGGTGCTTTCACCATCCAGCTGCTGGCTGTTTACACACCAAGAGTCTACGTGCATTAAGCACTAAGGGTACAGTACCCTGCAAACTCCAAGAGGAGAGGATAGAAAGACTTAGAAAGGTAAAGCACAAAGTCATCACGTTTTCTTTGATGTGGAGACTCAAATCACAATCAAACAATTCCCACAGTTTTTGTGGTTCACTCTTCAAACTGGGTACATAATAAATTAAATGTGACAAAACATGCTCACTCTGACAGTTGCTCACCATATAAATGTGGATCAGAGTGTCTCAACAAGAAGTTATAGGCATTCTTGGTCTTGGTAACAAAATTGAATGATCTGTTTTCAACAAAGGCATCCTTACATGCAGTTTGTTTTCTTTGTTTTTTCTTTGTCTTGTTTGGGCATTTTATGTTTTAATGGACTGCAGCGTCAGGGTGAGAGAGATGAAATAACATCCTGTGACTGACACCCCGCTGGTGCTAACTCAGTACTACAGTACATCAGTTTTTGTTGTTTCTGCAACCAGTATTTTATACTATTTAAACGTTTAACAATGTCACACAATAAACAGCCTGAATGTTCTTGCTGCTCAAAGGAACATCTTACTGTAGTTTCGACTGAGGGGTTGTGATTTATCCTTCTGGGTTTAACACAGTAAAAGAGTGCTATCTAGTGGTAGCCAGTGGAAAAGCTTAATCCAGTAGATACACTGCTGCATATTGACATCATTACAGCCATCACCAGTAGGGCTCACATTGTACTTGTGACATTTAGATTGCATGATTCATACTCCTTTCAGTTTGTATGAATAATGTGGATGGAAACAACAGATTTGTCACTTATAATAACAAATGAAGCTGTCACACACTGAGGCTATGGAGGATTCAGTCATTAAAGTTTAGCACTTCTGGTCTTATTATTTTACACTAGCACTATGTTTGCTCAGGCATGAGTACCGAATTGTAAGCTTTCATCAGAAGAATATGTGCCAGGCTTGCAACATATTTGTATTTGGCAGGCTTTACATTGAGTAGTTGTCTTTATATTGGACATTATATATCTAGAATCAGGTTCGCTGCATAAGTAATACCTTCTCTTTAGAAACCAAGCTAAAATCCTACTCTTTTCAAGTATATTCGAGATATACTGTTACTAATCAGTATTTTTTCCAACTAGTTTTTGATCTACAGATGCTCTGTTCTTGTAACGTCTCTTTTTCGCCACAAGGTGGCTCTATATTCAAAACAATACAGTTACTGGCGTTTCTAATGACTTTCGACATTGTACAAATGCTGTTTATTACTTTCATTTCAACCTGATGATATTAACAACCTATTTTAATAAAGGTAACATCACAGATGCAGATATGCTTAATAATTAATAATGAGTTTAGAAAGGATGAGACAGTCCATTCAAACATGATGTGCAGTTACATTAAATAGAAAATCATCAAGAGTCAGGATTGTCTGCGTGTATGCATGTGTGTCTCTTAATGTGTGGTGGTGTGTGTGTTAACAGATGCATGTATAGAATCTGTATGTCAAAAAGCACTACAGGTGTAAAACTGCTGTGTGGGCGAAGAAGCAATAGATAATGACTCTTGCGATGCTGGCAGTATTGTCAGAGGGTAACAGGTAAATCAATTAGGGACACCGTGGCAGGTTGCAATTTGCCTCCAGAGAACTCTCACCAAGACTGGAGTCATGAGGAGTGGAGCATTGGGGGGCCTCACAAGCAGATACTGTGCCAAGGGGAATTAGCAGGTATGCAGCTCACCAGCATTATGAAAGCTCCAGAGGCTGATGATAGAGGAGTTAAACACACCTGCCCTGCCACAAAAGTGTGTGTCTGCACGTGGTGTGTGTTAGATCGCATGTATGTGCGAATGTGAACTAATTAACAGATTTGCCTCACAAATCCTTTTCCCACATGGACACTTAGAAGAGTGAGTGAAATATATGTGCTGTCCTGTGCACACATGATGTGCCATTGACGTAGCCGTATGCCAGATCAGGCAGTTTTAGAGTTGTCTGGCAACAAGAGGCTTGTGTTGTGCAGGTGTGTATTACTCATGTTGTATGGTCATAAATCTGTTTACACAGTAACATCGTGGGGACTTGCCTTTCTTATGGGGACAAAACGCAAGTCCTCATGACATAAATCATTAAGTTCTAGAGTGAAGACTGGTGTTAACGTTAGCGTTAGGCAGGTACTGGTTATAGTCTCCAAGAAATGAATGTAAGTCAATGTGATATCCCCAGAAGTGATGGAAACACAACTGACTGTGTGTGTGTGTGTTTGACCGTCTGTACTCTGTTTGCAGCAAATACCTTTAAGGATCAAGAAGTGACATTTTAGTCATTTACACTATCGCTTGAGGATAAGTATCAGCTAACATCAGATTAAATGGTTTTAGAGTGTATTCACAGCCACAAGGTGCTCCACCACCCAGGGTGCAAAGCAATTAAATAGAAGTACAGTTATTGAGAAGTGTTTCCACCTACTTGTACTTCTTCTGAAATCAGTAATTCAACTTTACATCAACTGATTTTCTGCTCAGGTTTGCAAAGACAAAACGTTGTTGACAAAGCTACAGGTGTGGCTAATTTAGGAAGATATGAAATATACATTTGAGCCTCTTTTCCCAAATCTTTTACAGATTTTCACTACTTTGGCAGGTATCTGGGAATTGGTGAGGGTCCGTGTGGCAGAGCATAAGTTATGAAATGTTTTAGTCCGTGTACTTTGTCTTTTAGATGAACACATCTAACTGGAACTGTTACTGAGTGAAAGCAGCTACTTTTGTAGTTTCAAACACCGGAACTTCACTTGAAACTGAGGTAAAATCACGCTGTACCTCTACATGAATTTGGTATTCTCGTGCTCTGTCCACTCCTGCCACTGTCTGCGACTCATTATTTGTTGTGTTTTGCAGTGTTGCCTTAGTTGCCTGGAAAAGATGCAGGACCTCTGTGTGGGGGGTATGATTGTGGGGAACTACATTCAGACCCATGGAAGTGGGGGGGGGGGGGGGGGGGGGGGATTATGCCTCTATTGGCACAGGGCCTGACTGTTGCCATGGCACTTCCATTGTCCCCCAGCACATGGGCATGGCACAGAAACCTCCAGTGAAAATGTTCTTGTCCTGGTATGTCAATACTCCATGTTTTTCTTGAGAATAATTAGATTCTCTCACCTGCAGCACAAGGTTAGCTACACCTTAACATGGTGTAGGTGTGGGCCAGTGTCAGTGGTCCATCGTCTTTTCCGCATGTGCCCCAGAATGATAAACCTAAACAATGTATGCCCAGAATAAAATGAGTAACTCAGAGTCTACTCCACAACACAATCTGCATGTGTCTTGAGTCACCACATGCAGTCATATGGAGCAAATTGCCTCAACAGAGCTGCAACATTTCACTGTTATTTCCTGGGCTGTATTTCAAACTCCCGGTGAGTCTCAGCTCCCAAGTAGCATGAGTCATGAGAGGAAGGTAATCACAGGCAATGATGTGGACCGCTGCAGGGCAAGCCCCGTTGTGGAGGAATACCCTTGAGAAAGTCCACGCCGTCTGCAAACGACTGCTCATATAGGTCTTGGGATCGCCCTGGCCGCGTATCCAATCGTGTAACTCCTTTGATGCGTTCTAGGCGCGTTTGTCCAACCAGCGTTGAGGTTACAATCGCTGCCTTGACGCCATTGGTCGAGATTAGACAAGGGCGTTTTTTACCGCTCGCTCCAACAGCACCATCTCTGGCAGGTGGTATGTGCTTTAAAACCATACAGTAGGCTAATGTGTAGGACGATAGGTAGGTAGTTATAGGGAAATAAACACACTTTAGGTTGTTAATTTGTCGTTTTTTTGGTTGATAGTCTCGCGTTACGTGCCATTACGTTTCCGTTAAACCCACCGGAACGGCAATGAATGAGATGAACGTCGGGGGTTTCCCTCTCTGAGCCAGACACTTTGTGCTTTACGGTCAGCGGTGAATTAGACAACTGCTCCTTCATCATGCAGCTTGCGAAAAAAGACGGAAAAGCCCTACATGTTGATTATATTTCGCCACCGGTGTAAGTCTGAGCGAGCGAAAACCTCCCGGCTACGGCTGACAAGGTCTCACATCCTGGAGCCGCCTCACCTCATCCGCCGGTGTTGCATACAATATGATATGTTGATGACATTTTTTGGAAGCGGTCGTGCCTTTTGTTGTCGTCTCGGGATATGTGATATGCGGATCCGTGGACGCAACGAAACGCAAATGAGCGGACGTGTTTTTGTGCTTTGAAAATGAGGAAGCGTTTTCATAAAGACCCAGAAAATGGCAAGAAGGTCTCGTCGTCCGTGGGCCCGGATTTGAGTAAAATGAGAAGGAAAGGAGCAAATGCAACAGCAGCATGATTTTCTTCCCCACAGAATGACACCAAAGGAGGCGAAACGGTGGAGGTAGATAAGACGCAGCATCAATGAAGGCGATCTGGACAAGTTTTGAGTCGCTCCTGATGAACAGAAATACTTTGCAGCTCGACAGCAGATCGTTTCTACAATATTGAAAGATTTTTTTTTTTTTCGGCTTTGGGAGATTTTTTTTAAGTGACCAGTCATCTATTTTCACATTGCATTTGTTATCTTTTGCATTATATATTTCACTTTCTTTTTTTTTCTTTTTCTTTTCTTTTTTTTTTATATTTTTGATCCGGATCCAGCCCTGACTATTCAATGGAAGTATGTTATCAGCTGCCGGTTTTGCCTCTTGACAGGCCGGTTCCCAAGCATGTCCTCAGCCGGAGGGGAGCCATTAGTTTCAGCTCCAGCTCTTCTCTCTTCGGGGCTCCCGATCCGAGACAGCTGTCACAGGTAAATAAATGAAAATCCTTTCATTTATCACCTTTCTTTGTCATTTAGTCTAAATGGGTTTGGCGCCGGCAGTCACGCGGGCCTTAAAAACCAGCACCTTTTTAAACCGACATGAATAATCCACAGGAATCTTGCAGGTGGTTGCTGGATATCTAGGCCCACACACACACACACACACACACACACACACACACACACATTGTCTTATCTCTTACACCTAAAACACACACCAAACCAGCCATCTCCTAAACCCACTTTGCATGTGTGCATGTTGCTCACAGATAAAGGCCCTCTCGGCTTACACTGGAGCCAGCACTGACAGTGTGATGCTGAAAGTACACCAGTTTACTTCTGGGATTTGCTGCATTTGTAAGGAGGAACGTGCCACACTGTTATTTATGTTAACATCCCTTGACACATTGACAGAAAAAAAAACCCATAAATCATTGAGTCATACTTGAACTTCCTGCTTTCTCAGAGTCTTGAATTCTTGAAAATATGCCTCTGGTAAGCCTGCCTTTATATTTCTTCTCTGCGGTGAAAGGAAAGAAAAGGTAGGCCACAACAACAGTCTTCACATCGAGGGGTCATGTTTTGCTTGACTCTCATGCACACAGAAAAACTGGCACAGCAGTACAATGCACCTCCAATGCTGCAGCCAAGCACTGAGTCACTGTTGTGCATAAGCATGTGTCTCAGATGATGTGCTGTCCATTAGGCCTTTGTGCAGCACACTTGCTTAACTGACTGTAACACGTGTGCCTGCCATCTGAACTCTGAGAAAAGTTGCACATCAAGTCAGTGAACTCATTCCCCGCAGTGTTGCATTGTTTAAAATGGAACAAAAAACATAAAACATCTTCGCTGTTGCTTCAGTAGTTTTGCACAAGAGCAGCGGGGTGTATTCCCATCACTTCGAGCGCGAGTCGGCCATGAACAAAGACTCCCACAGCATTGCATGGCATCTCCCAACACATTAACTAAGCATTAAGTCACTATCTTCGACTGTGTGAGTGTCCTCTTCAATGGGCCGTCCATTAGCGCTTTGTGCAAGACGCTGCTCCACATAACCACCCATGTGTGTCCGCTTTGAACCCACCACGCCATCATTGGCAGCTGCCTCCAAGACTAATGCATAGCCTGTGTTATCAAAGGCCCTCAATGTTGCTCATCTTCAGTGGTCTCATTTTTTTTTTTTTTTTTTTGCTCGGTTATTGTCGCCGTTGACAAATGACATGAAATGTTGGATAAGCTGGCTGGACAAGACCTCTTTCTGACCACCCACTCATCTCTATCCATCCATTATCCCACCACTCCATCATCACTTAGTTAGAAAGACTTAGAAAACTAATCCCGGGGCCTGAAGCTGTCCTGCGCCTTGGTGGTTCTTGGACCTTGCTTCTCAGACCGCAGCCGAAAGGAGGGATCCATGGAGAGGTCCCAAAACCTCAGTAGAAAACCCATCTCAGCATAATGCTAGATTGCTCATCCTCTGCATACAAACACAAGTGTAAAGCTATTGTGTCTCTCGGTCGGGATCACCAGTTGATCTCTCAAGTGGGCCAGAGTTCATTTTCAATTGGCAGGTGTGAGGTGTGCTGCTTTGTTGTGAAAAAAGGGGTCATTTTCTGCAAGCAGCACACTTTGTAGTGTTAAGTGAGCTTCCAGTGAAACAACAATGATCTGCATGTCATTTTTGGCGAGACACTGTTGAAGGTTTGCAAACACTTTTTTTTTTCTGCTTTGAGTGACAGCGACGCGTTCAGTAATTCAACATAAAGACCCACTGACACATTCATTTGGCCTTTTTTTTTCCTTCAGGCAAAACTGGGCGAACATGCATGCACACATACAGCAGTGTCACTCAGCCTTTGTCACAGAGCAATTACACTTCTACAAATATTGTGTTTCGGGCCCTATTTATGACCATAAGGGTGCATTTGTCCTTGGTGGCTGCTGTGTTTTTGTGTGTGGTTCCACAGGCCTGTTGTTTGTGGAAGCAGTTCTGGACTACCATTGCAGAAAGAGGCAGTTAGGCATGTGCCTGGGCTCTGTGGGCAGTGGTTTGGCTGGCCGCCAGACTCACAGATGGCCGGAGTCTCAGTCTCTTTTCTTTCTCTGGCTATCTTGTTCCGCTCACTCACAAGCTCTCTCTCTCTTTCTTTCTCTTTCTCCTCTACGCCCACCCCCCGCAGATGAAGACATTTCCTCTTGTAAACAGAGGACGAAAGAGTAGGGTTGAAGACACGACATAGTCTCAGAAGAATGTGTCACTCTGTGGTCGTGGAATGCTTATAATGGGTGTAAATATGCTGTTGAAGAGGCGTTGAAAACAGAAACAGCATTAAATAAATGGGCTCATTTGTCCATTACAATGCCTCTATTGTTTTTTATCACAATGCATGTTGGCTAATTCCTAAAAGTGACGTGGAAGATGATTTGAATTTGCTTGTATATAGTGATGCATGCTGGTCCCCTCTGGCTGCTCTGGAAAGAAGGGTAAACACAGGACTGAGAAAGATTAGATTGGTGCAGAATGAAAGGACCAGGAGTGTGAACCAAGGAGTCAGATGCAGCAAAGACTAATGCGGATCCCATTTAAACTACAAAACACGCATGCATTTGCGCATCAACTTAGTTTGGCAGAGATGTTCCACATGGCAGGACCGAGGCCAAGTTTTTACGCCGTGTGGCTGGCTGTCATGATTTGATGCGAGTGACACGTTCGCACACAGTCGCATGGTTCTGACTAGGCTGCGTAATTGACAACTTTTTCAAAGAGGAAAAAAAAAAAACAAGCAGAGATGCAGGAATCAATAAACAGATGCACGGTATTGATGGGGCCTGCGCAGTCACATGGCTTTTGGCGATAATGGGAGGAAAGCAGCTTAGACGGGAAACACTGATCTGCTGTCAGTTTGAGTCAATCATATCACAGTCAGAGATATCATCAAGAGTATGTTGGCCGCTGACCCTAGATCGGCTGCCTCTCATTTTAGGCGTTCAGGGACGGGAGATGATGATAGGCCTGTGTGCAAGGGCGAGAGATAGCGCTGCTTGTTTCATCCACACTATGGATGTTTCTGTGCGGAGCGCGATAAGGGAATACACTGGAGTGCTTCTCTCTGAGGGAGTTACTTTGTTGATTTTAACTGAACCGATAAGGCTTCTTTTTTCTGCGCAGTGCCATCGGATTGACGTAGTTTCAGGATGTGGTAAGAATGCTGAAGGAGCCGCTCAGACTCTGAGCCTGGTGTTTCACAACCTTTCACAAAAACTTTAACTCTCTCCCTGCCAAAGTGAGGCTTTTCTGCGAAATTTTGCATGAATGAGCTGGAATGAATGGCATTGTTTGCTACTGAGTGAGGATGTGTGTGTTATTTAGTAAATAAACAAACCTTACGGCCTGTCTTCATTTAAACACACACTCCCCGTTTTTCCTGCCTGCCTATCTCCGTATGGGGCCCCTCTTATCACATGACCCTTCTGTTTTTGTGCTGCAGTGTCGAGTGCAATCGGCCATGAGAATGTGGTTCCACACATCAACACACTAACGGGCACAATGTCGGGGGCCATCTGGTCCAGCTGAATATTAATCATGTTTACTGTAGTCCTATAGACACATGAGAAGAGCCTATACAAGAAGGGACATTTTATTTACCAAATAGTTAACCACAGGGGCACTTGGTTGGTGGCTGGGGTTTTGTTTACCCTCCTCAGAAGGTTAAGACCTCAGGGGGGGCATTAAGCTGGCCCAGAGAGGCAATTAGAGCCTGGGGATGATGTTTAAAAATGAATGAAATTCCTGTGCAGGGTAGATAGTGTGTGAGAATATGAAGCAACCCCCCCCCTTCCCCCACCCCTTAACTCTACTTGTTTCAAAGGGCACTGCTAAGAGCACATTTATACAAGCGCTGTGTGTAAAGAAGGCTTAAATCATTTTAAGACACTTTACCCGCCAGTAAAAACAAATATAAAAACCATTGGTACAGATATATTACTGCTTGACAAGCACGCCGCTGTTGTTCTTTGGCGACCACACCGCCCCGTCATTCGCCGACTAAGGCATCGGGCCAATTCACCCCGGGCCTCCCCTCAAAGCAGCAGCCTCCTCTCTGTCAAAAACTCAGTGCAGCTGGAGTGTGTCAGAGTGGACATAAAACACTCTTACAACAGGTAGACTCCATCTAGGGCTTTTGTGTATGCAAGGGCTGGCGCACAAACGCACACGCACACACACTCGCTCGATCCAAACCTGTCCGCGTTTATGGCCTCGCACTCAGTTACTGGAATGTGCCGTCCCACACAGCCAAGCGCCGCGAGAGGTCATAACTCAGAAGGAAGCTTTCAGTTTATGAAACCGTGCTGAGTCCAGCCGCTTTTATCTCGGGAATTTACATGTGTGCGGTGTGTGCGTGTGCGCTCGCTGCTTTGTTTATGATATGTCGGTTTATAGGAATACTGCTGGCTTCCTCATTTGCTTGGCCCGAGCTGACTTACCGGCCATGCAGTAGGCCTCAGCTAAAAATCCAGACTTTAAAGCAAAGCGACGCAGTAAAAGCACGTTTCATGTCTGTGTTTGGAACAAGGAAGTGTGAGAGTGCTGCAGTGCACCGCTGAATACCATTCAAAGTACAATATCAGCTCAGTCACAACGCTGTGATGACAAGAGGGCGTGTTTGAAGAAGCCGCCGGGCTGTTTTGAATTGAACTTTTTGCGACTCAGGCAGTGCCTTTCTCATTTGAAAAGGCACACACCCACACACACACACATACATTAGCCTGTTTGCTTTGAGCAAACACCATCATGACAATAAGGTCGCTGTTAATGGGCACAAAAAGCAGTTATTTAACACACCTTCACT
The DNA here is from genome assembly GCF_039877785.1 of Chaetodon trifascialis. Classification (NCBI taxonomy): domain Eukaryota; kingdom Metazoa; phylum Chordata; class Actinopteri; order Chaetodontiformes; family Chaetodontidae; genus Chaetodon; species Chaetodon trifascialis. The sequence continues at coordinate 14,726,172 of NC_092073.1, forward strand.
GGCAGAATTTCACCAGATTCCTGCGAGGTCAGTGAAGTTCACATTTCTAAACCCCCGTGACGTCGTTAGCGTCTGTTTAACTGTAGGAGTCAGAAAACGACAGACCCAAGCTGTGGGTAACTCAGAGTCAGAAGTTTTAACATCACGTGACTCCCCTGACCTCAGAAACCTGAATGTCGTGACCCCAGGCAGCGAGACTAAGCTGAGATAAGAAACAGAGCCGTATGTAAACGAGCTCATGTGGAATTGCAGATAGCACAATGAGCCGACTGTTTCGCTCGCAGTAAACTCCAAACAAAACTGAATTAGGCTTGCTCTCAGCACCAATTGGCTGCAATTCCAGGTTAGAGGCACCCAAAGCAGATGACATGTTTCCATGTGTCCGCTAAAAATAAGAATTGAGTTTTAGTTAACCTTGTAAAGCTTTATTGAAGTAATGTGGCCTGCAACCCGTTTGAGACGTTGTTAAACAGTTAAATGTGACTTAAGGGCCTGTGCTAAATGTCTGGCTGAATCCGATTTTGCGATTTTCTGGTTGTAAGTCCAGTATTTTTCCTGCAACAAAATGTTAAGGGTAATTACATTTAAGTGCATTTATGTCCTCACATCACACAGTGTTTACTGATAGTCATTACTGAGTAAGATGCTCGCCCACACAAGTAAATTTACAAAATCTAGGTAGCAAAATAAGCTAGGATTTGTGTAAACACGTGACTGTGTAGCAGTGAGCCACAACAGGGCGTGGTTTGACTATACATACATATATATGCATTTTTGGAATAACAGTACTCAGTAGAGCTCTTGTTGTACTACTGCAAGTTTCAAGGAGTTGTGATTGTCCAGGATTCCTCAGGGACGCGTGGAGGATGACCTCATTCTCTAATAACCCAGTCAGTTTAGCTTGAGCCCGAAGTAAAAAAACAAAATGCCACAAGCAGACAGATAGGTAGAAATTTTAATCCCAGCTCTGCCTGGTTTGATGCCAGAGGCTGTGGGTCAAATGCAAAGTGGCGACCAGCACGGCTCAGCAGGGAGGCCGAAGCGTCCAAGTCCCTGCAGTTTCTCTGATGGCCACTAGACACTGGCACCAAGAAGCTGGACTGTGTTAATTGGAAAAATCCAACAAAAATTGTCCGATTTTTAAGGCTCGATTGGGTGTGTTTGCTTGATTAACAGATGTCTTAGCCTGTTTGTTTTTAACCCGCTGCTAATCCCTGCTCATGGATGGAGATCCAGCTGTTCTGCACTTATGTTTCTTTTTAGTTTGTGGCACTTAAACTTTAAATGAAACCCAAAGATTATGTCTTGGCTGTTTTATGTGCTTGTCTTCATACAGCCAATGAAAAACTGGCAGATTTCCATTGAGGTTGAATACCTTTGCTCTGACACACCTGTGAGAAACCCTGATCAGAGCCCATGATAACGGGCTCTTTACCACCCCTGTCTCCAGTTGGAGGGCTGAGATTCACCTCAGCTGTGCTTATTGCCAGCACCTCTTTGTCTGAAGTGAGAAAAAAGACCAAGCGGGCAGCTTACACAAACAGGCATTTCAAAAAGAAGATTAACCGCTGCTGGACTACATTCCTAATGTTTCATATGATTGAACTTTGTGATAAGCGTGTGCAAAGAGGAGCAAAGTGCAAAGTTAACTTAAAAAAAAAAAAAAGAATGACGTGTCTGTGACATTAAGTCCACGTCTTGCGTTTGACATCCTGCATCTCCCTCTCTCCCTTATTTCTCACCACCCTTAGCTGTGAAGCATAAATGGCAAAAACGCAGTGCTTTCAAAGGGGCTCGAGTTCATGTCTGACCATGACAGGACCACTATGGTTTTGTGTGTGTTGGCACTTAGCGCGGCGTCGCCGGGGTGTGTGTTGTGAACCGGCCATTTCAAGGAGAAAACGTGACTTTCTCCTCTGTTCACAGTGGGAATGTGACATTGACAAAGTGTTTGCACTGCCGCCTCCTTCTTACCAGCTCACAAGAGAGCACATGCCAGTGTCCTCTTAAGTGCCAACTGGTGGCTAGTCCTGTGTGTGTGTGTGTGTGTGTGTGTGTGTGTGTGTGTGTGTGTGTGTGTGTGTGTGTGTGTGTGTGTGTGTGTGTGTGTGTGTGTGTGTGTGTGTGTGTGTGTGTGTGTGTGTGTGTGTGTGTGTGTGTGCGCGCGCGCAAGCTCTGGCCAAAAGGTTTGTTTGGGCAAGTGTTGGCAGTGCTGGTCACTCTTCTATTCCCAGCTCCAGAGCCAGCATTATACAGTTCCCACGCATGTTACAGCTGATACCAACCCCCTTACACTCACACGCACACACACAAACAGAGCACACAGCCCATGCTAGATACACACAATCTATAATATTCACACTAACCACTGGTGCTGTGTGTAAACACAGAGGCCTGTTGACACTAAAATACAGCTTTCCAGATTACCCACCCTGAGTCAAGATGTTTGCTAGCCGGTAAAATATTAGCTTTGGATTGGCGGCTGTCATGAGCTTAGAGGACAGACAGTGTCAGGTGTGTATGTGTGTGTGAGAGAGATTGACAATAATCCTAAGTATTTGAAGTAATGGGTGTATAAGTATGTGCATTTGTGTTTGCGCATGTTTGTGTTTGTGGTGTGACCAGTTGATGGTTGTCATTAAATGGTCCCAGCACATAGACGGAGTCCGTCAGTGAGCCGGCGGGCCAGTCACGCAGGCTCCCTGTGGAATGGGTAACCTGAAACGAGGGTAGCCCCAGAAGGGAGAGTGGGTCTGGAGGGGGGAGCGAGGATGTGTGGAGTGCACGGAGAGGTGAGCCAACAGCTCAGCGTAGCCCAGAGCAGCTGTCTGTCACAGAGCAAATATGCAGTTACCACAGTCATACCTGCTCCAACTACCACTGTGCTTGAGACGCAGCTGCTGCAGCTGCGTCCTGCTGAGGGATACTGTTGGCGCTGAATGGGCTTGTAGACACAACTAATTCCCCCTCCGAGGTCAACAGAACCACCCTGAGGCCTTGTCCTCACGTATATGGCTTTGTTGCAAAACAAACATTTTCCTCCACGTTTCTCTCATTCACACGCAAACTGTTTCATATCACTAAAAAGGGAATTTAAAAAAAAACGCCTACTAAAATGCAGATTTTTCTAAACTTTGTTTTATGCGTCCACGTGGACAATCAAAACGGAGCGTTTGGAGAAACAGTGACATCATTTAATGAGCATGCGTGAAACAAAGGCTTTGTTTATGTTTGGTTAGCATCAGTGTGAGTTCTTTGTTAGCACGGCTAGGTCTACTTCCAGGTTTACATGTTTCCAGGGCGTTTCTTTTTAGGGAGTATGATCCGGCTTGACCCGATGTGATCTGATGTATTAGTTCTGATCTCAGAACAGCAGTCCCCTTTAGCCCCCTGTTTGGATGGATCCTTTAGATTTATGGGGAAGTGTGTGTGTGTGTGTGCGTGCGTGCGTGCGCGGACGAAACACGTGTGTTTGTCACATGACTGATAGCAGTGGTGTAAGCACCGTATCAGGCTGATGATATGAAGCTGGAACATGTTTATCAGTGTAGCAGTTTGAACACACACACGCACGCACGCACGCACGCACGCATGCACGCACAGCAGATTAGAACCAACAGTAGCAATATTCCACCACCCTCCACTTATCTAGCTCTGTGTATACCTTAAAAAACGGCCTGTATTTTGTGTTTTTTGAGGTGTGTGTTTGCAGGGATGTGGTTTTGATACCACCCACATCAATTTTGGGCATAACAACCACTGGTGGGGCCGATTACGCCGTCATAATAATATACCTTCAACATGATATTGGCATAAACCTTGGGCAGTTTGTTGACGGTGGTTCTTTTTGTCTGTTCAGAGACGAGGGGCCATCTCCTACGACAGCTCTGACCAGACGGCGCTGTACATCCGCATGCTAGGTAAGTGTTTCCCCGCTCCCCATGCACACACACGTGGATTTTCAGTAAACACACACAAACACACGTTTCCCCAGCCATGACTGTGTTTATTTCTTAATACTCAATGGCTTAAAGCAGTGAGATGGGAAATGGATGGATCGGAAACAGAGGGAGGCATGTGGAGATTACGAAGACGGGGACGCACGAGAGTGCATGTCCACTCAATCCCTGGCCTTTTTGTAATCTCTCAATCAGAATAGATTTAGGTTGTGTGTTATCTGTCATGTTGAGTGTCTTTGAAGCCTCATCAGGTTTGCCTCCCTAAACAGACTAAGGCTTCATTGGTTGAGTGTGGTTTGCGTGTTTATGTATCTGTGTCTGTGTGTGCATGCTTTGTGTGCGTGTGTCCATTTGCCCAGTGCTGCCGTCAGCGACCCTAAACAGGATAAGCAGTTTAGAAAATGGATGAGAGGATGGAGGGCTCACGGCTCTGCCAGGCGGATGGAGTCAAATGCATCTAGGAAGCAGCCAGATCAGCCATGGCTTTCTAATCAATAAGGTTATTGGGGATAATGGCGTGATTAGAGCCTGGGTGTACCCCTGACATCACTCTACCGCACACAGATGTGCCTTCGCATGCAACTTTTGCCACCTCAGTTCATAGATCTAGTGGTGTTCGGCTGGCAGGGAGCAGGAAAGACTTAGTTTTTGCGTCACTGTTATTCTGTAAGTGTCTTTCATAGATGTTAGATCGCTGCTGTGAAGCATCTTGAGGTTAACAGCAGGGGCAGTTCAGGGCTTACTGAATGTCCTGTTTACTGTAGCTTTCACATCATATTGCTATACTTTGCTTCTCTCCATCTTGATAATGCCCACGAGTCAACTGCTGCCACGTGCTCCTCGACGCAGTAACAGCGATTTATTGAGCTGACTGAAGGAGCTTTAGCTTTTTAATCATTTTACTTGGCTAAGTATGATGGCAGTCTCATACGTCACCGGCATAAAGCATCTGTGTCTGTAGATTTTATATTAAATTGAGTGTGAGGAGAGGCACGCTAATGCAGACTGGTGTTTGCCTGGGCCAGGGTTCAGTCTGCCAAGTTAATGCTGATGTGCTTTCAAATAGCAGGACTCAGGGCTTTCGCCACATCAGTTATAATGACATGACCTACATCCACCCCAGAGCGCCAGCACTAATGCACCGCAGGGGAAACATGGACCCTGTGACTCTCAAAACACACTAATCACACGCACGCACACGCACGCACGCACACTCGTGCTGAGCCCCAGCACATGCATCTGCAGACGTGACGGATGTATATACATGTGGGCGCGCACACACACACACACAGACACAGCCGAGGAGTGCATGTACTTTATGTTGTGCATGTGAAATGCCTCTGATACGGTTTCTCTCTCCACATTCATACCAACGACAGCTTTTCAGAATAATGTTGAGCATCGTTGTGCCTTGATTTGTAATTCTTAGTTTTTGGTATTTTGATAGGAGCTTGTGTAGTATTCAAACAGCTGTTTGCAAGTAAGTAACATGCTGGTTGAGCAAACACACCTGTGTGACTGCTTTGATTGGAACTCGAATGCACATACGACACAGTCAGAAGTGCCATGCTGGAAACATACCATTGCACCGTTTAGCACCTTGATGAGTCCACTGCCACAGAGTCTTGCTGCATATAGATTGTTGCCTGGAACGACACACTAGCATTTTACTGCATCAGCGCCGTAGCACCATCCTGTCACTTCACTGTGCTCTCACTGCTCCTGACTGCAGGCCAGCCGCTGTCTGTTTGGTCCGAGTCTGGAGCCTGTTCCTCTGCCTGGCTCCTAAAAGCAGTCATAGATGGACTAAAGGTCACCCTCAGTGGCTCTGAGTACTAATAGTAGAGCAGACTGTCCTGACATGGCATTGCATGCTCAGCTGTCTGATTGACTTGTCTGTCCATTGAAGACTCCCATTTGGGACGTGGGAGTGTGTGTTTGTGCCCGCACATGGATAGTACACGCCAGTCAAATATTACTTACAAAATCACATCTTTTGCTCGTTTTAGTTGTGCTCAGGGTGCTAAAACGATGGGCCTCAACACATTCTGACAATAGAGAGGTGAAGTTTGGCTTCACTTTCGGTGCTGCATTTAAGTTCACATCCGCCACAGCTCCCATGAGGCTTTGACGGTGGTTTTCTGGCTAAAACTCAAGGGAGTTATCACTGTTGAATCTAAACTTAGCTTAGCTTTGTAAGGACGAGAAAATGTATTCATATGCCACTTTTTTTCCCACATTAAAAGTGATAATAGATGGCAGTGTTTCGGCTTTCTTGGTCTCTTTGCACTCATTTGCGATTGTATTTGTTCATCGCCCTGTGGTGAAGCCCATCCCCTTGGCACCTGCACAAGAGAAATTCAAGTATGTAACTGAAAACATGTGTAAATACTGCTCCGGCTAGCGCACTCAGACACCTTTTCAAGCGGCATGAATCTTGAGGAAATAAGTGCTGATTTCTTCTAGGAGATGTGAGAGTGAGAAGTCAGGTTGGATTTGAACCGGAACGAAGGAGCTCCCACCCGTACCTGTGCATCGACTTCCGAACTCTTCACAGTGAGTGTTCATTTAGTTTCCAAGCTTTGTGAGTGAGCATGATAGACAAACCGCGTTCAAACCTCTTTCAGAAAACATCAAACGGTTACAAAGAAGCAGTGTATGTGTTTGTGTGTGTGTTGACATTTTGACCCAAAAGTAATCCTACCTCATGCTGACGTGTTTCCGGATTGCAGCTTGGGTTTATTCAGACACGGTGCTTTTGTGTGCGTGAGAGTGTGTGTGTGTGTGTGTGTGTGTGTGTGTGTGTATGTGAGACCACTGACAAAGCATGTCTGCTGTGTGATCCCAGACGAAAGGCTTATGAGTGGGCGGCTGTGTCAGCAGCGACTGTTTGTATATCTCTGTGTTGGTGTCAGATCCCCACCGAGTTTGTGCAACCCAAATGGTTCTCCGAGCCTAATGAGCATGCAAAATAAACATGAACCAGCAGCATTGTTGCATATTTTACATATTTAATACATATGTTAACAATGTGTGTGTGTGTGTGTGTGTGTGTGTGTGTGTGTGTGTGTGTGTGTGTGTGTGTGTGTGTGTGTGTGCAGCGCGGCTGAGCTGTGGGTCCACGTCAGCGAGCTCTGCTCCTGAGAGGAGGGTCCACAGGCTGCTCAGCTTCCAGAGGTACCTGCACTCATCCCGTCTGCTGCGGGGAGTCCCCCAGCAGATCCCCCTCCACATCCTGGATGAAGACTACACTGGACAGGCCAGAGTATGACACCCACCTTTCCTATAAGGAAGCCATCGCAGAGCGCGAGTCGCTTTGTTCAGACTTTGCTAATTCTGTGCTTCTGTTTTCCCCCTCTTTCAGTGCATGCTGGAAAAAGTCGGGAACTGGAATTTTGACATTTTCCTCTTCGACAGGTTGACAAACGGTTGGTAAAATATGATCTGAGGTTGTTTAAACAGTCATGATTAGAGCAGAAGTGATGCAGTGCTCGAGCATGAATCCAGCCTTAGATTCAATGTGTTAGTAGTGGTGCCATCTATTGGATGCCGGCCGACACCGAGGATTTACTGTGTGAAGATTAACTCTATAACTGAATTTTATTTTGCAAAGGGGGAAAACTCCATCTTCATGCAATTTTGGGTCCGTTTTGTTGCCATTTGCTTGTTGAAGGGGGGCACAACACTATATGATTACAGCTGAGCAACCGCAGCTCCATGGACTCTCGTATAGTGAGCATATTCAAATGAATACATATTTCTGAGCCTGCAGAAGCCTAAGTAGATAAGATGTGTGCTCCAGCCACAAGATAGGCTGTATTATGACTAAGGGGCATGACTCAGACCACTGACCAGAAGGAAGCACGTTCTAATTATTATAAAAGAACAATTATTATCTGCTCATCTCTCATCGTTGTCTTCTTCAGGGAACAGCCTGATCACCCTGACCTTCCACCTGCTCAACCAGTATGGCCTGGTGGAGCTCTTCCAGCTGGACATGGTCAGACTCTGGAGGTTCCTGGTCATGGTCCAGGAGGACTACCACAGCGACAACCCCTACCACAACGCAGTCCACGCTGCAGATGTCACACAGGCCATGTACTGCTACATGCGGGAACCCATGGTGAGACATGCAAACAGGACATTTTGGGTCTTTTTGGGCTTGAGAAACTGCCATTACTTCAAGTCTTTGTTAGCCAAAAGTGTCAGTATCAAGTTTCCAGATCTGAAAGAGTATTTTTATTTTTCTGGTGAGCCATTCTAATCTTTGTGCCGTTGCCTTGTTGCGAGTGCAGCTTGCCAAGTCTCTGACCTCCTGTGACATCCTACTGGGACTCCTAGCAGCCGCCACACATGACCTGGACCATCCTGGGGTCAACCAGCCTTTCCTCATCAAGACTGACCACTATCTCTCTACACTCTATAGGGTAAAACCACATTACAGTTGCTCTCGCTGCCTGCCGGCTCCTACTTATAGCTGTATACTGTAGTGGAAGGCACCCTATGATTTATTAAATGAATGCGTCTGCGCACATTTTTCCTTTTTAATTTGCAGAATACCTCAGTTCTGGAAAACCACCACTGGAAGTCGGCAGTGGGCCTGCTCAGAGAGACTGGGCTGTTCTCCCATCTGCCTGCTGAGGACAGGTCAGTCTGACACTGCGGTGCGCTAAGTGCACCGTGAAAACTGCCGCACACAACATTAGATGGCACCGACTGGAAGGCTCTACATGTTACTGTATTTAAGACTTCTCCGCTTACTTTCATAGACAAAGTGCCGTCAGATGCCACAGTCAGGGCTCAACAGTCTGATCACTGTGTCTTTCTGACCCCTTAGCCTGAACATGGAGAGGGAGTTGGGCTCCTTAATCCTGGCCACGGACATCAGCAGACAGAACGAGTACCTGTCTAAGTTCCGCATGCACCTGGACCAGGAGAACCTGTGCTTGAGCAACGCCAGCCACCGTCACTTCATCCTGCAGGTCGGCTACCTCCTCTCTCTCTCTCTTTCTCACACACACACACACAACTTTGGCATCTCAGGAGAAACTGCGAGGTCTTATTTTTTTGATTCCCACTCTGCACAGATGGCTCTGAAGTGTGCGGACATCTGCAACCCCTGCAGACCCTGGGAGCTGAGCAAACAGTGGAGTGAGAAAGTGACCGAGGAGTTCTTCCAACAAGGTTATCTTTTTTTTTTTTTTTTTTTTTTTCCTGCTGCCTGCTGTTATATTGTTTGTCGTTCTTTTCAGTTATTTATCCTGCTTTTTGTTGCAGTCCATTGCAGTTCTTTCCTTTGTTCTCTCCGTGTTTGTTCTCTGTAACCAATTCATTCTGTAACAGTAGAACATACAGTATTACGCCACATAAGAGCTCATGTATTAAAGCTATTTTCCTGTGCTCTTTTAGGAGATATTGAGAAGAAGCACAAACTTGAAGTCAGCCCACTGTGTGACAGAGACTCCAACACAGTTGGAAACATTCAAATAGGTGAGAAGCTGTGTTGTATATTTGTTTTATTTAGCTCTCACTTCCAGCTTGTTTCTAATCTTTGGCCTCATGTGCGTCTGCTGCCTCTTCTCCCCTTCAGGCTTCATGACGTACGTGGCGGAACCGCTGTTTGCGGAGTGGGCCCGTTTCTCTGACACTCGTCTGTCCCAGACCATGCTGGGCCACATGGGGCTGAACAAGGCCAGCTGGGGCGGCCTACAGCAGGAACAAACCTCCCTCTCCGAGGAGGCGGAGCCCAGCACAGCCGGCACCGACACAGAAGACGCCGCCGCCCAAAGGGATGGCAACACCGCCACAACCGCAGGAGGAACCAGCTCCAAAGAAATACCTCAGGGAAGCAGAGAATCCTGACACTCCTTGTGTGCCCTTTCACCTCAACCTCCTGACCCCTGACCCCGGCCTCAGGGCCTCACCACACACTGGGGGCCGCTGCCCCACCTGATCCCAACACCTTGTTTATTATGTTTTGTTACTTTTGCCTCCCATCTTGATAAACCACTGATTTTATTTAATTTATTTAATTTTTAATTCCTCTTTTTTGGCATAGAGCAATACATAGATACCTCATTTGGCTACTGCTGTATTTTCTTTTATTTGCTTTGTTTTATTTATTTGTCCACTGTAGTTTTGGCATTACTGACTGAACACACCACTTTTTGTGTTGGTGAACTTTAAGGGGAAAACAGTATAAGAACTGAAGAAGACATTTTTTTTTCTGGTGTTTTGAAGTGCCATTTGAAAACAAAGATTTGAAGAATGATCTGAACTGAATCGACTGAGACAACTGGAGTATTCAGACACGAGACCCTCCTCAGACTTTAAAGTAAAGCCGTGTTGCATTTGTATTGAAGATTCTTCCTCATGTAAAAATGAAAAAAACAAAAAAAAAACAAAAAAATGTGACAAGCCCAGTCCTTTTGCTGCCTCTACGAAGACTGTTTACGCATTTCCTTGTTTGTTGTTTCCTTCCCTTGAACTGAAGTGAATCATGTCGGCTCCACGGTTTGCCTTTGAAGCACAGATGTGAAGAACCACTCGTTTGAACTGTCATCCCACTGTTGAAGCCATGAGCAGAACCTTATTCAAACACACCAGATGCCATAAGTAACTCCACCTGTGCTACAACGTGTTCTTGCACTCCCAAATGACGATCTGCGGCGGTATTGTAGAAATTAGTCCTTTTCTGGCGACGTTTCCGACTCTTCCAGTGCTGGCTGAACTCGGGGTAGCTTCCCTCCCGGACTGGAGATCAGTTACTCACTGCACATGCATCTCACCTGGAACTCCACTCCACGCAACTCGACTTGCTCAGGGTTTTGCCAGTCTCTTATCAAGATGGAGAGGGGGAGGAGGTGGCTGCGGGCGATGCATGGTTGTTGTTTTGTTTTTTTTCCTGGCCAGGATCTACTGAAGGAGACTCTCCCTCTCTGCAGAATGTCTCTCAGCCACATGCAACCTAAAGGACTGCTCGATTGATGCCTTATAACTATGCACAAACTATGCTAAGTGACCAAACCAGCTCCTGTTCCCATCAAGTGCATGGCGTGCTTGTCTTTGAATGCACTGTCCGATCCCTTTGCCTTTCTGTTGTGAGGAACAACTCCAGCTGTCCTTTTTTTTGTACGGAAACAAAATGGTCGAGTGACTTTGAACATTCCATTTCTTTGTGTTTGGTTTGTCTACTTTGATTCTGTATAGTGGCACAAATTGTGTTTGTGTTTAAACATTTTGAAAGATAACAGGTGCTTTTCTTACTTTAGCTGATTTGTATTTTGCTGTAAGTGCTGTAAGACTGTTGATAAAACTGTTTACAATTTGTTGCGACAGCCATTTTTGGGAAGACTTAAGTGTCGAGCCAGATTTTGTAAAGGCTTTGCTGTATTGACCTTTTTGATACATGCCTGTTGCAGTTACGATTTGAATAATAAAACCTGTTGTTGATAAATGTTTCGGACTTTCACACGGTTAAAGCATGTCGTGAATCATGTGGGGAAACTTCTTCTTTGACCGACCCTAACTATTCAGGAAGGCAGGCCACTTTCATTATGACCGACCATGACCGACCAGTGACACCAGTGCAACTCAGGTAGACCATAAACTTTTATTTATAGATTTGGCAATTCAAGTTGGTTTTTATGGAAGACAGCTTTTCTTCAAAATCTTGAATAATAACTTTAAATCACTCAATTACTACCAGCCAACACTCTCATTTCACCTTCCCGGTATGAAAAGATAACACTCGTAGAGTTGTCTTGAAGCAGCAACTTCACTGGCACGGTGAACAGAACTGGAAACAATATCAAATCAGTCACTTTGAACAAGCAGTAGCTAAAACTACAAATAACCCCGGGTGTCAGTGTGATCTGTGACACAAAACGAGGCATGAAAATGTGATTACTGGCACAAAAGCATGCCTCCGGGATACTGATAAGAGTGGGTGCCTTAGGACCCATGACTAAAGTATGTTGTGAATGCAGAGTTAACTTTAACAATGCTGTATTTCTTTAGTGATTATGTTAACCGTGAGCCTTAAGTTCTGAGAGGGTGTTTGGAGATAAGGGGCAAATCGTATCAACAGGAACTGATAAAGCAACAAAAGACCACACACGTACCTGTACCGTCAATAACCTCCAAATACGAACTTGGCTGAACAGGTACAGCGTCTGTTTGCCTCACTAATTACACATAGAAAAGCAAAAGGGGTGTGGAAAGGTAATATTTGGCAGTAAAAGGCAGAATCTTGCAGAGCGTCACCGCCGTATCTTTGGCTCTTGGACACAGATCGAAGTAAAGAGGTAAATAATTTCAACTAAAACTGGGATTCATATATCTGAACCAGCAAAAGATAAAAAGCCCCGGAAAGGCTGGCAATGGAACGAAAATGACACAGGTTCAACAGAGAAAGGACAAAACTGTTTAAAAACCACCTGGAATTAATAACGGACAAATCTACAGCATAATTACCTGTGTTAAAATCTTCATTATCTACTTAAACCACAACATAAATAGAAGGATCCCAATCATAAATTACTCTACAGGTCATCATACAAATACAAACAATGCAGCACAATATTCCTCAAGTAAGAAAGTGCTCCCTTTCCTCTGCGGTAGAAGAACTCTTCGGCTTTCAGAGACCCCTTAAAAACTGGAATGACCGACTATGTTATGTGCAACGTGTTTAAGAAAAGCCTAAGTAGTGACTGAACCATAAAACCAATAACAATTAATTAGTCTGTAGTGTTGCTCAAACATGCACTCTGGCTTCTGACACAGAAATTTAGACTATTCAACACAAAAACAAAGACAAAAGTTAAACAAAAAACTAAAAAAAAAATCATGTTCGTAAGACAGAACGCTAATATCATAATTTATAAAAGTGCAAAAACGGATCAAGGTGATCATCGGATGCAACACTATGAGATGGCTGATACTTGCAGCAGACTGTCTTCTCGTTGACAGAATCCCTCGTCCGTCCACAGAAACAGCTGCTGTTTAAAGGTTGATAAGGCACTTCAAAGTGTCCACGGTACATCTGGATTCACAGTCACCTGTTCAGAGCAACTTCCTCTTTCCAGTTTGTTTCAACATGTGCTGTCCAAACTGTCAAAAAAGAGAAGACAGAATAAAGCACATGACACTCCAGAAGGTCCTTAACAAGATCACCAAAACGACAAAAGAGCATCTGAAAATGAAAAACAGTGAAAACAGTCACATGTCTCACCAAAGGGGTTTCTGTTTGAGGTTTCACGTCGCGGACGGGGAGTTTGAAATCCTCCTTGTCCTCTTGTTCACTGTTGTGTCGATAACGGTGGGCAAACTTGCGTTTCAGGGCCTCGGCGATGAGAGCTGCAGCGTCTGCCGGCTCACTGGACTTCGCTTTGGCGTCGACTTCCGCTGGACGACTGCGAAGCACACAGCAAACAAGAGCAATAACAATTGGTGATCACGATTATTTGTGCGATACAAACACGTCTTCCTAAGTCGAGCGGCTGCTCAGGAGTCGACACGTGTTGGTCTGAATGTGCGATCAGATCTGTGGTTATGGTGAACTGTAACACATAACTGCACACATGCAAGACCAAAAGCACTACTGATAGCCTGTCTGTTAACTTCCAAAAACACTTTAGTGTATTTTCATTGGTAGAGGATTACCTTTTGACTGATCGCAGCTTGACTTTGCTCATGTCTTTCAGGACATCGAGCATGTTGGGGATTTCTGCTGGCTTTGAGTCCAAAACTGTCTGGCTGTCTGTCTTCTTCCCTCTGCGCTCCTTAATCAAGTCAATGGCAGAAAATGTCCGCTGGAGAGATGGGGGTGGTGGAAGAGGAGGAGGAGGAGGAGGTGGTGGTGGGGGAGGGGGAGGCAGGGAACCAGAGGGTGGAGGGGGAGCTGTCCCTGTGGTAGCAGCTGAGGTGAAAATAAAGCAGAGAAAAAGCTTGAAGCTGTCTAACATGTAGAATTCTTCTGCCATCTAGAGGAAAATGTATGTTACTACAGTGGAGCAAATACAGGAAAACAAATCACTGAGTATTCCTACCACACACACGCACGCACGCACGCATGCACGCACGCACAGAGGCAGGTTGTGTTTTCGAAGGTTGTGTGAGATACCTGGCTGTGCGCTCTTTTCCTGAGCCAGTACGATTTGTGCTATCTGAGCTCTGAGTTTGGCGAGTTCTGTCTCCAGTGCACTGATCTTCTGAATGGCCTCATCGTTGGCGGCTGTCGGCCCCTGGGGGTCCGGGGTCCCCTCATGCAGGCTTGGCAGTGACCTCTGGCGGGTTAAGGGTTTTCTCTGAGGTTGAGGCTGGCGGGCTCGAAACACGAGCCCCGGTGCGACCCCTGATCTGTTTCAGAAAGATAAATCAAAGAGACAACTCACATGAAACTGCAATCTCTACACAATGCTAGCCAATAATCACCACCAAGCCCTCACCTGGGTCTGCCAAAGATGTCTTCCTCGTCATCCTCATCCTTGTCGATCCAGGCGACATCAGCCAGAGAGGCCACCAAACCGTTCTGCCTTCTGGCGCCAATCAGGACACCAGCGTCCTCAGTGTACGGATAAAGCTGTCAGAGAGAGAACAGCCATATTTAATGTTTAGACAAGGAAAATCACGCCAGAAAGCAGCACACCCCAGGACACATTACAACACTGCATTTCAACAACTCATTAAAGGAAGTAATTATGTAAAAATGAAGGAATAAGGGCAGTTTGAAGGGGGAGGTTAGGAGGGGATCTATATGCTGTTAATGAAAGGTTCAGGTAGCTCAGCAGGTCTTAAATCAGCTGAAGGTTGTTGAAGGTTGCTGAACGAACTGACCTAAAGCAGACATACTGCATTCCTCATAGCTAGGGAGGGTAACTGGAGACAGAAGAGAAGAAGAGAAGAGAAAGCACAGTGTTGAAGGAGACAGAAAAGTCAAGAAAAGCAATTCAGTTTTCTGAAATTACACGCAACTGAACGGTCTTAAAGGTAGATTTGTTAAGAAACTCCTGAACACAGTCAGCACTCTGATAAGAAAATCTCTCTGTTATAATGACTTCTTCCACTGTTTATGGTTCATAAATGTAAACAGTCAGACAAGCGAAGGTAAACAAAAGTTGAAGGTGGTGTGTGATTTGTCGTCACGTGGCTGTGCCTCCCGGCAGAGAGGGAGACGGGAAGAAGGGCAGAAGAGGAGACAGGGCTAGATCACATGTGACAAATTCAAACAACATGAAATCACAAGAGGGACAACCTGCCACCATCTTAAAATCTAAACTATACATACTACATATTTAAAGAATGATGGGTCGATCTGTTAAATGACACAACACTATAAAAAAAGATGATCTGGTGCCCTCCCCTCACCTGAAAATGAACCCTGGGGCAGGGGTTAAGAGGAAGACTCGTAGCTATTCTCCTCACAATACTTCTTGAGGACCCATAGGGCTTGGCTGATCCAAAAGCCTGCAAAACAAAAGATGATTTCAAATTACGTCAAATTCTGTCATTTGCATGTAACCTAACCTAACACAAGCTGCATTCTGCACAAACACCAGCAGATTTCACCAGAAACTTCTCAGATCTTGCAACTGAGAGACCGTAACAAAAGGATTTCGGAGGAGAGCCAGATAACAGCACAATAGTCTGTCTAAGACTGCGAAACGTTTGGAAATAGTACGTTTAGCAGACACTTATTTCGTCAGATATCAACGTGCACTTTCACATACCAGGTCCATTTCCATCCGTGCATGGTCTCTACTCATTTCTCTCTATGTTTTTCACAAGGGCGGACAGGTGCATACCCCAAGGCCAAGGGCATCATCACCAAATGGTCATCTGGAAGAAACACACAAGCAAGAAATTCAGGTTGAATAACATAACTTTAAAAGCAACAATGACTTCTGCAGGAGCTTCAGCCTCTACAATGCACACCTGAGTTAAGACGCTCCAGTCCACTACTATGACAAAACATACTGTATCAGCCTCTGGTGGTCCTGGCCAAATTTAGCTTTGAAAAAGGATGTAGCTCTCGGTCATTGTTGCCAATCGGGATGTAGAATTCCTGCATCCATTTTCTCAACAAGTCGGACATGCAACACAACTGTCAAGTAGCTAGCAACAACGTAAATATGGGAGGATGCTCAGCACATATTAGATACGTAGTGTTAGCTAAAAATGCTAAACAAGGTATCACAGTCAGATATGTCGCTTATTAACTTTAGAGTTATCATCGGCAGCTGAAGTTGCCATTTGTGTTGTTTGTTTTTCGATTTTTAACGACTTTATTGCTGTAACACTGTAGTTTATCACTGAGATTAATGAAGAAGATGGTTTATGTTTCTCGTGTAAGTGTTATTATTATCTGTCTATCCTTGCAACAGCACGATAATCATGAGACCAAACGCTTTAAAATACTGGTTTTAAGAGTTTAGAATTTAAGGAAACTAAGAAACGTGTAAACGTGAGCAAGTCGCACTTTTGTGAGTGAAGTTAATTTAACTGATGTCAAGCGTCAGACAGGTTAGTGGTTAGCTAAGCTAGCTAAATTTAATGGGTGACTCTTAACTTTAGCGGGCAGAACGGCTAACTGATGCTAACAGCGATAGCCGTCTAGCTAACGCCAGCCAACTTAGCCGCTGACCAAATCTATTAGGATGTGCCAAAGAAGGTTACAGTTCTGGTTAACATTACCCTTAAAGTTTGACACCCGACCACATGTAAACGTTATATTCATGGATCGGTTGTGTGTGACGTTAAAATAAACTTACCTAGAATGACGTTCGCCTGCAACTTTGTAATTTTTTCCAACTTGTCTTCTGACGGATACCTTCAGGAGGAGGTGAGTGGGAAGACTCATGGAATACGTTTTGAGCCAATTGGATTACAGGGATTATAATAGGTAGGTTGTGACTATGGAATGTCACCATTGGCTATTTTTAGTGATTGACAGACAAAATCACCAATTATATGTGAATTCTGACCAAAAACTGTCTGATGATTGGGTTTCAATAAGTCAATCAAAATATTGTGTCCAATCATATGCCAGGATTTGTGTGTACGTTCGTTATTATTTCCTAAATTCCCCGGCAGGGCTGTGACCGGCTGATACTGTTGGGATCTTGTGGTGAAATCGGGATGTCCTGATTACCAAAACAAATGTACCCGTTGATGTGCCACAAAACCCAAACACTGTGCACAGCTGCTAGCTAGCTAAAGAGCCATAGTAAAGAAAGAAACAACGGCCTAGCGGTAGTGAAATTGTTTGTTACAGTTGTTTTAAAGGTGGCTTTGGGAACTCAGCCGTCTCTTGTTTGATTCTTGTTTGTGCATCTGTTGCAACTGAAGTCAGCTGGGGTTTCTCATGATTTTTCTGAAAACTGTCAAGAAGGTATGCTTTAATTGTCAAGTAACGTTAGCTAGCTTAGCTTAGCTACTGAATCGCCTCTGTACCACAGGGCGTGATTTGAGGTGAGGTTGGGGGTCGTAGGAAGTGTCTTTGGCAAAAACAACTATTCGTATTATGTCTTACGTAAATTACTTGATTATGTTAGCGGCAAATGATATGATTAATCGGCATGCTTTTAAAATTTGCCCTCCAAAGCATGCTAAGATATTTTTTCTTTCACGTGATAACTACAGTGTTATCAGTGCATGTCAGTAAAATCAGTAACTTTATAAGAGTCAGTCATCAGCATCACGCTTTCAAAGATTACTGCTGATATAAAACCCCAGACATTTCGGCATATCAGTAAAATGTGATCTAGGCAATGGGATTGTTATAAAAGTTTAACAGTGCATGCCAATAACGCATAATATTGCAAGGTAAGACATTATTCTGCACCGAGGTGGCAAAGAAAGCTGAAATAGCTTTTGAAGTTTTTTGTTTTACACAAGAAACGTATTTGTGTTCGTGTTGCAAGATTGGTTGATTAATTGATTAGTTGACGTACAGAAAATTATTAGGCAACAATGTTTGACAATCATGTCACTTACAAAACTAAAGGGCAAACACTCACTAGGATATCTTTGGGCTTTTTACTGGTGGTGACCAAAAAAAATAAGCTATTTGATTGTTGTCACCTTCAGGCCTGCAACTAACAATTATTTTCACTGTTGATTAAGCTTTTGATTCTTTTTTAAGTTAATCAATTAATTGTTTGGTCTAGAAAATGTCAGAAAATGGTGAAAAATATCCTCAAATGTATTGTTTTGTCCACAGCCCAAAGATATTCAGTTTACAGTCATGGTTTTTTCTAGAAAACTTGCTCAAACAGATTAATCAATTTTCAAAATAGTTGGCGATCAGTGTAATGGTTCTTAAGATAGACATTCGTTATGTTATTCTTTCAGTAGAACGAAGAGGTTGGTTTGATGTGTGTGAGGTCCAGACTAGAGGCACCATGAGTGCGGAGATGGATGCACTGACTGTGGTGAACCAGCTGCGAGATCTTGCTGCGGACCCCCTGAACCGGAGAGCCATTGTAGAAGACCAAGGCTGTCTGCCAGGTCTCATCCTTTTCCTGGACCACCCCAACCCACAGGTCGTCTACTCTGCACTTTTGGTAAGCAGCATCCGGTTATTTATATTTTCTTCGTGCGTTCACATACATGAGCGTTCACATCGCAGATAGTTCATGTTGCGTTAAGTAAAACAATAAGTTTGAACTCACACGGCTGATCATTCAGTACCACCACAGAAAGAGATGAATTGATTGTTCACATTCTAGATGAAATATTTCCAGCAGCTGTTTAGATTAAATCAGTCCTGGTTGAACAATCAGTTGAGTTCCCTACACAATTCCTACAGTGTTGTGTCCCCCCCTGCTGTCCAGCGATGTCAGAGCAGGTTTCAGTGACGCTCTAAAGGCCTTTTCTCCCACCACTGTGTCCCAGTTACCATTGCAAGCTGACATTTCAACAGCCCTGTATTTAAAAACACTACGCTGGTGACATCTGCTGTCTGTTTCGTGATGTAAACACAATACTCAGTCTTGATATGACAACCTCTCCCAACTACGGCCACCCTTTTGCACAGCCATGACTTGCATTGTGAGTAAACATTTAAGTGGCTTTATGTAACAGTTGCTCCTTGACGGTAACCCGTGAAGTGTAAACAAGGGGTCAGTGCATGTGCGCTTATATTGGTTATGTAATATTTTACCATTGCACATGCTCGCCCAGTTTAAAAGCATACTCTCTCGCTCTCTCTTTCTCTTCTGATACCGCAAATGGTCCGTCAGCTTTTAGTGCTGGATAGATAACGGTTGCCCTTGTCCTTGCAGGCCGTGCGCTACCTGGCAGAATGTCGAGCCAACAGGGAGAAGATGAAGGCCGAGCTGGGCATGATGCTGAGTTTGCAGAATGTCATGCAGAAGCAAGTCCCTGTCATCACCACATCATGCACACGCACGCACGCACACACACACACACACACACACACACACACACACACACACACACACACACACACACACACACACACACACACACACACACACACATGCACACGCTCACTGTGCACTTTCTTTACGTAAAACCTTAACCCAGGATTTCTTTTGTTTTGCACGGACAATGTGTGCCACTCTGCAGATTTTCCAGGCAGCCCGACGTCCTTTCCATCTGCCATGTCAGGATGAATGTGATTAAAGTTGAATCAGGGAAGGGCAGTAAACAGTTAAACTGCTGCTTCGGCATGTCATAGATTTTAATGCATCTTGCCACCTCTCTACAGTTTCCTGATGGGTCCACTTGGATGTTTTTTTACTGATGTGAGCTTATATTTGCTCTTGTTTTGTTGTAGAGTCGGCGCGTTATTTTACAGAGGTGGCTCATTTTGCACGCGTGGTGTATTTTTAGCTTGTTGCTTGTTTTTAATCTTGTGTCATTTGTAGAAGATTTTCTAAAAGAGTGTGATGAACATGCTCTGTTCATCCATGTCGTGTCGTCGGCAGGTTTGGTTTGAGGAGGTGTCGTGCTCCAGATATCTGGTCTTAGCCGAGGGTCTGTGGCAGGTTTGCTAAGCGACTGCTGTTCATCATTAGCACCCTGATAGGAATAGACCTATGTTCAAGTGGCTGGCTGTAGCTTGCATGATTTTTGTTGCCCCCTTCTCACTTCTCTTCCTGCGGCAGAGCTCTTGCTCGCCCTGGAGTGAGCCAGTCACTTCAGCTAGTCAGGGGTGGCATCAACAAGAGCCCTGCAGTCACAGCAGCAGCTCTCCCTGACTTTGGGTAGAGGTCGATCATAGCTGGACAGAGTGGGAACACACGGCTGAGGGGGAAGCATAGTTGCACCAAACAGGTGTGAAGACCATTTTTGGTCCTTCGACACATTAAGATCTGGGGCTCGAGATGACGTTGGCTTTTTTTTTGCAATGCATAAAAGTGATGAATAGATAAAGAGTGTTTGGCTCGCCGGAAGGCTGACAGGCTTCCACAGAGCTGCAGCAGGAATATGTTGTACAGTGCCGGGGAGCACCAGAGGGCAGCCACGCCAGACAGCTGATGTCGTATGTGGTTACTATAGAGGGAGTGATGACTTGGTGACATATAAAGCAGTATAGCCTGCGGGAGGTTCTCAGGATCCCTCAGCAACTGCAACTGACCTCATGTGGCTTCTTCATGGAAAGCTGCTGCCCACTAAAATATTATGCTTTGCTATGGATTTTTTGCTAAGAGGGCAGTGAAAATGTGACTAAAGTGCAGAATAAGCTTAATAAGCATGAGTTTAAATGTGTGATGGACTGCAGCTTTGTCTTTTGTTGCACTAAATCCAGTCCAAGGACTACTGGGATGAACAGGTTGGATGGTGATGTGGTCGTGGCTCCCTGTGGCAGCGTCTCCAGCGTCACATTCAGGCCATATCCACTGGAGCTTACAAGAAAGAGAGCTTAATGAATATATTTCAAATTTAAGCCCGATTCACAGTTCTCCTCTCCCACAGAGGCGTACAAACATCATGATTCGCCTGCCTTTACGGGGCTATTTCTTTCTTGCCCCTAAGCAGAAATATCTTGGCCATTTAGGTTTCTGGCCTCTCCTGTCCGAGGCTGCCTGGAAGAGTGTGCACCGGGCTTGAACCTGGAGGATAATTGCTGGGGCGATGCTCTTTACAAAATTCATATTAGCTCATATTGTGCTTGAGCTGCTGTTCAGGATTAATTTTCCAAAGCTCGATTGTCCCAAATTTATCTTAATATCACACACAGCTGTGACAAATCCTGCAATCTTACCCATGTTTTCTATGGCTGGTCATTATTGTTTTGCTTTGGCAGAATTACGTCGATACTATATCACAATGCGTTAGATAACTATGAAGCTCTTGCTCCATAATTGCCATATTTGGGCTTGCAGCAGACTGGAATCGATGCGCCTCAAAGCAATTATATGATCTAGCTTTCACTTCCTTACTGGCAAGTCACCATCTTCTTCTTCTTCACTGTCTGTCTGTACTCTGTCATAAGTCTGCTAAAGCTCCCTCCAGCCCTCAGCGGCTCAGTGATATCATGTCCTTCCGGCAATCTTTTTAAACACTTTTCAACTCTCTGCAATCTCTATCTCCTGACTGACGGAAGCCCACCCCTCCCCCATTTTCTTTTTCATCCCCTTTCTTTTTTTTTCTCTTTTTTTTTTTGCTCATCTCTTGTTTTGATTTGTTTTGTTTCTTGTGGGCTTGAATTTTGAACAGTGGCACTCTTTTCTCTTCTCATGCGCCACATTTCAATCACGCCAACACAACAGATCATTTCACCTCTTTTCAGCTGAGTGGCACTGACCGCTTGTGTGCATATAAACCACATTTGATCAGTTAAACTACATAAGTAATTTTTTCTTTCGCAGTAATCGTCCTCTCTCCCCTTGTTTTTACTCTCTCCCGCCAAAGGAGTACATCGCCTGGGGAGACCAAACTGCTAGCCTCTGAGATCTATGAGATTTTGCAGTCGGCCGGTAAAGAAGAGGCCGAACAGGCCGAGGCGGCAGCTGCCTCCTGCAAGCGTAAAGCCCACTTCTTCCTGGGCTCCAACAACAAGAGGGCCAAAACTGTGGTGCTGCACATCGATGGACTGGATGACCCCGTAAGTGTTCACAGAGCGCATCCAGGACTCAACACGGCGCACTGGCACGCATCTATCATGCTCAGACGCACCAAATGTCTGTGGTTGCGCAAGAATCTCATTTTGGGGGCACGGTGCTCGCTGCTGTCATTATCGCAGTGTTGTCAGCGCAGCTTAGCGGCGTCTGTCTGGCACAGGATCGGGGGGTGGAGGGGTCAGGTTGTAAATGTCAGCCATTGAACAGCAGGACGTTGAGATTGAACCTGAATGCTGCACTGCAGGAAGCTTGCACCTAGCCAGATTACATTACAGCAGACAGACGGCCTCTGGTGGGCCGCATCGCTGTGGCAACACTGTGGCAGCTGGATACTGTACTCATGTATCCCTTAAGTTTCAAATAGATTCTTATGCCACACTTTAACTGATTGAACTGTAGCTGATCCTGCATCAGCCGCATTTCCAGCCTTGTTCTGCATCACTTACCTTCAGGCCACAATCATCTCTTAACTCGTGACGTGTCGGCCTTGTTGTTTCGCACATCTCCTCACGCCCTTCACCTCTTTCCTGTCTGCCGTCAGACTCGAAGGAGCCTTTGCGAGGAGGCGTTGCTGAAGATTCGGGGGGTCATCAGCTTCACCTTCCAGATGGCTGTCAAGAGGTGTGTGGTCAGGATCCGCTCTGACCTTAAAGCAGAGGTAAGTGTCACTGCGGATGCAGAAAATCGTCCAGGAATTTAGGGATATTTTTAATTTGAATATTTCAATTTCACCATCTGTCCAGTTTAAATTTATGGAATGAACAGTGCTTAGTAAGCACCTTCCTTGATTGATGACTAAGCAGAACACTGTTTCCACATGTCTCTATTGCTGTAATCCAGAAAATTTGATACACTTGATGTATTTTAGCTCAACATCCAACCTTTGAAACATCTGTAGGCTGGTGATTGATTGCTGCTCTGTTGCCTGTTACATTAAAAGTTTAGAGAACAAAAAGTTAGATATAAACTTTAACACTGATATTTAAAACTGGCAAGTAATTGTCTCGTTCTTTCAGAAATAGCTGGGTTTGCCTTGGATGAAAATCATACATACAATACTGGATCCAATTGGTTGGATTTCTGAAGATGTTTTTCCTCAAAAACTGCCCGATACAGGAAAGCCGGCTGATTTATCATCAGCCTCTGTCGGGAGCAGTGTTGTCATTGCTGTTGCTTGTGTGATAATCAGCAGCATTTATCATTTGTGTTTAATTGACCAAAAGAAATACAAAGGACAACAAATCTTTGCTTCTCACAGGCGTTGGGCACAGCAATCAACTCCACCAAAGTAATGACGGCTCAGCAGGTGGTGAAGACAGATGACGGAGGAGAGGTAAGGCCGGCTTGTGTGAGACCTCTAAGATCTCTATTGTTGATCCTAAACTGCTGTATGTAAGACTCATTTTGTCACCTAGAAGAAGTCAGCCGACAGATCGCTATGCTCACTGTACGTCGCGCGTATCTCTGCACAGGCACTGTAGCCGCCCTTGCCTGTGGCTGAGACTTATTCACACTGACATGATTAGCTAGTCACATCTCTGCCTCAGCCTGTGGGCTAGTTGCTTTTTGCCAAACACATGTCCAGTCCTAGTTGCACCATTTACAGCAGCAGATTCCCCGTTTGGAGCTCATGTCCAAACTGCATAGTGAAACAGCTAAATCTTAACAAAATCTGGGATTTTAAAGTTTGTTTTCCAATACTAGTAATAATATTATAATAATTTAATAGCTCTTGCTCAAATAATTGAAAATAAATGGTGATGGTTACACTAATAGTCATATATAATGTGGCCAGCAGGGGTCAGACCTGGCTCAGCCATGAAGTCTGACTCCAGATGATGATTTTTTTGCTCTGTAGTCAAACAGCTGTGTTTAATGTCAAACCGGGAATAAAGTAGTTGATTGGACAAATTGCACACAGCAAATAATTTTCTTGGCTGTTAATTTATTTCTTTGTTAAGTAATATTTCTCCTGTCTTTGTGCAGCTGATGGTGCCATTCCAGGAGGACTCGGCGGTGCTGGTAGAGGAGAACACAGACATCCCGGACTACCTGCCCGAGGAGGAGAGTCCATCCCAGGAGCAGGACAAGGCCGTCACACGCGTGGGCTCCATCACGGACGGCATGGGCTGGCTCAGCACGGCCGCCAACTTCCTGACGCGCTCCTTTTACTGGTGACCACTTCCTGTGTTTCCCTCTGTGCTCCCCGTTTTCTCTAAAGTACCATCCAGCTGCAGCCTTAGCATCTCTCAGCCTCGTCCCGGACTAAGCCCTGCCTCACGGCGCTACACTAGTCTAGACTTCCCCTCCGCAAAGCACACAGACCCCCGGCCACGCGTGTGCAACAAGTGCTGGACTGCCAAGTGGAACCTGCAATAACTTTAACTTGTGTATATATTGAGCTACGAATCCCACTACTGGCTGTCTGTGCACTACTATATACTAGCTGCATATGTATCTCACGAGACAGAGCGAGAGGACTTGAAATCAGCCAAAACCAAATAACATTCTAGAAATGTGTACCGCTGCGTTTACGGAGTTGGCGTGTGGCAGGCGTATTTAATTATCCTGAGGCTGATCTTGAATACGCAGAAAATTGGGAGTTCAATTTTTTTTTTTTTTTTTTTGCGCATGATTTTTTGTTGCTTTCCTCCTCGTGTCTACTCTCAACCATTCTTCTTTTACGACATATATTTTTCATATTTTTCATTCTTAAATTTCCTAATTAAGCAGATTTTTTTTTTCTTTGTTTTATTAGCATGCAATGAGTCTTTTGTGCCAATCTCGCCCCGATGCCTAGATCTGTGATTGTTGTGTGTGCCTTTTTGACAGTTTTACTTTAATATGATTTTTTTTCATCATTGGTTCAAACGAGTCGAGCGCTCCGAGCATGTCAGATGTCACGTTTGTGCTTCCCTGGCGGCCCTTAGCAGCTGCAGCCTGGCCTCTCCCAGCTTTTAGCCCACCGAGGGACGTCACTTCAGTAGACATGGTAAACTTAGACACCAGCAAGAGGCTGCAGCCCATTTAGCCACTGGCTCACATGCATTAGACTGTTGCATATTGAAAAAGCGAGTTGGCTGATACAACCGCGTTTAGTCGTTTCGGTCACAAACCAGGACTCCTCTGATGATGCTTCAGTGCAGGAAAAATCAAATGTGAGTTCTGCTGTGGCGGCGCATTGACTGACAGCTCCTTGTGTTATTTGCACAGACTTTAGGCTACCTCTGCTTTCTGTCTCGCATCAGCATCGTGCTCTCGTAGTTTTAGTAAAAACCGTAGATCCGCATGGAGAAGACAAACCTGTTAGCTGCCTGCTTCACCGTGTTACCTGAACTCCCACTGACATTTCTCACAGTATTGTAGCTCCCACCTGTTCAGTTCGATTTTTTCAGTTTAGCCAGCAGTGTCCTTAAAGCAGAGATCATGTTGGTGCGCTCTCACACACACACGCACACACACACTCACACATACAGAGGACTCACCAGTGCTGTCATATGAGCAGTAGTGGTATACTGGAACAAAGGTGTGGTTATAAATATTTTGTAAATGGTGCCTGATTCCCTAAAATCTCAGATGTTACATGTGAAGGAAAAATTGTGCTCTGCTTTTGTAATACTGATTTGCATTTTTAACGCCACAAAATAGCACGAGAGGTTGTAGCAGCTAATGCTAACGCTCGTAGCGAGTTTTCTTCAGCCCTTACAACCCCATGACTCACACCAGGTTTCTGTATGATCTCCTCTGACTCGTGTGAGTGTCGTTAGCAATTATTACATACAATGCTGAGCAGGCGACTTATATTGTTCTGATGGTGCGGAGACGTCACTCTTGGTTGAGGTCAAACAGATAGAGGAATGGCACTGAATGACCTGGATAATCTGAACTGATGGTGGCTCTTCTCTGGAAAAGCAATAATAATTTTTTGCATTAAATGTAGTGGTTATAAATCGCCATCATCCTTCAATATAATGTTTTTGAATAAAAAGCATTAGCTGAAAGTTACGATCGTCATCAGTATTAAAAACTCTTCTTTATTTGTCCATTTTGCACAGATTTAATCTCTTAAATTGCGTCATCGAGTTTCATTTTTAATATTTGGTGTCTCAGCTCATACTGCAAAGAAATACTTGAACATCGTTTCTTAGAACTGTCCTTATGTGTTGACAAACGTGTGAATTTCCCTTAACAGTTAGATTAATCACATCTGTAAGGCTGACAAAAAAACACTCAACAATGTAACTTTAAGTGTACAGACTTCATGCGTCTGTCATCAAATGTAATATAATGTAATGCAGATCATAAAATTGTAGATTCCCGTACACTGTTAATGCAAATGATGATAAACTTAAGAATCTAAATTTGTCTGGTGTTTTCATTTCTGAATCTTTCTGGCTGGTTATGCTGAATATGAGATGGTCTTGACCTATCATTTCCCAACATTATACTCTCATGATGCACTTCGTGGCATGTGCAGTGGTCACACCAGCGCTCCAGACCTTACTTTGTCAGATCAAATTGCTGAAGGCAGCAGCCATTCTTAGCATAGAGAGGGGAGAAATTCAGTTTTCTTTACTGGTGCATAAGTGAGGTGCCCCAGGGCAATCCAGTGGCCTGCCCACCACCTCCCCCAGCTTCGGTGCTGGTAGGCAGGCAGAAGCAGCAGCCAACCCCAGCTGGAGGCCCTGGAGCCACTGCTGATGCTGCTGCTGCTGAGCCTCCAATGAAACACGGTGCCAAGCTGGAGGGGAGGCCTTCACTGCCCTGCTGCATCATCTGGACGGAAGGTGGCTAGAGAAGCACTCTTAACGACAATTTAGAAATTTTTAATCTGCTCTGGCCACTTTAAATGAAGCATTTGTTTATACTGAAACATCCTCTGAGAATATTTTTGCACATAAATTCTGCAAAGTAAAGCGCAAAAGAGAACTCGAGTAAACTAAGCAAGGAAGAGTTTGAAGTCGGGTCTTTACTCAAATGGATGAAACTGTGGTTTGAATTCAGTGCACTGATCAATGTGAAGTAGACGAGAGTAGTTTGTTCATTAGAGCTGCATAAACAGCAAGCAGCGCAATATTTTTTTCACCTGGAGGACTTTTCAGTAGCAGCTCTGGAGCTTTCTGATCATATCACGTGATTTTCATCAGTGTGTGGAGATGTGGTCTGGTCGTCAGGGAGTTTAAGATGCTCAAACTTTCTTTTTTTCCGAGGACTCAGAGGCCTAGAAGTTCAAATCTCACATTTTGTCTCATGCATTTAAAAACTCTGTGGCACTCTGTGTCAAAAGGCTTCCAGCTGCGCGTGTGTACAATAGATAATGTTACCAAAATCTAAAACTTACTCCCATGTGTCCATTACAGCATCACACACAGCGCGTATAAATAGCAGCCAATGCACAGCGACCGGCTTATGCACATGGGTGTGTGATTTGCAGATGAATATTTCTCTCTTATCACCACTAGAGAGAGACAGTAAGCCTGACAAGGACAACAAATTGTGGGGTCCAGAGTATAATCTGAAAACATCCGATGAAAACACTTTGTTTGTAATTAGATGACCTAAGATTCCCAATGCCCACGGAGAGCCGTGCTGAAACCGCATTTCCATCTGGTCAGTTTGAACACGAGCAAGAGTCATCATAACCGTTAACACCGCGACCATTAACATGCTTTGCTCCCCTCAGACTGTAATATCTATAGACTAATGCAGCCATAAGGTTGTTTTTAGTAGTTAATATAGTGTGCACCTCCCCTCCACAATGCCTGGGCACTAATGTAGAAAGCAATTTTCAGTTTTAAACGATTTCCTCAAGGGTTCACATGCTGCCTTATAATGATATTACTCCCCTCACAAGTTTTTTTTTTTTTTTTTTTTTTTTCACATGAGGGGCTATCCTCCAGAGAACAGTGGCACTCACCTCTCATTTTCAAATTAAAGCCACGCATAATTTCACTTTCACTCCTCCTTGAGTTCTGTGGATGAGCCTCCTCGCCATTTCCACCCCCCCTGCATCAGATAAAACACAATCAGCCTGTCTTGTGCACAGCCCTCATCCCCCACGGCCATATCAGCCCAGTTGCATACATGTGCATAAATGTGTTGTCGGTATCACCATCCCACCTGTGTGTATTTGCATGGTTAATCTGCGCGCGGCGGGTGGGGGCTGATGGAGGGTAGATAGGTGCGTCTCGCGGCTCCATCGGCTCTTGAGGAATTTTATTGGAGGTTCAGCTCCCAGTCAATGGGATCAGCCGTAAATCCCGCTCAGAGTGTGGCAGGAAATGATGTGACTCCGGCAATTTATGTCAAATAACTTTTGAGGATGTGTGAGTGTAGCGATCAGCGCTACCGGGGCAGCGATAACTCTTCGGCACGGGGGCCCCGGTGAAGATTTAATTGAGACATTTTTCTTTATCTGGAGCGAGGCGCCGGAGCCGTGTTGTTGTGTAACGAGATGTAATGTCTCTCTTTATACGGGGGTCAACATCCAGGATGAGGGAAGGTCACGGACTGACTGTTTGAGCATCCAATTTGCTCACGTAATCCCCGCTCCGCAGGGAGCTGGGTAAAGACGCAAAGTATTAAGTTACACAGTCCACATATCACGCGCAGACATGGTGGAATATAACGCATCCTGATGATTTCACATGTGGCCGGTGGGAGTGTGTGAGGGAGCAGAAATGTTTAGTGATGTGGTTGTTGAGTCTGAAAATCTTTTTTTTTTTTTTTTTTTTTTTTTTGGCCCCTAGGAGTGTGATAACATTTTTATTTGTCTTTCTATAAGGCACCCTTTATAAAAGCTGATGGTTAATAAATGTTTTCATATACATCAATTATAAGCCAGTAATAAGGTGGCGTTAGGTGAAAAATTTCATCGGCATGTATTTATGTATTTTAGTTGGTTATTAGACAGTTATGCCCAACTAATGCAGGAGTCATGATTTGATTTAATCCAGGATGTATCACATGTTCCTGTTAGTCACTATATGACTTTCACCCTC
The DNA here is from genome assembly GCF_039877785.1 of Chaetodon trifascialis. Classification (NCBI taxonomy): domain Eukaryota; kingdom Metazoa; phylum Chordata; class Actinopteri; order Chaetodontiformes; family Chaetodontidae; genus Chaetodon; species Chaetodon trifascialis. Next base: position 14,755,224 of record NC_092073.1, read on the forward strand.
TATAGATTTGTTTAATCAAACTGGTCATCAGATGCAATACATAAATACATTTAGATAAATCAACTTTTATCTATTTTTCATTCTGATCGAATACCAGTTAATGTGTGAACAGTGAATTAACAGTCCTTAACTCATATATTAAGTGTAAAGTAATCAATAGATCACTGTAGAGCACAGGAATCACGATACATCCTGCATTAAATCATCATGAGTCATGCATTGATTAAACATTGCTTATGTATATGATTTCTACTCTTACAATAAAGTATTACTTCAGTATGTCAATAATAATAATGGGTTTTAATCTATCAAGTCTGCAGTTGTGAGTATGGATTTGCCTGCTTCCACCTGTGGTCCGATTGATCAAAGGAATTGTTCACAACCTGGCAACCCAAAACATGTTATAACTGATATATAAAGCATTAGTAAGAGAGTTATTGACAATTAATACCACCATTAGTTACAGCTTCTATGAAGGGTGCCTTATAGAAGTATTCAGTAACACAATGTAAACATTTTCCATTATAAGTAAAGGTGCTGCATTAAAATGCACTTAAAGTACTCAAATGAAGCAGCACTCAAAATGCAGGATGCTCCTGTCAACGTAACATATTATAATACTGGATAACTGTTACTGATGCATGTGCACCATATAATGTTGTAGCTGATCAAGGTGAAGGTTAACTACTAACCATTATAATCAATAGAAAGCGCATCACATTTTGTAATCTGATCATATACCTGATGGAAGAAATCCTTCTTTTGTTTCTTTGAAAGGACAATGTAGAAATACTCAATGCAGGTAAAAGTCCTGCATTCATTCTTAAGTGAGAGTACAAGCAAAACATACTTTGAGTGTCATAAGTAAAACTATTAATTATGGAGCAGAAGGGTTACAGTGTAAGTGTTACAGTATTATACATTAGAATATTTGATTATGATGAATAATGCAGTAACGTATAACATTGTAATATTGTAGCTGGTCAACAAGACATGATTCTAATAAATTTCCCATAATCAACTGTAGCAAATTCTATAATAATGTCTAAATACATTACAGCTTTTGTATAGAACTTTTTATCCACTAAGTAACTACAAATGTGGTATAAAGAAAAATATTTCCATCTTAAATATAGTGCTGTACAAGTACCCACATGAAGTGCAGGTAAGTCATAATTGTACTTTATTGTACTTAGTTACTTTCTGCTCGTGTTAATCTGTAGAGCTACTGCAGTAGGAGTAAATACCTGCAGTGGAGGAAAAGTATTTGCTTACTCATCTCTCCAGCAGTAAAAGGTGATACCAGCTGAATGAAAAACCATTTGCATTACAATATTATCTTAATCTTTTTAAAATATAAATGAAATCTTTGCTGTGTTGCATTGAGAATCTGTGTGTGTGTGTGTGTGTGTGCGCTTCCCCATCCTGCAGCAGCTTGCATGGAGGCCTTGATGAGATGCATGCACACACAGGCAGCTCATAATTGTGGCCATAGCTCATTATTGTCCCCCAGATGATTTGGATCCGCCGGGGGGAGTCTCGTCCTCTGACACCGCCACGTCCGACAGCCACTCCAGGCACTGATTGGTGGGATGAAATATTGCTGGCGAAAATTAAAAGGTCCCAGTGTCAAAATAATTCATGATATGCATATCTTCCTGGCTTGATGAAATCGCTGATATCTGGATTAGGTGGATAATAAAAGCGATCAGGCTACAGTTAAACTGTTTCAGCAGCAGTGGGGGGAGGCATCTTCTTTATGTGTCAAGTGAGGTGGGCTGCAGGGTCAAGATACAACAAGTGTGTGCGTGCTTGCGGACGCGTCAGCCCCTGTCAGGTTGTGTGCGGTGCAGTTCGCCACACACCAAGACCTGTGATTTGAATATCCGCTGTAATTGTCCCAAAACGGCTCATCAGTGGATCTGCCTGCTGCCATTAGGGCCCAACAATATGGTGTGACATTCAAATTCCCCTCAATGACAGGTTATTAGGAGCCCCAAGCAGCCGGCGCATAATTAAGCACCGTAACGTTGACCTGTAATATGAAGTGATGGCTCAGTCGTATAGTGGGCAAAAATGAGAAAAGGTGCTCTGTTAAAACACAGGAGGAGGACTGGAGGATTTTTCACACGTGGAGCAAAGTGATCATAAACAGGAAGACAGCTGTCAATGTAAAATTCAACTCAAACTTATAGAGGCAAATAACACAGACTGTGATTTTATAGCTGAGGAGGGAAAAACCTGCATGCCAGCTGCCATGGCATCAGCTGACAGATTAGAGCGTGAGATAATAGTCATCAATACTGCTCAACATCACCATAAGTGATGACTTTTAATGCTTCCTGCTCCCCTATAAGACGGCATTGCTTTATGTTACACAATTTACTTACACTCCATTTTTATCCGCCGCGATGTTGAGCTGTGCGAACAAATCCTCCAGTCCAACGAGGAAACAAACAACCTGAGAAAAATAAATGGACGTGTGAGTTTCATTTGTGACACTAAAAGCCTATTACACAACTTAAGACATGCTGTCTGAGGCCCCCGCTTTCCCCTTTAGAACAAGTGGACGCTGTGATGAGCAATGGACCCATCTGCTGTGCCCTCTCCTCCAACTGGTGTGTGAATATGATGTAGTCTGTAGGTGCAGTTTCCAAGTCGGAGTATAATACCAGTTGCACCTGGAAGACAGTCTCTAAAAAATGATTAAGTTTCTTCTTATGGTGCCTGAATATGCTCTAAAGGTGGACGTCAAAGCAATCTTTTTTCTTGTTAAGGTAACGTTTTTAATAGGTTTTTGACACATGTGAAACAATAACAAGTGCACAAGTTTTATGACCCACTTCTGCTTCTTTAATTGGACCCAAAGCTCACCTTCCCACACTGAGGCAAAGCAAGTCTTTATGTTAAACTGTAGGCCAGAGGCCTGTGTAATGGTGGGTTTGTGGCAGGGTTGTTGAACAGAAGGTCTGCACTTCCCTCCCTCCCTTCCTCCCTCCATCTCTCTCCCTTTCTCTCTGTATTTCTCTGCTAGCCCTCCCTCACCCTCACCCCCCCCACCCCCCACCCCCCTTTCATAACGGTGGCAGATGGCTGCAGATGAATCCCTCATAATCATGTCAGGACGGCTCCTCCGATCCCAATTCATCTCTTTAAACACATTTCATCAGACGGAGAATTACACAAAGATAAAGGCGGCCGGCAGACAACAAAAGCACACAAAGATTGTCCTTGCAAACAAGTGTTCTTAGTCCCTAACACCACTTAATCATTTGTGCTCCTGTTATTGCTCCTCACCCCCTGTGCAATCAACTCTACCCCATTTTCCTCCTCTGCCTCTCACTCTTTCACTCTTTATTTATGTTTTTCCTTACTGTTAATTGTCTCCATCCCCTGCTACTGTCTGTCCTTATTAAGCATAAATCTTTCTAACAAGCTTTCCTCTCATCCCTGTCGCTGTCTTTTTAAAAAGACAGGTGTGTAAAATGCTCTCCTCTCCTCATTGACTCCTGGTTTCTGATGGCTGCCCTTTTTGGAGGGGTGATAATTTGCCACAAAGTGAATTGTGATTTTTTTCTCCCCCCTCCTCCCGCCCTCCCCTGCTGTGACCCCGTGTCACCCATCCGCATGATGCCGTTAATTGTGGATCAGGTGAAGTTTGTCTCACCTCATTTCAGGGCCATGCTCTGCTAGGGCCATTCTCCCCACTCAAAGGCCACATAATTTCACAGCCTCCTACTTCTCATTAATCCCTCCTGAGTGGCTGCTCTCCGAGTTCCAGATCACAGATTTGTTTTGCTCTTGTTTTCTGACTCACTGCCCTTCCTGCCCCACCCACTCCTCCCCCTCTGCCTCTGCATTAACCCCTTTAGTGAGACCCCTCCCAGCTCTCCAGGGTGCAGGGGTCTTCACTGTACGCTCGTTCTCATATTTCTGTCATGTTATTTCAAAATCCTCACATTTTGGTAATTCCTGACCGCTGATAGTCCAAATTTTTCCTTTTTTCTCCCTTGCCAGATCTCTTTGTTCTGCACCTTTGGGATAAAGCTACTGTAGTGTGCTGTGTGAATAAAGTGGACACGAGCAGGCGTTTGTGGTGTCTGCTTGCGATGCCAGTATCACCTCTCCTTCCAAAACAACTCCACACCCGGCTGCATTGTACATTCAACTGATAAAACCTGCCATCTCCAGCCTAATAAATATCAAGTGACAAACCGCACGAAACAATAGGAACTGAGGGAACGCTGTGTGTTTGTGCGTCTCGGCACATGTGCATCAAGACTTCCTCATTCCTTCCCTGCGAAACTTTTTTTTTTGTTGCTTCATAAATTATTCATGAGGAAAAAGCTGAAGATCTTTCATTAACATAAAATAACAATTTGCTAATTTATGGAAACTCCTAATTACTTGCCTTATTTGCCACGACCATATTAAATATTCATAAATATGTGATTATTTCTTTGATTTGACTGTCGTTCAGTTTAATCTACTATTTTTGCTCAACAATAGCAGCGTGCCAGCTTGTGCTGTGTGTACCAACCAAAACAAAAACCCAGGAGAGAACAATGAACAATATTGTGCATTCATGGCAGGAGCCTTTAATTTTCTTTAATTTCAATACACCTCTATTTGACATTATCCATATGCTAATTTAGCATCTTTGTGGTTGTTGGTGATTTGAAAACCTTTATATTTCAGGTGACGTCTTTGGCTGCTAATGTCTCAGGTCGTATTGTGAACTGAATTATCTTTAGGGGATTGAATAAAATAATCAAAATAAAAGATTTTATCTATTTTGGTGGGACTGAAATGTTGTTTAGTTTCTTAAATGATTTAAATGTTTCAAATTTGGGATCAGTAGTGAAAGACTCAGAAAAAGCTGATGTGCAAAGAGCATACTGATATATCAAGCATGTAGTTTTTAGATCTAGAGTAGCACAAAGAAATGAGAGCGAAGAGCAAAAACTCAGACTAAACAAGCATCTAAATTGTTGTGCGGCTGCATCTTCATTTCACTGCAAGTCAGAATAAAAAATGCGTCCATTCATTTGGCTTCCATCCAGAACTAATCATTTAATTTTCCGTTCTGTAGCCTGGAAGACGGCTTTCACTTCAGTTCATTTCGATTTACTCAAAATCGAAGAAGACTGAGAGGGCATGCGAGAAAAAGATGAGTCTATCTTTGAATATCTCCTCTTGTCTTTATAGCAGCAAACAGTTGTCAAAGGAAGTCTCAGCCAAGTTCTTGGGAGAAAGCAGAGTCTTGGATCCCATCTGGGACGGCTAGATGAGGTCTCTTGCTGTCATCGCGTCTGTTGTCAAGGCTGCATTTAACCTCAAATTTATGACTCTGTTATATCAGAATTAATTACAGATATTTCCCCCCAAAGTGAGTGACGTTGACGAAAACGCTAAGCACAGGCAATTTAGCTCTATTTGCAGATTAATTTGGGCCCACCTGTGATGCTGGGTGCGCTAAGTAGGTACATCAGTTTTAATTACAGACCTCGCGGAGAGGGTTTAGTTAAATTACAGTATTAATTATCACATTTACCAAATATCAGAGTGACAAACGGTTACGGAGAAGCACTTCCCTCAAACCTCCTGTTTCTCCAGACGATGGCTACACTTCTGTCCTTCAAGCAACCTTCAGACAGGTGGATATGATGGAAGGCTTTGTTTCTGAAGGAGAAGCGTCTACCTTTACTCATCGCTTTCCACAGACCACCAAAGATCTCACTTCAGAAGCTCAATACTACAGTTTTATGGGTTTTGACATCATATACTTTCACACAGAACAGGGTATAATGAAATGTTCTCCTGCCATTTGGTAAAATTAGCCAGAATGTTTGGAAAATGAAGAAAGCACCTCGCAGAAATCAAAGTAGTTACTTCCATTATAAAAGGAGAATAAGTGGCCTTTGTTCACACCATTACCCTCTTCATTCAGTCAGCTACATTAATCTCTTCAAGGATAATATGATTCATGCTTGACTGCCACTTCACCACTCTACATCTAAAAGAGAAAATAGCCACCTTTGACCCACAGGATCATTACAAATATAACATATATGGAGCCATGAGTGATCTGTTTAAGACATTAATCTTCTGCATGTTTGTAGGAGGTCAACATCATAGGTCACAAAGCAGTCCTGAAAATAGGAGCAGCTTTTGGAGGTGGATAAGTACATATGCCATACCAACACATAAAAGGAGAGCGGATATTGTACTTAGAGTTGCCAGGTAGCCAGAAACATGCCTCCAAATGCGAATGTTACTCTGTGTTAGTTAAAAAGTTTGCAAATCAGCTTAAAAGGTGCCACATGGCAGATTCTGCTGCCTCCAAGTGGCTCCCAAAAAATCAGTTATTGTAGGTTTAGTTAGTGAGCTTTGGACATAAATAAGGGGGCTGTTGTCCAGTGTTTCTACTATTTATGCTATGCTAAGCTAATAAGCTACTGGCTGCTGCTTCACATTTGCTATACACACGTACAGCAAGAGCAGTATCGATCTTCTCATTTAAAACTCCTAAAACAAATACTTAAGTGTGTTTCCCAAAATGTCAAACTATTCCTTTAAAAAGACAGAGCAGTATAAAGCATGTGGTGTTCAGGGAATTCCAGTAATTATTTCAGCAAAGAGACAAACACAAGCACTGTCCAGAGGTCCAAGGCAGCGCTGAAACGTGTCCAGCACCGGATCTGCAGAGAGAAGGTCCTCATTTAGCCTTTGGCTGATGTTCTCTCCCACCAAAGTACTATATTAATCATAATCACACAATGCCATTAGACTATGTCATTCTATTAAAGAAATCACATTATCATACATTTCATTAATTAAACTCGAACCCAGTCCATCCACTTGGAGGAGCGCCCCATCAAGAGAGCAAGAGCAGGAGACGGAGGTGGGCTAGGATGGAGGAGGAGGGGTGGAGGAAGGTGGCAGAGGGCAGGGCGCTTCAACACTCCACTCACCATCTCTCCAAAGTGAAATCAAGGGGACGGATTTGCATGTCATGGGCATGTGGTGGGGTACAGCCGGAGGGTTAGACAATAGCAAGAGATGATGGAGGTGGAGTCTGGGAAACAAAAAAAAAAAACCAACCTTCTGACAAGTGATGGAGGAAAGCAGGAGGAGGATGGAGAGGACGAGGGGAAGGACTAACTACGTCCTTAAATGTTAATCACTGGCTGGGTCACAGGGTGATACTGCATGGTGTAGCATACTGACACAAACACACTTCAAGTGGCTTTGAGGAGACACGAGTGTGACTGATACCTATTTGGCGAGTAAATGTGTGCTTGTTCATGCTTACAATGAAGGCCAAGGCAAATATCATCTCTCATCATCTGCAGCTAGGTTGGAGATTTTACCTGCACAATAAAACCCAGACAAACAAAGGCAACGAGACAGAAATTTGCTATTTATTGTGTCATACACACACATGGATTCACAAGACGAGCAAAATTTCTTCCACATAACATTGCCAACAAAGATCTCCTGTCCAAAATTTGACGAACAAAATGTGAAAAAAGTTTGCTTCCTAAAACTTTTTTTTTTTTTTTTTTTTTAAATAATCATCCGTCTGGAGGTATTCATAGGATATTAAACTTGAAAAGGTTTTCACCTTCAATCCCACCAAAAATCACACAACAAACAAAAGCTTTTCTCTTCAGGGAAACAATAAAACATGCCTGATTCTGTAACTAACGGGGACGCACCCCAGCATGTGAGCGTGCAGAGATCTTTCACAAGTAAAGCTACGCATATTCAAAACATTTTGAAATATAAAAGGAGCTGCGGCTTCAGCTGGGACGAGTGCTCTCTTACGGTATCATCTGTACCCACAAAACAACAAACAAAGCAGATTCCTGAGTAAAATTGTTGAAAGACATCTTAAATTTGCATATTTTTGCTTCCAGTTCTGCCTTAACAGCAGCTTGCTCATTTTTTTTTATCTGCACAATCCCTTTCTTTACTTCCTTTTTCTGCATGTCTTCACTAGAGAACCCACTCACTCGTTTTTACTCCGTCCCCCCATCTGCCCGTCTCTCTCCCTCTGCCTCTCCCTCTCTCCGTCTCTGTGGGTCTGATTAGCATGTGTAGTGTATGTTCCGTCACGCTGTAGTGTTGACCTGTGCTGTCATCTCCCTGATTACCTCCCTGATTCACTTTCCTTGTTTAGTAATGTGCAATCAATCATAATCAATTAGCCAAAATGTTGAATCATTAAAACCATTATCATTAATTAAAATAATTATCACTTTCTGCCAATGCTTCATTACCAGTGTTGTCTAACGTGTCTGCCACACACCAGAGTTTCCTGCTCCTGCTTTTTTCTTCCAGAAGTCACATTTCTAAAGTTCCTTCTAGAGCTCTGTTGATGATGTGTGCAAACAATCACTGATTACTTTTGATAATAATTGTAGATTTTGTTTATTATGCACATTTGACAAAACTGCAAATGATAAGATTAATTGCGTGTTCCAAAAATATATATGATATAATGATGCCCAAACAAAAGTTTCAGCCGTATCATCCTTTTTGCATGAAAATATTCCTTAAAAAAGGGTTTGTTTGAAAGTCTGGGCATCAAGTTTGTCTGAAAAGCAACTCCTCTTGACATGAACTGAGGTGTTTTATCACTGGCTGTAGGATTCTGCTGCCTCCTCTGCAGCACTGCTTTCTTTCTCTCACGCTTGGCCAGAAACAGTTTTTTCTTCCACCTCAGACCAATGCAGCCCTGTTCCTTAAAGGACAGAGCAGAGATGAGACAGGGGAGCCTTAATGATGTGTAAACATCCAGGGAGAGGCAGAGCGCTTGACTTAAAAAGCCCCGAGGGGGGGGGGAGAGAGAGGCAGACAGACAAGCAGCTCTCTTAGCCCAGCACACTTCCCCAACCAGAGTGGTGATTCCAGACGATTGTCGGCCCGCTTCTCTTCTGTGCGCCTGTTGAAACCTGGAATAGACCTGTCACTCCCTAACCCTCAATAATTGCTCATGTCGAAATTTCTTTGAAAGTGGGCTGCCCCCCCCCCCCCCCCCCCCCCCCAAGGGTGCGAATGGTCCGGCTGAGTGTATGTGTGCATGAGAGATGTGTGTGGGCGTCTGTTTTTTCAGCCCAGCCCATTGGGCAAAGAAGGGTCTCCTCGCTCCCCTGCCCCGACACTGTGGAGGAGCATCGCTCACTGCCACCTGGGGAAAGCAGGCGTCTCATTGGGGTCATGCCACCCCAGTGGAATGTGAGTCAAAAGGAAATGGGCCTGAACATTGCACAGTAGCCCCAGTCTGAGCTCCATTAAGCCAGGCATCCTCACTCTGGGATGGATGTCCATTATTACGCAGAGCACAGGATCATCCATTGAGCTCATAGTCACTGTGCTTCATATCCTACATCACTAAGGCTGGAGAGGAGACTAATGAGCCTACGGTGGCATAAAAGGAGTGTTTTTCCACTGCTGGGCATTTTTGAGCCATAAAACAAATAAAGCACAAACCTTTTTTGTGATTAAAATATTCAGGACAAATCATGCACTAATTTTTCAATGTCTTACGCTCCCTTACTAAACTAATATCACTCTCAGTGGAGATATCTGTCTGGCTCCTCCATCCCTCTCAGCTCTGCTGATGCACTGCCTGGCATGACGGGGTGGCCTGCAGAGACGAACCACAGAAAACAGGATGCAAGGCAGGAGGGGCCTCAGACCATGTGGCACCCCTCTCCTCCTCTACAAAGAGGGCCCCTCGATCCTTCGGTGGAGCCCATCATGACCACCTGATTGCATTATTCGCAAATTGTCTTCAGGAATGAATGCAACTGTGTCTCATTAAGGGCCATGGAGTGTGACAGGAAGCGACTGACAATGTTTTCACCAAAAGAGGTCAGAAAATGTCTGCAAAAGCAACATATGCAGGAGCCACGGTCACATGTAAAGACAGATTTTTAGAGTCACAGCTTTGAGGACGGGATAACAAGTCTGCTGGAGCAGAATAGGATCAAACTACTGTGCATGTTTTTGATTTAGAAGTACATTAATGTGTTCATGTAACCACAAGACTCTCTACATGGCATTTAATGAAATACTTTCACGAGAACAAGTGTCCAGAAAAAAAAAAGACAAAAAGACATCCCACTCAGTCCTGGCTGCCTCCACCTCTGCCTGTTTATGATGAAGGGCTCTTTTTGGTGTGAGAGTGAAAGAGACAGGCTGGGCTGGCTGTCATGTCATAAAGGATGCAGTCAGAGAGAGCAGACATGATTTCATGGCTAATGATTCCCACACTAATATCAGTGTGGGCTGCAGAGGGGATAACCAAGTTGAGCTGTCTTAGCTCAAATGATTCAATTAGGCCAGCTGTCCCTATTTGTCATGGCTCAACTGGCTTCTAGATTACCTTTCCAGAGTGCATACGTGCCTTTGCATTGAACTTACCAGCTCAACAGCTTCAGAAAAGAAATGCAAGAGGAAAAAAAAGGGGAGAGAATAGGGGAAAGAAAGGAAAGAGCAGCGGAGGGGAAAAAATGAAACAAAGAATGCAGTAATAACCACATTATCCACTTAAACGCTGAGGCCAATTACAGAGATAAATGTGACTTTTTGTTTTGCAGGGGATCCTTTGGTGAAATCAGAGGAGCCTCAGAGTGTGCTGGAGTGACGATGAGAGATGCTTTACATGGAATTCTGATCAGTGAAAGCTTGCAGCAGAGACACTGTGAAGGTCAAGAGACAAGCAGAGCAAAGACAGGAAAGATGGAGAAGTGAAGAGCAATTTTAGCATAAAATCAGGAAAACTCTTTCCTTTCTTCGCCTAAATGTTATTCTATAGCTGCCCAAAATGTAAAAAAAAGAAAAATGAAAAGGCAGAAGAGAACATGTCCCCACAGTCCTGCTGCTTCACCTTTCCTTCTGCGAGCCTCAATTAAATATGTGATAAGTATTAAATTCAAAGAAGCGTTAGAGTCATTAGTGTTGATTGAGTTGATGACTCTGAGGGCGATGTCTTCTTCCTTTCACTTTAATGTAGTTAAACATAAATTTGTGTCAACTAACCTCATCAGATCCAATTAACACAATTGTCAGTTTTGGGTCAGGGAGGATCGGCGTACTAAAATGGTAAAATACCTCATTTATTAAAGGTAATTAGTTATGTTAGCATTATTAGTGCTGTCACTTGTGCATTAACATAGAACCTATAAAACTAGAGAAGCGCTGCGCCTCTGCACCAATGTAACACGAGGTGAAGCTCGATTAGATGTGACTCCTTGCAATTCAAATAAACAACATCCCATTAAAAGCAGGGACATAACAGGCTTTGTGGATAGTGTGCTCAATGCTTACGCAACCATGAAAACACAAATGATGCTTCATTTTTCACTTCTTCTTGGCTAAACATCAACACACAACAGCACTCCACAGAAGCCAACATTAATACAAGAAATAAAAGGTTTTATCCTCGCGGGAGCGACATCTGAGCAGCTTAATGGGACAATACTCCTTAGAGATGCTCTGCGTGTACTTCCACTGTACTGCAAAAGCTCTGATAACAATGTGAGAGGAGATAATGAGGATACACTGCTATGTACATCAGGGCAGCTTCTCATCCTTGAAAGTATATGAATGATGTGTGTTTCTCATGAGGAAAATAACACACACTGTTGCCCATTACATTACAAGCTAAAATAATCTTCATCCATTTAAAATATTCATTTAAATGTCTGTAACGTCACTCAGAAAAGACAAGAATCCCACAGTTTTCATCAATGCTGCTGCACGTAGCTGCCTTAAATTGTCACTCTACCTAAGACCAAGTGCTGTATACAGTTAGCGGTGCTTTCGCTGGCAGCTGCAGATCTGTGTTTGTTAGTCCGGTCGTTTTGTCTCCTCTTATGAGCGCTGTGCAGAATGAGGGCAGCCTCGTCTCTGAGCTGTCAAAGCTCTGACTGGAATCAGCCTTATTACAGTGATTGAGAGAACAGGCCTTTGCAGCAAAAATACCATCCAAAGGGACTAGAAAGCCTGCATTCATACAAGCCAGTTCACACATTTGTCTTCATTAATCCAATTCTGTTGTGTTTTGTCAGTTTTACTACCAAACAGTTACACAGTTACACAGTCAGCGGAGAGATAAAAGGACCAGATATTGCCAGAGGTCACAGAATTGATACAGTAAATGGGAGTGCTGCATGTTGCTGTAGGTCTTGTTAGCTGAGGAGGTCCCTCAGGTGCTGGTGTTTTTGAGCCATTTGATACGTAACACATTTAATGTAATGAATCACTGATTGATTGATCGCTGAGGGTTCAGAGCATGATTTATCCAAAGAGTGGGCATTTCTGTATTTTTTTTGACATAAAATCATCCTCAAGGATCTATTTTCCTCTTGACCTTCAAACTGTAGTTTTAAAAGGCAGGAAGAGGAGTCGGAAATGAATGATTTTTGATTAATTTAGCATATGCTGTCAGCACGCTATTTTGCTGTTGAGATCTTTACCACTCGGGCCAAGTAGTGACTAACAGAGGCCCAGGAATACAGAACGTCATTACTGCCTTATCTTTAGAGATGGAGCGAGGTGTCAATGACACTTCTGCTGCATGCAGGCAGCAGCTGAGCTGTGAGATGTCCTGGCACACAGCTCAGTCCTCCTGGCCAGGGCTTTGTAGCTAAACACCCAAATCTTTACCTTTTAATTACAGGAATATTCATCACTTATAGAGTCTATATATGATACAGATTTGTTCCAGTTCTGACTGGGCAATGGTTTTATTATAGGCACTGAGGGTTCAGCTTCAAAGGTCTGTGCATGATGGTTTATTATTTCTTAAAGAGCAAAAAATTATTCTTTAAAGGGATCGTTCGGCATTTTGGAAAGTATGCCTATTTATTTTCTTGCAGAGAGAAGAGATAGTTGCAACGCTCATATCTGTGTGTTAAATATGAAGCTAAAGCCAGGAGACAGTTAGTTTAGCCTCATATAAAGGCTTGAAACACAGGGGCACAGTGAACAATTTGGCGTTTACAAAAGGTGCAGTGACATCCAGGACAGAAATTGAAGAAATTGTCCACCACATCACCACCATAAATACATGATGTGTGGTTGCTACAGTACAGTTTAAACAAACAAAATCCGGGACTAAATGAGCTTAAAATGCATAGACATGGCATGTGATTGCCCTAAAAAATGGCATGCTAATTTATGTGAAATCACCTTGTGTAGTGTGCTTCTTTATGAGCTTTAGAGGTGCTGCTGGTAGGCAGAGTCAGGCTAGCCATTTCCTCCTGTTTCCAGTCATTATGCTAAGCTATGCTAAGCCCCGCTTAATATAAATCACAGATATGAGAGAATGGTATCGATCTTCTTATCAAGGTGTATTCAACGGCATTTTTTTTTTTTTTTGCTTTGTGTCATTTGAGCAATTTTGACCACTGGACTCTTTTTGCAATTGTGCTGACTTACCAGAAACATGCAATGTACCATTAACGATCACGCCTCCAATCCTGACCTGAACACTAAGCTTCTTGGGCGTGATGCAGAGAGCATTTGTTCATCATGACTGGATGAACAACATGACTTTTCTGTGCAAACCATGGAGACAAACGTTTAGCTAATTGTAGAGACGTTAGCTGCAGAGTCTTCCTGTGTGTTTTATCTCAGAGCCAGAAACTCTGTCTCTCTTATATTTCTCTTGTATGTACATTTATGAAACAGATTCATCATGTGTGCCTATGCGTTGACTTTATATGCAAAATTTCTCCCTCTAAAATTCTCTTTGCCTTCGGAATTAACACACAGTCATAAAGAAAGCTAATGAATGTGATTCCTATGCTATCCATTAGCAGTGATTGAAGTGTACTTCTAGGAAAATCAAAGGAAAGGAAAACACAGGATATGTGATTTTACATGCGCTGTGTGAATTTCTTTTAGTTTGCTATTCCAAATATATTCATTTAGCCGACTTAATAAGCTCAGGAAGATAAAAATATCACTTAGCCTGTGCCCACTTGCTACCAAACTCTTTGCACACTGTCTAGCAAGAAGAAGGCACAGGATGTTACAACCTCACAGCACTGAGCTTATAATTAAGCTTTAGTGTCCTCTTTGTTCATGCTCTGTATCTGCTCTCCCAGTATTCTTCCTTTATCAGAGTGCTCTGCCTGGCTGGAGAGCGGAGAGACAGAGGGCTCGTTGAAAACCTCTTCACCTGCTCCCTTCACCCCTCCTCCTCTCCTCCATGTGTACCTGCAACACTGGGCTGCACTGCATCATGGGTGCAGCTGAGGCCATGCCAAAACCCAATTTGGAACGTGTCCAGCACTTCATTGGAAAGTAATGGTTTTCACTGAACTGAGTTATGACCAGCTGTTTGCAGACAGTCTGTGACATACTGATGGAGCAGAACACCGTATGTTGCTTTCCAAATCAAATGATACAAGGAGTGTGACAGTGTGGAGAAACATCTGTCATTAGCAATTTTCAGCACGCTCCACTAATTCTGGACAAAATACGCCTAATGAAGTTACTGCAGGAAACTTCAAATATTGTCAGTGCAACAAGGCCATAAGAAGCCGGTGCTCACCAAGGCCTGTAATCTCATTCATTTGTTGTGAGAAAAATACAGAAGGAGGAGGATAATTGTTTTTGATCATGATGTTTTAAAATGCAAATCACAAACGTTCTTCTTTAATCCGAGAACAAAAACCCAAGAAATCAAGGACGAGAGGGTGGCTGGCTTTTCTTTATTGATGTCCCCTCCCTTGTTGTGGCGCTTCATAGATGGAGTTTCCGTATGGAGGGACGCAAATGCTTTGATAGGCCTGGTTATCAAGTTCAGTCACCACACATACATGAAACTGATGATCCTGTCTCATCTGTAGCAGAAACGCTGTGTTGATTGTACAGAGGATCAGGAAGCTTTTCAAATTATCTCACAGGTTATCTCATCAGTGAATCTGAAATCTCCAAATCAAATTAATAATATATATAATTTCTGTTTTTTTTTTTTTTTTAAATCATAGCAATTTATTAGCTTTGGCGCTGTGACAAAACACTAAAGAAGACTGCCTCATCTTTGCCTTTATGGTTCAATATTGAGTTGAAATGTAGCCTATAAGTCTAGCACTAACAATATTCATTTGGCTACTCTGTGTTTGTAATTTGCCAGTTTCCAAGAACTGTCCTCAATTTATGCAGACTCTGCTGTGAGGATGAGAGGGTTTGCGACAGGCAGCTCTGCTGAAAGTGGTCCTCTCCTCCAGAACAGTTGTTGTAGTGAGAAGTGTTAGAGACGGGTGGGCGTCTGGACCCAAGTATGCTGATCAAACACGAGGCCTGTGTCTATCTGGCAGCCATCTCCTGGCGGCAGAAGGGCCATAAACCCGCCTGTGTTAATTCTGCCGTAATTATCATGGGTGCCACATGTTATGCAGGATGTCCTACCACTGCAGATCCACTCAAAAGTTTGCAGTGAAATCCTTCCACACTGCTTAAAGCCGTGGCAGACGAGCGGATGCAGAGGGTGACAGTTGGCCATTGTGATTAGAAAGGGCTGCTCCTGGAGCCCTGCCCCACATCTCATTTCCTGTCGTGGCCCTTTGTAATGATGTGTTTTATGCGGTGCATGTTGGTGAATAACTGGCTGCACTGAGATGACAATAATCACCCATAATGCCCTTAGGGAGGGGGCGGCCTCTCTCAGGGACGACATTAGTCATAAATATGCAAAACGGCTGCTGTCCTTACTGCATGCTATTTCACAATCACGCTTTGTTTCAGTTCAAGGTTGCTCCAGCTGTATACTTGAAAATGTGTCATTTAAAAAATGTTGTTATTTAGAGAAGTTGATACATTTGATACACGCAAGACTCTTCTGTGTTAGAAATTTTGCATTACCGGAAATCAGAGGATCTCACACAAGGATGCACAAGACTACACAAAGCTCGAGCTGGGTAGGAGTTATCATGGTTGAGCAGTTTAATAATACAGCTGTTGATAAGTCGGTGATATTACCATTGCCCATCACTCTCAGGTTCAGACCTCCTCTCAGAGCTAATAAGTGGTCCCCTCCACCGCCTCATCTTGAGTCTTGGTATCCCCCAGGAGAGCCCCTCTCAGCCTGCATGGGCCGTGCTTTGGCAGGACTGCACAGTTTAGCACCCTGAGAAATCGCACACTCTCTCCCAGTCAGTACAGACGGCTTTGTGTCTCTCCCATCTTGACCTTCTCCCACTCCCGTGCTCCTGTCATCCATCTGTCGGAGAATGCTTTCTTCCTGTTGTCCTGTGATTCTGACAAGATCACCCACATGCTCCCGTCTTGTTGTCTCTTCACAGGGACACAAACTGTGCACGCAGCCGTCGTTTCCTATGCATGCAGCAAACTGAAAATCAGCATTCTTTCACATATTTGCACGCATATACGTACACGATGAAACTGTTTTATATCTAATCTGTGCAGTAACAGGATAGACTCTGTGATGTGACAGTGATGTCAAACTTACCCTCTCAGCACTCACATCAGTATTGACATATCGTCCTGTTTCCTGGGCTCTAAGGAGGGAGAGCAGGGCAGTGACATCTCAACATGTCTGTCAGGTTGGTGAACGTCTGCCTGCCTAAATCTGGTGACGTTGATTTGTGAGCATGACGCCTGATTATAGGATGGGTGACAGATAAATTTTATCAAAATTAAGGCACAATTAAACATTTCATCTCCGCTAATTACTGGCTGTAGATTTGGCAAGATGACCATGTGCTGTAGGAAATCAGCAACCATAACACATTTTAATGGGGCACAGCTGTCTTACAGCTTGGTAATATTTGCACAGTGCACCAGAACTGTAATTTATGAGACAGAAAGAGGGAGAAAATCTGCATTGGATTGAGTGCCAGAATAGATTTTGAATTTATATTCTTTAATGAGGTTTGGATTTGTTGCTGCTGGTTGTTACGTATTAAAGATTGATGTGGATGCTGTGGCGTCTTGGTGCATCTGGGAAGAGACCAACATTGCTTATATATGCGTGTGCACTTTATATGAATGCTCACTAAATTAATCTTAATGTTGATCTTGCAGCCTTGCACTCACCACTTTTGGTTTCTTTGAGAAGCTCACAAGAAGAAGAGGAAGGTAGCTGGTGTTTGAGCGCGCACACGTTGCAGGCACCGGACAGACTTGATGGGTTCACGCTAAAGTAATCAGCCCCAGTATCCACTTGTGCCAAGGAATAAGCCTGGGAAATTCACCAAAATGTGGGAACAGCTTGGGAACAGATTGATGCAGAAGGGTGAAAAAGGCTGAGAGTGAGTGTATGTATGTGTGTGCTGAAATGGGTGTGTGTGTGTGGTTGTGTGTATGTGATCTCAAAGCTAATTCCAAGGCAAACAAGAGGAAGCTGCATCTAAGTAACTCAGCTCTGGTGTGCTCCGATGGTATGTCTCCAGTGGGGTCTAGCATAGCCTCTTCAATTATATGGAAGTTTGGCCACCAAATCCCCTCTAAAACAGATAGCTCATGCATTGTGTGGAATGTGAGTTTTATCATTTTCAAAGTGATTGGATCTAATTCGTCTGAAATTGGCTGTTTTTTATGTGAATTTTCACCTCAGCGGGGCTTGGAAGTTAGAAATGCTGCGCCGTTACAGGAAGGTGACCTCTGCAGGAGCCAGTGTTTAAGTTCTCATGAGCAACACACTGACTGATAGTGTACCTGCTTCAGCGATGCAGCTCCCGCCTGTTTGTCTCATGTAGATGCATTAGCTGTGTTTAATATGAGCACAGAAGACCATTAGCATGATCCAATCCATATCAGCGGTCTTCTTCAAATGGCTGCAAGACGGCCTTCCAAAGTAAAATAATGTGATCAATGAAGATATTTCCTGACTGATTTCACGTCATGCTCACCTCAATCTAACAATATCATCTCAGCATCGTTTCCGAGGCTTCAGCGGACCGGGCAGAGACTGGAAACGGCTCGGTTGGACTGTGCTGGCACGCTGCAGGCTGTGTTTTGGTTGGAGCCCACTGAGGTTAATCTAACTGCTGTTTTCTGGGTGACACCTTCAGTCTGTGACAGGCCTGTGAGGGCTGGGTGCTTGTGGCATTTTCCACGATACCCCACCGATCTGTACTTGGGTCCGGTTCAGGTGCTGCTCAGTACACTGCACCCCCTGAAGGCCCTGTTGACCTTCTTTCGTGAGCGATTATTTTCATGTTCAGCATGGTGCTGCACGGTCACTTAGCTTGTAGGATATGCTGTCCCTGTGATGGACTTGTGGCAGATAATTGTAGTAGTCCATGTTGTTGTAATGTTTCACATAAAAATGCAACAGATAACATGGAGATAGATGAAGTGTAGTGGTTCTATAGACAACAGCTCTCAGATGAAGAGCAGCATTTCTAAGTTAAGCATGACCGCGATAGTTGTTTTTTCTAAATGCATGGCTATTAAGATGTATGTTCAGTGTTCTTTCAGGTTGCCTCGCCTTAGTTTGACCAAAGCGATGCTGCAGACTGTGGCCACAGAACGTTTCCGCTTCGCCCTGAGCTGAAATGTGACCACAGGCTGGCGTAGAGTATGTCAGTTTGTGCACCGTGCTGGAGACTGACGAAGGGGCTTACCCTCGCAGATAACCGGCTGTTGTCCTAAAAGTGCAGCACATTGCCGTATCGCCCCAGGACAGAAAATCAGGGACAGCAAAGGACAATAGAGTGCATGCCGCTTGCTCTACTGATATCAACCCACTCTTTTGACACACAGGCAGCGATTTAGTGGGCTTCCTGTACTCACACAAAGGAATTGTGTTAATTTTTATTCAATGGATATGCTACAGTGAAAATTCTGAGACATTATTTATGCAAGGGAGTGTTTCTTCACTCATTAGGTCAGCTATGCGCTTGAATAGTGCATCTTTGCTGAGGGAATCCAAACATTAGATTAGATGTAATTGAGAGAAATGAAGCCATGCTTCAAGCAGTTAAGCCTTTTGCATTAAAGCGTGCACTGAAATGCTCTTTGTTAATCTCTGATCAAGTGGGATATTACCTCTCATGAAGAGCTTAGTAAATGCTCATTAAGGCATTACACCGTAAATGCCTGAATAATTCTGAATTCCATTTCGCCTCCCTATAAAAATCACACAGTTTACCAAACAGTGAGCGGCATTAAAGTGAATGAACTTTCGGGTTCTAAAGGAGCATGACAAATGCGTGGTGACGTTACACATGTCAGTTTTTAATCCTGAACATACTCTTAACCCTCCTGGTCATGCAGTACATATGTCAGGGATAGGGACAACAGCCTCCTGCCAATGTCTCATACCAGGCTGGATCTGTTTGAATCAGACTCATGCATGAATGGACATTTGTGCACACTGACTCTGTTGCACAGCGTAGTGCTCTGATTATTTTATTATGACAAATTTCCCGGCACACACACTGAGGCCTCTTTAGAAGCATTTATTAGTGTTGATCAATTGGCCGGTGTGCTCTCACAAAGCCTTTGCCATGATCCTGCAGGATACTGTCAACATATGATGCGAAGGAGCGACATTAACAGAGAACGTCTATAATCCTAGATGTCACACATCAAGTCACAGTGTCTAGTACATGACAGTGAGTTACCAAGACAACGAATGTCACCAACACCCATCCCCACCCAACACTTTGCCACATGCCATATTTTCCCATTATTCAGGATTAGAAACAGGTGTTAGTGTGTGTCTGTGTGTGTATGCAGATGTATTATCACAACCATCACATGCCCTGAGTAGATCTGTGTTTGTTTTTATGACAAGCGGTCCTGTGTACTGCGTGTGTGTGTGTGCTGTCGTAGACCAGTGACAGCTGAAGAAGAGGACTGTATTTGTGGAGGAACAGCATGGCTGCAGAGAGGAGTGGAGATCCTGAGGGAGGCCTAATGGTTCCACTCCTTCCTGCACAGAGATAAAGACTCATAATAAGCGTGTATGCTCACCATCTGGCCCTGTGCATGTGGCCCTTATGGAGGCGAAAGCAGCGCAATCTGTAAACGATCAGGAGCCATGGCGCTCCCCCTAGAGAGGCCGCCATGCAATCAAGGTGACAGATGGCAGCACCACTGCTGTGGCCTCATGGAGGAGATCAAAATCACCTTCAATAAACTCTGACTGGAATGGGCACAGGCCCCTCAAAAAGTCAGTTTGTCAGTCAAACTGTGGCAGCTTGCTGAAACAGGGGGAACACACAGCGGTCCGTCCGTCCACCGCCTGATTTCCATATTTTCCATCTGACTGAGCCTGAACTGTGATCTTTCTCCAGTTGTCCTCTCGACTCGTGCCGGCGTGGGCGAGCTGGCTGCCAGGGCTAGCAATGCTACTGGGGGAAAATTGAGAACATGATGCTGCTAATGTGGGGCAATAGGAGCGGATGGTGGCGGAGAGACATTAAATAACCGACTGGTGCTCTATTTTTGATATGACAGGACCCCCGTGATTTGCTTCTCTTTGTTTATTTAATTACACATTTAAACATACACACACATGCAACCACATAAAAACCTGCCATCATTATACAGTATATAATACAAGTCATCACCATATAATAGCTCTACATTCAGTGGAGAGCTAATACTGAATTCCTATCCTTTGATGCATTTTTTTTTTGTTTTAACATCTGATGGAGCAGCATGGTCCATCCTCCGCACCGTGTCTGTATCTGAGTGTCTGTGTCCTGAGCATGGAGACAGAAATGCTTGGGAATGCTATTTCACACATCCCCTTCATCTGATGCGCAGCTTCTGTCAGTGATGTGAGAAAAACAGCCTGACTCTCCAAGCTTTTTTTTTTGCACCAGTGCAAAAGTTCAAAATTGAAACGCCATCTGTTCAATAAAACTAATCTAGGCAGGAAGAGCCGCTTCCAAGGCTGTCCTGATTGGATGTGTTTCTTGTGTTTGAACTCCCTGCCACAAGGTTCAGAATCAGCCCAGGATATTGTCACTTTGCAAAAGAAGCCGCATTTATGTTGATGTTGGGCAAAAACAAGCCCAATCAAAGTCTGTCCACAAGTGGTAAATAATTAGTTTTGTATTTTTCTTTTGCTTTTGACCATATTTAACATTCCTCTATGTCCAAAGTTCCTCTACAGTATATTATTAATTCAGCTGCAGGCACTTTTATTGTACATTGTATATGTGGATTCAGACTCTCGACCATCGTCACTCTTTAGTTCTAATGAAATTAGAGGCTGTAAGTACTTTGAGAGAAAATCAATTGTCCTCTCTTCCGCTGCAGCCCTTAAACACTCACTTAGTTAATTGCCACAGTTATTTGATTAATTGGACAAGTTCCTTTGTAGTCTCTCTTTGCCTCCCATGTTTTATAGAGGTGTCCTGGAGTGCTCTTAATCATCCACTTTTAAACATTTTTACAAATGTTAAATATGTGCACTTTAACTAATAATTTGATCAATTTCACTAATTAGTATCATAAGTTGAAGTGAAAACAGTAAAGAGGCTTTTAGGTTTCACATCCATAGTGCGCTGTCTTTTCGACTCCAGTCTTAAATCTGTGACCAGAGGATGGCGAAATGCACTGCAAGGACACCAGGGCTCTGGCCATCCCACTTAAGGTTAAAATAATAATACTTAAGAATTCACCCAAAGTGAATTGGTTTTATTTTGCCAGGAAAAATATGAGCTGTAAAAATAAGGACATTTTATTATTCTTATTTGTACTCAGTGTCACTGTTTGTGTGTCACAGTGCGTATTAGTGTTATCAGCCTTGCAAAGAGTGGTGGTTAAAGTGGTTAAATGGCAGGCACAGACCGCAACTCTCTGCATTTTCTCCCGTCATTTTGAGTGGCAGGTAGTGGGCGGGGCTTGTCAATTAACTCACAGGTGTGCGTGCGTAGTAGTGTTTGGAGACATTTTGGGCCGCTGTTCGGATTGAATCTAGGAATTTGTCGTCGGTGAAAAACTGTTCATCGTGATTTATACCGACCAACCACAACCTGAAGGAGCTTTACAACTTCAGGGAAGTTAAACAACCACCTCCGCTGTAAGTAACATCATCCAAAGCGCACACACACTCACTGTTTCAAACCGCTAACGTCAGATAAAATTAGATTACCTGAGATGAAACTGCAGCCTCACGCATTTTGTCAAGAGAAAAAGTTGAAACAGCAAAAGTTCTGCAGAGACATCTAGCTTATAGTCATCTTATATAGTGAACCTGTGTTGTTGCACTGCACAGATACTCTTGAGGAAAAGTAGCAATACTGCAATTATAAATACTCATTCAAAATTCAAAATCATAAGTAAAAGCACAAAAGTATGTGCATCAAAACATAGGCCTAATTCATTATAATATTATACAGTAAGGTCCATTTCAGAATCAGATATTTTTTAACTGGGTTATTATTATTGATACATGAATGTGTACATGGCTTTTGGGTACCTTCACCTGTAACACTGTATCAAAATGTATCAGCTGGTTTATATTTTTGTATCAGTAATCTAAAACTTTAAAATTCCCAGGAAGTAAGGCTCGCCGATATATGACGTGGAGTGAAAAATACCATATTTACCTCCACAATGTGGTGCAGTAGAAGCATAAAGTGTCATAAAGTGGAAATCGTCATCTGGGCTGATGTGAATAGAATAGACAGGCCGGTGGTGTCTTTCTCTAAGTTCTGTCAGCTAGAGCTGCAATTATTTATTGTATTAATCTGATTTCTTGTTCAAAACTTTTGGCTTGGAGGTCTTTTAATTAGTTCCTTGAAACATGGCACACTGTCGCTTTCACTTCAGCAAAAAACAATTGTTCATTTCTCTTGGAAAAGGCGACACTCCACATCTGCTTTTGAATTCTTGCCAGTCACCACGATGCGTTCAGGGGCCACTCTGAAGGACGTCTTTAGTCTATTATTTTATGTTAAAGTCTGTCCTCTGTTCTGAGGACCGAAAATGAGATGGCAAGTTTGAACCCGGTTGACCAAATGTTCCCTTTAAGACTTATTGAAGAAAATGTGAAGAAAGGCAATTGGGTTGATCCTGAGTGGAAATTTTGGCTTTGGGGTCTTACATGATTGGATTAAATCACAAAGATTCATGAGTGAGCTCACACAGTTCCCATTGCTTTGTCAGATGAGGATTTTAATTTGAGCTTCAACTGATGGATGCTGGTAATTTATGCTGATTAGAAATAAAGCATCATATTTTCCTTTATCTGCCCCCACCCATCTGAACAGAAGAAGATTTTTCCAGAAGGGTATAAGGAGAGCGGTTGATTAGTTGTAATGTGACCGCGGTACCCCACAGGCTGAAATTTATGTCCTCCATTTGAACTGTGGCTGTGTGTGCTGTATACATCAGGTTTGTTAATGAAATTTGTCGCCAGGAGGGAGTCGGTGGCTGCGGTCGTTCGGCGCCTCGACACCTGACTGTGAAATCTAACCTTTCAAATTTCAAGTCAGCAGTACTTTAATTGTAGTATTATTATTCTCCACATCAAAACATAAGACATTGGGTTCTTTATGGATTATTGCTATCACTGTGTTAGTGTTTTATTTAATTATTGTTCCTATCTTTTCTTTTGATGGTACATGGATGGAAAGCAGTTTGTTGGACGTGGGTCACATCAGCAGTGCCACCGTGCAGCAGCACCGCTGTGTCTGCTGCGTGTGTGTGGATGAGCGGTAAAGTGAGTTCAGTGCTGTGCTGCAGTAGCATGTGGAGCTGTGTATGCTGCTGTCCTCTCCATCCTGTCTGTGAGTGTATGACTGACAGGTGTCAGGCTTGTCATGGCTTCCCAGGCTGCTGTGGGTGAGATGTGCGGGGACAGGGAGAGATGGAGGCGGCGGTGGAGAGAGCCGGCGAGAGAGTCTGTCATTTCATTCAGGCCTTTCTGTTTCTGACACGCATCCTCACCCCCGTATTGTCTATCAGCATCAGCAGATGACTGACAAAGGAACTGCTCAGCCACAGACAGGTCCACATCAAGACTGTGTGTGTTTGTGTGTGTGTCTTTGTACTGTATGCACTTGAATGGCTTGCACAAGTGTTAGCATATAAGATAATGCCATGCCACCGCTTTGCAAGATCAGCATATCCTCACAGTGATGATCAGGCGTTGCATTGTTTGCACACAACACAGAACAACTGAGCTGCTGCCTCTCCACTGCCCTCTCCCCTTTACACTCAGTGACCCGACTCTGGCCATCAAAATGCTGACTGCTTTCCAAAAACTTGATTTCACAAGTGGAAAAACAGCATCTGCTTTCCTACAGCTTCACATATGGCGGCCATAACTGCTCACATGAAGTGAAGCAGGTAAGCAGGGTAGGGGGTTGGCCCCTGGGGACCTTGAACAGAGGGCCTGGCCCTGGGGACTCTGTTGGGCCACTGTGCAGTGAGGGCCACACTGTTCTGAGCCAGATGAACCTGCATATGAAATGAGGCCACAGAGCACAGAGAGCTGGGGACCATGAACATGGAGGCCAGTCGAGGATGTACATCATTGTGTGGTAGTTAGAAAAAATAAAGCATATTTGTTTACATTGCCAGACCTGTCGCTTTCACACTATGCTCTACCAGTACAGAAGAAGGTTGTGGGTGCATCTATTGTGTTCTTGTTGCAAAATTAGAGGTTTAAGCAAAAGTAGGCTGGACAGACAGTCTGACCCTGTTTACACTTGACATTTACATGCATCTTGGGTGATCCAATCACAAATGGGTAGCGCTAAATGCATGTATAAATGCCCGCCCTTAGGATCTGATCTCTCAAACCACTAGCAGAGGTGTCTGGGACGCATGTAAAAACACGTCTTTTGTATTATAAACTCAAATGCAGGACGTGGTTGTTTTGGTGACAGCCCGCCACTGTTACTGATGTATGTGGTTGGAGTTCCTTTTTCGTGTTATTCTTCACTCATTTGCAAGTCCCAAAGGACTTTGTGCTGCCAGTCTCAACATCAGATCACCCAAGGCCCAGTTTACATTGATACAGTTGACATTAACATGCGTCTTGGGTGATTTGATCACAAGTGGACAGCCGAGACACATTGCTGTTTACGCCTGTGTCTATCATGCGTCTCTAAGATGTCCAGCTGACGAAAAAAACAGGACAAGGCGAAAAAGGAGCTTGTGCTCCAAGTACACGTCCACGTGGGAACCTACAGCTAAATCCACGTCACCAATTTCTAATGGTTAGTCAGTTAATATATGTAATGTTGCTCTCCCTACATTTTCAGTGTATCACCCAGCTGTAATGGCGCAGTCGGACAGGATGTAGTCTCCCACTCATTTCTGTCTGGAGTTCAGTCAGATTGAACTTTACTCGCAAAATCACAAGGCTCTCTATTATCAGCCAGCGTGAGAGAGGAGGCGATGTTGACCTCTCATTCAGGAAATATTCTTTGTTTATATCCCAACTGTAAACTGATACAAGCAGTGGAGAAGAGATGCTGCTTGTGCTGCAGTGAGTGCAAGGACAGTGACAGAGGTTAATGACAGTGAAGTGTGTGAAGCCGTATAACATACAGCTATGTGGACTGCTGTTATTAGCCTGTTAGCCATACTAGCACTGCTCTCTATGTTTATAACCCACACTAACGTGTTGCACCCTGCTGAGTGAGTAGATCTGACTGCGTCTCAATGCTGTGTCCTCACCTCTGAGCTTACTCCTGAGGTGTTTTAGATGTAGTCATGTCATTTTATTTATTTTTTTGGTGGGCCACCACCCCCTCCCTCCGCCCCCCTCCTCTCCCCTGCCTCTGGTCTCGCTCTCCTGGCGGCGTTGGTGGCGATCACAGCGTGACAGACCTTCCCTGGGGAGCCAGGAGCACCGTTTACAACTCTTTTGGTGTCAATGCCTCCTGTCTACTCTAATTTCCACCTCACTACTGTTCCTCCCGCTCTTGCCCCGCACTTGTCCCACTCAGGATGCGCACATCTTTTGTACACGATTAAGCACAGGTTGAAATGGGTCAGAGTGAATGTTGACGGATTAATTCTCCGGTAACTCTGGATTTTAACCTCTTATGTGACTCATGCTCTCTTTTAAGCAAACATACAGGTGCACTTGTGCACATGCACACGCAGTTAAATCATGGCCAGTATCCACCTGTAGGCAACCCGGGGTAGAAATGTGTAATGATTGCTAATTGCCTTGTTAGTATGAAAACAAAGCAGCGTTTTTTCCTTGCACTGAAGGGCTAAATTACCAGGAAACAAACAAGTGGAGGGGAACATGTGAATAAGGATGTTTTTACATGAGCATCTGTGGATACAGCTGCCGCTCGCTCTGACCATCCTGCCTTCTCCTCTCGTTTTTTTCTCAGGCTCAAACAAACAAAGCCCAACAAGATAGCAGGCTCATTTGTCTGCTTTGGCTAAGTGTTATAATCTACAGACCCAGTTGCTTATGACACCAGTTCATGTCTCTTTTTTTGCAAGCAGTTTGGAGCCACATCCATCTACCACTTATGAGTTCCCTCATGGTGAGTCTCGCCTTTTTTTATGATTTTGGTTTTATTTGTGGAACACTGAAATGAACAACCGTTCCTATGTAGGAACACTAGTATGGCAGATTGAAGTAAGTGTCTTCTGGTAATGATGGTGACAAATGGCACTCCTGGGCATTTGTTTCTTCAACAGCGGAGCACAACTTCAGCAGAAGCTGTCATGCTGATGATGAAATACACACTCGCTTGCTTCTGTGCTCTATCTCTTACTCCATCTCACCCCGTGCCTCCCTCTCCATCCCCAGAGAAATGTGTTTACCTCCGCAGTCACCTGCCGCTGTGGGAGCCGGAATGAGATTCAGGGGCCTTTTGTCCCAATCAGCTTTTCCTATCAGGCTAAATGCTCTCTGGAGACGGGGCTTATTACATGAAACGATGCTCAGAGTAGATAAATGGTCGTCCATGTCACAAACCGGACTCCACTCGCGGTAGGGTGGGTGGGGGTGAGGAGACAGACAACTAGGGGCCCAAGAGATGAAAGGAGCCAACAGCCTTACTGACATTTTAATCAAAAACAGTTAGCGCTGAATCAGTCTGTTTGCAGGCGGAGAGGCACGGTGGGTTTTCCGTTGGTGCCTGTTGAAAATATGCAAGGATTGAAATGCAGACCTTGCTGACATATAATTTACCTGCTGTCAGTCTGTATGGGCCTGTTTTATCATGAGTGCTTGTTATGATGTCCTCCACCCCCACCACCACCCCTGAAGCCTGACGCCACCCCTCCCTCCTTCCCTTCACATCTCCTGCCACCTGTTTCAACCTCAGCTATATGTTGAAAAGCTGCAGTACTTGGATTTTCTTTCAGTGAGGTCAGTTCTTTTCTTGAGTTGCTGTGTTATATTGAGGACAGAGGAAGAGCCAGCAGGTGCTTGAAGAACAATGGAGAGGATCTGGTGATTGTGTGGATGGGTGAATGGGTCCACACCATTCCAAGACTGGTATACGTCTGTGGTGCGCCGAGTAGGTGAAGTCTGTACGGCCTTTGACAGTTAGCATAACCAGCAGTTCTGCTGGATGTTTTGTTAAGCCTCAGCACAGAAAGCAGCGTCTACATCACCATAGTCCATACAAACACTAACAAGTCCCTAAAATCTTGGTCACCCACCATCACAGAAAGAAGAATAAAGAAGAAACTGTACTTTATTTATCACACACAACAATGCAATGCACTACATGCACACACGCCATGCTTATGTTATATGAAATTAATTCTCCGCATTTGACCCATCTTGGTCCGTGGTTCCAGACCAGGAGCAGTGGGCTGCCAGCCGACAGCGGCGCCTGGGGACCCATCCTTTTTTTGTCACCATTGGTCAGGTGGTGATCTTCTTGCATGTTTTTAGTGGGGGTTATTAAGGAGGAGACCCCGGGTGAACACGGGGAGAACATGCAAACTCCACACAGAAAGGCCGCCTTTTTCCTCGAGCAGCAGGCACCGAAGGCATGGTGGAGGACACGCCACCAGCGCCCACAGCGGGATTCGAACCGGGACCTTCTAGCTGTGAGGCGACAGTGTTACCACTTGTTCCACTGTGCCACCCACTGTGGCACTTGTGACCACACCCAACTGTGACGTCGCTTGGTACCACAGTGCTGCATCAGTGCTGCACAGGGTGCTCAGCAAAGCCATGTTGCCACCACTATATGGCAGAGCTTACTCTTTAGTCAGTCACCTGACCTCAAACCAGCCAATTGTTTCACTTGTAGAAGACCAGACTGAAGACAGAAAGCCCCCAGGACAAGTAAGAGTAAGTAAGTGGATTGCCTGACATAACCAACAGGTATATTTGCTGGTCATAAGAAGTGTCTGTGTGCCATATAGTGTCTGTAAACAAATATTAATTATGATGTCAATCTAAAGTTTCTAACTCATCTAATATATGATATTATTTCATTTTAAGCGTGCAGGACTTTAGCAATTCAAACATTGTTAGCAGTTTGTTGTTTCTCTTAGGATGACGTGTATAATTCATATCCAGTGTATGTGTGTTTTGACTCTAAATGCCACATCGCAGTATGAAATATGTATCATGACGTCTTTGTGTTGACGGAGCAGAGTCCCCTTCTGGTGTTTATGAATGCTACCTCAGTTTACCTCTGTCACATCCCATTTCTCCCTCAGGAATAGAATGTTTAGAGAATGTTATACACCACGAACCTCAAACATTAGCATTTCAGTTAAATTATTCATTTTGCACGCTTTAATCTGAATGCAGCGAACAATTTTCCACACTCAGAACTACACAACTAATTGTTAAACACACTCCACTGGGTTTTAAAGATGTTGTCACAGACTTTTCATCAAACATTAACGTGTGGTACCGATGATTTCATGCAGTTTGCTCTTAACATCTAGCTTTTAATGATGCTCTGAGAAAAAAAAAAAAAAAAAAAACGCTAAAACTAATCATAAATTACAAAATGATAATGGGCGGAGGGAGAGGGAGAAAAGGCTCTGCTCCCCGACCGGTCATAAGTTGATCATCTTAAGCTCCGAGCTGCAGGTAGGCGGTGACAGCTGCTTAATTTGGTTTTGTCACCGGGGTGACTTAATCCTGTAACGGGCCCTAGCGACAGCGGCCTCACATACGGCTGAGAGACAGAACGGCACTCTGGTTGCCCGTTTACAGATGCAGCAATAGAAACCAAGGTCACTTTAATTAACTGCCAAATTACAATTTAAACGATAATACTAATCACTCACTTTTGCTGTAGCAAGAAGCTACTGGCTGTCACGTTAATTTAGGGCTGCAGGGGAAAATGGACGTTTCCACCTCTGCCTCACAGTAGGGCCCGAGTCTGTTCTTTCATTTGCTCTGCGTGCTGCCGCTTTGCCAGATCAGGATCAGGGCGACCTAACTGTTCTTTCCTTACTTTAGTCTCCAGCATCACCTTCTCTGTCTGTTTGTGTTGATTTTCCTCTCCAAATCAATCGTTCTGCTCCTCTCCCTCGTCACTCTCTCTGATGGATTTCAGTTAGACTCCACTGATGCCTTTGTCTTTGTGCGTCCTCAGTAGTTTGGTTGCAGAGACTAAAGGGCCTCACTGCTGCAGGCTTTAACTGCTCAGTGTCTGGAAGTGATGTTAATGGCACATCCATAGAGACTTCCAAAAGTCTTTGTTTATGGCCTTGACGAAGTATATTCCAATTAATAGTTACATTTAAATAGAATTAAACACGGACAATGTCCACGTGTAAAACAGCACGAACCTGTTGGCTTTGAGCTGTAGCTCAAGGTTGTGATTGTCAATGCAGCCATGTTTTGAATTTTGGTTTTGTTGATCAAACATCAAAATATTCTCTCATTTTCGACTAACATACAGTGTAATATAAAAGTTAAATACCATACAAAGTAGAAGAACCTCTCATTTTGAGCTACAACAAACACGTTTTTCCTTATCAATTAATATGCTGAATATTTCTCAATAATTTTGTCTTTGAGATGTCAGGAAATAGTGAAAAACACCCATCCCAAAACCCCAAAAATATATTCAGTTTACGGTGATAGAGCAGTAAGAAAACCATCAATCAGTCACATTCAGAAGCTGGAATGAGTTTTTGTGTCGATTGACTAATCAATTAATTGACTCCTACTAAGCTGTACTCTCCATGACTTTGATTCCTGGAGTCTTTCCTTTGTGGTGTCCTGCAGCCTAGTTGGTTGCAGACTAGGTAAGTTCCAGACCATGGGATATTTATTCAAGCCAACCTCCGCCCCATTACGGTTACTGCCCATCTGCCACTGCTGCCACTCGGAGCCCTCCTAAAGGTTACTCATTTACATATGCGCGTCCACCGATAACAGAGCTTCAATCAATCAGCGCTTCATGATTAGTCCCATGTAAAATCCCAGCAGTTGGTTAAAACTCTGCCTGCTTGCCTCGTTGCCACCTTTCAAATGAGGTCCTGGAATGCCGCGACAGAAACTGCAAACAACTGAATGGAAAAATTCATAATTTCTCGGATAAATTATGACGGGGTGCCTGAAATTGATTTATTATTGTGATCGTTAGCCATATGGCACAGGCTGCTTCCCCCCTCCTAACATTCAAAAATGTGCGATTACAGGGCTAGGTCAGGGCAACCTTTACCATTACACAGATGAATCTCAGTCCAATCAGAAGGGAAGGGCAACAGAGAAATTTACTTGTATTTCAAAAAAACAATGGAGGATATAAATACAACTGACTCTGCCCAGTGCCCTCATTTATTTCCATCATAGCACACAATCATCCTTAGGAGACGGAATTTACCAAGTTGTAAATGAACATCAGTTGAAATGTCCATTTTTCTATGTTTAAGACTCAAAAGCTAGGACTGCAGATCATTATTGACTTAAGAAACAGCAGTTAACAAAGTAATCTCCCTTCAAGAAGTTTTATTTAGGAGCATTAAGCGCTTAAAACCAATGCAATAACTGTTTGTGGTTTTTTTTTTTTTTTGGCAACTTGAGGCAGAGGAAACAGTCTGTAAAACTGACCTTTTTATGCTTGATATGCAAATTTGTTAAGACAGTTGCATGCATATTTCACACCTATTTACACACACAGAGCAGAGTGGCATTCATTTGGGGTTGTGTTTCTCTCCATCCAATTAATGTAAGTCAGATACCGCTTTTTTAGCTCTGTTTCTGGTCTCCACCAACTGCTGAGGGAAATATTTGGTTCTTTAGCTGCTAAAGGCTCCACTGTGTCCATCAGCTCGTCGCTAAGTTTATCTGTTTTCTCATTGGTGTGGAACAGGAAGTGTTCAGAGGGTTTTTAGAGCCTTTTTGCTTCCTGCTTTGACAGCACTATTTGGGTGTTGCGAGTCATAGTCCAGAAAATTGGCTTTAAGGACTCTTTGAGTGAGATGTTATCTATTGATATAGTTTGTTTTTGGCTGTAAGAAACATTAGATTGTTCATGACTTGATGAAGCCCCAAACCAAAACTTGGAAATTCTGCTGGGGTTTTATATTTAATATAACACATTTAATGACCTTGTGTAGTTTTTTTTTTTTTTTTTTTTTTTTTTGCTAAAATTAGACTGACAACTATCTCCATGTCGCCTTTCTCACTGAGGGGATTAACGGACAACTTGACATGATAGTTTATTAATGAAATCCTTTTTGGCCTTGTTCTAGACTCTGACATCTTTTAAGAAATGTGCCCTCTTGAGTCTTTTCCCCTCCTTCACGTTGCATAAGCAATTACACCAAAAGTTGAAAGCTTTCGGAAAAAATATCCTATTTGTAATTACTTGTGGCCTGCCAACATTTACATTCTCATCTCTGTCTCATAATAATTGCCTGGTTCTTCCCATTGGCTCAAGGCGATGTTGTATTAGATTGTAATCTCCAACACTGTTTCCTGACACAAACTTGATGTGTCACCGTGATTGGCATGGAGGAGATGACATGACAGAGCTGGTTTTGGGGGACTGACAGATAGTTGGCAGGTTAAGGCTCCCCTGTTGGGTGCTGTGCTGCCTCAGGATAGTCACCTGTCAACTCAGGTGAAGGCTCGTCATAGCTGATGACTGGGAGCAGCAGAGTGGATATAATGGGATGAGCAGACTGACACAGACGTAGTGCAGGACTCCCTTTGTCTGTGGGCAAAGGAGTAGACCTTGCTTCAGTCAAACGTGCCGCCAGGCTGAATTAAGAGCATAAAGAGTTTTAGCACTGTGGGTGATGTGCTGGCATTTATGTCCCGAGCACACACATCGATCCAAGTAATGTCCTGTCTTATGATATCAAGCGTTTATAGTCTGTCGATCATTTAATGGTTACTGAATAACCATGCAGTTATTTAGTTGGTTGCATTGATTTGAGTGATAATAACAAGATTAGAGTAACTGCTCTGGATATATGGATGATTGGTTAACTGCCTTATATAATCCTGCCGTTAAATTACTTGTGTTTTTTTGGCCGTTCAGTTGTTGCATCCTCTGAAACAACTTAACATAGAGCACATGATTGTCCAAGACTCTCAGAAAACTGACTGCTTTAAAGGTGATGAGACTTCATAGTGCGCGTGTCTCTCCAGCGCATCAATTGGCAAAATAAAGGTATGTGTTTGTCCATATACGTGCATGTCTGTGAATTTTGGGAGTCAGGGTCTGGGGGGCGTCCGTGTGCGTGTCGACCCAATCACTGTTGCCGTTTTTGTTGAGTTTCTTCAAAAGACCGTCCTGCCAAGCACAGAGGGAGCATGTGTCCATCAAAGTCAGGCTGATATGAGGCGTGAGGGCTGAGGCCTGCTCGCGAGATGGAAGGGTGGGACTGACTCATACAGAAGCTCAGGAATCGGCGTGTCACTCTCAGCACAGCACATTGCCACTGTGCATCAACACACGCTGACTCTACGGAGAAACTTCTGGATCACATTCAAATACAATATGTAGCAGTATCAAGTGATGAGCGGGAAAAATGTAAAGAACAATATGCGGTGTCACTGTTTATTCAGAGAGCATTGTCACATGCGGATGTACTCAGGTTGATGCAGCTAAGACCACAATAAACTGACCTTTGTGCATCTTCTCTGCTTTGATGATTTTCTCTTTAAATGGTATGTTAGTGTTGGAGGTAAGGCAGAAAAAACATTAGTTAAGATGCAAAAGATAGTATTAATTAATGTGATACAATATGATAATGATTGATCAATTGCTAAAATCCTGCATGTAAAAATGTCAGTTTGCATGCTCAGAGCAAGGTGACGTACTATAAAGTACAAGCAAAAAGTCTGTGTATAGAGGGGATAAAGGTAGATGGATGGGTAAAATGCACCAAAGAGACCAAGGTTCAGGACCATTTTGACTTAACTTATGTACGTTAGCCTAAACTTCACCAAACTGCGACTGTTTCACAATGTCAACCACGAGTTAGAAAGACTTTGTGGCATGTGTTTCATACGCTGAAGGGTACCTTCTGCGTCTGTTTGGGATGCAGAAGGCCCGACCTGGGAATGAGAACGGGTTGATGTTTTTTGATGATAACCATCAGAGGAATTCTGACATTTTTCTATTGCATGCACACATACTGCGCACACATACACCCACACACCAGCTGGTGCTCACCTGTCTGCTGTCCAGCCGTTCTGTAGTTGCAGGTTTCTACATCCCCCTGTCAAATCCTGTGCTCAGTCCCAGGGGCCCTGAGCGTCCATCAGTAAGGCCTGTCAGTTATGAGGTCCGATCTGTATTCATAACTTCTGTCAAAGCAGCGCCTTTCACTCTGTCCTCCCAGCCTCTGAAGAGCTGCGGCGCTCAGTAACCTGGACATAATCTCTCTAACCTGCTCAGATCATGCGGCGTCGTGGCCAGATACAGCGGTATACCCTTTGAGTGTTGCTGCTTGACCTAAACGTTGTCAGGCAACCTCAAAGGCCCTGAGTCACGCTACCCCTTAAGCTGTGGACCTGACCGTGGACCCTCCCTCACCTGATCCATTCAACTTATGAATTATGGATTGTTTCGCTATGAAAGGTAGAGCTTGAAAGGGTGTAATGTTAAAAAAGAAAAAAAGTGGGCAACATTATGATAATAATGTGATGATAGTGATTTTTAGAGTTGTTTTTCCTGGTGCTCGAGGAGCTTTTTCAAGCATTTTGTCTTTGCAGCTCCTGGTGGAACAATAATATATGCAGTAGTAACTAAATACAGCAGTAATCAAAGGTAATTGTGTGGTAATTACAGCGGAGTCCCTGGACCACTATATGAGAAGCTTGTTTTCATCTTGTGTCTGTAATCACACATTGCTGCAGGTGATTTTTCAGTTCCCCTCTGTTCAGGGGTGAGCTTCAAACAGGACATCTGCATTGTAAAAACTGAGATATGCATTTGTCTTTGTGGGGGAGATGTGTGTTTTTCTAATGTCAGCAGCAGCCTCTTGGTGCATTTGGCTAAACCTTGCCACAGGAAGGCTGATTCCCAGTAAGTGCACATGAAGGTGCTGCCCACATTTTACCTTTCCCTCTGAGGGGTGGATTTAATCAGTGTGCAGTCAAGAAGACCACTCGTTAATTAATGAGACCTCCTCCATGAGAGATCGGCGTTCAGCACGCCCAGGCCTTCCACGTTCACATCTTCAAAACAAAACAGTGGCCAACAGTGGTCGCCTCAAGGCTGTGCTGAGTATTTATTTGGTGTTTTATTTAGCATGTGCATTTTTTTTTCTTCCTGATCGCAGGCCCAACTGGGGACATCTTAATTCTCTAAATGACTTTTTAAGTAGTGCCTCTGCTCTGCACGACCCCGCTGAGTGACAGGCCATTCTAATCCTTTTCACAAGGGGAAACAGCCTTTATTGCAGCCTCTGGTCAGTTTGTTTTGTCCCAGACCACAACATACGGCATTTAACACTCTCATAATTAAGTAGCCGAAGCCAAAGTGCTCTGCCCAATCTGAGGCCGACGGCTGGCGCTGATTGACAGATGAGTAGAGAGACAGTCGAGGTCCTGCTAACATTGGCAACTGTCTTTTTTAATGTACACATAAAAAAAATACAAGCACTTTGAACAGACCTGAAAACAGAGAGGTTGGATTAAATAGAAATAGCCCTGAATTATATGTTATTTTTCATGTCAACAGGTCAGTTTTTGGTAAGCACAGCAAAATTAATGTATTTGATGGCGATAAGCACTCAGACAATAATTACATGCAATATTGGGTAGTCTTGACAGTGTCCCTGCTTGCCGTTTATCCTAGTCTTTTCTAGCCAACTGGGTGAAGGATACTCTGCCTGTTTCCCCACCCAAACTCTAGGTCCCATCTGCTCGCAGAAAGGCACAACATTTGTCAAAGTAGACTGGATAATGGCTTTGGCATCCTTATTATAATCTCAGCATAATCTTCATTTGTCCACTTTTGGCATCGGGACACTTCTGGGTTTGGGAAATCGGTCAGGACTCTTAAGTGTCCTCGTTTCGTTTTCATTAGCTCAAATCTAGGCATGAAAGCTCATTTAATTCCAATTTAAAACATGATGGTTCTGTGTTTTTCAGAGGCTCGCCGAGCGCTGAGGTTGTTTTCCATCCTACTGTGATTAGCCCGAATAAAACTCCCCAAATTAAAACAGTCGTAGAAATAAAGCCTCATCAATCCGTGAGTCTGATTATGCTTAATTTCACGATGGTGTGTCCTGACCGAGGATTCTTTCTGACACATTTTAGGCTACCTCTTGCTGCTAACTGCAGCGGTTGTAAAGCCATGTGGAAAATTTCCTGCTATCAGTGAATAATTGTAACAGTGGAAATGGTAGAACACAAGCTCAACAGACTTCTTTTTCTACTGGATGCATGTAAGGACAATAGAGGGACAAACTTAATGCCGTTTCTCTCCATTCTCCATTAAGGTTGTGGCTCTCAGTTGACTATTGCTCCCCCTGTATGTGGGTCACAGACAGTGTTCCCAGCTGTGCAACCCAGTCAGCTGTGCCTTTTGCCATGCCCGCCAACATCTGCTCCACAAAAACAATATCCAGCTTTTAGCACTCAAATGGAGGTTACACCATATGCCAGCAAGCCACTTAGTTTCTGCCAGGGGAGCTGGGGCCTGGCCGCACTCGACGAGGTAACAATGAAGGAGAGCAGCGCTGGGATGTGAAGGAGAGCTCATCTTCCTCTCTTCTCTTTTTATTCTCTTTTATTCGTTCCTAACCTGTACTTCTCGTCTTCCTTCTTACCTCAGTCTCTTAATTTTATCTCCTCTTCCTTTTTTCCTTTTGTGTGAACCCCTCTCTCTCTCTCGTACCGTTTCCTCTGCAGCTCCTCACTCAGGCCATCAACGTGTGCCAGTGTGCATCTGCTCAAGGTGCTTTGGCAGCATCACCTTTTGAATATTAATGCACCACCTAAACAACAGTTTTCCTGCAAGGTCTGCCACAAGGTCTGGTGAAGTGCGTGTGTTTGTGGGTGCATACACACTAATGCTTGAGAATCATTTTGTTGTAACACTGATGACTGTTTAGAGTACACATTGCAGATGGTGGTGTGTGTGTGTGTGTGTGTGGGGGGGGGGGGGGGGGGGGGGGCATTTTTAACAAGACTACATGATTTCCAATTCTTTCTTAACTTTTCCCTTTTTAGAAAACTGGAAGATGGATTGAATGAAAAGCAATTTAGCCATTTAAGACCAATTAAGAGTGCAGATCTGGATGGTATGGGCTGAAGTGCTGCTCACTATGCTGAGAGGTGATAATGGATTTTTAATTAAATATGGGAACCAAAGGTCCCAAAATGGAGCTTACAGCTAACCAAGCAGTAGCCATTTGGTGACTGTACAGACAAGGTCCATTATTGTCTCTTTGGCCTTGAGTCTCTTCACTTCCTGCTTTGCTCTGAGGTCCAGCCGCCGTCCAATCCCTCACCGCGAAGACATCAGCTTCTTTTTAATCAGCAAAAGTGTGCAGTGGAAAACAAAGAGGATGTGGAGGATGATGGTGTGAAAAAATTACTGTGAAGGTGTAGCTTTGACTTGACAGTCAGTTTCTATTTTCACACCTGCTGATTTATTTTTTACTTTTATCATAAAACGTATATCAGCTCAGTGGAACAATGTGGTTTTTTTTTTTTCTTTTTTTACTAAAGCAAACAAAACGCAGATGTTTTCACACACAAACTGACACTTTAGCATATTGTGCCAGTGATTATCTTATTCATCCCGTGCAAGCTCTTGTCCTTGTTCAGTCTTGAGGGGGGCAGAGGGGAGGGGGAGACAGACAGAGCCACGCGCTCGGGGGGGTGGATCCACCGAGAAGCTCTGGGACGGCAGGTCGGGGCTGCCTTCTGCAGGTCATGGTTTCACTTGTGGGTATTAATTTGGGAGGGACCAGCACACGGCAGCTGTGTGTGTGTGTGTGTGTGTGTGTGTGTGTGTGTGTGTGTGTGTGTGTGTGTGTGTGTGTGTGTGTGTGTGTGTGTGTGTGTGTGTGTGTGTGTGTGTGTGTGTGTGTGTGTGTGTGTGTGTGTGTGTGTGTGTGTGTGTGTGTGTGTGTGTGTGTGTGTGTGTGTGTGTGTGTGTGTGTGTGTGTGATGGCCATGGTGCGAGCTGTTAGAGGAGCTGGTGAGCAGTGAGAAATCACCTTGACAGGGCCTGTACTGTATATCATACTCGGAGCTGCTGCCATTCATGAATGCTGATCAGAGTCCACTGGGGGTTTAATTACTTTCTGCTTAGATGCTGTCGTTGTTTGTGGTTGGAATCTCACAGGAGCAGTTTGTACAGTCCTCTAAAAAGATGGAAGATGTATCTTTCTTCTTGGCTAGAAAATAATTTTTGACTATTATCTAGTTACCAGCTGGTTGAGCTTAGAATTATAA
The DNA here is from genome assembly GCF_039877785.1 of Chaetodon trifascialis. Taxonomy (NCBI): domain Eukaryota; kingdom Metazoa; phylum Chordata; class Actinopteri; order Chaetodontiformes; family Chaetodontidae; genus Chaetodon; species Chaetodon trifascialis. The sequence goes on from NC_092073.1 coordinate 14,793,019, forward strand.
CAACACGAGTAAGAATCTAACCAAAAGGCTATGCTGGCAATGAAAATGTATTTTTACTGTGGAAAGATAATTTTGTTTGTAACATAGCAACATACTGTGACTTATTTTCCAAGTTGTTTATACCCACCTCTAGCTTGTATTTATTCAATCCGATTGCTATTTTTTGTCCAAATTCACACATTTGTCACATTTATTTGATCAAGTCACATCCGTCTCAGAGTCACTGCTTGTGTCGTAGAAATGCCGGCGCTTTTGGCAACGGCAGCAGATTTCTGTCAGCGTCTATCTTTGAACACCTCCCACATCATGTTCCGAGGAAGTGATTCCTATCTGCTGCCAAAGGGGTGCAGTCCAACAACAAATGGCACTGGATAGGGGGCTGGAGCGGGATGGGGAGGGGTCTCTCATCCACCGACTGTGCACTCACCACAAGTAATAACACCAATCTTGAAGTCCTCTTTGCTTTGGGGAGATGTAATAACTTGGAGCAGTGATGAGGAGTCATTGTGGTGCCATACTGACTGTATGCACTTCCTTGGACAGTCAGAGGAGGGCAGTGCTTAAGTGGAAACAAAGCAGAAGCTGTCAGGATACAATCAGCTTCATGCTGTGTGTGTGTGTCTGCGAAGGTGTCGTGTGCATCCTTGTTTATATTCTGTGAGCCGTGTGGGTCTCACAGGTCAATAAGAATGTGTGGTCTGCTATTATCTGCAGTGTGTAACATGCTGTTGGGTGTCTCTATTGTGCTATACATTACAATAAGTAACACAGACAAACTAGCACAGAAATTATGCTAATGATGACAGTGATTATGTTAATTTGACTTTACCAGTCCAGCACAATGACGCTGAGCCTACATGATTATTAATAGGATCACAACGTGTTAGATCACATAATAGTTAAGATATGCTTGCGGTCTTTATATGAAATGTATGTGGCAAAAAACTACACGGCAAAATCAGGAATACTCATTTATTGCTTTATTAATGTTTCAGTATGACTAAAAGTCAAGTTGTGTAGCAGCCTAGTTGTTCCAGTTCACAAATATATTGAAATAGATTGATGACAATTCCTTCTTTTCTTTAAAATGTCACCTCAAGGTTAGACTTAGAGTCCCTGTAGCAAAGCAAATTTTACCTCTGATTAAATTAGAGCTTGATGTCTCGGTCACATTAAAGGTGAGAGCTAAGTGGCTTTTATCTCTGCTCCGGCTGTGACTTCTCTTAGAGACAACTTTTTGAGGCCATCGCATGACTGCTCTGAACGAGAGTGAGACCTCAGCAAATGCGTTCAGCCAGCAACCACATCTGGGTGTGATGCATCACGAAGACCTGTCAAAAAACTTTGATCCTGATCAGCATGAGAAGTGTAGACAAGGATGTAATATTGAACGTCCAGATGGTTTCCGAGCAGAGACAGACGTGCGGTGGCTTGGCGTTATCTTTAATTCATATCTGCTCAGCCGTTCTCCCTGCATTGTTAGGCCCTGTCTCTGGGCGCTGGAAGATGTGCAACTAATTTAATATGGGGGAACAAACAAACTAAGTTTAGTCAGTGTCACTTTGGCTGGCACTCCAGCTAATCTGTGTGAACATTATTGTGTATGATATAGTGCAACACAGTGAATGCTTTCTCTTACAATTGGAAATGACTTTTTGGGGTGTGTTGCCAAGAGCTTGATGATGATGCTCAGAAGCCCAGTATGGTTCATGCCTCACTGCTTCAAAGCAACCGCTAAGCTCTTTTTAATGATATGACATACACCATTATTGTGGTTGACTTAGTCTCATATACCTGAATATGCCTTATTTGCTTTACTTCTTGCTTATTTAAACAAAGAATAAAGTGGTTAAAATGAAAACTACCTGCCTTTTGATTTGTCCTGTCTGACTGTGACAGGCCCTCCCCTGTTGGGCCTGAAATGTACATCAACAGCAGCTGTCAGTCCATAGATTTTATAACTTTAAACAAAAGGCTCCAGGGCTTCGAAACAGAGCTTTACGTGCCGAGGACAGTGATGCCATGGGCGGAAGAGATGAGTGCCACTTTTCCCTGGGCCACAGTTTAACCATATGGGGCTGAGAGAGCAGAGGTGATAAAAGATTTAGAGGGTTGGACACACTCATCTGCTATCAATTATAGTGCAGATGTGCCTGTATGTGTGTGGCACTTTGATTGACATGATGTGCAGATGCATGCAGACATGCATTCCAGGATGTGTGTTTGTAATACACCTCATAATTGGGTTGTTATTAATTTTATCAGGGAAGTATGTCGATACACTGTATCTTTATTTGATTCGTTGTCAGTGAGGTTTACAATTGCGATGCCAATATTGATCAGATGTTGAGATGATGAACTTTCTCTCCTTGGAGGATGGTTGGCTTCCAAAATTCAATGCATCTGCTTTTCAGAAGCAAACTGACAAATGTATGTTAATGTGTTGGCAGCATTTAAAAAGTGAAATGAGGCAGCCCATCTTTTCAGATCAGTCATGTGTCACAAAGCCAGAGCCTCGGCTCTTTCCTCTCTCCTCCACGGGGCCGGGATGACCTCAATAATTAAGTGACAATTTTAAAATGCATTTCTAATTTTCTACCAGACTGAAAAGCTTTATTATGGAATAGCCGACAAAAACCCTCCCCTTGAATGGGGGTGACTCCTGGGCTTCCACTAAACTGGTCATGAATGCACAAACCATCTGTTTTTCTGGCCGTTTGTCAGTGTGAGCGTGGCGGAGGCAGCTGTCGGAGTGGCCCCGGTTTGAATGATGGAGCACACAACCTTTGTTTTGCTCTGCAGTGGCTTTGTGAGCTCTGGCTCGTCCCGCTCATGCTGCCCTGCACTGGAATAAGGCGGGAGATGGTTTCTGTTGTCGGCCCACCAGTCACCACCAAGTTGCCAGAAAGGCCGAGTCAGAGAGGCGAGAGATAGACTTGGAGAGAGCTTGAGAAAATGAAATGAACGAAGAGAATGAATGAGAGGGGAAGAAAATGAGGGGATGGACAGAAGGCATGTGGTGAGAGAGTTAAAGAGAAGGGAAGGTGTATGGCTGGTGAGTGCATTGTGTTGGTGAATGAGGATCTGGGGCATTGTGTGCCGGCCAATCTGTAGCTCAGTGGGTGAGGTTGTCAGGAGCCAGAGCCAAGGATGAGGGCCAGAGGGCCAGGAGAGAAAGGTGAGAGCAGCCAGCAGGGCTGAGGAGAGTGGAAGCATGAGGAAAAAAGAACGAGAGCAAACAAAGGAGTGGAAAAATGTTGATTTATTTAGGTTTCGTGGCAATGATGCCTTGAGTTTCTGTGATAAGAAAGTTGTGGCAAAGTAGTGCTGAAGGTCTTTAAAGGGGATGGTTGTTGTATGGGCCAGTTTTTAAAGCGGCCTTGAGGTTTATTGCCTATTTAAACAAAATTTCCTTCCCACAGTACGCTTTTTGTATTTCCAAATTAAAGGCCAGCACTGGGTAAGCGCAGCATATTGGTGGATTATTTCTTATCATGCACCGTGTACTCCTGCTCACTCCACTTTATTTATCTCTTGTCTTATTTATTACAGTGATTCTCTTAGACAATTTTACCCCCTGTGCCCTTATAGGAATTAACTGTGTGGGTCACACTGGCCAACGTGACCTAATTGCCTGGCTGATGCACTTGACCGGAACAGAGAGGCTGTGATTTTTTTAGGATACAGGGTCAACTGTACGTGTGTGTGTGTGTGTGTGTTTGGGGGGAGTAGAGGATATGCAGAGTGCGTGTCCTATATCACCTGACACTACACCAACATATGTCAGCAATACCATAATACCATTATCATAAAGGTTTTGTGTAGAAGCATCAGTCACATGCATTGAGCTTGCGTTTTTTTTTTCTTTTTTTTTTAAAGAAATTAATGATATTCCACCAGACTTGTGAAACTCGTGAGTTAATGACAGAAGTTGCCTGAAGGCTCCAAAGAAAGTTTTGGCCAGCTCTTTCTTCAGCGTGGTTTTCCAGCTGAATGGAAGAGGAGCTGAAAGGGTCGGTTCTTTGTGCCACAATGCAAAGCTTATTTCACATGATTTGCTGTTTAGTCACAGACTTATTGTGTCTGTCTGAAAGTGTCGTTTCTTGCTGTGAGAGGTTTAATGAAGTGGCGTGCTTTATACTTTGCAGTTTATTATTATTTGTAGAACTCGGTGAGATCAGTAACAGCAGATGGTAAGTAAGATGATAAGATAGTCAGGAAGTTTTTGGTTGGATGGCAAACAGCTCAGTGCTTATGGTTTTCTGGGCTTTAGATGTAACATTTTGGCAAACACTATGCTGATATGATTGTAAGGGAAGCCCTATGTGTTGAAATTCCTTCACTTTTAAGCTGTATGTTACGTTTCAGTCGCTCGTGTGTATGCAAATATAATTAACAACGTGCCTGTTATTGTTCTTATTGCGTCCCAATCCCTTGTAATGGCCCAGTGATGGAGGCTGTGGGCTGGTAGAGCTTATGGTGGTAAAGCAGAGCTTAGCAGAAAGCAGTTGTGTTCTCTCACACGGCAGTCTGAGCATGGCGTTTTCCTGTAGCCCCGGGCCAGGCAGGCACCCAGCGCTAGCACTGCCCATGCCCGGCCCCTCCCCATCTGTGTGTCACGAGTCAGATCTCGTTAGGGATGACGGCTCTCTGATGTGGACAAATTGTCACTAAGGGGGGACCTGGAGACTGAGAGACACAGCTTTGGCTACTTCGAGGGGAGAACGTGTGGGGGGAAATGCATGTCCAGAGGAAGCCCCCAAAGACAGTAGAGGGGTAATTCTGCAGCCTGCTACTCGCTTTGAGGTGTGGAGTATCTCTGGGGTTTTATCCTGCTCGTCTGCGGTCTCATGTGTAGCTTACTGCATGTGTGGGTGCTCGTAGCGGCCAGGAGGTCTTCTTAGGTATCGACGTCCCCATATCACCACTGTGATGGGTCTCTGCCCTTTGCAACGACACTGAAAATCAGTCGCTTGAAAATCAAAACATACCCCTTTTATATAACGGGGCCACTCCAGCAAACAAAGTAACCCCTTCTCTCTTTCAAAATAGATGCTTGAATTGCATCAGGTGCAGGTTCTCAGTTCAATTGTGTGGATGGAAAGCTCCAATAGACTGCCAAGCACTCATTCATGATCTCACACTTTTGTCTGTTAACCTCGCAGGCCCACAATAGGCAGTGTGGTGACAGAATGGCCCCTCTTTTAATGGTTAACGGGCCAAGGGAGGCCAAGCATCAACACCAGGCTTTGAGAGTCGCCTGGAGAAGCATATGGAGCTCTAAATAAAATTCAGATCAAGCACAATGATAGCTGTGGTCTGCTTTGTGTTGGGGCGGCGTGGTGAAAAAAAGGGGGTGGAGTGGAAAGTTAGATCCCCATAATAAGATCATGAAGCATGAGCGAATGAATGTATGGCTCTGTAATGCGGCATGCTTTTTCAGTCTAGGGGAAAATTGCGGCAGCAGTGTTATTGTCGGGGACAAACTCTTCAAACTCTGCCCTTTATTACTCTTCAGCAGTTGGCTTCAATGAAGCCTCATCATCTGCCCAGAGTTCTGCTCCTAATCAATGACACTGACAGTTGACAGATTTTCCAGGCTCGCAGTCTTTGTCAGAGGCTGATGACCTGAAAGAGCTTGGGTGGTAGGGCAATGAATAAGATGTTTAAAGCTAATAAATAAACCCTCCAAAAGCTGGTGTGTGAGTGTGTGCATGTGCCTGTGCATGGCAGAAAGAGGGGTGTGGGGAGGGGGGATTTTTCTCTTTTCCTTTTTTCCACCCTCTTTTTTCACACTTGCAGAATCTGCGGCCTTTGAAGGACTTGTGAAGCCGAAGGCGTCCCGTTGCTCAATCAAACAGATTAAGTCAGTCAGACAAGCAGCGATCTGTCCCATTCAATAAAGTTACTTTTGTCATGCTGGATCTCAGAGGGCTTCATACATGCATAACACCAGGCTTGGACATGTCACTGTTTTATCACACTGTGATCAGGCTTTCACTGGGTTTTACTTCACTATTTTTCCCAGGTTTTTGAATTGTGTGATTTTTTTTGCACTTATTAGTGTAAAATATTCATGTTTTGTGATAAACGGTAGATCATTATTTTTAGATATTTTCAGACACTGCTCATCAACATCAAAAATACAGTTAAACTGAAAATCAACCTTGTAATGTTTCTTAATCCCCTGATCTGTGGAATAAAAGGTGAATATGTAGTATTTCTAAGGCACGGGCGACCCAGTAATGAGGACATCTGTTTTCATATGGTCCTTGACACGTAGCACCAGAAATTTGATGTCATCCTGTCCAAACTGGTACATGGCTGGCAGACAGCATGGCATCCTGTGATTGGTTCTGACAAGCCAGTGACAGCTCTGGAGGTGAGGAGGGTGCATGACAAAGGGCAAGCAGAGGATGAGGGGGAACGGCGTCAGGCTATAGGTCTGTTCGTCTGTTTGCCTGTCTGTCTGTCTGCCTGCCTGTCTGTCTGCCTCCTTTTCCCATAAACGCCATCACCCCCTCGTAGCACGCTCCCATCAGCACTCACCCTCCGTCCACCCTCATAATCAACCAATTAAGAGCTAGATATGACTTCCTTGTTTCAAGTTGTCTTCTTTATTATTTAACTCAATTTTATTAGTATGTGGAGCATGGTATGTTTTGAGGCAGATGTAATTAGATGTGTTATCAGGGATTGTGGTTTATGGCCAATATTGTATGTAGATCTCTGATTTAAAGATGGCCTCCTGCCATTATGAAAATCAGGAGCCGCTATGCTTTTGCACACAGCTGAGCTCTGTGGGGGCCAGCGGAGCCTCCTTGACATTGAGCGTACAGCAGATTTTTTTGGCAGTGATATCCCTTTATCATTTTCTCCTCTCGCCGACATAAAAAGGGTTTCCTCTGTTTTATAGAAGCATCATTTATTAGAGCTGCTAATGAAAAAAGGCCCCCGTTTAACACACTGACATTTTATTGTAGGGCATGATGACTACATCAGTAGTTTGTGTCTGTGTTGGGCTTGCAAGGCAAATTGGATTGCTGTTTTCTCCTCATGTGGCCAGTCTCCAGTGTGACCTTGCATTAGTGCATATGCTCACAGCAGGGTCACTGGTTGAGGGCATGATCTGTCAGCCTTTGTTTATGAAAGGCAGACAGCACAAGCCTGTAAGATAACATATTTCATGCAATTAGTGGGCTGCTGCACTGCATTACAATTTCTGTGCAACCACAGTAAACAACATAGATTTAAGTGTAAGTGTAGGTGACTTCAGCTTTATGTATCCAACCATGTCGTAATGCAATACTACATTAAAGAGTCCGTTTGTCCTGCTCGGCTTTTGGCGATAATCTGTCATGCATCAATTACCCAACACATTTTACATAAAACTATGACATGGTGACATAATAAGTATATTTTCATGATTTTATACAAGCAATGTTTTCTTTGTGTGTGCTGTGCTGTGCGATATGAAGCTGTACATCGAGAAGTGTCTATAATTTCATATTATGCTCTATTGTTTATCTCGTTGTGTCATAAATAACACTCTTTATGGTAATATTGTGACAAGCAGTGCTAAATGAGAGCCTGCTCTCAGTGATGTCAACCCTTTATTGACAACAAACAAAGGGAAAAACACTGTAGCAAAAATTCAGCTGTGGTCAAGAAATGTAACAGCCACTTCACTAATGGATGAAACTGTAATCCAGCACAGCAAATGACAATTACAAACATAAACTGCAGGATGCAGGATGGAAATTAGCATGAAGGCAGCACTAACAAACATGGAGGAGAGTGAAGAAGAACGGGGTAGTTCTGATCAGGAGAAGGACTCCAACCAGCCAACACAGAATGAGGAGCTCGTAGTTAAAACAGGGGCTACTTCTGTTGGATTGATGTGGTTTAGGAATGAAAAGTCTGACACAGACCAGAAAACCATACTGTTCAAATAATGCGGCAGACCGCTACCAATGACAGGCTCAAACACCACTAATCTCCATTACCACTTACCCAAGAATCCTCACAAACAGTACGGAGATCGTCTTCAGCTGAGTCGCAGACGTCGGGTTATTTTGTTTGCAACTATAGTTGAAAAGTGTTGCACGAGAAAAAAATGCATGTGTTCTCAATAGAAGGAGAAAAATAATCAAATATGAATTTGTACCTTTTATTTGTTGAGGTTACAATTCAAACTATAATAAGAATAAGACTTTGCATGTGGTCATTTTATATGAACAATTCATACTCAAAGATATTCAAAATTTGCACATAACTACAGTCTGTGGTCACAAAAAGGCATTTTAACGTGATTTTAAATAAGCCATCTTTTCCAGCATCGTTGGGATCAAAGTGCTGCATTTTTGTGACTAATCACATATGAAAGAAAGAATAAGGACTCCCTAAAATGTTTCTGATGAAGATGTGTACAGGTTGGATGTGTATACTTCCTGGGTGGGTTTGATGTTCACATTATTGAGATGGTTTCGATATGAAAGGTTGACAGAGTCTGTCAGTGCGCAGTCGGCGGCAGCTCTGATGACTGGCGCCCTCTGACAGTCGCTCTATAAGGCTTGGTAACCAGCCTTTTTCCTGGGAGGTGTTTACTGTCACTGTGCGTTGTGGGCGCCTGGCAGCAGTATTTCTCCAGGCTGTCAATCTCCACAGACACTAACCTGCCATGTTAGATTTGACCTCCACAGGGGAGATTACTGTCTCCAAGCTTTGGAGTCATCCTTCATTTTTCCTGTGCTCTGTAGGGATACCTTGGAGAGACCAGACGGGCGTGCACGCAATATTTACAACATTTAGATTAAACATAAATTCCCTAAAATAATAATTAATCCTGAAATAATGTCATCACCGAACATTAGCCACTACACAGTGAGCAGATCCTATTTTTTGTGTGAGTGTCTGACTGCTAAATCAGCACTGTTCTAGGAAATGCAGCTATTCCTGAATTCCTAATTTAGTTTCACTTTTCAAGATTGCCTTCTTACAATATGCAGGATTTGTTAGAGGAATGCTGGGTTGAGTAGTATCGCTGCATATCCGTGTTTCTGCAGAGCAGAGATGAGTTTTGGATACAGGCACTGGCTGTGAGTTCGATGCAGTATGTGTGTGGGAGGCCTCAGAAATGCCTGTTAATTAATGGTGTTGCAAGATGATTCTCAGCACAAAACGTTCCAGACTGAATTAGCTTTTACTAGGTAGTATTTTGGGATGAGGTATTTTTTGGAGATGAACCTTTTCTGTGTTGTGTATGTCACAGGCATGTTGGAGGTGTTTTCCGATAGTGGTGTCTTATTTTTGAATGAAACAAGAATGAATTTTATAAAATAGGTTCACAAATCTACGGTTCTACAAGAACGATGACTGACTATATGGGACTTAAACACTTCTGACCCCTGACTGACAGCTTTATGCTTTTTATCTGAGGCTAAAGATAAGGGGTTGGTGTCACCTCTGATATTGACTCTTTTAATTGTATCAGGCATTGTCAGCGTGTCACCTCAGATACAGTTTCTTTGTCAATGTTATAATGTTATAATTCTGTGTTTCCACTATCATTTACTGAAGCCACAGCAGGCCATGACACAGGCCATGACACTGGACCGAATGGATCATATTCTGATTACACAGTATCATTTCAGGGTGACACTCAGAAAAATGCATGAATTGTTTTACTGCCGCTCCTTTTGTAATGTTTGTGCACAGGGAGAAAGTATTTTCAGGACAGTCTTGTGCAACCCTGAGTGTGTCCACTACACCAGAGTCACCTCACAGACCAGACTAGAAATGAGGCAGTAACTAGCTTAAACTAAGCTGACAGTCTGCTGGCTGTAGACTCTCAGCAAGAACGCATATAAGCTTGTTTCCCAAACTGCTGTAGTGTTTCTTTAAAGGTGTTGGAAGCTGGGAGGAAAAGGTAAGATTACACGTTCCCTCTAAAGATCCACTGGAGATCATGTAAGGCTGTTAATATGTGGCCCAGCCTGAAGTGAAGACAGACATGCTCAACAAAGTGCTTGTCATTTATCTAAGTGAGCCAAATAGTCACATGAGGACTGTCTGCCTGTGTTTGAACCCCCCCCCCTTCTGTAAATGATGACATTGAAGCACAATGAGCTAGAAGCTAGTGATTCATACAGCATACATTACAACAAACATGGTCTATATAAGGTCTTTGTTCAGTTATTACCCTTAATAAGTCTGATTAGTTTTGGGTTGAAGGTTTTTACATAGGTGCTACATGTCTTTAAATAAACTTTACTTAATTTTGCAGTAAAATTTGATCTTGTATGTTAATGTTGTGAATTCTGAATTTTCCGATCTCCTCTTTCAACATCTACTGAGCGTCCAGTAGGGATCCAGCTGCCCTATCAGAGGCTGGTTAGGCCCGTAATGATGTTGTCTAAGATAGACCATCACACATAAATTTACAGCTTTCTTCATTCTTATCATAAATTGACTGGTGCACTAAGAAGAGGGTTATACAGTCACATAAAACCTCCAGTTATGGCCTGTGTTCTGTTTAGCCCTTGATAGAAACATGCCGTTGCTTCCTGGTGTATTTCTGACCATGAAAATTATAATATGGAACAAAGATTAGAATGAAATTATCGTGGCCGGCAGGCATTTACCCGCCGTGTTGAGGCACACTACTCAGGGTTAGGGGAGGGGGGAAAAAAGCCTGGTCCCCAAGAATAATGATAATACATTAGGCTGTGAGCGTGCTGGTATTATTGCTGTACATTATGTATGTTCCATTTATACTACCTCACACAGCCCAACCGCTGCTGACGGATAGGTCATTACTCCCCGCACCGATGAACACTTATCAGGCCCCACTGCTGTTTATGGCCAGAATGAAGAGCACTTGTCAGTCAAGGTCACTGCTTTGTGTGTCCTCTTTAATAGTTCCTTCTTCACAGTTGTTGAACTTTGTATGCTAGCTCGGGCCCCCCTCTAAGTGGGGAGAGAGATGGGCCGACTGCTTTAACAGGGAGATTGAGTCTTTATATGTTGTGCAGAGGGACGTCTCTGCTTCCAGTGTTAACACCCACCGTGTGTTTGACCAGAGGAGATTCTGGAGAGGTTTCAGTGGTGTGAACGGTGTTGAATTGTGGTTCCTGTGTGAGTGAGTAGCATCGGTGTGTCTGTGTGCCTCAGTGAGAACAAAAAACTGCATAGAAAAGGATCTATAAAGGTCTGTGCATGCTGCAGCAACCAAGCTGCTTTTTTCATGTTTGCATGCGTGTGTCTGGCTGGCTGTGTGTGAGAGTGTATGATAAGTTCGGGTGACAGGATCCTAAGAGCCTGCTCTAACTGGAGGGCCAATGCTAATGCATGGCTGGTTGCGTTACACCAGCTAGTGCTGAAATCAGAAGTGGCCCACAGTGCAGTGCAGGGTTTGGCCCTGGGACAAAAACAGATTTTGGTTGCCTTTTAGCCTCAAGACTCTAATATTTGTCATGACTGCACAAGTCGTATCTCTGTATCTTGTAGCACCATAGGCCTGCACGGCAAAGACACACTTGTTTATCCAGACTGCTTAGGTAAAAAGGCTTGCCCCATGGTAACTGTCGATGTTGTTTTGTGTTATGCTCTGATCATGTGTTTGCTTGCTGGACTTGTTTTCTTGACCACATTTCTGCACCACATACTTACTTTATGAACAGAATTCCTTCTTTCTCGTTTAATGTGCAGCGCACACGTTTGCAGCAGTGTCTATTCTCAGTTGTCTGCTTATAGCTTTTAACAGCGCGGGCTACATCCAACAGAAAAAGCAAAAAGCCAATGATAATACCTCAAAAGATGTAAGATGAAGTCGTAGGTTACCACCGTGTTGCACCATGCAGGCAACAGTGGACGTTGTTGCCTTTGACGGACGGAAACTCGATCTCTGAAAATCACCCAAACCCTCATCTTTATCTCAAAAATTCTCCCTTTAGCTTCACCCTCGTCACAGCCTCATTTTGACTCTGCTGTCATAAATCCAAATAGGGGATAGCTGAGATGGTGCTTTTCATTGTCACTATTTTACATTTAAGTCACCCTTCATGACTTACGGCGCTCACCTTCTCACACGGTTACCCCGTCCACAGTCCAACTCTCAGCTGTAAAAATGAACAGTTCCCGTTTCTCCGCTTTGACGCAATGCTGACAGGAGTCACTTTGATATACTTGGGAGTATGAAATTTCGATCCGTCCTGTTTTTTTTTCATCCCGAGGCTTCATCTTTGCAGACATTGGGAGCTGTCATTTCACGACACCCTATGACGTGGATGACGCTCAGCCGATATGACAGGTGCTGGACAGCAGACGCACTCCTTGGCGGGCTGGCGATATTTCTTCAGGTAAAGTGCCGAAATGTGTAAATGAATTATCTATAAATTTGTCACAGTGGATTTTTTTTTTTAAATACATAAATCTGGACAAAAAAATCACAAGCAAAGACTTCTGTACTGGACGTGCAGAAATCCTGGGAAAGATAAATCATGTGAACATGTCATCATCCGTCATTGTTTGGATTTTGCAGATTTGTCGATGTGTTGGTACCCGCTAATATCAGCACAGAGCCAAATATCATCAGCTCTCACAAGTTTTATTAACGAACAAAGCAAACCAATACAGTATCTTTTTTGTGTGGATCTAGGCATTTAAAATTCACATTTGAATAAATTTCACATGAAACACTCAAGCTATTTCTTTATGCACTCTTACAGTCTACTGCAAAATTGTCATTTGCTCTCAGATTCAGCCTCTGAAAACTCTTGAAACAAGCTAATTTGCATAGGAAACTAATGAAATAATGTTACCCTTTAGCAAATAGTTTAGGTATTTTGAATTGAAGGTTTTACAGCTCAACAATAGACAAACCGGCTTCTTAAGATGGAGGATTTGTTGCTGTGTGCACTGAGATGTGGGCTGTGCAGTGCACTGTGGGAGCCCACAGGGTGTATGTTCACAGTGTTTCCTGGATTAGACACCTTGGTATGGCCTGTGGAGAGATGTTCGTAGTCCGCTGTTCACACAATCTGCCTGCTACAGCTGAGCTGCCCTTTGCCAACAGGCCTGGAGACAGGACGGACAGATTTAGATCCACATGTCGCAGTTCTCTTTTGGTGCTGCTCACCATTTATTGTTTTCTCGGTTTATGCTGTTGTCGTTGTAGTTAAGGGAGATTCTTCTTCAGACAAATGAGGATATTCTATCTTGTATAGTTGCTCAGCAATGTGTCTTTGGAGACACGAATTGTGACACTATGTTTGTGTGTTTTTCAGCAAGTAATTACAACAAGTGAGCGTTATCAGTCCATCTGTGTGAGGCCAAGTGCTGTGGACCAGAGTCAGTGAAAAAAGCAGCATTTCAGAAGCATCTCCAGTAATTTTGTGTGTCTGTGTGCACACATACGTATGTGCATCTGCTTTTATTTATTACTAATATTTACTGAGTTATATGCATGTTGTCATGCCTTGTCATTAAGATGGTGTATTGGTTACTGGATAACCTGGCAGTTCTGTCCATAACAGCACAGTTCACAGCTTACAAGGCCTATTGTTTCACCGCACACACACACACACACACACACACACACACACACACACACACACACACACACACACACACACACACACACACACACACACACACACACACACACACACACACACACAAACATGTTGACATGCTCATCTGTCACTAGGAAAACTGCCACAGGCTGTGGCCTTGGCACAAAGACATTCTCTGAGCTGAGTGAAGATGCTTGGAGCCAAGATGCAGCCAGTCAAAATGTTAAGAATTTCAGATGCCAGAATAGACAAGCGCAGGCGTTGATTTGAGGAGAAATGATGTTGAAGCAACTGCAACACTGTTGATATATATTACGAAAAGGCTTTCCTTGTTTCCGACAACTGTGCAGACTCACTGGTCATGGCTTTGAAAAAAGAAGAAAAAATATTTCTTGAAGATTAAAAGCATTAATTGTTAGCTCTCTAACAATACGGCTGGAGCACAAAAACTTTTTTCACAGTTTTTTTTGTTTTGTTTTTCTGATGGTGCCTGCCAGAAAGCCTCGCTGCCTCTAAAATTAAGTCTCCAAAAGAGCTACAGCAATGCAGAGCTAATGAGACACCATGTGTCCAGGGTGTGGTCAAGAAGGATTGTTTACTTCTAAGCAGGAGCTGTAAGTAGGCATTATTATCATTATTTTGCATCTGCATTCGTTCAAGAAACAGCTGTTGAATTTTGAGCGAGATTTAAAGTGGCAGGGCCTGGAGTTGTTCTTGTTCATTCAGCTAACTTAGCCTTGACATGATGGCTTCTGGCAGAGTTTTGTGCTGAACTCAACATCTGTGACAACCGTCAGCACCACTGACCAGTCCTCCCTCGCTCTCTGCGTCTCTCGTTCTCTTCTGTGTTTACATGTTTCTCTTCTCTCCTCCATCTTTCTCTGCCTTCCAGGATTGCCCAGTTTGGGAGGGGGTTAAGACCGACACAGAAAAAGCGGGAAAAAAGGGAACCTCTGATGCCACTAGATCAGTTTCTTCTGCCAGTACCCATCTCCATCACTGCCACATCAGCTGGTCCCAAGGTTGTGAGGTCATCCGAACATCTGGCCCCTCCGCCATGTTTTCTAAGGTCAGTGGGTAGCATCTGTTTATGGACCCCGCCACCTTCAGTGTCTCCGACAACGAGGATCACGCTGAGAAAACCAGACAAAATGCTTTCATTGGTTAAGTTACAAGCTGTAAATCTGATCTAAGTAATCCTGCCATTGTTTTTCCAACTAATACAAATATTAATAATCACAAAAATTGTTAAACATCAAAAAAAAAATCCTCTTATGAGATAAATGGCATTATAAAATGATGAAGCCGTCCGTCTCTTTATTATTACTGTCCCTAAGTCTTATGAAAACACCAAAAGCACGATGAATTGATCCTACTAACACACATTGTCCCTGTATCCAAATCCTAACAATAAAAAAACATAAATGAGCCAAACTGTTGCCCTGGACGCCGTCTTCCTTCGTTGCTGTAAACGTGGACACTGTATTTTAAATCAGTCCCACACACGCCACCCTGCTGCATAAATAGTCACTAGAGCACCAAGTGTGTATTAATCCACAGCTAAAAATAGTCCCAAACATCTGCACCGTTTCCTCCTGTTTGAGTGACATTAGCTAAAAGGTACAGGGCCCACGTGGGGAAATGAATTGTGATTTAACAGCTAAAGGTTAATGTTGTAGCAGTTATTTGTTGAAAACAAGCAGAAGCTGATTGAATGGCTGCCATGTGAAATACATATGCTCATTTTATCGGAGTGCCTATCGTGTGAGAAAAAAACGTGTTTTGTCTTGCTGAGGGGAGGCTGAGAGCAGACACTATTATCTATTATTACACTAGATCAGATGAAATACATGAGGTATGGGAGCGTTTGTGTCTTAGCATAAAGACAGATGGAGGACAGGGACGACTCGGAACAGCTTGATTTGCTGTGTGATTAACATGTAAGGGTCCTCTGTGTACATGAATTAAAAACGTCCACAGTTGTGTTGAGTTCAGCTTTATTTCAAGCAACTGGAGGATTTATCTGCTACGTACACGCAGCTGTTTTAGGAAGTGAATAGCCTTTTTTTAAAAATAATATTTATTTGTCTTTTTGAATGATATCAGTTTGTGTTGTTTTGATTGAAAGCTTGCATCTAGTTGCCAGACATGACTTTGTCCATGTCCCCTACATGACATACATACTGACATAGTATAAAGTTAAAAGCTGAAGTTAAAAAAAATTGTGAGCTTTTACTTAAAAGCGATGATACAATGTCTTTATTCTTGTGTTTTAAGTAGGCCTCTGTCTGTATCCGTCAGGTTTTTTTCTTTATGAAGGCAGGCAGAGTTCACTTGGCTTATCAAAACAACAAAACAAAAACTGATCTAGGTGAGGCAGGTTTATAAGCCCGATGATTTGGTAGCAGGCACCTGTCCCTTTGTGTCTGGTCCCGGTGAAGTTTGAGCAGCAGCCGGTGTTGTGATGTCAGGGGCTCTTAGGGGTCAGGACAGGAATTATTGAACAGAGGGTGGCTGACGGAGGAAGCTGGCACTGGGAGCAAACAGATGTTGCAATCATAAAGAAATACACAACCTCTGAATTAAATATGAAGAGCGGGGGCAGCAAGAATGGAGGATGCCGGAGACTTTGTCTCAGCGTCTCGGCCAATAACAGTAGCTTATCGCGTGTTGAAGCACCGCTGATTGGTCAGTTGTTGTTGTAACGAGAACCAGGTGAATTATCTCAAATTATGCTGGGTTCCAAGACAGGGCTTGAGAGATGCCACCAAAAGCCTTAAAAAAACTTCTTGCAAGAAGACAGCTGTTCAGAACATACTGTGGATTCATTATTCAGAGGCAGAGGGTCTCTGGACACAGCACGTTATGTCAAAGTGTTTTAAAGCATTTACGCCACAGCAGCTCAGTGATGAAATCTGTAAAAAAGAGAGGAATCTGACAGAATGTCCTCAGAACATTGTTTTACCACAAGTGTTTTGTTTCCCAGTCATTTTTACAGGGCTGCTCACTCACAAGGATGTTCAAGTCTGTCTGAATATTTGATGGCAGCAGAAGCCATTTCTGTCGTTACTGAGAGAATGAGACATTTCAGGTCCTCTCATCAGATAAGACATGTTATTTGTACCCTGGCTCCAATTCTTCTTAAAGCAGTTTAAGTGAAATACAGTAGTGGATCTGTATTTTGCTGAGCAGTCTTACTAATCCCATGTAATGTCCAAACTGTGAGTAACAGCTGCTTTTGCTTTGCTGTAGTTAGAGCCAGCATTATGTGATGTGGGTAAATCTTCATGGTACAACCTCGATTCCAAAAATGAATTGTGACGCTGTGTAAACCAAACTGATAATTTTCTAATCCTTTTTGACATACACTCAATTGAAAATAGTACAAAGGCAATATATTTGATGTCTATGAAGCATCAGCTTCATGGATTTTTGTATGGAAACAAAAAGATTAAGAAACTTGTGGAATGCTCCAAAAACACCTGTTTGGAACATTCCACAGGTAAACAGGTTCACTGGTAACAGGTGAGAGTGTCATGATTGGGTATGAAAGGGGCATCCTGGAAAGGCTCAGTCGAGGTTCACTCTGTGAGCACATGATAAAGGATATTACTGCATGGGCTCTTTCTTGCTTGTCACTATCAGTATATATTGTGATATAGTACATTTTCTGGAAAATCAACTATTAATGGATAAAATAACCAGATGGAAATGTGAATTACATACCTGGAACAAAAAATCCCAAACAAATCCAAATTTATATCTTGTCAAGTACGTGTCCCCATGTTGTGAGCCTGTAGATTAAACTTAAAGCACATTCAAACTGCAGCCAAAATAAATCTCGTGTCACATTTGTGGTCTTGTCGTTGTTGTAGTTGGAACACAGTGAAAATATCGTTGACCTACATCAATGACTTTCACAAAGGGACAGCTGCCACCTGATAAACCTGAGCTCCCCGCTGTCCCTCCATGGTGAGTTCTCATTGATTATCTAAAAACAAAGGAGGCGTTTGAGCCTTAAACTGGCCGCTGCGTATCTCTGTCTGTTTCCCTGAAGTGGATGGCCTTCTGCCAGTTCGGCCTGGCTCCGAGTGCTGCAGTGTCAACACTGAAGAGCGAGGGCCAGAGGGGTGATGTAAGTATTGATACACTCCTTGAAATCACTTTGTCACCGCCAGAGATACCGAGCTGCAGGACGAGCACAATAGCAAGACGGTGATTGTGAATTCTTGGCAGAGGGTTGAGGGATGCCATTAAAAAGGCAAATGTGATTAATTTTTAGTGAGAACGCCCTCTTCTTGGTGATTGTCAGCGAGGTCGGGCTAAAGGGATGTGACACAGAAATTACTCTTCCTCCTGGCGTCTAATGCGACTCGTCACTCTGAGGAAATATCTGGGAGACGGGGAGGCTGACAAAAACGCTCTCGTCTAATAGACCAACTATTTGTCCGGGGCTCATGCGGCAGAGATCTGGCTCAATAGCGCTAAGTGATCCATTGCTTAAACACCACAGATCACTTGTGATTCAACACAAGCAAGAGTGGTTTATCTCAAATTGTCGCTGAGGGCTTCATCACATTTGTATGGATGAGGGACGAAAGCAATTTAAAACAATCAGGCGAGCTTAAAGTGTAGATACACATTCTCCTTGTATGGGCCTCATGTTTTGTCCTTCTAACATTCTTTATGAATTTCCTGTTACGTGTCAGCGTTGTCAGGACAGGGCTTTCTTTCAACCTGTGCGAACTGAGACAAACCCCCCTGCGGAGTGACATTTTCCAGGCGACACAATAGCGCAGGCCACATTTTATCCCGACCCCGTCATAAACACTGAAGGGCCGCAGCACCTCCACCGCTGCCTCTGTCTCCTCCTGCAGACATGCTAACCGCAAAGGACAGCTCACAGGTCACACTAAAGGTCATGTCTGTGTCGATTTCATGCCATCTTTTTTACACGGGTTTAATTATTGGTTTATGTTTATTAAGCGACAGTCAGCCATTGCTAACAGCACAGTTGTGTTTTAAGGAATAGAGCTGTTTTGCTACATAATTGAAGTGGAACTAATTTATACATTTTCATGCCCCTGTATGACTTATAATCATTATTATTTAGATATGTAAGTCCAATACTAAATAAGCAAAATCCAAATTAATTATCAGAAGGTTGTATGTGCTTGAGACAGATTGCCAAGGATCGTTAAGCATTAAAACCTCCATGCATTTCTGTAGCTTTGGGCGGACTTGCAGCTGATCCCCCAGACATCCATGAGCAGCTAAACTGAGCTAAATTGATGCGATAATGCAGTATACCCTCAAACTGTGCACAGAGACATTAAAAGGCTGGTTTTATTGTTTGAATAAGACATTGTAAAATTCTCCTGAAAAACTGAACTGTTTTACATTCGCCAGCTGTGCTCATTCTCCTGAATGCTGAATTCTAAAAGTCATATTATAAGACATCAGAGATCACACTTGCTTAATGCCTTCGTGCTTGTAATCTTGGGTTAGTCCTTGGCTTGTATATCCTCCTCAGGAAATAACTACCCCGCTGCTTCAGGCTGGCAGGACAGGCTCCTGCGCACAATGCTGTAGTTTACTTTGTGAGAAAACCGCTCACGTTCTTGTATCCCATTACCACGACCACCTTGAGATAAATGGCTCTTTCTCCCCTCTGCCATAAGGTTTTATATCAAACGACATGTGTTGAGTATCTTGACTGCAGGTTATATTGTTTCAGCGGAAATAAAACAATCACTTCTGGAGCTGTTTCAGGGCGCCTGCCTGCGGTGTGTAACTGCTGCTAGCCAACCTCTTCACACTGTTTATAGATGTAAGGAAGAGGACAGTGGCAGGTGACAGGTTAACTCTGCTGTGTAAATTCCTGGGCCGTGTATGATGTAGCCTGTGA